>NW_026575047.1:59523363-60889621 GCF_905146905.1 Nyctereutes procyonoides | reverse complement strand
ATTTCTAAAGGTGTTTCTTAATTTATCTAAGTTCAAAAGAAACAAGATGGTAAAGTATAACAACTGAAATCTAAAATGATAAGATTCCTAAAATGTATATGTAAATTCAAATAACTTGGAATCACCAAAATTCTTTTGAAAAAGAACACAGTTGGAGGTTTTACACTATCTAATTTCAAAACTTACTATAAAGTCACAGTAATCAAGGCAGTGTAGTACTGGTATACATACCAATAAAACAGGGCTGAGAGTATAGAAATAACCCCTTGCATTTATGATCAATTAATTTTCAATAAGATACCAAGACAAGTGAGTAGCAGAAAGGATAATCTTCAATAGATAGTGTTAGAATAATTGGATAATTGAGCAAAATGAGCTTAGATTCGTATCTCATGCCATACACAAAAATTAATTCAAAAATGGATCAAACACCTAATATAAGAGCTAAGAAACATTAGGAGAAATATAAGTTAAGAAAACATTTCATTTTTTAAATTTATTTTTTTTTTTGGTGTTCAATTTGTCAACATACAGAATAATACTCAGTGCTCATCCCGTCAAGTGCCCCCTTCAGTGCCTACCACCCAATCACCCCCACCCACCTCCCCTTCCACAACCCCTAGTTCGTTTCCCAGAGTTAGGAGTCTTTCATGTTCTGTCTCCCTTTATGATATTTCCCACTTATTTTTTCTCCTTTCCCCTTTATTCCCTTTCACTATTTTTATATTCCCCAAATGAATGAGACCATATAATGTTTGTCCTTCTCCGAATGACTTATTTCACTCAGCATAATACCCTCCAGTTCCATCCACGTTGAAGCAAATGGTGGGTATTTGTCGTTTCTAATGGCTGAGTAATATTCCATTGTATACATAAACCACATCTTCTTTATCCATTATCTTTTGATGGACACCGAGGTTCCTTCCACAGTTTGGCTATTGTGCACATTGCTGCTAGAAACATCAGGGAACAGGTGTCCCGGCGTTCCATTGCATCTGTATCTTTGGGGTAAATCCCCAGAAGTGCAATTGCTGGGTCGTACAGCAGGTCTATTTTTAACTCTTTGAGGAACCTCCACACAGTTTTCCAGAGTGGCTGCACCAGTTCACATTCCCACCAACAGTGTAAGAGGGTTCCCTTTTCTCCACATCCTCTCCAACATTTGTGGTTTCCTCCCTTGTTCATTTCCCCCATTCTCACTGGTGTGAGGTGGTAACTCATTGTGGTTTTGATTTGTATTTCCCTGATGGCAAGTGATGCAGAGCATTTTCTCATGTGCGTGTTGGCCATGACTATGTCTTCCTCCGTGAGATTTCTGTTCATGTCTTTTGCCCATTTCATGATTGGATTGTTTGTTTCTTTGCTGTTGAGTTAAATAAGTTCTTTATAGATCTTGGATACTAGCCCTTTATCTTTTTTTAATAAATTAATTTTTATTGGTGTTCAGTTTACCAACATACAGAATAACACCCAGTGCTCATCCCGTCAAGTGTCCCCCTCAGTGCCCGTCACACATTCACCCCCACCCCCAGCCCTCCTCCCCCTCCACCACCCCTAGTTCATTTCCCAGAGTTAGAAGTCTTTATGTTCTGTCTCCCTTTCTGATATTTCCCACACATTTCTTCTCCCTTCCCTTATATTCCCTTTCACTATTATTCATATTCCCCAAATGAATGAGAACATACGCTGTTTGTCCTTCTCCGATTGACTTACTTCACTCAGCATAATACCCTCCAGTTCCATCCACGTTGAAGCAAATGGTCGGTATTTGTCATTTCTAATGGTTGAGTAATATTCCATTGTATACAAAAACCACATCTTCTTTATCCATTCATCTTTCGATGGGCACGGAGGCTCCTTCCACAGTTTGGCTATTGTGGACATGGCTGCTAGAAACATCGGGGTGCAGGTGTCCCGGTGTTTCATTGCATCTGAATCTTTGGGGTAAATCCCTAACATTGCAATTGGTGGGTCGTAGGGCAGGTCTATTTTTAATTCTTTGAGGAACCTCCACACAGTTTTCCAGAGTGGCTGCACCAGTTCACATTCCCACCAACAATGTAAGAGGGTTCCCTTTTCTCCGCATCCTCTCCAACATTTGTGGGTTCCTGCCTGGTTAATTTTCCCCATTCTCACTGGTGTGAGGTGGTATCTCATTGTGGTTTTGATTTGTATTTCCCTGATGGCAAGTGACGCAGAGCATTTTCTCATGTGCATGTTGGCCATGTCTATGTCTTCCTCTGTGAGATTTCACTTCATGTCTTTTGCCCATTTCATGATTGGATTGTTTGTTTCTTTGGTGTTGAGTTTAATACGTTCTTTATAGATTTTGGAAACTAGCCCTTTATCTGATATGTCATTTGCAAATATCTTCTCCCATTCTGTAGGTTGTCTTTGAGTTTTGTTGACTGTATCCTTTGCTGTGCAAAAGCTTCTTATCTTGATGAAGTCCCAATAGTTCATTTTTGCTTTTGTTTCTTTTGCTTTTGTGGATGTATCTTGCAAGAAGTTACTGTGGCCGAGTTCAAAAAGGGTGTTGCCTGTGTTCTCCTCTAGGATTTTGATGGAATCTTGTCTCACATTTAGATGTTTCATCCATTTTGAGTTTATCTTTGTGTATGGTGCAAGAGAGTGGTCTAGTTTCATTCTTCTGCATGTGGATGTCCAATTTTCCCAGCACCATTTATTGAAGAGACTGTCTTTCTTCCAGTGGATCGTCTTTCCTCCTTTATCGAATATTAGTTGACCATAAAGTTCAGGGTCCACTTCTGGGTTCTCTATTCTGTTCCATTGACCTATGTGTCTGTTTTTGTGCCAGTACCACACTGTCTTGATGACCACAGCTTTGTAGTAAAACCTGAAATCTGGCATTGTGATGCCCCCAGCTATGGTTTTCTTCTTTAAAATTCCCCTGGTTATTCGGGGTCTTTTCTGATTCCACACAAATCTTAAAATAATTTGTTCTAAGTCTCTGAAGAAAGTCCATGGTATTTTGATAGGGATTGCATTGAACGTGTAAATTGCCCTGGGTAACATTGACATTTTCACAATATTAATTCTGCCAATCCATGAGCATGGAATATTTTTCCATCTCTTTGTGTCTTCCTCAATTTCTTTCAGAAGTGTTCTATAGTTTTTAGGGTATAGATCCTTTACCTCTTTGGTTAGGTTTATTCCTAGGTATCTTATGCTTTTGGGTGCGATTGTAAATGGGATTGACTCCTTGATTTCTCTTTCTTCAGTCTCATTGTTAGTGTATAGGAATGCCATTGATTTCTGGGCATTGATTTTGTATCCTGCCATGCTACCAAATTGCTGTATGAGTTCTAGCAATCTTGGGGTGGAGGCTTTTGGGTTTTCTATGTAGAGGATCATGTCATCAGCGAAGAGGGAGAGTTTGACTTCTTCTTTGCCAATTTGAATGCCTTTAATGTCTTTTTGTTGTCTGATTGCTGAGGCTAGGACTTCCAATACTATGTTGAATAGCAGTGGTGAGAGTGGACATCCCTGTCTTGTTCCTGATCTTAGGGGTTAGGCTCCCAGTGCTTCCCCATTGAGAATGATATTTGCTGTGGGCTTTTCGTAGATGGCTTTTAAGATGTCGAGGAAAGTTCCCTCTATCCCTACACTCTGAAGAGTTTTGATCAGGAATGGATGCTGTATTTTGTCAAATGCTTTCTCTGCCTCTAATGAGACGATCATATGGTTCTTGGTTTTTCTCTTGCTGATATGATGAATCACATTGATTGTTTAACGAGTGTTGAACCAGCCTTGTGTCCCGGGGATAAATCCTACTTGGTCATGGTGAATAATTTTCTTAAAGTGTTGTTGTATCCTATTGGCTAGTATCTTGTTGAGAATTTTTGCATCCATGTTCATCAGGGATATTGGTCTGTAATTCTCCTTTTTGGTGGGGTCTTTGTCTGGTTTTGGAATTAAGGTGATGCTGGCCTCATAGAATGAATTTGGAAGTACTCCATCTCTTTCTATGTTTCCAAACAGCTTTAGTAGAATAGGTATGATTTCTTCTTTAAACGTTTGATAGAATTCCCCTGGGAAGCCATCTGGCCCTGGACTCTTGTGTCTTGGGAGGTTTTTGATGACTTCTTCAATTTCCTCCCTGGTTATTGGCCTGTTCAGGTTTTCTATTTCTTCCTGTTCCAGTTTTGTTATTTTCATTTTCACAATATTAATTCTGCCAATCCATGAGCATGGAATATTTTTCCATATCTTTGTGTCTTCCTCAATTTCTTTCAAAAGTGTTCTGTCATTTTTAGGGTATAGATCCTTTACCTCTTTGGTTAGGTTATTCCTAGGTATCTTATGCTTTTGGGTGCAATTGGCAAAGAAGAAGTCAAACTCTCTGTCTTCGCCGATGACATGATACTCTAAATAGAAAACCCAAAAGACTCCACCGAAGATTGCTAGAACTCATACAGGAATTTGGCAGTGTGGCAGGATACAAAATCAATGCCCATAAGTCAGTGGCATTTCTATACACTAACAATGAGACTGAAGAAAGAGAAATTAAGAAAACATTTCTTAGATATGAGACTAAAAGCATATTTATTAATAAAAAATCGAAAAATTAGACTTCATCAAAATTAAAAATTTAGCAGTTTTGAAAGTCCCCCTTTAAAATTTTTTTAAAAAGATTTTGTAAAAAAAATAAATAAAAAGTTTTTGTTTATTTATCCATGAGAGGCACACAACACACACACAGAGGCAAAGACACAGGCAGAGCGAGAAGCAGGCTCCATGCAGGGAGCCCAACGTGGGACCTGACCCCGGGCCTCCAGGACCAAGCCATGGGCCGACGGCAGGCGCTAAACCACTGAGCCACTCAGGCATCCTCTAGAGTCTCCTTTAGAAAATGAATAACAGCCAACAATCAAGCCACTGACTGGGAGAAAATGTTTACAAATCATGCATCTGATAAAGGACCTGTATCACAGTATATACAATTCAATTAAGAAGATAAGCAACCGAATTAAAAAATGGGCAAATGATTTGAATAGAAATTTCATTAAAGAAGATATACAAATGGATAATAAGCATCTGAAACTCAATATCATTTGTCTTGAGGTAAATGCAAATTAAACTTACAATCAGGGGGCACCTGGGTGGCTCAGTGGTTGAGCGTCTGCCTTCTGCTCGGGGCATGATCCCAGGGCCCTGGGATTGGGTCCTGCATCGGGCTCCCTGCAGGGAGCCTGCTTCTCCCTCTGCCTGTGTCTCTGCCTTTCTCTCTGTGTCTCTCATGAATAAATAAAATCTTAAAAAAAAACTTACAATCAGGTGCTTCTACATATCTCTAAAAATAGCCATAATAAACAAAAGTCAAAATCAAGCATTTGTGATTGTGTGAAGAATTTGGACCCTTCATACCTTGCTATGAAGGAATTACTGGTGGAAATATGAAATGGCAGAAATTTGGAAAACAGCTTGGTCGATACCAGATAACTCAACAATTCCACTTGTAGGTACAAAGAAATGAAAACGTTTGTCTCATAGTGACATGGAAACAATTTGAATCTCCATCAATTAGTAAGTGAATAAATACACATGTGGTATATCCATATAATGGAAAACTATTTACTCGAAAAAGGAATAGTGAGAAGCGCTACAACAGGGATGAACCTTAAAAACATTATGCTAAATGAAGGAAGATAGATAACAAAATACTACGTAATATATGTTTCCATTTATATAGAGTGTCCAGAAAAGGCAATTTTATAGACAGAAAACAGATTAGTGGTAGCACCAGGGATTAGAAGTGATGATTGACTGACAGTGGTCATCAGGGAACTGTTTGGATTGATGGAAGTGTGCTGAAACTGGATCATGGTGGTGGTTGTGAAACTCTATTACTTTTCTAGAATTTATTCAGTAGTAGACTTAAAATTGAAGACTTCTATAGTGGTTAAATTCTATCTCAATAAGACTGTTAAAAGTGGGTATGTGGAGTTTTTTTTTTTTTTACATGTTGATCTTTTAAATCACTAGTCCTTTAATTCTTTGAGATAGATGCAGCCCTTTTGATTCTTTGAAAGCTTGTACCACTTGCTTGTTCCTCAGAGTATAAATAAAGGGATTCATCACTGGGGCAACTGAGGTGGTAAGCACTGACACCACCTTATTAATAGCAACCCCTTCTTTTGCATGAGGTTTGATATAGATAAAGATGCAGCTTCCATAAGTAATAGAAACCACAATTATATGGGAAGAACAAGTAGAAAAAGCCTTTTTCCTTTGCTGGACAGAAGGAAATCTGAGAATGGTCCTGATGATGTATGTGTAGGACAGAATTACACACACCAAGGTGAAAATGAGTGTCAACACAGCCAGGACCAAGACAAATCGCTCGATAAATTCTGTGTCTGAGCAGGTAATCTTCAGGATGGGAGCAGCATCACAGCCAAAGTGATCTATGACATTGGAGTCACAAAACTTGAGCTTGAAGCCTGAAAATGAATGTCAACACAGCCAGGACCAAGACAAATTGCTCGATAAACTCTGTGTCTGAGCAGGTAATCTTCAGAATGGGAGCAGCATCACAGCCAAAGTGATCTATGACATTGGAGTCACAAAACTTGAGCTTGAAGCCCATGATATAGGGTGGGAGGATGATGAGCAGAGCTAACATATAACATCCAATAAGAAACTTGATGCAGACCCTGTTGTTCATGATGGTCATGTAATGCAGGGGTTTGCAGATGGCCACATAGCGGTTATAGGACATGGCTGTGAGGAGGCAAATTTCAGCCACACCCAAGACAATAACAAAAAATAATTGAGTGGCACAAGGATTATAGGTAACTGTATTGTTAATCAAGGGTATACAGATATATCAGAATACAGACAGTGGTAACAGAGACTTCTAGATATGAGAAATTCCAGAGAAAGAAGTACATAGGAGTTTTCAGACAAGAATCTACAAATGTGAGGGTGATGATGGTTAAGTTTCCAATTACACTCGGCAGATAGGTGATGAACAAAAAGACAAAAAGCAGAATCTGTAGATTCGAGTCATCTGTCAGTCCTACCAGGATAAACGTTGTTAGCACTGTATACTTTTTTGACACCGACCTCCGACTTTTGCATATTCTGTTGGTAAAAATGAGACAGAAATTGGACATGAGTAGAGTTCAAATGGTTTGAAAATGTGGGTAGAGCGAGGATGCCAGGCAAACCAATATTATTTCATTTGACAGTATGATTGCTTTGGTGGCTTGTGCTACTCTGAGATTCAGACAGGAGTGTGACCAGAATGCTGGCATTAAGCATTCTTACCATTATATCAATGATGTCTCTGGCATAAGGACTTCTAGATTAGAAAAACAACCAACTCCCCCACCTCCTGCAAAAAATAAGCAAGCAGGCAAACAAACAAAACCCCTGGGAATGAACCTCTTTCAGATGAAATCAGCTATGTAGAAAACAAAAACAGTCACAGAAACACTATCACGAATCATATAATGGTAGCAGAAGAACAGCATAACTACATTGGTTTGGGTATGGACTCTGAAGCTTGATTTTCTGGGTTCAAATTATGATTCATTCAGCATATGACTTTAGGCAAATTCTTAATCTCTGCACTTTGGGGTGCCTTGGTGGCTCAGTTGGTTAAGTGTCTGACTCTTGATTTTGGCTCAGGTAATGATCTCAGTGTTGTGAGATCGAGCCCCACATCAACTCAGGGCTGGGTATGGAGTTTGCTTAGGATTCTCTCTCTGCCCCTCCCTTGGTGCCTCACATACTCTCTTTCCCTGTCTTTCTCTCGCTTTCAAAAAATAAATTAATAAATAAACATTAATCTTTGTGCTTCAATTTCTTCATATGTACACTGTGGAGAATAATTGAACTTATTTCATAGGTTTGTTAAAAGGAACTAATGGGCTAATACATTTAAACCACTTGGAAAATTGGCATGTAATAAGCACAGTATAAGGGATTCTATTGTTTTTATTATTATATACAAGGTTTTAGAATTATTGGTGATAAGCCTTCTGGTCATGAATACTACAAAACTTTTTTCAGTGGAATGTAAATAGAGTTGGTTATAATGATAGATGTGAAGTTCCTAAAGCTCCTCTTCAAGCTTCTCTATTAGTCTGTCTTTCCTGAGCTCCTTAGGCAAATATGATCATTTAAAATAACTACTGCCTTGATAAACTTTTCACTTTCAAAACTGGAAAACAAAACAAAACAAAGCATCATCTACATAACAATGAGGGTGCTATTTTATTAACTATCATTTTCTATTTCAAACACTTTAATGACTTTTGTCTGAACTTGGAATGAAACTCAAATTATCTACTATGGCCTGCAAATTCCCACATGCTGTATGCATTGCCCTGCATATTTCTCCCATCTCAGCTTTTTCTACTTTATATCTCATTAAGCACGTCCCATTTTTAGTGGCCTTTTTCAGTTCTGCCAACTTCATGTGTCTGTTTTCCATATTTTTTTTTAGGTCTCACTGACACTATACCCTCTTCAAGAGGAAGTCTTAGTGCTCTCTAAACAAACATGTGCATTTGGGGCTTTTAGTAATGCACCACTTTACTCTTTGTAATTACCTATTTTCTTTTTAACTTGTTAATCTCTGTCCCTTTACTAGACTACAAGGCCATGAAGGTCATGTTTGTTTTGTTCACTATGCTCAATGGCGTGTCCAGGAATGTGTTTGGTACTCAGCAGGAGTTTAATAAATGTTCTTCGGTAAATAAGTAGGAACAAGCATTTTATACATGAAAATAATTTGCTGATTATACTTTAACTGAAACATCATTCATCCATTTCTAGTTATTGCTTATCTTTGATAATAGGTCTCAAAACCCATGAAAACTGTTTTAGACATAAGATATGATGTCTGACAAATGACCTTATCTTGACATAAGGTAAAAAGATCATTTTTACCAGTATATCCCCTGAACTGACTCCTGGCCTGTTTACTTATGCCAAAGATTAAATCAGACAATATTTTTTGCATTATTTTGGATTAATATGCAGAATCATTTTGTGGAAATGAGAGGCTAAAGGATTGAATTCCATAGGGCCCATTCTAGCTCCTGACACCCATACCTCTAATTCTCCACTAGGAGGTTGATTGAGACTGCTGGAAACTTAATTCCTGGATAAACACAATACAGTTGCCAGGGTTATTTTCTAAATGGTAGTGGTGAAGGGTTAGGATTTGAGAGTCAGTCAGATTAGGGTGCAAACAAAGGTTCTAAAGTACTCCACTTCCTTCAGTTTCATCATACATAAAAAATGCAGATATTTACACCTTTTTCTTCATTGAGTTGTGGTAAGGATTAAGTAAGATTAAACACAAAGTTCTTAGCATAGCTTTAGGGATATTATTAATATTAAATAAAGGCTGAATATTTTTGCTCTTTCTTCTTTTTACCTTAACAGTAGTTGTTTCTCACATGGTGCTTGATGTCTTTTCCTCTTTGGTTAGATGAACTTTGGATCCCTTTCTACTCTTTTCCTCACTGCAACCTTCTTAATATCTCTCCAAGACTCCTATAAAATCTTGGAGAGATTTGTACCAGCTTGATATTATGAAGATTTCTGGAATCTCATGAGTAGTGTTTCCTTGGCAAGTCTACTAATTAATAGGGTTCTTACTGGCAGTAATATACTGTATGTTCTCTTCTTTCCAAGTCCATTTAGTATTTGTCATTTACTCTTTGTGATTTGTAGAATAGCATGCTGACGATATTTCTAATTTATCCACCTCTTTTTTATTTGAACTTACTCCCCAACTGCACATAACCTTCAAATTCTCTTCTGGGATGGTCTTGACTGACTGACTTTTCAAAAACTTGTGCCATTTCAGAATAACTGTATTCAAAGTACCCTATATCCATCTTTTCCACATTCTATTTGTGTTCTCCTGTGTCTCCTTCCTCCCTCCCTCCCTCCCTCTCTTCCTCCCTTCCTTCCTCCCTCCCTCCCTCCCTCCCTCCCTCCCTCCCTTCCTTCCTTCCTTCCTTCCTTCCTTCCTTCCTTCCTTCCTTCCTTCCTTCCTTCCTTCTTCTTTTTAGAGTGGGAGAGAGAGGGAAAGGAGGGAGAGAGGGACAGAGAGAATACCAAGCAGGCTCCACGCTCAGTGTGGAGCTAGGTGCGGGGCTTGATCCCACAACCCCAAGATCATGACCTGCGTGGAAATCGAGAGTTGGACGCTTAACTGACTGAGCCACCCAGGTGCCCTACTCTTTCCTTCTCTTTAAAAAATTTTTTTCAGTATAGCTGACACACAATGTTACATTAGTTTTAGAAGTACAACACGGTAATTCAACTTCTCTATATATTCTGCTATGCTCACCACAAGTGTAGCTAACATCTGTTACCATACAGCATGATTGTTGACTATATTCCTTATGCTGTGTCTTTTGTTCCCATGATTTATTCATTCCATAACTGGAAGCCTTATCTCCCACTCCCCTTCACTTATTTTGCCTATCCTTCCACACTTTTTCCCTCTCTTTCTCTCTCTCTCTCTCTCTTTAAAAAGAATTTATTTATTCATGAGAGACACAGAGAAAGAGGCAGAGACACAGGCAGAGGGAGAGCAGGCTCCATGCAGGCAGCCTGATGTGGGACTCGATCTCAGTCTGGGATCATGCCCTGAGTGGAAGGCAGACGCTCATCCACTCAGCTACTCAGGCATCCCCTTACTTCTTCTAAACAAAACTTTAGATTGATGGATACCAGTCCCCTTTATATATTACTACATGTGGATTATGAACAGCTTAAATGCAGCTGATATTGTTGGCATTTTATTCAATTCCCTAATTTTGAGGTTGAGAAGTTGTAAGTTATTATTATATTAATATATATGATATATATAATATAACATAGATTATTACTGGCTGGCTTATTAATGACAGGAAAATGAATTTGTCTCCTGAATCCCAATTATATATATCTATTTAATTATATGGATGTGAGAAGAAAATTTCAGGAGTCTATTTTTCTGGTCTCCAGATTTTCAAACTCTAATGTGTTCTCCAGCTTCTTCAGTAAGTAGTCCACTTTTTTTCTGTCCCAGGGTCTCTACCATTCTTTTGGAAAACCGAGTAAGTAAACAATTTGCTATATGAAAGGTTAAATACTTAAGTAAATGTGGTTATAACCTTCTTGTTACTGTAGAATTAGAAAATGGATCAATGCTAAGCTTTCTAAAGCTGGCAATAATTTTGAACTATCAATTCTAGAGATATTTTTAATTGAAAAATAGACTTCTGATGATGAAATTCAATCATACAAGAGATGCTTCTGGGTATGGAAATCCATTTTTCTCTCTTCAAATTAATTTTCAAATCTTGCTAGGATAACAGCTAACATTTCTAGAACATTTACTAAGTGACAGATATTGTGCTAAATGTTTTATGTGGTTTATCGCAATTAATCTTCACAGCAACTCTCTGAGTTATGTCGTATTATAATCTACATTTTATAGATGAGGAACTTGAGGCTCATAAGTTCTAGGTATCACCTAAGGTACCACCTGGGGTATCATCCGATCCACCTAGGGTAAAGTAGGGATATGGAAACACGTGGTTTGACTTCAGAGACTTAGCTTCTAAATATTTCAAAATAATGCCTTTTAATTTGT
This sequence comes from Nyctereutes procyonoides, assembly GCF_905146905.1. Classification (NCBI taxonomy): domain Eukaryota; kingdom Metazoa; phylum Chordata; class Mammalia; order Carnivora; family Canidae; genus Nyctereutes; species Nyctereutes procyonoides. Next base: position 60,877,989 of record NW_026575047.1, on the reverse strand, counting down.
TTACTTTACCCAAGTATAAGCTTATCATGATTGGACAAATGGAGAGGACATGGATAATTGACTTCTCCTTGCTTTTGTGCTCCCTGACCCCCACCTTTTTTTTTGGAGAGATAATCTTTTATATGATGCCACCTCTGCTTCCCTAACCACAGTTAACTATTTCAGTTAGTTAACTATTTGTACCAGAATTAGAGGCAACAGTAGGAAGACAATTGCTCTTCAACAATCTAAAATTAATCACATTATAGCTAACCAAACATTTCCCATCTGTATTCATTGTCTCTAGGGCTCCTGATTTCTCTCTTTATTTAAATGGAACAGGATGCTCCCAGAAGACTCCAATTAGTTTTTTGCAAGAATGGTTTTCACCTGGTTGTTGGAAAATATTTCTGAGAAATAGCCTTGAAATGTATTTCCCTTGAGTCTAAGGAAACATGGTTTTTCCCTTCTCAGTGAGGGATGGACCATGTGCTTTTGCACTGTATAGCTCTCTCCTGGTTTTCAGATAATATTACAGGGAAGTACAAGAGTCTCTGGCCCTTGCTATCTGCTACAAGGCAGCATCCCAAAGAATACAGAGTCACTCAGATCCTGATCACAGGATACCAAATGTTAAAGGTGATAAGTCAAGTCTCTGGACACCAGCTGTCTTTCCATCCTATCTGCCTAATTCTATCTCTTACTTTTGATATAGGTTTCAAATGCCTTCAATTGATATCTGACTGAGTACTCATTACCCCGGGCTATGCTTTGGGCCCTAAAATTTTTCTTACTTTTTTTCTGTCAGTATTTAATATTTCTTCATATCCCAATGTCACCATTGAACAATAGCATATAATAGCATATAAATGTCTTAATGTGTTGATTGACCACTAACTTAATGTGTTTACACACATGGGGACTGACATGTTGTAAAACATAAAGCACATGAAAGAAGGTTATATTCTCAGCCTGGAGATTAAAACTTTGTGTTATAGAATATTGGAGGAGACATTTTTATTGGATTGAGATAAAGGGCTTCCTCAGTATCTTTCATAGGTGACTCGACTGTATCCTCTATAAATCATCTGTTTCTGTTATTAACTATGTACCTCCCATGAATGGTATTCAAAGATCTTACAGAAAGTCATGTCACTTACCGTAGAACAAGGTAATATCTCAAAATTACTATTGATTCTTCTAGAGTATTGTCAATGTTACTTAGCACCCAAATTTTATTCTATTAGTTCCCAGATGGTGAATATATGTTAAAACCAACTTAATTATATTTACCTCTCTATGGTCTTTCATGGCTTCTGAGCATACTTTAACCAACGTCCTTAGTATGACTCAAAGCTTGACAGGAATAATGACTAGAAAGTATTAAGTGTAGAGCTTATCACATTTTTTCTGTATACCCCCACACTAGCTCTCACAAAAATTCTTTAAGTTCTCCTCAGGAACTCATACCCATTAATTCCCAGTCACCTTTTCTCTTAAGAAATTTAAAAGACAAAAATTCCAAATATACAGTTTCATTCTCTCAATAGGAAAAATCTTCATGTATTCTGGTTAAGTGAGTTATTAACATATAAGAGCTCTCTGCACTCTGGGAAATCACTATTCTAGCTTTTTTTGAACAGGGAGACAGGGTCTTCCACTAAATTTTACATTTACAAAAACAGCAATAGTTATATCCATTTAGGATGCAACAGCTGTGGAGGGATCAATTAAGTGAACGAACAAAAGATTCCCTTGAGAGTCCAGGTTCAAAAGTCACTAGTTAATCTACAGTGTAATGAACTAGAATGAATTCTTTTCAATAAAAGCTTTAAGTATCTATCAGAAGGAAGAGTGTCTTTGGAGACAGGAAGATGTAACAATAGGTTACGTGCAAAATAATGAGTCAGATGAACCGTCAGAAAGTTAGATTAGAAGGTTAGATTCTCTCCATATGCCTAGGGATATTTCAGCTGAACTCAAGAAAGAAGCTGCTCAGAATTTGCTGAGGGAATCTGGATTTGGATGAAGTCCTATCACTCTGTGTCACAGTGGAAACAGTTCCCTCCCTCTATTATAAGCAGCTTTTTCTTCCCGTGACCATTCTTTGTTAAGGCATCACAAACAATCAGGGAAATTTGTGTTCAGTTTTCTCATTTTTTTTTATAAATTAATTTTTATTGGTGTTCAATTTACCAACATACAGAATAACACCCAGTGCTCATCCCGTCAAGTGTACCCCTCAGTGCCCATCACCCATTCACCCCCACCCCCCGCCCTCCTCCCCCTCCACCACCCCTAGTTCATTTCCCAGAGTTAGAAGTCTTTATGTTCTGTCTCCCTTTCTGATATTTCTCACACATTTCTTCTCCCTTCCCTTATATTCCCTTTCACTATTATTCATTTTTGACTTAAGTTTCAAGATCAGTTGCTGTCCATGTTGGTCAAAGGGCACAAACTTGGAGTTATGTGGGATGAATAAGTCTCGATCTAATGCACATTTTATGAACTATAGTTAGTGATACTGTATTGACTCTCAGAAATTTGCTGAGTGCTCTCCATGTGCATGCACACACATACACACACACCTACTCACACATATGGAATTAATGGTGAGAAGATAGGTTAATTAGCTTGACTGTTGTAATAGTTTCATTATGTGTATGTATACCAAATTATCATATACACTTTAAATATATAAAATTAAATTTAGAAAAGGTCAGCTGCTGTCCAACCCAAAACAAAAACTGATGCAAATAGTATAGGATTATAACTTTATATGTATGATTTTGTTTATATATTTAATCAATAATTTTTATAGAATATTTTCTCCCGTACACTATTATATATTTGATTGAGGTAAGATAAATGTAGGAGTATCTAATGTTACATAACATAGTTACATAAAATATAGTTTATATTTTAGCTAGGTAAATAGTATTAATTGAGCTCTTCTTTGGCCTAGTTCTGTGCCAAATATTCTTATTGTATTGTCTTTTATAATCTTTATGACAACATTAGTATGTGGGTTATATGACTATCTACATTTTATGGTTAAAAATTGAGAAGTTGAAAATTAAGAAGCTAAATAATTTCCCAAGGCCATGTATTTGCTAAGAGAGTTTTTATTTATTTATTTATTTATTTATTTATTTATTTATTTATTTATTTAGCTAAGAGAGTTTATACTTGAACTCATGTTTGCCTTATGACAAAGTCCAAGGTTTTTTGTTTATTTTTTAAATTTTTTTTATTTTTATTTATTTATGATAGTCACAGAGAGAGAGAGAGAGAGTCAGAGACACAGGCAGAGGGAGAAGCAGGCTCCATGCACCGGAAGCCCGACGTGGGATTCGATCCCGGGTCTCCAGGATCGCGCCCTGGGCCAAAGGCAGGCGCCAAACCGCCGCTCCACCCAGGGATCCCAAGTCCAAGCTTTCTAAGTGCACTATATTATCTCTCTATCTTCAAAGAACAAGGGCTGAAAGATAATCTGATTAATGATGGGCAAGAAGGGGGTCATAGTGATTGACATTTTTCCCCATAACTCTAGCAGAAATTTACCTCAAAATAGATGTATACTTTTTGAGGAATTGAATGTATTTCAACGATTAACCCAGAAGGATCAAACTGTTTCTAAATAACTTAACTGCAAAAAAAAAACAATAACTTAATTGCATCATAGAACACAAGAATATTTATAGAAACACAAAAATATTGAAGACCCAACAAGGCAAAAATCACCATGTGTAGAATCCAATAAAAGTTATCAGACATGCAGAGAAGCAAAATGTGTGTGTGTATTTTTTATATGCACATATATTCTTATTTTATATATATTTATATATTATATATAATTTTACACACATAAAGCATGAGGAAATAAATTAGTTAATTGAAAGTGACCCAACCAGACACCAATGTTAGAATTGCCAAGCAAGAACTTTAAAACAGCTATTATAACTTCACTCTATACATTCAAAAAATTAAGTAGAAACAAGGAAAGTATAAAGACTCAAATCAAACTTAGAGATGAAAACTACAGCATGTGAAATAAAAATAGACTGGATAGGTTTAAACACAGATTATACTTGCAGAAGAAAATATTGGCAAACTTGAAGGCATGCTAATAGAAACTATCCAAAATGAAAGAGAGAAAAAAGAATTTTTAGAAAGTAGCATCAGTGAGCTGTGTGACCACTTTGAGTAGCCTGAAACACATGTAATTGGAGCCCTTTGGGGATTGGGTTAAGGGCAGAAAAAAATTTTTAAAGAAATAATGGCTGAAAAATTTCCAGATTTTATGAAAACTATAAAACTTTAACCAAGAATGTCAGTGAACACTAAACAGAAGAAGCATAAAGAAAACTCCCCCAAGACACATCATAATCAAATTTGGATCCACAGATACAAAATGAAGCAACTCAGTATTGATAAGTATGTGGGTAAATATACCTGACATTTTTTGGTAATTTAAAGATCTCTTTAAAGATAATTGCCCATTTTATTATGCTAAGTGAAATAGGTAAATCAGAGAAGGATAATTAAATGGTTTCACCTATATGTGGAGTATAATAGCACAGAGGATCATAGGGGAAGGGAGGGAAAACTGAATGGGAAGTCATCAAAGAGGGAAACAAGCCATGAGAGACTCTTAACTATAGGAAACAAATTGATGGTTGCTGGAGAGGAAGTGGGTGGGGAGATGTGGTAATTGGATGGTGGGCATTAAGGAGGGCACGTGATGTGATGAGCACTGGGTGTTATATGCAACTGATGGATTACTGAACTTTACATCTGAAACTAATGATGTATTATATGTTGGCTAATTGAATTTAAATTAAAGAAAAAGAAGGAAAAAGATAATTGTCCATATAAGTGAAAATACATTTTTGCATTTATGTAATATGTACAATAGACTGCATTACAACAGTAGCACATTCATTTTGAGTTTATCTTTGTGTCTTGTGTAAAAAAATGGTCCAGATTCATTCTTCTGCATGTGGCTGTCCAATTTTCTCAGCACCATTTATTGAAGAGACTGTCCTTTTTCCAGTGGATAGTCTTTCCTGCTTTGTTGAATATTAGTTGACCATAGAGTTGAGGGGCCATTTCTGGGTTCTTTATTCTATTCTACTGATCTGTGTGTCTGTTGTTGTGCCAGTACCACACTGCCTTGATGACCACAGCTTTGTAGTATAACCTAAAATCCAGCATTGTGATGCCCCCAGCTCTGGTTTTCTTTTTCAATATTCCCCTGGCTATATAGGGCCTTTTGTGATTCCACACTAATCTTAAAATGATTTGTTCCAATTCTCTGAAGAAAGTCCATGGTATTTTGATAGGGATTGCATTGAACGTGTAAATTGCCCTGGGTAGCATAGATATTTTCACAATATTAACTCCAAATGGATAAAAGACCTAAATGTGAGACAAGAGTCTATCAAATCCTAGAGGAGAACAGAGACAAAATCCCTTTTGAACTTGGCCACAGCAACTTCTTGCAAGATACATCTATGAAGGCAAAGGAAACAAAAGCAAAAATGACCTATTGGGATTTGATCAAGATAAAAACCTCTGCACAGCAAAAGAAACAGTCAACAAAACTAGAAGACAACCTACAGAATGGGAGATTTGCAAATGACGTATCAGATAAAGGGCTAGTATCCAGGATCTATAAAGAACTTATTAAACTCAACAGCAAAGAAACAAACAATCCAATCATGAAATGGGCAAAAGACATGAAGAGAAATCTCACAGAGGAAGACATAGACATGGCCAACAAGCACATGAGGAAATGCTCTGCATCACTTGCCATCATGGAAATATAAATCAAAACCACAATGAGATACCACCTCACACCAGTGAGAATGGTGAAAATTAATAAGACAGGAAACAACAAATGTTGGAGAGGATGTGGAGAAAGGGGAACCCTCTTGCACTGTTGGTGGGAATGTGAATTGGTACAGCCTCCCTGAAAAACTATTTGGAGGTTCCTCAAAGAGTTTAACATAGATCTGCCCGATGACCCAGCAATTGCACTGCTTGGGATTTACCCCAAAGGTACAGATGCAGTGAAATGCCGGGACACCTGCACCCCGATGTTTATAGCAGCAATGTCCACAATAGCCAAACTGTGGAAGGAGCCTCGGTGTCCATCGAAAGATGAATGGATAAAGAAGATGTGGTCTATGTATACAATGGAATATTACTCAGCCATTAGAAATGATGAACACCCACCATTTCCTTCGATGTGGATGGAACTAGAGGGTATTATGCTAAGTGAAGTAAGCCAATTGGAGAAGGACAATCATTATATGGTTTCACTCATGTGGGAAATATAAAAAATAGTGAAAGGGATTATAGGGGAAAGGAGAGAAAATGAGTGGGAAAAAATCAGAGAGGGTGACAATCCATGAGAGACTCCTAACTCTGGGAAACAAACAGCATAGTGGAAGGAGAGGTGGGCGGGGGGATGCGGTGACTGGGTGATGGGCACTGAGCGGGGCTCTTGAGGGGACGAGCACTGGGTGTTATGCTATATGTTGGCAAATCGAACTCCAATAAAAAATATACAAAAAATATGTAGCAAAAAATGTGTGACAACAGAAGGGGCAAAATGAAAGTTTACCATTATAAGATTCTTACACTACATCTGTAATGGTGTTAACATTATTTGAACGTAAACTGTTATAAGTTAAAGGTCTATTAATCCTAAAGATGTTTTGACCCTAGAGTAACCATGTAACAAAACAAAAACCTGGAATGCATAATGATAAGTTAAAGAAGCCAGTCTGAAAAGACTACATACTGCATGACTCCAACTAAATGACATTCTGGAAAAGGCAAAACTTTGGAGACATAAAAACAATCAGTCATTACCAGGAATGAGCAAGTGATTTTTGGGCAGTGAAAATAGTGATCAGCACTAAGGCAGGAAAACATAAGAATCATGTCAATTGAACATGAAGCATTAGAATAGTTTTTATTTTCAGATGACATGATCATGATGCTAAAACTGTATCTTTGGGGTAAATCCCCAGCAGTGCAATTGCTGGATTGTAGGGAAGATCTATTTTTAACTCTTTGAGGAACCTCCACACAGTTACCATTTGCTTCGACGTGGATGGAACTGGAGGGTATTATGCTGAGTGAAATAAGTCAATCGGAGGACAAACATTATATGGTCTCATTCATTTGGGGAATATAAAAAATAGTGAAAGGGAATAAAGGGGAAAGGAGAAAAATGAGTGGGAAATATCAGAAAGGGAGACAGAACATGAGACTCCTAACTCTGGGAAACGAACTAGGGTGGTGGAAGGGGAGGTGGGCGGGGAGTGGGGGTGACTGGGTGACGGGCAGTTAGGTAGGCACTTGATGGGATGAGCACTGGGTGTTATTCTATATGTTGGCAAATTTAACACCAATAAAAAATAAATTTATAAAAATAATAAAAAATAAAACTAATAAGTGAGCTTAGGACAGTGACAAGATACAAGGTCAATTTATAAATATCAATTGAATTTCTATATACTAATAATGAATAATTAGAATATAAAAATAAAGAATACAGTTTACATAAAAACATGAATTACTTAGGGATAAATCTGACAGAAGTTGTGTAGTTTTTGAATGCTTAAAACTATAAATCAGGGCAGCCCTGGTGGCGCAGCGGTTTAGTTCCTGCCTTCAGCCCAGGGTGTGATGCTGGAGACCCCAGATCCAGTCCCATGTCAGGCTCCCTGCATGGGGCCTGTTTCTCCCTCTGCCTGTGTCTCTCCCTCTCTCTCTCTGTGTCTTTCATGAATAAATAAATAAAATTTAAAAATATTATAAATCATTGTAGGAGGATTATGGAAGGCCTAAATAAATGGAGAGAGAGAACATATTCATGGATCAGTAGACTTAATAGTGTTAAGATTGCAATCCAATCAAAATTCTAACGGGCTTTCTTTTTCAAGAGAGAATTTAACTAGCTGGCATTTAAAATTTGTGTGTAAAAGCAAAGGACCTAGATAGACAAAACAATTTTGAAGAAAGAAATTTGGAGGGCTTATGATTCTCCATGTTAATTGTCTATTTGTGTCAGGAGCAGTATATTTCCAGTTATCTAGATTTAAACTCTCCAAGTGACTTTCCTTTCACTTTATATTAATCAGTCAGTAAGTAACACTAATTATTTCTAATTTTTATATCTGCCTTAAACATTTTGCTTAGGTAGAAAGATTTGGAAAAAAAAAAAAGATTTGCCCAGGAGTTTTGAAGTATATTCTCATTAATTGGTTTAATCTAGTTTTTTTTTATTTTTTTAATTTATTTATGATAGTCACACACACACACACAGAGAGGCAGAGACACAGGCAGAGGGAGAAGCAGGCTCCATGCACTGGGAGCCCGACGTGGGATTTGATCCCAGGTCTCCAGGATCGCGCTCTGGGCCAAAGGCAGGCACCAAACGCCTGCGCCACCCAGGGATCCCTAGTTTTTTGTTTTTAAAGAAATACTGTCTGCTTACATTTTGTGTGTGTGTGTCTGAGTTCTCTTATTTGCAATGCAAGAATGATAATGGTAGTTTGTTCATAATAATGAATAATAATATATTGATGATAGTGAGATACAACATATACTGGTTTTGATTTTATTATTACTATCCGTGTTTCTTAGAATAATGCCTGGGACATAGTAAATAGCATAAATGCAATTAACTATTTCACTTGATTACAGGGAATTCTCTCTTGTATTGAAAGCACAAATGATCTGTGCCACTTATGTGGCATTTCAGTATCTTTTGCCTCATGCAATTTCTTGTATTGTTAACTTTTCATGGCTGTATATTTTATATACTGTTTTGTTGTGGCAGATTTACTTTGTTGTATTTTGTACACTGCATAGAAAAATGTTGGACCTACATTCAAATATTTATTAAACTATATACAAAACATGCGTTGAAGCCCAGAGAATTTCTAGAGCTCCTTCTCAGGAGAAATGATGACTTGAACAAGAGACATTAACTTTCTGGGGAGCTTTTTTTAAAAAAAAATTTTTTTAGGTTTTTTAATATCAAAAGTAACAACATTTTTTTTCTCTCTTCAGAGCAACCTCTTTGGGATCAATTGTACTGACAATACATTCTCTGGGGGTCATGATTCTGAGAGACTAATATAGATCCTTTATTGCCATCTTCAATAACAAAAGTTCAAGAGATGTTTAAGAGAAGTCATCCCAGGGATACTTGTGAGGGTAGTGAGGAAGTTGCAATGGGAGGTCAAACACAGGTCACCAGCAGGTTAAAGAAAAGAATGAGAGAAGCGAAACAGTGGGGTTGAATGATGTCCTTGCAGTGAGCAGCCTGCAGGAGAGACCTTTAAATTTTCTTTATGCTGAGTGAAATAAGTCAATCGGAGAAGGACAAACATTATATGTTCTCATTCATTTGGGGAATATAAATAATAGTGAAAGGGAATATAGGGGAAGGGAGAAGAAATGTGTGGGAAATATCAGAAAGGGAGACAGAACATGAAGACTCCTAACTCTGGGAAATGAACTAGGGGTGGTGGAAGGGGAGGAGGGTGGGAGGTGGGGGTGAATGGGTGACGGGCACTGAGGGGGGCACTTGACTGGATGAGCACTGGGTGTTATTCTGTATGTTGGCAAATTGAACACCAATAAAAATAAATTTATAAAAAAATAAATTTTCTTTCAAACCCATCACTTAAACAAAACAAAACAAAACAAAACAACCCATCGGTTAAGCCATACGTTTTTCAGCATGGAAAAAATATGGTCTCATTCATTTGGGGCATACAAAAATAGTGAAAGGGAATAAAGGGGAAAGGAGAAAAATGAGTGGGAAATATCAGAAAGGGAGACAGAACATGAGAGACTCCCTAACTCTGGGAAACGAGCTAGGGGTGGTGGAAGGGGAGGTGGGCGGGGGGTGGGGGTGACTGGGTGACAGGCACTGAGGTGGGCACTTGACAGGATGAGCACTGGGTGTTATTCTATATGTTGACAAATTGAACACCAATAAAAATAAATTTATAAAAAAATAGTTGTCATTTAACTTGAGGACTGTATTTATTTTTTAATAGACTTATTTATTTTATTTTTTGTATTTTTTATTGGAGTTCCATTTGCCAACATATAGCATAACACCCAGTGCTCATTCCGTCAAGTGCCCCCCTCAGTGCCCATCACTAGACTTAATGTTTTTAGAATAATTTTAGATATGCAGAAAAAATGTGTAGGTAGTATAGCTGGTTCCCCTATATCATATGCTCAGTTTCCCCTATTATTAACATCTCACATTAATATGATGGATTTGTTACAATTAATGAACCAATGTTGATATATTATTTTAAAATAAAATCTATAGTTTTTATTCAGATTTTCTGAGTTTTTTCAATATATTTTTTCTATTGCAATATCTCATTTAGGATACCACATTACATTTAGTTGTTATGCTATATTTTTGCTCCTCTTGACTATGACAATTTCTCAGACTTTCCTTATATTTGAAGACTTTGACAGTTTTGAGAGTTACTGGTCAGATATTTTATAGAATACTCCAGTTTTGAAATTTGTCTGATGCTATTGGGAAGACCACAGAGGTAAAGTGCATTTTTATTGTCAGTTTTTCCACTGAAAAGTTTTCTCTTTCTTTAGGATGGAGTATCTACACAAATTATTTGGAATACTTCTACATAGGAGGTTTGTCTCTTCTCCCTCACTTATTAATTCATTCAATCATTTATTTATATAAGTATGAATTCTTGGATATCTATTTTATTCTTTGGGTTATTATCTACTACCATTCTATTTATTTTCTTATCCAAATTGTTCCAACTTTGGCCATTAGAAGTTCTTTTAGTGCTTTCTCTGTTTCTTGGACATACCTCATCAATGTGATTGTATTTATTTTTATTTTCCAAAAAGGCCATACTTAAAGAAGGGTTCTAGACACCAAGGGAAGGAGTGAATTTGGGAGGTCCTGTTTACATAGAAGCATCATCTTTTTCCTTTTTGAGGGCGGAACACAAGTTCCATGAGGTCAGAAACCTTGTCCTATCTGTTCATTAAGAGTATCTGGAATATGGTAGTCAGTATGTTGGACGAATAAATTAAAGAATGATGACATGTCTTAGATGGAAGCAGGAGAAAGAGTGTGAACAATTGTAGTGTGAGGTTTAAGTGATACCAAATTAGATTATATCTAATTACGGGCACCTGGGTGGCTTATTTGGTTAAGCATCTGCCCTCAGCTCAGGTCATGGTCTCATGGTCCTGGGATCAAGTTCCAACTTGGGCTCCCTGTTCAGTGAGGAGTCTGCTCTCCTTCTCTCTCTCTGCTCCTCCTCATTGCTTGTGTGCTCTCTCTCTCTGCTCTCTCAAATAAATAAATTAACTCTTTAAATAGATATTTTAAAAAGATTGTATCTAATTAGGAAGGGAGAATGTGGTTTCATTAGAATTGTTGGAGCAAAGTTAAGTCAAACAATGAGGAAATATTAATAAATATTTCTGTCATATATTATTGAACTATATGAGACTTCTTATAAAAAGAGTTCAGGTCAGATGGTTAGATCTGTACAACTGACACCTAGTGTAGAGGTGATAAACTGGCATTATTATGAAGAAAATTTTGAAATACTTTCTTTGTCAAAGATATTTGCCCTTGGGGAATTATAGAGACAAGGTTAAACATATAGAACATATACAATGCAAACCAATTGGGAAATAACAAAATATGTGGAATTAACAAGAATTCCTATGGGGTGTATAGAAATAGAAAATCGTTTTTGGAAGAAAGGATGAGGGGAGGGAAATGGAAGATGAATTCGAGTGGGGCCGGGGAAATCACTTATGTTTGAATAGGGTATAAATGGATTTGATTAGGGGCAAATGAAGGATATTTCAGGTAGGTGACTATCATGTGAAAAGCTTATATTTTGGATTAGGATTAATGTTGAGGAGTCGCAGAAAATGTTTGGATTGGTGAAGTTGAACATAGATTTTTCACAATTCCTGATTGCTAAGAGAATGAGTTTCAAAATTAAGAACGAGAAGATTCTAGAAGATTTAAAGCAAGAAGTGAACTAATTAAAATAGTGTTTTAGGATAATAAATACTGTGATACTGCTTAGGATGACTAATACAGAGAAGAGATTATAAATGCGATATCATTAGGAAGTTGTCAAGATAATTCTGGTTGAGAGATACAATTTTAGATTAGAAGTATGACAGGAATGACAAACAAGAACTTTTTGATGGAAGAAAATGATAACACTGAGTGACTGAAATAAAGGATTTAGAAGGAAGAGCTGAGGAAGAGTAGGCTAACATAAAAATTTGCCCCTTCCATGTAAAGGCAACCTACACATAAAATTAGGTTCAACAAAGTTCTGAGTTCAAACTGGGCAAAGTATAAAGTCATGATAAATTTCAGTAATATTTGAGTTATGTTTGGGAACTGGAGTTGGGTCCAAACATGACCTCAGTTATTTGATACTCTACCTCCAGTTCCAAAGACCTGACAAGATGCAACTCTTTTTCACTTTCTCTTACTGAGCAAGTGAACAAGAGGAGGATATCTCATTATCCATATCAGAAGTAGAGGATTATCTTTCATGAACCTACTGAATTTCCAATATTGGACCTATCCAAATGCACTTGGTTCTTGAATGGCAAATTAGTCAGGATAGGTTTTTGAATCTACAATATTCTTATCTTTCTTCATCATCGTCCAAACCAAACAATGAGATTCATAGACAACCTCTGTTAAGGATTCATGACTCAGGTGATCAACCCAACTACTAAACATATATATCATGTAGATGTATGCTTAAGTTAATTATCTGAAGGGAAGCTGGGCAACGTGTAGTGGGATTTTGTTGGTTTTTAAAGAAATTTTAAATGAAAAAAGAGGAAAGGCCTTGGAGAAGAGAGTTCTATTTTCCTTGAATATTTTTGAAGTATAGAAGAAACTTATATGATGGTCATTACCTTGTATGAACAACTGAAAATAAAGAGTACAACATAAAAATACATTTGAGCAGTTGGATGATGTTTAATAAGCATATATATATATATATAAAACACACAACTTTCACAATTACTGTTTCTATCCTTTGTTATTTTATTTATTTTATTTTTTTTTTGTTTCTATCCTTTGATAGAAAAAAGTCCAATGATTTGGTCCAAGCTTCCTGAATGACTATTACTTTTTTCCTCCACATCTCACCCCCTTTTTTCTAAGTCTATTTTTATTTTTTTAACATTTATTTATTTATTGTATATTTTTTATTGGGGTTTGATTTACCAACATATATCATAACACCCAGTGCTCATCCTGTCAAGTGTCCCCCTCAGTGCCTGTCACCCAGTCACCCCAATCCCCTGCCCACCTCCCTTTCCACTACGCCTTGTTCGTTTCCCAGAGTTAGGTGTCTCTCATGTTTTGTCACCCTCACTGATATTTCCCACTCATTTTCTCTCCTTTCCCCTTTATTCCCTTTCACTATTTTTTTATATTCCCCAAATGAATGAGACCATATAATGATTGTCCTTCTCCAATTGATTTACTTCACTCAACATAATACCCTCCAGTTCCATCCACGTTGAAGAAAATGGTGGGTATTTGTTGTTTCTAATGGCGAGTAATATTCCATTGTATACATAGACCACATCTTCTTTATCCATTCATCTTTTGATGGTCACTGAGGCTCCTTCCACAGTTTGGCTATTGTGGACATTGCTGCTATAAATATTGGGGTGCAGGTGTCCTGCCGTTTCACTGCATCTGTATCTTTGGGGTAAATCCCCAGCAGTGCAATTGCTAGGTCATAGGGCCACTCTATTTTTAACTCTTTTCACACAGTTTTCCAGAGTGACTGTACCAGGTCACATTCCCACGAACAGCTTTTTTTCACACTATACCTGGATTGTATCTTCAGTAGTCAGTCTGTGCTAAGCAACCAAATGCCCCTTCTCAAATTAGCAATATTTTTGATGCTTTAGTCAAGGCTCCTAATCTCTAACATTCTTCTTTTTTAGAAATTGAGGTAAATTGGTATATATCATTATATGTTTCAGGTATACAGCATTAAGATTGACATCTGTATACATTACAAAGGGATTACCACCACAAATCTAGTTACCATCCACCACCATACACTTGGCCTCTTTCACCTATTTTGCCCATCCCTCACTAACATTCTTCTTAAATTAAGGGATAATGTAAGTCTGGATATTGAAGAAGTTATCTAAGTAGGACTTAGTTGTGCTGCCCCTAAATTTAGTCTTGTTCTCCTTGAGTCTATGTTTAAACACCATCAAGCAATGACAGTAGAACACATTCAGTACTCGGAAAACTATTCTTTCAATTCTGTAGTTGTATCATATTTCATGATATAATACACACAAAAAATTTCTGGAATGGGCAGTGGAAACGTTTTTGTGGAAATATTCATTAACCATTTATTTGGCAAATTCATGGATGGGTTATTCAGATTTAAAATTAACCTAGCCTCAAAAAAATCAATAGTCTCTTACTTCTTTGTGAGAAATACAATCCATTTTACTGTGTCTTTGAAGGCATCTTTCACTTGTTTGTTTCGAAGCGTATAAATGAATGGGTTAAACAAAGGAGCAACTGAAGTAGTGAGCACAGACACTACTTTATTAATAGCTACTCCTTCCTTTGCTGAAGGTTTGATGTAGATGAAGATGCAGCTGCCATAAGTGATGGAAACCACAATCATATGGGAAGAGCAGGTGGAAAAGGCCTTTTTCCTTTGTTGGGCAGAAGGGAATCTTAGAATGGTCTTAATGATGTACGTATAGGAGAGGACTACACACACTAAGGTAATAATGAGTGTCAGTACGGCAAAACTCAGAATAATTCTCTCTATTAAGACTGTGTCTGAGCAGGTTATCTGTAAAATTGGAGATGCATCACAGCCAAAATGATCAATCACATTTGAGTCACAGAATTCCAGCTGGAGGCCCAGGCCAAGAGGCGGGAGGATGCTTAACAGGCCAGCAAACCAACAGCAGAGAACGAGGGTAGTGCAGACTCTGTTGTTCATGATAGTTGTATAATGCAGGGGCTTGCAAATGGCCACATAGCGGTCATAGGACATGGCGGCAAGGAGAAAAAATTCTGTTGCTCCAAAGAGGACAACAAAGAATAACTGGGTGGCACAAGCATTATAGGAAACAGTATTATCTCCAGTGGTCATAGTATACAGGAATCTGGGAATACAGACAGTGGTGAATGAGACTTCTAAGAAAGAGAAATTTCGGAGGAAAAAATACATGGGAGTTTTAAGATGGGAGTCCACCAGTGTGAGGGTGATAATGATGAGGTTTCCAGTTACACTCAACATGTAGGTGAGAAACAAAAATACAAAGAGCAGAACTTGTATTTTTGGGTCATCTGTCAATCCTAGCAGGATGAATGTTGTTACTGCTGTATGATTTCTCATCACTGCCTTGCACCAGGAGGGATTTTGCCTGGAGAAAGAAGTGTCATAAGAAGCTAGTACTTGAACCTGAAGGAGGACATTCTGGCAAGCCTGCTCACATGCACTTTCTTCTTCTAGTTAATTTAATTTGTTAGCATAGAGACGTCTATGGGAAAGGTTTAGTATGGATCTTGTGCTTTTAACTAGAAAGCATATTTCCAAAGATGTAAAATAAACACAAAACAAAACATAAATCATATGTCTGATTTACAGTTTCTCAGCAATATTGCCTTTTGTACAGATTTTATTTGTCTTCATCCTGGAGGCAGTTATGTCAGTTTTCAGCCCCCCCCATCCTTATTTTCTTTAGTTTTTTTTCACACCATACTGAAATGCTCCATTTTCAAAACCAAGAAGGATCTGTTATTTTGTATTTTTTTGTGTTTTAAAATTAAAACTTTTTTTGGAGCAATCTTAGCATCACAGCAAAATTGAGGGGAAGGTACAGAAATATTCCATATGCTTCCTGCCTTTACAAATGCATAGCCTCTCCTGTTACTAACACCCCCCACCAGAGTGGTACCCTTTGTTACAAATGATGATCTTATATGGACACGTCAAAGTACATAATTTACATTATGGTCCACTCATGTTGTACATTGTAAGGATTTGGACAGATATTTAGTATCTTATATTGATCATAATTTGTCCTATGCAGAATTTTAACACTAGAGCATTCATTTATAGTTAGTTCTGCTCTCTGTACTTTGAATTATTTCTAAATACGGAGATAAAACTTTAAAATACAAAGATGTAGTTTTGTTTTTCACCCCATGTTTAGGCAAATGAAAGTATATTTAAGCCAGGCTGGGACTGCTTAGGCAGGGGTTTTCTGAAGTGGTATAATGAATTTTTTTTTCTGGAACTTAAATATAAACCCAATTTATCTGTACTTTATATATGTCCTGTTGTGATGTTTTGGGTCCTGGATGGAGTCCAGAGGGGATGATCTGTCCAATTTGTTCTTTGCCAGCCTGATTGGCCTGACCAACTCAGTGTTCTTCACAGCACTCAGCCTTCAGAATCTGTCTTAGGGTTTATCTTAGTGACCTCTTTGAACAATTTGTGTTCTTGCCTGCTTCAATTCAACTTTCCTCACTAGTAAATCAGCTCCCTAACCCTACAGCTTATGTTCTCTGAGTTTTGATATATGTAACTTGCCCAAACAACATCTAGAAACAAATGGACACAATATGAGCCAATCTTTGTAGCCATAGTATAAAGTACCCTACCTTTCTCAGTGACATTGTCACTGTCCATTTCTGCACCTCCAAGGAGTGTTAAGCCTCCCTATACCCCAATGTACATTTCTTCCCTCCAGAAATCTCTTTAGATAGGTGCTCAGGAAATTCCCTCCCCTCCTTCATGTCAAAACTTAGCCTCATGGAGGTTTGTGTTTCAAGCAGCTGCTTGAAGTTATCCAGGTATCCATCCTGTAAAAAAAATCGGTAAGTGCAACCTCTCTGGGAATATCAATAGTTAACAATAACTTGATATATTGTCCAATAATGCGTCTTAGGATTTTATTGGGGGTAAATGATTGTTAATGAGCAAATTTAGGCATAACTCAGTGTTTGTAGGGAAATCCTACACACTTCTACATGAGAGTGAAAACTACTTTTTTATGTTTCAAAAAATTGTCCTAGTTGTATCCAGTGTATGTTTTCTGAATAGAGAATCAAAATTATGTTAGGTTACTCTTGCATTGCTCAAGTAAATAATCTACATTTATTCATTAAAATAAATATCTAATAAGCCTCTGTTATTTAAAGTTCATAATATCAGAGAGTGGAGCTCCAATCATTTGCAAGTTGAGCTCCCTCAAGGAGCTTTCTGGCTGCCCGTAGAAGATAGTATTTCATTTTGGTGCATACTCAGTGACTTGGTAACACAAGATAACAGTGAAAATATAGCTGTGGATTTCAGATGACAACTATTCCATGCTTGTTCCTTGGTAATTGATCTTAGCTATTAGATAGCTATTTATATTAATAGCTATTTAAATTTTTTTATGTTCACCCAGTTTCTCTAGTTATTTTTTAATTTTTACTAATGTTGGCCATGACATCTGTCCTCATAAGTTGAGTTAGCAGGTTTATTGCTCAGGGTTCACAGACATGATTTTGAAATACAGACAAGCCCTCCCCCCTTAGCTCTTGGGAGAAATGACTCACTGGAGAGAGAGTATCTTGTCATGTACTTGCCAGGGGAAGACTCTGATAGGCCAAACTGAATGATGAGTCAGGTTTATTTCTGCATTCTTAATTTTCTCCCCCCTCTCCCTTCCACTGTAGGAGAGTTTAAATCCTTGTACTGGTTATTGGTATTGTAACTGTAGTTCTTCCTCTCCTATGAAGTTCTTAGGATCTAAAATTATTTCCTCTTGTCTTATCAAAACATTAATTCTTCTATATTAGTAGGAAAGACTGATGAACTCAGTCATATTAGCATTTGATCATGAATTTAATGTTTAAAATACTTAATATAATGTGTTGACCTTCATGACACTGTTTTTTTTTTTAATTTAGGAAGCTTGTTAAATAAATGCTACTCTTGATAATGCAGTTAAGCCTATGGGGGCAGATCCTTTGGATATAAGACTGCTTCATTTTGGCTTTTACCAGCAATCATACTCACACTCTCTGTTATATTGGGAAAATTTTTCTGGGAGACTAAAGTTATTTATTTATTTGATTTGAATTCAGATCAATTAAAATTTGAAACCATTTCATCAAATAATAAAATTTACCACCCTCTTTGTATAAGTAATGTTTTCAATTAACATTCACAGGTAGGCCTCCAGGACTTACCTATGCAAAACTACCTGTTCTCACTGTCACTTCGGGAATTAGATGAGTGACAGTTTATTCCTTCGTTGACTCCTCTTTAGTGAATATATTTGAGACACTTTGACCCTCTGTATGTTTGGAATAAAACTCATTCAGTCTTCATTTGGGACAGAGGATGCCCATGGACTAGAAAGAAGAGATGCAAGAAGAGTAAATGTTGCCACCACCACCACCTCTCCTCCTCCAAGGAAAAGTGGTAAAAAGGACCTAAATAACAGAGAATAAGGGGAGCTTCCCTGCAATGTAATTTATAATACTGATATTATTTGACATCTGTGACCCAGTGGATCTTATTGGATGGCAGTGTCTTTCTGTTGCCTTTTATTTTTTATCTCTTTATTAAGGTTCATCAATTTCCTGAACTCATAAAATAACCATGGCAGAAAATTCCAATTTCATGTTCCTTTAGGATAACGACTTATAAGAAATGATTGTTGAATACTTTTCTGCAGTATCAATTATAATGAACTGAATTCCAGATTTTAAAAACTGTGCTCACCCTCTGCCTATGTTTGGAGAATTTGGAAAAACATATCATGACAATTACTTTTTGATGGTTCTTTATCAGAGGCCCTTGAGGGAACTGCAACTTGAGCAGCATTCAGTTGGTCAGGAGTTGGCATCTGTCCTTCTGTTCCCACTCTCATATTCTATTTATCACAGCCTCCAACCTCACCCTCCACACAAGCACACGCACACACACAGGCAAGCCTGACAGTTGACAGACCTTCATTAGATGTCCATGACTGATATAAGGAGCCTGGGGACAGTCTCTGCTTCTCTCACCAAGTCTAAACTGGCACCGATACTGGATTTCACCGTTGCTCTGTTCGTTTGAAAGAAGAAAAAAATGCAGAGGTAAGGAAGTTTCTCTCTAGTTTTGTCAGAGAGGCAAATCTGATCTTGGACAGGGAGGCAGGCTTCCCTGCAAATTATATAATAGCAACATTTATTTTATATGTTTAGTTTGTTACCAGTGCACAGGGAACATCTGAGTGAATAACAAAATAGTCCTTGGTGACCAAGTTTCAAAAGTTACTAATGAATCCATGGCAGTCTAGTCAACAGCATAAAAACACATGTAGCAGTGGGAACAATGTCCTCAGGGACACTGGGGATGGTCTGATGCCATCTGAATTCTGTTTTGATTTCTCTGTTGAATCTTTACATTTCTCCCAGAGTTAGACATTCTGGCACTTTATATATATTATGTATTATTTATCTTTGACATAAATCTTAAAAATAAACAAAAATCCCAAATTTTCCTCATTTTACCGAAGAAGTAACTGAGGAGCAGAGAAATGACTGATCAAAATGCCCCACTGAGGTGGTGCAGACTTTGGATCAGAGTTTATTAAAATACAAAGATCCTTCTTCTTCCTCCATGCTACCTTAGCTACTTGTCCCAAATTTAAGAGGTTCTCTTAATGCTACCTGGCCTTTATTTTCATCATTTCTCCTTCCACTTAAGACTTTTTAGGGAGGCATTGAAACTACTTTTGGTATTTGAAGCAATGGAGTTTTGCATCCCAAATACGCAATAAAAAATAGCCTGGTTCTGGGATAGGTTTCTGGTTTTACTATGGTTTATTACTGAATTTTTTTTGTAGTCAACATACAATGTTGTATTAGTTCCAGTTATACGGCATAGTGATTCAACACTTCCATACATTAGACAATGTTCCATGCGTGTTTTGTCTTCGGACATTACCACTCAAGATGCCTAAAGAGCCAAGGTCTGTGGTCACATGACCTCATGGGGAGGAGGCTCTCAGGCTAATTTTTACAGTGTTTATGCAGAGTGCAGTTGATTGCAGATGAAGGACACCCCTCAGGAGACCTGATTTCTCCCAGCATGAGACAGAATCAGCTTCTGAGGCTGTAGGAAATCAATGCCAGGAGGAGGGATGGCCTACAATGTGCTATCTTTGGTTCTGTTCCACCAGCCATGGTGTAACTTCTGTAGCCATATCATGAAAACCAGAATTCTAGTGGGAAGAATAAAATGCTAACAAAGGGCCCTAGAAGGATGTTGATTTAAGGATCTGAGT
The DNA here is from genome assembly GCF_905146905.1 of Nyctereutes procyonoides. Taxonomy (NCBI): domain Eukaryota; kingdom Metazoa; phylum Chordata; class Mammalia; order Carnivora; family Canidae; genus Nyctereutes; species Nyctereutes procyonoides. Next base: position 60,857,586 of record NW_026575047.1, on the reverse strand, counting down.
CTTCACATTGACCAAAATAATCTTCCTTGTGAAGCAGCATAGGAATCAGGATGCAGTGGCCTTCTTGGCTCAATAGGTTACGTGTCTGACTGCAGCTCGCATCATGATCCCAAGATCATGTCAGGCTCCCTGTTCAGTTCAGGGTCTGAATATCCCTCTTCCTCTGCCATTCCTGTACTCCTTTGTCTCTCTCTGTGAGGATTCCTTGTCAGTAATGTCATCCTCAATATTCTCCACCGCCCAATCGCTTTCAAATTTCCTGAGGCCACCTTGACAATATTTATTTGTTCTTCCTCATTAATATTTTTTATGAACCTTCTCATTATGAATGTATCAGAGGGTGAATCATAGAAGTGGGTGGAGAGTCACTCACTGAGTTTCGGTGGACAAAATCTGGCACCACAGCCTTGGCAACATCATCGCAGCAGCAACAATTGAGGTTGTCCATTGTCAAAGATGCTAGGTAGAGAGCTGACAACTCACTCAATATCAACTATGAACTGCTCAGCTCAAAGAATGACAGTTGAGAAGAAAGGCAGAGGTATATTTCTCGTCACCATGGCAATGTGTGACATCATAGTGCTTTCAAAGTGAATGCAGCTGCACAGCAATCACCTGCTGTCTCGACAGGGGTGTATCTTTTGATTTGTAGAGTCGGGCATTCTTCCTTACATCTCAGCTTGAATTCACTGCTGTTCAGGATGGCTTGATAGTTATGTGGCTAAATTTAGGGGACCAGCTGACATGAGGAATTCTATTCCACCATCTTCCATCCATCTGAAATATGTTTTTTAATGGGCCTAATCCAAATTGATTCAGGATGGTAGTCCATAAAGCCTGTCTTTTTGCAGGGTATTCAAGTTTGTTTTGCAAATAAAGTCAGTTTTATTTAGGATCGCCCAAACTAGAGACAACTAAGCTGTCCCTATTTATTTTTTTCTTATTTATTTCTTATTTATTTATTTTTTATTTTTTATTTTTTATTGGAGTTCTATTTGCCAACATATAGCATAACACCCAGTGCTCATCCGGCCAAGAGCCCCCCGCAGTGCCCATCACCCAGTCACCCCAACCCCCTTCCCACCTCCTTTTCCACTACCCCTTGTTTATTTCCCAGAGTTAGGTGTCTCTCATGTTTTGTCACCCTCACTAATATTTTCACTCATTTCTCTCCTTTTCCCTATAATCCTTTTCACTATTTCTTATATTCCCCATATGAGTGAAACCATGTATTGTTTGTCCTTCTCCAAGTGACTTACTTCACTCAGCATAATACCCTCCAGTTCCATCCACGTCGAAGCAAATGGTGGGTATTCGTCCTTTCTACTGGCTGAGTAATATTCCATTGTCTATATAGACTACATCTTCTTTATCCATTCATTTGTCAATGGACACCGAGGCTCCTTCCACAGTTTGGCTATTGTGTACATTGCTGCTATAAACATTGGGGTGCAGGTGTAAGAGCCTTCCTTTACACCTATCAACAATTTAACCAATTTGCATGCCCACCTCCATTCCAGTAACAGTTTGCTCTGTGTAGTTAAGGATTTATTTCCTGGTTTGCCTTTTTTAGGTTACTTTTCTTTAGGCAGTAAAGAGTTACTTCTTTTTCCCTCCCATGTGACATCTTCTTTTTTCTTTTTTTCTCCAGTCAAGAAACATTTATTTAGATAAGAAAGGAGTCCCTAGGGCTTGGGCCTGGGAGGCTGGCCTTGGTTTTAGGCCTGGGACCCAGCAGTCCCAATAGGCTAGGAGGGGCACGTCCTCTTGCTGCAGGTGATGAAGCTCTGGTTCTCATTGGACCAGTAGAGAACCACAAAGGCCTCTGGCGGAAGGATAGAACCTCTGTTCTCTTCCACGTGGTCCATCATCAGATAGCTGGTTCCTCTCTTTTCTTTTTTTTTAAAGATTTTATTTATTTATGAGAGAGAGAGAGAGAGAGAGAGAGAGGAGAGAGAGAGAGGCAGAGACACAGGCAGAGGGAAAAGCAGGCTCCATGCAGGAAGCCCAATGTGGGGCTCGATCCTAGGTCTCTAGGACCAGGCCCTGGGCAGAAGTTGGTGCTAAACTGCTCAACCACCAGGGCTGCCCATCTTGTTCCTTTTTCATGGGGAGGCATTGCTGGTAGGGAATGTAAAACTTCAGGGGGGTGTCCGTGAGTGGAGAGGACAAGTCCAGGCTTCTGGTTTTGTAAGCGCCAATAAGACTGACAGAGACCTTGAGGACTTCCCCTGAGCCTCAAACCATGGATTTCACTGTTGCAGTCACCACCAGGTTGCTGGTACAGAAGTTGGTCTGCAAGGTGCCTATCCATTGGCAGGGGACACTGGGTGCATTGGGGCCCTCCAGAGTTGCCTGGCTTCAGATGAAGCCTTTGGTGTCTTTGCAAATGTCTGGACTTGGGGTTTGGGTTGAGGAGTGGGATGCCCTACCGAGCATCCTCCCCAAGGCCCTGGACCTGCCCATCTTTGGTGGTGCCCGGTGGCAGGCTCTTGAAGGAGACAGAGAAGCTGTTGGATGGCTGTGTCACTGAGGTCAGAGATGAACTGGACCAGGACCACAATTCCCTTCAGAAGAGATGGGACACAGGAGTGAATGGGTGTTATTGTCTAATGGGTACAGAATTTAAGTTTGGGAAGATGAAAAACTTCTGGAGAAAAATATTGCTTTGGCTGATGTCAAAAACATTATTCTCTGCACTTTTATTTAGAACTTTTTTGGCTTCAGGTCTCACATTTAGGTCTTTGATCCATTTTGAATTTATTTTTGTCATAGTGTTAGCAAGTGGTCCAGTTTCATTCTTTTACATGTAGCTGATCCAGTTCTCTCAACATCATTTCTTGAAGAGACTGCCTTTTCCCCCATTGGATATTCTTGCTTCCTTTGTCATAAATTAATTGACTTATATTGTGGGTTTATTTCAGAGCTCTTTATTCTGTTCTATTGATCTGTGTGTCTATTTTTGTGCCAGTATCATATTGTTTTGATTACTACAGCTTTGTAGCATATCTAGCTTTGTTTTTCTTTATAAGATTGCTTTGGCTATTTGAGGTCTTTTGTGATTCCATACAAATTTTAATTTTGTTTGTACTATTAAAAAATTCTGTTGGTATTTTGATAGGGATTGCATTGAATCTGTACATTGCTTTGGGTATTATGACATTTAAACAATATTAATTCTCCCAGTCCATGAGAATGGAATATTTTTTACCATTTGTTTGTGCCATCTTCAATGTCTTTCATCAATGTTTTAGAGTTTCAGGGTAAACCTCTTTAGTTAAGTTTATTCTGAGGTATTTTATTATTTTGGTGCAACTGTAAATGAAGTTTTCTTAATTCTCTTTCTGCTACTTCATTATTAGTGCATAGAAACACTACCTCTCTCTGGGTATTAATTTTGTGTCCTGCCACCTTACTGGATTCATTTATTACTCATAGTAGTTTTTTGGTGGAGGCTTTAGGATTTTTTTGTGTGGTATCATGTTGTTTATGATGAGTGACAGTTTAGCTTCTTCACCAATGTGGATGCCTCTTATATCTTTTTCTTGTCTTCTTATTGTGGATAGGATTTCCAGTACTACATTGAATAAAAGTGGTCAGAGTGGACATCCTTGTATGAGATGTATCCTTGGATGACATTGTGCCTTTGAGACAACATGGATGGAACTAGAGGGTATTATGCTAAGTGAAAAGTCAGACCGCGAAAAACAAATGCCATATGATTTCACTCATAAGTGGAATCTAAAACAAGCAAATGAATAAACAAAAAGAGCAGAGTCAGACCTATAAATACAGAGAACAGACTGATGGTTGCCAGATGATGGGCAGATGGTGAAGGGGAGTGGGAGATACAGGCTTTCATTAACAGAAGGAATGTCATGAGAATGAAAGGTACAGCATAAAGAATATAGTCAATGATATTGTAAAAGTGTTATATGGTGACAGATGGTAGGTGTACTTGTGATGAGTATAGCATAATGTATAAACTTGTCAAATTACTATGTTGTACACCTAAAACTAAAGTATATTGTGTGTCAAACTATACTGAAAAAAAATTTTTTTTCGGAAGCTCTGGAGGTAGATGTTGGTGATGATGGTGACGTGCATGTTTCTGATGCCAATGAACTGGATACTTAAAAATAGTAAAAATGGCAAATTGTACCTTTTGTCTATTTTACCACAATAGAAAAGTAATTGTTAAAAAACAAAATGATCAAACACGCCACAAAATATTTTATTTGGACTTTAAACTCTCAATTATAATTTTGGTTACCTGAATAAGAAAATACTTCAATATTTACCCAAGTTGTTATCATTTTTGGTACTCTTTTTTTCACAATTAGAAATATGCATATATAAAGTTATAACATATTTACACAATAGGGAAACTTTGCACAAATGTGAACTATTCTCTATATAGTTAAAAATGCGTAAACTTACACTTACACAAGATTATACAAATCTAAGGGCAAAGATATAAATGCCCATGCATGTATAAACATATTATGATTTTGTAATTGCATAATATATTCTTTTTTTAATAATAAACTTATATTTTATTGGTGTTCAATTTGCCAATATAGAGAATTACACCCAGTGCTCATCCCGTCAAGTGCCCCCCTCAGTGCCCGTCACCCATTCACCCCCACCCCCCTGCCCTCCTCCCCTTCCACCACCCCTAGTTCGTTTCCCACAGTTAGGAGCCTTTATGTTCTGTCTCCCTTTCTGATATTTCCTACCCATTTCTTCTCCCTTCCCTTCTATTCCCTTTCACTATTATTTATATTCCCCAAATGAATGAGAACATATAATGTTTGTCTTTCTCCGATTGACTCACTTCACTCAGCATAATACCCTCCAGTTCCATCCACGTTGAGAAATTGGTGGGTATTTGTCATTTCTAATGGCTGAGTAATATTCCATTGTATACATAAAATATTCTTGGAAGCCACCTAAGAAACTCCAAACACCCATTGCCTTTTTTAAAAAAAATGTCTTTTATTGGAGTTCAATTTGCCAACATATAGCATAACACCCAGTGCTCATCCCAAGTGCTCACCTCAGTGCCCATCACCCAGTCAACCCAACCCCCGTCCCCCTCCCTTTCCACCACCCCTAGTTCGTTTCCCAGAGTTAGGAGTCTTCATGTTCTGTCTCCCTCTCTGATGTTTCCCAATCATTTTCTCTCCTACACCTCAATTACCTTTCACTATTTTTATTTTATTTATTTATTTCTAATAAATTTATTTTTTATTGGTGTTCAATTTGTCAAAATACAGAGTAACACCCAGTGCTCATCCCGTCAAGTGTCCACCTCAGTGCCTGCCACCCAGTCACCCCCATCCTCTGCCTAACTCTCCTTCCACCACCCCTAGTTCATTTCCCAGAGTTAGGAGTCTTTCATGTTCTGTCTCCCTTTCTGATATTTCCCACTTACGTTTTCTCCTTTCCCCTTTATTCCCTTTCACTATTCTTTATATTCCCCAAATGAATGAGAACATATAATGTTTGTCCTTCTCCGATTGACTTATTTCACTCAGCATAATACCCTCCAGTTACATCCATGTCGAAGCAAATAGTGGGTAATTGTCGTTTCTAATGGCTGAGTAATATTCCATTGTATATCATAAACCACATCTTCTTTATCCATTCATCTTTCCATGGACACCAAGGTGCCTCACACAGTTTGTCTATTGTGGACATTGCTGCTATAAATATTGGGTGCAGGTGTCCCGGCGTTTCATTGCATCTGTATCTTTGGGGTAAATCCCCAGCAGTGCAATGGCTGGATCGTAGGGCAGCTCTATTTCTAACTCTTTGAGGAACCTCCACACAGTTTTCCAGAGTGGCTGCACCAGTTCACATTCCCACCAACAGTGCAAGAGGGTTCCTCATTCTCCACATCTTCTCCAACATTTGTGGTTTCCTGCCTTGTTAATTTTCCCCATTCTCACTGGTGTGAGGTGGTATCTCATTGTGGTTTTGATTTGCATTTCCCTGATGGCCAGTGATGCAGAATATTTTCTCATGTGCTTGTTGGCCATGTCTATGTCTTCCTCTGTGAGATTTCTCTTCATGTCTTTTGCCCATTTCATGATTGGATTGTTTGTTTCTTTGGTGTTGAGTTTAATAAGTTCTTTATAGATCTTGGAAACTAGCCCTTTATCTGAGACGTCATTTGCAAATATCTTCTCCCATTCTGTAGGTTGTCTTTTAGTTTTGTTGACAGTTTCTTTTGCTGTGCAGAAGCTTCTTATCTTGAAGTCCCAATAATTCATTTTTGCTTTTGTTTCTCCTGCCTTCATGGATGTATCTTGCAAGAAGTTACTCTGGCTTAGTTCAAAAAGGGTGTTGCCTGTGTTTCCTCTAGGATTTTGACGGAATCTTGTCTCACATTTAGATCTTTCATCCATTTTGAGTTTGTCTTTGTGTATGGTGTAAGAGAATGGTCCAATTGCATTCTTCTGGATGTGGATGTCCAATTTTCCCAGCACCATTTATTGAAGAGACTGTCTTTTTTCCAGTGGATACTCTTTCCTCCTTTGTCGAATATTAGTTGACCATAAAGTTGAGGGTCCACTTCTGGATTCTCTATTCTGTTCCATTGATCTATGTGTCTGTTTTTGTGTCAGCACCACAGTGTCTTGATTACCACATCTTTGTAGTACAACCTGAAATCTGGCATTGTGATGCCCCCAGCACTGGTTTTCTTTGTTATTCTTCCCCTGGCCATTCGGGGTCTTTTCTGATTCAACATAAATCTTTTTTTAATAATAAATTTATTTTTTATTGGTGTTCAATTTGCCAACATACAGAATAACATCCAGTGCTCAACCCGTCAAGTGCCCCCCTCAGTGCCCATCACCCATTCATCCCCCCCCTGCCCTCCTCCGTTCCACCACCCCTAGTTCGTTTCCCAGAGTTAGGAGACTTTATGTTCTGTCTCCCTTTCTGATATTCCCCACACATTTCTTCTCCCTTCCCTTATATTCCCTTTCACTATTATTTATATTCCCCAAATGAATGAGAACATACAATGTTTGTCCTTCTCCGACTGACTTACTTCACTCAGCATAATACCTCCAGTTCCATCCACGTTGAAGCAAATGGTGGTATTTGTCGTTTCTAATGGCTGAGTAATATTCCATTGTATACATAAACCACATATTCTTTATCCATTCATCTTTCGATGGACACCGAGGCTCCTTCCACAGTTTGGCTATTGTGGACATTGCTGCTATAAACATCAGGGTGCAGGTGTCCCAGCGTTTCATTGCATCTGTATCTTTGGGGTAAATCCCCAACAGTGCAATTGCTGGGTCGTAGGGCAGGTCTATTTTTAACTCTTTGAGGAACCTCCACACAGTTTTCCAGAGTGACTGCACCAGTTCACATTCCCACCAACAGTGTAAGAGGGTTCCCTTTTCTCCCATCCTCTCCAACATTTGTGGTTTCCTGCCTTGTTAATTTTCCCCATTCTCACTGGTGTGAGGTGGTATCTCATTGTGGTTTTGATTTGTATTTCCCTGATGGCAAGTGATGCAGAGCATTTTCTCATGTGCATGTTGGCCATGTCTATGTCTTCCTCTGTGAGATTTCTCTTCATGTCTTTTGCCCATTTCATGATTGGAATGTTTGTTTCTTTGGTGTTGAGTTTAATAAGTTCTTTATAGATCTTGGAAACTAGCCCTTTATCTGATAGTCATTTGCAAATATCTTCTCCCATTCTGTAGGTTGTCTTTTAGTTTTGTTGACTGTATCCTTTGCTGTGCAAAAGCATCTTATCTTGATGAAGTCCCAGTAGTTCATTTTTGCTTTTGTTTTCTTTTGCCTTCGTGGATGTATCTTGCAAGAAGTTACTGTGGCCAAGTTCAAAAAGGGTGTTGCCTGTGTTCTCCTCTAGGATTTTGATGGAATCTTGTCTCACATTTAGATCTTTCATCCATTTTGAGTTTATCTTTGTGTATGGTGCAAGAGAGTGGTCTAGATTCATTCTTCTGCATGTGGATGTCCAATTTTCCCAGCACCATTTATTGAAGAGACTGTCTTTCTTCCAGTGGATAGTCTTTCCTCCTTTATCGAATATTAGTTGACCATAAAGTTCAGGGTCCACTTCTGGGTTCTCTATTCTGTTCCATTGATCTATGTGTCTGTTTTTGTGCCAGTACCACACTGTCTTGATGACCACAGCTTTGTAGTACAACCTGAAATCTGGCATTGTGATGCCCCCAGATATGGTATTCTATTTTAAAATTACCCTGGCTATTCGGGGTCTTTGCTGATTCCACACAAATCTTAAAATAACTGTTCTAACTCTCTGAAGAAAGTCCATGGTATTTTGATAGGGATTGCATTGAATGTGTGAATTGCCCTGGGTAGCATGGACATTTTCACAATATTAATTCTGCCAATCCATGAGCATGGAATATTTTTCCATCTCTTTGTGTCTTCCTCAATTTCTTTCAGAAGTGTTCTATAGTTTTTAGGGTATCGATCCTTTACCTCTTTGGTTAGGTTTATTCCTAGGTATCTTATGCTTTTGGGTGCAATTGTAAATGGGATTGACTCCTTAATTTCTCTTTCTTCAGTCTCATTGTTAGTGTATAGAAATGCCACTGATTTTTGGGCATTGATTTTGTATCCTGCCACTGCTGCCAAATTGCTGTATGAGTTCTAGCAATCTTGGGGTGGAGGTTTTGGATTTTTATGTACAGTATCATGTCATCTGCGAAGAGGGAGACTTTGACTTCTTTGCCTATTTGAATGCCTTTTATTTCTTTTTGTTGAATGATTGCTGAGGCCAGGACTTCCAGTACTATGTTGAATAGCAGTGGTGAGAATGGACATCTATGTCTTGTTCCTGATCTTAGGGGAAAGGCTCCCAGTGTTTCCCCATTGAGAATGATATTTTCTGTGGGCTTTCCATAGATGACTTTTAAGATGCTGAGGAATGTTCCCTCTATCCCTACACTCTGAATAGTTGTGATCAGGAATGAATGCTGTATTTTGTCAAATGCTTTCTCTGCATCTGTTGAGAGGATCCTATGGTTCTTGTTTTTTCTCTTGCTGATATGATCAGTCACATTGATTGCTTTACGAGTGTTGAACCAGCCTTGCATCCTGGTGATAAATCCCACTTGGTCATGGATAATAATCTTCTTAATGCATTGTTGTATCCTATTGGCTAGTATCTTCTTGAGAATTTTTGTATGTGTGTTCATCATGGATATTAGTCTATAATTCTTTTTGGTGGGGTGTTTGTCTGGTTTTGGAATTAATGTGATGTTGGCTTCACAGAACGAGTTTGGAAGTTTTCCGTCTCTTTCTATCTTTCCGAAAAGCTTTAGTAGAATAGGTATGGTTTCTTCTTTAAACGTTTGATAGAATTCCCCTGGGAAGCCATCTGGCCTTGTACTTTTGTGTCTTGGGAGGTTTTTAATGACTGCTTCAATTTCCTCCCCACTTATCGGCCTGTTCAGGATTTCTACTTCTTCCTGTTCCAGTTTTGGTAGTTTGTGGTTTTCCAGAAATGGGTCCGTTTCTTTTAGATTGCTTAACTTATTGGTGTAAAGCTGCTCATAATCAGTTTTTAATATCATTTGTATTTCCTTGGTATTGATGGTGCTCTGTCCTTTCTCATTCATGATTTTATTAGTTAAGACTTTTCTCTCTTCTTTTTAATAAGGCTGGCTAATGGTCTATCTATCTTTTTAATTCTTTCAAGGAACCAACTCCTGGTTTTGTTAATCTGTTCCACAGTTTTGGTCTCTATTTCATGGAGTTTTTTTCAAGATTTATTTATTTATTTATTTATTTATTTATTTATTTATTATTCTAATTGATACAACTATTCTATCTATATTTTTCTTATAAAGTATAGTTTTCATCTCTATAAGTTTGATTTGGATCTTTTTAGTTTTTTTCTTTTTTACTTAATATGTTCAATCTTTCTTGATTCTTCTTCAATATACAAAGTATAGTAATTACTGTTTTTTTCTTTTCTTTAATAAATTAATTTTTATTGGTGTTCAATTTACCAACATACAGAATAACACCCAGTGCTCATCCCGTCAAGTGTCCCCCTCAGTGCCCGTCACCCATTCACCCCCACCCCCGCCCTCCTCCCCTCCACCACCCCTAGTTCATTTCCCTGAGTTAGAAGTCTTTATGTTCTGTCTCCCTTTCTGATATTTCCGACACATTTCTTCTCACTTCCCTTATATTCCCTTTCACTATTATTCATATTCCCCAAATGAATGAGAACATACACTGTTTGTCCTTCTCCGATTGACTTACTTCACTCAGCATAATACCCTCCAGTTCCATCCACGTTGAAGCAAATGGTGGGTATTTGTCTGTTTCTAATGGCTGAGTAATATTCCATTGTATACATAAACCACATCTTCTTTATCCATTCATCTTTCGATGGGCACCGAGGCTCCTTCCACAGTTTGGCTATTGTGGACATGGCTGCTAGAAACATCGGGGTGCAGGTGTCCCGGCGTTTCATTGCATCTGAATCTTTGGGGTAAATCCCTAACAGTGCAATTGCTGGGTCGTAGGGCAGGTCTATTTTTAATTCTTTGAGGAACCTCCACACAGTTTTCCAGAGTGGCTGCACCAGTTCACATTCCCACCAACAGTGTAAGAGGGTTCCCTTTTCTCTGCATCCTCTCCAACATTTGTTGTTTCCTGCCTTGTTAATTTTCCCCATTCTCACTGGTGTGAGGTGGTATCTCATTGTGGTTTTGATTTGTATTTCCCTGATGGCAAGTGATGCAGAGCATTTTCTCATGTGCATGTTGGCCATGTCTATGTCTTCCTCTGTGAGATTTCTCTTCATGTCTTTTGCCCATTTCATGATTGGATTGTTTGTTTCTTTGCTGTTGAGTTTAATAAGTTCTTTATAGATTTTGGAAACTAGCCCTTTATCTGATATGTTATTTGCAAATATCTTCTCTCATTCTGTAGGTTGTCTTTGAGTTTTGTTGACTGTATCCTTTGCTGTGCAAAAGCTTCTTATCTTGATGAAGTCCCAATAGTTCATTTTTGCTTTTGTTTCTTTTGCTTTCGTGGATGTATCTTGCAAGAAGTTACTGTGGCCAAGTTCAAAAAGGGTGTTGCCTGTGTTCTCCTCTAGGATTTTGATGGAATCTTGTCTCACATTTAGATCTTTCATCCATTTTGAGTTTATCTTTGTGTATGGTGCAAGAGAGTGGTCTAGATTCATTCTTCTGCATGTGGATGTCCAATTTTCCCAGCACCATTTATTGAAGAGACTGTCTTTCTTCCAGTGGATAGTCTTTCCTCCTTTATCGAATATTAGTTGACCATAAAGTTCAGGGTCCACTTCTGGGTTCTCTATTCTGTTCCATTGATCTATGTGTCTGTTTTTGTGCCAGTACCACACTGTCTTGATGACCACAGCTTTGTAGTACAACCTGAAATCTGGCATTGTGATGCCCCCAGATATGGTTTTCTTTTGTAAAATTCCCCTGGGTATTCAGGGTCTTTGCTGATTCCACACAAATCTTAAAATAATTTGTTCTAACTCTCTGAAGAAAGTCCATGGTATTTTGATAGGGATTGCATTAAACGTGTAAATTGCCCTGGATAACATTGACATTTTCACAATATTAATTCTGCCAATCCATGAGCATGGAATATTTTTCCATCTCTTTGTGTCTTCCTCAATTTCTTTCAGAAGTGTTCTATAGTTTTTAGGGTATCGATCCTTTACCTCTTTGGTTAGGTTTATTCCTAGGTATCTTATGCTTTTGGGTGCAATTGTAAATGGGATTGACTCCTTAATTTCTCTTTCTTCAGTCTCATTGTTAGTGTATAGGAATGCCATTGATTTCTGGGCATTGATTTTGTATCCTGCCACGCTACCAAATTGCTGTATGAGTTCTAGGAATCTTGGGGTGGAGGCTTTTGGGTTTTCTATGTAGAGTATCATGTCATCGGCGAAGACGGAGAGTTTGACTTCTTCTTTGCCAATTTGAATGCCTTTAATGTCTTTTTGTTGTCTGATTGCTGAGGCTAGGACTTCCATACTATGTTGAATAGCAGTGGTGAGAGTGGACATCCCTGTCTTGTTCCTGATCTTAGGGGAAAGGCTCCCAGTGCTTCCCCATTGAGAATGATATTTGCTGTGGGCTTTTCGTAGATGGCTTTTAAGATGTCGAGGAAAGTTCCCTCTATCCCTACACTCTGAAGAGTTTAGATCAGGAATGGATGCTGTATTTTGTCAAATGCTTTCTCTGCATCTAATGAGAGGATCATATGGTTCTTGGTTTTTCTCTTGCTGATATGATGAATCACATTGATTGTTTTACGAGTGTTGAACCAGCCTTGTGTCCCGGGGATAAATCCTACTTGGTCATGGTGAATAATTTTCTTAATGTGTTGTTGGATCTTACTGGCTAGTATCTTGTTGAGAATTTTTGCATCCATGTTCATCAGGGATATTGGTCTGTAATTCTCCTTTTTGGTGGGGTCTTTGTCTGGTTTTGGAATTAAGGTGATGCTGGCCTCATAGAATGAATTTGGAAGTACTCCATCTCTTTCTATCTTTCCAAACAGCTTTAGTAGAATAGGTATGATTTCTTCTTTAAACGTTTGATAGAATTCCCCTGGGAAGCCATCTGGCCCTGGACTCTTGTGTCTTGGGAGTTTTTTGATGACTTCTTCAATTTCCTCCCTGGATATTGGCCTGTTCAGGTTTTCTATTTATTCGTGCTCCAGTTTTGGTAGTTTGTGGCTTTCCAGGAATGCGTCCATTTCTTCTAGATTGCCTAATTTATTGGCGTAGAGCTGTTCATAATATGTTTTTAAAATCGTTTGTATTTCCTTGGTGTTGGTAGTGATCTCTCCTTTCTCATTCATGATTTTATTAATTTGAGTCTTCTCTCTCTTCTTTTTAATAAGGTTGGCTAATGGTTTATCTATCTTATTAATTCTTTCAAAGAACTAACTCCTGGTTCTATTGATCTGTTCCACAGTTCTTCTGGTATCAATTTCGTTGAGTTCTGCTCGAATTTTAATTAACTCTCTTCTTCTGCTGGGTGTCGGGTCGATTTGCTGCTTCTTCTCTAGCTCCTTTATGTGTAAGGTTAGCTTTTGTATTTGAGTTCTTTCCAGTTTTTGAATGGATGCTTGTATGGCGATGTATTTCCCCCTCAGGACTGCTTTTGCTGCATCCCAAATATTTTGAACAGTTGTATCTTCATTCTCATTAGTTTCCATGAATCTTTTTAATTCTTCCTTAACTTCCTGGTTGACCCTTTTATCTTTTAGCAGGATGGTCCTTAACCTCCACGTGTTTGAGGTCCTTCCAAACTTCTTGTTGTGATTGAGTTCTAATTTCAAGGCGTTATGGTCTGAGAATATGCAGGGGACGATCCCAATCTTTTGGTATCAGTTCAGACCCGATTTGTGACCCAGTATGTGGTCTATTCTGGAGGAAGTTCCATGTGCACTTGAGAAGAATGTGTATTCAGTTGAGTTTTGGATGTAAAGTTCTGTAGATATCTGTGAAATCTATCTGGTCCAGTGTATCATTTAAAGCTCTCGTTTGTTTGGAGATGTTGTGCTTAGAAGACCTATCTAGTATAGTAAGAGCTAGATTGAAGTCACCAAGTATAAGTGTATTATTATCTAAGTATTTCTTCATTTTGGTTATTAATTGATTTAAATATTTGGGAGATCCCACATTCGGGGCATATATATTGAGGATTGTTAAGTCCTCTAGCTGGATAGATCCTTTAAGTATGATATAGTGTCCCTCTTCGTCTCTCACTACTGTCTTCGGGGTAAATTTTAGTTTATCTGATATAAGGATGGCTACCCCTGCTTTCTTTTGAGAACCATTTGAATGGTAAATGGTTCTCCAACCTTTTATTTTCAGGTTGTAGGTGTCCTTCTGTCTAAAATGAGTCTCTTGTAGACAGCAAATAGATGGGTCCTTCTTTTTTATCCAGTCTGAAACCCTGTGCCTTTTGATGGGGTCATTAAGCCCATTCACGTTCAGAGTTACTATTGACAGATATGAGTTTAGTGTCATCATGATATCTATTTAGTCCTTGTTTTTGTGGATTGTTCCACTGAACTTCTTCTTAAAGGGGAATTTTAAGAGTCCCCCTTAAAATTTCTTGCACAGCTGTTTGGAGGTCACATATTCTTTCAGTTCCTGCCTGTCTTGGAAGCTCTTTATCTCTCCTTCCATTTTGAATGAGAGCCTTGCTGGATAAAGTATTCTTGGTTGCATGTTCTTCTCATTTAGGACCCTGAATATATCCTGCCAGCCCTTTCTGGCTTGCCAGGTCTCTGTGGAGAGGTCTGCTGTTACCCTAATATTCCTCCCCATGAAAGTCAGGGACTTCTTGTCTCTTGCTGCTTTAAGGATCTTCTCTTTATCTTTGGAATTTGCAAGCTTCACTATTAGATGTCGAGGTGTTGAATGGTTTTTATTGATTTTAGGGGGGGATCTCTCTATTTCCTGGATCTGAATGCCTGTTTCCCTTCCCAGATTGGGAAAGTTTTCAGCTAGGATTTGTTCAAATACATATTCTGGCCCTCTGGCCCTTTTGGCGCCGTCGGGAACCCCAAATAAACGTAGGTTTTTCTTCCTTAGGCTGTCATTTATTTCCCTTAATCTGTCTTCATGGTCTTTTAATTGTCTGTCTCTTTTTTCCTCAGTTTCCCTCTTTGCCATTAACTTGTCTTCTATGTCACTCACTCGTTCTTCCACCTCGTTAACCCTCGTCGTTAGGACTTCTAGTTTGGATTGCATCTCATTCTATTGATTTTTAATTTCTGCCTGATTGGATCTAAATTCTGCAGTCATGAAGTCTCGTGAGTCCTTAATGCTTTTTTCTAGAGCCACCAGTAGCTGTATAATAGTGCTTCTGAATTGGCTTTCTGACACTGAATTGTAATCCAGATTTTGTAACTCTGTGGGAGAGAGGACTGTTTCTGATTCTTTCTTTTGAGGTGAGGTTTTCCTTCTAGTCATTTTGCTCAGTGCAGAGTGGCCAAAAACAAGTTGTATTGGTAAAAGGAGAGAAAGAGAGAAAGGAAAGAAAAGAGAAAGAGAAAAAAGAAAAAGAAGGGAAAAAAGAAAAAAAGAGAAAGAAAAAGAGAAATAAAAAGAAAGGTGAAAAAAAGGGGGGTTGGGGGATGCAATCAGAAATCAAAAAGAAAAGAAAAAAGAAAAACAAAACAAAACAAAAAAAACATGGGGGAGTATCTTCTGAATCTGTAGACTTTAAGTCCCTTGACTTCCCCTGGAACTGGTCCGTCCAGCTCGTCTTCTGGGGGAGGGGCCTGTTGTGTTGATTTTCATGTGTTAGCACTTGGGGGAGCTGTTCTGCCCCTGCCTGCTGCATGGCTCAGCCGGGGTTGTTTAGCCCGTGAGGCCCCAGGAGGAATATCTGCAGTTGCTATGGCAGCTCTGGAAGCCTGGAGTCAGCCCCCGCAGGAACTACGGGCTCGGGCTCGGGGCTCTCGGCTCTCCGTCTGCAGGGCCTGGAGGCTCCGGGGCGGGGCCGCTGATCTGCTCAGCTCGGGGCAGGAGCGTCCTTGCTGTCCTGGGCCCTCCTGGCCTCTGCCTGTCCTGGGGGAGGCCGGATCCTGGGCTGTGTCCGGCGCCCTGTGCTTCCGGCCTGTGCTGTGGGATTCGCGCTCCCGCCCCGCAGCTCCCTCCATGGAGCCGCTCCCAAGTCCCTCCGAGCTGCTCCGGGTCCTGCCGTGCGCGCTGCAGCCCTTAGGGAGCTCGGCGCACTCTCCTGGGGCGCAGGTGTCTGTTAGTGTCCCAGGGAGCCTGAGGGCATCCCCGCCCTCCTGGGTCCTGTTCCAACTCCCTGCGAGCCCCTTTCCGCCCGGGAAGGTTGGTGCAGCTCCTGCTCCTCCGGGACGGGGCTCTCCTGTCCTGGGGACACTCGCCCCGGCCTCAGCCGGGCTCCTCACGGGGCCCCTCCCCCTCGGAGGCCTTTTGTTTCTTTATTTCTTTTTCCCCATCTTCCTACCTTGATAGAAGCGCGAACTCTTCTCCCTGTAGCTTTCCAGGTGGTCTCTCTTTAAATCTCAGGCCGAATTCATAGATTTTCAGGATGATTTGAAGGTTATCTAGGTAATTTTTTGGTGACAGGTGATTTGGGGACCCTGCTCTTCCGCCATCTTGCCCCTCCTCAGCAGTAATTACTGTTTTAACTGTATTTTGTTTTAATTATATTATCTTTTACATTTGAGTTCTATTTGTATAGCTTGGTCTCATTATAAATTGCATTTTCCTGCTTATTTGCATGCCTGGTGAGTTGAGTTTTAATTGTGTCAGGCTTTATGAATTTGCCTTCTTGAATGCTGTATGTATTTTTATCCCTATGAAGATTCTTTATCTTTATTCTGGTATCACTTGAATTGCTTGGAAACAGTTTTGTCCTTTCAGATGGACAACAGTTTTGTCCTTTCAGATGTCCTTTCAGTTTTGTTCTTGTTCATATGTGCTCAATTGGACTAGAGTAGCATTTAACCTAGTCATTTCCTTCCCCAAACTGAGGCAAATCTTTCTGAATAATACCCAGTAAATTATTACATTTTCTTTTTCTTTTAAAAGATTTTATTTATTTATCCATTACAAGAGAGAGAGAGAGAGAGAGAGAGAGAGAGAGAGAGAGAGAGAAGCAGGCTCCGTGCAGGGAGCCTGACGTGGGACTTGATCCCGGGTCTCCTGACCAGTATTCAGCTGAATGCTCATGATGAAGCCATCTGTAGATCACCAGATATCTTTTTGTATGCCTATTCCACCTCTTGGTTTTCTTTTTCATGAACTTTAGAGTGGTATCTCTTGGTACTTTCTGGAGTACCACCTACATCTTCTTAACTCTGCCAGACTGATGGACTTTGCATGGGTCTGCCCACCACTATCTTCAGAAAGTAAGTTGAAGTAATCACCTCTCAGGTATTACTTCCCTTTTTTGCCTGATGTCAGTTTTCTGGAAAATGTTGGCTTAAATTTATAGTGGTTTGAATTGGAAGAGAATTCAGTAACTCCCAGTTACTCCATTTTATCTTGAGCTTATTATATTTTTGTGCTCGTTTCCTCAATATAAAACACTTTGTAAAGTTCTAGATTTTTGAAAATCTAGAATGATTAATAATCATAACTTGCTTCTTTGCTTATTCTAAATATTCCTGTAAACATTTATTTTCCTTAGTTATGGTTAAATTTTATTTTCTCTTATAACTCTTTTTATTTGGGTACATTGTATGTTTTGTCCCTCACCTTACAAAATGAGTAGTACTGTTTGCTACCTAATAGACGTTTATTATTATTATTATTATTATTATTATTATTATTATTATTAATTATTTGGGGTAGATATTGATGGCAGGAATAGCAGGGAAGGTAGGAGATGAAATGCTATCCAAGATCTTGCAGTCTAGCTTAGACAAGTCAAACACCCATTAAATGCTAATTTGTAGAAATATCCATAATACTTTGCTGTCCTCATATTAGTAGATGGGTTTTGTCATCTCTTGAGTGTGTACTGCCATTATGGCTTGCTTTTATCAAGTAGCTAGTATCATTGAATATTTTAGTGGGATATGAGAGCTATAACTTTGGTTATTTTGAAGTATCTGGAGAGCTTGGAGAAAGAGAAGTGATTGTCTCACAATTTTAAATTTCCATCTCAAGGTATGGAAAAAAGAGTTAGAAAACTCTGACTTCCTTAAAATAAATCCTATATCTCCTATAACTACAGGATTGAAACTTTTTGAAACCAACTCAAGTCTAATCATGTGGTTGCAAATTGAATTCATAATCTCCAGGGGTTACTTGAGGACACATGTGAGTAGATTTTACTGAAAGCCTCAGAAAAGCAGACATTTATTATCCTGCTTAAGGGTTTGATCTCCTCTTGCTTGAAAAATATATAAGTTTTGAAGTAATTTTCTTGCAAGATAATGCTGAACTTGGTCAAGACTCACCCCACCTTCTCTCATTGCTTGATACCTAATAACAGGCTCAAGTTCAAACAGACTCCAGGGTGTTGGATACATATTATGATATAGAAGGAAGTAACATGCACACTAAAAGAATTTCATGACAGCTAATTTATATCAACTAAAACCTATGGAACATCTATGGGAATAGATCATAAGAGTTATGTAATCATGCTAAAATGAGAAGTAACAATGGATGTTTTTTAAAAAAAACTTTATTTATTCATGACAGATACACAGAGAGAGAGGCAGAGACACAGGCAGAGGGAGAAGCAGGTTCCATGCAGGAAGCCTGACGTGGGACTTGATCCAGGGTCTCCAGGATCACACCCCAGGCTGAAGGCAGCGCTAAACCACTGAGCCACCGGGGCTGCCCGTACAATGGATGTTTTTAATATAAAAATATTTTTAGTTTTTTAATCCTTTGAAAGAAATGCCATCTTTTTAATTGAGTCCTTAAAGGCTTGTTTGACTTGCTTATTCTGTAGTGTATAAATGAAAGGGTTCATCAAAGGGATGATTGAGGTATTGAGCAATGACACTACCTTATTAAGAGCCACTCCTTCCTTTTCAGTTTTGATATAGATGAAGATGCAACTTCCATAGGTGATGGAAACTACAATCATATGGGAAGAACAAGTGGAAAAAGCCTTTTTCCTTTGCTGAGCTGAAGGGAGTCTTAAAATGGTCTTGACAATATATGTGTATGACACAAATACACAGACTAATGTAACTATGAGGGTCAACACAGCCATGATTAAAACAAGTTGCTCTACAAATTGAGTGTCTGAGCATACAATCTTCAGGAGAGGAGATGCATCACAACCAAAATGGTCAATGAGATTGGAGTTACAGAAATCTAGCTGAACTCCCAGGCTAAGTGGTGGGAGTATGACAATTAACCCAATCAGCCAACAGCAAAGGACAAGAATTGTGCATACCCTTTCATTCATGATGATAGTGTAGTGCAAGGGCTTGCAGATGGCAACATAGCAGTCATAGCACATGGCAGTTAGAAGAAAAAATTCTGTTGCTCCAATGAGGATAACAAAAAATAATTGGATGACACAAGCATTATAGGTAACACTTTTGTCCCCAGTTGTCAGGCTGTATAAGAATCGAGGAACACAGACAGTTGTAAATATTATTTCTAAGATGGAAAAATTCCGAAGGAAAAAGTACATGGGTGTTTTGAGGTGAGAGTCTACAAGAGTGAGGAGGATAATGATTAGATTTCCAGCAACAGTGAAAATGTAGGTTAAAAACAGAAATAATGAAAGAAAAACCTGTAGTCGTGGATCATCTGTTAATCCTAGTAGGATGAATGTTATTGCAGAATGATTTTTCATTACTGACTTCAGATATATAATGAGTCTGTATTATTAAGTTACAAACCTTGAATCTGAGGAATAGAATATAAAAGTAATATATCAATAAGCTATTTAGAGAAAAGTAGTCCAGCAAGCTAGTAGAAGCGTATCTTAGAACTTTTATTTGATTGTCAGTAATCTGGTGTAGAAGTGATTGCATCATGCTTCATTTCCCTGGACTCTGCTTTACCTTGGTCTTTAGAATATGGTTTATAGAAAACATCCCTCTGAAATTTAATTTCCACTCCAGTTATAGGACCAATTTTAAAGTATACGGAAAATACCACAAGGATTTCACAGTCTCCTGAGATTAGGGCCAGCCATCTTGGTATCTTTAGTCCTCAGTGTAGAGTAGGAAATTCATAAATGTTAATAAATAGAAAAATATGTATACAATTTTTATTTCCCACCTGTCAGGACAGCATATCAGCAAGTCATTCTCATAGGCTATAATAGTATAATACCACCAGTGGCTTAGTTATATTATTTCCATGCTTTGCAACACTCGTTCCTTCAAATAATTACTTAATCCCCCCAAATTCTGGAAAAGTCTCTACTGTGTGGGTGAACTGGGAGCAGTATTACAGAGTTACCATGAAATTTCTTGAGTCTCATATTTCTCCAGAATTTCTTCTTTGCTCTCTTTTTATAATAGACTGAAATATTTGAGTCTCTGTCCTTCCCCTGTATCAGTTTGATCAGTCTCTCTTTTGTTTCCTCTCATGAATTCCACTTTCAACATCCATCTGTTCTCTAGCATCCCACCCATCCCAAGCCTTCCCAGAATAATGACAAGTGAGATGTTCTGATGTCCTTCCCAGAGAACAGAGTCCTGTCCTTAGGCTTCCATGAGCCATATTGGGGTTGTGTAGCTTACACATAGATGTTTCAGCTTCCAAATGCCTTCTAAGTCTACTTGCCATCTGCAATAATAAGATAAAATCTAGATCCTTCAAGGTGATCAGACATAAGGGAATACCACTTGGGTGAGGAGTTGACTTCTTTGCCTTTGTTCCATTCTCTGAAGACTTGGGAATGCCACGGGAATTGCTATCCCTATCGTTGGTCCTCAGCACTCTGGCCCAAAGATAGACTCAGCCTGTACTTATTTCCCCAAAGGACAGTTATTATTAGGCATTAATGCTTAAGAAGGCTTAAATATGACACGGAGAATAAAGAAATCTGGTTATTAGGTGTGGATATTCTTAAAAACTGAAAAATAGCCATCTTTTTGAGTTTCCCTACAAAACTGTCTCCCTGTGATGCTTCTTTTGAAGATCCTGTCAAAGAAATGATTGTCACCACCTTCCAGGAACCCACTGAGTACTTTCTCATTTCTCACATTCCCTACCTATTCATGTACCCTTCCCAGCAATTGTGGCAATACTAAGAAGTGTCAGAGCTGGAATTACTGACCCAGGTCAAACCGGATTAAAATTAAAGTGTTTCCAGGAAATCGATAATTTTAAGATTTTGGGCAATTGCTTATCTCTAGACCATTCTAATAATCACAAGTTAATTAAAATGTTAGATTTTTTTAATGCTTCCTAGCCAAAAAGTATGTCTGGGGCGTCTGGGTTTCTTCAATAAATGACTAGAATGAAATCTCATGAGTCACCAATTATATTGTAATATAAATGTTCTTTTAGTGTGCTGCTCTAAGATATTCCTCACAAAATGTCTTAAGCGTTGTTTCCCTTTGTGCTTAGAGAAGGCATCTTTTTTTTTTCTGTTGAGAAGCGTTGCCACAGTGTGACAGGCATTATAGATGCACCATAATAGAAGGCTGCTGACCTAGACTTATGTGATAAAGAGTGTCAGCAAATAAATAATGCATGCTGATTCAAGATTGCTTTCTTGGACTAAGACATGAAAATTTCCTAAGAGCCACACATATTTTTCATGTTGGCCAATACACTGACACCCCAATTAATATCACTGGATGGCGCACCATTACGTATCATAAAAATATATAATCTTGTGCCCTAAATTCAGAAGAAATGACTGAAATAAAATTTGTAAATACCTTCACATCATTGGATGACTACTTTAAGAAGAAGGACTAACACAAAGAAATTATATTAAATATTGAAGTTTTAGGCCATGTTTATTTTACTTTCTGTTATCAAGGATAATTTTAAATTATGGAGACTTGTTATTTATTATTTTTCCCTTTACTTATTAAAATTATTTATTTATTTTAGACAGAGAGTGAGCAAGTAGGGGGAGGAACAGAGGGAGAAGGAGAGGGAGAATTCTCAAGCAGACTTCCCGCTGAGCATAGAGCTCTACTGAGGCTTGATCCTAGGACCCCAAGACCATGACCTGAGCTGAAATCAAGTCAGATGCTTGACCAACTGGGCTACCCATTGCCCCATTATTTTTTCCTTAAATGTTTCCTTCAAACATTACTTGTTTGAATCCTCCATAATAAAATATGAGCCTAGTAAATGAATATTTACTTGTTTTATTATATTTTATAAAAATAATATCTTGAAAATAGCATTTGATGCTTTTCTCATTTAACCTCACTTTATCCATTCAATTATTTTCAAGCACTTATGATGTATTTTCCTCATGTTATTAAATATTCTTCAAAATTCAATTTTACTTGCTTGTCATATCTCAACATATAAAGAACAAAATGATAAAATTAATAGTTTTTTTTGGCAGCTTCCACATGACCTTTATTAGAAAGACTCAACTTTACACTCAACTCAAGAGCCTGATGTGGGACTCCAACCTGGGACTCCATGATCACGCCCTGAGCCCAAGTCAGACGCTCAACCACTGAGCCACCCAGGCGTCCCACATTTTCTAAAACTTATAATATTTTAAATTAATAACAAATGTACTTATTTTTACATTTTTGTGCTATTTGATTGAACATATCAGTAAAAAAACAGTGAATATCAGAGTCTCCAAATCCTAGAATGTAGTTTAATCTAATTAGCATGACATTAATTATTATTATGGATTCTTTTTAGTACTGAAGCAGCTCAAGATGGACTGGAAATGTTCAAGGATAAGTTAAATAATCATTCAACAGGGTGTTTTTTTTTTAATTTATTTATGATAGGCACACAGTGAGAGAGAGAGAGAGAGGCAGAGACACAGGCAGAGTGAGAAGCAGGCTCCATGCACCGGGAGCCCGACGTGGGATTCGATCCCGGGTCTCCAGGATCGCGCCCTGGGCCAAAGGCAGGCGCTAAACCGCTGCGCCACCCAGGGATCCCAACAGGGTGTTTTAGATGAATCTTTGAAGTTATTTGTAGCCCTCATATTCTAACATATTATGAAAAAAGGAGAAATAATTTTTGATAAC
Organism: Nyctereutes procyonoides; assembly: GCF_905146905.1. NCBI lineage: Eukaryota > Metazoa > Chordata > Mammalia > Carnivora > Canidae > Nyctereutes > Nyctereutes procyonoides. The sequence continues at coordinate 60,834,885 of NW_026575047.1, read as the reverse complement.
CTTGCTTTGGCCCTTCTCATTATAGTACAACAGTGACTACACTCTCCAGTTGTGTTTGTAGCTAGTCTTATTCTTAATTCTGATATTTTCCAAGAGCACTGCTTAAAAATCATGTTCAGATTCATTATTATGTTATATAGAACAAAATGGAAACTCAGCAATTACTTTTCGAATCCTCTCTGAAAATTTAAGCACGTCTTGTACTCAGATTTTTTAGTAGAAATATATAAACTCACTGCCTTTTTTCAGGGACAACTTTTATACACCTTCCATGAGTCCAGCTCCCAAACATTTAGGCACAAAAATGACAAACACTTCATACTTACTTTCTGGTGGTTCCTCATCACTTTTTGGGAAATTTAATCTAAAGTTGTTTCTTGAATCTGAGAAACACTGGGTGCTAGTGGTTATAATTTTGAGTTAACTTTGGTATACTTTGAAACTCCACATGCTCTTCTGGGTAGGAGTGGCTGCAAATGCAAGGTAATATGCAAGGGCATAGAGAATAGCATCCTTTGCTCTTATCATCACCAAGTCTCACATGGATCAATGAGAGTTCCTATCTTTCATTGAGCTATCAAATAATATTTTCCTGAATTTTCTAACTGAAAGGATGGACAAACATGGCAAGCAAATGCTAGCAACTCTCCCTGACTATGGAAATCAAAATGGTTTGACCTCTCTGTGCAAAGAAATGATTTGCTCTATAAATTTTCATTAATAGAAATGGCATGGCCTTATGCCAGGGAACAATTAAGTGAACAGTGAAAATGTCCTTAGTGACTATATTAGAACCACTAGTGAATCTATAGTAAATTTAACTTTGCTAACAAAACAAAATAGAGAAAAAGAAAGAGAAAAATTTAACCAGCACCTGTGGGGCAATGTCCCCAGGTAAGAAATGCAATCATAATAGTATTAGTGGCAGGGGAAAAAAAGTCTGATGATAAAATGGCAATCAGATTCTCACTATGTTCTTTTTATATTGTTGAAATGCTGGGGGTCATCTGATGATATCTGTTGTAGGGCATACTCGTATGATCTACTTGTTAGTCTTCCCCATCTATCTGATTATTAGTTCTTAAATGTTTTCTTTTAATCATTAGGAGAATGAAAGTTTATTTTGTTCTACTAATCATGTAGTTCATCCATGGGTCCTATTAAGGTAGAACTAATTATCATTCATATATTCATTAATCACTGCTATTTCACAAGTCCAGTACTGCTCTTTCATACTCAAAACATGAACAGAACTTGGTAAACTGAAAGATGTCATTCTGCTTATGAGGAATGTGGGATCTGAGTGTGTTGTGCTTAGTATCCACCATTTCATAAGTCCAGAGATCACCCCTACCTTTCTACAATACTCAGCAGTGCCAGATTCTCATAAAGCCCAGTAGCTGAGAACTGAGAAATCTGAGCTGAAGTTGGAGGATCAACCACATGCATGTAACTGACTTGGTGGCTCTTACCCCTAACATGAGAACTATCCTGCAGAATATGTTGTATGCCTCTGAGAGAAATATGTATTCTGCTGCTGTTGGATGGAATGATCTATGGATGTCTGTTAGGTTCATTTGGTGTAATATATGGCTCAAGTACAATGCTTCCTTGCTGGTTATCTGTCTGGAAGTTCTCTCCATTGCTGAAAGTAGGGCATTGAAGTCCACTATGATTATTGTATTGCTATTTTTCACTTCAGATCTGTTAGTATTTACTTGATATTCTTCAATTTGTTTTCTTTAATGATTTCTATCTCTTTGTAAATTTCTTATTTTGCTCATGAATTTTCCCCCTGATTTCACTGATTTAATTTCATTTCTATCTTATGTTTTCTCATAGCTCAGTGAGTTACCTTAAAACTAGTATTTTGATTTCTCTATCTGTTATATCATTAGATTCCATGCTTTTGAGTTCAGTTATTGAGTAGTTATTGTTATCTTTTGTGATGACATGTTTTCTTGATATTTCATGTTCCTTGAAGTTTTGAATAGATTTTTTTTGCATTTGAAGTAGAGGAAGGCTTGCCCCAAATTTTTGTTTTATTGAAGTATAGATGACATACAATGTTACACTGGTTTCAGGTGTACAGCGTAGTGATTCAACAACTCTATATGTCGTGCCAAGCTCAACACAAAAGTAGCTACCATCATTCACCATATAATGGTATGACAACATCATTGACTATATTCCCTGTGTTCTACCTTTTGTGCTCATGACATATTCATTCTATAACTGGAAATCTATAACTCCCACTGATCTTCATTCATTTTGCCCATACCTTTTCTGGCAATGACTAGAAAGGTGGTTCTCTGTATGATTGATCTGTCTGCTTTTTTTTGTTGTTTATTAATTTTTTAAAAAAATTTTTATTGGAGTTCAACTTGCCAAAATATAGCATAACACCCAGTGCTCATCATATCAAGTGCCCCCTCAGTGCGCATCACCCAATCACCCCAACACACTGCCCACCTCCCTTTCCACCACCCCTTGTTGAATTCCCAGAGTTAGGAGTCCCTCATATTCTGCCTCCCTCTTTGATATTTCCTACTCATTTTCTCTCCTTTCCCCTTTATTCCCTTTCACTATTTTTTATATTCCCCAAATGAATGAGACCATATAATGTTTGTCCTTCTCTGATTGACTTACTTCACTCAGCATAATACCCTTCAGGTCCATCCACATCAAAGCAAATGGTGGGTATTTGTCATTTCTAATGGCTGAGTAATATTCCATTGTATACATAAATCGCATCTTCTTTATCCATTCATCTTTCAATGCACACCGAGGCACCTTCCGCAGTTTGGCTACTGTGGACATTGCAGCTAGAAACATCGGGGTGCAGGTGTCCCAGTGTGTCACTGCATCTCTATCTTTGGGGTAAATCCCCAGCAGGGCAATTGCTGGGTTGTGGGGCAGATCTATTTTTAACTCTTTGAAGAACCTCCACACAGTTTTCCAGAGTGGCTGCACCAGTTCACATTCCCACCAACAGTGCAGGAGGGTTCCCCTTTCTCCACAACCTCTCCAACATTTGTTGTTTCCTGTCTTGTTAATTTTCACCATTCCCACTGGTGTGAGGTGGTATCTCATTGTGATTTTGATTTGTGTTTCTCTGATGGCCAGTGATGCAGAGCATTTTCTCATGTGCTTGTTGGCCAAGGCTAGGTCTTCCTCTGTGAAATTTCTGCTCATGTCTTTTGCCCATTTCATGATTGGATTGTTTGTTTCTTTGCTGTTGAGTTTCATAAGTACTTTATAGATCTTGGATAGTAGCCCTTTAACAGATGGGTGATTTGCAAATATCTTCTCCCATTCTGTAGGTTGTCTTTGAGTTTTATTGACTGTTTTTTTTTGTTTTTGTTTTTTGTTTTTGTTTTTGCTGTGCAGAAGCTTTTTGTCTTGATGAAATCCCAATAGTTCCTTTAGCTTTTGTTTCTCTTGCCTTCATGGATGTATCTTGCAGGAAGTTGCTGTGGCCAAGTTCAAAAACGGTGTTGCCTGTGTTCTTCTCTAGGATTTTGAAGGAATCTTGTCTCACATTTAGATCTTTAGTCAATTTTGAGTTTGTCTTTGTGTATGGTGTAATAGAATGGTCCAATTGCATTCTGCATATGGATTTCAATTTTCCCAGCACCATTTATTGAAGAGACTGTCTTTCTTCCAGTGGATAGTCTTTCCTCCTTTATCGAATATTAGTTGACCATAAAGTTAGAGGTCCACTTCTGGATTCTCTATTATGTTCCTTTCATCTATGTGTCTGTTTTTGTGCCAGTACCACACTGTCTTGATGACCACATCTTTGTAGTACAACCTGAAATCTGGCATTGTATTACCTCCAGCTATTGTTTTCTTTTTTAATATTCCCCTGGCCATTCAGGGTCTTTTCTGATTCCACACAAATCTTAAGATAATTTGTTCTAACTATCTGAAGAAAGTCCATGGTATTTTGATAGGGATTGCACTGAATGTGTAAATTGCCCTGGGTAGCATGGATATTTTCATAATATTAATTCTTCCAATCCATGAGCATGGAATATTTTTCCATCTCTTTCCTTCCATTTCTTTCAGAAGTGTTCTATAGTTTTTAGGGTATAGATCCTTTACCTCTTTGGTTAGGTTTATTCCTAGGTATCTTATGCTTTTTGGTCCAATTGTAAATGGGATTGACTCCTTCAGTTCTCTTTCTTCAATCTTATTGTTAGTGTTTAGAAATGTCACTGACTTCTGGGCATTGATTTTGTATTCTGCCAAACTGCCAAATTGCTGTATGAGTCTAGCAATCTTGGGGTGGAGTCTTTTAAGTTTTCTATGTACAGTATCATATCATCTGCGCAGAGGGAGACTTTAACTTCTTTGCCAATTTGAATGCCATTTATTTTTTTGTTGCCTGATTGCTGAAGCTGGGAATACTAGGACTATATTGAATGGCAGTGGTGAGAGTGGACATCCCTGTCTTGTTCCTGATCTTAGGGGTTAGGCTCCCAGTGTTTCCCCATTGAGAATATTTGCTTTGGGCTTTTCATAGATGGCTTTTAAGATGCTGAGGAATGTTCCCTGTATCCCTACACTCTGAAGAGTTTTGATCAGGAATGGATGCTGTATTTTGTCCAATGCTTTTTCTGCATCTATTGATAGGATCCAATCGTTCTTGTTTTTTCTCTTGCTGATATGATAAACCACATTGATTGCTTTATGTGTGTTGAACCAGCCTTCCATCCAGTGGATAAATCCCACTTGGTCATGGTGAATAATCTTCTTAATGTATTGTTGTATCCTATTGGCTAGTATATGGTTGAGAATTTTTGAATCCATGTTCATTAGGGATATTGGTCTATAAAACTCCTTTTGGTGGGGTCTTTGTCTGGTTTTGGTATTACGGTGATGCTGGCCTCATAGAATGAGTTTGTAATTATTCAATCTCTTTCTATCTTTCTGAAAACCTTTAGTAGAAGAGGTATGGTTTCTTCTTTAAACGTTTGATAGAATTCCCCAGGGAAGCCATCTGGCCCTGGACTTTTGTGTCTTGGGAGGTTTTTGATGACTGCCTCAATTTCCTCCCTGGTTATCAGCCTGTTCAGGTTTTCTGTTTCTTCCTGTTCCAGTTTTGGTAGTTTGTGGTTTTCCAGAAATGCGTCCATTTCTTCTAGATTGCCTAATTTACTGGTGTAAAGCTGCTCATTCTCAGTTTTTAAGATCTTTTGTATTTCCTTGGTGTTGGTGGTGATCTCTCCTTTCTCATTCATGATTAGATTTTACTAATTTGAGTCTTTTCTCTCTTCTTTTTTAATAAGGCTGACTAATGGTTTATCTATCTTATTAATTCTTCCAAAGAACCAACTCCTGGTGTTGTTGATTTGTTCTACAGTTCTTCTGGTCTCCATTTCAGTGAGTTCTGCTTGAGTCTGTATTAACGTCTCTTCTTCTGCTGGGTGTAGGATCTATCTGTTGTTTTTTCTCCAGCTCCTTGAGGGCAAAGGTTAGCTTTTGTATTTGAGTTCTTTCCAGTTTTTGGATGGCTGCTTGTATTGCGATATATTTCCCCCTCAGGACTGCTTTTGCTGTATCCCAAAGATTTAAATGGTTGTATCTTCATTCTCATTAGTTTCCATGAATCTTTTTCATTCTTCTCTAATGTCCTGGTTGACCCTTTCATCTTTTAGCAGGATGGTCCTTAACCTCCACATGTTTGAAATCCTTCCAAACTTCTTCTTGTGACTTAGTTCTAATTTCAAGGCCTTATGGTCTGAAAATATACAGGGATGATCCCAATCTTTTGGTAGCAGTTAAAACTTGATTTGTGACCCAGTATGTGGTCTATTCTGGCAAAAGTTCCATGTGCACTTGAGAAGAATGTGTATTCAGTTGCGTTTGGATGTAAAATTCTGTAAATATCTGTCAAATCCATCTGGTCCAGTATATCATTTAAAGCTCTTGTTTCTTTGGAGATGTTGTGCTTAGAAGATCTGTCGAGTGTAGAAAGTGCTACATTCAATTCACCAAGTATAAGTGTATTATTATCTAAGTATGTCTTAACTTTGGTTATTAATTGATTGATATACTTGGCAGCTCACACCTTAGAGGCATAAATATTCATGATTGTTAGGTCCTCTTGTTGCATAGATACTTTACGTATGATGTAGTGTCTCTCTTCATCTCTTACTACAGTCTTCGGGATAAACTTTAGTTTATCTGATATAAGGATGGCTACCGCTGCTTTCTTTTGAGGACAATTTGAATGGTATATGATTCTCTAACCTTTTATTTTCAGCCTGCAGGTGTTCTTAGGTGTAAAATGAGTCTCTTATAGACAGCAAATAGATGGGTCCTGCTTTTTTATCCAGTCTGAAACCCTGAGCCTTTTGATGGGGTCATTAATCCCATTCACGTTCAGAGTTACTATTGAAAGATGAATTTAGTGTCATCATGATACCTATTCAGTCCCTGCTTTGTGGATTGTTTTCTTGGAATTCATCTTTCTTTTACAGAGTCCCCCTTAATATTTCTTGGAGAGCCGGTTTGGTGGTCCCATATTCTTTCAGTTTTTGCCAGTCTTGGAAGATCTTTATCTCTCCTTCTATTCTGAAAGAGAGTCTTACTGAATAAAGTTCTTGGCTGCAGATTCTTCTCATTTAGGACCCTAGATAGATCCTCCCAGCCCATTCTGGCCTGCCAGTTCTTGTGGAGTGGTCTGCTGTTATCCTAATGCTTCCGCCTATAAAAGTTATAGATTTCTTGTCTGTTGCTTCTTTAAGGATCTTCTCTTAATCTTTGGAATTCGCACGCTTAACAATTAAATGTCCAGGTGTTGAACGGTTTTTATGATTTTAGGGGCGGGTCTCTCTATTTCCAGGATCTGAATGCCTGTTTCCCTTCCCAGGTTAGGAAAGTTTTCAGCTATGATTTGTTCAAATACATATTCTGGACCTCTGTCGCTTTCAGCGCCCTGGGAAACCCCAATTAAACGTAGGTTTTTCTTCCTCAGGCTGTCACTTATTTCTCTTAATCTATCTTCATCATCTTTTGTCTCTTTTTTCAGTTTCCCTCTTTGCTATCAACTCGTCTTCCATGTCACTCACTTGTTCTTCCACCTCGTTAACCCTTGTCGTTAGGATTTCAATTCAATTGATTTTTAATTTCTGCCTGATTAGATCTAAATTGTGCAGTCATGAAGTCTCTTGAGTCCTTTACGCTTTTTTCTAGAGTCACCAGTAGCTTTATAATAGTGCTTCTGAATTGGCTTTCTGACATTGAATTGTAATCCAGATTTTGTAACTCTGTGGGAGAGAGGACTTTTTCTGATTCTTTCTTTTGAGGTGAGGTTTTCCTTCTAGTCATTTTGTTCAGTGCAGAGTGACCAAAAACAAGTTGTATTGGGAAAAGGAGAAAAAGGGAGGAGAGAAAGAAGGAGAAAAAAGAGAAAAAGAAAAAAAAGGAAGAAAAAAAGAAAAAAAGAGAAGAAATAGAGAAAGAAAAAGGAAAAAAAGGTGGGGGAAGCAAACAGAAATCAAAAAGCAAAAAAAAAAAAAACAAATAAACAAACAAACAAACAAAACATGGGGTTGTATCTTCTGATTCTGTATACTTTGAGTCCCTTGACTTCCCTGGAACTTGTCCGTCTGGTTGGTCTTCTGGGGGAGGGGCCTGCTGTGCTGACTTTCAGGTGTTAGCACTTGGGGGGGCTGCTCTGCCCCCTGCCTGGTGCAGGGCTCAGTGGGTGTTGTTTACCCCATGAGGCCCCAGGAGGAACAATACCAGTGGTGGCGGCCAGCTCTGCAGCCCTGGAGTCAGCTCCTGCAGTAACTACAGAGCTCTCAGTCTGCAGGGCCTGGAGGCTCCGGGGCGGGGCGCTGATCTGCTCAGCTCGGGGCAGGAGCGTCCTTGCTGTCCTGGGCCCTCCAGGCCTCTGCCTGTCCCAGGGGTGGCCGGATCCTGGGCTGTGTCCCTGGCACCCTGTGCTCTGGGGCCTATGCTGTTGGATTCGTGCTCCCCACCAGGCAGCCCCCTCCGCGGAGCCTGTTCCTCTGCGGGAGCCGCCTCCGAGCTGCTTCCTGGGCCACGCACCCCCCTCCGTGTAGCCACCGCCCGAGCCCCTCCGAGCTGCTCCCGGGTCCCGCGGTGCACGCTGCAGTTCTTCAGGGAGCTCGGCGCGCACTCTCCGTCGGGCCGCGCGGGTGTCTGTTAGTGCCCCAGGGAGCCTGAGGGCATCCCCGCCCTCCTGGGGTCCTGCTCTAACTCCCTGCGAGTGCCTTTCTGCCCGGGGAGATTGGTAAAGCTCCTGCTTTTCCGGGACGGGGCTCTCCTGTCCTGGGGGCACTCGCCCCGGCCTTAGCCCGGCTGTCGGGGGTCCCTCGCCCTTGGATGCCTTTTGTTTCATTTCTTCCCCCACCCCATCTTCCTACCTTGATAGAAGCGCAAACTCTTCTCACTGTAGCATTCCCGCTGTTCTCTCTTTTTTATTTTGTTTATTTTTTATTTTTTTTTCTGTTCTCTCTTTAAATCTCAGGCCAAATTCATAGATTTTCAGGATAATTTGAAGGTTATCTAGGTAATTTGGTGGGGACAGGTGATTTGGGGACCCTACTCTTCCGCCATCTTGCCCCTCCTCCAAGGTGCGTATTTTTCATAATTTTTCTACAAAAATACAATGAAGTACATAAATTGGATAAAGCAAGAAATACTGATTTTACCATCTTTCAATGATGTGAGTAATTGCATGAAAATTTCTAAACATCAACTGCAATATTTCAGATAAGAGAACCAATAAATAAGACAGAACATGCAAATACGTATTATAATCAAATGCAAACAAGACAGACAAAAGAAATTAAGATGAGCATGGATTATAGAATATATTTGACAATTGTTATCAATGGTGGTGATATTGATAATCATGAATTATACATTCCATCTCCTCCCTTTAATACTCTTGCCACCTAAATATCTTTAAAAGAAGAAAAGGAGAGAGAGAAAGAAATGAACCACACAGTGATCACTGAGTTTGTCCTGCTAGGCCTTTCTGATGATCCTGACCTTCAGATTGTGATTTTCCTCTTCTTATTCATCACATACTTACTGTCACTGGAAACCTGACTATCATCAACCTAACCTTGGTGGACTCTCATCTACAGATGCCAATGTATTTCTTCCTCCGAAACTTCTCTTAGAAATCTTATTTACAACTGTATGTATTCCTAGATTTCTGGGGGCAATTATCACCAGGGATAAGACTATTTCCTATAACAACTCTGCAGTCCAGCTGTTTTTCTTTATTTTCATGGGGGTGACGGAATTTTACATTCTCACTGCCATGTCTTATGACCGCTATGTTGCCATCTGCAAGCCCCTTCATTACACCACCATCATGAACAGGAAGGTCTGCACCCTACTTGTGCTCTGTGCATGGCTCTGTGGGTTCCTGACCATTTTCCCACCCCTTATGCTTCTACTCCAGCTGAATTACTGTGCTTCCAATGCCATTGACCACTTTGCATGTGACTATTTTCCCCTTTTACAACTGTCTTGTTCAGATACGTGGCTCCTAGAGGTAATTGGTTTCTTATGTTTGTTTTTTAAATATTTTTATTTATTTATGATAGTCACACACAGAGAGACAGAGAGAGAGAGAGAGAGAGAGAGAGGCAGAGGCATAGACAGAGGGAGAAGCAGGCTCCATGCACTGGGAGCCCGATGTGGGATTCGATCCCGGGTCTCCAGGATCGCGCCCTGGGCCAAAGGCAGGCACCAAACAGCTGCGCCACCCAGGGATCCCAGGTAATTGGTTTCTACTTTGCTTTAGTTGCCTTGCTATTCACTTTGGCCTTGGTGATTTTATCTTATCTGTATATAATCAGAACTATTTTGAGAATCCCATCTTCCAGTCAGAGAAAAAAGGCTTTCTCCACATGTTCTTCTCATATGATTGTCATTTCCATCTCTTATGGGAGCTGTATATTTATGTATGCTAATCCCTCTGCAAAAGAAAGGGCATCATTGACCAAAGGAGTAGCTATTCTCAATACTTCTGTTGCCCCCATGCTGAACCCCTTCATTTACACTCTGAGAAACCAGCAAGTAAAACAAGCTTTCAAAGATATGGTCCATAAAGTAGTATTTTCTTCAAGTAAATGAAACATTTCTTCTGGCAAAAAAAAAAAGACACTCTAAAGAGTAACTAGGTAAAATCTTGACATTCCTAAATATCTAAGTTGGTATGCTTCTTCTTCTAGTCTCTTATATGCCACTTTATAATTATTTAATAGGTGCCCGCCCATTTCTTCTACTTCCATATCCGTGTTTCTCCAATACATGTTTATTGACATATTGTAAAGTATGGAAAGCTTTATTTCTCCTACAAAGTTTTATGGAAATGAAATGTATTTCAATAAGGCATACTGTATAGCACAATGTAAAAAATAGTGTTAATTTTGTTAATAAAAGTCTCTAAAGTCCCTTATAGTTTCAAAATTCATGTGTGATTTCTTGTGAATTTTCCAGATGTTTTTGGTGATCTCTTAACATTTAAAAAATCTATACTCCCTATATTATTGTATATTAAATTCAGTCCTTAGAAATCCTAAGTCATTGTGAATTACACTTTAAGTGCAGAGCATAATATATTTTGCGAAATTTAGTGCATATTATGAGGTAAATTCGATCATGATATTGAGTACTATTTATAGAATTTCTATTTCTCTCTCATTTTTGAAAAAATATTTAAAGATTTGAAATGTTAAAGATTTGAAATGTTAAAATGTAAATCTTGTTAAAGATTTGAAACAAATGCAATAAAACTAAAACACCTGTCACTTTTCTAATTTTTGAGCCCCTGTATGACAGTTATTTTGAGTAATTTGTCAGATGTATCTATATTTCTCTAAAGTCTGCTAATGAAGATTTTGTTTCTTTGGACCATTTTCCTCTACTTCTTCATATTCCTTGTATCTTTATGTTGATATGTATGCATTTGAAAAAAACAACCTTGTCTCACAGTCTTGTAAAACTGGATTTGTGCAGAGGAAGACCATCACCTCTGAGTCCAGCTTCAGTCCACAAAATTCTGGGGACCTCTTGAACCTTTTGCAAGAATATATCTTCTCACACTTCTGTGTGGATATTCTCAATTACAAGATTTTGCCTTCTTTTGGTTTCTCTGATGGAGTTTGTAATCTCTTGCTTGTTCTTTGTCTGTCTGTGTTAACTCATGTCCTTGAAGTAACAGCTCACCATCCAGAATTTTTTTTTCTCATCAGCCCACAGTCACCTAGAGTTTGTCAGTTGCCCTAAGTGAACAAACAAATGTGTTTCTCTTCCCTATTCCTTCTCAATCTTTCTTACTCTATGTAGATATGACTTTGTGAACTGTACTATTTTGCTTCTCTTTAAAGCATTTCTTTTCACATTTCCTTCAAACCTGGGATACTGACAACACATACACTTAATTTCTGTTTTGTCTAAAGAATTCTTTACTTCTTCTGGGTTTTTTTTTTTTTTTGGATTTTCAACCATCTGTTTATCTTTCCCTTCTGTTTTTGCATTCTGTCTACTTTCTTCACTAGAGCCCTTATCCTATTAATCATAATTGTTTCAAATGTCCAGTCTCATCATTTTCACACCTCTGCCATGTCTGTTTCTCTGCCTCTTCAAAAAGAGTGTTTTTTTTTTTCCCTTTTTTATGTCCATACAGTTTTCTTGACACCCACATGTGATGCTCTGGTAAAAAGAACCAGAGCAAGTAGACCTTTGGAAATGTGGTAGTCAGGCATGGGAGGAGGTGAAGCATTCTCTAGTCCTAAGGTCAGCGCTCAGTGTCTTAGTGAGCTTGGACCTCTGGGAGGTGAACTTCATAAGTGTTTCTCAGTTTTTTTCTCCCCACTTAAGCAGAACAGGAAGGTTAGTGTGGGCTGGAGTCAGGTATTTTCTTTCTCCCACATGGAAGGCTAGAAGATTCTGGAGTTGGGTATTTCCTTGTCCAAGGTCAGCTCAGCTCTGATAGTGTCCCAATAGGTTAGGCTCTGGTCAGCTAGGTTTCTGTGAGGGCTGGGTCTCTTAAGAATACAGCACTCTCATGTATTTCAAAATGGTCCCTTTTTCCCTCCCCTGACAGAAACATGAGGTGATTTTTCTCTGACACTCCACCTCTGAATCCCGTTGAGCTCTTAGAAGCAAATCTCATGATGTGGATTCCCTGAGTTTCCCCACTTAGCCTCACAAACCATAAATTTTACTTCAGGTTTTCTTCCTCTGGCACCAGACCCTAGGGCATTTTCTACTTATGAGCCTCTGCTCCCTTAAATCTTCAATTTTTATACTTAGCTGTCTGATTTTCAATCATGAGGGCAGTGATTTTTCTGCTCAAAGGATCCAAAAAGAGTTGATTTTCAGGCTGTTTATCTTTTTTTTTTTTATTGGTAGACCCAAGTGGTGACTTGTGACTTCTTACATGCAGAGCTGGAAACCGAAGGTGTCACATGTCTCATAACACATTATTTTTCAAATTTTACCTCACATTTATTTTTTTTCCTTTTTTTATAAATTATTTTTTATTGGTGTTCAATTTGCCAACATATAGAATAACACCCAGTGCTCATCCCATCAAGTGCCCCCCTCAGTGCCCATCACATTTCTATATGTCCTTTGTGTGGATATTCATCTGTCTCAAGAAACTCCTTCTTATGGAGACAAAGGGCTTCACTATTATGTTTTCTTTAATTATTTTTTAAAAATGGCAAATTCACTGATAATCCTTATTAGAAAAGAAGAAAGGCCTTTAACAATTTTCCAATCTTGCAACATGACTAAATAGCAACATTTGAATTTGAACCTATCTGTTTTGGATCTAAGACTCTATTTTAAAAAATTCCTTATGAGATACTACATCCCACTGATATTCTTATATATTATAGGTACTTACATATTAAACTAAAAATATCTTTTAAGCCCCAAAGTAACAAAATTTCGTATACTTGAAATTTTAAAAGAAATTAAAGATACCTGTTATAGATACACTGACTATACTGATTAGCTGTGATATGAACAATTAGATCAATATCAAACAATTTTATTAAATACTATGGTTGAATCAGAATAACTTAGAATATTTAACAAGCAAAGAGTCACTATTTTTGGACAACTTTTGATGAACATGTGATCCAAGAGAAAAATTAGAAAATTTTGAATGTAAACTTTTGTGTAAATTCATATCCAAAAAATGGCTAAAGAATAATGAGATCAGTAGTATATATGACTTGATATAATGGTGTAATATTCCTCATTAGAAAATGGCTTGGTCTAGTAAAAAAAAGTTCTGAGCTGAGAGTCAGGTATTTTATTTATATCTTTCAGAACATTGCCTGCTCTTTTTAAAAAAGATTTCATTTATTTATTTAAAGAGAAAGAGAGAGTGACAGAGAGACAGAGAGAGCATGAGTAGGGTGGGCAGCAGAGGAAGAGGCTTAAGAATCCCAAGCAGAATCCACGCTGAGCACAGAGGCTAAGGCAGGCTTCCATCCCAGGACCATGAGAACATGACCTGAGCCAAAATTAAGAGTTGGACACTAATTGACTGAGCTGCCCAGGCACCCCAGGACTTTGCCAATTATTATGTGACATTTTTCATGTCCTTTTCTCTCCTTGCTTGCCCTTGAGTTTTGATACTTGCATGACAGTGGGAATCATATCTATCTTATTCCATTTTAGATAGTAGGTCCTTGAAAGATATTTGTTGAAGGAAAAAAATAGTGATTGAGTCAACAGACTTCTTTTCTTGTCATTTCTTAAATGAGATAAAGAAATTGGATTTCTAAATCCAATATAAAATCCTGCCAAGTTCCTAGATATACTTCCATTAATTATGAGGTTAAACCCAGCACATCTTTTAAATGGAAAGGGAACTTCTGATTAGTAGATGATTTTCAAGAATTACCATTACCATTATGGGAGAATGACTTCAAGTGATTCTTAGAAAAGATTGAAAAGTTCAATAAGTATCTAATCTGTATTTTTTTGGTGACTTTCAATAGGAAATCCATTAGCACTGAACTCTATCTCATTCTTTTTAATATTCTGTATTCAGTGTTTTTGAATTATTTATTTGACAATGGTTTATAAAGTCATTTTTATGGAAACATTTTAGTATATGATAAAATTGTAATGTTTTCATATAAGATTAAGTTGTTCCAGTATTTTACTCAGCAAGAAAAGAAATGGGGCATCTATTTTTCAGAGAAATCTTGATTTAGGATAGTCAGGAGACCTCTCCCAAAAGCTTTGCACATTTAATTATTTTTTCATTTAGACAGTCTGCAAAATATTCCATGTGCTTTTGGTTTATTTTTTATGCCCTTTCTATTTCTTTGGGTGATATCCCAAAAGTTTCCTGTTCCAATATTGATGCAAATTCATATAGTCCTTATGTACTTTCCTCCAGGCCCTCGTTGGCACGTTTTATTCACTGGAGTATTTGTCGTGAGACATGGGCTTATACGGTAGATAAAACATGTGCCTTATGCAGGGGAAAATTCATACAGACTCTTTGTCCAGAAAGGCTTAAAGTAATTCCATTTCAAACTTCTCTTCACTATCGTTGCTCCCATAGCTACCATGGAAAATGTGTAATAGGATATCAACTATAGAAATAAAGTAATTCCAAATGTACTGAGAATGATTCTTAGGAATACTGAATCTCTTAACCTAAAACTGAAATAGTTGTCAATGTGCTTTTTGTATCATTTCAACCAGCTGATGCAGTGCATTTGTATGACAGAGGTAAGATTATAAAACCAAAACCCATGAAAAATTTCCTTTTCTTAGCACTGATTCATTAATTCTTAACTTTTCATTAGATATTGTAGAATAATTTAGGGTTGCTATTTCTTTCCATGTATACCTAGTGTTATGAAAAATGAACATGTTACATTTCCTGTTTTTCATAGTAATTTATTCCTTTATTAATTTTCAGAAAATTATTTTCTCTGAGTTTGGTCTCCCCCATTGTATATAGGTTTCCTAAGTAGCCCATGCTTCATTTTCTGGCAGAAAATTAGACTTTCAGTTCTACCATTTAGTAGCTGTATGATCTTGTTTATGTCATGTAACCTCTCTCATTGCCAGTTTCTTCAAATTAACATAGGGTCATCAAAAAAAGGTAGAGATAAGGGCATGATTTTTGTTATTTTGCAGTGGGGCTATATTCCTCAAATGTGATCATTTATTTTATTTTTGGGAATAATCAAGATAGTAGTAACTGCTGTCTAAAAATATATGCTATAATATTGTTGTATAGTTTAATTTTACTTATAATTATATAAGCCCTAAATAATTCCATGATATACTATTCTCATCTTAAAATAAAAAAAAAAACAAATTAAAAGTCAGAGAGATTAAGAAACTTGTATAGGGACGCCTAAATGGCTCAGTGGTTGAGCATCTGCCTTTGGCTTAGGGCGTGATCCCAGGGTCCTGGGATCTAATTCCACATCAACGTCCCTGCAGGGAGCCTGTTTCTCCCTCCCTGTGTCTCTGTCTCTCTGTGTATCTCTCATGAATAAATGGATAAAATCTTTAAAAAAAAAACCCAAAAGTTGTATAAAGTCATAATACTATAATGTGGCTAAGTTATATTTTTTAAAAAGATTTTTTTATTTTAGAGAGAGAGGAAGAGCACAATGGGGAAGGGCAGAGGGAGAGGGAGAGACAATTTCAGACAGACTCTGTACTGAGTGCAGAGTCTAAGGCAGGGCTTGATCTCACAAGCCTGAGATCACAACCTGAGCGGAAACCAAGAGCTCACATGCACTGTGCCACACAGGCACCCCTACGTTGCATTTTTAATCCATTTCTCTTTGAATTCAAAGCCCACAAGTTGCCCCAATAATACCACACATTATAAAGTAAGTTCTGATGCCATGCATTTTATAAAAATTCCTTTCCTTTGTTTTAAGTTGAAAGTTACCTGCAAATATATATAGTTAACAAACTGAGATAATCAGAATATAAGGAGAACATCTTTATGAAAACCTACAGATTATGATGTGATTTAAGTGATTACTGTTTTTCCTTCATTATTCCTATTCATACCAGTTGGTGCTCTGATCTGACTTGGAATTTAAATTCATTTTCTAATAGGAAAAAAAGCAAAGGTCATTTTTTTTTTCAGAGGCCTCAGGTAAACTGCATTCTGAACTAATTTTAGGAATACTCTAAGGCATTGCTAAGGTAATAATCTGAAAAAATCTACATTGGTTCTTAGGAAATTTTTTTATATTCAATCACTATGAAGTTCTTACATGAGATTAAATGTCACCAAACATTTTTTCATCATAAACAGAATGCGTCATTCCAGGGGGAAAAAATAGTACTTGGTACAAACCAAATAATTAATGAAGATATCAAATTAAATCAGAATTTTGCTCTCTTCTCTGACAAATTAGCCTAACATATAGACCTAACCTCAAGAAAAAGATTATCAAGTGAGAGAGAAAGATAGAGAATTGGAAAACTGTGTGCTAATGTTGTGGGTGCAAATTATCTTGAGGACATATGTGTTCACAACTATTTTTAGGACTTTTAACTTGAGATCTCAGCACACATAGCGAATGCAGAATGATAAAGTTAGTTTCCAATTATATTGCGGAATTTAGGGAGATTCTTAACATTACTCCAATTATTTTTTAAAAAATAAGGAAAAGCAATTTCTTAATCCTTAATAGGTCTTCTTAAACTGTTGCACTTTAAATTGGATGATTCAGAGGATGAAATTGTTCTTTTCTCTACAAGGCCATCCACTCTTAAAATTTATACGAAATGGCAGAAGTGTCCTAAAAGGCATTTATTTAAATAAGTGTAATAACTAGTTGGTGCTTATTATTTCATTCACATATCAGCTATTTCATTTAACACAATAGCAAGTATTCATTCATGAAATAGATAAATTCACTTTCACTGAACCACACAGGTAATTCAACAATAAGATATCCAGGATGGGTTAGCCTTCACTGAAACAAAAAGGGGTAGGGGCCACATTAAACTTGCAACCATAGCTTACATGTTACTGAAAAAAAAATGTGGGTGAGTAGTTAGGAGGGAAAGCCTAAAATTATATTTTAGAGTCTCAGATATATGTTTCATTTTTCTACTGAAAACATCATAGAAATTGTTGAGAGATCAGAGCCTACACACAGCTGTTAATTATAGAGGGTTGTTTATTGAGAACAATGACTTTTATGATCAAAATATCCATCATACACTTGAATTGCCATAAGTTTCTTTACAAAATATGTCATTGTAATGTCTGATTTCTCTTGTAAGAGCTCTTCAGCCTGTTTCCTCCAGTCCCTTAGAAATAGCAAGAGAAATGTTTGTTTCTTGTGAATCTCACATGCTTCCCCAGTAGTGTTAGAACTATCCATCTTAGCTGGAATTTGCCTAAATTTAATCAACAACAATATTTTTGGCTAAACAGTAAAGTGAGTGAAAAGAGGGCTCAGGCATGTAAGAGAAAAGGTTAAATTTCACAGTGTTATAATGCATTATGTGCTACAAATCAGCAATTCTACATCTTAAAACTAAATATTCTATTGCAAAACTTCTCTCATGACTCTGAATTCAAAACTTTACTATTTAATGAGAATGCTCAGAATAAAGGATCAGATAACAGACTGGTTTAATTTGTTGAAGGAACTTTTAGCTTCACTTTAAAATATATTGTTGTTATTATTACCATTATTATTCATGAAGAGAAAATAAATGGATTTCATGTGCTGTTTCATTGATTTCTCCAGGGTATTGACAAAATAGAGCTTCTATAAGTGAATGCTGATATAAATAAAAGGAAAAATATAAAAATGTAATATAGGATAGAAAATAGAATACAAACAACATTTAGATTGGAAAAAAACTTTGAAGGAAAAAACGTTCTGTAAAAAACAATGCTTATTTTAGATATTCATACAATTTTACTTCCTTAGCCCATGAAATATATAGATCCATTCTACTAAATCTCTGCTCTGGCTTTTCATATTCTGTACTCTCTAGTACCTGACGACATTATGTCAATGAATTCATTGTCTGTGGCTTGGGACGAGGAGTAGGTGGTTGAAAGGAGAATATGAGGCAGAGTGAAAACAGAAATCTGTCACATTGTTAAAGATTTAACTTCAATGACTTTCAAAATTTGGAGACCTCACCATTTGAGTGATCTTTTTTCCTGACATATCTGTCTTTTTTATATTACACTAGTGTAGTAAATGATAACACAAGAAATTAGGCAACAGAAATAAGGAAATGGGACACTTTTATTGTCGTTGGAAAAAGGACAAGTAGTTTCCCATTAAGAAGAGAACTCCTAGAAGAAGTGCATTTAGGGTACGTGATTTGGATAAAGTTTTTTTAAAAAAACTTTTTAGATTCAATTTCCATTCTGTGAAATAAGGATTTTATGGAGAAACATTCTCTGTAAAACAGAGTACCACATATGGTAAGAACTTACTTTAAAACATTTTACCTGCTTTTATTGAGTTGTCTTAAAGACATCCTAAATTAAATCAGTAGGGCATAATATGTTTATTTCTAGAGACAATTTCCAGAACAATCCATGGATTATCCTCTTTTCTACAATCTACTTGTTTTTTTTCCCCCACTAGATTACAAAAGAAAAGGAAAAAAATGAGAAACCACACAGAAATAACAGATTTTATTCTCCTGGGATTGTCAGATGACCCACAGCTTCAGGAGGTGATCTTTGTCTTTCTGCTTATCACCTACATGCTCAGCATCACTGGGAACCTGACCATTATCACCCTCACCCTGCTGGATTCCCACCTCCAGACCCCCATGTATTTCTTCCTCAGAAACTTCTCCTTACTTGAGATTTCATTCACAACTGTGAGCATACCCAAGTTCCTGAGCACCCTGATTACAGGAGATAAAAACATTTCCTTTAATGATTGCATGGCTCAGTTCTTTTTTTTCATCTTCTTGGGAGTCACTGAATTTTGCCTTCTGGCTGCCATGTCCTATGACCGATACATTGCCATCTGCAAACCTCTGCATTACATGACCATCATGAATCCCAGAGTCTGCATACTCCTTGTCTTTGCTTCTTGGTCGGCTTCATTCTTAATCATATTCCCATTACTCATGCTGTTCATACAGCTTGATTATTGTAAGTCCAATGTTATAGACCATTTTACCTGTGACTATTTCCCCTTACTACATCTTTCTTGTTCAGACACTAGATTCTTAGAGATAGTGGGTTTTTCCTGTGCTGTGTTTACATTAATGTTCACATTGGCATTAATAATTCTGTCCTACACATATATCCTCAGAACAATTTTGAGGATTCGTTCTACTAGTCAGAGGACAAAGGCCTTTTCCACCTGTTCTTCCCACATGATTGTCATCTCCATCTCCTATGGCAGCTGCATTTTCATGTATATTAACCCAGCAGCAAAAGACAGAGTGTCTCTGAGCAAGGGAGTTGCTGTGCTAAACACCTCGGTAGCCCCCATGCTGAACCCTTTTATTTACAGCCTAAGGAACCAGCAAGTCAAGCGAGCCTTCCTGGACAGAGCAAGGAAGATTGTATTTTTCTCAAGCAAATGAAAAAATAAGAGTGCTGTCATAAATTAGAGGCATAATGAAGAGCAAGTAAACAAAAACCAGAGTTCTCAAAAAGTCTAATACCCACATAGCCTCACTAGAGTTCTATTTCATTGCTTATATTTCTATTGCCAGCAGTTTGTTGAGGATATTTGAATATATATATTTTTATTTAAATTCCACTCCCTTTTCATTGCATTTCCCTTCCTTTAAACTAGTCTTTCCACTCTATAACTATGAGACTGGCTTCATTTCCTTCTTTTAACTATTTTTAAATTTCAATTTTTCCACAATAATCTTAGAAAACAGAAATCTTAGAAATCTTAGGAAAAGAACAAGAATACAAGAGAAAATGTTTTATGATTTAATCAGGAAAACACTTTCTAGAAATTCAGAAAATATTGTCATGTTTAACATTATTTTTAATTTACTCTACAAGGACCATAGATATAGCTTGACAGTCTTATTGCGATATTACAGGCACTATCTTCTCCGTATTGTAGCACACTTAGTAACTATATAAAAACAGTACAACTGGGGATCCCTGGGTGGCGCAGCGGTTTGGCGCCTGCCTTTGGCCCAGGGCGCGATCCTGGAGACCCGGGATCGAATCCCACATCGGGCTGCTGGTGCATGGAGCCTGCTTCTCCCTCTGTCTATGTCTCTGCCTCTCTCTCTTTCTCTCTCTGTGACTATCATAAATAAATTAAAAAAAAAAAACAGTACAACTGAAGGAATGATGTAATTATACATATTTTTGAGAGATCAAGAAGCATCTCTCATTAACCAGTTTAAAATTTTCTGTGCCATATAATTTCTCAACTTAAAACACAAGTATGAAGACACAGTTACTTAGGGAAAGCTTGAAGTAGTCCTTATTTCTTCAACTCCATAATCACCACATATACCATACCAGTTCTTTAAAAAAGCCTGAAGAAATAAAACACATACAATAATGTACATAACACTGAGCTAGCTTTTAAAAGTGTTCAAATAAAATGTGCATTTTATCACAACTAGACATTGTGTATGACAAAGAAATAATTGAATGTTTTCTAAAGCATTTGGCATTCATTTTCTTTTATTTTACATTAGGCCTTTTGACAACTATGTAAGAATCAATTTATTTGATGTGTACTGACTTTTCATGAAGTTAATGAACACTTTTTGTTAAGGTTTACATGTTGAGCTTTCTTTTTTTTAAAGATTTTTAATTTATTTATTCATTCATAAGACACACACACACACACAGAGAGAGAGAGAGAGAGAGAGAGAGAGAGAGAGGAAGGCAGAGACACAGGCAGAGGGAGAAGCAGGCTCCACGCAGGGAGCCCAACGTGGGACTCTATCCTGGGTCTCCAGGATCAGGCCCTGGGCTGAAGGCGGCGCTAAACCACTGAGCCACCTGGGCTGCCCCATGTTGATCTTTCTAATGATAGGAATTCCTATGATGCAAAACCTTTTTTTTTCCACCCAAAAAGATTCCTATAATTATTTGGGTTACACCTAGTAATATATGAGGTGCCAACATCATCTGTCAACTGATACACTTCTGATATTATAAATTCAAATAGAATAATAGCTCAGTTTGATGATGGTAATCAGTAAATGGGAGGTCAGCCAGACATTTTGTGGGAGGGCTTACCTAGAGAGGATAGTATACCACTGAAAATAGTTAGCAATACACACTGGAATTATTCAAAAATATGATGTGAGTTCAGGATTTAGAGAAAATATTTATTTTATTTTATTTATTTTTGCAAATTTTTTATTGGAGTCTTATTTGCCAACATATAGTATAACATAAAAGTTCCTGTCAAGTTCCCCCCTCAGCGCCCGTCACCCTGTCATCCCATCGCCCCACCCACCTCACCTTCTACTACCCCTTGTTCTTTTCCCAGAGTTAGGAGTTGATTTAGAGAAAATCTTAATAAATTTGGATCCCCTAACAATTTGATTTAATAAACTTTTAAAATTATGAACATGTTACAGCAAAACTTTATTTGTAACTGAAATCTGTCCTCCACTGTCTGAGAAGAGTGAAACCTGGTAGCCTGAACAATAGTTCATTGACCTAAAACATAGGCACTCATCAACCTCAGAATACATGGAAGTAAGGCACATTATTAAAAAAGCAGATGTCCTACTAGCTTGTGGATAAGAAGCTAACAGTTATAATTAGTCTTCATCAAAATTAAATTATTAGGAGGTCTAGAGAAAAGCTAGAGAGCTATTAGGAACTAGGAATAAAACAGTAAAGGTAGAAAGAAAGTGAGAGAGTGATCAAGGAGGAAAGAGACAATTCAGCATCTGGAAGTTTGAGGAAAGATATGGAGAAGAAACATGTCTAATAAGATACTTCAAATGAAGTGCAGTGCTTTGTGAGATAGAACCTCATTTCTTTTCCTGTAAGTAAATCAATATTTTGTTGCTCACAAATACACAAGTGATAGACACCAGACAGACACTTAACTAACTTCTTTCTGTCCCAGACTCTTTCTTTACCTGAATAGCACTGACCTTAGAGGGTTTTGTATTGTTGGCTTGCTTGAAAAAAATGATATAATATGTATATGGTTAGTGCCTGGTAATCAAGAAAAGCTCAGAATAAAATATGAAAAGATTCACTATTTGGATACAAAAATAAAGGCAAAGGAATAGAATTTTCCTAAGTAGAAAATTAGTTTTACTATCTCTACTGAAATAGTGAATATTTTCAATGCTTATTTTAATGTGTTTCAGTTATACATTCAACATAGTGTCTATATATTGTCCCATGTGTGAGCTAGTGGTTTGTTCATCCTTTCCCACTTCTTTCTTTTGTCCCATTATCTAATATTCTCATTTTTCACTACTGCAAATAATCTGCATTTCTGGCATTAAATGCACAAATGGGGATCCCTGGGTGGCGCAGCGGTTTGGCGCCTGCCTTTGGCCCGGGGCGCGATCCTGGAGATCCGGGATCGAATCCCACATCAGGCTCCTGGTGCATGGAGCCTGCTTCTCCCTCTGCCTATGTCTCTGCCTCTCTCTCTCTGTGTGTGTGACTATCATAAATAAATAAAAATTAAAAAAATAAATGCACACATGTTTTATGTCCACATTTATAATTGTGAGGAAAATAAATATAATTTGTTAAATGTAACATTATATTACAAATTTATGTACATATAGATTCATATATACCTCTATTCTATACTATTCTTCTAGTAATATAAGTGACACCTCTCATTGAAGGAAATGTGGAAATAAACTAGTTAAAAATATCCAATGCCAGACTTCCAGATATTTATTTTATTGATTCACAAAAATTCTCAATATGAGAAAATGTCATATGCACAAATATAAATACAGGTATAAACCTTCTCATCAGTCTTTAATAGGTTGTCCATTTCAGAAGACAATCAAGTCATACTAGAAATCCACAGTAGTGTTTTCCACCATTTCATTCTGGTAAAGAATTCTTCCTAGATTGCCAACATTCAAAGGATATAAGTATGCTAATTCTACTGAGACAAGTCCAGTTTCCGGGAGAAAAATGGATTCCTTGTATAATCACAGAAGCAAATAACATATCAGATAAAGGGCTAGTTTCCAAAATCTATAAAGAACTTATTAAACTCAACAGCAAAGAAACAAACAATCCAATCATGAAATGGGCAAAAGACATGAAGAGAAATCTCACAGAGGAAGACATAGACATGGCCAACATGCACATGAGAAAATGCTCTGCATCACTTGCCATCAGGGAAATACAAATCAAAACCACAATGAGATACCACCTCACACCAGTGAGAATGGGGAAAATTAACAAGGCAGGAAACAACAAATGTTGGAGAGGATGCGGAGAAAAGGGAACCCTCTTACACTGTTGGTGGGAATGTGAACTGGTGCAGCCACTCTGGAAAACTGTGTGGAGGTTCCTCAAAGAATTAAAAATAGACCTGCCCTACGACCCAGCAATTGCACTGTTAGGGATTTACCCCAAAGATTCAGATGCAATGAAACGCCGGGACACCTGCACCCCGATGTTTCTAGCAGCCATGTCCACAATAGCCAAACTGTGGAAGGAGCCTCGGTGCCCATCGAAAGATGAATGGATAAAGAAGATGTGGTTTATGTATACAATGGAATATTACTCAGCCATTAGAAACGACAAATACCCACCATTTGCTTCAACGTGGATGGAACTGGAGGGTATTATGCTGAGTGAAGTAAGTCAATCGGAGAAGGACAAACAGTGTATGTTCTCATTCATTTGGGGAATATGAATAATAGTGAAGGGGAATATAAGGGAAGGGAGAAGAAATGTGTGGGAGATATCAGAAAGGGACACAGAACATAAAGACTTCTAACTCTGGGAAATGAACTAGGGGTGGTGGAAGGGGAGGAGGGCGGGGGGTGGGGGTGAATGGGTGACGGGCACGGAGGGGGACACTTGACGGGATGAGCACTGGGTGTTATTCTGTATGTTGGTAAATTGAACACCAATAAAAATTAATTTATTAAAAAAAAAACATCTAGGGGCCAACTGTAATCCTGTCTGGAAAACAGGATAGCCTATAGTACTGTCTACATGCTCTTCCCCTGGCCAGCTCCAGGTTGCCAGTGTCTTCCTAGAATATATTATACACATGTCTGGCTGCTCCAGCTTTTGTAGATGCCACCAGGAGATGCACCCCTTGATTGCCTGGCTCTGGTGACTAGCAGGGCTGTGTTTGCAGGTCCCATAGGAGTATAGCAAAGACAAAAAAAAAAAAAAAAGAAGAAGACTGAAATTCTAAATCAAACTTTCATACACTCAATATCACATTGTATATTTGCCTATTTACCTCAATATTTTTGCTTCTTA
The DNA here is from genome assembly GCF_905146905.1 of Nyctereutes procyonoides. Classification (NCBI taxonomy): domain Eukaryota; kingdom Metazoa; phylum Chordata; class Mammalia; order Carnivora; family Canidae; genus Nyctereutes; species Nyctereutes procyonoides. The sequence continues at coordinate 60,810,434 of NW_026575047.1, read as the reverse complement.
TACTTTTTAATCAATATTTGTAAAAATGATTCACCTTTATCTTTAATGATTCCTCTTCTTGGTACTCTATTTACTTAATGAATTCCCCTGGGCCAACAACAACAAAAAAGACACAGATAAAGTAAGTCCAGGTCCATTTGTGTAGCATACATAGAGAAGAACATTCCTTATCTTCTATTTTTCAAAGCAGCATTTTCAGGGAAATATAACAGTCCCTGAATCTAAGGAAAATACTACTCATATTTTATAGATATATAATCATAGAATCACAGAATATTGATTTTAAATGTTTGCATGAATAGAAAGAAAAATGATTTAATATAGAAATATTTTGTATTATATGAAAAGAGGCAATGGAAAAATACTAGTCAATCCAGATGTAACTGAATTTATACATGGAGTTTGAATAAGAGATGAAAAGCAAGAATGAGTTGTATTATAAAAAAAGTCAGAATTTTACAGTATCAGGAATGAAGGATATTGTGAGTCAAAGAGAAGTATAATCCCAAAGAACCAAGAAAAAGTTAAGTCAACACACTTGTTCTGAGAGCAAAATAGAAATCAAATATTTTGCTAACTTGATTTACCAGATCTGAAATTATGTAAATTTAGGCAAATCAGATGATAAAATTTGAGACTAAATCATCAAGAAGAATCAGGAAGTAAATTTTTTATTCTTCAATATAATATATATATTCAGTTTATTCAAATATTTTTAAAAACCATGTTTATACATGTTTATGGACTTACAACCCCTTCAGTATTGAAAATTAAATAATTGTTTACTACCAAGAGACTATTAATGAAATCCTAAAGCAGGAACACAGAAATAAATCTTGGATTGTTCATTTTTTCTAATTTGAAATTATATTCTATTATAGATAGGATTATTTTTTAAATTCCCTATTGGAAGGATATCTGCTTTCCAGTAAATGTTATTTTGGCCATCTACTTATTGATTTTCCATAGCAATATTGTAAAGAAAGAGAGAAAGTATGCATTGTATGAATTAATGTATTTTTAGGCAATTATTTAATTTAGTAATAGAAGATTACCTTTTTGTTCTTCTGCCTTTTTATCAGAAAAGGGAAAAAATGATGAGAGTGATAGCATGGACCAAATCTTTTAGAAAGTGATTCATGAGAGAATGCCAGTAAAACATTGCCATAAACATGCATGTTCCACAGTGAGATGATTACTGTGGTGTCTAATTGTTTAACCTTGTGAAAGTTGCATAAAATATGTGGGCCTCAAAATACAGAATGTGTAGAGGGGCCTAAACAACCCCTGTAAGATTTCAAATGCTTTATTTAGATTATTCATAATCCAGACTAGTTTTTATAACTGGGGGAAATAAAAAATCAATTAAAATATTTTCATTTTTTTATAAAAGGAGCTAAATATTGTAAAGAATAATTAGAAGCTTGATTTTAAAGAAACACTAGAAGAAATAGCTTCCACTTAAATGTCAGCACAAGATATATTTTTATCCATGGCCCATGATAGTGTATTTTCAGCAAAAAGAGATCAATATTTAACTTCAGATAATACTAAATGTGAGATCCAGTAGAAATTGGACAGTTGCTGAAGGAAAACATTTGTTTTTGGATTTCATAGATTACTCATCACTGTGGATATTTTTAAGATACTATACTCTAACCTCAATCCTGTTTTAACTTTTTTATGTCCTATAGGGCACATACATTTTCCATTCTAAAGTGGGGGAAGAAAGGATCCGCAATGAAAAACCACACAGTACCCACAGAGTTCATTCTTTTAGGGCTATCAGATGACCCAGAGTTTCAGATTGTGATTTTTCTCTTTTTAATTATCACATACATATTCAGTGTCACTGGAAATTTGACCATCATCACTCTCTCCTTGGTGGACTCCCATCTACAGACCCCTATGTATTTTTCCCTCAGGAACTTCTCTGTATTAGAAATATCCTTTACAACCGTCTGTATTCCTAGATTTCTGGGCACAATTACCACCAGAGACAAAACTATTTCATACAATAATTGTACAGCTCAGTTGTTTTTCTTCATCTTCATGGGCACAACTGAGTTTTATCTTCTAACTGCTATGTCCTATGATCGCTATGTAGCCATCTGTAAACCCTTGCATTACACGACTATCATGAACAAAAGAGTCTGCATCTTTTGTGCATGACTGGCAGGATTCTTAAATATCTTTCCGCCAGTTATTCTTTTCCTCCAGTTAGATTACTGTGGCTCCAACGTCATTGATCACTTTGCTTGTGACTATTTTCCCCTCTTGCAATTTTCTTGCTCAGACACATGGCTCCTAGAAGTGATTGGTTTTTACTCTGCATTAGTGATTCTGCTTTTCACTCTGGCACTAATAATTCTATCCTACATGTTCATCATTAGAACAATTCTGAAACTGCCATCTGCCAGTCAGAGAAAAAAGGCATTTTCTACATGCTCCTCGCACATGATTGTCATTTCCATCTCTTATGGAAGCTGCATATTTATGTATGCCAACCCCTCTGCAAAAGAAAAGGCATCCTTGACCAAAGGAGTAGCTATTCTTAATACTTCTGTTGCTCCTATGATGAATCCATTTATATATACCCTGAGGAATCAGCAAGTAAAGCAAGCCTTTAAGGATACTATCCAAAAGGTTCTGTTTTTCTCCAGTAAATGAAAGTATTGCCATTAAAAGAATGAAGTTCTTGTAGATGCTATTATTCACACTTTCTCAAAACCCGTTTCCTTTACTAGAGTTATCTATTTTACTCTTTTTTCTTCATTCCCATATTAAAATTTCCCAGTCGTTGAACTCAATAATTTGATAAACTGAATATCGTTTCAGAACTTTCTGTACATTCATGTGTTTTATTCAAATGTATTTAGATGAAGGAATACATTTGGATTCGTGGTTATGGTTTTGAATGGAAGTGGTTTGCCTTTGAAGAGACACTGAGCATTTAGTTTGATAGAAAGATTGTCAGGATAGATGCAGATTTCTGAACTTTTCATTCTTATCCAGTAATAGGCATGAATGTTGGTAGAAAAATTTAATTCTATTTGTCATATCCATGAAATCAAATAAACACAATCACCAGGAGATTGAGAATAAAATATAAATATCTACTCAAATATTTTAAAAGATTAGAAATTCATACATAATACAAATATTTATACTGTTTATAAAAATGATGATACTAATGAGAAGAGAAGGAGAGTAGAAGGGATAGAAGGTAACATAACACTTTACAGCAATTCCTATATTCTATATATATTGTTTGTATTGACTCATGTAATCCTACCATCAACTTTATGAGATGTTTTTAATCACTATTCTCTTTTAGTCAGAGGTATTTTTCTTTAGGTAGATCAAATACCTCCAAAAATTAAAAAATAGGTAGACAACAGACAATGTAAAATATATCAAATGTATAAAATGCACAAAACTATGATAAACCAGTGAAAATTCATCTTTCTGGACAGTTGAGCTTTATTTGTGGCATCTAGAACTGACTTTAGAGTTTGAGAAGTATGGAAGAGAACTAACATCTATTGATAATATTCTACACATTCTATTTTATATTAAGCAAACCACAAATTTATTTTATTTATTTTATTTATTTTACAAAACGAATTAGAAAGTGAGTCTTATTATCTCTAATTTATAGGTGAAGGAACACAGTGAAATCAACGTTGAGAGTTTTTTCTTTTTTAAATTTTATTTATTTATTCATGAGGGACACAGAGACACAGAGAGAGGCAGAGACACAGGCAGTGGGAGAAGCAGGCTCCATACAGGGAGCCTGACGTGGGACTCGACCCCAGGTCCCCAGGATCACACCCTAGGCCGAAGGTGGCACCAAACCGCTGAGCCACCAGGGCCGCCCAGCGTTGAGAGTTTAACATATAGTAATGGCAGCTTTCAGAACTAGGATTCAGTACATTCATCATATACTCAGTTCGTTAACCTCAAAATCCAGACTTGTTCGGTTACTTTCATTTTCACACTGAGTTCCATTTGTAATAATTTATGAATAGAAGCTCATGTTCAATATTAGAATTGTTACATTAAAGGTCTTTCTAATGTGTGATGGACTCATTCAGATTTTTCTTACTTATGGCAGGCATTGGGGGTAGTGATGAAAAGGGAGGATTATTGCTCTAAATTATCTCAAATTCTAGTGGGGAGAAAAAACAACATGTAATTAAAATTTAGTTTGATAAATTCAGCAACTTAGGTGTGAGTAGCCTATAGGCCAGAGGATGTTATCATTGTCAAAGAAAATGTCAGTTTCCTGTCTTTCCTCTTAGCACAATTATGGTCAGTTTCACAATAATCACTAAATGTTGGCTCTTTTAACCCTAAAGCCACATGCATTGTCTGCTTTGGCTTTCACTCTTATTTCATTTCTTGGTCATTCTCATATATGTTATACCAGAAAAAAAGTAACATTATTTCCGCAGTGAAAAGGGTTTTTGGGAATAGCATTATGATACTCTCAAGACTCTCCAAAATGGCTCCCTCTACCCTCAAACTGTATTGTGAATCGTACATTCATCATATACTCAGTTTAACCTGCTAACACTCCATATCTATTACACTCTCAGATCTATTTGAATTTATTTATTTTTAAAAGATTTTATTTACTCATGAGAGACACACACAGAGAGAGGCAGACACACAGGCAGAGGGAGAAGCAGGCTCCATGCAGGGAGCCCCATGTGGGACTCGATCCTAGGACTCCAGGATCACGCCCTGGACTGAAGGAAGCGCTAAACCACTGAGCCACCTGGGCTGCCCTATTTGAAAGAATTTATATCGACTACAGTCTAGATTTCTAAGACTTTTTCAGGCATTTATCACCTTACATCTAGGAAACACTGAAGTATGTTTGTCAAATTAAATCCATGCACAAACAAGACAAACTAAGAGAAAAACCAGTAACAATACTCAATACCTGTATGTGGCTATTAACAGCTTGCTATGAGGAGAATAAGAATCTCAAAAATATAATTTCTTCCTAATTCTTATGGGGAATGTTCATTCAGATGTTATTTCTTTTTTTAATTTTTTCTATTGGAGTTCAATTTGCCAACATATAGCATAACACCCAGTGCTCATCCCACCAAGTGCCCCCCTCAGTGCCCACCAACCAGTTACCCCAACCCCCCGCCTACCTCCCCTTCCACTACCCCTTGTTCATTTTCCAGAGTTAGGTGTCTCTCATGACAGATGTTATTTCTAAAAAGTCTTTCAAAACAACTACATTGCAGGCATGTGCTAGACATTTGGATCAATAGAGTATACCATATCCACCTTATAAGATTTCAAGCAACACATAAATAGGTAGACATTTAGATATAGAACTGATCTTATATAAAAACATATACCCAGGGCCATATAAATATAAAACATGGGGTTGCTCACAGCATTTGTAGTAATGCAGTAAGAATTCCAAAAGAAAATAAGAAATATAATTAAATGGGTATTCTGGGCAGAGAATAATGATTGCAAATGACAGTCGTCAAAGCAAGAGACGTGAGTAGTGAATCACGTGGAAAGAAACAAAGCAACAAGTAACCATTGCTTCTCTTGTATGCTTTCCATGAAAAGCTAATTTTATTGACTCAATTTATCATGCACAGAAAAAAATTATGCTATGAAATACTCACTTTCCTCATGTGAATACTACATATATTTATTTTCTTTGTTTAAATGGTAACAATATGGCTTACTAGGGCGTGCTGGCGCTGGGGCTTGCCCAGGTGCTTTTGAGGTGGAAAGCCCAGGTGTTTTTCCAATTCTCGAGCAAGGACCCCAGGCAGTTGACGGTTACGTGGATGTTGTTAACAAGTTCCTCACCTGGCCATGGCCACCGCCAGACACAGCACCTTCTCCATCTGGACTCTGACGGTGAGCCTCACTTCATCCCCTTTGGACACTGTTGCTCTCACTGCGGGTCAGCCTGGAAGGGTACTTGCCAGCTCATTCAGGCCGGGACTGGAGACCTGTGGGGATGTGCTTGGTCACAGATTCTGAAGCCAAAAAGGTGGCCTGCTTGCCTGCTTGCCAAAAAGGTGGCCAATAGTCTTGGCCTGCTTGCCTGCTTGCCAAAAGGTGGCCAATAGTCTTGGCCTGCTTCCTGACTAATTTTTTATCCTTGTTGAGTTTGTTCAGTGTCTCAGGGTCCATGTGGAGAACACACACAATATTGGCCTCATCACTGCCAGTCCCCCAAAAGACTTAAGGAGAACTTGGGGCACACAGTGGAATTAAGCCTGATGGTGCCTGAGAAGTGTTTGTCCTTCTGAGCATCAGAGTTCTTCAAGCTGCCCTGCTGCTCCACCGTCTCTGATAATTTCAGGCGCTGGCACTGGTACCGGGCTGGACTTCCCACACCACCGGTACAGGGTGTCGCTGGAGACTTCACTGCTTGTCAAACTTCATGCCACGGTAACCAGAAAAGAGAGCAAATTTATGTGTTTTAAACTATGTTGAACATTTTACCGGCCCATCTAGGATTTTACCGATTCCTTTAAATGGGTATGTTTTTCTCTTCCTTTTAAAGAATGAGACAAATTTATAGGAAACAATGTATATATGGCCAATATACATTAGAACAGTGATTCAGATCAAAACTATGTCCCCCCACCAAAGAACCCATTGTACCAATTACTGGGGGAGAGGAGAAATCTTGCTGTATAAACATACACAAGGAAATCTTAGAATTTCACAATAGGATGCTTTCATAATTCTTTCACAAAAGTACTAAATAAGCCCATCTAAAATGTCACTTGACGGGATGAGCACTGGGTGTTATTCTATATGTTGGCAAATTGAACACCAATAAAAAATAAATTTATAAAAAATTTTAAATATAAGTGAAACTAGATGAAAAATGCATGAAGCACAAAATAAATTATTTACTAGCAATTAAAAAAAATGTCAGGCTTGGCTTAAGGAGCTTTCTCTCCAAAATAGCAAATCTCAGAAAATTCAAAATGGAAAAGACAACTACTCCTTTGGAATTAACTTAAATCCCTAACCTCAATGCGGAAAGTTACTTTCACTAAAGAAACTCAGAATCCCAAGCTCTTGCATTGGTACTGTCAGATATAACATATACCTGTGTAATAATACCATCTCTCATTGGCAAGACTCTGTCATTTTTGGATTTAGCACTAAGTTATTTAAAGAATCATAGAATATGGGATTGACAATTGATTCTCTCGCTTATAGATATTACTTAATTATTCCCCATTAGATTGATTTGAATCATAGTAAACCCTTGTATTCTCAAATAATCAGAGCTCTTTGGTGTTCATCATGCCCTACATCTCTCTATGATATATATCTCCAATTCTAAAAGTCCTCAAGCTCACATTGCTCTTTTTGCTCCATCTATAAAATTGGATGTATATTACTATAATTTACAGCCAAATAGGATCACATGAGCTTCATGGTACAGTATGGTTATCAATATGACTAGAAATTTTCACAATATACTAGAATTTCATCTTTCTTGATTATGTTAACAGACTATGAGCATTTTTCTTGTGAAGAGAATATTTTGTTCATTATTGACTACCAAAGGGCTTCTTATTATACTGCAGTCATTTACTAAATTATGTGTTAAGTTAATCACAAAGGAATGGAGGTCTCAAAATGCCTATTTCGATCTAAACTATTAATATCTCCTGCCTTGAAATTATCATTGCTCTGCTCTGATATCTAGTTTGAATACATTGCTATGCCTGGGCTTTCTAGAACTCCTTTTTTTCATAACCATAGACAGAAATTGCTACAATCCTCAACAATAGCAGCACCTCTTAAACTCCTTACTTAACAGACAGAAATTCTTTTCTTTCTGGTTCTACTCTCAGGATCTCCACTGTGGACATATATAGGACAAAATCCTATCTTTTAATCATTAAGGTACCAGATTGAACCCTACGATTAGACTCTCATAGGTATTAAACTTTATTTTTAGTGGAATTCAATTTGCCAAGATATAGCATAACACCCAGTGCTCATCATACCAAGTATCCCCCTGAGTGCCTGTCACCCAGTCACCCGTACGCCCCATTCACCTCCCTCTCCACAAACCCTTGTTCGTTTCCCAGAGTTAGGAGTCTCTAATGTTCTGTCACCCTCACTGATATTTTCAATCATTTCCTCTCCTTTCCCCTTTATTCCCTTTCACTATTTTTTATATTCCCCAAATGAATGAGACCATATAATGTTTGTCCTTCTCTGATTGACTTATTTAACTCAGCATGATACCCTCCAGTTCCATCCACATCAAAGCAAATGGTGAATGTCCATCCTTTCTGATGGCTGAATAATATTCCATTGTATATAGACCACATCTTTATCCATTCATCTTTCGATGGACAGCAATGCTGCATCCAGTTTGGCTATTGTGGACATTGCTGCTAGAAACATTGGGGTGCAGGTGTTCAGGCACTTCACTGCATCTGTATCTTTGGGGTAAATTGCCAGCAGTGCAATTGCTGGGCCATAGGGCAGGTCTATTTTTAACTCTTTGAGGAAACTCCACACAGTTTTCCAGAGTGGCTGCACCATTTCACATTCTCACCAACAGTGTAAGAGTGTTCCCTTTCCTCCACATCCTCTCCAACATTTGTGGTTTCATGCCTTGTTCATTTTCCCCATTCTCACTGGTGTGAGGTGGGATCTCATTGTGGTTTTGATTTGTATTTCCCTGATGGCAAGTGATGCAGAGCATTTTCTCATGTGCATGTTGGCCATGTCTATGTCCTCCTCTGTGAGATTTCTCTTCTTGTCTTTTTCCCATTTCATGATTGGATTGTTTGTTTCTTTGGTGTTGAGTTTAATAAGTTCTTTATAGATTTTGGAAACTAGCCCTTTATCTGAGACGTCATTTGCAAATGTCTTCTCCCATTCTGCAGGTTGTCTTTTAGTTTTGTTGATGGTATTCTTTGCTGTGCAAAAGCTTCTTATCTTGATGAAGTCCCAATAGTTCATTTTTGCTTTTGTTTCTTTTGCCTTCGTGGATGTATCTTGCAAGAAGTTACTGTGGCCGAGTTCAAAAAGGGTATTGCCAGTGTTCTCGTCTAGGATTTTGATAGAATTGTGTCTCACATTTAGATCTTTCATCCATTTTGAGATTATCTTTGTGTATGGTGAAAGAGAGTGGTCTAGTTTCATTCTTCTGCATGTGGATGTCCAATTTTCCCAGCACCATTTATTGAAGAGACTGTCTTTTTTACCAGTGGATAGTCTTTCCTCCTTTGTCGAATATTAGTTGACCATAATGTTGAGGGTCCACTTCTGGATTCTCTATTCTGTTCCATTGATCTATGTGTCTGGTTTTGTGCCAGTACCACACTGTCTTGATGACCACAGCTTTGTAGTACAACCTGAAATCTGGCATTGTGATGCCCCCAGATATGGTTTTCTTTTTTAAAATTCCCCTGGCTATTCGGGGTCTTTTCTGATTCCACACAAATCTTAAGATAATTTGTTCTAAGTCTCTGAAGAAAGTCCATGGTATTTTCATAGGGGTTGCATTAATTGTGTAAATTGCCCTGGGTAACATTGACATTTTCACAATATTAATTCTGCCATTCCATGACCATGGACTATTTTTCCATCTCTTTCTGTCTTCCTCCGTTTTTTTCAGAAGTGTTTTATAGTTTACAGGGTATAGATCCTTTAGCTCTTTGGTTAGGTTTATTCCTAGGTATCTTATGCTTTTGGGTGCAATTGTAAATGGGGTTGACTCCTTAATTTCCATTTCTTCAGTCTCATTGTTAGTGTATAGAAATGCCACTGACTTCTGGGCTTTGATTTGTATCCTGCCACACTGCCAAATTGCTGTATTAGTTCTAGCAATCTTGGGATGGAGGCTTTTGGGTTTTCAATGTACAGAATCATGTCATCTGTGAAGAGGGAGAGTTTGACTTCTTCTTTGACAATTTGAATGCATTTTATTTATTTCTGTTGCCTGATTGCTGAGGCTAGGATTTCTAGTACTATGTTGAATAGCAGTGGTGAGAGTGGACATCCCTGTCTTGTTCCTGATCTTAGGGAAAGGCTCCCAGTGTTTCCCCACTGAGAATGATATTTGCTGTGGGCTTTTCGTAGATGGCTTTTAAGATGTTGAGGAATGTTCCCTCTTTCCTTATACTCTGAAGAGTTTTGATCAGGAATGGATGCTGTATTTTGTCAAATGCTTTCTCTGCATCTATTGAGAGGATCTTATGGTTCTTGTGTTTTCTCTTCCTGATATGATCAATCACATTGATTGTTTTATGAGTGTTGAACCAGCCTGCGCCACTAGGAAAAAGCCCACTTGGTAATGGTGAATAATCTTCTTAATGGATTGTTGAATCCTATTGACTAGTATCTTGTTGAGAATTTTTGCATCCATGTTCATCAGGGATATTGGTCTGTAATTCTCCTTTTTGGTGGGGTCTTTGTCTGGTTTTGGAATTAAGGTGATGCAGGCCTCATAGAATGAATTTGGAAGTACTCCATCTCTTTCTATCTTTCCAAACAGCTTTAGTAGAATAGGTATGGTTTCTTCTTTAAACGTTTGATAGAATTCCCCTCGGAAGCCATTTGGCCCTGGAATTTTATGTCTTGGGAGGTTTTTGATGACTGCTTCAACTTCCTCCCTGTTTATTGGCCTGTTCAGGTTTTCTATTTCTTCCTGTTCCAGTTTTGGTTATTGGTGTATAGCTGTTCATAATACATTTTAAAATCATATGTATTTCCGTGGTATTGGTTGTGATCTCTCCTTTTTCATTCGTGATTTCTTAGAGTCTATTCTCTTCTACTTTTCTTAATGCAGGCTAATGGTTTATCTATCCCTTTAATTCTTTCAAAGAAGCAACTCTTGGTTTTGTTGATCTGTTCCAGTTCTTCTGATCTCTATTTCATTGAGTTCTGCTCAAATCTTTATTAAGTCTTTTCTTCTGCTGGGTGTAGGTTTTATTTGCTGTTCTTTCTCCAGTTCCTTTAGGCTCAAGGTTAGCTGTGGATATGATTGTTTTTCCAGTGTTTTGAGGGAGGCCTGTATTGCAATGTATTTCATCTTAGGACTGGTTTTGCTCTGTCTCAAAGATTTTGAATGGTTGTATCTTCATTCTCATTAGTTTCCATGAATCTTTTTAATTCTTCTCTAATTTCCTGTTTGACCCATTCATCTTTTAGCAGGATGCTCTTTAACCTCCACATATTTGAGTTTCTTCCAAATTTTTTCTTTTGATTGAGTTCAAGTTTGAAAGCATTATGGTCTGAAAATATGTAGGGAGGGATCCCAATCTTTTGGTGTTGCTGGAGACCTGATTTGTGACACAGTATGTGGTCTATTCTGGAGAAAGTTCCATGTGCACTTGAGAGGAATGTGTATTCATTGCGTTTGGATGTAAAGTTCTGTAAATATCTGTGAAATCCATCTGGTCCATTGTGTCATTTAAAGCTCTTGTTTCTTTGGAGATGTTATGAATAGAAGATCTGTCATTTGCAAAAAGCCCGTGATGATGTCTCCCACTATTAGTGTATTATTATCTAAGTATGTCATTACCTTGGTTATTAAGTGATTGATATACTTGGTGTCTCCCACCTTAGAAGCATAAATATTCATGATAGGTCCTCTTGTTGGATATAGATCTTTCAAGTATGATGTAGTGTCTCTCTTTATCTCTTACTACAGTCTTTGCAATAAACTTTAATTTCTCTGGTATGAGGATTGCTACCCCTGCTTACTTTTGGGGACCATTTGAATGATAAATGGTTCTGCAACCTTTCATTTTCAGGCTGGAAGTGTCCTTATGTCTAAAATGAGTCTCTTTGAAACAGCAAATAGTTGGGTCTTTTTTTTTTATCCAGTCTGAAACCTTGCATCTTTTGATGGGATCATTAAGCCCATTCACATTCAGAGGTACCACTGAATGATATGAATTTAGTTTTGTAGTATTACCTATTCAGTCCCTGCTTTTATGGATTATTACTTTGGGCATCCTCTTTCTTTTACACAGTCCCCCTTAATATTTCTTGCAGAGCTGGTTTGATGGTCACATATTCTTTCAGTTTCTGCCTATCTTGGAAGCTCTTTATCTCTCCTTGTATTCTGAATGAGAGCCTTGCTGGATAAAGTGTTCTTGGCTGCAGGTTCTTCTCTTTTAGGACCCTGAGTATATCCTGCCAGCCATTTCTGGCCTGCCAGGTTTCTGTGGAGGGGTCTCCTGTTATCTAATATTTCTCCCCAGGTAACTTATGGATCTCTTGTCTCTCACTGCTTTAAGGATTTTCTCTTTATCTTTGGAACTTGCGAGTTTATTAAATGTTGAGGTGTTGATCGGTTTTTATTGATTTTAGTGGCCACCTCTCTTTCTCCTGGATCTGAATGCCTGTTTCCCTCCCCAAATTAGGGAAGTTCTCAGCTATAATTTGTTCAAATATGCTTTCCGGTCCTCTGTCCCTTTTGGTGCCCTCTGGAACCCCAATTAAATGTAGATTTTTCCCTCTGAGGCTGTCATATATTGCCTATTACCTTTACTCATGGTGTTTTGTTTTTCCTTTTTCCCTCAGCAACCTTCCTTGCCATCAATTTGTTTTCTACATCACTAACTCTTTCTTCTACCTCATTAACCCTCGTCATTAGGACCTCTAGTTTGGATTACATCTCATTTAATTGATTTTTAATTTCAGCCCGATTAGATCTAAATTCTGCAGTCATGAAGTCTCTTGAATCCTTTATGCTGTTTTCCAGAGCCACCAGTAGCTTTATAGTTGTCGTTCAGAATTGGTTTTCTGACATCAAATTATAATCCAAATTCTGTATCTCTGTGGCAGTGAGTACTGTTTCTTTTTTTTTTATAGAGTAGTGTTTCTGATTCTTTCTTTGTGTTTAGTTCTTCCTCCTAGCCATTTTGCTCTGTGCAGTGTGGCTGTATGAGTGGGCTACATCAAGAATATCAACCACGACCTAAGTAAATTTCACCCTAGATGATTCTGCTGAGGTCAGAGACCAGAAATTGAAAACAAGGATCAGAATATATAAAAAATAGTGAAAGGGAATAAAGGGGAAAGGAGAAAAATAAGTGGGAAATATCAGAAAGGGAGACAGAACATGAAAGACTCCTAACTCTGGGAAACGAACTAGGGGTGGTGGAAGGGGAGGTGGGCGGCGGGTGGGGGTGACTGGGTGGCAGGCACTGAGGTGGGCACTTGATGGGATGAGCACTGGGTGTTATTCTGTATGTTGACAAATTGAACACCAATAAAAAATAAATTTATTTTAAAAAAAGGACCATTAGAGTGAAAAACGAATTTTAAAACAATGTAGTAAAAGACCAGGAATCCTAAAGCAGGAGAAAGAAAAAGAAAAAAGAAAAAAAAAAGAGGGTGGTGATTGGGAAATGGTGATGGTGACGAATTTGTAATGGAGAGAGAATGTAGTCTACCTGAGGGGTTCTAGAAGGTGTTCCTCTTGTCTCTGAGTATATTAAATTCTGTATATTAGAAGGTCCTCAGTCCCAAATTTATATAAACCAGAAATACTTGTAGAAGGTCCCACCACTGACCACCAAAACATAAATGAGATAGAAGAGGGGGACAGAATGGGAATGAGGAATCTCACATGATGAACCAGCACGGTGTTACCACTTGGGACTGGGTGCATGCTGGTCATGTTTTAGAAGGTATTATCTTCCCTCATTGTAGAACAAAATGAGGCAGAGAAAAAAACAAAAAGCACAAAACAATAAAACGTATCTTGTATATCTCCTCAAATTATGTTGATTAGGTTGAAGGGAATATAGAAGTGGAAAACATATCTAGGACCTGTCATTGTAGAAACATGAAAGTGAAAACAGGAGAAATGTAAAAATGAAGAGGTGGTGAAATATTGTAGTTAAGGTGGAAAAAAGAGAAAAAAATTGGAAATTTACAGTCTGATATAAAAACGAAGTGTATTGGAAAAAGGAAGAAAAATAATAGGAGGGTTACCCCCTGATCGTATATACTGCATATCCCTCGACTTCCCCTGGAGCTTTCCAGCGCTGCTCCGCGAAGAACTAGCTCTCCCCCTGTCCTTCCAGCTGGTCTTCTGGGGGAGGGGCTGCTCTGCTGATTCTCAGGTGTGTGCACCTGGGGGAGCAGCCCCGACCCCCTGCCAGGTGCCGGGCTCAATGGGAGCTGTTGACCCCGTGAGGCCTCTGTCCCCTGGCAGGCCCGCTCCATCCCAGGCACCAGGTGGCATCAGGAGGAACAACCACACTGGAAGTGGCCATGTCTCCAACTCTGGAGTCAGCTCCCCAAGTAACCACCGGTAGTTCCCATTATTCACTGGCCTAGATGCTCCTGGGGTGGGGGGCACTGACCTGCACAGCTTGGGGATGCCCAGAGGCAGGAGCGTCCTCCCTGTCCTGTGCCCTCCCCGCCCCCGCCTGTCCCTGGGGGAGCGCAGGATACTGGGCTGTGTCCCCCTCACGCCCTGGGCTTCAGGGCCTAGGTTGCTAGCATCGCGCTCCCGGGGCTGAGGCTCCCGAAGGCAGCAGGGCGCAGTGCCCCCCTCCGCCCTGAGCCCCACTGAGCCCCCTCCGCCCGGAGCCCCCCGCTGCCCCCCTCTACCCGGAGACCCCCACTGCCCCCCTCCGCCTGGAGCCCCCCACTGCCCCCCTCCGCCCGGAGCCCCCCGCTGCCCCACCCGCCTCTCCCCGAGGACCCGCCGGGCGCGCTCCAGCCGGTTCCCGAGCTCCGCCGGTCTGTGGTGAGCTTCTCGCAGGTGCACTTCCTCTGTTAGTTACCCTGGGAGACCGGAGGCCTCACTGCCCTTCTGCGCTCCTGCTCCTGCCGAGGATCCCTGCTGAGCGCCTTTGCCTCCGGGAATGATCCAGGGTGGACTTTTTAAAGTTCCCGCCTCTCCGGGCGGGGCTGACCTGTCCCGAGGCTCCCGCTGCCCCCTAGCCCCGCTCCTCACCGGGCCCCTCCCTCACTTGATTCTTGTTAATTTTTTACCCACCTTTCTACCTTGTTAGAAGAGGAAACTCTTCTCACTGTAGCATTCCAGCTGTTCTCTCTTTAAATCTCAGGTCGAATTAGTAGATTTTCATAATGATTTGACAGTAATCTAAGTCAGTTGGTGGGGCTGGGTGAGTTGAGGCACCTACTCCTCCGCCACTTTGCAAACAAAATTTAAAGCAAAGTAGTAAAAAGTAAAAGGCCAAGAATCCCAAAGAAGAAGAAGAAAAGAAAAAAAACGAAAAGGGAAAAAAAGAAGAGAAAAAAAAAAGCAAAAGTAAAGAGAAAATAAAAGAGAAGAAAAAAGGGGTGGGACTGGGAGATGGTGGTGGCGACGAAATTGTATTGAAGGGGAATATAGTCTGCTTGAGGGGTCCGAGATGGTGATCCTCTTCGTTCTGAGTTATTAAGTTCTCTATGTTAGAAGATGCTCAGTCCCAAATTTATATAAGCCAGCAATACTTGTAGAAAGCCCCAACATTGACGCCCTCCTCCTGAATATGTTTTTTAACCATGGATAGAATTCCTGGAAAACTATACAAAGTTCTTCTAAGTGCTATGCTTTCAGAAATTCCCAACATGTTATCTATATCTTGTTAGGTGTACAAACCTTAGATGAATTGATGTACAGTATTTGTGTGTGTGTGTGTGTCTGTGTGTGTGTGTGTGATTTCACACATTGTACTTCATTAGTGTATGGCTGAGTTTACTTACCAGAGCACACAGTCGAAGGAATTGAAAACTTTATTAAATGGAATGACTAGGCGCTGTGCTTTTCTATACATGTTTTGAGTTTTGATGCCTAAAAACAGATTCTGTAATCCTATATTTCTGTAGAAGATTGGTATGGGGTATTCCATAAAATGATTCAGAAGGGTTAAAAATAATTTTCTGACCTCAAATATCAGGGTAACTATTAAAATGTTTAGAATAATACAATTTTCCATGTAGAGGGGATTATAGATGTATTCTCCTGCAGGGGTAGCAAATGAAAGAGACATGCCACGAACCTTCCTTTCCTATGGCTATAGCACGTCATTGCAAATAAGTTGCATAGTTATTTCTCAAAAAGTGAGGACATGACCTCAGAATCCTTCTCAACCTCGTGCCAATACCATAAGAGTTGACCTATGAGATGAGATTTATTTCTACACCGGATATAGATAACTTTCTCACTTGTGAGATGAAGCAACTGAAACCAAGAAAGAGAAGGGAATTCTCCCAGGTGACTCAGTGAATTGGGAGAAATCGAGATCTACATCCCCGTTCAGTTAACTTTCTATGCACCGTGCTGTCTACTTCCTTGTCCCTGTCCTGGTCATGGTTTCCATACTAACTTATGCTCTCCAAAAAAACATGCCAGAAACTAGGAGCACCTTATGGGAGCACAAGCAATATCACACCCAGCAAGGAGATTCATGGCATGTATATTCCCCCCCAGCTGAGAAAGCTGCATCCTTCTCCCAGTCACCATAAAATGTTTTCCGACAGCCAATCCTCATCCTAAGCGAACCATACACATCCTTTTTCTTGGATATCAATCTTATTCTCAATCCCCTGGTATGCACTCTTTGGCAAGCATCCAGAAGTGATTTTGGCTGAAAGTCTTCAGGCCCCTGACACTCCTGCTCACAGTTGCCCAGATAAAGCTTGGGGCTGCTTAAAGCTCCAAGGCCTGGGTTCCAAATACTTTAATGCTTCCTCCTTCTTCCTTTCTGTGCGGCTGTTTGTAGAGCTTCCCAGAGGAAAATGCGAAAGGGCCCCCTTTTTAAAACTGTGGTAAGAAGACTTAACATGAGATCTACTCTCAACAAAATTTTAAGTGCACAACACAGTATTGTCGGCTATACGCACAGTGTTACACAGCAGATATCCTCCCCACTGTCAGGTTTAATCTGATCAGTAGTGAAAATGAAATAGAGAGGCCAGGGAAAGTTGGTCGAAACAGGTGGTTTTTTTGTTTTTGTTTTTGTTTTGTTTTGTTTTTGAAACAGGTTTTTAATGGGATGCGCTCTTGGGCAAGGTTCCAGGGCCCTGCAAGGGAGTGAAGCCAGGGAAGTCTCCAGCCAGGGAAGTCGCGCTCAGGGGAGTACAAGCGGGCTTTTTTTAAGGGGGAGGGGTAAGCGGTTGTGTGTCTGCATGGGGTGAAAGGTATTAGGGCATGTCACAGGTGGAATCGCTATGGGGTGATAACTGCTTATGCCCTTATATGGGGTCTGGGTAAGGAATGGTTCAGGTTTCCTGCATAGGTCCTGTCTCCCCGCTGATGGCGTGTCCTTGGGTGGTCTGCTGCTGGTGGGAAAGTTCTGAGGTGGGGGTCACAAGATGGAGGACCCGCTGCCATTTTATTGGTGCCTCCGGATCCCCCTTGATCCCACTGGCCCAAAACCCACTACTGGCAACCACCATTCCACTTTCTAATTCTCTGATTTTGACTGGTCTACGTACTTCATTATTAGTGAAATTATACAATATTTGTCCTTTTGTGTCTGGCTCATGAAAATTAGTATAATATCTTCAAGAGTAATTGATATTGAAATTTATGTGTCAAATTTCCTTCCTTTTTATGTTGGCTTACTATTACATTATATGTGTACTCCAAATTTTTTTTTAGCCATTCATCTATCAATGGACATTAAAATGAGCCCCCTCACAAGGTGTATGGACAGCACAACCTTTGGGATGTACTCAAATATGGCTTTCACACCATCCTCCTCCTCCTGGTCCTACATCCTAGTCACTCCACCACTGCTTCTGGGTTTAGGTGGAGTTTTACATGACAGAAACCTGGGACTAGGAAATCAGGTCTCACCTTATTTCCACTACTGATTGTCAACCACAGGGTTGCCAGGCTCTCATCAATTTCTCCATCCCAAATTTACAGTCAATTCCTGTATCCAGCTCTGATCCTATAATCTGTTTCACCTATGATCAGACCCATCCTACCTGCCAAAATTACTGGGTTGAAACCTATGGAGGCTGTCCTTATCGCCTTGGCCACTCCTGTTGGGACCCTTTCACTGGCACCTTTGCAACCAGTGACCCATGATGCCGCTTCTACAGACAACACAATAAGTATATCCTAACTTATTCCAGACCCTTGGGATTCCCGCTGGGCAACGGGGGCAACTGCAAAATTATATCGATGGCCTTTTTCCTCCTACCCCACTGCCTCTCTCTGAATCTATAGAACATACGTGCAGGTCTCACTTCCACAAATCCAGTCTGCCCTAAGTAACCAAGCTCACACCATACATGAACAGGAACAACTTCTCCAAACCCACCTACAGGCTAACCCAGCTCAGGACCAGGGCCCCTTCTCCAGGATAAAACTTATCCAACAAGGCACTTCCCTCGCCAGCCTTTCTGCCATGGGCAATCTGTCCCACTGTTTAATCTGTGCAACCTTGGGTAAAGTCCCCCTGGTGGCCATTCCCCTCCCTAATGCATTTAACTGCACCAACCTCACACCCACGGGACATTATCCCTCTCTCCGTGACATTCCCTTATTCACTGAGCCTCTCAACTACCAATTCCCTTTCTGTTATTCCACCCCTAACTCCTCCCTCTGCAACGTCACCCTGTCTAATGTTACCTCTCATCACACCCCTATTGGCGGTCTCTTTTGGTGCAACAGCACCCTTTCTAAATCTCTTAATACCTCTGCCTCTCTCCTCTGTCTGCCTATCTCCCTGGTTCTGAGATTATCTATAGTCAGGCAGAAGTAGCCCTCCTTGCCAGCCCCCTGGAGAAGGAGAAACGAGTGGTCTTTCTCCCACTAGTTATTGGGTCTCCCTGGCCTCAACCCTGGTGGCCAAGGGATTGGGGATGGGGGGCCTTAATCCACTCTGTAGATTCCACCAGGGACGTATCTGAAAGGCTTCAGAAGACCATCGAGGCCTTGGCAGAGTCTCTGGCTTCCCTCCAACACCAGATAACCTCAGTGGCCCAGATAGCCCTCCAGAATTGATGCGCCTGGGACCTCCTCACTGCAGACAAGGGCGTTTCTCAACGAAGAATGCTGTTACTACAGTAATGAAACAGGTATAGTTGAGACCATTCTCCACACCCTTGCTGAAGTTCCTGAGTCTCTGCAAGCCCGGTACCACCCCGGCAGCCCAACTACACCCCAATGGTGGCAGACCCCACTAACCACATGGCTCCTCCCCCTTCTAAGCCCACTCCTAATCATCGGCATAGTATTAATGGTGGCCCCTTGGATTCTCTGATTCATCCAGGAACGAATTCATGAGATGTCTCGAGTATCTGTAAACCGACTCTTCCTATACCCCTACTCCCGCTTGCCCACTTCCGAGGGACCCCATGACACTCCCTACTCAGCAGGAAGTATCAGACCTGAACCAATGCCCTATAACAACAAAAGGATCGGAATGTTAGGCCAGCGGGATCAAGGGGGATCGGGAGGCACCAACAAAATGGCAGCAGACCCCCCACCTTGTGGTCCCCAACTCAGAACTTTCCCACCACTAGCAGACCACCTGAGGACTCATCATCAGGGGGAGCCTGGACCTGTGCAGGAAACCTGAACCATACTTACTCAGACCCCATATAAGGGCATGGGCAGTTATTACCCCAGGTTGATTCCACCAATAATATGCCTAATACCTATCACCCCATACAGACACCCAACACCTTCCCCCTCCCCCCTTAAAAAGCCTGCTTTCCCTTCCCTGGGCGCAACTTCCCTGGCCCACGACTTCCCCACTCTCACCTTCCCCTGTGGGCCGTGGAACCTTGCCCAAGAGAGCGTTCCATTAAAAGCCTGTTTTGACCAACTTTTGCCTGGCCTCTTTATTTTACTTCAACACCAATCGGATTAAACCTGACACTGACTAAAGATGAAATATAAACAACCATACTCTAGAGAAATATGCAAATATGCATGAATATTTTAAGTGTCTAAAATTATGATCAGTAACTCCTTTGTGGAAACTTAACTGTCAAAAGGTAATAGGTCAAAAATGCCTAAATGTATATGTGTGTCTATGCATTCTAATATTACTTACACTGGGGGAAAATTTCTCAAAGACTTGATTGATTGATTTATATTTTGAGAGAGACAGAGAGAGAGAGAGGGCAAGAGAAGTGAGAGAGGGAAAAATCTTCGAGTAGAGTCTCCACTGAGTGCAGAGCCTGACACAGAGCTCAATCCCAGGACCCAGGAGATCATGACCTGACCCAAAACCAAGAGTCTGAGGCTCAAGCGAATGAGCCACACAGGCATCCCCTGGGAAAATTTTAAATGCTCGGGGAGGGGGCAAGAGGGTGGAAGAGTAGGGTCCCCAAGTCACCGGTCCCCACCAACTTACCTAGATAATTTTCAAATTATCCTGAAAGCCTACGAATTCGGCCTGAGATTTAAAGAAACAACAGCTGGAATGCTACAGTGAGAAGAGTTCACGTTTCTATCAAGGTAGGAAGATGGAGGAAAAAAATAAAGAAACAAAAGGCCTCCAAGGGGGAGGGGCCCCGCGAGGAGCCAGGCTAAGGCCGGGGCAAGCGCCCCCAGGACAGGAAAGTCCCATCCCAGAGAAGCAGCGGTAGCTTCACCAATCTTCCCAGACGTAAAGGCACTAGCAGGGAGTTGGAGCAGGACCCCAGGAGGGCGGGGATGCCCCGGGCTCCCTGGGACACTAACAGACACCTGCCCCCGGGGAGAGCGCCACACCCCGCGGCGGAGCTCCCTAAAGGGCTGCAGCACTTGCACGGATGGACCTGGGAGCAACTCGGAGGGGCTCGGGCGGAGGCTCCGTGTGGAGGGGGCTGCGCAGCCCGGGGGGCCAGGGTGCGGGGGACACAACCCAGGATCCAGCGCTCCCCCCAGGACAGGCAGAGGCCAGGAGGGCACAGGAGAGCGAGGACGCTCCTGCGGCTGAGAGAGCTCTGCAGATCGGCGGCCCAGCCAGGGAAGAATCCAGGCCCCTGTGGACAGGGAGCTGCGGTAGTTACTGCGGGAGCTGACTCCAGGGCTGGAAAGCTGGCCGCCACCGTAGTTGTTCCCCCTGGGGACTAACAGTATAAACATACCCCACTGACCCTTTCAGCGGCCTCACTGGATAAACAGGATGAACAACTCCCACTGAGCCGTGCACCAGGCAGGAGGCTGAGCAGCTCCCCCCCAGGTGCTCATCCCTGAGAATCAACAGAGCAAACCCCTCCCCCAGAAGAGCAACTAGAGGGACAGGAGAAAAATAAGTTATTGATCAAGCAGCACTGGAAAATTCCAGGGAGAGTCCAGGGATTTACAGTATATAGAATCAGAGGATAATTCCCCTTCTTTTTGTCTTCCGTTTGCTTCCCCTCCACCATTTTTCCTTTCTTTTCTTCTCATTTTTTCTTTTTTTTCCCCCCTCTTCTCCCTTTTTCTCCTTTTCCCAATACAACTTGTTGTTGGCCACTCTGCACTGAGCAAAATGACTAGAAGGAAAACCTCACCTCAAAAGAAAAATAAGAAACAGTCCTCTCCCAGAGTTACCAAATTTGGATTACAATTAAATGCCAGAAAGCCAACTCAGAAGCACTATTATGAAGCTACTGGTGGCTCTAAAAAAAGCATAAAGGACTCAAGAGACTTCATGACTGCAGAATTTAGATCTAATCAGGTAGAATTTAAAAATCAATTAAATGAGATGCAATCCAAACTAGAGGTCCTAAAGATGAGGGTTAACGAGGTGGAAGAATGAGTGAGTGACATAGAAGACAAGTAGATGGCAAAGAGGGACACTGATGAAAAAAGACAAAAACAAATAAAAGATCATGAAGATAGATTAAGGGAATTGAATGACAGCCTGAGGAAGAAAAATCTATGTTTAATTGGGGTTCCAGAGGGCACCAAAAGGGACAGAGAGCCAGAATATGTATTTGAACAAATAATAGCTGAAAGCTTTCCTAATCTAGGAAGTGAAACAGGCATTTAGATCCAGGAAATAGAGAGATCCCCCCCTAAAATCAGTAAAAACTGTTCAACACCTCGACAATTAATAGTTAAGCTTACAAATTCCAAAGATAAAGAGAAGATCCTTAAAGCAGCAAGACACAAAAAATCCCTGACTTTTATGGGGAGGAGTATTAGGGTAACAGCAGACCTCTCCACAGAGACCTGGCAGGCCAGTAAGGGCTGGCAGGATATATTCAGGGTCCTAAATGAGAAAAACATGCAACCAAGAATACTTTATCCAGCAAGGCTCTCATTCAAAATGGAAGGAGAGATAAAGAGCTTCCAAGACTGGCAGGAACAGAAAGAATATGTGACCTTCAAACCAGCTCTGCAAGAAATTTTAAGGGGGACTCTCAAAATTCCCCTTTAAGAAGAAGACCAGTGGAACAATCCACAAGACCAGGGACTGAATAGATATCATGATGACACTAAACTCATATCTGTCAATAGTAACTCTGAACGTGAACGGGCTTAATGACCCCATCAAAAGGCGCAGGGTGTCAGACTGGATAAAAAAGCAGGACCCATCTATTTGCTGTCTACAAGAGACTCATTTTAGACAGAAGGACACCTACAGCCTGAAAATAAAAGGTTGGAGAACCATTTACCATTCAAATGGTCCTCAAAAGAAAGCAAGGGTAGACATCCTTATATCAGATAAACTAAAATTTACCCCGAAGACTGTAGGGAGAGATGAAGAGGGACACTACATCATACTTAAAGGATTTACCCAACAAGAGGACCTAACAATCCTCAATATATATGCCCCGAATGTGGGAGCTGCCAAACATATCAATCAAATAATAACCAAAGTTAAGACATACTTAGATAATAATACGCTAATACTTGGTGACTTTAATCTAGTGCTTTCTAAACTCGATAGGTCTTCTAAACACAACATCTCCAAAGAAACGAGAGCTATAAATGATACACTGAACCAGATGGATTTCACAGATATCTACAGAACTTTACATCCAAACTGAACTGAATACACATTCTTCTCAAGTTCACATGGAACTTTCTCCAGAAGAGACAACATACTGGCTCACAAATCAGGTCTTATCTGATACCAAAAGATTGGGATCGACCCCTGCATATTCTCAGACCATATTGCCTTGAAATTAGAACGAAATCACAAGAAGCTTGGAAGGACTTCAAACACGTAGAGGTTAAGGACCATCCTGCTAAAAGATGAAAGGGTCAACCTGGAAATTAAGGAAGAATTAAAAAGATTCATGGAAACTAATGCAAATGAAGACACAACCGTTCAAAATCTTTGTGATGCAGCAAAACAGTCCTGAGGGGGAAATACATCGCAATACAAGCATCCATTCAAAAACTGGAAAGAACTCAAATACAAAAGCTAACCTTACACCTAAAGGAGCTAGAGAAAAAACAGCAAATAGATCCTACACCCAGGAGAAGAAGAGAGTTAATAGAGATTCGAGCAGAACTTAACGAAATCGAGACCAGAAGAACTGTGGAACACATCAACAATACCAGGAGTTGGTTCTTTGAAAGAATTAATAAGATAGATTAACCATTAGTCAGCCTTATTAAAAAGAAGAGAGAGAAGACTCAAATTAATAAAATCATGAATGAGAAAGGAGAGATCACTACCAACACCAAAGAAATACAAACGATTTTAAAAACATATTATGAATAGCTATATGCCAATAAATTAGGCAGTCTAGAAGAAATGGACGCATTCCTGGAAAGCCACAAACTACCAAAACTGGAACAGGAAGAAATAGAAAACCTGAATAGGCAAATAACCAGGGAGGAAATTTAAGCAGTCATCAAAAACCTCCCAAGACACAAAAGTCCAGGGCCAGATGGCTTCCCAGGAGAATTCTATCAAACGTTTAAAGAAGAAACCATACCTATTCTACTAAAGCTGTTTGGAAAGATAGAAAGAGATGGAGTACTTCCAAATTCATTCTATGAGGCCAACATCACCTTAATTCCTAAACCAGACAAAGAACCCAGCAAAAAGGAGAATTACAGACCAATATCCCTGATGAACATGGATGCAAAAATTCTCAACAAGATACTAGCCAATAGGATCCAACAACACATTAAGAAAATTATTCACCGTGACCAAGTAGGATTTATCCCCAGGACACAAGGCTGGTTCAAAACTTGTAAAACAATCAACGTGAATCATCATATCAGCGAGAGAAAAACCAAGAACCATATGATCCTCTCATTAGATGCAGAGAAAGCATTTGACAAAATACAGCATCCATTCTTGATCAAAACTCTTCAGAGTGTAGGGATAGAGAGAACTTTCCTCGACATCTTAAAAGCCATCTACAAAAAGCCCACAGCAAATATCATTCTCAATGGGGAAGCACTGGGAGCCTTTCCCCTAAGATCAGGAACAAGACAGGGATGTCCACTCTCACCACTGCTATTCAACAAGTACTGGAAGTCCTAGCCTCAGCAATCAGACAACAAAAAGACATTAAAGGCATTCAAATTGGCAAAGAAGAAGTCAAACTCTCCCTCTTTGCCGATGACATGATACTGTAACTAGAAAACCCAAAAGCCTCCATCCCAAGATTGCTAGAACTCATACAGCAATTTGGCAGCGTGGCAGGATACAAAATCAATGCCCAGAAATCAATGGCATTTCTATACACTAACAATGAGACTGAAGAAAGAGAAATTAAGGAGTCAATCCCATTTACAATTGCACCCAAAAGCATAAGATACCTAGGAATCAACCTAATCAAAGAGGTAAAGGATCTATACCCTAAAACTATAGAACACTTCTGAAAGAAATTGAGGAAGACACAAAGAGATGGAAAAATATTCCATGCTCCTTGATTGGAAGAATTAATATTCTGAAAATCTCAATGTTACCCAGGGCAATTTACACGTTTAATGCAATTCCTATCAAAATACCATGGACTTTCTTCAGAGAGTTGGAACAAATTATTTTAAGATTTGTGTGGAATCAGAAAAGACCCCAAACAGCCAGGGGAATTTTAAAAAAGAAAACCATATCTGGGGGCATCACAATGCCAGATTTCAGGTTGTACTACAAAGCTGTGGTCATCAAGACAGTGCGGTGCTGGCACAAAAACAGACACATAGATCAATGGAACAGAATAGAGAACCCAGAAATGGGCCCTCAGCTTTATGGTCAACTAATATTCGATAAAGGAGGAAAGACTATCCATTAGAAGAAAAACAGTCTCTTCAGTATATGTTGCTGGGAAAATTGGACATCCACAAGCAGAAGAATGAAACTAGACCACTCTCTTGCACCATACACAAAGGTAAACTCAAAATGGATGAAAGATCTAAATGTGAGACAAGATTGCATCAAAATCCTAGTGGAGAACACAGGCAACACCCATTTTTAACTCGGCCACAGTAACTTCTTGCAATACACATCCATGAAGGCAAAAGAAACAAAAGCAAAAATGAACTATTGGGACTTCATCAAGATAAGAAGCTTTTGCACAGCAAAGGATACAGTCAACAAAACTCAAAGACAACCTACAGAATGGGAGAAGATATTTGCAAATGACGTATCAGATAAAGGGCTAGTTTCCAAGATCTATAAAGAACTTATTAAGCTGAACACAAAGAAAAAATCCAATCATGAAATGGGCAAAAGACATGAACAGAAATCTCACAGAGGAAGACGTAGACACGGCCAACAAGCACATGAGAAAATGCTCCGCATCGATGGCCATCAGGGAAATACAAATCAAAACCACAATGATATACCACCTCACACCAGTGAGAATGGGGAAAATTAACAGGGCAGGAACCCACAAATGTTGGAGAAGATGTGGAGAAAGGGAATCCTCTTACACTCTTGGTGGGAATGTGAACTGGCGCAGACACTCTGGAAAACTGAGTGGAGGTTCCTTAAAGGGTTAAAAATAGACCTGCCCTACGACCCAGCAATTGCACTGCTGGGGGTTTACCACAAAGATAGAGATGGAGTGAAACGTCGGGACACCTGCACCCCAATGTTTATAGCAGCAATGTCCACAATAGCCAAACTGTGGAAGGAGCCTCGGTGTCCATTGATAGATGAATGGATAAAGAAGATGCGGTCTATATATACAATGGAATATTACCCAGCCATTAGAAATGACAACTACCCACCGTTTGCTTCGATGTGGATGCAACTGGAGGGTATTATGCTAAGTGAAATGAGTCAATCGGAGAAGGACAAACATTACATGGTCTCATTCATTTGGGGAATATAAATAATAGTGAAAGGGAATACAGGGGAAGGGAGATGAAATGGGTAGGAAATATCAGAAAAGGAGACAGAACATGAAAGGCTCCTGACTCTGGGTAACAAACTAGGGGTGGTGGAAGGGGAGGATGGTGGGGGGTGGGGGTGACTGGGTGGCGAGCACTTAGGGGGGTACTTGGCGGGATGAGCACTGGGTGTTATACTGTATGTTGCCAAATTGAACCCCAATAAAAAATAAATTTATCAGTTTAAAAAAAGGATGTAGAAAAAAAAGGAAAGAAAACCATCGCTGGGGGCATCACAATGCTGGATTTTAGGATGTACTACAAAGCTGTGGTCATCAAGACAGTGTGGTACTGGCACAAAAACAGACACATAGATCAATGGAACAAAATCGAGAATCCAGAAGTCGACCCTCAAATTTATGGTCAGCTAATATTCGACAGATCAGGAAAGACTATCCGGTAAAAAACGGACATGTCTCCAATAAATGGTGCCTGGAAAATTGAACATCCACATGCAGAAGAATGAAACTAGATCACTCTCTTGCACCATGCACAAAGATAAAATCAAAATGGATGAAAGATCTAAATGTGAGACAAGATTGCATCAAAATCCTAGAGAAGAACACAGGCAACACCATTTTTGAACTCGGCCACAGTAACTTCTTAAAAGATACATCCATGAAGGCAAGAGAAACAAAAGCAAAAATGAACTATTGGGACTTCATCAAGATAAGAAGCTTTGGTACAGCAAAAGAAACAGTCAACAAACCTCAAAGACAACCTACAGAATGGGAGAAGATGTTTGCAAATGACCTATCAGATAAAGGGCTAGGTTCCAAGATCTATAAAGAACTTCTTAAACTCAACACCAAAGAAACAAACAATCCAATCATGAAAGGGGCAAAAGACATGAACAGAAATCTCACACAGGAAGGCCTAGACATGGCCAAGAAGCATATGAGAAAATGCGCCACATTACTTGCCATCAGGGAAATACAAATCCAAACCACAATGAGATCCCACCTCACACCAGTGAGAATGGGGAAAATTAACAAGGCAGGAAACCACAAATGTTGGAGAGGATGTGGAGAAAGTGGAACCCTCCTGCACTGTTGATGGGAACGTGAACTGGTGCAGCAACTCTGGAAAGCTTTGTAGAGGTTCCTCAATGTGTTCAATATAGATTTGCTCTACGACTGAGCAATTTCACTGCTGGGTATTTGCCCCAAAGATGCAGATGCAGTGTAATGCCGGGACACCTGCACCCCGATGTTTATAGCAGCAGTGTGCACAATAGCCAAACTGTGGAAGGAACCTCAGTGTCCATCAAAAGATGAATGGATAAAGGAGATGTGTGTGTATGTACACACACAATGGAATATTCCTCAGCCATTAGAAACGACAAATACCCACCATTTGCTTAGACGTGGATGGAACTGGAGGCTATTATGCTGAGTGAAATAAGTCAATCAGAGATGGACAAACAGTATATGGTCTCATTCATTTGGGGAATATAAAATATAGTGAAAGGTTAATAAAGGGGAAAGGAGGAACAAGAGCTTTAAATGACACACTGGACCAGGTGGATTTCACAGATATTTACAGAACTTTATATCCAAACGCAACTGAATACACATTCTTCTCAAGTGCACCTGCAACTTTCTCCCGAATGGACCACATACTGAGTCACAAATCAGGTCTCAACTGATACCAAAATATTTGGATTGTCCCCTGCATATTTTTAGACCATAGTGCTTTGAAACTAGAACGAAACCACAAGAAGAAGTTTGGAAGGATTTCAAACACGTGGAGGTCAATGACCATCCTGCTAAAAGAGGAAAGGGTCAACCTGGAAATTAGAGAAGAATTAAAAAGATTCATGGAAACTAATGAAAATGAAGATACAACCATTCAAAATCTTTGGGTACAGCAAAAGCAGTTCTGAGGGGGAAAGACATCGCATTAAAATCCTCCCTCAAAGCATTGGCCGAGAAGTCGTCAAACTGTCCCTCTGTGCAGATGACATAATACTGTACATGGAAAACCCCATATACTTCACTCCACGATTGCTAGAACTGATACAGCAATCTGGCATCATGGCAGGATACAAAATCAATGCCCAGAAGTCAGTGGCATTTCCATACACTGAGACTGAAGAAAGAGAAATTAAGGAGTCAATCCCATTTACAACTGCACCCAAATGCATAAGATACCTAGGAATAAACCTAAGCAAAGAGGTAAAGGATCTCTACCCTAAGAACTTCATAAGACTTCTGAAGGAAATTGAGGAAGTCACAAAGAGATGGAAAAATATTCCATGCTCCTGGATTGGAAGAATTAATATTGTGAAAATATCTGTGCAAGCAGGTCAGTTTTATACCTTCAGTGCAATCCCTATCTAAATATCATGATATTTCTTCAGAGAGTAGAGAGTTAGAACAAATAATAGAATTGTGTGGAATCAGAAAAGACCCTGAATAGTCAGGTGAATATGAAAAAGAATACTAGATCCGGGGGCATCACAATGCCAGATTTCAAGTTGTAGTTCAAAGCTCTGATCATCAAGACAGTATGGTGTTGGCACAAAACCCCTGTGATCAAGACCTGAGCTCATATCAAAAGTCAGATCTTTAACGGACTGAGCCAACCCGGTGTCCCCATATAGTTGTTTAGCTCAATTAAAGAAATATTCCCTATGGAATTTTTAGTTGGAATGCTATATACCAAAAGTCTTCAGTAATTCTAAAATTATTTCATAAGCAGTAGAACTAAGTGCTTATTTCTCTTTTTTAAAGATTGTATTTATTCATAAGAGACAGACAGAGAGAGAGAGAGAGAGAGAGAGAGAGAGATGCAGAGAGACAGGCAGAGGGAGAATCAGGCTCCATGCAGGAAGCCTGATGCAGGACTTGATCCTGGGTCTCCAGGATCACACCTTGGGCTGAAGGGAGCGCTAAACTGCCGAGCCACCAGGGCTGCCCGCTTTCTTCTCAGGAGTCTCTGCCCATTTCCCTGTCATATAGTAAACTGATTCCCCAGAGTGTTAGAAGTGATACAAGGTATAGGAATATGAACATTAGAAAATGTATGTTTGGTTTTGCCTGGATTCTCTCCTCCCCCAAATACCTCGTCATTATCCTGCTGGATAATTTTCTTAGACTTCTCCTGGGACACGAGTCCCATAATAAACCTATTAAAATATACTAACCAAAGTTGATCTTGTGCATGATTCATCAGTACCCTATTACTATTTTCCCATAAGTCATTAAGAATTTATCTCAAAGGATGTTTCTGAAATAAAAAAAGAAATATTTCCATAGAAAAATACATTAGAGGTGCTAGGTTTACCTTTTCCTCAGGAAAATAAATGGAAATCGCCCTCTGTGAAATAGTAGAAAGGCTTATCAAAAAATAATTCTAGGTTCTTTTTCCTTTATGACTTTTATCTGAAGATTTGGTATTATGATAGCAGGTGGAATATTTCAGGATTCCAGATTTGAGAGGATGTTGAGGTAAAACATGAAAAAAATTCTATTTTAAGAATAGTAACATCTATTTCTATTAAATGTTTTAGGGTGAAACATCAAGGTTTTTATAAAGAAATACACAGCTTTGTGGGAAGACAGTGAAAATAGTTATTTCTGCATGAAGCATTAGCCTACCACTTTTTTTATTTAACATAATTGAGTACATTAGTTTTCATTCAATATTTCACATTAACCATCAGTCTTTTGATAATGTTTAAGTATTCTCAGTTTTTATTTGTCGGATGTTTCAACTTCTATTCATTATATAGCAGTGAGTGGTGTGTTGAATATATATTCAATAGTTAAATTAATAAATTGAATTGTAAAAATATTTTAAATGGTAATTTTTACCAATTAACTGAAATATGTGGAACATGGCATATTTTCCTTAATATGGGTACATTTATACTTTAGAAAGACTTGATGGACAGTCCTGATGTGGGTGTCCAAGATATTACTAAATAATCTATGCAAAGTGTTTGTATCTAATTTCTATATATGAGTTCTTCTGAACTTCATTAACAATATTTTGTGAACATATTCTTAGATGTTCAATTGTTAACTAGATTTTAAAAAACTATTAGGAATTTTTAAATAATGAAGTGAAAATGACAGTTAATTAAATTTCATATAAAGATACCTTTCTTTAAAATTTTAATTCCAATATAGTTAACATACCGTGCCATATTATTTTCAGGTGTGCAATCCAGTGATTCAACAATTCCATTCATCATCGAGTGCTCAGCATAACAAGAGCATTCCTTAATCCCTATCACCTATTTCACCCATCTCCCCACCTCCCCTCTGGTAACCATCAGATTGTTCCTATAGTTAAGAGTCTGTTTCATGGTTTAGAAAGACATCATATTCTTAAAGAATCAAGAATAAAGATAGGAGTCCAAAGGCTCAATTAGTATCTGAAAATAGAATGTATAACGGCTTGAGAAAATATGGGTACTACTTACATAAACTATTTGTTTAATACAAATACAAGTTCAGAATGCAACATTAGAATGACCTGATCTCTGAATTTTTGCAATGAAAATGGCAATAAATAAACTGATAGAGGTAGTATTCAGTACTTCCCAAAAAGAACCCTCAGAATTTTCACTAGAAAGTATTAATTAGGGTTGGGTTGATCACTAATTTCCATCAGCAGTAGGAATTTTATGCTCAGAAAAGATGACAAAAGAAAAACATAATATCTTCTACATTTTAGGGGGGAAAAGTGAAGCATGAGAAGAGCTCATGCCCAATGAGTACAGTTCCCATGTAACATTTGTAAAAAAAAATGGAGGCAGGGTAAACATGTAGCAGAGAATTAGAGGACATTATTCAGAGTAATAAGATTGATATAAAACACAGAAGGTATACCCATAAAATATATAAAAGAATTGGGGGAAATAAAGAATGTATTTATAGAAGAAAAATGTTTAAGCTGGGAGGTACTTTTTGTGAAAATAACATTAAAAAATAGGGGCAGGTATTTAAGCTTGTCTAACTGATTTATTATTGTCTGTATTGATTTTCTCAGTAAGATTTGTGAAAGCTCAACCACCCAGAAATGAATAATAGAACATCAGTGACCAACTTCATCCTCCTGGGTCTGACCGATAATCCAGAAATACAGGCTGTAATTTTCCTCTTTCTATTTCTCACCTACTTACTGAGTGTTACTGGAAATCTCACCATTATCATTCTTACCCTGCTGGATTCCCACCTGGAGGCTCCCATGTATTTTTTCCTCCGAATTTCTCCTTAGAAATTTCATTCACTTCTGTCTGTAATCCTAGATTTTTAATCAGCATCGTAACTGGAGACAAATCTATTTCCTATAATGCTTGTGCAGCTCAGCTATTTTTCTTTATCCTCCTTGGCTAACCAGAGTTTTTCTTCTGGCTGCTATGTCCTATGATCGTTATGTGGCTATCCGCAAGCTTCTACATTATACAACCATCATGAGTAACAAGATTTGCTACCAGCTTGTAGTCAGCTCTTGGGTGGCTGGTTTCTTGGTAATCTTCCCACCACTAGCCATGGGTCTGCAGTTGGATTTCTGTGACTCCAATGTCATTGACCACTTCACCTGTGATTCTGCTCCTTTACTCCAAATGTCTTGCACAGACACAAGTACTCTAGAGCTCATGAGCTTTGTTTTAGCCATACTTACTCTTATGTCCACTTTGATGTTAGTAATTCTCTCCTACTCTTACATCCTTAGAACAATTCTGAAAATCCCTTCAACTCAACAAAGAAGAAAAAGGCCTTCTCAACCTGCTCCTCCCGTATGATAGTTGTCTCTATCTCTTATGGGAGCTGCATCTTCATGTATGTCAAAACATCAGCAAAGGAAGGGGTTGCTTTGACAAAAGGCGTGGCTATGCTCAGTACCTCTGTTGCTCCTATGCTGAATCCATTATTTACACTTTAAGGAACCAGCAGGTGAAAGAAGCATTTAAGGACGTTGTGAGAAAGACACTTTTCTCAAAACCATTGATCTGATCGTAATTTATAACTAAAATATTGTGAAAAATTTAAAGTGGGAAACCTCAATCAAGCCGACTTTGGATGCTAGAAGAGGGAGCTGGAAGGGGGGAGCCATACCACTCAATATCAACTACAGGAAGAATTGTCAGTCGCAGACCCCAGCAGAAAAATGGAGGGCAGGAAACAATCATCAATTACAGGCCCCAAAGAGGAAAGATGTATACTGCTTCTCTAACAATAAATCAACTACTCTTGGGATCCCTGGGTGGCGCAGCGGTTTGGCGCTTGCCTTTGGCCCAGGGCCTGATCCTGGAGACCCAGGATCGAGTCCCACGTTGGGCTCCCGGTGCATGGAGCCTGCTTCTCCCTCTGCCTGTGTCTCTGCCTCTCTCTCTCTCTCTCTCTCTGTGTGTGTGTGACTATCATAAATTAAAAAAAAATTAAATCAACTACTCTTGCAATTCAGCCGGTGAGAGATCATCATCACTCTAAATACTTGCTTTTCTCAATAAACTTTTGTTCAGAGCAACTCTTCCCTACCTCCACCTTCTTCTCCAGAAAATAACATTCTTCTTTGTTGGATTTGCCCTTAGCTTTCATGACCCAAACGGTAATTCTCTGTTATTCGTTATTCCCAAATAAACCCATTTTTTTTTCTGGTAAAATAACCAGCTGTTTTGTTTTTAAGGTTAATACTATACACACAGCAATTTTGCCGGAGAACCAATAGATAATTTATTGTTTTACTTCTTCTCTCTTAGTTTTATCACTTCTCAGGAATACTGTTATTTATGGTATTTTGGATTCAGTGTTCCTATATTACAAATTCTCTTTACATGAATTTAAGCACAAAATCATCATGGAATGATCTGTAATGTTTTCCCATGACATAATACAAAGAAATGACTGATCACTTCTTATATAAATGTATATGCTTCAAGTATTTATCCCTGCATTATTTATTCAAAAAGCATATGGCATTAGTATTTCTTAGTTATTAAATCATATGTATATTGATTGCCAACCTTTATCATAACACCCAGTGCCCATCCCTCCAAGTGCCCCCCTTAGTGCCCATCCCACAGTCACCCCAACCCCCCGCCCACCTCTCCATATATATGCATGTGTGCATATGTGTATTATATAAACCCTGTCATTAAGAACAAATTTCATGAGTGAAGAAATTTTTTAATTGGGGTTATTACTTAAAGGAAAGACAATAACATGTAACCATCCTTCTATTAATCATAATAAAGACAACTAGCATCATTTGGTTTGGTAATGAAGCTCTCTAGGGACCTTTACCCAAGCCTGTGGTTTATGAGGATATATAAACATACATCTTAGCCAATAGTATTGTTTTTTTCTCTAAATTGTCTCAGTCTAATTTTGGTAAGAGTCACCTATTGTAGTATATGGGATTATATTGTTGCCTATCGCACATAAAAAATAAGCCATCTCCCCTTGCTTAAAAAAGAGAGGGAAAGAGTTCTTAGGCAAAGAAAATACCATCCAATTTTACTAGTCAACTTCATTTGGCCTATTTGGTTGTATGCAAAGCACACATAACTTTCAGATTAGATAGATTCAGATAAAGGCCAAGTCCACCTAAAGATGCATATTAACACTCTGTAAACGGTGGCATCCTCTTGGTACATTTATTTATGAAAGTGAAATGGCACCTGTTTACCTTGTCCAAATGACATATCTGATATTATTTGGATGCTACCAACTACAATCATACACACACACACACACAATATATATATATGTGTGTATATATATATATAAGATATATATTAAAAATGATTAAGGTGATTAATGGTTACTAGTGTCTGGGATTTTCAGGTGCCTTGTGGGAAGTAGCCACACTCTTATCATCAGCATACAAAGACACTGAGAAAAATAGGATGATATAGATAATACATATCATTGTTCCTTTTTCATTTGTTCCTTTTTTACCTAGACATGAAGATACATAATGAATCATCCCTTCACCTAAAAGCATCTTTGACAAGTCTAATTGCTATAGACCAAATGTATTTCTACTAAGTTATATTGCTAAATTCTGGCTTCAGAGTATTGTGTGTGTGTTTATGATACGCTTAACTTCCTTTAAATGACTTCTACCAAGCTTATTTAAGCACTCAGTTTCTTGGGTTTTTTTTTAAGGTATTTTTAAAAATTTATTTATTTATGATAGTCAGAGAAAGAGAGAGAGAGAGAGAGAGAGAGAGAGAGAGAGAGACAAAGGCAGAGACACAGGCAGAGGGAGAAGTAGGCTCCATGCACTGGGAGCCCGACGTGGGATTCGATCCTGGGTCTCCACGATAGCGCCCTGGGCCAAAGGCCGGTGCTAAACCGCTGTGCCACCCAGGGATCCCTCTTGGTTTTATTTTAACTATGAAGTTGCATGAATTTATATTTGACTGATTTTTTTATTTACTTGACGAGCACAAATTAAGTAACCTAAAGCTTATTTGAGGAGCCCAATAAATATTTGATATTATTATATCATATAATCTCTGTTTTTTAGAACACCCTTATTCCCTCAAGTTGAAGAACCATATTCCTTTTTTTTCATTGGAGTTCAATTTGCCAGCATTTAGCATAACATCCAGTGCTCATCCCACCAAGTGCACCCCTCAGTGCGCATCACACAGTCACCAGAAGCCCCGGCCACCTGCCTTTCCACTACCTCTTGTTCGTTTCCCAGACGTAGGTGTCTGAATTTTTGTCACCCTCATAGATATTTCAACTCATTTTATCTCCTTTCCCCTTTATTCCCTTTCATTAATTTATATATTCCCCAAATGAATGATACCATGTAATGATTGTCATTCTCTGATTGATTTGTTTCACTCAGCATAATACCCTCCAGTTCCATCCATGTCGAAGCAAATGGTGGGTATTTCTCATTTCTAATGGCTGAGGAATATTCTATTATACACATAGACGATAACTTCTTTATCCATCCATCTGTCGATGGACATCGAGGCTCCTTCCACAGTTTGGCTATTGTGGACATTGCTGCTAGAAACATCGGGGTGCAGGTGTCCTGGCATTTCACTACATCTGTATCTTTGGTTAAATCCCAGCAGTGCAATTGCTGGGTCGTAGGAGAGATCTATTTTTAACTCTGTGAGGAACCTCCACACAGTTTTCCAGAGGGGCTGCACCAGTTCACATTCCCACCAACAATGCAAGAAGCTTCCCTTTCTCCATATCCTCTCCAACATTTGTTATTTCCTGTCTTGTTACTTTTCACCATTCTCACTAGTGTGAGGTGGTATTTCATTGTGGATTTGATTTGTATTTCCCTGATGGCCAGTGATGCAGAGCATTTTCTCATGTGCTTGTTGGCCATGTCTAGGTCTTCCTGTGTGAGATTTCTGTTCATGTCTTTTGCCCATTTCATGGTTGGATTGTGTTTCTTTGCAGTTGAGTTTTATAAGTTCTTTATAGATCTTGGAAACTAGTCCTTTAACTAATACGTCATTTGCAAATCTCTTCTCCCATTCTGTAGGTTGTCCTTTAGTTTTGTAGACTGTTTCTTTTGCTGTGCAGAGGCTTCTTATCTTGATGAAGTCCCAATAGTTCATTTTTGCTTTTTTTTCTTTTGCCTTTGTGGATGTACCATGTAAGAAGTTACTGTGGCTGAGTTCAAAAAGGGTGTCGCCTGTGTTCTCCTCTAGGATTATGATGGAATCTTGTCTCACATTTAGATCTTTCATCCATTTTGAGTTTATCTTTGTGTATGGTGTAAGAGAGTGCTCTAGTTTCATTCTTCTAGCATGTGGAGTCCAAGTTTCCCAGCACCATTTATCGAAGAGACTGTCTTTCTTCCAGTGGATAGTCTTTACTGCTTTGTCGAATATTAGTTGACCATAAAGTTGAGGGTCCACTTCTGGGTTCTCTATTCTGTTCCATTGGTCTATGTGTCTGTTTTTGTGCCAGTACCACACTGTCTTGATGACCACAGCTTTGTAGTACAACCTGAAATCTGGCATTGTGATGCCCCCAACTCTGGGGTCTTTGGGGCCATTTGGGGTCTTTTCTGATTCCACACATATCTTAAGGTGATTTGCTCCATCTCTCTGAAGAAGGTACATAGTATTTTGATAAGGATTGCATTAAATGTGTAAATTGCCATGGGTAGCATGGAAATTTTCACAATATGAATTCTTCCAATCAAGGAGCATGGAATATTTTTCCAACTCTTTGTGTCTTCCTCAATTTCTTTCAGAAGTGTTCTGTAGTTTTTAGGGTATAGATCATATACCTCTTTGGTTAGGTTTACTTCTAGGTATTTTATACCTTTGGGTGCAATTGTAATTGGGATTGACTCCTTCTTTTCTCTTTCTTCAGTCTCATTGTTAGTGTATAGAAATGCCCTGACTTCTGGGCATTGATTTTGTATCCTGCCACACTGCCAAATTGCTGTATGAGTTCTCGCAATCTTGGGGTGGAATCTTTGTGTATTTCTACATACAGTGTCCTGTCATCTGAGAAGAGGGAGGGTTTGACTTCTTTGCCGATTTGAATGCCTTTTATTTCTTTTTGTTGCCTGATTGCTGAGGCTAGGACTTCTTGTACTATGTTGAATAGCAGTGGTGAGAGTGGACATCCCTTTCGTGTTCCTGATCTGAGAGGAAAGGCTCCCAGTGCTTCCCCATTAAGGATGATATTTGCTGTGGGCTTTTCGTAGATGTTTTTAAGATGCTGAGGAATGTTGCCTCTATCCCTCCACTCTGAAGAGTTTTGATCAGGAATGGATGCTGTATTTTGTCAAATGCTTTCTCTGCATCTATTGAGAGGATCATATGGTTCTTGGTTTTTCTCTTGTTGATGTGATCTACCATTTTGATTGCTTTATGAGTGTTTTACCAACCTTGCATCCCGGGGATGAATCCCACTTGGTCATGGTGAATAATCTTAATGGACTGTTTGGAATGTATTGGCTAGTAGCTTGTTGAGAATTTTTGCATCTGTGTTCATCAGGGATATTGGTCTATAATTCTTTTTTATGGGATCTTTGTCTGGTTTTGAAATTCAGGTGATTGAGGCCTCATAGGAAGTGTTTAGAAGTATGCCATCCCTTTCTATATCTTTTGGAACAGCTTGAGTAGAATAGGTTTTGTTTCTTTTTTAAAGGTTTGGTAGAATTCCCCTGGGATGCTATCTGGCCTTGGACTTTTGTGTCTTAGGAGGCTTTGGATGACTGCTTCAATTTCCTCCCTGCTGATTGGCCATTTCAGGTTTTCTATCTCTTCCTATTCCAGTTTTGGTAGTTTGTGGTTTTCCAGAAGTGCATCAATTTCTTCTAGATTACCTAATTTATTGGGGTATAGCTGCTTATAATACGTTTTTTTTAATTTTTTTATTTTTTAATAATAAATTTATTTTTTATTGGTGTTCAATTTGCCAACATACAGAATAACACCCAGTGCTCATCCCATCAAGTGCCCCCCTCAGTGCCCGTCACCCATTCACCCCCACCCCCTGCCCTCCTCCCCTTCCATCACCCTAGTTCGTTTCCCAGAGATAGGAGTCTTTATGTTCTATCTCCCTTTCTGATATTTCCCACACATTTCTTCTCCCTTCCCTTATATTCCCTTTCACTATTATTATTATAAAATCATTTGTAAGCCCTTGGTATTGGTTGTGATCTCTCCTTTTTCATTCGTGACTTTAAAAAAAATATTTGTTTATGAGACATACAGAGAGAGAGAGAGAGAGAGAGAGAGAGAGGAGAGAGAGAGCAGAGACACAGGCAAAGGGAGAAGCAGGCTCCATGCAGGGAGTCGGACTTGGGACTAGATCTCGGGTCTCCAGGATCAGGCAGGCCCTAGACTGAAGGTGGAGCTATACGCTCAGCCACCTGGTCTGTCCTTCATTCATGACTTATTAATTAGAGTCTTCTCTCTTTTGTTTTAAGTAAGGCTGGCTAAGGGTTTATCTATCTTATTAATTCTTTCAAAGAACCACTTCTTGGTTTTGTTGATCTGTTCTGCAGTTCTTCTGGTTTCTATTTCATTGAGTTCTGCTCAAATCTTTATTAACTCTCTGTTTCTTCTTGGTGTAGGTTTTCTTTCCTGTTCTTTCTCCAGTTCGTATAGGGGCGAGGTTAGCTTGTGTATTTGAGTTTTTTTCAATTTTTTTTTTAGTTTTTTCAATTTTTGAGGGAGGCTTGTATTGTGATGTATTTTCCTCATAGGACTCCTTTTGCTATATTTCAAGATTTGAACAGTATCGTCATTTTCAGTAGTTTTCATGAATCTTTTTAATTCTTCTCTAATTCCCTGGGGGACCCGTTCATCTTTTAGCAGGATGCTCTTTAACCTCCTTGTGTTTGAGTTTCTTCCAAATTTCTTCTTGTGATTGAGTTCTAGATTCAAAGCATTGTGGTCTGAAAATATGCAAGGGACAATCCCAATCTTTTGGTATCGGTTGAGACTTGATTTGTGACCCAGTAT
Source organism: Nyctereutes procyonoides (assembly GCF_905146905.1). Lineage (NCBI taxonomy): Eukaryota > Metazoa > Chordata > Mammalia > Carnivora > Canidae > Nyctereutes > Nyctereutes procyonoides. Next base: position 60,771,744 of record NW_026575047.1, on the reverse strand, counting down.
GTGGTCTATTCTGGAGAAAGTTCCATGTGCACTTAAGAAGAATGTGTATTCAGTTGCATTGGCATGCAAAGTTCTGTAAATATCTGTGAAATCCACCTGGTCCAGTGTATCATTTAAAGCTCGTGTGTCTTTGGAGATGTTGTGCTTAGAAGATCTGTCATTTGGAGAAAGCTCTGTCTTCAAGTCTCCCAGTATTAGTGTATTAGTATCTAAGTATGTCTTAACTTTGGTTATTAATTGATTGATATACTTGGCAGCTACCACATTAGGGGTATAAATATTCATGATTGTTAGGTCCTCTTGTTGGATAGACCCTTTAAATATGATATAGTGTCCCTCTTCATCTGTTACTACAGTCTTTGGGATAAACTTTGATTTATCTGATATGAGGATCGCTGCCCCTGCTTTCCTTTCAGGACCATTTGAATGGCAAATGGTTCTCCAACCTTTCATTTTCAGGCTGTAAGTGTCCTTAGGTCTAAAATGAGTGTCTTCGAAACAGCAGATAGTTGGGTCTTGCTTTTTTAACCAGTCTGAAACCCTGCATCTTTTGATGGGATCATTAAGCCCATTGACATTCAGAGGTACTGTTGAAAGATACAAATTTAGTGTCATCATGATACCTATTCAGTTCCTGTTTTTGTCGATTGTTTCTTTAGGCTTCATCTTTCTTTAGAGTGTCCCCCTTAATATTTCTTGTGAAGCTTGTTAGGTGACCATATATTCTTAAGTTTCTGCATATCTTGGAAGCTCTTTATCTCTTCTTCTATTCTGAATGAGAGACTTGCTGGCTCTCTGGAGACAGAAAAAGCATTCTTGGTGGCATGTTCTTCTCCTTTAGGAGCCTGGATATATCCTGTCAGCCTTTCCTGCCCTGCTGGATCTCTGTGGAGAGGACTGCTATTAATATAATATTTCTCCCCATATAAGTTAGGGATCTCTTTTGTCTTGCGGCTTTTAGGATTTTCTCTTTATCATTGAAATTTGCAGGTTTCACTATTGCATGTCGAGATGTTTTATGGTTTTTATTCATTTTGGTGGCCCCTTCTCTTTCTCCTGTATCTGAATGCCTGTTTCCTACCACGAATTAGGGATGTTCTCAGTTATGATATTTTCAAATATGCTTTCTGGCCCTATGTCCTTTCTGGTGCCCTCTGTACCCAATTAAACATAGACTTTTCCTTTTGAGGCTGTCATTTATTTCCCTTATCCTTTCCTCATGATCTTTTAATGGTTTTTTCTCTTTTTGTCCTCAGCTTCCTTCCTTGCCATCAACTTGTCTTCTGTGTCACTCACTCTTTCTTCTACCTTTTAACCGTCATCCTTACGACCTCCAGTTTGGATTGCATCTCATTTAATGGGTTTTTCATTTCGGCCTGATTTGATCTAAATTCTGCAGTCATGAAGTCTCTTGATTTTTTTATGCTTTTTTTCCAGAGCCACCAGTAGCTTTATAATTGTGCTTCTGTATTGGCCCTCTGACATCGAATTGTAATCCATATTCTGTAACCAGTGGCAGAGAGTACTGTTTCTGATTCTTCCTTTTGTGGTGAGTTCTTTCTAGTCATTTTCCTCAGTGCAGAGTGGCTGTATGGGTGGGCTGCATCAAGAATATCAACCACGACCTAAGTAAATTTGACTGTAGATAATTCAGCCAAGGTCAGAGACCAGAAATTGAAAACAAAGATGAGAATGAAATAAAAAAGGACCACTAAAGTGAAAAACAAATTCTACAACTAAGTAGTAAAAAATAAGAGGCCAGGAATCCTAGATAAGAAGAGATAAAAAGGAAAAGAAAAGAAAAAGAAAGAAAAACGGGTATGAAAAAAAGGGGGGGGGGCCAGGATTGAGAGATGGTGGTGGCGAAGAAGTTGTATTGGAGAGAGAATTTAGTCTACCTGAGGCGTTCTAAGGGGTGATCCTCTTGTTTCTGAGTATATTGTTTGGTATAGTAGAAGATGCTCATTCCCAAATTTATATAAACCAGAAATATTTGTTTAAGGGCGCAACATTGACCACCAAAACATAAATGAGATAAAAGAGGGGGCAGAATAGGAATCAGGCATCTCACAGGATGAACCAGCATGGTGTTACCACTTGGATCTGGTACGTGGTGGTCATATTTTAGAAGGCATTACCTTCTGCCATTGTAGAACAAAATGAGGCCGAGAAAAGAAAAAACACAAAGCAAAAAGAGCATATGTTGTGTATCCCCCAAAATTAAGTTGAGTATGTTGAAGGGAATCTAGAAGTAGAAAGTATATCTAGAACCTGTAATTGTAGAAATATCAAAGTCAAAAAGGAAGAAATTTAAAAATGAAGAGGTGGTAAAATATTGTAGTTAAGGTGGGAAAAGAGAAAAAAATTGGAAATTTACAGTCTGATATAAAAATGAGTTGTACTGGAAAAGGGAAGAAAATAAAAAAGGAGGGATACCCTCTGGTTCTACATACTGTAAATCCCTTGACTTCCCCTAGAGCTTTCCAGTGCTGCTTGGTCAAGAACTTCCTCTTCCCCTGTCCTTCCAGTTGGTCGTCTGGGGGAGGGGCCTGTTGTGCGGACAATCAGGTGTGTGCACCTGGGGGAGCTGCCCCGCCCCCTGCCAGGTGCATGGCTCAGTGGGAGCTGTTTATCCTGTGAGGCCCCTGTCCCCTTGTGGCCCCACTCTGTCCGAGGCACAGGGTGACACGGGAAGAACAACAACACTGGGGGCGCCGTGTCCCCAGCTCTGGAGTCAGCTCCCCGCAGTAACTACTGCAGCTCCCAGTCAGCACTGGCCTGGATGCTCCGGGGGCGGGGGGCACTGACCTGCACAGCCTGGGGGCGCCCGGTGTTCACTGTTCTGTGCCCTCCCTGCCTCCCCTTGTCCCGGGGGGAACGCCGGATCCTGGGCTGTGTCCTCTGGCACCCTGGGCTCCGGGGCCAGTGCTGCTAGAATCGTGCTCCCGGTCTGTGGCTCCCAAAGGCAGCCGGGCCCAGCCCCCTCCGACCGAAGCCCCCTTCTCCCCGGGGCCCTGCCCTCCACCCTCCAGCCCTTCACCGAGCTGGGCCCACAGGCTGTGTCATGCTCTTCCCAGCTGCACTTCCTCTGTTAGTGACCCGGGGAATGTGGAGGCCTCATTGCCCCTCCTGTGGTTCCCCCCGAGTTCCCTGCTGAGCGCCTTTCATCCGGGAAGCATCTGGTGCAAATTTTTAAAGTTCCTGCTTCCCCCCCGCACGGGGCTCTCCTATTGCGGAAGCTCCCCCCGGCCCCCTTAGCCCGCCTCCTTGTAGTGCCCTTCCCCCACTTGATTCTTTTTTATTTTTTTTCTGCCTCCCTACCTTGTTTAGAAGCTCAAACCCTTCCGTCTGCATCGTTCCAGCTGTTGTCTCTTTAAATCTCAGGTCGAATTCATAGGTTTTCATGATGATTTGAAAGTTATCTATGTAAGTTGGTGGAGACAGGGGACTTGCGGACCCTACTCCTCCACCATCTTGCCCCGCACCCTTCCTTCAGGATTCTGACAAACATACCATTTCTCCATAATGTCTTCAATATCACACCATTTGTCACATGCGACTTGTGAGTGTGAATTTCAGAGGACACTAGGTGCATTTTCACCCAGGAAAGGATACGAATGTTAATTAATAAATAGGTTAAGAAGGTGGCATCCAATTATAATGGAAATTTAACTTTTTCTAAGAATAAAGTCATGAAAAAGTTGAAGTGAATAAATATGTATTCCATTTCTGACAATGCTGAGCTAAGTGGTTCATATCAACCCATCTATTCTAAGTTTTTAAAAAGATTTTAAAAATGTTTTAAAGTACAGTTAAATACTTTTCAATTAGGACATATGCTGATACTAGAATTCAACAACAAGAAAATGTACAACTCAAACACTGGAGCGGGATTTGAACAGAGACTTCACCAAAAATGAAACACCAATGGCATAGAAGCACATTAAAAGATGTTCAAGATCATATATCACAAAGAAATTAGAAATTAAAGCATCAATGAGGCACTGCTTAAAACCTATTAAAAATGTTAAAATCCAAAACACTGACCACATCAAATGCTGGCAAGGAGGTGTATCAACAAAAATATCATTTATTGCAAAACTGTACAGCCACTTTGCAAGCCAAAGAGATTGGTAATTTCTTAGACAGCAAAACATACTCTTGCTCATACAGTCCAGCAATTTTACTCCTTAGTATTTACGCAAATGATTAGAAACTCACATTCACACAAAACTCCACATACTCATGTTTATAGCAGCTTTAGTCATAATTGCTGAAGCATAGAAGCAACTAAGATATCTTTCAGTACGTGAGTGGATAAAATGTGGTACATCTAGACAATTGAATATTTATCACCCCTAAAAAATGAGCTATCATGAAGAAACCTTAAAACCATATTACTAAGTGAAAGAAGACAATCTGAAAGGCTACATGCTATATGATTCTAACTATGTAACATTCTGGAAAAGGCCAACTATGGAGATAGCAAAAAAAAAAATCAGAGGTTACCAGGGGCTAGGAGAGAGGGAAGAAGCAATGAATTGGTGGATCATAGGGGATTTTTATGCCAAAGAATATGTCAATATGACAGTGTTGCATCATACGTTTGTCAGTACTCATAGAATGTACAGCACAAATATGAACTCTGGATTTCATCTGCTTACAAAAGATAATAATATCCCCTCAACGAAGCATGTGTAACTTTGAACAGTTCTTTTTTTAAACCAACATGTTTTCTTACAAGGGACACATCTGAAATATGTGCAGAAATTTCAAGTAAAAGCATAGAAAACATACAGAAAACATATACTGGGAAAATAAAGCTTGTATACCTATGTTAATAATAATAAAGGCACATATCTTTCAAGATAAAACCACTAAAGATAAAGATTTCATAATGACAAAATTTACACAGTTCAAGCAATTGTAAATTCAAATGTCTTTAATAACAGATTTCAAAACACAGAAAAATCATTAGAACTCTCAAGAAAATAGACAAATCCACAGTGGGGATCCCTGGGTGGCGCAGCGGTTTGGCGCCTGCCTTTGGCCCAGGGCGCGATCCTGGAGACCCGGGTTCGAATCCCACGTCGGGTTCCCGGTGCATGGAGCCTTCTTCTCCCTCTGCCTGTGTCTCTGCCTCTCTCTCTCATTCTGTGTGACTATCATAAATAAATAAAAATTAAAAAAAAAGATTAAAAAAAAGAATGTTTAAAAAAAAAGACAAATCCACAGTGAATATTATAACAAACTATTCCCAGTAACTGATAGATAAAATAGATAATAATAAATATGTAAAAACTGTAAAACATATCTTTAAGGATAAAACACTTGGCAAGTTTAATATGCAAATTAGAACTAATTGATACATATAAAATACTACATCCTACTACTCCAGAATTGGTATTTTTTTAAAAAGATTTTATTTATTTATTCATGAGACACACACACACACACACACACAGAGAGAGAGAGAGAGAGAGACAGGCAGAGGGAGAAGCAGGCTCCATGCAGGGAGCCCGACGTGGGACTTGATCCTGGGTCTCCAGGATCAGGCACTGGGCTGAAGGTGGCACTAAACTGCTGAGCCACCCAGGCTGCCCCAGAATTGGTATTTTATATAAGTCGTTGTAGGATATTTACTGAGACAACCCATATATTGAGCCACGACACAGCTATTAAAAATTAAAAAGGAGTGAAATAATCCACAGTATAAATTCTGATCAGATGCTAATAAAGAATAAAAAAACATGGAAAATCACCATATGTTTGAAAATTATGAAATAGCATCTAAATATGACATTGGGAAAAAAATCACAACAAATATTAGAATGAACATTTTATATGTCATACAAAATATAAAGTAACAAATTGGTGCAGTAAGTATAAAGTGGTGATTAGCAGCATACTTAGATCCAAATGCATTAGAAAAAAAATGATCAGAGCTTAAAATAAACATTAAGCATTAATCCAAAGAAGTAAAAAAGGCATGACATTATACCTAACTAAATTAGAAAAAAAGAAAGTAATAAGTATTAAAGCAGATATTACAAAAATAGAGAAGAAACAAATAGAGAATGAGCAAAAACCTTTTGTTAAAACCTGTAATGCCCAAAGAGGAATGTCTACATGGACTAATGAGATCATTAAATTTCTCTCAAGGGTGGGGCACCTAGGTGGCTCAGTGGTTGAGCATCTGGCTTCAGCTCAGGGCACGATCCCAGGGTCCTGGGATCGAGTTCTGTATCAGGCTCCCTGTGGGGAGCCTGCTTCTCCCTCTGCCTATGTCTCTACCTTTCTCTGTGTTTCTCATGAATAAATAAAATAAAATAAAATAAAAATCTCTCTCAAAGGTGACTAAAAGAAAAGAGGCAAGGAATTCTTTGGGGTAAATCCCCAGCAGTGCAATTGCTGGGTCGTAGGGCAGGTCTATTTTTTAACTCTTTGAGGAACCTCCACACAGTTTTCCAGTGTGGCCGCACTATTTCACAAAGATACAGATGCAATGAAATGCCGGGACACCTGCACCCCAAAGTTTCTAGCAGCAATGTCCACAATAGCCAAACTGTGGAAGGAGCCTCGGTGTCCATCGAAAGATGAATGAATAAAGAAGATGTGGTGTATGTATACAATGGAATATTCCTCAGCCATTAGAAACGACCAATACCTACCATTTGCTTCAACGTGGATGGAACTGGAGGGTGTGATGCTGAGTGAAATAAGTCAATCGGAGAAGCACGAACATTATACGTTCTCATTCATTTGGGGAATATAAATAATAGTGAAAGGGAATAGAAGGAAAGGGAGAAGAAATGGGTAGGAAATGTCAGAAAGGGAGAAAGAACATGAAGACTCCTAACTCTGGGAAGCGAACTAGGGGTGGTGGAAGGGGAGGAGGGCAGGGGGTGGGGGTGAATGGGTGACAGGCACTGAGGGGGGGCACTTGACAGGATGAGCACTGGGTGTTATTCTGTATGTTGGCAAATTGAACACCAATAAAAAACATTATTAAAAAAAAGCAAGGAATTCAATCACAATAGGAAATAGAGTGCACATAACTACACATAACATAAGCATACATTAAAATAATTATAATTTTTCCAATAAACTTATAAGTAGTTTTGAAATCTCTACAAAATAATACAGCAAAAAATATAAAGTCTGAATACCCATATATTGAATACAAACTTTGAATCTCCAAAGAAAATTATCTCATAAAACTTCCAGAATATAACAATATTTGGTAAATATTTGTGAAATTTATACCGGTTCTCCACAGACATTTCCAGGTCATATCTAAAGGAGATTTCATTTATTCATGAGAAATACAAAGAGAGAGGCAGAGACAAAGCAGATGAAGAATCAGGTTCCATGCAGGGAGCCCGATCGGAACTCGATCTCAGGACCCCAGGATCATGACGTGAGGCTCAACCCTGAGCCACACAGGCGTCCCAAAACCATAATCTTGATACGATACTTGATGATGATGTTCTAAGGGGCTCTCAATGGCTGAACTCAAAATAAAATCCACAGAAAAAGGAGCTTGTTCATGCAGTGTAGTCTGATCAGCTTCCCCGGACCAAAAGAAGAACGAAGAGAACAAGTAGAAACTAAATGGCCCTTAAATTCCTCTATCAGGGATGAAGAAGGATGTGATCAAAGATGGACAAACAGGAGGTTTCTAAGGTACAGGTAATGTTCTGTTCCTCAACCTAGCTTGTGGATACCTCTACAATGATACATTGTTTTGTATGCGTGGTAGAGTTTTATAAAATAAGTTTTATTTATTTATTTTTTTAAATAAATTTATTTTTTATTGGTGTTCAACTTGCCAACATATAGAATAACACCCAGTGCTCATCCCATCAAGTGCCCACCTCAGTGCCCGTCACCCAGTCACCCCCACCACCCGCCCTCCTCCCCTTCCACCACCCCTAGTTCGTTTCCCAGAGTTAGGAGTCTTTCATGTTCTGTCTCCCTTTCTGATATTTCCCACTCATTTTTTTCTCCTTTCCCCTTTATTCCCTTTCACTATTTTTTATATTCCCCAAATAAATGAGACCCTATAATGTTTGTCCTTCTCCGATTGATTTATTTAAAAGCTGTGCAATAATGCAAGTGTATGGCATTGCAAATCCAATTGGTGAATCCATGGAAAAATCATTAAAATTTACTCATAATATATGTTTGAAAAATCTAAGAGAATCATCTGGGAAAAAGATGACCTACCTGTTATAAGATATATTTAAGATCAAGGCCTTTCTAAATGCAAAAGTATTAGTTATATTACATATATCAGCCTACTACATACAGTAGTAAAAAACAGGTAAGAGGATGGAAGGAAAATTTTTAAATATCCAGGACTAAAACTTTCTGAAGTTGTACAATATTACTTGCTTGATAGGATTCATTCTTCTTTTTTCAGATCCAACCTATAAAGTCATAGTTTTCATACATCTTAAATTAATTATTTATCCTCTTTCTATTCCCCAGACCAAAATTTGAATACTTACCAGCGTGAAAGAACCTGCTTCAGGGCACGTTGGTGGCTCAGTCCATTAAGTGTCTGCCTTTGGCTCAGGTCATGATCTCAGGTCCAGGGATGGAATCAGGCTTCCTGCTCAGCAGGGGATCTGCTTCCCCCTCTTCCTCTGCTCCTTTCACCCCACCTCCATTCAACTCCCACCTCCCTCGTAGGAGGGATAAAATCTCTCTTTCTCAATAAGTAAATAAAATCTTAAAAAAAGAACCTATTCCTATAATATATTGCCTCCCACAACATAAATCCTAATAATAAATAAAACTTTATTGTGTGAAAAACATTAAAATGAAGAATAATTATAAAAACAAATACTTGCCTCAATTAAAATATAAAATGAAAATTAGGAAAAGACATTGAAGTGATGCTGGTATAATAAAAAGTAATAAAAAAGTAGAGATTAGCTTTATTTATTCAAGCATTTTGCACAAAGGGCATTTTCTCCCGCTTTTACTGTAGGAGTTTTCATTCTTAATCATGACAAATGTTTTAATCATGAGCCCTAATCTACCATCATCGAATCATAACTCCCAAAACAATTCATATGCAACCATACAAGGTCTTTCCAGATTTCTCAGCAGTCATCTCATCTCCAAGCTACTGTAATTCCTATTTCCCCTTTATAATTGATCAAAAGCAACATCTCTTAACCAGTCCTTCAAACCTTAGTTTATGTCTTAAAATATTTTCACATGGGTTCCTCTTAACACATATTTCGAATTCTCAGGGGCAGATATTTCACAACAGAAATTTTAGAGCCATGCTTCCAATTAAGTGAAATATTTTTGAGTCATCCATGGTCTTAACATGCATTGTCTGTAGGCAGGATAAAAATATGTTTGCCATATATGTTTTTTCCTGTTTGCCAAATGTAGGTAAATACTCCTGCAATTAAAAAAAATAAATTCAGGGGTGTCTGTGTGGCTCAGTGGTTGACTGTCTGCCTTCGGCTCATGGTATAATCCCAGGGTCCTGAGATCAAATCCCACATCAGGTTCCTGTGGAGAGCCTGATTCTCCCTCTGCCTATCTCTCTGCCTCTCTGTGTGTCTCTCATGAATAAATAAATAAAATGTTAAAATAAATAAATAAATAAATAATAAATAAATGAATTTGTTCTTTAATGTTATTGAACATAGTAATTTTTTCAATACATATTAGACATTTTACAAACAAAATTATGTCATGCGGGATTAGGTAAGGCAAAATATTTTGATTATTAAAGTCTCATATACCCATGTCTTTAGAAAGTGTAGTAGAAGATTGGGTTAGGCTTGCACAATTTTTCTCATTAGTACGATGGGTACCTGATCTCTGATGCTGTTGTTCTTATTGTCTCAAAGGAGAGCATCCCTGCAGCTATTTTAGTTGCTTTGCCAAAGTTCATTAAGCAAAATATTCCTTGGTGACACTAGAACTCAGGTCTCTAAGGATCCTTTACGTTATTCATAAACATGATCTCAGGGCATCCCCAGAAGATAGAGCAAAGGACCATAAATATCATTATTTTTGGAGTAGAAAAGCCAACCCCTAGCTCAGAACAATCAGAGATGACTTCCAAAACCCTGAGGAAATTTGTTTATTCTCTTTCCTTACGTTAAGTTTTCTTCCCTTCCTGGCCGAGACCAAAGGAAAATGCTTCCAATGTTTAAAATAAGAGTCTCCAACGACAGTTTTTATATGATATGAAACCAGAAAACTCAAAGAACTCAAGACCCTCCAGAAAATGCCTGGAGAGTGACTATGAGTTGATAATCTCATTGGACCTGGGCTGAGGCACATCTTCTCCGCACAACACAGTGAGACACACAGGAAGAGCTACCAGCTGAAGCCACCAGTAATTACCCAGAGTAAGTACTGTAGGTAGACATAAGAGTTACTTTCTCCTATAGGAGATAAGAGAAAGAAACATTTGCTGGCATTTCTTCTGTAATATGGTTACTTAAGCTTGTTTCAACTTTTAATGTGGAAAATTGTAGTAGACATGTTGTGAACTATGCAATAGCCCTTTGTAAGACTTAAGATCATATAGCCAGAGCTATATTTTTGCATCCATAATTAGTCACCCATGTAGTGTAATTTCAAGAACATACAGAAATATACCTTCCAATCCTTGGAATTTGTACCCCAAAAGAATATTACATTGCTTAAAATGTCCACATTTTCTAATTTGTAAATATTCTCTTACAATGAAAAATTTTAAAAGAATTAATTTAATTAAAAGAATTAATTAATTTAATTAATTAAAAGAATTAATTTAATCCTTCCCGAACATCTGTTAATTCAACAAAAATATTCCCTTAATATCTAATTCCTCAATAACAATAATTTGAGTAATTGGATGACTGGAGAGGCCATTTTTATTGTTCATGGAGCACAATTTGTTCTCTAGCTAATGACTTGTATAACACTGTTCAAGATAACAAAGTGAAAAGAATATTTCACAAGTGCAACTTTTGCCTGCTGTGTATCCAGAGAGGAAGGATGGAAAAGGAGATGAGAGCAGGATGTCAATTTTTAGTTACTTTGTAGTTTGTTCTACTTCTTGCCCTTTTTGTAGCCCTGTAGTCGGAGAGCATCAATTCTTAGATAAACCAAAATCAAAGGACAAGGCAAAGAATAAGCCATAGTAAATTATTAGCACACTGTTTTATTTGCACAAAAGAGAAACTGCTAATAAATTGTTTTTCTAACACAAGCAAAAATAGAATTTGCCCAGAGATTGAGAGGATATGAAAAATCTCAGGGGCCCCTGGGTGGCTCAGAGGTTGGGCATCTGCCTTTGGCTCAGGGTGTGATCCCGGGGCCCTGGGATCGAGTTCCACATCGGGCTCCCTATGGGGAGCCTGCTTCTCCCTCTGTCTGTTTTTTTTAAAAGAAAGAAAAATCTCAGGAAGTTTGAGAACAAAGAATCCTGCTTTACTTTCCTTGTATAAGCCACTGATTGGTATGAGCGGCTCACAAAGAAATCACTCTCTAGGAGTGGAAGGGTCATCCGTTATTTGGATATTTCAGAATTCCTTTTTGAGGTTGACTGATTCCAAACTCCTGAGATTTCCATTACCCAAAGAATCTCATTCATGCTCACATATCCTAGGGGTGATAGAGTAACTAGTATACATCCAACTCCCAATTCATAATCACCGCAAAAGAGAGCAATTTACTGTTACTATATTATTATATTCTATATCTTGGAAGTGTTAATGCAAATAAAGAGTTGAACATTGTGACTGATTGATGGAAAAGGAGATAAAGAAAGGAGTACTGTCAAGGCAACAAAAAGTTGAATGAAAGTGTTTTTAGAGGCCCTATGGCAGTTTCAAGGCACAGAAATGGGAGGATACCATTTTCCCTTACAAAAAGTTGGTTTATTGGTTTGTCTCTATGCTTAGGCATTTGTTTCTCTAAAAATTGGTTCTACATAGCACAAAAAACTGGACGGCTAAATGAATTTCTAATATGTGTATAAAAAGGGGTGAAATTCATACTATGAATATTAAAAGACACTTCATTTATTGATTGCATGTTATAAAAGGGTCAGTAAGAGATAAATAGGATTTTGGGTGTAGAAAGGGAAGTAGATTATTTAAATGAAGAGATAGGTTCTTTTTTTAAATTTTTATTTATTAATGATAGTCACACACACAGAGAGAGAGAATGGGGCAGAGACATAGGCAGAGGGAGAAGCAGGCTCCATGCACTGGGAGCCCGACGTGGGATTGGATCCCGGGTCTCCAGAATCGCGCCCTGGGCCAAAGGCAGCCGCTAAGCCGCTGCGCCACCCAGGGATCCCAAGAAATAGGTTCTATCTTGAGTACACTCACAGGAGTTAGGGCAATTCGAATCATCCTGATGTTGCAGTGTAAGCCTGTTAATTATCATTAGTGCCTAAAATTTTCTCTCCTTTAAAAATTAATAAAATGCAGAGTTAAATTATACATAAGGTACATTAAATCATTCATCTAAAGTTATGAATGCATGCTATGTGTCAGACTCAGTTTCTGCAATAACAAGGTATATAGCAGAGAAAGAACAAATTCCTTGTGGGTAGAGTTCATTTGTTAGTGACCTAAGTGATCCAATGACTATTCTTGAACTCCTGGAATATCTCCATCTATAGTACCTATGTGAATTGCTACTGATTTCAATTAAAACTATACAAAGTGATTCTTGAATTAAGAACATCAATACTTCTTATCAGACGACGAGGGTTGAGACTAGAGATTGAGATGGGGAAGCTAAAGAAACCATGCCACCCTCTAGTTTCTTTTTAGGAGAGGAATGAATCTTCAAAAACAGTGTAAGTGATTTCAGCTTTAAAAAAGAAAGGAAAGCATAGAGGGCTAGTTTCCAAGATCTATAAAGAACTTATTAAACTCAACAGCAAAGAAACAAACAATCCAATCATGAAATGGGCAAAAGACATGAACAGAAATCTCACAGAGGAAGACATAGACATGGCCAACATGCACATGAGAAAATGCTCTGCATCACTTGCCATCAGGGAAATACAAATCAAAACCACAATGAGATACCACCTCACACCAGTGAGAATGGGGAAAATTAACAAGGCAGGGAACCACAAATGTTGGAGAGGATGCGAAGAAAAGGGGACACTCTTACTCTGTTGATGGGAATGTGAACTGGTGCAGCCACTCTGGAAAACTGTGTGGAGGTTCCCCAAAGAGTTAAAAGTAGACCTGCCCTACGACCCAGCAATTGCACTGCGGGGATTTACCCCAAAGATGCAGATGGAATGAAACGCTGGGACACCTGCACCCCGATGTTTCTAGCAGCAATATCCACAATAGCCAAACTGTGGAAGGAGCCTTGGTGTCCATCGAAAGATGAATGGATAAAGAAGATGTGGTCTATGTATACAATGGAATATTACTCGGCCATTAGAAATAACAAATACCCACCATTTGATTCAACATGGTGGAACTGGAGGGTATTATGCTGAGTGAAATAAGTCAATTGGAGAAGGACAAACATTATATGGTCCCATTCACTTGGGGAATATAAATAATAGTGAAAGGGAATAGAAGGGAGAGAGAAGAAATGGGTGGGAAATATCAGAAAGGGAGACAGAACATGAAGACTCCTAACTCTGGGAAATGAACTAGGGGTGGTGGAAGGGGAGGAGAGCGGGGGGTGGGGGTGAATGGGTGACGGGCACTGAGGGGGGCACTTGACGGGATGAGCACTGGGTGTTATTCTGTATGTTGTCAAATTGAACACCAATAAAAAATAAATTCATTATTAAAAAAAAGCAAGCAAACAAACAAAAAAAAACCCAGAACAAAAGAAAGCAAAAAAACCAAAAAAACCAACCAAACAAACAAACAAAAAAAAACCACCAAAAACGAAAAAAAACAAAACAAAACAAAACAAAAAACCCCCCAGAACTGTAGTCTCTAAGCAATATTGAATGGGGAGCAAATTCTGGACAATGGAAAAAAAAAACTAAGTACCCAACAATCAAGAGGTGCAGGAGAGAGATTACTAGAAACAAATCCACAAGGAATCAATAACAACAGATGGAGAATTAAAATATTAAAGTAGAAACTAGCTCGGAAGCTAAATAAAGAAGTCTGGAAAAGGATTTACAGTTTAGAATTTGGATTTTTGTGTAGGAGCGTACTCAAAATGACAGTGCAATATGAAACAGATATAAAAAATAAGAGTGCTGAACCACCTGACCAGAATAGGCATTAAAGAATATAACTTCGTCTCAGTACATAGACCACACCTTTTTTGTTTTTGTTTGTTTTTAATTTTTGTTTTTCTTTTTAATTTTAATTTTGTTTTGTTTTAATATATGCTTTAACTTGCCAGCATATAATACAATACCCAGTGTTTATCTCATCATGTGTCCTCATTAATGCCTATCATTCAGTTACCATATGCCCCCACCCACCTGCCCCTCTGCAACCCTTTGTTTGTTTCCCAGAGTTAGGAGTTTCTCATGGTTGTCTTACTGTCTAATTTTTCACCACTCAGGTTTTTGTTTCTTCAGTTCGCATTTACATAACAACCTACTTGTGCCAGATGTAATGGAATAAAGGATATATAAAAACATAACCTCTATTTTGGAGAAGTTTATAGGAACATAGAGGAGAAATATAAGTATACAGAAGCATACAGTGTGGTCTAGAGAGTAAGCAGCAGCTGTTTATAAATAACACGGTATCATAATCTCACGTACTCTGGGAAGATGAATGAAGATTTCCCTGGAAGACTGATACCTAAGGAGAATTCTGAAGCACTAATTGACATTAGTCAAAGATTAGCCCTTGCAGAGAAGACAGCATGTGAAAAATATGAGGAATTTAAGCGCTCAATGTTTGTGGAACTTAAGTTATGAGAAAGAAAGCAAAGGAATTTGTAAGAGATGAGGTGAGCAAATAGGGACATGAACCCTGTCCATGAAGAGCCTTGCAGGCCACACACAAGAGACTAATCTTTATCAATAAATAGCGAACACAGGATGCCTGGGTGGCTTAGCGGTTTAGCGCCTGCCTTTGGCCCCGGGTGTGATCCTGGGGTCCCGGGGTTCAGTCCCACATTGGGCTTCCTGCATGGAGCCTGCTTTTCCCACTGCCTCTCTTTCTCTCTCTCTGTCTCTCTGTCTCTCTCTCTCTCTCATAAATAACTAAATAAAATCTTTAAAAAATAAATAAATAGTGAACACTAGAAGAGAAGATGGCTTGGAGAAGGACCATGATTTCATTTTGAGCTCTTAGCGTATGAAGTGTCTGTGGAACATGCAACTGATGATATACACTTAGCAATTTTTTTTTATTTGGAAAAGTTCCAGACTTTGGAATTCATCATATAAATGGCAATGAAATCAATTGCACCAAGTGAAATCTTCTTGGCAAGCATGGAGTAAGAAGAAGAACAAAGAGGAAACAAGAAAAGAGAGGTTTCAGGACAAAATATTGGGGAATAGCAATGCTTCATAGGTTAATAGAGAGAGGATGAGGAGGCCATAGGACACTAAAAAGAGATAGAATCTGGAATAAAATCAGGATTATGGTATGGAATCCATTTGAAGGGGCTATCAGGCAAAATAACTACAAAAAATATGCCAATGGCTTCAACAGTAAAAACGTTCTTATGGGTGTTAGAGCAGTAGGAGGTTGGACATGAAAATAGGGTTGCAGAGCCCTAAGACCTAAACTAAGTAGGGGTAGGATGAGAAGGTGAAAATAATAGTATCTTTTCAAAGGAATAAAAAATGTAATGAAAGATGCATAGCCTGTGGGTCACCTTGGTTGAGCATCCACCTCTTGGTTTCAGCTCAGATCTTGATCTCAGGATTGTAAGATCAAGCCCACATGGGGCTCTGTGCTAGGCATGAAATCTGCTTCAGATTCTCTGCCTCTCCCTTTAGCCCTCCCCACGGCCTCTCAAAAAAACTAGATACACAGCTCCTGGAAGACTATTTATTGATATTAAACACAGATTTCATTTCAGGGTTTTTGAGAGAAATGGAGCCACAGACAACTAAAAAGTCAGGTGTATGCATATGAAGATATTCCTTTTTTTCACACTATAGATAAAATAATTGCATATCAAACTACCTTTAAGAATAAGGAGTACAAGCAGATAATAATAAAGAGACAAAGGGAAATCTCAGGATCCAGTGCTGTGTTTTTTTATCATTGTTGTTTGTTTGTATTCCAGGTAAAATGCATCTTAACCTTAAAACAATCCTTTGAAAATAACAACTGAAGAGAAGTCATGTTCTTCATCATCTGGATATGACATATATCCAAGGTTTGTCTTGGATAAAGAACATTTAAGTACACATTAAGTAACATCATTTTTTGCTCTTATTTGTAAATCCAATCCATGTAATGAATTACAAACAATTAACATGTACATTTGTAAATTTTCAGGGGGAAAGAATGATCTGAGAAAATGTTGGATTGTTTTACATTAACATGAATCCTGAATATTTGCTCATATATGGAATATTCAGGAAGGCTAGTTGGAATAGTGGTGATATGGATTATGATGTGAAATGAGAAAATAGACTGATTTGCTTGGTTTTTGTATTCAGTGTTTTGCTACAGAATTTTAATACTGATCTTCCCACAAAAATCTCTTTTATTTTCATAGGCTGATGGTTAGATTTCAAAAGTCAGTGATGAGAAACTATACAGCAATAACAACTTTTATCCTGCTGGGACTGACAGACGACCCACAACTGCAAATCCTGCTCTTTATCTTTCTATTTCTCACCTACATCTTGAGCGTAACAGGGAACCTGACTATTATCACCCTCACACTGGTGAACTCCCATCTTAAAACTCCTATGTACTTTTTTTCTGAGAAATTTCTCCTTCTTAGAAGTGTCATTCACCACTGTCTGCATTCCTAGATTCCTGTATAGTATATCAACAGGGGACAATACTATTACCTACAATGCTTGTGCAAGTCAAATATTTTTTGTTATTCTCTTTGGATCAACTGAATTTTTTCTCCTGGCAGCCATGTCCTATGATCACTATGTTGCTATCTGTAAACCACTTCATTACATGACCATCATGAGCAATAGGGTGTGTAGCTTATTAGTCTTCTGCTGTTGGGTGTCTGGCTTGATGATCATTCTCCCACCCCTTAGCTTGTGCCTCCAGCTGGAATTCTGTGACTCCAATGCCATTGATCATTTTAGCTGTGATGCAGGTCCCCTCCTGAAGATCTCATGGTCAGATACATGGATGATAGAACAAATGGTTACCCTTGTGGCTGTATTTGTACTCATTATCACCTTAGTGTGTGTATTTCTGCCCTCCACGTACATCATCAGGATGATTCTGAGATTCCCCTCTGTCCAACAAAGAAAAAAGGCCTTTTCCACCTGCTCATCCCACATGATTGTAGTTTCCATCACCTATGGAAGCTGCATCTTCATCTATATCAAGCCATCAGCAAAAGAAGAGATAGCCATAAATAAAGGTGTTTCGGTGCTCACTACTTCTGTTGCACCCTTGCTGAACCCCTTCTTTTACACCTTGAGAAATAAGCAAGTGAAACAAGCTTTTAATGACTTCATAAAGAAGATGACATTTCACTCAAAGAAACTGAAGTTTTGATAAATCAGTGTAAAATGAAAGAAGAAAGTCCTCTAAACATTTAACAACAGCTTCTAACTTGTTTCATTGCTTTGCTTATAACTTGATCATAGTAACCCTCTCAAAGACATTTAATAATACATCCTAATCTCATCTTAATCGAACTCCTTTTTCTTTCAAACCAAATTCATACATGGTGTTTTCTTTCACTGTAAAACTATAAAGTATAAACTATAATTGAACTTATCGCCACTTCTGAACTAATCCTTTCTTCAGTGTTCTGGGGAAGGAAGGAAAGTAATAATATTAAAACTATATAAGTGCTATAGAAGACACATTACATAGTAATAAAACCAGTTTCTTTCCCTAATCAAAGTCATCAAAATTAATGGCATAGTCGAAGACCCAAATATAGACCCCAATATAGAAAACAGCAAGAGCAAAGATGCATCAAAATAAATTAAACCAAATAGGGCATTCTAGGGCAGTCGAAATAATGAAAACAACAAATGGAAACAGAGATATCAATGGGAGTTTGGGAATAATCGGAATTGAAGAGATGGAAACAGCTTCACAAACGCTGATAAGATGTATTACTTACTTATATTTATGACAGAACTTCACTTAAAAGGCATACATTTAATTTAAGACAAATGTAAACAGGGGCACCTGAGTGGTTTAGTGGGTTAAGTGTCCAAATCTTGGTTTTGGCTCAGGTCATGATCTCATGGTCATGAGATCAAGCCCATCAATGGGCTCCATGCTCAGCAGGGATTCTGCTGGTTGATTCTCTCCCTCTGCCCCTCCCTGCACTCACTCATGAGTACTTTCTCTCTCTAAGTAAATAAACCTTCTAAAATAAATAAATAATTAATTAAAAACTAAACATTATGTCACTTATTATATGTTACAAAATTAGAATGAATGCATAAGAGCAAATTGGAACACCAAATTTTAAATGACAACGAAGTAAGACCATTATTCACATCTACACAAGGTTAAGTGAATGATTTAAGAAGATATCAAGAATATGTAATCAGTAGAAATAGGAAAAAATAAGAAAATACAAAAAAGATAAATTTTAAATTCTAAAGTGGGCTCTGATGGGCTCCTGCATGGCTCAGCCAGTTACTGATTTCAGCTCAGGTCATGATCTCAATGTCATGAGATCGAGCACCACATAGGACTCCTCACTGAGCAGCAAGTCTGCTTGAGATTCTCTCCCTCTCCATCTCCCACCTCCTCTGCTCCTTCCCCTATTTGTGCCATCTCTTCATCTCTCAGATAAATAAATAAATTTTAAAAAATCAATAAAAATAAAAGTGGGCTTTGAAATAACATCTAAAATTCTTTTCTTTTTAAGATTTTATTTATTTGAGGGAGAGAGAGAGAGAGAGGATTGGGGGGGGCAGAGAGAGAAGCAGACGTTCCTGCTAATTAGGGAGCCCAATGTAGGGCTTGATCCCAGGACCCTGAGATCATGACCTGAGCCAAAGGCAGATGCTTAACTGAGTGAGCTTCCCAGGTGCCACTCTTTTAATTACTTCTATTGGCATAGGTTTGAAAATAATTGTATTTTTCAAATTGCCAATGATATGCCAAGCTCTTCAAAGATTATTATTAAAATAATATCAACTCTTACCAATCCTGGAAATACATTTTAGTTGTATCAAAATGGAGGCTGAAGAAGATTGACACATTGACCAATACATCATAGGTAGTGAATAATGGAGCCTGAATTCTGATATCAAGTCATGTCCACTTCACTACAACTCATGACCTGTCAAGCAATAGTGTAGTTTTGCTGTGGAAGGGCTAAGAAAAGACACTGATTCAAAGTATGTTTTTTTTTTAACTCTTTGAGGAACCTCCACACAGTTTTCCAGAGTGGCTGCACCAGTTTACATTCCCACCAACAGTGTAAGAGGGTTCCCTTTTCTCCGCATCCTCTCCAACATTTGTTGTTTCCTGCCTTATTAATTTTCCCCATTCTCACTGGTGTGAGGTGGTATCTCATTGTGGTTTTGATTTGTATTTCCCTGATGGCAAGTGATGCAGAGCATTTTCTCATGTGCATGTTGGCCATGTCTATGTCTTCCTCTGTGAGATTTCTCTTCATGTCTTTTGCCCATTTCATGATTGGATTGTTTGTTTCTTTGGTGTTGAGTTTAATAAGTTCTTTATAGATTTTGGAAACTAGCCCTTTATCTGATATGTTATTTGCAAATATCTTCTCCCATTCTGTAGGTTGTCTTTGAGTTTTGTTGACTGTATCCTTTGCTGTGCAAAAGCTTCTTATCTTGATGAAGTCCCAATAGTTCATTTTTGCTTTTGTTTCTTTTGTTTTAATGGATGTATCTTGCAAGAAGTTACTGTGGCCAAGTTCAAAAAGGGTGTTGCCTGTGTTCTCCTCTAGGATTTTGATGGAGTCTTGTCTCACATTTAAATCTTTCATCCATTTTGAGTTTATCTTTGTGTATGGTGCAAGAGAGTGGTCTAGTTTCATTCTTCTGCATGTGGATGACCAATTTTCCCAGCACCATTTATTGAAGAGACTGTCTTTCTTCCAGTGGATCGTCTTTCCTCCTTTGTCGAATATTAGTTGACCATAAAGTTCAGGGTCCATTTCTGGATTCTCTATTCTGTTCCATTGGTCTATGTGTCTGTTTTTGTGCCAGTACCACACTGTCTTGATGACCACAGCTTTGTAGTACAACCTGAAATCTGGCATTGTGATGCCTCCAGCTATGGTTTCCTCAAAGAGTTAAAAATAGACCTGCCCTACGACCCAGCAATTGCACTGTTAGGGATTTACCCCGAAGATTCAGATGCAATGAAACGCCGGGGCACCTGCACCCCGATGTTTCTAGCAGCCATGTCCACAATAGCCAAACTGTGGAAGGAGCCTCGGTGCCCATCGAAAGATGAATGGATAAAGAAGATGTGGTTTATGTATACAATGGAATATTACTCAGCCATTAGAAACAACAAATACCCACCATTTGCTTCAACGTGGATGGAACTGGAGGGTATTATGCTGAGTGAAGTAAGTCAATCGGAGAAGGACAAACAGTGTATGTTCTCACTCATTTGGGGAATATGAATAATAGTGAAGGGGAATATAAGGGAAGGGAGAAGAAATGTGTGGGAGATATCAGAAAGGGACACAGAACATAAAGACTTCTAACTCTGGGAAATGAACTAGGGGTGGTGGAAGGGGAGGAGGGCGGGGGGTGGGGGTGCATGGGTGACGGGCACGGAGGGGGACACTTGACGGGATGAGCACTGGGTGTTATTCTGTATGTTGGTAAATTGAACACCAATAAAAATTAATTTATAAAAAAAAAATAAAAAAAAAATAAAAATATTTTTTAATATTTTAAAAATTAAATACCAAAAAAACAAAAAACAAAAAAAAAAAAACAAAGTATGTAATCTACATAGTAGTTGGGATCTCTCTCTGTAGTCATAGACTCATTTTATTGATGTGTCTACCCTTCAGTTTATTAATTTGCTTTACTGACATCAAAGAAGAACATTAAGTTATCTAAACATTTCAAAATTGATGTAATGGATTTTATATATTATGCTATTCATGAAAAAAATCAGTGGTTTTTGAAATTCCATGCTATGACTTGTTATTCTAATCAAAAATGCATTGTGGTAAGGCAAGTCTGTGAGGGTGACATTGTATAGAGATAATTTTGATAATTTTGAATCTTCTCTTGTTTACATATGAAACTAAATCATTTTAAAATATTGACATTTTTTCCATGCTTATTAATCTATAACATGGTATAACCACATTGAGATATGAAGGTTAGAATCATAGTCCTAAATTTTAAGGTAAGATTTCTGAGTACAAAATTATTGGACAAAGATTATGATCAGTTTCATAGTGCAAATGTCCTTTACCTCTTGATTTAACGGGGGAACATTTATTCATCTGTTTTAGAGAGCATTCCTTACATCTCTCTGAGATATTTACATAACTGATAAAAACTTGAGGATTATTTAAAATGATAATACCTTGTTGTCCTGAAAATAATTGCCTTCAGAGCACCTGGTGGCTCAGTCCACTGGCTAACAACTCTTGGTTTTGGCTCAGGTCATGATCTTGGGGTAGTGAGATCCAACCCCACAACAGCTCTTCTCACAGCACAGAGTCTGCTAGAGATTCTCTCCTTTTCTTTCTCCCTCTGCTCCCCCTCCCAGCTTGTGCACATACAGGCATGCACATAGCTCTCACACTATCGTTCTCTCTCTCTCTCTCTCTCTCTCTCTAATAAATAAATAAATAAATAAAAACTTTTATTTTTTAAATTTATTTTTAAAGATTTTTATTTATTTATTCATGAGAGACACACAGAGAGAGACAGGGACAGCGGGAGAAGCAGGCTTCCTACAGGGAGCCCGATAGGGGACATGATCCCAGGACCCCAGGGTCAAAATATGAGCTAAAGACAGCTAATGACTGAACCACCCAGGTGCCCCAAATAAAACCATTTTAAAAAGATAATTGCCTTCAATAGCTATGGTAACTGTAAAATTTCATTTTAATTCTCTTCTCTCTAGGAGTTTACTTATAGCATAATCCTTCTTCTTCTAATCAAACATTTTGTTGAAAATTAATGTATTAAGAAAATCTCTTTATAATGTCTGAGCAAAGAGTTTTGATATGGAGCTAGATTTTAAATCTAAAGCTTACCACAATTTTTCTACAACTATTTTATCTTGTTTTATCTACTAATATTGGATTTAATTTCATGCAGGCTTGTATCATTCTTGTTAATTCTCTCTCTTGCACATGGTCTATATGCAATGTTCTTGTAACTTCAATGTCTCCCTGCTAGTTTCAGTTGTTGCTGCTTTTCAGGCTTGTTTATCAGAGATGAATGGGAAATCAATCAGTTTAGATGCTAACATTTGATTTTTCTCAGCTTTTTTGCTTAACAGCCTGTCACCCTGTGTTTCCAAGGGAAGACCCAGCACAGTAACTAGAACATAAGCCCTGTATTTTATTCTTCATGATTCCTATAAACTAAAACGCATGACCACCAAGTACATTAGCTATGCGAGCTAGTGAGTGAGTTAACACATTCTATCATGTCATCTCACCTTTAAATCTCCTCTGCTTACAGGACAAGGATTTCTTTTTTCTTTTTTTAAAGATCTTATTTATTTATTCATGAGAGACACACAGAGACAGAAAGGCAGAGACACAGGCAGAGGGAGAAGCAGGCTCCATGCAAGCAGGTGCCTGATGTGGGACTCGATCCCAGATCCTGGGATCACGCCCTGAGCCACGGGCAGATGCTCAACCACTGAGCCACCCAGGCATCCCCAAGACAAGTATTTCTATAAAGTAGCCTGGCGATTATGAAGTTAGGGTTCTAAAGGCTGTTAGGTCTTTCAATCCAATCTGCAATTTTCTTATCTCTGTCCAAAAATACATTTTTTATTGAGGTATAATTTACACAACACAAAATTCACCATTTTAACTGTTCCACTGTGTGCAATTCACTGGCTAGCCATACATTCACATAGTTGTACAATCATCAGCATAATCTACTTTCATAACATTGTCATTACCCCAGAAAGAAACTCTTTAGCTATTAAGCAGTGACTCTGTGTCACTCCCTTCCTCCAGTTCCTGGCAACCATTGACGTGCTCCCTGTCTCTAGAATTTGCCTATTCTAGACATTTCATATAAATTGAATTATACAATATGGGTTGCCTTTTGTGACTAGCTTCTTTCACTTAGCATAATGTATTAAAGGTTTACACATGGTGTTGAATCTATTAGTACTTTATTCTTTTCTATGGATGAATAATGTTTCATTGCATAGATATACCACATTTTGTTTATCCACTCATCAGCTGATGGACATCTGGATTGTTTCATTTTGAGGCTGCTATGAACAATGCTGTTATGAACATCATGTAGAATATTTAGATGTGCTTTTTAATATTTAAAAGAGCTTGTGATGATATTAAAGGGGCATAAAAAATTGGAGGAATGATCATATAGATTATTTTCTAAGCCAACAATATCACATTAGCAGTAGAAATATAAATTAATTTGAAATGCATTTGGTATGTCTAATACCTGGAGATACTATACACATAAATATGTATATATATGCATATATATATATGATGCTTTCTGAACCATTTCATAATAATTTAAACATAAATTAAACATTGTGCCTCATTATCTATCTCAGGGCATATTTCCTAATAAGATCATTATGTTATATAACCAAAATATATTGATCAAAATCAGAAAGTCTGACATTGATATATTATCTAATCCATAGTACATATTAAAATTTTATAATTTTTTTCAAGTGATGTCTTTTATGCCATTGTATTTCCTCTAGATCCAGCATAATGCGGGATTATATATTGCATTTAGTTCTCTCATTTCTATTTAGCTCCGTTAATCTAGAACAGCTCCTCAGCCTATGTTTCACTTTATTGTCCTCATATTTTCAAAGAAGACATGTTACTCAAGCTCATCTGATTTTTCTTCAAGGTTAAACTGGTATTTGGGGGGCAGCCCCAGTGGTCCAGCGGTTTAGCACAGCCTTCAGCCTGAGGTGTGATCTTGGAGACCTGGGATCGAGTCCCACATCAGGCTCCCTGCATGGAGCCTGCATCTCCCTCTGCCTGTGTCTCTGCCTCTTTCTCTCTATGTGTCTGTCATGAATAAATAATGAAATCTTAAAAAAGATTTTAGGTATTTGGGTGTTTTTTTTTTTTGCATGAATAAAACAGAAGTGATGATATAGATCCTTCTTGGTCCACATTTTCAAGAGCCATATAATGTGGATTTTCCCAGGGGTGGCGATAATTGAACACCTGACTAAGGTGGCCTTCCAAACCTTGCTAGACTGCAAAGTTACTATTTTCTCCATGGAATAGTAAGAAGTTTCTTAGGAGATATTTTGAGATGGTGTAAATATCCTGTTCCTTATGAAACTTTCACCACAACTTCTTTATCCATTCGTCTGTTGATGAACACCAGGGCTCTTTCCACAGTTTGGCTATTGTGGCTGCTAAAACATTGGGGTGCAGGTGTCCTGGTGTTTCACTGCATCTGTAGCAGTGCAACAGCTGGGTCATAGGACAGTTCTATTTTTAACTCTTTGAGGAACCTCCACACAGTTTTCCAGAGTGGCTGCACCAGTCCACATTCACACCAACAGGGCAAGAGGGTTCCCATTTCTCCACATCCTGTCCAACATTTGTTATTTCCTGTCTTGTTAATTGTCACCATTCTCACTAGTGTGAGGTGGGATCTCATTGTGGTTTTGATTTGTATTTCCCTGATGGAAAGTGACACGGAGTATTTTCTCATGTGCTTGTGGCCATGTCTGTGTCTTCCTCTGTGAGATTTCTGTTCATGTCTTTTGCCCATTTCATGATTGGATTGTTTGTTTATTTGCTGTTGAGTTTAATAAGTTCTTTATAGATCATGGATACTAGCTCTTTATCTGATAGGTCATTTGCAAATGTCTTCTCCCATTCTGTAGGTTGTCTTTTAGTTTTGTTGACAGTTTTTTTTGCTGTGCAGAAGCTTTTTATCTTGTTGAGGTCCCAATACTTCTATTATTTATTATTTATTATTAAATACCCTGAAATCTTTTTTAAGATTTCATTTATTTATTCATGACAGACACATAGAGAAAAAGAGGCAAAAATCTTAAAATTTTTGCTTTGTTTCCCTTGCTTTCATGGATGTATCTTGGAAGTTGCTGTGGCCAAGTAAAACAGGGTGTTGCCTGTGTTCTCCTCTAAGATTCTGATGGATTCTTGTCTCATATTTAGATCTTTCATCCATTTTGAGTTTATATTTATGTCTGGTGTAAGAGAATGGTCTAGTATCCTTCTTCTGCATGAGGCTGTCCAATTTTCCCAGCACCATTTATTGAAGAGACTGTTCTTTTTCCAATGGATTAGCCTTTCCTGCTTTGTCGAATATTAGTTGACCATAGAGTAGAGGGCCCATTTCTGGATTCTCTATTCTGTTCCTTGATCTATGTGCCTGTTTCTGTGCCAGTAACACACTGTCTTGATGACCACAGCTTTGTAATACAATCTGAAATCTGGCATTGTGATGCCCCCGGCTCTGGTTTCTTTTTCAATATTCCACTGGCTTTCAGGGTGTTTTTTGATTCCACACAAATCTTAAGATGATTTGTTCCAACTCTCTGAAGAAAGTCCATGCAATTTTCATAGGGATTGCATTAAATGTGTAAATTGCCCTGGGTAACATTGACAGTTTCACTATATTAATTCTTCCAATCCATGAGCATGGAATATTTTTCCATCTCTTTGTGTCCGCCTCAATTTCTTTCAGAAGTGTTCTATAGTTTTTAGGGTATAGATCCTTTACCTCTTCGGTTAGGCTTTTTCCTAGGGATTTTATGCTTTTGGGTGCAATTGTAAATGAGTTGGACTCCTTAATTTCTCTTTCTTCAGTCTCACTGTTAGTGTACAGAAATGCCACTGACTTCTGGGCATTGATTTTGTATCCTGCCACACTGCCAAATTGCTGTATGAGTTCTAGCCATTTTGGGGTGGAGTCTTTTAGGTTCTCTACATAGAGTATCATGTCATCGGTGAAGAGGGAGACTCTGACTTCTTCTTTGCCAATTTGAATGCCTTTTATTTCTTCTGTTGCCTGATTGCAGAGGCTAGGACTTCTAGTACTATGTTGAATAGCAGTGGTGAGAGTGGACATCCCTGTCTCGTTCCTGATCTTAGGGGAAAGGCTCTCAGTGCTTCTTGGGGGAAACTTTAGTTTTTAATATAGAAGATAAGGGGATCCCTGGGTGGCTCAACGGTTTAGCACCTGCCTTCGACTCAGGGCTCGGTCCTGGGATCCTTGGATCGGGTCCCATATCGGGCTCCCTGCGTGGGGCCTGCTTCTCCCTCTGCTTCTGTCTCTGCCTCTCTCTCTCTCTCTCTCTCTCTCTCTCTCTATATATATATATATATATATATATATATATATATATAATGAATGAATAAAATATTTTAAAAAATAATATGGACGATGAACCTTGAACCAAGAGATAGAGGTAATTATCAAAAATTTTTAACTGAAAAAACAGAACAACAAAATTATAACTTTTTCTTATTTAGCAGTGATGTTATATTATGCATAGTAAATTCCTTTTTACAGTTGTAAAAAATATGCAAGTCTTGTGTTATGAATCCATTTTATTGGGAAAGAGTGGTAAATCTAATGGGATGATATAGAGCCCTTAATTGGATTTGGTCACATATGCAGTCCAGATTGTCTCAACAACACTTTATTCTTTTGAGGATATGTTCTTGAAAAAGCTCTTACTGTAGGAATGATGGACAGACCATACATTTGCAGAACAGGGTTGGACATAGACAGTCTCAATTGCCAGAGTCAAGCTGGATGTCTCAGTGACTTCCTCTATCATGCTAGCTCTGCCAGCTGCACATATGAGAGAGGCATGAGAGTGAGGACATATACCCTAGCCCCTCGCCAGTTACACATAGCCCTTCAGCAGCCTTGTAGCCACAGCCTGGCTGGTAATCACTATTTTTATTCTTCCTGATGTGAAGGCCTCCCACCCACAGTAATAGCTGTATGGCCTCTGCATACCTTCATAGGCACCCACTGGCTAAGACTAGTCAGTGCCCTGGGGTGTTCTTTTTGCCTTGCACAGAACTGTAAAAAAGTTTAGGCCCAGGAAAACCTGTAAACTTCTTTGCCACCAGGTATAATGCAACTACAGCTTCTGCAAGGAGATTCGAACCTGACCTGGAGATTCAATCCCCCTTCAAAATCATACTTCCTTGTTAAATTCTCCTTGGGTCTTAGGGTATCTTGTAACATTCTCATATTTTATGGTTACTAACCTAGCATAGGTTAATAATCCTTGATATTAAACTCCCCCTGTTTAAATCACTGTGTGGTTTCTGTCTCCTGATAGAACCCAGGTAGAAACACCAATATAAAGAATGTGAGAGAGGGACGCCTGGGTGATTCAGGGGCTGAGCGTCTGCCTTCTGTCAGGTTGTGATCCTGGAGTTCGGGATTGAGTCCCGCATTGGGCTCCCTGCATGGAGCCTGCTTCTCCCTCTGCCTGTGTCTCTGCCTCTCTCTGTGTGTCTCTCATGAATAAATAAATAAAATCTTTTTTTTTTTAAAAAAGAAGGTAAGATAGAACAGCAATACAGATCCTCTGAATATTAACATATTAACAAATGAAGGTTGCAAACAAGGTTAAATCAATATATTTGACAACTTAGATGAAATGGAAAAGTTATGTGGAAGATGTAAATTATAGACCTGACACAAAGTAGAAAATCTGCATACTTTCATTTCTGCTATGAAAATTGAATACCTAAGTCTTTTCACAAAGAAAATTCCAAATTTATGTTGCCTTACTGGTGAATACTATCAAAAGGACAAATAATCCAATCCTTCAAAGCATGTGAGGAGAGAACACTTTCTCACTCATTTTGTGAAATGAGCATAAATCTCATACTAACACCAGGCAAAGAAGTTACCAATATCTCTCATGATCATAGATGCAAATATCCATAACAATATACTAGTGAACAGTGATAACTAAAAATGGTCAAGAAAATTTATTGAATGCTTCATAAAGGAAGATACATGAATAGCCAATAGACAAATGTAAAGAAGCTCAATATCATTAGTCATGAGGAAATTCAAATTATAAATGAGTCACACGCTCACTAGAATGGCTACAATTAAAATGTAAGCTGACAACATAAATCATGACAAGGATGGAGAGCAACTGGAAGTATCATATATTGGTGACAGACATGTGAAATGGTATATAGCCACTTAAGAAAATATTCTGGCAGTTTTATATAAACATAATTATCATGTCTTAGTAATTGCTCTCCTAGTTATATATCTAAGAAAAATGAAAACGTATATTGCCAAAAATTATACACATAAAGTTAGGACAATAGCTACTTTGGTTGAATCTTGACTGTCAGAGGGTAATTGAGACTTGTTTTGATTGTTGGTAATATTCTATATATTTATCTGGGTGGTGGCTATAGGGTTGTATATCTTTGTAAAGATTAATTAAGTAGTAAAATTTAATTGTGTACATTTCTTGTAAATTTGTTATACATCAGTAAATTATTAAAGATGAAACAATGAGGGGCACTTGAGTGGCTCAGTGGTAGGCTCAGGTTGTGATCCTGGGGTCCTGGGATCAAGTCCCACATTGGCTCCCTGCATGGAGCCTGCTTCTCCCTCTCGTAAATAAATAAATAAAATCTTTTTTTAAAAAAGAAATGGAATAGAAAATTTTCCAGAAAAAAAGAAAGAAAGAAAATTTTCCAGAAAAACAAACACTAAGTGAATTCATCATCAGTATACCTACACTAAAAGAAAAAATAATAAAGAGCTCTTTATAACTAAGAAAAATAATGATGTGTATCCTTGAGAATGTCATGAGTACTTCATTAAGTACATAATAAGAAAGAAAATAAGGTGGAAAGTTAAATACACATTGTATAAAAACAATAATAAAAATATCTTGCAGGATTAAAATATATGGAGAATTTTAAAAACAACAAATATTTTGGGAAAAATTCACATCCTGGGATAACTGCTACAAAAAACTGAGGTTGTTTTAGTAATTTCCTATATGCCAGCATAAGGAATAAAAAGAGTGACATAATAAATTCATTGGCTTCCTTAACACTTTGGAATCTCTGAAAATTGGCAAATTAGACTCTTACATCTTTTAAGTCCCTGAAGGAATTAATCTAAGTTAGAGGATTAAGCTCAGCCTTTAGTTTTGGAAAAAAAAACAAAAAAATCTGAATTCCATCCAAACATCAAGTATCCTGTACTTAAAACAAAGGTGATGGATATGTTAATTATCTTGATTGTGGTGATGGTTTCACAGATATGTGCATAGGTACAAATTCATCAACTTGTATACATTAAATATATGCAGTTTTTGTATATCAGTTATACTTCAATAAAACTGTTAAAAAAAGAATAAACAAAACTTGAGGAGTCTAGAGCACTTTATTTCATGAATAAATTTTCTAGGACTATTCTCTAAAAACTCTGTATCTATATAAGAATTTTTAACATATCTATAATGTCATTCGATATTAGGTTGCCTGTGTTAGATAACACATCTAAGTACTTGACAGTGGGAAAATATTAGAAGGTACATTTTCAGTTATACGTTTAGAATGGCTTTGCTCACTTAGTTATCCAGTTCTCTGATTCGGAGTAAATTCTGAAATGTCCAACACAGTCCCGGAAAAATATTCAAAGGAATTGGCATTGGGAAAGTAAAACTAGGAAGGTAGATTGTTCTGCCTTAAAGAGAACTGATTTCTCTCTTAAGGGGTATAAGCACATGCTTTGCTACCATAAGCTTAATATTAAGCCAATTAGTTAAGAGAAAATCTTAGAAATATTGTGAATATTAGGAAGAAATATATACTCCCTACTCTTCATACTTCTCTCCATGTGGAGGTACATTCCCTTATTAATAATTTTCAAAAAGTAAAAACAATTACACAATTCATACAATTGTTCAACAAACACATGCTAAAATATTTTATTCAACAGTCAAGCCAGTAAGGTAAGGTAAGGCTATTCAAAGGAGAATTCAAGGGATAAACACTATACAATCAAAAGACTAATATCCTATAGTGCCATAAAACTGTAATATTTAGGATAGCTTTTCTGCTGAACAGTTAATGTGTCACTTCAAGGTGTGTGGTCTTTAAGCAAACAAGTAAATAATAAAGTCTACTTCCTGTGTATTTTCCTAATAATTTTTGGGTGAATCTGTAAAACAGTGACATTATAAAGATGGGCAGTCATTCTCCTGCTTTGTTTCTCTAAGATTTGAAGATTTTTAAAATAATTCTTTTGTGCAATTTTCCTGGTCTCTCCCCTATCTAGCCTTCCACTGGTTGAAAAGACTTATCTGATGGATAGATTTTGAACAAGGACCTGGGTATGCTAGCTAGCCCTTTCCCCTTTTATGTTGTCTTTTCTACAGCTAGATTTCAGACTGCTTGAAGTCACCAATAAAAGATTCCCCCCTGGTTGATGGAGTAGATTTGGATCTAGCACTGTCTATCTGATATATATGACTAACTCAGGAAATTCTTATTGGGATGTTCAAAGCCATGTGTTCAATAATTCTATCTATAATAAAACTGGAATTTAATTTTTTAAATATTTTATTTATTTATTTATTTATGAGAGACACACAGAGAAAGGCAGAGACACAGCAGGGTCCCGGCAGGGAGCCCAATGTGGGACTCAATCCCAGGACCCTGGGATCACGCCCTGAGTTGAAGGCAGACGCTCAACCACTGAGCCACCCAGGCGTACCTAAAACTGGAATTTTAATATCCATATATCTAACTGACTCAGAAATCAAGCAAAGAATAAGTGGGATTACTTCACAATTCCAGAAGTGGTGAGGAGCCCAACCACTTCTGTGAATATTATGTGGCATTACACATTGGAAGTAAAGTGTGGCAATACACTTCAAAATTCTAAAATATAACTGGCCTTTGCCTCAGAAATTCCTCCTCTGATAATTTATACTAAGGAAATAGATGACATTTATATAAAAAAAGATTTTAAATATATAATTTTATAATAGTTAAACATGGGAAGCTTTTTCCAATAAGGCTTGTCCATAAAAAGAGTACAATGCAGAAAAAAAAATGAGATACAAATCTATATTTTTACCATGGAAAAATATTCATAGTTACTGACCCAGAAATTGTATGTATACTATTTTCAAGTATATTTCCTTTTTTCCACTGGAAGTATAGACAGAAAGCAGTTTTGCTGTCTTTTGTTAATATTTTGTTATCTATGGGCCAAAGAGTAGCCAGAAATAGCTTTTCATCAGAAAATTACTGTTTTGCCCTCAGAATGTGTCTATTAAAATTATCGCACCTTATTTTCTCCAAGGACATGATTCCCACTGCTTCCTCTATTAGATGCACTTGCCTAAATGCAAGACATTTTGGAAGAAATAGTCATGTTCAAACTTTGGCCACAGAGGACCCTTTCTTTATCAATATAGAGAGCCCCTGCACATCCACAACAGTCTGAGATAATAAAACATTCATGTAACTTCACCGTGTAAAAGTGTATCTTTGCCCAGAGAAATCAGAAATCATCTGCCAAAATCTTCTAAAATTCACCTTACATTGCTCATCGTTTAAAATAAATGACAGATTTTTATCAGGTTTGCTGTATAAGAATTTTTTTTCCTAGGCTTGAAGTGGAATAGAATCTTCAGTGAGAGTTTGCTGGCAACCCAGAGAACACAGTCTGTAGTAAAACATTGGCCGTGTGTGTGCCCAGGAGAGAGGCATTTGTGCATATATTTGATGCCACTTACACTTCCAGTTTTATCATTGGAACCATCAGGCTTACACAGTCACCTAAAGCCACGATTACTTTCCATGAGAGTAAGTATATTCTTATTTGGTAATTTCAGTTTCTTTCTTCATTCAACATTCTAGTTCTTTGGCCTCTGCAAAATATCAGACTGATCTACTTAAATATGGGAAGGCAATAAATTAACTCGGAAATCTCTGAAAAAGCAAATAGTTATTTATAATGTTAATTTGTTTTAGAAAAATTTTAAGGAAAAAAAAAGAAAAATTTTAAGGGATTGGGTTTACTGGAAATATTTAATACACACATCGGTAGAGGTGAGTCAGCATCTGTTCACTTTTTTTTTAATCCTTAGTATCTACAGCAATACAATCATATAATTGGTTCTCAATAAATATGTTTTTATTTAATTTATGAGTAGTCATAGAAACAGGAGGGACAAACAGAAGTGATCTGCCCCAAAACATCGTACTTATCAATCGATATATATTTATACCCAGATGTAACTGTGCCTTCATTAGAGTGCCAAATTATTAGCAACGTTGTCATTAGTGAGCAATGAGCTAATTATAAACACAAATATTCATTGAACTACACTAAATTGAAAATACGCCTGAATTAAAGGTGTTTACTGGAACATTCATGTAATATCCCAGGATCACAGAAGATAAGTGTTGATGATGAGAAAGAGAGTTTGGGAATCTAGGACAGTGCTCTGAGTTATGATGCCACAATGAAGCTCTCTTTAAGAATTTTCTCAGTTTGGTTAAAAAAGGTCAATTTCTATAATCTTGTCTAAAAGGGTACCTAGTTATCAGTTAATTATTTCCCCCCTGAGCATAGGTTAGTGGTCTTTTCTGCAGAGGTGCCTACAATGCAAGGTAATTTCCTATCTCTAGCACTCTGATGCTGTTATATGTTACTGTATTGATAGAAGTAACATGCTTCAATTCACCAGACCTTAGAAAAGCACATTTCTAGGTTTCTTGTTGGGTACATATCACTAGAAATAAGTGAAACCATTCATATAACAAATGAATTAGTTTTTCCATAGGGAAACCTTTTCTTCCTTGGAATGCAGGGAAAACAAAGGACAGACTTTGTTTACAAAGGGAAACAGCTGCCCATAGAATTAATTACCTAATGATAGTTGAGAAAGAAACATGAAATACCTATTGTCTCATGTCCAAAATTGCAGTCTCAATTCTGCCCTTAGTATTTCTTTACAGAACATTGAATGGGTTTTCAGAAGCACCAATATTCACAAGCTTTATAAAGAATTCAGGAAAGGTGTGCCCGGGTGGTTCAAGTCATGATCTCAGTGTTGTGAGACTGAGTCCTGCCTGGGCTTGTGTGGAGCATGGAGCCTGCTTAAGATTTTCTCCCTCTCCCTTTGCTCCTCCCCACAAGTTCATGTACATGCTCTTGCTCTCTCTCTCTCTCTCTCTCTCTCTCTCTCTCTCAATAATGTCTAACTGACGAGTTAGTCATAAGAGCTATCTTGAGAATGGTCATAGACTACAGTGGGAATGTTAGAGGAAAAGCTACTTCTATCTTAAAGGATTATAGATAGATTCCTAGTGAAATTTATACCTTAACCAAAACTTGAAAGAGGGATAGGGAGGGTAGGGACTGCAAGTATAGAGATCACTAAAGACAAAAGGATCAGCATATGGAAATTTCCATAGATAATTTTAAGCATAGCCTTTTATTGGAACTACAAGTAAATAAGTGAAGCAAATTGAATCAGGAGATGTGAAACCAGAGGCCTAACTCTATAGACTGTACTCTATTATTTTGGTATACTATCTCTTTTTCTATTGACATATAATTAACAGACTTATATTAGTTTCAGGTGTGCAATATAATGATTTGACAATTCTGTACATTCTCAGTGCTTATCAAGGTAAGTATACTCTTAATCATCTTTATCTGTTTCACCTAGGCTCCACCCACCTACCTCCTGGCAACCACCATTTTGGCCTATTTATGAGTCTGTTTTTGTTATATTTGTCTCTTTTTTTCTTTGTTCATTTGCTTCTTAAATTCCACATGAATGAAATCATATTGTATTTGTTTTTCTCTGACTTATTTCATTTAGCATTATATCCTGCAGATCCATCCATGTTGCTGTACATGGCAAGATTTCATTCTTTTTTAAGCCTGAGTAATATCCCATTGTATATCTTGTGGTACATACATACTAGGATAGTAAGACAGCAGCCAGTGCAAGGAGAATAGAATATAACCAGGAGAATAGAACAAAAAACTGGGTAAATTGTGTGAATTAATACAGGAAATATTAGAAAGATCTCCATATGCCCACTGAGAAACTTAAATTTTATAATGAAGGCAGAAGGGAGTGAGGGAGAGGATTAAAATTACTGTTTGATTTACAAAATTTCTATTTTCAAATTCTTAAAACAATAAATAAAAGTTTATTTTTTAATCCAACTTAATACCAGTCTTTTCTCTCTACCCAAACCCATCACTTCACTCTAGTGAATTGTTATCATATATCTGTTGACACCCTCAACTCAGCTTCACCTTAATTCTGATACATTTGCACAGTTCTGATATTAAGAGGTAAAGAAATATCAGTATCCGTCAGAGCTGACGTTATCAAAATATCATCATCTCTTCAGGTCCTCAAATACCTATTCTGTGCTTTACTACTGTGGAATCCATCTCCTATTTCCCTTCCTGTATTACTCTTGCAGTCCATTGGTTTCCTATGAAAGCTTTAAGACACTTTTAGTGTTTCTGCAGCAAATTGCAATACAGGAAAAATTTATGAAGTATCAAACATTCTTTTTTAATTTCCTGCCACAATTAGGCATGAGGACACCATTCTTCTAATTCTATACCAGTCTTGAGATTGGGAAAACTATGTGTCTTTCTAAAGCTCTTTAGCCTATGTTCAAGGAGCAAATAATTGTTCCTATTATTTTCCCCCTTAGATCTCTACAAGGAATAAAAACATCTGCACCAGTCAGTTTCTTTCTTTCCTTCTGTTATCCTCGCTCCATATCACTGGAAGAGAGCAGAGGGCCCCAAACATAGAAATCTCATTCAGAACCATCAAATTCTCTAATTTATCCCTCAATTCTCTTATCCCCCGGTAAACAAATTTCATAAATTCTCTAAGGATGAGAAGACTTGTTATTACATATTACTCTGAATAAAATATTTATTGCCTGAAAATATTCCATTAATCTAAATGCTTGATGCATTTGAAACTTAAAATCCAAAATATATTCCATCTTCTACTCTTTACAGCTCTTACCTAAAGCCAAGATTAATTAGCTTTCATGCAATTGAGACATGGATCAAGAGTTTTAAGGATACATCTAGTATGGGATGAATGTCAGCTAATAACAGTTCAGAAACAGTCTTACACAACACATTAAGAAGAGCTAGTCATATCCGGGCTTTTTAAAAAATGATTCTGATTGATTTTAAAATATTGAATGCAGAAGCAAGGACATATGCTTTTGCAATATTTTAGCTATGAGATAAAGACATCCAGGATAAAATTAATATTGTGAGTGAGAGAGTAAAAGAAACAAATTAAGGAGATAAGCAAACTGGCAGGACCTAGTGATAAACTGAAAATAGGAGTATAGAAAAAGGAACAATACGGAATCTCCTTATATGAGACTTAGGATTGACAGAGAAGGATATACAATAGTGAGAGGCCCATTTAAAATCTTGAATTGTGCACATCTACAGGACTCTCAGTAGGAAATAATAAGATAACAAAATAAGAATGTTCAGTGTAGCTAATAGTAATGAGTGTTCTCCATATTCCAAATGCAGCTGTATATGCTTTATCTATACTATCTAAATTTATCACTATAACCCCAAGATGTAAATATTATTTTTACCTGAATTTTGCACATGATAAAAACACAAGATAAAGAAGTTAAGCAAATTTTTCAAAGACATTCAGAAAGGAAAAAAGTGTAAATTTAAACCCTCTAAGTCTGATCTAGATGCCCAAGAAATAAGCTGAATGTTGAAATCAGAACAATGTAAGATGCATTTTTCTCTGTAGATATAAATTTGGGAATTAGCCTATTTGAAGTCATCTTATTTATAAGAATCCCCTCATTTATAAGGGAGAGCAAAAGAAAGGATTTTCTAGAGAAGAGATTTCAGATGGATCAACAACCATAGGGATTAGAAAAAGAAAAGCCACAAAAGAGAATGAAAGAGACAAAGCAGTAGGAAGAAGTTCCAGGAAATGTGAGACAGTGAGAATGAAGCTATAAAGAGTTTCACAAGTTAACAGTTTATAGTCTCATATGCAGCAGAATTTGAATTAAATGAAGACCGAATTGTGTTTAATGAGTGAAACAAGGGGAGGCTAGTGGTGACCTTGGCTAGAGTAGTTTAAATGGTGCAAAAATTAGATGAGTTGATGTACAAATGGTTAATAGGATGGAGGAAACAATTATCATATAGGTGAAAATGTGAAAGTATAATTAAGAAATGGCTAAAACTTCTTAAATCTGACATTGCTAAATGTCATTTATAGTTAGATGGTCGATTATATTCAAACTGAAACAAAGCTAGCCAAAAACAAACAAACAAACAAACAAAACAAAAACAAGGATTTGACTCTTCAACTCTATAAACATACTCCTAATGTTCCCTTACTTCTCTGTAATAAATTTTTAATCCAACTCTTTGCTATGCAATACATACAAGGAGCAATATGTCATTGTCAAATGTGTTTCCATTGTCAAATGGAAATTCAGTTTAGAATTTTAATATCAAGAATCCATCCTTACTGAGAACCCTTTGATGGGAAAAGGCAGAGAGGGAAGATCTCAGGATCTGGAGAATAGGAAACGGTAGCAGCCAATTAGAGTATTTTACTATCAAAGAAATCTATAAGAAAGTACTGAATGAGACAGTACAATCCCAGATCTCAGCTTGCAAGCTGGGGAGAAATTCTTCTTAGCACAAGGATATTCAAGGAAGCATTGAAATATATCATATAGATGTTCTATTCTAAAAGTAGAAAGAAAATACAACCAAATGTAAATATTACAATATTAAATGTGTAAGTTTGAAGTAAAATTCATATGGTGAAAATCTGAAAAAAATTGGACTGCTAACACATTTAAATGAATCTTTAAAAAATATATCCAATAAAAATGTTTTTCCCCAACAAAAATGTCTTAAACTCCCAAGAAAATGAACTATATAAGCTGACACAGGATAACCTATGTGATGTGTTCATTGCCTTTTTAATAACTAATATGCATGTAAACTTTAATACTGGAATTATCTTACCAAACCATTGTTAATTTTTCTTAGTTTTCTCTGCTAGAAACATGTCTACACATAGAAAATAGAGGGGGGCAGAACTATTGATTCAAAAGCAACTTATGAAGATAGGTCTCTTTTTCAATGATGTTTATAAGATGATAAGTTGTAGATTTATTAGAAGCAGAAGTAGGACATAGGTGATTCAAATGTGAAGAGTCAGTTTGTGTGATACAAAAAGGTATTTATCGTCATTTGTTTTGTGGTAACTTTTCCATTAACCAGTTATATAGGAATCATTCAGATTTACTTGAAGTTAGAAGCTGGCCAGGACTTTGAGTTCTTCATATAGTCTCCCTTATTGTTTCAAGCAGATTGGGCAAAAGACAATAGTCAAGGATGAGAAACCAAACGGCACTAACAACTTTCATCTTGCTGGGACTCACAGAGAACCCTCAACTAAAAATTTTGCTTTTTATGTTTCTGTTTCTTTCCTACATGTTGAATGTATCTGGAAACCTAACCGTCATCATCCTCACTCTGATTGATTCCCACCTTAAAACACCAATGTATCTTTTCCTCCAAAATTTCTCCTTCCTAGAAATTTCATTCACAACTGCTTGTGTCCCCAGATTTTTATATAGCATATCATCGGGGGACAAATCCATTACCTATAATGCTTGTGTCAGTCAACTGTTGTTTACAGACCTCTTTGCAGTAACAGAATTTTTTCTCTTTGCTACTATGTCCTATGATCGCTATGTGGCCATCTGCAAACCCCTGCATTACATGACCATCATGAGCAGAAGAGTCTGCAAGAACTTCATCGTCTTCTGTTGGGTAGCAGCACTGATCATCATTCTCCCACCAATTAGTCTAGTTTTGGGCCTGGAATTCTGTGATTCAAACATCATTGATCATTTTTGTTGTGATGCATCTCCTATCCTGAAGATCTCTTGCTCAGACACATGGTTGATAGAACAGATGGTTATAGTCTGTGCTGTGTTGACATTCATCATCACCTTCATGTGTGTAGTTCTCTCTTACATTTATATTATTGGGACCATTCTAAGGTTTCCCTCTGCTCAGCAAAGGAAAAAGGCCTTTTCCACTTGTTCTTCCCACATGATTGTTGTTTCCATTACTTATGGTAGCTGTATCTTCATTTATGTCAAACCTTCAGCCAAGGATGAGGTAGCTATTAATAAAGGGATTTCACTCCTTATTACTTCTATCTCACCAATGTTGAATCCCTTTATTTACACACTGAGAAACAAGCAAGTGAAGAAAGCTTTTCATGATTCAATTAAAAAATTGCATTCCTATCAAAGATGTAAAGGAGAAATGAGTCAATCAATCTAACTGAAAGGAAGGATGGAAAGGCACAAAACCTGAAGCTTCTCCAGTCATACTGACACTCTCACTTTCTTTTTAAACTGCTTAATATGAACCCTATTCCACTGTTTATTCTCCACTAAAATTAAACTCTGCGTATATTTACTCTTAAATTCTGACAGAAATTGATATTTGCTAAATATGTTGCTTGTTATCACTGGAAACACAGTAAACCACATTTTTGGGTTAGGGGGTGGGGGTGTTGGCATATTTCTACACTGTTAGGTGTGACTATGTAGCCTATGTTATAGTTAACAGAATGGTTGTGGAAGTGATGTGCACCATTTTTAGACCTGGCCTATAAAACATCTAATATGTGACTCACCAGCCCTCTTTTTTCCCATCTACCAATCAGATGCCCAGGTTTCAATGACTTTGTAAGCTTCAGAGTGGTGATGAATGACGTTGATTTTCCATCTCAGCTATAGTCTTCATCCAAAGCACAGGCAACCTTTTGTTTTAAGATTTTAAATGTATTCATGAGAGACACACACACACACACACACAGAGAGAGAGAGAGAGAGAGAGAGAGGCAGAGACACAGGCAGAGGGCGAAGCATGCTCTATGCAGGGAGCCTGATGTGGGCCTCGATCCCAGGTCTCCAGGATCACGCCCTGGGCCGAAGCAGGCGCTAAACCGCTGAGCCACCCAGGGATCCCCAACCATAGCAAATTTGATAAAGCTTCTCTCTACCCCACTCAACTCAGTTGTCACCAGATTTGACAAGTAAAATATTGCAGAACTATCCCTGCTATGTAGAAAGGGGACTACATTCACAGTTACATCTATTTTGGCTAATGGATGAAAGTATTATTAGAAGTATATACTGTTAAATTTAATACTATGGAAATTATATCTTGACTATTGTCATCTTCCTCCTCAGATACCCATAAATTCAAATATAGCCCAAAACAACCATATGAGGTAAATAGTACTACAAACAATGTATACAAACTTGTAAGTTATAATACTACCCACCTCCCTGTCACATCTTCTGGTCCTATAAACATCTCGAGCTAAGTGCTTAAATTACTTCCTTTCATATTCATTGTGAGGAGACAATTATTTAAATAAAATTCTAGACTTTTTTCAATCACTTTTTTTGAATAAACAGTGTTTAAATTGCCCTTTACAATTTTCACGGAGTCCATTGCATGGAGGCATTATAGAATATATTATGTCTATGTAATATTTTGCTTTTCTTGACCTTTCATGTACATTGGTAGGAGTAATGTAACTGTATCAGAAATATATCTTCAAAATACTCTACAAGGGGTTGTGTAAGTAGATGTCAGTCCCTCAATCTCTTTCAGATTCCCTAAGCTTAACTGAGGGAGTAAATTTTAGCCTCCTATATTAAGATTCGCCATTCTAAAACACAATCGTCACTATACTTGAAACTCTTACAAGCTAGGATAAGTTGAATAAATCTGAATGAGCATTTTAAGATGTGCATATTGAGCTAAAGTAGTTTTCTCACACATTATGATTGATATTTCACTGGTAATTCTTCAGCAACATCCTAATAATTGATCTTTTATGGTCTTACTCTTTGAAAGTGTATTTCTCTGAAGGTCTGTCTTTAATTAAGGTCCTTGGTCACAGCTTTGACCCACCACTGCTAAGGCAAGGCTGTTACTTGTCTGCACCTCACACCCTGGGACCTAAGGTGCAGCTATGACTAGACTCCACTGCTCTGTGCTCAGCCCACGGGGGAATGACTGTACCCTCCCTGGTAGTGGAAACTGTACACCCCACCCAGCGGGGACCTTCCCAGTCATTTGGAGATGCAAGTCTTTTCACACCAAAGCCCATCTTAAAAGACTCCAAGAGGCAACTGCTCCCTCAAATTTGTAGACATCAACGCAAAGCCAGTAGAAAGATGGAAAGGAAAAGCAAGATGACACCATCAAGAGAGTACAATAATTTTCCAATTACTGAGACCAAAGAAATGGAAATCTATGAGTTACATGAAATAGAATTCAACGTATTTATTTTAAAGGGAATGAATAAGCTGTGAGACTCTAAGTACAGTATGGATAATAATTGAAATACCAAATCATGTACTTGAATTTGGCTGAGAGATCTTAAACATTCTCACCACAAAATACAAAATTATATACATGTAAGGTGATGGAAGTGTTAATTAACTTGATTGTGGTAGTCATCTTACAATGTATATGTGTATTAAATCCTCGTTAAGTCATTATTTACAATTTTATTTGACTTTTATTCCTAACAAATCAGGAAAAAACACAGACAAATGCATACAAAAAATCAGTTAATAATAAAAATGGAAATACAAATGCCCATGAAATCACCAACAGAAATTGCGTTGTCTTTTATCTTGTTAAAAGATTTCTTCTTTCTTATTATGTGAATAGTTATATTTATACTAAGCATTAATTATACATTTTACAGAATTAACAAATAATAAAAATTGTCCCTATTATCTTACAAATACTTAAAATGATGTTGAAATGAAAGAAAAGAAAATTTCTCCTTTTCCCCTGTAACCTTGTACTTATTATTGTGTACTTGGTCTACTTCTGATGTCAGTGTTATTTTTATGTATCTCAGGACATTTCCCCCAGTTTTGTTTGTTCCACTCTATATTCCCAAAGTCTTACACAAGAGACTCATTAATAATGTAAAGGACAGAACCACCAAGGACATTATGTGTTTATTGCACTTAAATGAAAATTGGGTCAGTTTTGTCAATTTTGAAATATTTTCCTGTACTAGAAATACCAGAATACTAATTTTTACAGAAACAGAGATCTTAATCTACTCATTTAAACTAGTATAAGCTTTGTAGTTAACAGGATAAAGAAAATGTTTCCTGGGCTCACAAGAAGGTAGGGTTTCTGCTGAAAATTTTTCATCTTGTGCGGATGGTGGACCATGAGTGAAAACTGCAATTGCTGAGCTCTCTGTGTGGATCTGTATTCCCAGAATGAGCTATCAGAGGCCACTAAACTATCTCCATGATAAGAAATTCCTGGATGATTTTTTACCCTTTGTAACTTGGGGTTCAGTAAGCATCTGAGATCATGATTATCAGAAAAGTATATTTTTTGTCATTTTTCCCCTTTTATGAACTCCAGAATAATGTTTACTCTGAGGAAAGTGTCTAAAACAAGATAACAGATACAGTGTGTTATTTTAATAATTTATGAAAGGTTTCCACAACCATTTATGAAGTGTGGCTTTTCAGTATGAGTGATAAATCTATGAGTCACTGCCAATCTGTTTTTATATATCAATACAATGAAGATCATCTATGTGTCATAGAATTTGGAGAGACACTTTTAAGCATCCTCTGCCACAATCTCACCCTCATTTTAAGCAAAAACTATACAAAAATAAATAAGTAAACAAAATCTATGCATAAAATGTGTAAATTTTATCTCCATTGAAAGATTTATTTGCTGTCATTTTATCAATGAGTGACCCTGCTCTGTAAGAGTCATTCACAATTTAATGTAAGCTCAATTTTTAATCTCTGTATCTTAATATCAATGTCAGTCTCATGTTCTTAAATAATGTGAAATATTAAGGACTGGGAGAAAATGGTGGTATTTTTTGAAGAAGAGATACATCTTCAGTACATACAAGCTGAATGAGGTCCTCAGAATGAGGTGCTTATATGTGATTGTGGTGATGGGAATTGAGTGTATATTTCTGGACATCAGAAACAATTCATTTCTGGGCAGCCTGGATGGCTCAGTGGTTTAGCGCCACCTTCAGCCCAGGGCGTGATCCTGGGGTCCTGGGATCGAGTCCTGAGTCGGGCTCCTGGCATGGAGCCTGCTTCTCCCTCTGCTTATGTCTCTGCCTCTCTCTCTGTGTTTGTCTCTTATGAATAAATAAATAAAATCTAAAAAGAAAGAAAGAAACAATTCCTTTCTATACCACCATTGGAAATGCTGTGTTGTCCCTTTGTGTCTCTTAACCAGGTGTTGGAGAGCTGCAGTTAACTTTTAGACAAACCATGTAACCTGTTCTTACTCTCATTTTGCTTTTATATATTCTTTAGGCTAAACTATGGGACTAGGTACAAAGTGGGAGCTGATACTTGCCTGTCTTAATTATTAATAAGAAAACATTTTAAAGCAACCAAGTGAAATTTCATGCAACCATCTAACTGAGGCCTCTAAAGCAAATGATTTTTAATTCAGTAATGTTGGAAAAAGGCAAGGTATGCAATGATTGAAGATAGGAAATACCTCAGTTAGCTGATATGCAAGTAATCAGATCAGAGAAACAACCAAATATATAATATTTGTTGATGCAAATAATTTCAAATAACTGAATTACTATGTTGTACATCAAACCAATGTAATATTGTGTGTGACCTATACTCAAATAAAAATACCTTTTAATAAATAAATAAGGGCAATTGGGAGCCTCAATCATTAAAGTGTCTGACTCTTGATTTCAGGTCAGGTCATGATCTCAGGGTTGTGGGATTGAGCCCCACATTGGGCTCTGTTCAGGGGGAGTCTGCTTGAAGATTTCCTTTCTCTCTCTCCTTCTGCTCCTCCCCCCAGCTCTCACTTTTCCCTTTTTTTTTATAAAATTAATTTTTGTGGTGATCAATTTACCACCATACAGAATAACACCATGCTTCCATCCCCGTCAATTGTCCCCCTCAGTGCCCGTCACCCATTCACGCCCCACCCCCGCCTCCCCCCCCTCCACCAGACCCCAAGTTCATTTCCCAGATTAGAAAGTCGCTATTTCTGTCTCCCTTTCTGATATTTTCTCACACATTCTTCCCCCTTCAATCCCTTATATTCCTTTCACTATATTCATATTCCCCA
This sequence comes from Nyctereutes procyonoides, assembly GCF_905146905.1. Classification (NCBI taxonomy): domain Eukaryota; kingdom Metazoa; phylum Chordata; class Mammalia; order Carnivora; family Canidae; genus Nyctereutes; species Nyctereutes procyonoides. Next base: position 60,728,183 of record NW_026575047.1, on the reverse strand, counting down.
AATGAATGATAACATATACTGTTTGTCCTTCTCCGATTGACTTACTTCACTCACATAATACACTCCAGTTTTCATCCCCACGTTGAAGCAATATGGTGGGTAATGGTCCTTCTAATGGCATGAGTAATTATTTCCCATTGTAAACCATAAACCACATCTTCTTTATCCATACATCCTTGATGGCACCGACGGCTCCTCCACAGATTGCTATTGTGACATGGCTGCTAGAACATCAGGGGTGCAGGTGTCCCGGCGTAGTCATTGCATCTGAATCTTTGGTAAATCCCTAACATGCAAATTCAGGGTCGAAGGGCAGATATATTTTACCTCTTGAGGAACCTCCACACAGTTTCCAGAGTGGCTGCACCAGTTCACATTCGCCACCACATTGTAAGAGGTTCCCTTTTCTCCACAATCCTCTCCAACTTTGTGGGTTTCCTGCCTTGTTAATTTTCCCCATTCTCACTGTGTGAGGTGGTATCTCATTGGATTGATCTGTATTTCCTAATGGCAAGTATGCAGAGCATTTTCTCATGTGCATGTTGCCATGTCTAAGTCGTCCCTGTGAATTTCCTCTTCATGACTTTGCCCATTTCCATGATTGGGGATGTTTTGTTTCTTTGCTGTTAGAGAGTTTTAAGAAGTTCTTTATAATAATGGAAACTAGCCCTTTATCAGATAGTCATTGCAAATAACTCTTCTTCCCATTTTGTAGTTGTCTTTGAGTTTCTTTGTTGACTGTATCCTTTGCTGTGCAAAAGCTTCTTATCTTGATGAAGTCCCAATAGTTCATTTTTGCTTGTTTTCTTTTGCTTTTGTGGATGTATCTTGCAAAATTACTGTGGCCAAGTTCAAAAAAGGTGTTGCCTGTGTATCTCGTCTAGGATTTTGATGGAATCTTGTCTCACATTATAGATCTTTCATCCATTTTGAGTTTATCATTGTGTATGTGAAAGAGAGTGGTCTAGTTTCATCTTCTGCATGTGGATGTCCAATTTTCCCAGCACCATCATTGAAGAGACAGTCTTTCTCCAGGTGATAAGTTTTCTTTCCTCCTTTATACACCGAATAAATTAGTTGACCAAAAAAAGTTCAGGGTCCACGTTCTGGGTTCTCTTTCTGTTCCATTGACCTATTGTCTGTTTATGTCCATACCACACTGTCTAGAAGAACACAGCTTTGTAGTAACAACCTGAAATCTGGCAATTGTGATGCCACCCAATATTGTTTTCTTTTTTAAAATTCCCCCTGGCTGTTCGGGGTCTTCTGATTCACACAAATCTTAAAATAATTTTGTTCTAAGTCCCTCTAAGAAGTCCATGGTATTTTGATAGGGATTGCATTAAACGTGGTCAATTTCCCTGGGTAAACATTGACATTTTCACAATATTAATTCTGCCAGTCCATGATCATGGAATATTTTTCCATCTCTTTGTGTCTTCCTCAATTTCTTTCAGAAGTGTTCTATAGTTTTTAGGGTATATTTTGAGAACCATTTGAATGGTAAATGGTTCTCCAACCTTTTATTTTCAGGGAAATTATTTTGGGAAAGTTTTCAGCTAGTTTTTGTTCAAATACATATTCTGGCCCTCTGTCCCTTTCGGCGCCCTCGGGAACCCCAATTAAACGTAGGTTTTTCTTCCTTAGGCTGTCATTTATTTCCCTTAATCTATCTTCATGGTCCTTTAATTGTCTGTCTCTTTTTTCCTCAGTTTCCCTCTTTGCCATTAACTTGTCTTCTATGTCACTCACTCGTTCTTCCACCTCGTTAACCCTCGTCGTTAGGACTTCTAGTTTGGATTGCATCTCATTCAATTGATTTTTAATTTCTGCCTGATTGGATCTAAATTCTGCAGTCATGAAGTCTCGTGAGTCCTTAATGCTTTTTTCTAGAGCCACCAGTAGCTGTATAATAGTGCTTCTGAATTGGCTTTCTGACATTGAATTGTAATCCAGATTTTGTAACTCTGTGGGAGAGAGGGCTGTTTCTGATTCTTTCTTTTGAGGTGAGGTTTTCCTTCTAGTCATTTTGCTCAGTGCAGAGTGGCCAAAAACAAGTTGTATTGGAACACGGGGGAGTATCTTCTGAATCTGTAGACTTTAAGTCCCTTGACTTCCCCTGGAACTTGTCCGTCCAGCTGGTCTTCTGGGGGAGGGGCCTGCTGTGCTATTTTCAGGTGTTAGCACTTGGGGGAGCTGCTCTGTCCCTGCCTGCTGCTGGGCTCAGTGGGGGTTGTTTACCCCTGAGGCCCCAGGAGGAACAGCCGCAGTTGCTATGGCAACTCTGGAAGCCTGGATTCAGCCTCCTCAGGAACTACGGGGCTCTCCGTCCGCAGGGCCTGGAGGCTCCGGGGCGGGGCCGCTGATCTGCTCAGCTCGGGGCAGGAGCGTCCTTGCTGTCCTGGGCCCTCCCGGCCTCTGCCTGTCCCGGGGGGAGGCCGGATCCTGGGCTGTGTCCCGGCGCCCTGTGCTCCGGGGCCTGCGCTGTTGGATTCGCGCTCCCGCCCCGCATCCCCCTCCGCAGAGCCGCGCCCGAGCCCTTCGGAGCTGCTCCGGGGCCCCGCCGTGAGCGCTGCAGCCCTTAGGGAGCTCGGCGCACTCTCCCGGGGCGCAGGTGTCTGTTAGTGTCCAGGGACCCCGAGGGCATCCCCGCCCTCCTGGGTCCTGCTCCAACTCCCTGCAAGCCCCTTTCCGCCCGGGAAGGTTGGTGCAGCTCCTGCTTCTCCGGGAAGGGGCTCTCCTGTCCTGGGGACACTCGCCCCGGCCTCAGCCTGGCTCCTCGCGGGGCCCCTCCCCCTCGGAGGCCTTTTGTTTCTTTATTTCTTTTTCCCCGTCTTCCTACCTTGATAGAAGCGCGAACTCTTCTCACTGTAGCATTCCAGCTGGTCTCTCTTTAAATCTCAGGCCGAATTCGTAGATTTTCAGGATGATTTGAAGGTTATCTAGGTAATTTTTTGGGGACAGGTGATTTGGGGACCCTACTCTTCCGCCATCTTGCCCCTCCTCCCCAGCTCTCTCTTTCTTAAATAAATAAATAAATAAATAAATAAATAAATCCTTAAAATTTTAAATAAATAAATGAATAAATAAAAATTTTTTTATTGCTTTAATAAAAAGCAATGGGTTATAATCTTTTTGCTGGTAGAGGGTTTTTCCTTAATGTGGATAGCTGCTAACTGATGAGTGGTGGTTGCTAATGGTTGCACAATTCCTTAAGATAAGACAACAGTGAAGTTTGCCACATCAATTAATTCTTTTCACAAACAATTCTCTGTTGTGTGTGATGCTGCATGATAGCACTTTACCCACAATATAACTTTCAAAACTAGAGTCAGTCCTCTCAAACTCTGCCACTGCTTTATCAACTAAGTTTATGTAATATTCTAAATCCTTTGTTATCATTTCAACTATCTCCACAGCATCTTTGCCAAGAGTTGATGCCGTCTCAAGAAACCAGTTTATTTACTCATCCATAGGAACAACTTTTCATCCATTAATGAGATTTAAGCAACTTAGTTACATCTGCAGGCTCTACTTCTAATTCTTGTTCTCTTGTTACTTCCACAACTATAGTTACTGCCTCCGCTGAAGTCTCATAGCCCTCAAAGACCTATATTAGGATCAGAATCAACTTTATCCAAACTCTTGTTCATGTTGCTATTTTGACCTCTTCCCATGAATCACAAATGTTCTTAATGGCATCTAGAATGGTGAATCCTTTCCAGATGGTTTTCAATTTGCCCAGGTCCATCAGAAGAATCATTTTATATGGCATCTCAAGCCTTATGAGATGTATTTCTTAAATAATAAGACTAGAAAGTTAAAATTACTTCATTATTCATGGGTGCAAAATGGATATTGTGGTAGTAGCATGAAAATAACATTAATCTTATTGTAAATCTCCATCAGAGCTCTTGAGTGACCAGATGCACTGTCAACAAGTAGTAATATTTTGAAAGGAATCTTTTTTTTTTTTTTTTTGGAGCACCAGTTCTCAATAGTAGGTTCAAAATATTCAGCAAACCATGTTGTAAACACTTTGTGCTGTCATCCAGGCTTTGTTGTTCCATTTTTAGAGCACAGACAGAGCAGATTCAACCTAATTCTTAAGACCTTTCAAGAACTTTTCCTTTGCAATCACACCTTGACTAAATGGTTGGTGCAAGAGGCTTAGCTTGCAGCTTATCTTGGCTTTGGACCTGCCTTTCTCGCTTGGCTTAATCATTTCTAGCCTTTGATTCATAGTGAAAAACCTGTGACTCTTCCTTGTACTTGAACACCTCAAGGCCATTGTAGGGCGGGTAACTGGCCTATTTCAATATTTTGTCTCAGAGACTAGGGAGTCTAGAGGAGAGGGAGAGAGATGGGGGAATGGCCAGTAGGTGGAGCGGTCAGAACACACACAACATTTATCAATTACATACTCCATCTTCTATGGGCATGGCTCATGGCACCCCAAAACAATCACAATAGGTAACATGAAGGGTCACAGATCACCATAACAAATACGATAATAATTAAAACCTTGAAATATAGTGAGAATCATCAAAATGTGCCAAAAAGGCATGAAGTACACAAATGCTGGTGGAAAAATAGTAATGTTAGACTTGCTTGAGGGGGGGTTGCCACAAACCTTCAATGTGTAAAAAAAAAAAAAACAAACCCTCAGTATCCAAGAAACACAATAAAACAGGGCGTGCCCATATTCATGATTCTTCAGTATTATTTAAACTATGAACTTTTAAGTGGTCTTCTCTGTTATATTTACTATTAAAAATATTTATAAATGTCAAATGTTATTACTAGAGTCATAGTATATATTACTGGTAGTTGGTTAAACATATATTTATACTAAATAAATAGTACTTAACAAATAGTATTTAACAATAATACATATATAGAGACCATATACTTAACAATAGTACCGGATGAAGAGAAAAAGGAAGCATGCTGAAAATGCAGCTAGGCAGAAATTTCAAGCATTGAGTCAACTGCTCTAGCTGAAAAGCACAAATGGTAAATGTATGCAGTTGAGCCTAACAAAGAGAGTACATTTTATTTACAAAAAAGGCCAATACAGATGATCTTTCTAAAAGCACTTTCAGAGCACCTGGGTGGCAGTCATTAAGTGACCAACTCTTGGTTTCAGCTCAGGTCATAATCTCAGGTTATGAGATGGAGCTCTGCATCAGCTCCGTGCTCAGTACAGAGTCCACTTGAGTCCCTCTTGCACCTCCCCCCATTGCCCTTTCTCTCTAAGATAAAAATAAATAAATCTTAAAACAAAACAAAACAAAAGTACTTTCATTACAATGTTGATGCACAAAACAGACAAGAACTGGTTAAGTTTTAGAGAATGATTTGACAAATAAGAAGCAAAAACAGTAAGGTGAATGTGATAGAGGCTTTAGGGAAGGATTTGTTATTTTAAATTTGATTAAAATTTCAGTAACCTAGATAGTAAGGCAATTAGAAGCATTTCAACTTTACCAAGTCATAATGTGATGATAAGCAACAGTAGTTCTATTATTTTCGTATGCACAGCTTAATTACTCAAGACGAATAGTTCTCAAGCTTTGATATGTTTCAGAATCACCCAGAGTGATAAAGTACCTAAACGCTAAGGCTTATTAAAGCAGGATGGAGCCTGGGCCTTTGAATTTTTACCAAGTTCCCTTGTAATATATTAGTTATATTAGTGCATCAAAACATTGTGCTCCAGTGAAGAATGAACAAAAGTGGGAATCAGGCTCATTTTTGATACTCAGAGATTGTTAGTGGATAGGAACAGAGTGTGGGTGTTTACAAGAGTCTTTTTTTATATTAAAAATTTTTAGACATAGCCACGCTAAGATTTATGAAGTTATATCGCAAAACACACAGAGTCTGCCAAAATGATCAATGTCTATACTTTTATTTAATAAAGAACCAGGACTTCAAGTAAACACATCAAACTTATGACTTTGATTTTTAATTCAGCTTGTGAGTATTGAAGAATTATTGGGCAAGGAAAGGATATTAGACTACCTGTGAAATCACCTATAGGTCTCTTCTACTCCTGTGGCTAAAATTGCATTAAACTAGTGTATTCACATGAAAGATTAACTGATAAAAGAAATTTGAGAAAGTGACAAGAGCTATACAATGAGGACGCTAGTACAGTAAAAACTTTGAGAAAACTTTTCTTCAATCAATCATGTAATACACCTCATTTAGAGCTGAGGATGGCTGTGTATTCACATTTATCATTCAGCCACTTTTTTCATTTTTAATGTCAATTTTACAAACAGATTGGACTGAAGTCAGAAGCCTGTGATGAGAAATCATACAAGACTAACAACATTCATCCTTCAGGCACTAATTATGACCCACAACTTCTGATATTTACCTTTTTGATTGTCACCAAGAACCTTTTGTTTATTCATTTACTTTCAGGTAGAGCAAACTGAAAAAAAAGTCAAGGTTGGTATCTGTCCCTTTCCAGAGATATTGAAATACCCACTCTTTCAAAGGAGGTAAGAGTTTCTGGCATTACAGTGCCATGAGGATCATTTTTTTCTCCTTTTAAATATTATATTATACAAGATAATGTTTCCTAGGCCTTTCATGAGAAAGCCAATCCAATCTGTTGGATAGACCAACCTCAGAGTGTTTCCTACATGTTCAGAGAAGCTCTGAGAATAAATGTGAATGCATGAACAAAAATGAAAAGAAGTGCAGAAAATCTTCATCAAAGATTTCAACTAAGAAAGAAAAGAAATTAAAGAAATTATGACTGACAGAAAAGTAAGTAGAATATGTTTTGCAACATTTGTAATATTGCCCTTTGTGAAATTTTAGCCATATTTTTCTCTGAGAAAAAAAAAGATTTCACCTGCCTGTATTAAAATAAGATATATGAGTTATAGCTTATGTATTTATTTTATAAAGATTCCAAGAGTATACATGAGATATTTCAATACTAAATAGGTGAATATATAAATAAGAATCCTAATATAAGAAATATCCAGAAATAACATCAGCTATATCACCACAACCTCAAAGTGTGAAATAAAAACACCCATTGTGTGTGCATGTGTGTGTGTATTTCTCCCTTCATATCTCCAAAGTCATGCTGCAAAAAACATCATCCATTAGAAATCTCGGCCTCCTTTCAAATACTTATTGAAAGATAAACTGAAGTCCATTGGTTTTATGTTGCTTTCAGTTAATTTATTGAATTCCATCTTATAATACTGTGTAATATAATTCCATCTTATAATACTGTGTAATATAAGAAAAATATTTTGAACTCTGAGTAGTGCTCAGTGAGTTGAGTAAGGTTATATACTGAGCTGAGTAAGGTTACATAGTGATGCATACAGGGCCTGAGAGATAAGGAGAAAGAATGAGAGAGAAGTAGGTAGACTGAAGCAATCATTCTCCACTTCTAAATTTAACCTAATATATATGTTGAATATGTCCCCAGATTCACTGGAAGCACTCTAGTTTTCAAACCATGAGCTTAAGTCAGCACTTATTTCTCAGGTTAGTGACTATCACCCAGTGGATTTAACAGTATATAATGGCTAACCACTAGATGTGGTTCTTCGTCTACCTCAGTATGAATAAAATATCCCCAAACCAATATCAGCTATACTTTCAACCTCAAATTGTAAAATAAAGGCAAAAGCATAACATGATGTGATGATTTTAAAAATGAAGAGAAATTCTTTACAAAGAAATGAAATGTGGCTCAAAGGGAATTGCTTTCACTCACTGATGTGAGATAATAAACATTGAAACGCTGATTAAAAATTGAAAATATTCAAGCTCTTATTTTAGTAATTATTTCTTTTTAAATTTAATTTTATTTATTTTTTTCACTCTTTTTTTCTTTAATTGGAGTTCAACTTGCCAACATAGAGCATAACACCCAGTGCTCATCTCGCCCGCCAAGTACCCCCCCTCAGTGCCTGTCACCCAGTCACCCCAACCTGCCGCCCACCTCCCATTCCACCACCCCTTGTTCATTTCCCAGAGTTAGGTGTTTCTCATGTTTTGTCACCCTCACTGATGTTTTCACTCATTTTCTCGCCTTTCACTTTGATTCCCTTTCACTATTATATTTATATTCCCCAAAAGAATGAGACCATATAATGTTTGTCCTTCTCCCATTGACTTATTTCACTCAGCATAATACCCTCCAGTTCCATCCACATCGAAGCAAATGGTGGGTATTTGTCGTTTCTAATGGCTGAGTAATATTCCATTGTATACATAGACCACATCTTCTTTATCCATTATCTTTTGATGGACACCGAGGCTCCTTCCACAGTTTGGCTATTGTGGACATTGCTGCTAGAAACATCGGGGTGTAGGTGTCCTAGCATTTCACTGCATCTGTATCATTGGGGTAAATCCCCAGCAGGGCAATTGCTGGGTCATAGGGAAGATCTATTTTGAACTTTTTTTGAAAACTCCACACAGTTTTCCAGAGAGGCTGCACCAGTTCACATTCCCAGCAACAGTGTAAGAGTGTCCCCCTTTCTCCACATCCTCTCCAACATTTGTTGTTTCCTGCCTTGTTAATTTTCCCCATTCTCACTGGTGTGAGGTAGGATATCATGGTGGTTTTAATCTGTGTTTCCCTGATGGCAAATGATGCAGAGCATTTTCTCATGTGCTTGTTGGCCATGTCTAGGTCTTCCTCTGTGATATTTCTGTTCATGTCTTTTGCCCATTTCATGATTGGACTGTTTGTTTCTTTGCTGTTGAGTTTAATAAGTTCCTTATAGATCTTGGATACTAGTCCTTTATCTGATAGGTCATTTGCAAATATCTTCTCCCATTCTGTAGGTTGTCTTTTAGTTTTGTTACTGTTTCTTTTGCTGGGCAGAAGCTTTTTATCTTGATGAAGTCCCAATAATTCATTTTTGCTTTTGTTTCCCTTGCCTTAATAGATGTATCTTGCAAGAAGTTGCTGTGGCCAAGTTCAAACAGGGTGTTGCCTGTGTTCTCCTCTAGGATTTTGATGGAATCTTGTCTCACATGTAGATCTTTCTTCCATTTTGAGTTTATCTTTGTGAATGGTGTAAGAGAATGGTCTAATTTCATTCTTCTGCATGTAGCTGTCCAATTTTCCCAGGACCATTTATTGAAGAGACTGTCTTTTTTCCAGTGGATAGTCTTTCGTCTTTCCTGCTTTGTCAAATATTAGTTGAAAGTAATTACTTCTTAATGCCTGAGAAGATTACTGCAGAGCAGCTCTTGCATAAACTCAGCATCAAAAAGCTCATGGTCTCTAGGATTAATATTGTGTTAGTGGATAACAATGAGGATGGAAAACAGCATCGATAAAAATACATTTTTTAAAGCACCAAGGAAGGAAGAGAAGGCAGTAATAACATTTGTCACAATTCTAAAGATCACTCTGCAAAGTGACAATTAATAAAAATACTCTAAAAAAACACAAAGTTTTTTTGTTCATGAGAGAGAATGCATCACAAAGCCAGTGATACAGAAAATTTAATAAGCATATTAAGTTACAGAGCAATAACAATTTAAGTCCAAATATGAAGAAATAGCTTTGTCTGTGTGTGCTGGTAAATTTGGGATATATAAATTTATTCAGAAATTGACAACATATATGGAACTGTGCCAGATGTTGTTGCTGTCACACTGAGAAAGACATAATCCCAACAAACATATTGTCCCACTAACATTAACATTGTTGGTTATGTGAACATGGGAGTGGGTGTGTAGGCTAAAATAACCATAAGAATTGCAGAAATTTACCAAGAGAAGTGGTGCTTTAAATGGAATCAATGATAATTAGGTTTACTCAATTAGGTTGAGGAACACGTGACAGTCTACAAAAGAAGTGTTTTATAATACCTGGCACAGAATGCATGTTAACAGATGGAGCCTGTTAGCACACAAGAAGAGAGGGAAGGATGCATTCTAATTGGAAAATCATGACTTCTGTTTTAGCCACATTGAAATGGACATATGTGTGATTTGTACAAGCAAATATGTTTGGTAGGCATGTTTGATAATCAATTCAACATGTTAGAAATAATCCATTACTAAAAACAGAAATGTAGTATTCATTAAGTGACAGATGTTATATGAAATTGTAGGAATTGTAGAGAAAACAGTGACAGAGTATATAATCAGAGGTGAAAAAGGAATGAACAGATCCAAGGAATCAAAACAGGCAAAAAGATAACATAAAACAATCATGTGTATAGTTTTTAAGTCAATTTACTAAAGGACTTCTTAAGCATAAATACAAGAAAATTCTTTTTAAAATACTGTACTTTCGATAATAGCTTGCATATTATTGGAGGAATGTAGAAAGTAAACAAAAATGATAGAGAAATGTAGAAGAAAGACAAGGGAGGGAAGTTTATATGTAGCTGTGTGTGTAAAGTTTTGCATTGTTCATGAGAGAAAATGCATTTACCCAAAACTCAACAAAGACAAAGAAAAAATCTTATTATAAAACCAAAGCAGAGATTCTACATTCTGGTTAATGCTCTAGAATGAGTTCAAATGATAATATATGTATTATCATTTGGGCAAGGACCAAACTGTTAACCAAAAGAACAGTTTTAATGGTGTGCAGTTTTTTTCAATTAGTTCTAAACAGTTAAGAATTTGAGGGAGCCAGATTACATTTTTGCTACCCATGAAATCACACCACATTAGTAGATAATCTAATAACATCTGTATTGTGATTTAAAAATATATGCAAACTGATGCAGCCACTCTGGAAAACAGTACGGAGATTCCTCAAAACGTTAAAAATAGCAACTACTGTATGATTTAGCAATTGCACTACTAGGTAGATACCAGTATACTGAAAGGATACAAAAATACTGATTCAAAGGGGCACACACATCCCATGTTTATAGCAGCAGTATCAACAATAGCCAAATCATGGGAAGAATCCAAATGTCCATACACTGATGAATGGATAAAGAGGATGTGGTATATATCTATATAGATAATGGAATATTAGCCATAAAAAGAATGAAATCTTGCCATTTCCAATGATGTGAATGGAGCTAAAGTGTATTGTGCTAAATGAAATAAGTCAGTCAGAGAAAGACAAAAACCATATGATTTCACTCACATGATATTTAATCATTGGAATTTAAGAAACAAAACACATGAGCAAAGAAGAAAGAAAAAAAAAGAAAGGCAAACCAAGAAACAGACTCAACTATAGAAAACAAACTGAGGGTTTCTAGAGGGGTGTGTGGGGGGTTAGGCTAAATGGATGATGCGTATTAAGGAGGACACTTGTAACGAGCACTGGGTGTTTTATATGTAAGTGATGAATCACTAAATTCTAGTCCTGAAGCTAATATTACACTACTACATGTTAACTAATTACAACTTAAACAAAAACTTGAAACAAAAAATTATAAGGTAATAATATATAGAAATAATAGTTATGATAGAGTTAAATAAATTAGATTTTGTACAGTTTTTTCCAAAGATTTTGTACACTCAATAGTGTACAATAGAATCTATACAGTAATCTATCTGAATTATTAGGCACGTAGGTTGGAAGGAAGACGTCAATGATGAAAAACTATACCATAACAACATTCATTCTCCTGGGACTGACAGATGATCCTAAGCTACAAGTTCTGATTTTTTTCTATTTCTCACCTACACACTGAGTGTAACTGGCAATCTGACCATCATCAAACTCACTTTTGTGGATCCCCACCTTAAAACACCCATGCACCGTTTTTTTTTTTTTTTGTTTTTTTTTTTTTATTTTTTATTTATTTATTTTTTTTTTTATAAATTAATTTTTATTGGTGTTCAACTTACCAACATACAGAATAACACCCAGTGCTCATCCCGTCAAGTGTCCCCCTCCGTGCCCGTCACCCATTCACCCCCACCCCCCGCCCTCCTCCCCTTCCACCACCCCTAGTTCATTTCCCAGAGTTAGAAGTCTTTATGTTCTGTGTCCCTTTCTGATATCTCCCACACATTTCTTCTCCCTTCCCTTATATTCCCCTTCACTATTATTCATATTCCCCAAATGAGTGAGAACATACACTGTTTGTCCTTCTCCGATTGACTTACTTCACTCAGCATAATACCCTCCAGTTCCATCCACGTTGAAGCAAATGGTGGGTATTTGTTGTTTCTAATGGCTGAGTAATATTCCATTGTATACATAAACCACATCTTCTTTATCCATTCATCTTTCGATGGGCACCGAGGCTCCTTCCACAGTTTAGCTATTGTGGACATGGCTGCTAGAAACATCGGGGTGCAGGTGCCCCGGCGTTTCATTGCATCTGAATCTTCGGGGTAAATCCCTAACAGTGCAATTGCTGGGTCATAGGGCAGGTCTATTTTTAATTCTTTGAGGAACCTCCACACAGTTTTCCAGAGTGGCTGCACCAGTTCACATTCCCACCAACAGTGTAAGAGGGTTCCCTTTTCTCCGCATCCTCTCCAACATTTGTTGTTTCCTGCCTTATTAATTTTCCCCATTCTCACTGGTGTGAGGTGGTATCTCATTGTGGTTTTGATTTGTTTTTTTACAAAATTTTTCCTTCCTGGAGATCTAATTCACAACTGCCTGTATTCCCAGGTACTTGTATAACATAGCAACAGGTGACAAGGTCATCACCTATAATGCTTGTGTCATCCAAGTGTTTTTTACTGACCTCATTGCCGTAACAATTTTTTCTGCTGGCCATCATGTCCTATGACCGCTATGTGGCCATCAGCAAGCCTCTGCATTATGTAAACATCATGAGCAGCAGAGTCTGCAGAATTCATTTTTGTGTTGTTGTTGGTTTGCCTGGATTGTTGGTCACAATCTCCCCAGTTAGTCTGGGGCTAAATCTGAAATTCTGTGACTTCAATTTCATTGATCATTTTCTCTGTGATGCTGCTTCCCTCCTGAAGATATCATGTTCAGACACATGCCCCATGGAATAGACTTATTTTAATCTGTGCTGTGCTGACCCTCAATTTGACCCTTATGTGTGTAATTCTATCTTATATTATCAAAACAATTTTCAGATTTCCATCTGTCCAGCAGAGAAAAAAGGCCTTTTCTACCTGTTCTTCCCACATGATTGTGGTTTCCATCACCTATGGCACATGCATGTTCATTTATATGAATCCTACAGCAAAAGAAGTGACTATTAATAAAGTGGTTTCACTACTCATTTCTTTCATTTCACTTTCATTCATGTTAAATCCTTTTATTTATACACTGAGAAACAAGCAAGTAAAAAAAGCCTTCAGTGACTCAAGCAAAAGAAATGTAGCATTCTTAAAGAAGTAAAATAAAACAGCAGTCAATAAATGAACTTAAATAAATGGTGAATTGCTGCTAAACGTTTCTGCTGATGCTTATAATTTTCTTTATCTTTTAATAATCTATAAAAGATTATATTTCCCAGCTTCTCTTCCAATTTACTTACATTGCACCTTAATCAACTTACTTCTTTTTGGTTCTTACTCATCTTCTTGTGGGAGGTGTCTCATTAAGAAAATGAAAGAGTTCTTTTCATAAATTCCCTTGTAGATAAATATAACCCTATATAACTAAATATTATACTATGATAAAACTATTCTTTAGTCTTCCATAAAACTGGTAGCATAACCCTGCTGATTACTGTACTCCACTGTGCATAAAATACTACAAAAATTCAAATGAGAATTCAAATTTTATGATAAACTAGTGGATTAAATGATGGCATGATATAATAATTCAAGGATCAATTGAGACTGAAGATAATAGCATTTCGAATACTGTAGGAAAATATATTAAAAATAAAGAACATACTGGATAAAATCTCACAAATATTCTTTTGAACATATAGCTAAGAATAAAGGTTAAAATATGAGCAATTACAAGGCATCAGAGATACAGAGTAATCACAAACGAAGCTAAATAACCCCATCTATGACTGTGGATTCCCAGGAAAACCAAGAAAGGAGGATGGAGAAGGGCAAGTTGTTGAGTTATGGGCTACAAGGGCTTGGGTTAAACGTCCCAATGGAGAATGGAGATGAAATGTCAGGGTCCAAGTGGTGAAAATGAATGAAACTGACAAAACAACATAGAGTCAAGATTTTAAAAGTGTGATTTAGAAGAAAAATGCTCAATTTTATGAAAAGACAACAATTATATTTAAGAAATTGTTCTGTCTCTTCTTGAGTTATGAATTATGGGAGAGGAGTTGGGGGCTGTTATTTTGTTTCTCTGCCTAAATAAAAGAGAACATTTACTGTCTAAATTCTATAAAAATAACCGACTAAGACCATATATAAAAAATTAAACAGTAATATGTAGCTCTTTGGAACTTAAGAAATACATATTCATTGAAATAGAGACACTTCATGACAATTCATAAAAAGTTTAATGCAGAAGAAATCAAATTATTCTTCCATAAATATATTCATTATTTTCAGAAATAAACAAAAAGAAAATAAAGCAATTCTACTCATTATAACATTTTAGAACTATAAAATTAATTGTAAATATGTAGAATATGATTTTACTAAGAAAAAATTAAATAAATTTCAAAAGATAAAGTTAAAAGTTGACTTTTACAAAAAAATTTCAAGGAACTTGATAAATTTCCCAGAGACATGAATTAATACAAAACAAAGAGCAAAATATTGAAGATTACAAATCAGAAGTTAAATATAAATACTAATGCAATGTAAATGAGAAAAATCTCATGGTCATGCTTTCATAATTTCACAGCAAAATGTGAATATCTGGAGTTGCAAACAAGGTTTTAGCAAAACAAAATCTTGAAAATTAATTCAAAGTATGGAAAACTTATATAGATTCATCATCATATAACATTTAGGAAGGCAAATAAGATTTACCAGTAAAAAGGCAGAAGGACTGGATTACAACAAACCATGGGAAAGCAATAGATAAAATCATTAAGATTTCAATTATCTAAACAATAAAAAAAACCCTCTCTAATGAATTTTATGAAGACATCTTAATATTTGACAAAAATCTGATTCAAACATTAGGGCAAACTATTGTTTATTTTTGGTTTTGGTTATTGTTTAATAACTCACTGACAAATATACTTAGACTATTTCAAATAGAATCCTACAAAATAGCCAAAAATTATACAATAATCAATTGAGATTTATTCCTAAGGGGTAGATGATAGATTTAGATAGATAAATGATAGATGATGATAGATAGGTAGATGACAGATAAATGTACACAGATATTGAAAATATATATATGAAATAGAGCCTGATTTTGCTTTAAAAACAAATTAAAGAACACTTTTATGAGTTTTGATTAATAGCTAAACTATCACTGGATAAAAATCAGTAAGTGCTCCTAAAACCTTAAAGTACAATGAGAATACAATGAATTACTAAAATAAGATGAAAATATCTACAGAAATACAATTGACACAATTATATTGAACAGTAAAACACTTGTAAGTCAATTAAATCAAGAAACAAATCATCAGGATATTCAACATTTCACTGCCATCTTGAAAATGCCACTAGATAAATAATAAAATCATAAAATACTTGGGATTATTGTGAGAATGAAGTTATGAGACTACTGTAGTTAAAAACTATGAAACTCATATCTTTTCATGTTTTTACATCTTTGAAATGCGGATGTGCCTTACAATGACAAACATCTTAATATTGTCCATATTTTAATCAATCACATTTTTAAATAAAAACACATAAAACGAAAAAGCAAATAAAAATACATAAAAGAAAAGTAAAATAAAAGGACATAAAATGATGACATGCACTTAAAAACAGTTTATGAAATATGGTATTTTCTTCCTGACAACACTGTAATGTACCTAGAACACAACAAAATCTAGTAAGAATCTAATACATTTAGTAAGAACGTTTAGTGTCTTGGATAAAGGATATAAGCAAACAGAAGTCAGTTGATAATATTTATAGTAAGTTGATAATATTTATAGTAGCAATAAGCCCCTAATAATAAAGCTATCAATGTAATTACCAAGGAGTGAATCCTTTTATGAATATAATATATGACAGTATAAAATATCAATTTGCTCACTCTTAATATATGTTTAACACAACTCCAATTGGTATCAGTTTTTACATTTTTCTGATTTTCTAATTATACAAATTATCTGTAAATTCATATGGGAGAATTAAATCTTATGAATAAACAACATATAAATGAAAAATACTAGTGAATGGAAACTTGCTTTATCTAAAATCAAAACATATTATATATCAATGAAATCAAATTAATATGGTATTAAAATTGGAGAAGATAAAATAATCAATACAACAGATAGAGAAGATTATAAAAGTACACACTTATGGGACGCCTGGATGGCTCAGAAGTTGAGCATCTGCCTTTGGCTCCAGGTGTGATCCTGGAGTCCCAGGATCAAGTCCCACGTCCGGCTCCCTGCATGGAGCCTACTTCTCCCTCTGCCTGTGTCTCTGCCTCTCTCTCTGGTCTCTCATGAATAAATAAATAAAATCTTTTTAAAAAGAGTACACACTAAGAAATATTATTTATTTTTATATAGTGTTTTTTTTTATGATAGTCACAGAGAGAGAGAGAGAGAGAGAGAGAGAGAGAGCAGAGACACAGGCAGAAGGAGAAGCAGGCTCCATGCACCGGGAGCCTGACGTGGGATTCGATCCCGGGTCTCCAGGATTGTGCCCTGGGCCAAAGGCAGGCGCTAAACCGCTGCACCACCCAGGGATCCCTATATAGTGTTTTATTTTAATTCTTTTTTTTTCGATTTCCTGATTTTTTTAATAAATTAATTTTTGTTGGTGTTCAATTTACCAACATACAGAATAACACCCAGTGCTCATCCCGTCAAGTATTTTAATTCTTATATAGAAGTGGGAAAATTTCAGTTCAGTAGGAACATCATGGTTTATTTAATAATTTCTTCAGGCACACACATAAAAACTCAAATGAAAAGAGTTTTGCTTTTTCTTCATACAGCAAATTGGTTACATTCTAAATGGCTTAACATTTTAAGTATTAAAATAAGTAAAATCTTACTAGGAGACATATAAGACTACGATAATATAAAGGAGTTAAATTTTTTCTTGGGCACCTGGGTGGCTCAGTGATTGAGTGTCTGTCAGGTTGTGATCCCGGAGTTCCAAGATCAAGTCCTACATCAGGTTCCCCAGCCTGAAGTCTCCTTCTCTCTCTGCCTCTCTCTGTGTGTCTCTCATGAATAAATAAATAAAATCTTTTAAAAGAAATACTTTCTTACTTAAGAATTTAAAGGCAGAATTTGACAAAGGAAAGGAATCCTATTTGATTACATGTGTATTAACCATTTTGACTGGCAAAATTATTCCCCTAAAAAATTCAAAAGTCAAATAATGTTGAAATGACATGTGTAACACTGAAAAAGGGACGATTTCCAAAGCAAACAAGACCTCTTATAATTTAACAATATGAATGAAAAAAATTAAATAGAATATTTAGAGAATATTAGATCTCATTTTGTGAAGAACATATGATTGTCAACTGCGCTAATAGTTTAATAATAAAAAAATTCATATTGAAGTGAAGATTTACATTCTTAAAAAGCATAAATTTTTTTATTTTTTTGTATATTTTCTTATTGGAGTTCAATTTGCCACCATATAGTATAACACCCAATGCTCATCCCATCAAGTGCCCCCCTCAGTGCCCATCACCCAGTCACCCCATCCCCCTGCCCAACTCCCCTTCCACTACCCCTTGTTCGTTTCCCAGAGTGAGGTGTCTTTCATGTTTTGTCACCCTCACTGATATCTCCCACTCATTTCCTCTCCTTTCCCATATAATCCCTTTCACTATTTCTTAAATTCCCCATTAGAGTGAAATCATATAATGTTGTCCTTCTCTGACTGACTTACTTCACTCAGCATAATACCCTTCAGTTCTATCCATGTGGAAGCAAATGGTGGATATTCGTTATTTCTAATGGCTGAGTAATATTCCATTGTATGTATAGACCACATCATCTTTATCCATTCATCTGTCGATGGACACCAAGGCTTTTTCTACAGTTTGGCTATTGCAGACATTGTTGCTATAAACACTGTGGTGCAGGTGTCCTGCCATTTCACTGCATCTGTATCTTTGGGGTAAATCCCCAGCAGTGCAATTGCTGGGTCATAGGGTAGCTCTATTTTTAACTCTTTGAGGAACCTCCGCACAGTTTTCCAGAGTGGATGCACCAGTTCATATTCCCACCAACAGTGCAAGAAGGTTCCCCTTTTCTCCACATCCTCTCCAACGTTTGTTCTTTACTGTCTTGTTAATTTTCCCCATTCTCACTGGTGTGAGGTGGGATATCATGGTGGTTTTGATTTGTATTTCTATGATGATCAGTGATGAAGAGCAGTTTCTCATGTGCTTGTTGTCCGTGTGTATGTCTTTGGTGAAATTTCTGTTCCTGTCTTTTGCCCATTTCATGATTGGATTGTTTCTTTGCTGTTGAGTTTTGGAAATTAGTCCTTTATCTGATAAGTCATTTACAAATCTCTTCTCCCATTCTGTAGGTTGCCTTTTAGTTTTGTTGACTGTTTCTTTTGCTGTGCAGAAGCTTTTTATGTTGATGAAGTCCCAATAATTCATTTTTGCGTTTTTTTCCCTTGCATTAATAGATGTATCTTGCAAGAAGTTGCTGTGCAAGTTCAAACAGGGTGTTTCCTGGGTTCTCCTCTACGATTTTGATGGATTCTTGTCTCACGTGTAGATCTTTCATCAATTTTGAGTTTATCTTTGTGTCTGCTGTATGAGAATGGTCTAGTTTCAATCTTCTGCATGTAGCTGTCCAGTTTTTCCCAGCACCATTTATTGAAGGGACTGTCCTTTTTCCAGTGAAGAGTCTTTCCTGCTTTGTCAAATATTAGTGACCATAGAGTTGAGGGTCCACTTCTGGATTCTCTATTCTGTTCCTTTGATCTATGTATCTGTTTTTGTGCCAGTACAACACTGTCTTGATGACCACAGCTTTGTAGTACAACCTGAAATCCGGCATTTTGATGCCCCCGGCTCTGGGTTTCTTTTTCAATAACCTCTGGCTATTTGGGCTCTTTTCTTATTCCACACAAATCTTAAGATGATTTGTTCCAACTCTGAAGAAAGTCCATGGTATTTTGATAGATATTGCATTGAATCTGTAAATTACACTGGTAGCATAGACATGTTTACAATATTAATTCTTCTAATCCATGAGCATGGAATATTTTTCCATCTCTTTGTATCTTCCTCAATTCCTTTCAGAAGTGTTCTGTAGTTTTTAGAGTATAGAACCTTTACCTCTTTGATTAGGTTTATTCCTAGGTATCTTGTGCTTTGGGGTCCAATTGCAAATGGGATTGACTCCTTCATTTCTCTTTCTTCAGACTTAGTGTATAGAAATGTCACTGACTTCTGGGCATTGATTTTGTATCCTGCCACACTGCCAAACTGTTGTATGAGTTCTAGCAATCTTTGACTTTTAAGATGCTAAGGATTGTTCCCTCTATCCCTACACTCTGAAGAGTTTTGATCAGGAATGGATGCTGTATTTTGTCAAATGCTTTCTCTGCATCTACTGGGAGCAACATATGGTTCTTGTTTTTTCTCTTGTTGAAATGATCTATCACGTTGATTGCTTTACGAGTGTTGAACCAGCCTTACATCCCGGGGATAAATCCCACTTGGTCATGGTGAATAACCTTCTTAATGTACTATTGGATCCTATTGGTTAATATCTTGGTGAAAATTTTTGCATGTGTATTCATCAGGGATATTGGTCTATAATTCTCCTTCTCCTTTGGTGGAGTCTGCTGTGGGGATTAGGGTGATGCTGGCCTCATAGAACTAGTCTGGAAGTATTCCATCTCTTTCTAGCTTTCTGAACAGCTTTAGTAGAATAAGTATTGTTTCTTCTTCAAACGTTTGATAGAATTCCCCTGAGAAGCAATCTGTCCCTGGAGTTTTGTGTCTTGGGAAGTTTTTGATGACTGCTTTAATTTCCTCCCTGGTTATTAGCCTGTTCAGGTTGTCTATTTCTTCCTGTCCAGTTTGGTTAATTTGTGATTTTCCAGAAATGTGTCCATTTCCTCTAGATTCCCTAATTTATTTGCATATAGCTACTCAAAATACATTTTTAAAATCACATGTATTTCCTTGGTGTTGATTGTGATCTCTCCTCTTTCATTCATGATTTTATTAATTTGAGTCTTTTTTCTTTTTAAGGCTGGCTAATGGTTATCTATCTTATCAATTCTTTCAAAGACCAACTCCTGGTTTTGTTGATCAGTTCCACAGTTCTTTTGGTCTCTATTTCATTGAGTTCTGCTCGAATATTTATTATCTCCCTTCTTCTGCATGGTGTAGTTTATATTTCCTGTTCATTCTCCAGTTCCTTTTCATTGGAGGTTTTCTTGTGCATTTGTTTTTTTCCAATTTTTTGAGGGATATTTGTATTGCGATGTATTTCCCTCTCAGGACTGCTTTTGCTGTATCCCAATAATTTTGAACGGTTCTATCCTCATTTTCATTAGTTTCCACGAATCTTTTTAATTCTTCTCTAATTTCCTGGTTGACTCTTTCATCTTTTAGCAAGATGCTCTTTAACCTCCACGTTTTGAATTTCTTCCAAATTTCTTCTTGTGATTGAGTTCAAGTTTCAAAGCATTATGGTCTGATAATATGCAAGGAACAATCCCAATCTTTTGGTAGCAGTTGAGACCTGATTTGTGACCCTGTATGTGGTCTATTCTGAGAAACTTCTATTGGCACTTGAGAAGAGTGTGTATTCAGTTGAATTCTGATGCAAAGTTCTGTATGTATCTGTGAAATCCATCTGGTCCAGTGTATCATTTAAAGCTCTTGTTTTTTGGAGGTTTTGTATTTCCCACACATTTCTTCTCCCTTCCCTTATACTCCCTTTCACTATTATTTATATTCCCCAAATGAATGAGAACATACACTGTTTGTCCTTCTCCGATTGACTTACTTCACTCAGCATAATACCCTCCAGTTCCAACCATGTTGAAGCAAATGGTGGGTATTTGTCTTTTCTAATGGCTGAGGAATATTCCATTGTATACATAAACCACATCTCCTTTAACCATTCATCTTTCGATGGACACCCAGGCTCCTTCAACAGTTTGGCTATTGTGGACATTGCTGCTATAAACATCAGGGTGCAGGTGTCCCGGAGTTTCATTGCAGCTGAATCTTTAGGGTAAATCCCCAACAGTTTGGAAGGACCTCAAACACGTGAGGGTTAAGGACCATCCTGCTAAAAGATAAAAGGGTCAACCAGGAAATTAAGGAAGAATTACAAAGATTCATGGAAACTAATGAGAATGAAGATACAACTGTTCAAAATCTTTGGGATGCAGCAAAAGCAGTCCTAAGGGGGAAATATATCACAATACAAGCATCCATTCAAAAACTGGAAAGAACTCAAATACAAAAGTTAACCTTACACATAAAGGAGCTAGAGAAAAAACAGCAAATAGACCCTACACCCAGCAGAAGAGAGTTAATTAAGATTTGAGCAGAACTCAACGAAATCGAGACCAGAAGAACTGTGGAACAGATCAACAGAACCAGGAGTTGGTTCTTTGAAAGAATTAATAAGATAGATAAACCATTAGCCAGCCTTATTAAAAAGAGGAGAGAGAAGACTCAAATTAACAAAATCATGAATGAGAAAGGAGAGATCACTACCAACACCAAGGAAATACAAACGATTTTAAAAACATATTATGAACAGCTATACACCAATAAATAAGGCAATCTAGAAGAAATGGACGCATTTCTGGAAAGCCACAAACTACCAAAACTGGAACAGGAAGAAATAGAAAACCTGAACAGACCAATAACCAGGGAGGAAATTGAAGCAGTCATCAAAAACCTCCCAAGACACAAAAGTCCAGGCCCAGATGGCTTCCCAGGGAAATTCTATCAAACGTTTAAAGAAGAAACCATACCTATTCTACTAAAGCATTTGGAAAGATATAAAGAGATGGAGTACTTCAAATTCATTCTATGAGACCAGCATCACCTTAATTCCAAAACCAGACAAAGACCCCACCAAAAAGGAGAATTACAGACAAATATCCCTGATGAACATGGATGCAAAAATTCTCCACAAGATACTAGCCAATAGGATCCAACAGTACATTAAGAAAATTATTCACCATGACCAAGTAGGATTTATCCCCGGGACACAAAGCTGGTTCAACACTCGTAAAACAATCAATGTGATTCATCATATCAGCAAGAGAAAAACCAAGAACCATATGATCCTCTCATTAGATGCAGGGAAAGCATTTGACAAAATACAGCATCCATTGCTGATCAAAACTCTTCAGAGTGTAGAGATAGAGGGAACATTCCTCAACATCTTAAAAGCCATCTACGAAAAGCCCACAGCAAATATCATTCTCAATGGGGAAGCACTGGGAGCGTTTCCCCTAAGATCAGGAACAAGACAGGGATGTCCACTCTCACCACTGCTATTCAACATAGTATTGGAAGTCCTAGCCTCAGCAATCAGACAACAAAAAGACATTAAAGGCATTCAAGGGGGGAGGGGCAAGATGGCGGAAGAGCAGGGTCCCCAAATCACCTGTCCCCACCAAGTTACCTAGATAACCTTCAAACAATCCTGAAAATCTACGAATTCAGCCTGAGATGTAAAGAGAGACCAGCTGGAATGCCACAGCGAGAAGAGTTCGCGCTTCTATCAAGGTAGGAAGACGGGGAAAAAGAAATAAAGGAACAAAAGGCCTCCGAGGGGGAGGGGCCCCGCGAGGAGCCGGGCTGAGGCCGGGGCGAGTGTCCCCAGGACAGGAGAGCCCCGTCCCGGAGGAGCAGGAGCTGCACCAACCTTCCCGGGCGGGCGGAAAGGGGCTCGCAGGGAGTTGGAGCAGGACCCAGGAGAGCGGGGATGCCCTCAGGCTCCCGGGGACACTAACACACACCTGCGAGCGCAGGAGAGTGCCGAACTCCCTAAGGGCTGCAGCGCGCACGGAGGGACCGACCGGAGCAGCTCGGAGGGGCTCGGGAGCGGCTCCAGGGAGGGAGCTGCAGGGCGGGAGCGCGAATCCCACAGCGCAGGCCCCGGAGCACAGGGCGCCGGGACACAGCCCAGGATCCGGCCTCCCCCGGGACAGGCAGAGGCCGGGAGGGCCCAGGACAGCAAGAACGCTCCTGCCCCGAGCTGAGCACATCAGCGGCCCCGGCCCGGAGCCTCCAGGCCCTGCGGACGGAGAGCCGAGAGCCCCGAGCCCCGTAGTTCCTGCGGGGGCTGACTCCAGGCTTCCAGAGTTGCCATAGCAACTGCTGCTGTTCCTCCCTGGGTCCCACGGGGTAAACAACCCCCGCTGAGCCCTGCAGCAGGCAGGGGCAGAGCAGCTCCCCCAAGTGCTGACACCTGAAAATCAGCGCAGCAGGCCCCTCCCCCAGAAGACCAGCTAGACGGACCAGTGATACTCCCCCGTGTTCCAATACAACTTGTTTTTGGCCACTCTGCACTGAGCAAAATGACTAGAAGGAAAACCTCACTTCAAAAGAAAGAATCAGAAAGAGCCCTCTCTCCCACAGAGTTACAAAATCTGGATTACACTTCAATGTCAGAAAGCCAATTCAGAAGCACCATTATACAGCTACTGGTGGCTCTAGAAAAAAGCATTAAGGCCTCACGAGACTTCATGACTGCAGAATTTAGATCCAATCAGGCAGAAATTAAAAATCAATTGAATGAGATGCAATCCAAACTAGAAGTCCTAACGACGAGGGTTAACGAGGTGGAAGAACGAGTGAGTGACATAGAAGACAAGTTAATGGCAAAGAGGGAAACTGAGGAAAAAAGAGACAATCAATTAAGGGACCATGAAGACAGATTAAGGGAAATGAACGACACTCTAAGGAAGAAAAACCTACGTTTAATTGGGGTTCCCGAGGGCGCCGAAAGGGACAGAGGGCCAGAATATGTATTTGAACAAATCCTAGCTGAAAACTTTCCCAATCTGGGAAGGGAAACAGGCATTCAGATCCAGGAAATAGAGAGATCCCCC
The DNA here is from genome assembly GCF_905146905.1 of Nyctereutes procyonoides. NCBI lineage: Eukaryota > Metazoa > Chordata > Mammalia > Carnivora > Canidae > Nyctereutes > Nyctereutes procyonoides. The sequence continues at coordinate 60,704,105 of NW_026575047.1, read as the reverse complement.
CCTAAAATCAATAAAAACCGTTCAACACCTCGACATCTAATAGTGAAGCTTGCAAATTCCAAAGATAAAGAGAAGATCCTTAAAGCAGCAAGAGACAAGAAGTCCCTGACTTTCATGGGGAGGAATATTAGGGTAACAGCAGACCTCTCCACAGAGACCTGGCAGGCCAGAAAGGGCTGGCAGGATATATTCAGGGTCCTAAATGAGAAGAACATGCAACCAAGAATACTTTATCCAGCAAGGCTCTCATTCAAAATGGAAGGAGAGATAAAGAGCTTCCAAGACAGGCAGGAACTGAAAGAATATGTGACCTCCAAACCAGCTCTGCAAGAAATTTTAAGGGGGACTCTTAAAACTCCCCTTTAAGAAGAAGTTCAAGTAACTCTGAACGTGAATGGCCTTAATGACCCCATCAAAAGGCGCAGGGTTTCAGACTGGATAAAAAAACAGGACCCATCTATTTGCTGTCTACAAGAGACTCATTTTAGACAGAAGGACACCTACAACCTGAAAATAAAAGGTTGGAGAACCATTTACCATTCAAATGGTTCTCAAAATATACCCTAAAAACTACAGAGCACTTCTGAAAGAAATTGAGGAAGACACAAAGAGATGGAAAAATATTCCATGCTCATGGATTGGCAGAATTAATATTGTGAAAATGTCAATGTTACCCAGGGCAATTTACACGTATAATGCAATCCCTATCAAAATACCATGGACTTTCTTCAGAGACTTAGAACAAATTATTTTAAGATTTGTGTGGAATCAGAAAAGACCCCAAACAGCCAGGGGAATTTTAAAAAAAGAAAACCATATCTGGGGGCATCACAATGCCAGATTTCAGGTTGTACTACAAAGCTGTGTTCATCAAGACAGTGTGGTACTGGCACAAAAACAGACATATAGATCAATGGAACAGAACAGAGAACCCAGAAGTGGACCCTGAACTTTATGCTCAACTAATATACGATAAAGGAGGAAAGACGATCCACTAGAAGAAAGACAGTCTCTTCAATAAATGGTGCTGGGAAAATTGGACTTCCACATGCAGAAGAATGAAACTGGACCACTCTCATGCACCATACACAAAGATAAACTCAAAATGGATGAAAGATCTAAATGTGAGACAAGATTCCATCAAAATCCCAGAGAAGAACTCAGGCAACACCCTTTTTGAACTTGGCCACAGTAACCGGAGAAGGACAAACAGTGTATGTTCTCATTCATTTGGGGAATATGAATAATAGCGAAAGGGAATATAAGGGAAGGGAGAAGAAATGTGTGAGAAATATCAGAAAGGGAGACAGAACATAAAGACTTCTAACTCTGGGAAATGAACTAGGGGTGGTGGAGGGGGAGGAGGGTGGGGGGTGGGGGTGAATGGGTGACGGGCACTGAGGGGTACACCTGACGGGATGAGCACTGGGTGTTATTCTGTATGTTGGTAAATTGAACACCAATAAAAATTAATTCATAAAAAAAAAGGCATTCAAATTGGCAAAGAAGAAGTCAAACTCTCCCTTTTTGCCGATGATATGATACTCTACATAGAAAACCCAAAACCCTCCACCACAAGATTGCTAGAACTCATACAGCAATTTGGCAGCGTGGCAGGATACAAAATCAATGCCCAGAAATCAATGGCATTTCTATACATTAACAATGAGACTGAAGAAAGAGAAATTAAGGAGTCAACCCCATTTACAATTGCACCCAAAAGCATAAGATACTTAGGAATAAACCTAAGCAAAGAGGTAAAGGATTTATACCCTAAAAATTATAGAACACTTCTGAAAGAAATTGAGGAAGACACAAAGAGATGGAAAAATATTCCATGCTCATGGATTGGCAGAATTAATATTGTGAAAATCTCAATGTTACCCAGGGCAATTTACACGTTTAATGCAATCCCTATCAAAATACCATGGACTTTCTTCAGAGACTTAGAACAAATTATTTTAAGATTTGTGTGGAACCAGAAAAGACCTCGAATAGCCAGGGGAATTTTATTTTTTTTTAAATTCTATTTATTTATTTATGATAGTCACAGAGAGAGAGAGAGAGAGGCAGAGACACAGGCAGAGGGAGAAGCAGGCTCCATGCACCGGGACCCCGACGTGGATTCGATCCCGGGTCTCCAGGATCGCGCCCTGGGCCAAAGGCAGGCGCCAAACCGCTGCGCCACCCAGGGATCCCTAGCCAGGGGAATTTTAAAAAAGAAAACCATATCTAGGGGCACCACAATGCCAGATTTCAGGTTGTACTACAAAGCTGTGGTCATCAAGACAGTGTGGTACTGGCACAAAAACAGACACATAGATCAATGGAACAGAATAGAGAATCCAGAAGTGGACCCTCAACTTTATGGTCAACTAATATTTGATAATGGAGGAAAGACTATCCATTGGAAGAAAGACCGTCTCTTCAATAAATGGTGCTGGGAAAATTGGACATCCACATGCAGAAGAATGAAACTAGACCACTCTCTTGCACCATACACAAAGATAAACTCAAAATGGATGAAAGATCTAAATGTGAGACAAGATTCCATCAAAATCCTAGAGGAGAACACAGGCAACACCCTTTTTGAACTTGGCCACAGTAACTTCTTGCAAGATACATCCACGAAAGCAAAAGAAACAAAAGCAAAAATGAACTATTGGGACTTCGTCAAGATAAGAAGCTTTTGCACAGCAAAGGATGCAGTCAACAAAACTAAAGACAACCTACAGAATGGGAGAAGATATTTCCAAATGACATATCAGATAAAGGGCTAGTTTCCAAGATCTATAAAGAACTTATTAAACTCAACAGCAAAGAAACAAACAATCCAATCATGAATTTGGCAAAAGACATGAAGAGAAATCTCACAGAGGAAGACATAGACATGGCCAACATGCACATGAGAAAATGCTCCGCATCACTTGCCATCAGGGAAATACAAATCAAAACCACAATGAGATACCACCTCACACCCGTGAGAATGGGGAACATTAACATGGCAGGAAACAACAAATGTTGGAGAGGATGTGGAGAAAAGGGAACCCTCTTACACTGTTGGTGGGAATGTGAACTGGTGCAGCCACTCTGGAAAACTGTGTGGAGGTTCCTCAAAGAGTTAAAAATAGATCTGCCCTATGACCAGCAATTGCACTGTTGGGGATTTACCCCAAAGATTCAGATGCAATGAAACGTCGGGACACCTGCTCCCCGATGTTTATAGCAGCAATGTCCACAATAGCCAAACTGTGGAAGGAGCCTCGGTGTCCATCGAAAGATGAATGGATAAAGAAGATATGGTTTGTGTATACAATGGAATATTACTCAGCCTTTAGAAACGACAAATACCCACCATTTGCTTCAACGTGGATGGAACTGGAGGGTATTATGCTGAGTGAAGTAAGTCAATCGGAGAAGGACAAACAGTGTATGTTCTCATTCATTTGGGGAATATAAACAATAGTCAAAGTGGGTATAAGGGAAGGGAGAAGAAATGTGTGGGAAATATCAGAAAGGGAGACAGAACATAAAGACTCCTAACTCTGGGAAACGAATTAGGGGTGGTGGAAGGGGAGGAGGGCGGGGGGCGGGGGAATGTGTGATGGGCACTGAGGGGGGCACTTGAGGGGATGAGCACTGGGTGTTATTCTGTATGATGGTAAATTGAACACCAATAAAAAATAAATTAATTAAAAAAGAAATAAAATAATTCCCAAATAAATAAAGAAGTAACCCAATCTTTTATCCTTTAAAATAAATCCATCTACGACTGAAGATTTTCTTAAACCTATGATATATCATATCACTTCATTCATGATAGGACTCAAATGTTTGTATTTTAGTTTTAGTTTACCTTGAAATTCACACCTGAGACCATATTTTTCCCCAGTGATTGAAGAGTACTATCCATCAGTTGATTATTCAGTATGTACATTGAAAAAAGATATAGATGAATATTTAGCATTTGCCTTCATTTTACAAAATTGAGAAATAAAACTGGTACTCATTTCAAAAGTTCAGCATAATGTAAAATTATATTTCTTTTTCCTTGACATTTGCCATGACAATCCATTCAGACTTAAGTCCCCATATTTATGTTAAAATAAATTATTAACACCCAAACCATAAGATACCTAGGAATGAACCTAACCAAAGAGGCAAAATATCTATTGTCTGAAAACTATGGAATATTTATGAAGGAAATTTACTAGGACACAAATAAATGGAAAAAAAAATTCCATGCTCATGGATTAGAAGACCAAACATTGTTAATATATTGCTATACTACCCAAGGCAATGCACACATTTAATGTAATCCCTATCAAAATACCAGCAGGATTTTTCACAGAGCTAGAACAAACAATCCTAAAATTTATCAGGAACGACAGAAGACCATGGGTAGTCAAAGCAATCCTAAAAAAAGGCAAAGCAAAGCAAAGCTGGAGGTATCATCTTTCTGGACTTCAAGCTATACTACAAAGTTGTAGTGATCAAGATAGTATGGTACTGACATAAAAACAGATGCATAGATCATGGGAACAGAATAGAAAACCCAGAAATGAGCCCGAAACTATATTGTCAACTAAAGTCAAAATAATATACAATGGAAAAAAAAAAAACCCAGGGGTGTCTGGGTGGCTCAGCAGTTGGGCATCTGCCTTTGGCTCAGGTCATGATATTGGGGTCCTAGGATGGAGTCTCACATCAGGCTCCCCACGAGGAGCCTGCTTCTCCTTTTGTCTATGTTTCTGCCTCTCTCTTTGTTTCTCATGAATAAATAAATAAAATATTTTAAAAAGGAAAAAACAAACAGTCTCTTCAACAAATGGTGCTGGAGGGATGCCTGGGTGGCTCAGTGGGTGAGCATCTACCTTTGGCTCTGGGCGTGAATCTGGAACCTGGGATCAGGTCCTGCATCAGGCTCCCTGCAGAGAGCTTGCTTCTCCCTCTGCCTGTGTCTCTCCCTCTCTCTCTGTGTCTCTCATTAATAAATAAATAAAATCTTTAAAAACAAAATGAAACAAAAAACCAAATGGTGTTGGGAAAACTGGACAGCAACAGCAGAGGAATTAAACTGGACCACTTTCTTATGCCATACACAAAAATAAATTCAAAATGAATGAAGAAGCAGCTTGGGCGGCGGCTCCGGTGGCAGCTCTGTGGGTGGGGGCTGCGCAGCCGGGAGCCCAGGGCGCCGGGGACACAGCCCAGGATCCGGCGCTCCCCCAGGGACAGGCAGAGGCCAGGAAGACACAGGAGAGCAAGGATGTTCCTTCCGCCGTGCGGCTCCTGCCCCTGGAGCATCCAGGCCACTGCAAACTAGGAGCTGCAGTAGTTACTGCAGGAGCTGACTCCAGGGCTGGAGACCTGGCCGCCGCCACTGTTGTTGTTTTCCCTGGTGTCACCTCGTGCGTGAGACTGAGTGGGGCTGCCAGGGAGCAGGGGCCACACAGGATAAACAGCTCCCCCTGAGCCGAGCACCAGGCAGGGGGCTGGGCCGGTCCCCCAGGTGCACACACCTGCGAATCAGCACAGCAGGCCCCTCCCCCAGAAGACCAGCTGGAAGGACAGGGGAAAAGCAACTTATGCACCAAGCAGCACTGGAAAGTTCCAGGGGAAGTCGAGGGATTTACAGTATATAGTTCAGAGGATACTCCCCCTTGTTTTTTGTTTTCTGTTTGTCCCCCCCCCCTTTATTTATCTTTCTCCTTTTTCCAGTACAACTTGTTTTTGGCCAATCTGCACTGAGCAAAATGACTAGAAGGAAAAACTCACCACAAAAGAAACAACCAGAAACAGTCCTCTCTCCCACAGAGTTACAAAATTTGGATTACAATTCAATGTCAGAAAGCCAATTCAGAAGCACGATTATAAAGCTACTGGTGGCTCTAGAGAAAAGCATAAAGGATTCAAGACACTTCATGACTGCAAAATTTAGATCTAATCAGGCCGAAAGTAAAAATCAATTAAATGGGATGCAATCCAACCTGGAGGTACTAACGACAAGGGTTAACAAGGCACAAGAACGAGTGAGTGACACAGAAGACAGGTTGATGGCAAGGAAGGAAGCTGAGGAAAAAAGACACAAACAATTAAAGATCATGAGGATGGGTTAAGGGAAATAAATGACAGCCTCAGAAGGAAAAATCTCTGTTTAATTGGGGTTCCAGAGGGCGCCAAAAGAGACAGAGGACCAGAAGGTGAATTTCAACGAATCATAGCTGAGAACTTCCCTAACTTGGGAAGGGAAACAGGCATTCAGATCAAGGATATAGAGAGATCCCCCCTAAAATCAATAAAAACTGCTCAACACCTCCACATTTAATAGTGAAACTTGCAAATTCCAAAGGTAAAGAGTAGATCCTTAAAGCAGCAAGAGACAAGAAATCCATAAACTTTATGGGGAGGTTAACAGCAGACCTCTCCATAAGACCTGGCAGGCCAGAAAGGTCGGGTAGGATATATTCAGGGTCCTAAATGAGAAGAACGTGCAGCCAAAAATACTTTATCCACCAAGGCTCTTCTTCAGAATAGAAGGAGAGATAAAGAGCTTCCAAGATTGGCAGAAACTGAAAGAATATGTGACCACCAAACCAGCTCTCCAAGAAATATTAGGGGAACTCTGGAAAAGAAAGCAGAAGTCTGAGGAAACAATCCACAAAAACAGGGACTGAATAGGTATCATGATGACACTAAATTCATATCTTTCAATAGTTAAGTCTGAATGTGAATGGGCTTAATGACCCCATCAAAAGGCGCAGGGTTTCAGACTGGATAAAAAAGCAGGACCCATCTATTTGCTGTCGACAAGAGACTCATTTTAGACCTTAGGACACCTACAGCCTGAAAATTAAAGGTTGGAGAACCATTTACCATTCAAATAGTCCTCAAAAGAAAGCAGGGGTAGCCATCTGTATATCAGATAAACTAAAGTTTATCCCGAAGACTGTAGTAAGAGATGAAGAGGGACACTATATCATACTTAAAGGATCGATCCAACAAGAGGACCTAACAATCATCAATATTTATGCCCTGAAAGTGGGAGCTGCCAAGTATATCAATCAATTAATAACCAAAGTTAAGGCATACTTAGATAATAATACACTTATACTTGGAGACTTCAATGTAGCGCTTTCCACAATCAACAGGTCTTCTAAGCACAACATCTCCAAAGAAACAAGAGCTTTAAATGATATACTGGACCAGATGGATTTCACAGATATTTACAGAACTTTACATCCAAACGCTACTGAATACACATTCTTCTGAAGTGCACATGGAACTTTCTCCAGAATAGACCACATACTGGGACACAAATCAGGTCTTAACTGATACCAAAAGATTGGGAACATCCCCTCCGTATTTTCAGACCATAATGTTTTGAAATTAGAACTAAATCACAAGAAGAAGTTTGGAAAGATTTCAAACACATGGAGGTTAAGGAGCATCCTGCTAAAAGATGAAAGGGTCAACCAGGAAATTAAGGAAGAATTAAAAAGATTCATGGAAACTAATGAGAATGAAGATACAACCATTCAAAATCTGTGGGAAACAGCAAAAGCAGTCCTGAGGGGGAAAACATCACAATACAAGCATCCATCCAAAAACTGGAAAGAACTCAAATACAAAAGCTAACCCTGCACCTCAAGGAGCTGGAGGTAAAACAGCAAATAGATCCTACTCCGAGCAGAAGAAGAGAGTTAATAAAGATTCAAGCAGAACTCATTGAAATAGAGACCAGAACTGTGGAAAAGATCAACAAAAGCAGGATTTGGAATTAATAACATAGATAAACCATTAGCCAGCCTTATGAAAAGAAGAAAGAAAAGACTCAAATTAATAAAATCATGAATGAGAAAGGAGAGATCACCACTAATACCAAGGAAATACAAACGATCTTAAAAACTGATTATGAGTAGCTATCCACCTACTCATTAAATTAGGCAATCTAGAAGAAATGGATGCATTTCTGGAAAGCCACAAACTACCAAAACTGGAACAGGAAGAAATAGAAAACCTGAACAGGACGATAACCAGGAATTGAAGCAGTCATCAAAAACCTCCCAAGACACAAAAGTCCAGGGCCAGATGGCTTCCCTGGGGAATTCTATCAAACATTTAGAGAAGAAACCATACCTATTCTACTAAAGCTGTTCAGAATGATAGAAAGAGATGGAATACTTCTGAATTCGTTCTATGAGGCCAGCATCACCTTAATTCCAAAACCAGACAAGACTCCACCAAAAAGGAGAATTATAGACCATATCCCTGATGAACATGGATGCAAAAATTCTCAACAAGATTACAGCCAATAGGATCCAACGATACATTTAGAAGATTATTCACCATGACCAAGTGGGAATGATCCCCAGGATGCAAGGCTGGTTCAAAACTCATAAAGCAACCAATGGGATTGATCATATCAGCACGAGAAAAAACAAAAACCATAGATTCCTCTCAATAGATGCATTTGACAAAATACAGCATCCGTTCTTGATCAAAACTCTTCAGAGTGTAGGGATAGAGGGAACATTCCTCACCATCTTAAAAGCCATCTATGAATGGCCCACACTGGGGAAACACTGGGAGCCTTTCCCCTAAAATCAGGAACAAGACAGGGATGTCCGGGCTCACCACTGCTATTCAACACAGTCCTAGAAATCCTAGCCTCAGCAATCAGGCAACAAAAAGAAATAAAAGGCATCCAAATTGGCAAAGAAGTCAAACTCTCCCTCTTCGCCAATGACATGGTACTCTACATAGAAAACCCAAAAGCCTCCACCCCAAGATTGCTAGAACTCATACAGCAATTTGGCAGTGTGGCAGGATACAAAATCAATGCCCAGAAATCAGTGGAATTTCTATACACTAAACGATGAAACCAAAGAAAGAGAAAAAAAGTATGCTTTACCAAATATAGAAATCTATTACTCACATTATCAATTTTTAAAAGATAGAAAAAAACATGTTTTCCAGAGCATAATAAAACTCAAATGGCTTAAAAGTAAATATAATTAAAATGACATTTTATCTCACTTACTATTATGACTGTGACTTCTAATTTCTGTTGGGTGTTGAAACACACAAAGCTTTAAAACTCCTAAATTGAAAATGGTATTGAGGATGAAGATTTTTATTTGAACTTCTGGTCAGTTTTGCTTATGAATCCACTGTCATATTCATAACTCCAAGATGCATAAGACTGTGGAATGTCAGGAACCTTCTCCAGTTTCAGGAAAGTTGCAATTTTTGACTCACAGGGTTGCGAGCACAATTACTACATCTAACTTGGCATTTGTTTTATTTGATAATAATTCAGCTAAGTGAATAAACAAAGAGTCCCTGATGATTGAAGAACAGAGTCACTAATGAATCTTCTGAGTAATAAAATTGGGGTTAAAAAAGGTACACTACCTATGGCTTCTTTGGAGACACTGTCTTTGGAGACCAGAAGGATGCAGCAGCAAAGGCCAGTAGGACAAGAGAAAAGTCTGGTTATAAAACAATGCTAGCTCCTTTTTACCGTCATGTCACATAAACTAGAAATATCACAAGGGAGGATCATAAAGAAACCACATTTCTCATTTAATGGTTTGCTACATAAATTACTTATTTTATTTGGGATTATACTTAGACAAGAAAAGGGAAAATATGTAAAACCATATAATTCCAACTGCTTAATTATAGTATCAAACTTCCAGACTTTTCCCCAAAATCTATCAATATACTTATAGGTATCATTTAATAATAAATGTTAGTAACATAATTTGTATATTTGGGTACATCAATCAATGTTAAGCTTGTAAACATATTCTAAATTAATATATGTATAATTATATTTGAATCAATTATTTTTATTAATTTATGTCCAATTTCTTAATGTCCCTTCAGATCTTGAAATCAAATTACTATAGATCCATGTCCTTCAAAATTTGTCATGCTCTCGTAGTCCATTAATTATGACAAAGGAACCAAGAACATACAATAGGAAAAGTATCCTTTTATCATTTATCCATTTATCAATGCTGTTGGGAAAACTGGACAACCACATACCAGAGAATAAAACTGGGCCCCATATCTTATACTATATACAAAAGCAACTTGAAATGAGCTACAGACTTGCGCATAAGACCTAAAACCATAAAACTTCCAGAAGAACACATAGGAGGTAAGCATCTTGATATCAGTCTTGGCAATAGTTTTTTGGATTTCACGCCAAAAGTGAAGACAACAAAGAAAAATAAACAAATGAGACTACATCAAACTAAAAACCTTCTACATTGTGTAGAAAACCATCAACAAAATTAAAAGGCAACCTACTGAATGGGAGAAAATATTTGGAAATCATCTATCTGATAAGGGATTAGTATCCAAAACATATAAAGAACTCATACAGCTCAATAGCAAAAAAATAAAAATAAAAGGAAACATATTAAGTAAAAAATGGGCAATGGGTAGAAGACCAGAATAGACATTTTCCCAAAGAAGACATACAAATAGCCAGCAGGTACACAAAAAGGTTTTCAACTTCACTACCATGGAAATGCAAATCAAAATCACAATGGGATATTACTTCACACCTTACAATGGCTATTATCAAAAAAAAAAAAGCGATAACAATTGTGAAATGTGAAGGAGAGGGAACCCTGTGCACTGCTGATGGGAATGTAAATTAGTGCAGTCACTATGGAAATGCTATGGAGGTTTCTCAAGACATTAAAAATAGTACTACCATAGGGTCCAGCAATCCCAACTGAAGATATATTCCAAAGGAAATGAAAACAGGGTATTGAAGAGATGTATGCAGTTGCATTTTTGTTGCAGCATTATTCACGATAGCTGGGATATGGGAACAACCTATATCATTGTCAACATAGGAATGGATAAAGAAGATGTATACACACACACACACACACACACACACATACACAGCAGAATATTATTCAGCCATAGGAAAGAAGGAAATCCTGCCTTTTGTGACAACATAGATAGGACTCGGGGACACTCTACTAAGCAATATAAGTCAAAGAAAGATTGATACTGCATGGTATCACTTGTATGTGGAATCTAAAAACATAAAAAATAAAAATCAGAAACAGAGTGTAGGAAAGTTGTTGCTGGGACTTGGGGATGAAGAAAATAGGGAGAGGTTGGTAAAAGCATAGGTACTATAAGATGAGTAAGTCTGAGGATCTAATGTATTACATGATGATTACAGTTGATAACACTGTATTATATAACTAAAATTTGCTGAGAGTAGAACTTAAATGTCCTCACAAGAAAAACCAAACTTCCAAAAGCCTTGAAACCAAAACCAAAGAGCCAAACCAAAGCCAAAAAGCCAGATTTTATCGATTTATTTGAGAGAGAGAGATAGTGACAGTGATAGCAAAAGAGAGCAGGAATGGGAGGAGAGGGAGAAGCAAGCTCCCCACTGAGGAGGGATCCAAATGCAGGGCTCTATCCCAGGACCCTGGGATTGGGACCTGAGCTGAACGAAGATGCTTAACCAACTGAGCCACACAGACACCCCTATGGATGTGTTAATGAACTAGATGGGAGGAATCTTTTCACATTGTGTGCATATATCAAATCATCACAATGTATACTTTAAATATCTTACAATTTTACTTGTCAGTTACACCTCAATAAAGCTGAAAAAAATTTAAAGTGAAAAAATCGCTCTAAAATGCATTACCATCAATTAGCTGTTACCTAAAAAAAAGTTAGATTTATGTCCATTATGTTATTCTGCCCATTTTTCCCATGGTGGGAACCATTTTTGAGGACACAGCCTTGAGAGAGCAGTGTACTGTTGAAACCATCTAGACAGTATATGTGACCAAACCCAGTTAAAGCCTCTACATAAACTTTTACATTCTGGAGGATGGGTGTGGAGATTTACTCAACTTGCAGCCACTGATGACAAACCTTATATGTAATATATTCCCTTTCTTCTTAAAAACTGTAGTTTATCAATCTGTAGTGGCCTGCCTTTTTTGTCTCTCCTTGCCCTTGTGTAATGGGACCATTTTCAGATTTCACCTGGGAAGCTCCTAAAGTTGTGAATCAACAACTTTTTACAATGAAAAACTTGTAAAAGGGCATTCGTTTCCACAGTAGTACGTTTGGATAATTTCAAGGTATATTTAAAAAAAAACAGATTACTATATCTATACCACATTCTAATGACAAAGTATGAGTCCTTTTCACTTTTTATTTCCAATTTATGTTTTATCTAAACATTGGATTGGAATTACTTGTAGTTATATTTTATTGCTAACTGAAGATAAACCCTAAAGCTAAATCTTAAACTTTTTAATGACTTCGTAGTTAAAAAGTTACTTTTTTTAAAGATTACTTTTTTTTAGGTTAAAAGGTTACTTTTTTTAGGTTAAAATGGACACTGATTTCCACCCAGTGAAACTGATTTTGCACGTGTCCTCAAACATTGTCCAGAGAATAAATTTCTGTTGATTCCAGTCACAAATAAATTGCAGCAGCCATAAGAAACTTAAAAAAATGTTACTTTTTAAAAAGATTTTATTTGTTTATTCATGAGAGACACAAATAGGGAGAAGCAGAGATATAGGCAGAAGGAGAAGCAGGCTCCCTGTGGGAAGCCCAATGCAGGATTCGATCCCCATCTTGGGACCTCAAGAACATGCCCTGAGTGAAGGCAGATGCTCAACTACGGAGTCACACAGGCACCCCTGTAGTTTGGTTATAGGTAAAGTGCAAGTATAGCACAAATAGTTTGGGGTTTACTATTGGGCTTTCTGTATCCATTGCTTAAGATTTTGAGATCTAACATTATTTTATTTTTTTTAATTTAAGTTCAATTTTCTAGCATATTACATCATTATTACATCATTAGTCTTACACCTGTTATAGTTACCACATCCTCCCACACACCTCCCCTGCAGCACTCCTCATTTTTTTCCCTAGAGTTAAAAGTCTCTCATGGTTTGTCTTCCTCTGAATTATTCTAATTCTTGAACTCATTTTTTTCTCTCTAAACAACTTTCTCCTGATTCATTTCTTCTTGTGTACAAAGGACACAACAGTGTCCTTTATATGCTATTTGAAAAATTAAATTCTATATATCTGAAACTTAGAAAAGTGCCTAGCTTGTAATAACTATATGCTCCCTAATTCAGTGTCCTTGTTCACAGTAATTATCCTTTTATTTACCCTCCATTATTCACCCCATTGTAATCATACTTTTGCCTCCATTATTTTTTTTTTAAATTTAAAATATATTTGAGAGAGAGAGAGGGCCAAAGGGAGAGGGAGAAGAAGAGAATCTCTGCTTGAGAGAAGAGCCCAACACGGGGCTCAATTTCATGACCTTGAGATCATGACCTGAGCTGAAACCAAGAGTGGGGCACTCAAACAACCGAATCACTCAGGTGCCCCACACCTGTTCTAATGAAACTGTGTTTACCGAAGTTTATCAAAGAATTCCCCCTTTTTGATATAAAATTGTAGAAGATTTCTATGTAGAATGGAACCTAATGAGATTCTGATATATGGGTTTGATGTCATTCAGAGTAATCAATTCATTATTATAGCAACACCCTGAAAATCTGCATTGTTTTGAGGCTTTTTATCTAGAATAGCATATGTAAATAACACAGTTCTATATATATTCAATGCCTAAAAAATTTACTGGCAAAAAATTTTTTTAAAGATTTATTTATTCATTTGGCGGGGCGGGGGGGTGGGCAGAGAAGGAGTTGGAGAGGGACAAGCAGACTCTGTGCCAAATGAGGAGCCCAACAAGTAGCTCCATCTCATGACCCTCAGATCATGACCTGAGCTGAAATCAAGGGTTGGAAATTTGACCAACTGAGCCACTTGGGTGCTGGCAAAAATTTTAAGTGAAATTTTCCACCTGAAGCTACATTATTCTTATTTGGGATATGCCTAAAAGTTGCTGGGATATTGAATTTACTTATTTAATTTGCTGTATTCTGTGTTTAATGTTTTGACTTTTGTTTTTGAAGATTTTTTTTCCTTTGGCTAGTGTAGTAAGTCTTATCATGAAGGAGCACTTCTCTGATTACAGTCTTTATATTCACACCTGAAAAAATGATAATTGCCTTCTCTTTGCCTTATCTGTCAAACAGAAGAATAGTAGTATGCTCAAGAGGAATAATTGTATGATCATTGATATTGTTTTCTTCTTTCCTGATGCATCTTTCATTAGAGCATTAAACACAGAAGCCAGGGACCTTGAAATCCTAAATCTGTGGCATCATGTCGTCTGGATTTTTCCCCCTCCACTAACACAAACTAAGTACTATGCTAGCTTTTCAAATGTTTTCAAAATGGAATCCAGGTTTCCAAAAATAGTAGATTTCCTGCAATATGTCCTGCAATTCATTTACTAGGCAAAATGTTTTGCTATATTGTTTTATAATATTTTCTCCATGTTGAGAGGGAGCCAGTACCAGCTCTGATCATGTGCCTAAATTTGAGAGTTGAATCCCAGGAATGACAGTCACTATCATAGGCAAGGGACATGGACTTGCTCATGTTTGCTTGAGAGCTAGAATGCTCCCATAAATGTAGGTCCACCCTTGACATTTACAATAGATTATTTCTATGATGAAATGATCATTTCATCGCAGTGAGGGACCATTTCTGCAGCCCACCCCATCCCTGAATCTATTCTTTCCAATGTACACAGACTTGTGCTTCTCTGGCAATTAATGTAACCCATTGACTCCGAGAATCATTTTTCTTCTAGTTATTAAAGCTATACTTCCATAATAACTCTGATACTACAATGCAAGTGTTAAGTATTGAATTGATCTGAATTTTTATTGACTGATTATAGTTTATATTATATGTAAAAGTTTTAAAATTTGATTTCTAATGAGATAATGCAATGTGAGCCAAGGTGTTTTTTTCATTGATCTGTGCTTCTTCATGTCCCTCAAGCTATGTTACTTTTAGAAGACTTCCTATTTATTGATGCATAAAATGATCACGTCAATGAATATAAACTATCCCAAAGTAATATGTTTCAAAAATAACATTTCATTAATATCCAAATTAAAACTCATATATCCCGGCTTTATACAGTTAGGGAAAATCCATTTTCCAGAAACAAATGTGACTCAATATCACCAAAAAAGAATATAACTGAAAGGACAGGATTGATCATATTTATACTTTGAGCAATTAATCATAGCCTCTCTTGATGTTTATCAACAATTATTCTTACAACTACAAATTTGAAAATTAATGTAATGTTGAAAACCTGCATGGGAGCTTCTGCCCACTGCCTGATCAATTCCATGCTCACAATTACAGAATCCTTGAATGCCTTGAGCTTTTATCTTCAATCAATTACATAAATTTCCTCAAGATAGATGTGCTGTCATAAGCCCAGGAAATATTTTCTTTTACTTTCCATCACTAAAAAGAAGTACTAGTACAAAGGAACTTCCAGTAGCTTTGGAAAAATTGATGTTCTGAACTATCTTTGCTAGTGTATAGAAATGCAATTGATTTTTGCTATTGATCTTGTGTGCTGCAAACTTGCTGACCTTGTTTATTAGTTCTAATAGTTGTTTGTGGATTTTCTATATACAGGGTCATGTTCCTTCTCCCTTTCCTGTCTTATCTTGTCTTTCTCTGTCTCCTTCCTTCCTTCCTTCCTTCCTTCCTTCCTTCCTTCCTTCCTTCCTTCCTCTAATTATTCTGGAAAAAAACCCTCTAGTACAATGTTGAATAGAAGTGGTACTTGACAGGATGAGCACTGGGTGTTATTCTGTATGTTGGTAAATTGAACACCAATAAAAAATAAATTTATTTAAAAAAAGAAATGAAAAAAAAAGAAGTGGTGAAAGCAGATATCCTTTTAGATATCCTTTGATTGTTACTGATCTTAGGCAGAAAACATTCAATCTTTCCCTCATTAACTATAGGTTACCCATAGATACTTTTATCAAGTTGAGGAAGTTCCCTTCTATTTCTAGTCATTCTAGTGTCTTTATCATAAAAGGGTGTTGGATTTTGTCCAGTGCTCTTACTATGTCTCTTGAGATAATCATGTGTATAACATGTACATGTACACAAAGAGACTTTCATTTTGAATTTTTATTTTTATTTAACTAGGGTTAACCAAAAATCCTGCAACTTTTTTTTTTTTGGCTTGGCAGTAGACATTTAATATTCTACCATTTTGTAGATGAAAAGTTGTTTGAAAAAGATTCTTCTTTATTTTTACCCAAATACATATATACCAAGACGTTCATATATAAGTGGGGTTATGTGATCATGGTTTTATTTCAATTTTTTCCTTTGTCTTATTCTACCCATTCTTCTTTCTGATCACATTTCTTAGTTTATGCTTCAGATAACCTTCATTAGAATTTCTTTTTCTTTAATACTTTATATGCTCAGTGATTATATAAAAGTAAATATTTCTAAGATACACAAATATTCTATATATTCACCCAGACGCATGCTTATACTAAAATTTTCCAACCAAGAGTATTGCCTTTCTTTTGTTCTATTTTAATATTCTTTTAAGAGGTTTTATACTTTATATATAAACTGCTCCTTAAGTTAAATTTATCCTTTTGGCAATTAAACTTTTTTGACTTTTATGACCAAAATAACATTTGCTCATTGAATTCCTGTTGCTTGTTGCTATTACAGTCTATTAATTTTTAAAATATTTTCCAGTTTTTTTCAACTAGGATACAAAATTCCTTTACTAATTCCTTTAGTTTCCTACTAGAGTTTCTTGAGTTTTCTATTATGTAAGAATGTCCTCAGTATAAAAAAAAGATATGTCAAATTTCATCAATTTTAAGGCAGTGTCAATTGTAAGGCATGCCATTATACTATGTATCACTAAGTGTAAAGAAAATGTTAGTAATTAGCCTATGAACAATGGTTGATGCCATCCATTGCATGAAATATCTGCATTTCAGAAAAGCAGAATGTGAATAAGATTTTAAAATCAAGGGAATGCAATTGTTTTATATATTCTTTCCCATATTTATCATGATTATTTTTTTCTTATGTTATTGCATGTCCAAGATCTTCTGCTAAAATATGGAGCAGTTCTGATTTTTACTTATTACATTCATTGGGATGGGGTTTATCTATGCTATTGAACTTTTTAAAGAACTGGCCTTTGAGCGTTTTTTAAAAGATTTTATTTCTTTATTCCTGAGAGACAGAGAGAAGCAGAGACATAGACAGGAGGAGAAACAGGCTCCTCACAGGGAGCCTGATGTGAGACTCCATCCCTGGATCAGGATCACGCCCTGAGCCAAAGACAGACGCTCAACCGCTGAGCCACACAGGCTTCCCTGGCTTGTGAATTTTTAAAACTTATTTAATCGGTTTCACTTTCTACCCATAGTAAGTTACATTTTCCATTTACTTTTGTTTTCTCCTTTTTAAAATTCATTAGTATAGATTCCTCGCTTTCTGGCTAGTTTATATATTTATTTTTTCTAATGCATATATTTAGGATAATAATTCTAACTACAGCTTTTTTAGTGCTCCGAATAATTTGCGATGGCATGTCTGCATTTTATTTCTTTCCAGATAGCAATTAGTTAATTTGATGTATATTCCTTAATTTCCAAGGAATTATATCAATCTGGATTTTTCAATTCTTTATAAGTAAAACTCTTTACATTTCAGGTATTATTAGAATTTGGACTATAAGAGTTTAATTTGTATTAGATGGAGGCACAGGCTATCGAATACACTGGGGAATGTTTTCTCCTTGACTCACAGCTCTAAGTAGCAAATGGTATTTTTAAGAAAAAAAGTAATTTTTCTGTGAAAATGGGTTTGGTTTTCTAATTCAAACTTTCACTGAATGTGCAGCTATTTTGTCTTTCCAAGTACTCTCACCACATTAATCCTGAGACTTTAAACCTAAGCCTTTGTGATCCATAATGCAATCTCCTGTTCCCACCCTCCAGTCTATGCTCACCTCAAGACCCACAAGTCACTTTATAGATTATTACTCTACTTTTGGTTGAATCTTTATTTCTGATACCTCCTGTTTACAACTTTGTAATGATTTCAGCTATAGATTTAAGAGAATATTTATTACATTTTATCCAGTGTTTCTGTGTGTTCATAGTAGTGAATTTTGTCTATTTTCTCAATATTAGAAGTGCTATTCTTTCTCACGTGTATTTTAAACTATACAATTATTCATCCATTTTAGACATTTTACCTAAAATTACTCTTATCACATGTGTTTAGATATCGTTACTGTGTATATTGAAGAGCTACAAAAATTTTTACCCTGTATTCTCCTGATGAGTAACTTTTATTATCTATTGTAATAATATTATGAAGTTAATTTCTCTTCAGAATGGTTTTTAAGAAATGCAAAAGTATCAAATATTGGTTGAAAAATCAAGAATGGTATAAGCAGGGCTCAAAGTTAAGGAACTGTTGAGAAATTAATGTAACTGAAGTATATACTATTAAAAAGCAAGATTATAGTCTTCAAAAATAAAATGTCTGTGGACATTTATTCTTGCTTCTGAGATGTTTTAAAAATACTATTTCCTTTTACTTAGTTGAGAGCAAGGCAATCCTTTTGATTGAGTCCTCAAAGGCTTTCTTAACTTGATTGTTTCTCAAGGTATAAATAAATGGGTTCAATGTAGGTGAAATAGAAGAGATGAGCAGTGAAACCACTTTATTAATGGTCACTTTTTCCTTTGCTGTCGGATTCATATAGATGAAAATGCATGTGCCATAGGTGATGGATACCACAATCATGTGGGAAGAACAGGTCGAAAAGGCCTTTTTCCTTTGTTGAACAGAAGGGAATCTAAAAATTGTCTTGATGATGTAAGCATATGACAGAACCACACAGGTAAGAGTCATATTCAAGGTCAGTATGGCACATATTATAACTGTCCATTCCATGAACCTTGTATCTGAACATGAGATTTTCACTAAGGGAAATGCATCACAGCCAAAATGATCAATTATGTTAGAGTCACAAAATTTTAGATTTAAACCCAGACTAAGTGGTGGGATTATTATACATAAACCAGCCACCCAACAACAGATATTGAGAATCCTGCAGACACTGTTACTCATTATGATCACATAATGCAAGGGTTTGCAGATGGCAACATAGCGGTCATAGGACATGGCGGCCAGCAGAAAAAACTCTGATACTCCACAGAGGTCAGTAAAAAACACTTGAATGACACAAGCATTATAGGTAATAACATTGTCACCTGTTGCTATGCTATACAAATATCTGGGAATAATGGCAGATGTGAATGAGATCTCCAAGAAGGAGAGATTTTTTAAGAAAAAGTACATGGGTGTTTTAAGGTGGGGATCCACAAAAGTGAGTATGATGATGGCCAGGTTTCCAGTTATACTCAAAGTGTAGGTGAGAAATAGAAAGATAAAAATCAGAACTTGCAGCTCAGGGTCATCTGTCAGTCCCAGCAGAATGAATGTTGTTATTGTACCGTTTCTCATCACTGACTTCTGACTTCTCTCCGATGTGTATGTGATATTCAGGTAGATTTTCTTATAGATTATAGATTATTTTAACTGTTCTAAAACATAATGTATTAAAGTTTTATATTTCATTATATTTATAATATAACAGAAGCATATATTATATATACATTTACATTTCATGTCTATCCTGTGCTTAGGATTTTTCCCATGTGACTAAGTAGATTACTGAGAGACTGACACTGAGAGAGTGTCATTTTATGGGTGAAAAAATTCTTCCCTACTCAGAAATTAAGTCACAAAATTTAACCCTCGATTTCATGTCTTTTCTTGACACTTTGGGTCTTTTTAGAAAAACAGTGCTAATATAACTTGAGTTCACTTTATTTTTTTTCAAATTTTTATTTATTTATGATAGTCACACACAGAGAGAGAGAGAGAGAGAGAGAGAGAGAGAGAGAGAGGCAGAGACACAGGTAGAGGGAGAAGCAGGCTCCATGCACTGGGAGCCCGACATGGGATTCGATTCCGGGACTCCAGGATCGCACCCGGGCCAAAGGCAGGAGCCAAACTGCTGCGCCACCCAGGGATCCCTTAAGTTCACTTTATAAACCACTAGAGCAAAACTCAAGGTCTTTGTTCCAAAGGATTTTTGTTTTTGGTGTGTTTTTAGGTTATGAACAACTTTATGCCCTGCTGATTCCCCCTACCTCCTGCTACACAGCCTTTTTTTTTTCTGAATATTTGCATTACCTGTACTGAATTTGTGTTACCTTTACTGCCTACACAAGTGATGGCTGTCTTGTCTTCTCTCCTTCATTTTCCAGTCAGTGAATTATTTTATCTTAATTGATGCTACACCTGGAGGGACTCAAATGTCTTTAGTATACAATCAAGATCTTAAGCCTTGAGGTTTTCTGACGTTTTCTCCTTGCATACAGACTTCATTTGTTTTATAAGCAAATTCACTTTATTGTTTAACTTACTGTGTTCTCTTCTGATTGGGGCAGAATTGTTTGTGGCAGAATTGTTTGGGACTATTTACCTTGTTCACACTGTTTGTGATATAGAGAAAAATCACTAACAGGATCAAAGTTTACTCAGGAGTTTGAATCCTCTTAGGCAATTTTGTCTCTCATTCAACAACTATCAAATTGAGATTCAGAAGGAATATTCATATACTTGCAACGCACTCACCTTCCTTTCATCTCTTCTCTGAATCTCTGAGATAATGTGCATCACCGTGAAATCTTACTTGGCCTTCAAACTATTATTCAATTTTCAAAATATAGCTATTTTTCCCCAAATAATTGCAACTTACTTTATGATAGAAGTTAATAAAGAAACTGACACTAAACTGTAACTAACTGATTTTGTTATTCTTTCTAACAAATCTTTAAATGAGCACAGGAGTGTCATGAAATGCTGTCGTTTCAGTCATTATGGTGTTCTTTTGGTGCTGGAAAGAGGAATACAAGGGCATGCTTATAAAATTCTACATATATGAAAACACTTTATTTCAAATTTGAGGTTGAATATCTATCCAAAGTTACCCTAAATATTTCTTATTAAGTTGGATACAGATTTGCTTACATACCTTATGCATGCAAACTTCTAGACATTTATCTACACAGGGAAATTCATTCTTAAAAAATTACATCTCATAAATATATCTTAGATACATTAAAAGTATAAAAATTATCACTGAAATTCAGTTTTTTTCTTCGGAGAAAATATAACTTATATCCTACAAAGGGAATTACAATCAAAGAGACAAAATTTATTATACTTACTCTTCTGTTAGTAAATCAGAGTTTCTGTTGGTTGTTTGGCCATAGCAATATTAAGACTACAATGTTAAAAGTGATATTTTTATAAAGGTATTTATGTCTTCATATTCAATACATGTCTGGGAACACATGGAACTCCCTTTGTTTACTATCTTCAACAACTTGGGCAGATTTGATAACGGGCTTAGTGCTATTAGAAGCCTCCAAATATTTTCTTATGATCTCCATCATTGAAAAGAAGATAAAGTATTCTAAAGGCTGAGGAACCTTCTCTACTGGTGGAAGAGATGAATTTTAAATCATAAGGGCAGAGAGAAATGCTTTTACCATGCCAAATGTGACTTTTTAATTTGCAGAAAATGTTAAAAGTGAAAAAAAAATAGTCCTTGGTGACCTACAGTAAAGAGTCATTAACTTCCTGAATAATGAGTTTGGCAAAAACACAAGTAACAATGCTTCATGGGGACAGTGTCTTTGGAGATAGGAGGATGTTATAGCATCATTTGACACAGATCAGGGGGGCAACTGTATCATTTAAATTATGTAGTTAATTTGTTTTAAACTTTCACATCCACTAAGGCATTTGGAAGATTGGAATCCTTTATTTATGAATGAAATTCTTATTACATATATATATGTTATGTAAATTATATAAATTATATTTATATTTATATAGTTATATAATTATTATATAAATCCTTATTATATAAATGCTTTATTTATTTTTTTAAAAATTCAATTAATTAACATATATTATTGGTTTTAGAGGTAGAGGTGAGTGATTCATCAGTTTTATATAATACCCAATGCTCATTACATCACATGTCCTCTTTAATGTTCATCACCCAGTTACCCCATCCCCCCATTCCAAAACCTTCAGCTTTGTGGGAATAAGAATCTCTTATGGTTTGTCTCCCTCTTTAATTTTGTCTTGTTTTATTTTTTCCTCTCCTCCCCTATGATCCTGTTGTTTCTTGAATTCCATTTATGAGTGGGATTATATGATAATTGTCTTTCTCTTGAATTATTTTGCCTAGCATGTCCTCTAATTCCATCTATATCATTGAAAATGGCAAGATTTCATTTTTTTGATGGCTGAGTTACATAGATATAGATATAGATATGTGATATCCATAAAGATATGGATATTTCTTTATCTGTTGATGGACATCTGGGCTCTTTCCACAGTTTGGCTGTTATGGACATTGTTGCTATAAACATTGGGATGAATGTGCCCCTAGCCAGACTTATCAAAAAGAAAAGAGAAAGGACCCAAATTAATAAAATCATGAATGAAAGAGGAAAGGTAACAACCAATACCAAGGAATTACAAACAAAAGAACATATTATGAGCAACTATATGTCAACAAATGAGACAATCCAGAAGAAAGGGATGCATTACTGGAAACATATAAACTACCAAAACTAAAACAGGAAGAAAGAAAACAAGAAAATGCTCATAACCAGCAAGGAAATTGAGGCAGTCATCAACATTCTCCCAACAAACAAGAGTCCAGGGCTGGATAGCTTCCAAGAGGAATTGTACTAAACATATAAAGAATAATTAGTACCCATTCCTCTGAAGTGATTTCAAAAGCCCACAGCAAATATTATTCTCAATAGGGAAAATCTGGGAGCTTTCCCCTAAGGTCAGGAACATGACAGGCATGTCCACTCTCTCCACTGTTATTCAACATAGTACTAGAAGTCCTAGCCTCAGCAATCAGACAACAAAAATAAATAAAAGGCATTCAAATTGGCAAAGAAGGTCTTCACAGATGACATGATACTTTACATGGAAAACCCAAAAGACTCCACCCCAAGATTGCTAGAATTCATACAGGAATTCATCAACAGCAACAAGGCAGGATACATAATCAACACACAGAAATCAGTTACGTAGATACCTATGAAGATCTCTTTTTTTTCTTTTTGGTATGAACTTTGTTTTTATCTGTGATTTGAAAGTTAATTCTAGCAAGCCTGTAGTTGGCCTGTGCTATTTTTTGCTAAATTTCCAGCGTAGCACTGACACTTGTTAAAGGGATGAAATATACTGGTCAATGATGTTTGTCACCATGGGCATAAGGATTTTCAGAGAAGTTTGTACTAGCTTGTTAGCACTCTTTATTGATAATAGTGACATTGATTCATTGGCACTTGATCTAGGTGAGACCACTATGCGATTCTCCTTTTGAGCTTTTTATTTTATTTTTTTTATTTTTATTTTTTTTATTTATTTACGATAGTCATACAGAGAGAGAGAGAGAGAGGCAGAGACACAGGCAGAGGGAGAAGCAGGCTCCATGCACAGGGAGCCTGACGTGGGATTCGATCCCGGGTCTCCAGGATCGCGCCCTGGGCCGAAGGCAGGCACCAAACCGCTGCGCCACCCAGGGATCCCTTTAAGCTTTTTATATAGCAGAAATGTCCCTACATATTCAGTAAAATATAAAAATTCCTAACTGTGACTCTATTTGGGCTCTCTGGTATTGAGGTCTTTTTTCCACACAGCAGTGGTTTCTGACCTGAGAGAGAAAATATGTCCAGCAATAAGAGGGAGGACAATAAGACATGCACCTTGCTTCTTCAGATTCTCTAATGTGACATAGAATTTGTCAGTGAGGCTTACCCTTTATTCTAATGCTGTTCATATGGTATGTTCTTTTCTTGCAATAAGCTGTAGCTGTAAAAATAGTCACTCGGGGTCCTGTGAATCATCTCTAACAATCAAACACTAAGTGCCACCATTGTGCAGCACGCTGTAAGAATTTGTCCATTTTATACAAGTTAACTTATGGTTATGCACTTTTAATAAGACTCCTTTGTTCTTTTAATATCTATAAAATCTATAGTTACATCATTTCATTCATGCCTTATATTTGTAATTTGTGACTTCTCTCTCCTTTCTTGATTTTCTCTAAAAACCAACTTCTATCTATTGTATTCTGCTTCTATTTGAATTGATTTCTACAATGATTTTTATTATTTTTTTTTCCTATTTGCTTTAAATTTGATTGACTTTCCTCCCTCTCCCTCAAACTTTAGGGGAAAATTGAGAACATTAGAGATTTTTCTTCTATTTTCATATAGGCATTTTAGTACTATAAATTTTCACCAAAATATGACTTTAGTTGCATCCAACATATTTTGACACATTGTGCTTTAATTCCCATTCATTTCAACATACTTTAAATATCCCTTTTGACTTCTTCATAACCCATGAGTATGATTTAAATTATTTTGTGGCCCAGAATATGGTTTATTATGCACATATTTTTCTATATATATACATAGGTATATATATTTATGTAAATATATATACATAAAGATATATATTACATATACATGTATATATCTTACATATCTATCTACCATTTATCTATTTATCTATTATCTATGTACATATCTATTATGATCATGATCATCTATCTCTATGCATAGTTAAGTATATACACATATTGAAGGGTTTGGCCAAGGTTTCTATTAGAAACATTTGATATATGGAACGCACTATTCCACCTTTAAAAAAAAACACCAAAAAAATTCATGGGAATTACCACAGATGAAATGGCATGACTCTAATGTATTTATGTTTGAAAACAAAAAATTAAAAGAAACAGAAATCAAGTGGGGGATGGGACCCCCAAGGAGCTGGACTAAGAGGGCTGGTGAGAGGCTCCAGGACAGGAAAGCTCAGCCCCAGAGAAGCGGGAACTTTAACTCTGCACTGGATTCTTCCCAGTGGTTGATATCCACGACTCAGCTGGATCATACAGCCACTCTGCATGGAGCAAAATGACTAGAAGGAAGAATTCAACACAAAAAGAAGAAACAAACACAGTACTCTCTGCCACAGAGTTAAAGCATATGGATTTCAATTTGATGTCAGAAAGCCAATTCAGAAGCACAATTATAAAGCTACTGGTGGCTCTGGAAAAAAAGCATAAAGGATGCTAGAGTCTTTGTTACCACAGAATTTAAATCTAATCAGGCCGAAATTAAAATCAATTAAATGAGATACAATCCAAACTGGAGGTCCTAAAGGCTAGGGATACTGAGGTGGAAGAAACAGTGAGTGACATAGAAGAGAAGGTGATGGTAAGGAAGAAAGCTGAGGAAAAAAGAGGAAAACAAAGAGACCATGAGGAAAGGCTAAGGAAAACAAGTGACAGCCTCAGGAGGAAGAATGTACGTGTAGTTGGGGTTCCAGAAAACGCCGAGAGGGACAGAGGACCAGAAAGCATATTTGAACAAATCATAGCTGAGAACTTCCCTAATCTGGGGACGGAAACAGGCATCCAGATCCAGGAGAAAGAGAGGTGGCCCCCAAAACAAATAAAAACCATTCAACACCTCAACATTTAATAGTGAAACTTGCAAATTCCAAAGATAAAGAGAAGATCCTTAAAGCAGCAAGAGACAAGAGAGCCCTAACTTATATGGGGAGAGGTACTAGATTAACAGCAGACCTCTCCACAGAGACCTGGCAGGCCAAAAAGGGCTGGCAGGATATATTCAGGTCCTAAATGAGAAGAACATGCTGCCAAGAACACTTTATCCAGCAAGGCTCTGATTAAGAATAGAAGGAGAGATAAAGAGCTTCCAAGATAGGCAGAAACTGAAAGAATATGTGACCACCAAACAAGCTCTGCAAAAATATTAAGGGGGACCCTCTAAAGAAAGAGGAACCCCAAAGAAATAATCCACAACAACAGAGACTGAACAGGCATTATGATGACACTAAATTCATATATTTCAATAGTAACTGTGAACATGAATGAGCTTAGTGATCGCAACAAAGGCGCAGGGTTTCAGACTGGATAAAAAAGCAACATCCATCTATTTTCTGTCTCCAGGAGACTCATTTGAGAACTAAGAATACCTCCAGCCTAAAAATGAAAGGTGAGAAAAGCATTTACCATTCAAATGGTCCTCAAAAGACAGCAGGGGTAGCCATTCTCATATCAGATAAATTAAAGTTTATCCCAAAGACTGTAGTAAGAGATGAAGAGGGACACTATATCATAATTAAAGGGTCTATCCAATAAGAAGACCTAACAGTCATGAATATTGATGTCCCTGATGTGGGAGCTGCCAAGTATATCAATTAATAACCAAAGTAAACATATGGATAATAATACACTAATAGTAGAAGACTTCAAGATGGCATTTTCTGCAAATGACAGATATTCTAAGACAAAACCTCCAAAAAACAAGAGCTTTAAATGATACACTGGACCAGATGGATTTCACAGATACATACAGAACTTTGCATCAGAATTCAACTGAATACACACTCTTCTCAAGTGCCAATAGAAGTTTCTCAGAATAGACCACATACAGGGTCACAAATCAAGTCTCAACTGCTACCAAAAGATTGGGATTGTTCCTTGCATATTATCAGACCATAATGCTTTGAAACTTGAACTCAATCACAAGAAGAAATTTGGAAGAAATTCAAAACATGGAAGTTAAAGAGCATCTTGCTAAAAGATGAAAGAGTCAACCAGGAAATTAGAGAAGTATTAAAAGGATTCATGGAAACTAATGAAAATGAGGATAGAACCGTTCAAGATCATTGGGATACAGCAAAAGCAGTCCTGAGAGGGAAATACAACGCAATACAACCCTCCCTCAAAAAATTGGAAAAAAACAAATACACAAGCATTTAATTCATTTAATTCAAATTCTGCTGCATATGAGACTATAAACTGTTAACTTGTGAAACTCTTTATAGCTTCATTCTCACTGTCTCACATTTCCTGGAACTTCTTCCTACTGCTTTGTCTCTTTCATTCTCTTTTGTGGCTTTTCTTTTTCTAATCCCTATGGTTGTTGATCCATCTGAAATCTCTTCTCTAGAAAATCCTTTCTTTTGCTCTCCCTTATAAATGAGGGGATTCTTATAAATAAGATGACTTCAAATAGGCTAATTCCCAAATTTATATCTACAGAGAAAAATGCATCTTACATTGTTCTGATTTCAACATTCAGCTTATTTCTTGGGCATCTAGATCAGACTTAGAGGGTTTAAATTTACACTTTTTTCCTTTCTGAATGTCTTTGAAAAATTTGCTTAACTTCTTTATCTTGTGTTTTTATCATGTGCAAAATTCAGGTAAAAATAATATTTACATCTTGGGGTTATAGTGATAAATTTAGATAGTATAGATAAAGCATATACAGCTGCATTTGGAATATGGAGAACACTCATTACTATTAGCTACACTGAACATTCTTATTTTGTTATCTTATTATTTCCTACTGAGAGTCCTGTAGATGTGCACAATTCAAGATTTTAAATGGGCCTCTCACTATTGTATATCCTTCTCTGTCAATCCTAAGTCTCATATAAGGAGATTCCGTATTGTTCCTTTTTCTATACTCCTATTTTCAGTTTATCACTAGGTCCTGCCAGTTTGCTTATCTCCTTAATTTGTTTCTTTTACTCTCTCACTCACAATATTAATTTTATCCTGGATGTCTTTATCTCATAGCTAAAATATTGCAAAAGCATATGTCCTTGCTTCTGCATTCAATATTTTAAAATCAATCAGAATCATTTTTTAAAAAGCCCGGATATGACTAGCTCTTCTTAATGTGTTGTGTAAGACTGTTTCTGAACTGTTATTAGCTGACATTCATCCCATACTAGATGTATCCTTAAAACTCTTGATCCATGTCTCAATTGCATGAAAGCTAATTAATCTTGGCTTTAGGTAAGAGCTGTAAAGAGTAGAAGATGGAATATATTTTGGATTTTAAGTTTCAAATGCATCAAGCATTTAGATTAATGGAATATTTTCAGGCAATAAATATTTTATTCAGAGTAATATGTAATAACAAGTCTTCTCATCCTTAGAGAATTTATGAAATTTGTTTACCGGGGGATAAGAGAATTGAGGGATAAATTAGAGAATTTGATGGTTCTGAATGAGATTTCTATGTTTGGGGCCCTCTGCTCTCTTCCAGTGATATGGAGCGAGGATAACAGAAGGAAAGAAAGAAACTGACTGGTGCAGATGTTTTTATTCCTTGTAGAGATCTAAGGGGGAAAATAATAGGAACAATTATTTGCTCCTTGAACATAGGCTAAAGAGCTTTAGAAAGACACATAGTTTTCCCAATCTCAAGACTGGTATAGAATTAGAAGAATGGTGTCCTCATGCCTAATTGTGGCAGGAAATTAAAAAAGAATGTTTGATACTTCATAAATTTTTCCTGTATTGCAATTTGCTGCAGAAACACTAAAAGTGTCTTAAAGCTTTCATAGGAAACCAATGGACTGCAAGAGTAATACAGGAAGGGAAATAGGAGATGGATTCCACAGTAGTAAAGCACAGAATAGGTATTTGAGGACCTGAAGAGATGATGATATTTTGATAACGTCAGCTCTGACGGATACTGATATTTCTTTACCTCTTAATATCAGAACTGTGCAAATGTATCAGAATTAAGGTGAAGCTGAGTTGAGGGTGTCAACAGATATATGATAACAATTCACTAGAGTGAAGTGATGGGTTTGGGTAGAGAGAAAAGACTGGTATTAAGTTGGATTAAAAAATAAACTTTTATTTATTGTTTTAAGAATTTGAAAATAGAAATTTTGTAAATCAAACAGTAATTTTAATCCTCTCCCTCACTCCCTTCTGCCTTCATTATAAAATTTAAGTTTCTCAGTGGGCATATGGAGATCTTTCTAATATTTCCTGTATTAATTCACACAATTTACCCAGTTTTTTGTTCTATTCTCCTGGTTATATTCTATTCTCCTTGCACTGGCTGCTGTCTTACTATCCTAGTATGTATGTACCACAAGATATACAATGGGATATTACTCAGGCTTAAAAAAGAATGAAATCTTGCCATGTACAGCAACATGGATGGATCTGCAGGATATAATGCTAAATGAAATAAGTCAGAGAAAAACAAATACAATATGATTTCATTCATGTGGAATTTAAGAAGCAAATGAACAAAGAAAAAAAGAGACAAATATAACAAAAACAGACTCATAAATAGGCCAAAATGGTGGTTGCCAGGAGGTAGGTGGGTGGAGCCTAGGTGAAACAGATAAAGATGATTAAGAGTATACTTACCTTGATAAGCACTGAGAATGTACAGAATTGTCAAATCATTATATTGCACACCTGAAACTAATATAAGTCTGTTAATTATATGTCAATAGAAAAAGAGATAGTATACCAAAATAATAGAGTACAGTCTATAGAGTTAGGCCTCTGGTTTCACATCTCCTGATTCAATTTGCTTCACTTATTTACTTGTAGTTCCAATAAAAGGCTATGCTTAAAATTATCTATGGAAATTTCCATAT
Organism: Nyctereutes procyonoides; assembly: GCF_905146905.1. Classification (NCBI taxonomy): domain Eukaryota; kingdom Metazoa; phylum Chordata; class Mammalia; order Carnivora; family Canidae; genus Nyctereutes; species Nyctereutes procyonoides. The sequence continues at coordinate 60,674,486 of NW_026575047.1, read as the reverse complement.
GCTGATCCTTTTGTCTTTAGTGATCTCTATACTTGCAGTCCCTACCCTCCCTATCCCTCTTTCAAGTTTTGGTTAAGGTATAAATTTCACTAGGAATCTATCTATAATCCTTTAAGATAGAAGTAGCTTTTCCTCTAACATTCCCACTGTAGTCTATGACCATTCTCAAGATAGCTCTTATGACTAACTCGTCAGTTAGACATTATTGAGAGAGAGAGAGAGAGAGAGAGAGAGAGAGAGAGCAAGAGCATGTACATGAACTTGTGGGGAGGAGCAAAGGGAGAGGGAGAAAATCTTAAGCAGGCTCCATGCTCCACACAAGCCCAGGCAGGACTCAGTCTCACAACACTGAGATCATGACTTGAACCACCCGGGCACACCTTTCCTGAATTCTTTATAAAGCTTGTGAATATTGGTGCTTCTGAAAACCCATTCAATGTTCTGTAAAGAAATACTAAGGGCAGAATTGAGACTGCAATTTTGGACATGAGACAATAGGTATTTCATGTTTCTTTCTCAACTATCATTAGGTAATTAATTCTATGGGCAGCTGTTTCCCTTTGTAAACAAAGTCTGTCCTTTGTTTTCCCTGCATTCCAAGGAAGAAAAGGTTTCCCTATGGAAAAACTAATTCATTTGTTATATGAATGGTTTCACTTATTTCTAGTGATATGTACCCAACAAGAAACCTAGAAATGTGCTTTTCTAAGGTCTGGTGAATTGAAGCATGTTACTTCTATCAATACAGTAACATATAACAGCATCAGAGTGCTAGAGATAGGAAATTACCTTGCATTGTAGGCACCTCTGCAGAAAAGACCACTAACCTATGCTCAGGGGGGAAATAATTAACTGATAACTAGGTACCCTTTTAGACAAGATTATAGAAATTGACCTTTTTTAACCAAACTGAGAAAATTCTTAAAGAGAGCTTCATTGTGGCATCATAACTCAGAGCACTGTCCTAGATTCCCAAACTCTCTTTCTCATCATCAACACTTATCTTCTGTGATCCTGGGATATTACATGAATGTTCCAGTAAACACCTTTAATTCAGGCGTATTTTCAATTTAGTGTAGTTCAATGAATATTTGTGTTTATAATTAGCTCATTGCTCACTAATGACAACGTTGCTAATAATTTGGCACTCTAATGAAGGCACAGTTACATCTGGGTATAAATATATATCGATTGATAAGTACGATGTTTTGGGGCAGATCACTTCTGTTTGTCCCTCCTGTTTCTATGACTACTCATAAATTAAATAAAAACATATTTATTGAGAACCAATTATATGATTGTATTGCTGTAGATACTAAGGATTAAAAAAAAAGTGAACAGATGCTGACTCACCTCTACCGATGTGTGTATTAAATATTTCCAGTAAACCCAATCCCTTAAAATTTTTCTTTTTTTTTCCTTAAAATTTTTCTAAAACAAATTAACATTATAAATAACTATTTGCTTTTTCAGAGATTTCCGAGTTAATTTATTGCCTTCCCATATTTAAGTAGATCAGTCTGATATTTTGCAGAGGCCAAAGAACTAGAATGTTGAATGAAGAAAGAAACTGAAATTACCAAATAAGAATATACTTACTCTCATGGAAAGTAATCGTGGCTTTAGGTGACTGTGTAAGCCTGATGGTTCCAATGATAAAACTGGAAGTGTAAGTGGCATCAAATATATGCACAAATGCCTCTCTCCTGGGCACACACACGGCCAATGTTTTACTACAGACTGTGTTCTCTGGGTTGCCAGCAAACTCTCACTGAAGATTCTATTCCACTTCAAGCCTAGGAAAAAAAATTCTTATACAGCAAACCTGATAAAAATCTGTCATTTATTTTAAACGATGAGCAATGTAAGGTGAATTTTAGAAGATTTTGGCAGATGATTTCTGATTTCTCTGGGCAAAGATACACTTTTACACGGTGAAGTTACATGAATGTTTTATTATCTCAGACTGTTGTGGATGTGCAGGGGCTCTCTATATTGATAAAGAAAGGGTCCTCTGTGGCCAAAGTTTGAACATGACTATTTCTTCCAAAATGTCTTGCATTTAGGCAAGTGCATCTAATAGAGGAAGCAGTGGGAATCATGTCCTTGGAGAAAATAAGGTGCGATAATTTTAATAGACACATTCTGAGGGCAAAACAGTAATTTTCTGATGAAAAGCTATTTCTGGCTACTCTTTGGCCCATAGATAACAAAATATTAACAAAAGACAGCAAAACTGCTTTCTGTCTATACTTCCAGTGGAAAAAAGGAAATATACTTGAAAATAGTATACATACAATTTCTGGGTCAGTAACTATGAATATTTTTCCATGGTAAAAATATAGATTTGTATCTCATTTTTTTTTCTGCATTGTACTCTTTTTATGGACAAGCCTTATTGGAAAAAGCTTCCCATGTTTAACTATTATAAAATTATATATTTAAAATCTTTTTTTATATAAATGTCATCTATTTCCTTAGTATAAATTATCAGAGGAGGAATTTCTGAGGCAAAGGCCAGTTATATTTTAGAATTTTGAAGTGTATTGCCACACTTTACTTCCAATGTGTAATGCCACATAATATTCACAGAAGTGGTTGGGCTCCTCACCACTTCTGGAATTGTGAAGTAATCCCACTTATTCTTTGCTTGATTTCTGAGTCAGTTAGATATATGGATATTAAAATTCCAGTTTTAGGTACGCCTGGGTGGCTCAGTGGTTGAGCGTCTGCCTTCAACTCAGGGCGTGATCCCAGGGTCCTGGGATTGAGTCCCACATTGGGCTCCCTGCCGGGACCCTGCTGTGTCTCTGCCTTTCTCTGTGTGTCTCTCATAAATAAATAAATAAATAAAATATTTAAAAAATTAAATTCCAGTTTTATTATAGATAGAATTATTGAACACATGGCTTTGAACATCCCAATAAGAATTTCCTGAGTTAGTCATATATATCAGATAGACAGTGCTAGATCCAAATCTACTCCATCAACCAGGGGGGAATCTTTTATTGGTGACTTCAAGCAGTCTGAAATCTAGCTGTAGAAAAGACAACATAAAAGGGGAAAGGGCTAGCTAGCATACCCAGGTCCTTGTTCAAAATCTATCCATCAGATAAGTCTTTTCAACCAGTGGAAGGCTAGATAGGGGAGAGACCAGGAAAATTGCACAAAAGAATTATTTTAAAAATCTTCAAATCTTAGAGAAACAAAGCAGGAGAATGACTGCCCATCTTTATAATGTCACTGTTTTACAGATTCACCCAAAAATTATTAGGAAAATACACAGGAAGTAGACTTTATTATTTACTTGTTTGCTTAAAGACCACACACCTTGAAGTGACACATTAACTGTTCAGCAGAAAAGCTATCCTAAATATTACAGTTTTATGGCACTATAGGATATTAGTCTTTTGATTGTATAGTGTTTATCCCTTGAATTCTCCTTTGAATAGCCTTACCTTACCTTACTGGCTTGACTGTTGAATAAAATATTTTAGCATGTGTTTGTTGAACAATTGTATGAATTGTGTAATTGTTTTTACTTTTTGAAAATTATTAATAAGGGAATGTACCTCCACATGGAGAGAAGTATGAAGAGTAGGGAGTATATATTTCTTCCTAATATTCACAATATTTCTAAGATTTTCTCTTAACTAATTGGCTTAATATTAAGCTTATGGTAGCAAAGCATGTGCTTATACCCCTTAAGAGAGAAATCAGTTCTCTTTAAGGCAGAACAATCTACCTTCCTAGTTTTACTTTCCCAATGCCAATTCCTTTGAATATTTTTCCGGGACTGTGTTGGACATTTCAGAATTTACTCCGAATCAGAGAACTGGATAACTAAGTGAGCAAAGCCATTCTAAACGTATAACTGAAAATGTACCTTCTAATATTTTCCCACTGTCAAGTACTTAGATGTGTTATCTAACACAGGCAACCTAATATCGAATGACATTATAGATATGTTAAAAATTCTTATATAGATACAGAGTTTTTAGAGAATAGTCCTAGAAAATTTATTCATGAAATAAAGTGCTCTAGACTCCTCAAGTTTTGTTTATTCTTTTTTTAACAGTTTTATTGAAGTATAACTGATATACAAAAACTGCATATATTTAATGTATACAAGTTGATGAATTTGTACCTATGCACATATCTGTGAAACCATCACCACAATCAAGATAATTAACATATCCATCACCTTTGTTTTAAGTACAGGATACTTGATGTTTGGATGGAATTCAGATTTTTTTGTTTTTTTTTCCAAAACTAAAGGCTGAGCTTAATCCTCTAACTTAGATTAATTCCTTCAGGGACTTAAAAGATGTAAGAGTCTAATTTGCCAATTTTCAGAGATTCCAAAGTGTTAAGGAAGCCAATGAATTTATTATGTCACTCTTTTTATTCCTTATGCTGGCATATAGGAAATTACTAAAACAACCTCAGTTTTTTGTAGCAGTTATCCCAGGATGTGAATTTTTCCCAAAATATTTGTTGTTTTTAAAATTCTCCATATATTTTAATCCTGCAAGATATTTTTATTATTGTTTTTATACAATGTGTATTTAACTTTCCACCTTATTTTCTTTCTTATTATGTACTTAATGAAGTACTCATGACATTCTCAAGGATACACATCATTATTTTTCTTAGTTATAAAGAGCTCTTTATTATTTTTTCTTTTAGTGTAGGTATACTGATGATGAATTCACTTAGTGTTTGTTTTTCTGGAAAATTTTCTTTCTTTCTTTTTTTCTGGAAAATTTTCTATTCCATTTCTTTTTTAAAAAAAGATTTTATTTATTTATTTACGAGAGGGAGAAGCAGGCTCCATGCAGGGAGCCAATGTGGGACTTGATCCCAGGACCCCAGGATCACAACCTGAGCCTACCACTGAGCCACTCAAGTGCCCCTCATTGTTTCATCTTTAATAATTTACTGATGTATAACAAATTTACAAGAAATGTACACAATTAAATTTTACTACTTAATTAATCTTTACAAAGATATACAACCCTATAGCCACCACCCAGATAAATATATAGAATATTACCAACAATCAAAACAAGTCTCAATTACCCTCTGACAGTCAAGATTCAACCAAAGTAGCTATTGTCCTAACTTTATGTGTATAATTTTTGGCAATATACGTTTTCATTTTTCTTAGATATATAACTAGGAGAGCAATTACTAAGACATGATAATTATGTTTATATAAAACTGCCAGAATATTTTCTTAAGTGGCTATATACCATTTCACATGTCTGTCACCAATATATGATACTTCCAGTTGCTCTCCATCCTTGTCATGATTTATGTTGTCAGCTTACATTTTAATTGTAGCCATTCTAGTGAGCGTGTGACTCATTTATAATTTGAATTTCCTCATGACTAATGATATTGAGCTTCTTTACATTTGTCTATTGGCTATTCATGTATCTTCCTTTATGAAGCATTCAATAAATTTTCTTGACCATTTTTAGTTATCACTGTTCACTAGTATATTGTTATGGATATTTGCATCTATGATCATGAGAGATATTGGTAACTTCTTTGCCTGGTGTTAGTATGAGATTTATGCTCATTTCACAAAATGAGTGAGAAAGTGTTCTCTCCTCACATGCTTTGAAGGATTGGATTATTTGTCCTTTTGATAGTATTCACCAGTAAGGCAACATAAATTTGGAATTTTCTTTGTGAAAAGACTTAGGTATTCAATTTTCATAGCAGAAATGAAAGTATGCAGATTTTCTACTTTGTGTCAGGTCTATAATTTACATCTTCCACATAACTTTTCCATTTCATCTAAGTTGTCAAATATATTGATTTAACCTTGTTTGCAACCTTCATTTGTTAATATGTTAATATTCAGAGGATCTGTATTGCTGTTCTATCTTACCTTCTTTTTTAAAAAAAAAAGATTTTATTTATTTATTCATGAGAGACACACAGAGAGAGGCAGAGACACAGGCAGAGGGAGAAGCAGGCTCCATGCAGGGAGCCCAATGCGGGACTCAATCCCCGAACTCCAGGATCACAACCTGACAGAAGGCAGACGCTCAGCCCCTGAATCACCCAGGCGTCCCTCTCTCACATTCTTTATATTGGTGTTTCTACCTGGGTTCTATCAGGAGACAGAAACCACACAGTGATTTAAACAGGGGGAGTTTAATATCAAGGATTATTAACCTATGCTAGGTTAGTAACCATAAAATATGAGAATGTTACAAGATACCCTAAGACCCAAGGAGAATTTAACAAGGAAGTATGATTTTGAAGGGGGATTGAATCTCCAGGTCAGGTTCGAATCTCCTTGCAGAAGCTGTAGTTGCATTATACCTGGTGGCAAAGAAGTTTACAGGTTTTCCTGGGCCTAAACTTTTTTACAGTTCTGTGCAAGGCAAAAAGAACACCCCAGGGCACTGACTAGTCTTAGCCAGTGGGTGCCTATGAAGGTATGCAGAGGCCATACAGCTATTACTGTGGGTGGGAGGCCTTCACATCAGGAAGAATAGAAATAGTGATTACCAGCCAGGCTGGGGCTACAAGGCTGCTGAAGGGCTATGTGTAACTGGCGAGGGGCTAGGGTATATGTCCTCACTCTCATGCCTCTCTCATATGTGCAGCTGGCAGAGCTAGCATGTTAGAGGAAGTCACTGAGACATCCAGCTTGACTCTGGCAATTGAGACTGTCTATGTCCAACCCTGTTCTGCAAATGTATGGTCTGTCCATCATTCCTACAGTAAGAGCTTTTTCAAGAACATATCCTCAAAAGAATAAAGTGTTGTTGAGACAATCTGGACTGCATATGTGACCAAATCCAATTAAGGGCTCTATATCATCCCATTAGATTTACCACTCTTTCCCAATAAAATGGATTCATAACACAAGACTTGCATATTTTTTACAACTGTAAAAAGGAATTTACTATGCATAATATAACATCACTGCTAAATAAGAAAAAGTTATAATTTTGTTGTTCTGTTTTTTCAGTTAAAAATTTTTGATAATTACCTCTATCTCTTGGTTCAAGGTTCATCGTCCATATTATTTTTTAAAATATTTTATTCATTCATTATATATATATATATATATATATATATATATATATATAGAGAGAGAGAGAGAGAGAGAGAGAGAGAGGCAGAGACAGAAGCAGAGGGAGAAGCAGGCCCCACGCAGGGAGCCCGATATGGGACCCGATCCAAGGATCCCAGGACCGAGCCCTGAGTCGAAGGCAGGTGCTAAACCGTTGAGCCACCCAGGGATCCCCTTATCTTCTATATTAAAAACTAAAGTTTCCCCCAAGAAGCACTGAGAGCCTTTCCCCTAAGATCAGGAACGAGACAGGGATGTCCACTCTCACCACTGCTATTCAACATAGTACTAGAAGTCCTAGCCTCTGCAATCAGGCAACAGAAGAAATAAAAGGCATTCAAATTGGCAAAGAAGAAGTCAGAGTCTCCCTCTTCACCGATGACATGATACTCTATGTAGAGAACCTAAAAGACTCCACCCCAAAATGGCTAGAACTCATACAGCAATTTGGCAGTGTGGCAGGATACAAAATCAATGCCCAGAAGTCAGTGGCATTTCTGTACACTAACAGTGAGACTGAAGAAAGAGAAATTAAGGAGTCCAACTCATTTACAATTGCACCCAAAAGCATAAAATCCCTAGGAAAAAGCCTAACCGAAGAGGTAAAGGATCTATACCCTAAAAACTATAGAACACTTCTGAAAGAAATTGAGGCGGACACAAAGAGATGGAAAAATATTCCATGCTCATGGATTGGAAGAATTAATATAGTGAAACTGTCAATGTTACCCAGGGCAATTTACACATTTAATGCAATCCCTATGAAAATTGCATGGACTTTCTTCAGAGAGTTGGAACAAATCATCTTAAGATTTGTGTGGAATCAAAAAACACCCTGAAAGCCAGTGGAATATTGAAAAAGAAACCAGAGCCGGGGGCATCACAATGCCAGATTTCAGATTGTATTACAAAGCTGTGGTCATCAAGACAGTGTGTTACTGGCACAGAAACAGGCACATAGATCAAGGAACAGAATAGAGAATCCAGAAATGGGCCCTCTACTCTATGGTCAACTAATATTCGACAAAGCAGGAAAGGCTAATCCATTGGAAAAAGAACAGTCTCTTCAATAAATGGTGCTGGGAAAATTGGACAGCCTCATGCAGAAGAAGGATACTAGACCATTCTCTTACACCAGACATAAATATAAACTCAAAATGGATGAAAGATCTAAATATGAGACAAGAATCCATCAGAATCTTAGAGGAGAACACAGGCAACACCCTGTTTTACTTGGCCACAGCAACTTCCAAGATACATCCATGAAAGCAAGGGAAACAAAGCAAAAATTTTAAGATTTTTGCCTCTTTTTCTCTATGTGTCTGTCATGAATAAATAAATGAAATCTTAAAAAAGATTTCAGGGTATTTAATAATAAATAATAAATAATAGAAGTATTGGGACCTCAACAAGATAAAAAGCTTCTGCACAGCAAAAAAAACTGTCAACAAAACTAAAAGACAACCTACAGAATGGGAGAAGACATTTGCAAATGACCTATCAGATAAAGAGCTAGTATCCATGATCTATAAAGAACTTATTAAACTCAACAGCAAATAAACAAACAATCCAATCATGAAATGGGCAAAAGACATGAACAGAAATCTCACAGAGGAAGACACAGACATGGCCACAAGCACATGAGAAAATACTCCGTGTCACTTTCCATCAGGGAAATACAAATCAAAACCACAATGAGATCCCACCTCACACTAGTGAGAATGGTGACAATTAACAAGACAGGAAATAACAAATGTTGGACAGGATGTGGAGAAATGGGAACCCTCTTGCCCTGTTGGTGTGAATGTGGACTGGTGCAGCCACTCTGGAAAACTGTGTGGAGGTTCCTCAAAGAGTTAAAAATAGAACTGTCCTATGACCCAGCTGTTGCACTGCTACAGATGCAGTGAAACACCAGGACACCTGCACCCCAATGTTTTAGCAGCCACAATAGCCAAACTGTGGAAAGAGCCCTGGTGTTCATCAACAGACGAATGGATAAAGAAGTTGTGGTGAAAGTTTCATAAGGAACAGGATATTTACACCATCTCAAAATATCTCCTAAGAAACTTCTTACTATTCCATGGAGAAAATAGTAACTTTGCAGTCTAGCAAGGTTTGGAAGGCCACCTTAGTCAGGTGTTCAATTATCGCCACCCCTGGGAAAATCCACATTATATGGCTCTTGAAAATGTGGACCAAGAAGGATCTATATCATCACTTCTGTTTTATTCATGCAAAAAAAAAAAACACCCAAATACCTAAAATCTTTTTTAAGATTTCATTATTTATTCATGACAGACACATAGAGAGAAAGAGGCAGAGACACAGGCAGAGGGAGATGCAGGCTCCATGCAGGGAGCCTGATGTGGGACTCGATCCCAGGTCTCCAAGATCACACCTCAGGCTGAAGGCTGTGCTAAACCGCTGGACCACCGGGGCTGCCCCCCAAATACCAGTTTAACCTTGAAGAAAAATCAGATGAGCTTGAGTAACATGTCTTCTTTGAAAATATGAGGACAATAAAGTGAAACATAGGCTGAGGAGCTGTTCTAGATTAACGGAGCTAAATAGAAATGAGAGAACTAAATGCAATATATAATCCCGCATTATGCTGGATCTAGAGGAAATACAATGGCATAAAAGACATCACTTGAAAAAAATTATAAAATTTTAATATGTACTATGGATTAGATAATATATCAATGTCAGACTTTCTGATTTTGATCAATATATTTTGGTTATATAACATAATGATCTTATTAGGAAATATGCCCTGAGATAGATAATGAGGCACAATGTTTAATTTATGTTTAAATTATTATGAAATGGTTCAGAAAGCATCATATATATATATGCATATATATACATATTTATGTGTATAGTATCTCCAGGTATTAGACATACCAAATGCATTTCAAATTAATTTATATTTCTACTGCTAATGTGATATTGTTGGCTTAGAAAATAATCTATATGATCATTCCTCCAATTTTTTATGCCCCTTTAATATCATCACAAGCTCTTTTAAATATTAAAAAGCACATCTAAATATTCTACGATTCAAACAAAAATTTATACATGATGTTCATAACAGCATTGTTCATAGCAGCCTCAAAATGAAACAATCCAGATGTCCATCAGCTGATGAGTGGATAAACAAAATGTGGTATATCTATGCAATGAAACATTATTCATCCATAGAAAAGAATAAAGTACTAATAGATTCAACACCATGTGTAAACCTTTAATACATTATGCTAAGTGAAAGAAGCTAGTCACAAAAGGCAACCCATATTGTATAATTCAATTTATATGAAATGTCTAGAATAGGCAAATTCTAGAGACAGGGAGCACGTCAATGGTTGCCAGGAACTGGAGGAAGGGAGTGACACAGAGTCACTGCTTAATAGCTAAAGAGTTTCTTTCTGGGGTAATGACAATGTTATGAAAGTAGATTATGCTGATGATTGTACAACTATGTGAATGTATGGCTAGCCAGTGAATTGCACACAGTGGAACAGTTAAAATGGTGAATTTTGTGTTGTGTAAATTATACCTCAATAAAAAATGTATTTTTGGACAGAGATAAGAAAATTGCAGATTGGATTGAAAGACCTAACAGCCTTTAGAACCCTAACTTCATAATCGCCAGGCTACTTTATAGAAATACTTGTCTTGGGGATGCCTGGGTGGCTCAGTGGTTGAGCATCTGCCCGTGGCTCAGGGCGTGATCCCAGGATCTGGGATCGAGTCCCACATCAGGCACCTGCTTGCATGGAGCCTGCTTCTCCCTCTGCCTGTGTCTCTGCCTTTCTGTCTCTGTGTGTCTCTCATGAATAAATAAATAAGATCTTTAAAAAAAGAAAAAAGAAATCCTTGTCCTGTAAGCAGAGGAGATTTAAAGGTGAGATGACATGATAGAATGTGTTAACTCACTCACTAGCTCGCATAGCTAATGTACTTGGTGGTCATGCGTTTTAGTTTATAGGAATCATGAAGAATAAAATACAGGGCTTATGTTCTAGTTACTGTGCTGGGTCTTCCCTTGGAAACACAGGGTGACAGGCTGTTAAGCAAAAAAGCTGAGAAAAATCAAATGTTAGCATCTAAACTGATTGATTTCCCATTCATCTCTGATAAACAAGCCTGAAAAGCAGCAACAACTGAAACTAGCAGGGAGACATTGAAGTTACAAGAACATTGCATATAGACCATGTGCAAGAGAGAGAATTAACAAGAATGATACAAGCCTGCATGAAATTAAATCCAATATTAGTAGATAAAACAAGATAAAATAGTTGTAGAAAAATTGTGGTAAGCTTTAGATTTAAAATCTAGCTCCATATCAAAACTCTTTGCTCAGACATTATAAAGAGATTTTCTTAATACATTAATTTTCAACAAAATGTTTGATTAGAAGAAGAAGGATTATGCTATAAGTAAACTCCTAGAGAGAAGAGAATTAAAATGAAATTTTACAGTTACCATAGCTATTGAAGGCAATTATCTTTTTAAAATGGTTTTATTTGGGGCACCTGGGTGGTTCAGTCATTAGCTGTCTTTAGCTCATATTTTGACCCTGGGGTCCTGGGATCATGTCCCCTATCGGGCTCCCTGTAGGAAGCCTGCTTCTCCCGCTGTCCCTGTCTCTCTCTGTGTGTCTCTCATGAATAAATAAATAAAAATCTTTAAAAATAAATTTAAAAAATAAAAGTTTTTATTTATTTATTTATTTATTAGAGAGAGAGAGAGAGAGAGAGAGAGAGAACGATAGTGTGAGAGCTATGTGCATGCCTGTATGTGCACAAGCTGGGAGGGGGAGCAGAGGGAGAAAGAAAAGGAGAGAATCTCTAGCAGACTCTGTGCTGTGAGAAGAGCTGTTGTGGGGTTGGATCTCACTACCCCAAGATCATGACCTGAGCCAAAACCAAGAGTTGTTAGCCAGTGGACTGAGCCACCAGGTGCTCTGAAGGCAATTATTTTCAGGACAACAAGGTATTATCATTTTAAATAATCCTCAAGTTTTTATCAGTTATGTAAATATCTCAGAGAGATGTAAGGAATGCTCTCTAAAACAGATGAATAAATGTTCCCCCGTTAAATCAAGAGGTAAAGGACATTTGCACTATGAAACTGATCATAATCTTTGTCCAATAATTTTGTACTCAGAAATCTTACCTTAAAATTTAGGACTATGATTCTAACCTTCATATCTCAATATGGTTATACCATGTTATAGATTAATAAACATGGAAAAAATGTCAATATTTTAAAATGATTTAGTTTCATATGTAAACAAGAGAAGATTCAAAATTATCAAAATTATCTCTATACAATGTCACCCTCACAGACTTGCCTTACCACAATGCATTTTTGATTAGAATAACAAGTCATAGCATGGAATTTCAAAAACCACTGATTTTTTTCATGAATAGCATAATATATAAAATCCATTACATCAATTTTGAAATGTTTATATAACTTAATGTTCTTCTTTGATGTCAGTAAAGCAAATTAATAAACTGAAAAGTAGACACATCAATAAAATGAGTCTATGACTACAGAGAGAGATCCCAACTACTATGTAGATTACATACTTTGAATCAGTGTCTTTTCTTAGCCCTTCCACAGCAAAACTACACTATTGCTTGACAGGTCATGAGTTGTAGTGAAGTGGACATGACTTGATATCAGAATTCAGGCTCCATTATTCACTACCTATGATGTATTGGTCAATGTGTCAATCTTCTTCAGCCTCCATTTTGATACAACTAAAATGTATTTCCAGGATTGGTAAGAGTTGATATTATTTTAATAATAATCTTTGAAGAGCTTGGCATATCATTGGCAATTTGAAAAATACAATTATTTTCAAACCTATGCCAATAGAAGTAATTAAAAGAGTGGCACCTGGGAAGCTCACTCAGTTGAGCATCTGCCTTTGGCTCAGGTCATGATCTCAGGGTCCTGGGATCAAGCCCTACATTGGGCTCCCTAATTAGCAGGAACGTCTGCTTCTCTCTCTGCCCCCCCCCATCCTCTCTCTCTCTCTCTCTCCCTCAAATAAATAAAATCTTAAAAAGAAAAGAATTTTAGATGTTATTTCAAAGCCCACTTTTATTTTTATTGATTTTTTAAAATTTATTTATTTATCTGAGAGATGAAGAGATGGCACAAATAGGGGAAGGAGCAGAGGAGGTGGGAGATGGAGAGGGAGAGAATCTCAAGCAGACTTGCTGCTCAGTGAGGAGTCCTATGTGGTGCTCGATCTCATGACATTGAGATCATGACCTGAGCTGAAATCAGTAACTGGCTGAGCCATGCAGGAGCCCATCAGAGCCCACTTTAGAATTTAAAATTTATCTTTTTTGTATTTTCTTATTTTTTCCTATTTCTACTGATTACATATTCTTGATATCTTCTTAAATCATTCACTTAACCTTGTGTAGATGTGAATAATGGTCTTACTTCGTTGTCATTTAAAATTTGGTGTTCCAATTTGCTCTTATGCATTCATTCTAATTTTGTAACATATAATAAGTGACATAATGTTTAGTTTTTAATTAATTATTTATTTATTTTAGAAGGTTTATTTACTTAGAGAGAGAAAGTACTCATGAGTGAGTGCAGGGAGGGGCAGAGGGAGAGAATCAACCAGCAGAATCCCTGCTGAGCATGGAGCCCATTGATGGGCTTGATCTCATGACCATGAGATCATGACCTGAGCCAAAACCAAGATTTGGACACTTAACCCACTAAACCACTCAGGTGCCCCTGTTTACATTTGTCTTAAATTAAATGTATGCCTTTTAAGTGAAGTTCTGTCATAAATATAAGTAAGTAATACATCTTATCAGCGTTTGTGAAGCTGTTTCCATCTCTTCAATTCCGATTATTCCCAAACTCCCATTGATATCTCTGTTTCCATTTGTTGTTTTCATTATTTCGACTGCCCTAGAATGCCCTATTTGGTTTAATTTATTTTGATGCATCTTTGCTCTTGCTGTTTTCTATATTGGGGTCTATATTTGGGTCTTCGACTATGCCATTAATTTTGATGACTTTGATTAGGGAAAGAAACTGGTTTTATTACTATGTAATGTGTCTTCTATAGCACTTATATAGTTTTAATATTATTACTTTCCTTCCTTCCCCAGAACACTGAAGAAAGGATTAGGTCAGAAGTGGCGATAAGTTCAATTATAGTTTATACTTTATAGTTTTACAGTGAAAGAAAACACCATGTATGAATTTGGTTTGAAAGAAAAAGGAGTTCGATTAAGATGAGATTAGGATGTATTATTAAATGTCTTTGAGAGGGTTACTATGATCAAGTTATAAGCAAAGCAATGAAACAAGTTAGAAGCTGTTGTTAAATGTTTAGAGGACTTTCTTCTTTCATTTTACACTGATTTATCAAAACTTCAGTTTCTTTGAGTGAAATGTCATCTTCTTTATGAAGTCATTAAAAGCTTGTTTCACTTGCTTATTTCTCAAGGTGTAAAAGAAGGGGTTCAGCAAGGGTGCAACAGAAGTAGTGAGCACCGAAACACCTTTATTTATGGCTATCTCTTCTTTTGCTGATGGCTTGATATAGATGAAGATGCAGCTTCCATAGGTGATGGAAACTACAATCATGTGGGATGAGCAGGTGGAAAAGGCCTTTTTTCTTTGTTGGACAGAGGGGAATCTCAGAATCATCCTGATGATGTACGTGGAGGGCAGAAATACACACACTAAGGTGATAATGAGTACAAATACAGCCACAAGGGTAACCATTTGTTCTATCATCCATGTATCTGACCATGAGATCTTCAGGAGGGGACCTGCATCACAGCTAAAATGATCAATGGCATTGGAGTCACAGAATTCCAGCTGGAGGCACAAGCTAAGGGGTGGGAGAATGATCATCAAGCCAGACACCCAACAGCAGAAGACTAATAAGCTACACACCCTATTGCTCATGATGGTCATGTAATGAAGTGGTTTACAGATAGCAACATAGTGATCATAGGACATGGCTGCCAGGAGAAAAAATTCAGTTGATCCAAAGAGAATAACAAAAAATATTTGACTTGCACAAGCATTGTAGGTAATAGTATTGTCCCCTGTTGATATACTATACAGGAATCTAGGAATGCAGACAGTGGTGAATGACACTTCTAAGAAGGAGAAATTTCTCAGAAAAAAAGTACATAGGAGTTTTAAGATGGGAGTTCACCAGTGTGAGGGTGATAATAGTCAGGTTCCCTGTTACGCTCAAGATGTAGGTGAGAAATAGAAAGATGAAGAGCAGGATTTGCAGTTGTGGGTCGTCTGTCAGTCCCAGCAGGATAAAAGTTGTTATTGCTGTATAGTTTCTCATCACTGACTTTTGAAATCTAACCATCAGCCTATGAAAATAAAAGAGATTTTTTGTGGGAAGATCAGTATTAAAATTCTGTAGCAAAACACTGAATACAAAAACCAAGCAAATCAGTCTATTTTCTCATTTCACATCATAATCCATATCACCACTATTCCAACTAGCCTTCCTGAATATTCCATATATGAGCAAATATTCAGGATTCATGTTAATGTAAAACAATCCAACATTTTCTCAGATCATTCTTTCCCCCTGAAAATTTACAAATGTACATGTTAATTGTTTGTAATTCATTACATGGATTGGATTTACAAATAAGAGCAAAAAATGATGTTACTTAATGTGTACTTAAATGTTCTTTATCCAAGACAAACCTTGGATATATGTCATATCCAGATGATGAAGAACATGACTTCTCTTCAGTTGTTATTTTCAAAGGATTGTTTTAAGGTTAAGATGCATTTTACCTGGAATACAAACAAACAACAATGATAACAAAACACAGCACTGGATCCTGAGATTTCCCTTTGTCTCTTTATTATTATCTGCTTGTACTCCTTATTCTTAAAGGTAGTTTGATATGCAATTATTTTATCTATAGTGTGAAAAAAAGGAATATCTTCATATGCATACACCTGACTTTTTAGTTGTCTGTGGCTCCATTTCTCTCAAAAACCCTGAAATGAAATCTGTGTTTAATATCAATAAATAGTCTTCCAGGAGCTGTGTATCTAGTTTTTTTGAGAGGCCGTGGGGAGGGCTAAAGGGAGAGGCAGAGAATCTGAAGCAGATTTCATGCCTAGCACAGAGCCCCATGTGGGCTTGATCTTACAATCCTGAGATCAAGATCTGAGCTGAAACCAAGAGGTGGATGCTCAACCAAGGTGACCCACAGGCTATGCATCTTTCATTACATTTTTTATTCCTTTGAAAAGATACTATTATTTTCACCTTCTCATCCTACCCCTACTTAGTTTAGGTCTTAGGGCTCTGCAACCCTATTTTCATGTCCAACCTCCTACTGCTCTAACACCCATAAGAACGTTTTTACTGTTGAAGCCATTGGCATATTTTTTGTAGTTATTTTGCCTGATAGCCCCTTCAAATGGATTCCATACCATAATCCTGATTTTATTCCAGATTCTATCTCTTTTTAGTGTCCTATGGCCTCCTCATCCTCTCTCTATTAACCTATGAAGCATTGCTATTCCCCAATATTTTGTCCTGAAACCTCTCTTTTCTTGTTTCCTCTTTGTTCTTCTTCTTACTCCATGCTTGCCAAGAAGATTTCACTTGGTGCAATTGATTTCATTGCCATTTATATGATGAATTCCAAAGTCTGGAACTTTTCCAAATAAAAAAAAATTGCTAAGTGTATATCATCAGTTGCATGTTCCACAGACACTTCATACGCTAAGAGCTCAAAATGAAATCATGGTCCTTCTCCAAGCCATCTTCTCTTCTAGTGTTCACTATTTATTTATTTTTTAAAGATTTTATTTAGTTATTTATGAGAGAGAGAGAGAGACAGAGAGACAGAGAGAGAGAAAGAGAGGCAGTGGGAAAAGCAGGCTCCATGCAGGAAGCCCAATGTGGGACTGAACCCCGGGACCCCAGGATCACACCCGGGGCCAAAGGCAGGCGCTAAACCGCTAAGCCACCCAGGCATCCTGTGTTCGCTATTTATTGATAAAGATTAGTCTCTTGTGTGTGGCCTGCAAGGCTCTTCATGGACAGGGTTCATGTCCCTATTTGCTCACCTCATCTCTTACAAATTCCTTTGCTTTCTTTCTCATAACTTAAGTTCCACAAACATTGAGCGCTTAAATTCCTCATATTTTTCACATGCTGTCTTCTCTGCAAGGGCTAATCTTTGACTAATGTCAATTAGTGCTTCAGAATTCTCCTTAGGTATCAGTCTTCCAGGGAAATCTTCATTCATCTTCCCAGAGTACGTGAGATTATGATACCGTGTTATTTATAAACAGCTGCTGCTTACTCTCTAGACCACACTGTATGCTTCTGTATACTTATATTTCTCCTCTATGTTCCTATAAACTTCTCCAAAATAGAGGTTATGTTTTTATATATCCTTTATTCCATTACATCTGGCACAAGTAGGTTGTTATGTAAATGCGAACTGAAGAAACAAAAACCTGAGTGGTGAAAAATTAGACAGTAAGACAACCATGAGAAACTCCTAACTCTGGGAAACAAACAAAGGGTTGCAGAGGGGCAGGTGGGTGGGGGCATATGGTAACTGAATGATAGGCATTAATGAGGACACATGATGAGATAAACACTGGGTATTGTATTATATGCTGGCAAGTTAAAGCATATATTAAAACAAAACAAAATTAAAATTAAAAAGAAAAACAAAAATTAAAAACAAACAAAAACAAAAAAGGTGTGGTCTATGTACTGAGACGAAGTTATATTCTTTAATGCCTATTCTGGTCAGGTGGTTCAGCACTCTTATTTTTTATATCTGTTTCATATTGCACTGTCATTTTGAGTACGCTCCTACACAAAAATCCAAATTCTAAACTGTAAATCCTTTTCCAGACTTCTTTATTTAGCTTCCGAGCTAGTTTCTACTTTAATATTTTAATTCTCCATCTGTTGTTATTGATTCCTTGTGGATTTGTTTCTAGTAATCTCTCTCCTGCACCTCTTGCTTGTTGGGTACTTAGTTTTTTTTTTCCATTGTCCAGAATTTGCTCCCCATTCAATATTGCTTAGAGACTACAGTTCTGGGGGGTTTTTTGTTTTGTTTTGTTTTGTTTTTTTTCGTTTTTGGTGGTTTTTTTTTGTTTGTTTGTTTGGTTGGTTTTTTTGCTTTCTTTTGTTCTGGGTTTTTTTTTGTTTGTTTGCTTGCTTTTTTTTAATAATGAATTTATTTTTTATTGGTGTTCAATTTGACAACATAGAGAATAACACCCAGTGCTCATCCCGTCAAGTGCCCCCCTCAGTGCCCGTCACCCATTCACCCCCACCCCCCGCTCTCCTCCCCTTCCACCACCCCTAGTTCATTTCCCAGAGTTAGGAGTCTTCATGTTCTGTCTCCCTTTCTGATATTTCCCACCCATTTCTTCTCTCTCCCTTCTATTCCCTTTCACTATTATTTATATTCCCCAAGTGAATGGGACCATATAATGTTTGTCCTTCTCCAATTGACTTATTTCACTCAGCATAATACCCTCCAGTTCCACCATGTTGAAGCAAATGGTGGGTATTTGTTATTTCTAATGGCTGAGTAATATTCCATTGTATACATAGACCACATCTTCTTTATCCATTCATCTTTCGATGGACACCAAGGCTCCTTCCACAGTTTGGCTATTGTGGATATTGCTGCTAGAAACATCGGGGTGCAGGTGTCCCAGCGTTTCATTCCATCTGCATCTTTGGGGTAAATCCCCGGCAGTGCAATTGCTGGGTCGTAGGGCAGGTCTACTTTTAACTCTTTGGGGAACCTCCACACAGTTTTCCAGAGTGGCTGCACCAGTTCACATTCCCATCAACAGAGTAAGAGTGTCCCCCTTTCTTCGCATCCTCTCCAACATTTGTGGTTCCCTGCCTTGTTAATTTTCCCCATTCTCACTGGTGTGAGGTGGTATCTCATTGTGGTTTTGATTTGTATTTCCCTGATGGCAAGTGATGCAGAGCATTTTCTCATGTGCATGTTGGCCATGTCTATGTCTTCCTCTGTGAGATTTCTGTTCATGTCTTTTGCCCATTTCATGATTGGATTGTTTGTTTCTTTGCTGTTGAGTTTAATAAGTTCTTTATAGATCTTGGAAACTAGCCCTCTATGCTTTCCTTTCTTTTTTAAAGCTGAAATCACTTACACTGTTTTTGAAGATTCATTCCTCTCCTAAAAAGAAACTAGAGGGTGGCATGGTTTCTTTAGCTTCCCCATCTCAATCTCTAGTCTCAACCCTCGTCGTCTGATAAGAAGTATTGATGTTCTTAATTCAAGAATCACTTTGTATAGTTTTAATTGAAATCAGTAGCAATTCACATAGGTACTATAGATGGAGATATTCCAGGAGTTCAAGAATAGTCATTGGATCACTTAGGTCACTAACAAATGAACTCTACCCACAAGGAATTTGTTCTTTCTCTGCTATATACCTTGTTATTGCAGAAACTGAGTCTGACACATAGCATGCATTCATAACTTTAGATGAATGATTTAATGTACCTTATGTATAATTTAACTCAGTCTGCATTTTATTAATTTTTAAAGGAGAGAAAATTTTAGGCACTAATGATAATTAACAGGCTTACACTGCAACATCAGGATGATTCGAATTGCCCTAACTCCTGTGAGTGTACTCAAGATAGAACCTATTTCTTGGGATCCCTGGGTGGCGCAGCGGCTTAGCGGCTGCCTTTGGCCCAGGGCGCGATTCTGGAGACCCGGGATCCAATCCCACGTCGGGCTCCCAGTGCATGGAGCCTGCTTCTCCCTCTGCCTATGTCTCTGCCCCATTCTCTCTCTCTGTGTGTGTGACTATCATTAATAAATAAAAATTTAAAAAAAGAACCTATCTCTTCATTTAAATAATCTACTTCCCTTTCTACACCCAAAATCCTATTTATCTCTTACTGACCCTTTTATAACATGCAATCAATAAATGAAGTGTCTTTTAATATTCATAGTATGAATTTCACCCCTTTTTATACACATATTAGAAATTCATTTAGCCGTCCAGTTTTTTGTGCTATGTAGAACCAATTTTTAGAGAAACAAATGCCTAAGCATAGAGACAAACCAATAAACCAACTTTTTGTAAGGGAAAATGGTATCCTCCCATTTCTGTGCCTTGAAACTGCCATAGGGCCTCTAAAAACGCTTTCATTCAACTTTTTGTTGCCTTGACAGTACTCCTTTCTTTATCTCCTTTTCCATCAATCAGTCACACATCAGTAGCACAATGTTCAACTCTTTATTTGCATTAACACTTCCAAGATATAGAATATAATAATATAGTAACAGTAAATTGCTCTCTTTTGCGGTGATTATGAATTGGGAGTTGGATGTATACTAGTTACTCTATCACCCCTAGGATATGTGAGCATGAATGAGATTCTTTGGGTAATGGAAATCTCAGGAGTTTGGAATCAGTCAACCTCAAAAAGGAATTCTGAAATATCCAAATAACGGATGACCCTTCCACTCCTAGAGAGTGATTTCTTTGTGAGCCGCTCATACCAATCAGTGGCTTATACAAGGAAAGTAAAGCAGGATTCTTTGTTCTCAAACTTCCTGAGATTTTTCTTTCTTTTAAAAAAAACAGACAGAGGGAGAAGCAGGCTCCCCATAGGGAGCCCGATGTGGAACTCGATCCCAGGGCCCCGGGATCACACCCTGAGCCAAAGGCAGATGCCCAACCTCTGAGCCACCCAGGGGCCCCTGAGATTTTTCATATCCTCTCAATCTCTGGGCAAATTCTATTTTTGCTTGTGTTAGAAAAACAATTTATTAGCAGTTTCTCTTTTGTGCAAATAAAACAGTGTGCTAATAATTTACTATGGCTTATTCTTTGCCTTGTCCTTTGATTTTGGTTTATCTAAGAATTGATGCTCTCCGACTACAGGGCTACAAAAAGGGCAAGAAGTAGAACAAACTACAAAGTAACTAAAAATTGACATCCTGCTCTCATCTCCTTTTCCATCCTTCCTCTCTGGATACACAGCAGGCAAAAGTTGCACTTGTGAAATATTCCTTTCACTTTGTTATCTTGAACAGTGTCATACAAGTCATTAGCTAGAGAACAAATTGTGCTCCATGAACAATAAAAATGGCCTCTCCAGTCATCCAATTACTCAAATTATTGTTATTGAGGAATTAGATATTAAGGGAATATTTTTGTTGAATTAACAGATGTTCGGGAAGGATTAAATTAATTCTTTTAATTAATTAAATTAATTAATTCTTTTAATTAAATTAATTCTTTTAAAATTTTTCATTGTAAGAGAATATTTACAAATTAGAAAATGTGGACATTTTAAGCAATGTAATATTCTTTTGGGGTACAAATTCCAAGGATTGGAAGGTATATTTCTGTATGTTCTTGAAATTACACTACATGGGTGACTAATTATGGATGCAAAAATATAGCTCTGGCTATATGATCTTAAGTCTTACAAAGGGCTATTGCATAGTTCACAACATGTCTACTACAATTTTCCACATTAAAAGTTGAAACAAGCTTAAGTAACCATATTACAGAAGAAATGCCAGCAAATGTTTCTTTCTCTTATCTCCTATAGGAGAAAGTAACTCTTATGTCTACCTACAGTACTTACTCTGGGTAATTACTGGTGGCTTCAGCTGGTAGCTCTTCCTGTGAGTCTCACTGTGTTGTGCGGAGAAGATGTGCCTCAGCCCAGGTCCAATGAGATTATCAACTCATAGTCACTCTCCAGGCATTTTCTGGAGGGTCTTGAGTTCTTTGAGTTTTCTGGTTTCATATCATATAAAAACTGTCGTTGGAGACTCTTATTTTAAACATTGGAAGCATTTTCCTTTGGTCTCGGCCAGGGAGGGAAGAAAACTTAACGTAAGGAAAGAGAATAAACAAATTTCCTCAGGGTTTTGGAAGTCATCTCTGATTGTTCTGAGCTAGGGGTTGGCTTTTCTACTCCAAAAATAATGATATTTATGGTCCTTTGCTCTATCTTCTGGGGATGCCCTGAGATCATGTTTATGAATAACGTAAAGGATCCTTAGAGACCTGAGTTCTAGTGTCACCAAGGAATATTTTGCTTAATGAACTTTGGCAAAGCAACTAAAATAGCTGCAGGGATGCTCTCCTTTGAGACAATAAGAACAACAGCATCAGAGATCAGGTACCCATCGTACTAATGAGAAAAATTGTGCAAGCCTAACCCAATCTTCTACTACACTTTCTAAAGACATGGGTATATGAGACTTTAATAATCAAAATATTTTGCCTTACCTAATCCCGCATGATATAATTTTGTTTGTAAAATGTCTAATATGTATTGAAAAAATTACTATGTTCAATAACATTAAAGAACAAATTTATTTATTTATTTATTATTTATTAATTTATTTATTTTAACATTTTATTTATTTATTCATGAGAGACACACAGAGAGGCAGAGAGATAGGCAGAGGGAGAATCAGGCTCTCCACAGGAACCTGATGTGGGATTTGATCTCAGGACCCTGGGATTATACCATGAGCCGAAGGCAGACAGTCAACCACTGAGCCACACAGACACCCCTGAATTTATTTTTTTTAATTGCAGGAGTATTTACCTACATTTGGCAAACAGGAAAAAACATATATGGCAAACATATTTTTATCCTGCCTACAGACAATGCATGTTAAGACCATGGATGACTCAAAAATATTTCACTTAATTGGAAGCATGGCTCTAAAATTTCTGTTGTGAAATATCTGCCCCTGAGAATTCGAAATATGTGTTAAGAGGAACCCATGTGAAAATATTTTAAGACATAAACTAAGGTTTGAAGGACTGGTTAAGAGATGTTGCTTTTGATCAATTATAAAGGGGAAATAGGAATTACAGTAGCTTGGAGATGAGATGACTGCTGAGAAATCTGGAAAGACCTTGTATGGTTGCATATGAATTGTTTTGGGAGTTATGATTCGATGATGGTAGATTAGGGCTCATGATTAAAACATTTGTCATGATTAAGAATGAAAACTCCTACAGTAAAAGCGGGAGAAAATGCCCTTTGTGCAAAATGCTTGAATAAATAAAGCTAATCTCTACTTTTTTATTACTTTTTATTATACCAGCATCACTTCAATGTCTTTTCCTAATTTTCATTTTATATTTTAATTGAGGCAAGTATTTGTTTTTATAATTATTCTTCATTTTAATGTTTTTCACACAATAAAGTTTTATTTATTATTAGGATTTATGTTGTGGGAGGCAATATATTATAGGAATAGGTTCTTTTTTTAAGATTTTATTTACTTATTGAGAAAGAGAGATTTTATCCCTCCTACGAGGGAGGTGGGAGTTGAATGGAGGTGGGGTGAAAGGAGCAGAGGAAGAGGGGGAAGCAGATCCCCTGCTGAGCAGGAAGCCTGATTCCATCCCTGGACCTGAGATCATGACCTGAGCCAAAGGCAGACACTTAATGGACTGAGCCACCAACGTGCCCTGAAGCAGGTTCTTTCACGCTGGTAAGTATTCAAATTTTTGGTCTGGGGAATAGAAAGAGGATAAATAATTAATTTAAGATGTATGAAAACTATGACTTTATAGGTTGGATCTGAAAAAAGAAGAATGAATCCTATCAAGCAAGTAATATTGTACAACTTCAGAAAGTTTTAGTCCTGGATATTTAAAAATTTTCCTTCCATCCTCTTACCTGTTTTTTACTACTGTATGTAGTAGGCTGATATATGTAATATAACTAATACTTTTGCATTTAGAAAGGCCTTGATCTTAAATATATCTTATAACAGGTAGGTCATCTTTTTCCCAGATGATTCTCTTAGATTTTTCAAACATATATTATGAGTAAATTTTAATGATTTTTCCATGGATTCACCAATTGGATTTGCAATGCCATACACTTGCATTATTGCACAGCTTTTAAATAAATCAATCGGAGAAGGACAAACATTATAGGGTCTCATTTATTTGGGGAATATAAAAAATAGTGAAAGGGAATAAAGGGGAAAGGAGAAAAAAATGAGTGGGAAATATCAGAAAGGGAGACAGAACATGAAAGACTCCTAACTCTGGGAAACGAACTAGGGGTGGTGGAAGGGGAGGAGGGCGGGTGGTGGGGGTGACTGGGTGACGGGCACTGAGGTGGGCACTTGATGGGATGAGCACTGGGTGTTATTCTATATGTTGGCAAGTTGAACACCAATAAAAAATAAATTTATTTAAAAAAATAAATAAATAAAACTTATTTTATAAAACTCTACCACGCATACAAAACAATGTATCATTGTAGAGGTATCCACAAGCTAGGTTGAGGAACAGAACATTACCTGTACCTTAGAAACCTCCTGTTTGTCCATCTTTGATCACATCCTTCTTCATCCCTGATAGAGGAATTTAAGGGCCATTTAGTTTCTACTTGTTCTCTTCGTTCTTCTTTTGGTCCGGGGAAGCTGATCAGACTACACTGCATGAACAAGCTCCTTTTTCTGTGGATTTTATTTTGAGTTCAGCCATTGAGAGCCCCTTAGAACATCATCATCAAGTATCGTATCAAGATTATGGTTTTGGGACGCCTGTGTGGCTCAGGGTTGAGCCTCACGTCATGATCCTGGGGTCCTGAGATCGAGTTCCGATCGGGCTCCCTGCATGGAACCTGATTCTTCATCTGCTTTGTCTCTGCCTCTCTCTTTGTATTTCTCATGAATAAATGAAATCTCCTTTAGATATGACCTGGAAATGTCTGTGGAGAACCGGTATAAATTTCACAAATATTTACCAAATATTGTTATATTCTGGAAGTTTTATGAGATAATTTTCTTTGGAGATTCAAAGTTTGTATTCAATATATGGGTATTCAGACTTTATATTTTTTGCTGTATTATTTTGTAGAGATTTCAAAACTACTTATAAGTTTATTGGAAAAATTATAATTATTTTAATGTATGCTTATGTTATGTGTAGTTATGTGCACTCTATTTCCTATTGTGATTGAATTCCTTGCTTTTTTTTAATAATGTTTTTTATTGGTGTTCAATTTGCCAACATACAGAATAACACCCAGTGCTCATCCTGTCAAGTGCCCCCCCTCAGTGCCTGTCACCCATTCACCCCCACCCCCTGCCCTCCTCCCCTTCCACCACCCCTAGTTCGCTTCCCAGAGTTAGGAGTCTTCATGTTCTTTCTCCCTTTCTGACATTTCCTACCCATTTCTTCTCCCTTTCCTTCTATTCCCTTTCACTATTATTTATATTCCCCAAATGAATGAGAACGTATAATGTTCGTGCTTCTCCGATTGACTTATTTCACTCAGCATCACACCCTCCAGTTCCATCCACGTTGAAGCAAATGGTAGGTAT
Organism: Nyctereutes procyonoides; assembly: GCF_905146905.1. Taxonomy (NCBI): domain Eukaryota; kingdom Metazoa; phylum Chordata; class Mammalia; order Carnivora; family Canidae; genus Nyctereutes; species Nyctereutes procyonoides. Next base: position 60,648,968 of record NW_026575047.1, on the reverse strand, counting down.
TGGTCGTTTCTAATGGCTGAGGAATATTCCATTGTATACATACACCACATCTTCTTTATTCATTCATCTTTCGATGGACACCGAGGCTCCTTCCACAGTTTGGCTATTGTGGACATTGCTGCTAGAAACTTTGGGGTGCAGGTGTCCCGGCATTTCATTGCATCTGTATCTTTGTGAAATAGTGCGGCCACACTGGAAAACTGTGTGGAGGTTCCTCAAAGAGTTAAAAAATAGACCTGCCCTACGACCCAGCAATTGCACTGCTGGGGATTTACCCCAAAGAATTCCTTGCCTCTTTTCTTTTAGTCACCTTTGAGAGAGATTTTTATTTTATTTTATTTTATTTATTCATGAGAAACACAGAGAAAGGTAGAGACATAGGCAGAGGGAGAAGCAGGCTCCCCACAGGGAGCCTGATACAGAACTCGATCCCAGGACCCTGGGATCGTGCCCTGAGCTGAAGCCAGATGCTCAACCACTGAGCCACCTAGGTGCCCCACCCTTGAGAGAAATTTAATGATCTCATTAGTCCATGTAGACATTCCTCTTTGGGCATTACAGGTTTTAACAAAAGGTTTTGCTCATTCTCTATTTGTTTCTTCTCTATTTTTGTAATATCTGCTTTAATACTTATTACTTTCTTTTTTTCTAATTTAGTTAGGTATAATGTCATGCCTTTTTTACTTCTTTGGATTAATGCTTAATGTTTATTTTAAGCTCTGATCATTTTTTTTCTAATGCATTTGGATCTAAGTATGCTGCTAATCACCACTTTATACTTACTGCACCAATTTGTTACTTTATATTTTGTATGACATATAAAATGTTCATTCTAATATTTGTTGTGATTTTTTCCCAATGTCATATTTAGATGCTATTTCATAATTTTCAAACATATGGTGATTTTCCATGTTTTTTTATTCTTTATTAGCATCTGATCAGAATTTATACTGTGGATTATTTCACTCCTTTTTAATTTTTAATAGCTGTGTCGTGGCTCAATATATGGGTTGTCTCAGTAAATATCCTACAACGACTTATATAAAATACCAATTCTGGGGCAGCCTGGGTGGCTCAGCAGTTTAGTGCCACCTTCAGCCCAGTGCCTGATCCTGGAGACCCAGGATCAAGTCCCACGTCGGGCTCCCTGCATGGAGCCTGCTTCTCCCTCTGCCTGTCTCCTCTCTCTCTCTCTCTCTCTCTCTCTCTCTCTGTGTGTGTGTGTGTCTCATGAATAAATAAATAAAATCTTTTTAAAAAAATACCAATTCTGGAGTAGTAGGATGTAGTATTTTATATGTATCAATTAGTTCTAATTTGCATATTAAACTTGCCAAGTGTTTTATCCTTAAAGATATGTTTTATAGTTTTTACATATTTATTATTATCTATTTTATCTATCAGTTACTGGAATAGTTTGTTATAATATTCACTGTGGATTTGTCTTTTTTTTAAACATTCTTTTTTTTAATCTTTTTTTTTAATTTTTATTTATTTATGATAGTCACACAGAATGAGAGAGAGAGGCAGAGACACAGGCAGAGGGAGAAGCAGGCTCCATGCACCGGGAACCCGACGTGGGATTCGAACCCGGGTCTCCAGGATCGCGCCCTGGGCCAAAGGCAGGCGCCAAACCGCTGCGCCACCCAGGGATCCCCACTGTGGATTTGTCTATTTTCTTGAGAGTTCTAATGATTTTTCTGTGTTTTGAAATCTGTTATTAAAGACATTTGAATTTACAATTGCTTGAACTGTGTAAATTTTGTCATTATGAAATCTTTATCTTTAGTGGTTTTATCTTGAAAGATATGTGCCTTTATTATTATTAACATAGGTATACAAGCTTTATTTTCCCAGTATATGTTTTCTGTATGTTTTCTATGCTTTTACTTGAAATTTCTGCACATATTTCAGATGTGTCCCTTGTAAGAAAACATGTTGGTTTAAAAAAAGAACTGTTCAAAGTTACACATGCTTCGTTGAGGGGATATTATTATCTTTTGTAAGCAGATGAAATCCAGAGTTCATATTTGTGCTGTACATTCTATGAGTACTGACAAACGTATGATGCAACACTGTCATATTGACATATTCTTTGGCATAAAAATCCCCTATGATCCACCAATTCATTGCTTCTTCCCTCTCTCCTAGCCCCTGGTAACCTCTGATTTTTTTTTTGCTATCTCCATAGTTGGCCTTTTCCAGAATGTTACATAGTTAGAATCATATAGCATGTAGCCTTTCAGATTGTCTTCTTTCACTTAGTAATATGGTTTTAAGGTTTCTTCATGATAGCTCATTTTTTAGGGGTGATAAATATTCAATTGTCCAGATGTACCACATTTTATCCACTCACGTACTGAAAGATATCTTAGTTGCTTCTATGCTTCAGCAATTATGACTAAAGCTGCTATAAACATGAGTATGTGGAGTTTTGTGTGAATGTGAGTTTCTAATCATTTGCGTAAATACTAAGGAGTAAAATTGCTGGACTGTATGAGCAAGAGTATGTTTTGCTGTCTAAGAAATTACCAATCTCTTTGGCTTGCAAAGTGGCTGTACAGTTTTGCAATAAATGATATTTTTGTTGATACACCTCCTTGCCAGCATTTGATGTGGTCAGTGTTTTGGATTTTAACATTTTTAATAGGTTTTAAGCAGTGCCTCATTGATGCTTTAATTTCTAATTTCTTTGTGATATATGATCTTGAACATCTTTTAATGTGCTTCTATGCCATTGGTGTTTCATTTTTGGTGAAGTCTCTGATCAAATCCCGCTCCAGTGTTTGAGTTGTACATTTTCTTGTTGTTGAATTCTAGTATCAGCATATGTCCTAATTGAAAAGTATTTAACTGTACTTTAAAACATTTTTAAAATCTTTTTAAAAACTTAGAATAGATAGGTTGATATGAACCACTTAGCTCAGCATTGTCAGAAATGGAATACATATTTATTCACTTCAACTTTTTCATGACTTTATTCTTAGAAAAAGTTAAATTTCCATTATAATTGGATGCCACCTTCTTAACCTATTTATTAATTAACATTCGTATCCTTTCCTGGGTGAAAATGCACCTAGTGTCCTCTGAAATTCACACTCACAAGTCGCATGTGACAAATGGTGTGATATTGAAGACATTATGGAGAAATGGTATGTTTGTCAGAATCCTGAAGGAAGGGGGCGGGGCAAGATGGTGGAGGAGTAGGGTCCGCAAGTCCCCTGTCTCCACCAACTTACATAGATAACTTTCAAATCATCATGAAAACCTATGAATTCGACCTGAGATTTAAAGAGACAACAGCTGGAACGATGCAGACGGAAGGGTTTGAGCTTCTAACAAGGTAGGGAGGCAGAAAAAAAATAAAAAAGAATCAAGTGGGGGAAGGGCACTACAAGGAGGCGGGCTAAGGGGGCCAGGGGGAGCTTCCGCAATAGGAGAGCCCCGTGCGGGGGGGAAGCAGGAACTTTAAAAATTTGCACCAGATGCTTCCCGGATGAAAGGCGCTCAGCAGGGAACTCGGGGGGAACCACAGGAGGGGCAATGAGGCCTCCACATTCCCCGGGTCACTAACAGAGGAAGTGCAGCTGGGAAGAGCATGACACAGCCTGTGGGCCCAGCTCGGTGAAGGGCTGGAGGGTGGAGGGCAGGGCCCCGGGGAGAAGGGGGCTTCGGTCGGAGGGGGCTGGGCCCGGCTGCCTTCGGGAGCCACAGACCGGGAGCACGATTCTAGCAGCACTGGCCCCGGAGCCCAGGGTGCCAGAGGACACAGCCCAGGATCCGGCGTTCCCCCCGGGACAAGGGGAGGCAGGGAGGGCACAGAACAGTGAACACCGGGCGCCCCCAGGCTGTGCAGGTCAGTGCCCCCCGCCCCCGGAGCATCCAGGCCAGTGCTGACTGGGAGCTGCAGTAGTTACTGCGGGGAGCTGACTCCAGAGCTGGGGACACGGCGCCCCCAGTGTTGTTGTTCTTCCCGTGTCACCCTGTGCCTCGGACAGAGTGGGGCCACAAGGGGACAGGGGCCTCACAGGATAAACAGCTCCCACTGAGCCATGCACCTGGCAGGGGGCGGGGCAGCTCCCCCAGGTGCACACACCTGATTGTCCGCACAACAGGCCCCTCCCCCAGACGACCAACTGCAAGGACAGGGGAAGAGGAAGTTCTTGACCAAGCAGCACTGGAAAGCTCTAGGGGAAGTCAAGGGATTTACAGTATGTAGAACCAGAGGGTATCCCTCCTTTTTTATTTTCTTCCCTTTTCCAGTACAACTCATTTTTATATCAGACTGTAAATTTCCAATTTTTTTCTCTTTTCCCACCTTAACTACAATATTTTACCACCTCTTCATTTTTAAATTTCTTCCTTTTTGACTTTGATATTTCTACAATTACAGGTTCTAGATATACTTTCTACTTCTAGATTCCCTTCAACATACTCAACTTAATTTTGGGGGATACACCACATATGCTCTTTTTGCTTTGTGTTTTTTCTTTTCTCGGCCTCATTTTGTTCTACAATGGCAGAAGGTAATGCCTTCTAAAATATGACCACCACGTACCAGATCCAAGTGGTAACACCATGCTGGTTCATCCTGTGAGATGCCTGATTCCTATTCTGCCCCCTCTTTTATCTCATTTATGCTTTGGTGGTCAATGTTGCGCCCTTAAACAAATATTTCTGGTTTATATAAATTTGGGAATGAGCATCTTCTACTATACCAAACAATATACTCAGAAACAAGAGGATCACCCCTTAGAACGCCTCAGGTAGACTAAATTCTCTCTCCAATACAACTTCTTCGCCACCACCATCTCTCAATCCTGGCCCCCCCCTTTTTTTCATACCCGTTTTTCTTTCTTTTTCTTTTCTTTTCCTTTTTATCTCTTCTATCTAGGATTCCTGGCCTCTTATTTTTTACTACTTAGTTGTAGAATTTGTTTTTCACTTTAGTGGTCCTTTTTTATTTCATTCTCATCTTTGTTTTCAATTTCTGGTCTCTGACCTTGGCTGAATTATCTACAGTCAAATTTACTTAGGTCGTGGTTGATATTCTTGATGCAGCCCACTCATACAGCCACTCTGCACTGAGGAAAATGACTAGAAAGAACTCACCACAAAAGGAAGAATCAGAAACAGTACTCTCTGCCACTGGTTACAGAATATGGATTACAATTCGATGTCAGAGGGCCAATACAGAAGCACAATTATAAAGCTACTGGTGGCTCTGGAAAAAAAGCATAAAAAATCAAGAGACTTCATGACTGCAGAATTTAGATCAAATCAGGCCGAAATGAAAAACCCATTAAATGAGATGCAATCCAAACTGGAGGTCGTAAGGATGACGGTTAAAAGGTAGAAGAAAGAGTGAGTGACACAGAAGACAAGTTGATGGCAAGGAAGGAAGCTGAGGACAAAAAGAGAAAAAACCATTAAAAGATCATGAGGAAAGGATAAGGGAAATAAATGACAGCCTCAAAAGGAAAAGTCTATGTTTAATTGGGTACAGAGGGCACCAGAAAGGACATAGGGCCAGAAAGCATATTTGAAAATATCATAACTGAGAACATCCCTAATTCGTGGTAGGAAACAGGCATTCAGATACAGGAGAAAGAGAAGGGGCCACCAAAATGAATAAAAACCATAAAACATCTCGACATGCAATAGTGAAACCTGCAAATTTCAATGATAAAGAGAAAATCCTAAAAGCCGCAAGACAAAAGAGATCCCTAACTTATATGGGGAGAAATATTATATTAATAGCAGTCCTCTCCACAGAGATCCAGCAGGGCAGGAAAGGCTGACAGGATATATCCAGGCTCCTAAAGGAGAAGAACATGCCACCAAGAATGCTTTTTCTGTCTCCAGAGAGCCAGCAAGTCTCTCATTCAGAATAGAAGAAGAGATAAAGAGCTTCCAAGATATGCAGAAACTTAAGAATATATGGTCACCTAACAAGCTTCACAAGAAATATTAAGGGGGACACTCTAAAGAAAGATGAAGCCTAAAGAAACAATCGACAAAAACAGGAACTGAATAGGTATCATGATGACACTAAATTTGTATCTTTCAACAGTACCTCTGAATGTCAATGGGCTTAATGATCCCATCAAAAGATGCAGGGTTTCAGACTGGTTAAAAAAGCAAGACCCAACTATCTGCTGTTTCGAAGACACTCATTTTAGACCTAAGGACACTTACAGCCTGAAAATGAAAGGTTGGAGAACCATTTGCCATTCAAATGGTCCTGAAAGGAAAGCAGGGGCAGCGATCCTCATATCAGATAAATCAAAGTTTATCCCAAAGACTGTAGTAACAGATGAAGAGGGACACTATATCATATTTAAAGGGTCTATCCAACAAGAGGACCTAACAATCATGAATATTTATACCCCTAATGTGGTAGCTGCCAAGTATATCAATCAATTAATAACCAAAGTTAAGACATACTTAGATACTAATACACTAATACTGGGAGACTTGAAGACAGAGCTTTCTCCAAATGACAGATCTTCTAAGCACAACATCTCCAAAGACACACGAGCTTTAAATGATACACTGGACCAGGTGGATTTCACAGATATTTACAGAACTTTGCATGCCAATGCAACTGAATACACATTCTTCTTAAGTGCACATGGAACTTTCTCCAGAATAGACCACATACTGGGTCACAAATCAAGTCTCAACCGATACCAAAAGATTGGGATTGTCCCTTGCATATTTTCAGACCACAATGCTTTGAATCTAGAACTCAATCACAAGAAGAAATTTGGAAGAAACTCAAACACAAGGAGGTTAAAGAGCATCCTGCTAAAAGATGAACGGGTCCCCCAGGGAATTAGAGAAGAATTAAAAAGATTCATGAAAACTACTGAAAATGACGATACTGTTCAAATCTTGAAATATAGCAAAAGGAGTCCTATGAGGAAAATACATCACAATACAAGCCTCCCTCAAAAATTGAAAAAACTAAAAAAAAAATTGAAAAAAACTCAAATACACAAGCTAACCTCGCCCCTATACGAACTGGAGAAAGAACAGGAAAGAAAACCTACACCAAGAAGAAACAGAGAGTTAATAAAGATTTGAGCAGAACTCAATGAAATAGAAACCAGAAGAACTGCAGAACAGATCAACAAAACCAAGAAGTGGTTCTTTGAAAGAATTAATAAGATAGATAAACCCTTAGCCAGCCTTACTTAAAACAAAAGAGAGAAGACTCTAATTAATAAGTCATGAATGAAGGACAGACCAGGTGGCTGAGCGTATAGCTCCACCTTCAGTCTAGGGCCTGCCTGATCCTGGAGACCCGAGATCTAGTCCCAAGTCCGACTCCCTGCATGGAGCCTGCTTCTCCCTTTGCCTGTGTCTCTGCCTCTCTCTCTCTCTCTCTCTCTCTCTCTCTCTCTCTCTGTATGTCTCATAAACAAATATTTTTTTAAAGTCACGAATGAAAAAGGAGAGATCACAACCAATACCAAGGGCTTACAAATGATTTTATAATAATAATAGTGAAAGGGAATATAAGGGAAGGGAGAAGAAATGTGTGGGAAATATCAGAAAGGGAGATAGAACATAAAGACTCCTATCTCTGGGAAACGAACTAGGGGTGATGGAAGGGGAGGAGGGCAGGGGGTGGGGGTGAATGGGTGACGGGCACTGAGGGGGGCACTTGATGGGATGAGCACTGGGTGTTATTCTGTATGTTGGCAAATTGAACACCAATAAAAAATAAATTTATTATTAAAAAATAAAAAAATTAAAAAAAACGTATTATAAGCAGCTATACCCCAATAAATTAGGTAATCTAGAAGAAATTGATGCACTTCTGGAAAACCACAAACTACCAAAACTGGAATAGGAAGAGATAGAAAACCTGAAATGGCCAATCAGCAGGGAGGAAATTGAAGCAGTCATCCAAAGCCTCCTAAGACACAAAAGTCCAAGGCCAGATAGCATCCCAGGGGAATTCTACCAAACCTTTAAAAAAGAAACAAAACCTATTCTACTCAAGCTGTTCCAAAAGATATAGAAAGGGATGGCATACTTCTAAACACTTCCTATGAGGCCTCAATCACCTGAATTTCAAAACCAGACAAAGATCCCATAAAAAAGAATTATAGACCAATATCCCTGATGAACACAGATGCAAAAATTCTCAACAAGCTACTAGCCAATACATTCCAACAGTCCATTAAGATTATTCACCATGACCAAGTGGGATTCATCCCCGGGATGCAAGGTTGGTAAAACACTCATAAAGCAATCAAAATGGTAGATCACATCAACAAGAGAAAAACCAAGAACCATATGATCCTCTCAATAGATGCAGAGAAAGCATTTGACAAAATACAGCATCCATTCCTGATCAAAACTCTTCAGAGTGGAGGGATAGAGGCAACATTCCTCAGCATCTTAAAAACATCTACGAAAAGCCCACAGCAAATATCATCCTTAATGGGGAAGCACTGGGAGCCTTTCCTCTCAGATCAGGAACACGAAAGGGATGTCCACTCTCACCACTGCTATTCAACATAGTACAAGAAGTCCTAGCCTCAGCAATCAGGCAACAAAAAGAAATAAAAGGCATTCAAATCGGCAAAGAAGTCAAACCCTCCCTCTTCTCAGATGACAGGACACTGTATGTAGAAATACACAAAGATTCCACCCCAAGATTGCGAGAACTCATACAGCAATTTGGCAGTGTGGCAGGATACAAAATCAATGCCCAGAAGTCAGGGGCATTTCTATACACTAACAATGAGACTGAAGAAAGAGAAAAGAAGGAGTCAATCCCAATTACAATTGCACCCAAAGGTATAAAATACCTAGAAGTAAACCTAACCAAAGAGGTATATGATCTATACCCTAAAAACTACAGAACACTTCTGAAAGAAATTGAGGAAGACACAAAGAGTTGGAAAAATATTCCATGCTCCTTGATTGGAAGAATTCATATTGTGAAAATTTCCATGCTACCCATGGCAATTTACACATTTAATGCAATCCTTATCAAAATACTATGTACCTTCTTCAGAGAGATGGAGCAAATCACCTTAAGATATGTGTGGAATCAGAAAAGACCCCAAATGGCCCCAAAGACCCCAGAGTTGGGGGCATCACAATGCCAGATTTCAGGTTGTACTACAAAGCTGTGGTCATCAAGACAGTGTGGTACTGGCACAAAAACAGACACATAGACCAATGGAACAGAATAGAGAACCCAGAAGCGGACCCTCAGCTTTATGGTCAACTAATATTCGACAAAGCATTAAAGACTATCCACTGGAAAAAAGACAGTCTCTTCGATAAATGGTGTGGGGACAACTTGACTTGTAGAAGAATGAAACTAGAGCATTCTCTTACACCATACACAAAGATAAACTCAAAATGGATGAAAGATCTAAATGTGAGACAAGATTCCATCATAATCCTAAGGGAGAACACAGGCGACACCCTTTTTGAACTCAGCCACAGTAACTTCTTACATGGTACATCCACAAAGGCAAAAGAAAAAAAAGCAAAAATGAACTATTGGGACTTCATCAAGATAAGAAGCCTCTGCACAGCAAAAGAAACAGTCTACAAAACTAAAGGACAACCTACAGAATGGGAGAAGAGATTTGCAAATGACGTATTAGTTAAAGGACTAGTTTCCAAGATCTATAAAGAACTTATAAAACTCAACTGCAAAGAAACACAATCCAACCATGAAATGGGCAAAAGACATGAACAGAAATCTCACACAGGAAGACCTAGACATGGCCAACAAGCACATGAGAAAATGCTCTGCATCACTGGCCATCAGGGAAATACAAATCAAATCCACAATGAAATACCACCTCACACTAGTGAGAATGGTGAAAAGTAACAAGACAGGAAATAACAAATGTTGGAGAGGATATGGAGAAAGGGGAAGCTTCTTGCATTGTTGGTGGGAATGTGAACTGGTGCAGCCCCTCTGGAAAACTGTGTGGAGGTTCCTCACAGAGTTAAAAATAGATCTCTCCTACGACCCAGCAATTGCACTGCTGGGGATTTAACCAAAGATACAGATGTAGTGAAATGCCAGGACACCTGCACCCCGATGTTTCTAGCAGCAATGTCCACAATAGCCAAACTGTGGAAGGAGCCTCGATGTCCATCGACAGATGGATGGATAAAGAAGTTATCGTCTATGTGTATAATAGAATATTCCTCAGCCATTAGAAATGAGAAATACCCACCATTTGCTTCGACATGGATGGAACTGGAGGGTATTATGCTGAGTGAAACAAATCAATCAGAGAATGACAATCATTACATGGTATCATTCATTTGGGGAATATATAAATTAATGAAAGGGAATAAAGGGGAAAGGAGATAAAATGAGTTGAAATATCTATGAGGGTGACAAAAATTCAGACACCTACGTCTGGGAAACGAACAAGAGGTAGTGGAAAGGCAGGTGGCCGGGGCTTCTGGTGACTGTGTGATGCGCACTGAGGGGTGCACTTGGTGGGATGAGCACTGGATGTTATGCTAAATGCTGGCAAATTGAACTCCAATGAAAAAAAAGGAATATGGTTCTTCAACTTGAGGGAATAAGGGTGTTCTAAAAAACAGAGATTATATGATATAATAATATCAAATATTTATTGGGCTCCTGAAATAAGCTTTAGGTTACTTAATTTGTGCTCGTCAAGTAAATAAAAAAATCAGTCAAATATAAATTCATGCAACTTCATAGTTAAAATAAAACCAAGAGGGATCCCTGGGTGGCACAGCGGTTTAGCACCGGCCTTTGGCCCAGGGCGCTATCGTGGAGACCCAGGATCGAATCCCACGTCGGGCTCCCAGTGCATGGAGCCTACTTCTCCCTCTGCCTGTGTCTCTGCCTTTGTCTCTCTCTCTCTCTCTCTCTCTCTCTCTCTCTCTCTCTTTCTCTGACTATCATAAATAAATAAATTTTTAAAAATACCTTAAAAAAAAACCCAAGAAACTGAGTGCTTAAATAAGCTTGGTAGAAGTCATTTAAAGGAAGTTAAGCGTATCATAAACACACACACAATACTCTGAAGCCAGAATTTAGCAATATAACTTAGTAGAAATACATTTGGTCTATAGCAATTAGACTTGTCAAAGATGCTTTTAGGTGAAGGGATGATTCATTATGTATCTTCATGTCTAGGTAAAAAAGGAACAAATGAAAAAGGAACAATGATATGTATTATCTATATCATCCTATTTTTCTCAGTGTCTTTGTATGCTGATGATAAGAGTGTGGCTACTTCCCACAAGGCACCTGAAAATCCCAGACACTAGTAACCATTAATCACCTTAATCATTTTTAATATATATCTTATATATATATATACACACATATATATATATTGTGTGTGTGTGTGTGTATGATTGTAGTTGGTAGCATCCAAATAATATCAGATATGTCATTTGGACAAGGTAAACAGGTGCCATTTCACTTTCATAAATAAATGTACCAAGAGGATGCCACCGTTTACAGAGTGTTAATATGCATCTTTAGGTGGACTTGGCCTTTATCTGAATCTATCTAATCTGAAAGTTATGTGTGCTTTGCATACAACCAAATAGGCCAAATGAAGTTGACTAGTAAAATTGGATGGTATTTTCTTTGCCTAAGAACTCTTTCCCTCTCTTTTTTAAGCAAGGGGAGATGGCTTATTTTTTATGTGCGATAGGCAACAATATAATCCCATATACTACAATAGGTGACTCTTACCAAAATTAGACTGAGACAATTTAGAGAAAAAAACAATACTATTGGCTAAGATGTATGTTTATATATCCTCATAAACCACAGGCTTGGGTAAAGGTCCCTAGAGAGCTTCATTACCAAACCAAATGATGCTAGTTGTCTTTATTATGATTAATAGAAGGATGGTTACATGTTATTGTCTTTCCTTTAAGTAATAACCCCAATTAAAAAATTTCTTCACTCATGAAATTTGTTCTTAATGACAGGGTTTATATAATACACATATGCACACATGCATATATATGGAGAGGTGGGCGGGGGGTTGGGGTGACTGTGGGATGGGCACTAAGGGGGGCACTTGGAGGGATGGGCACTGGGTGTTATGATAAAGGTTGGCAATCAATATACATATGATTTAATAACTAAGAAATACTAATGCCATATGCTTTTTGAATAAATAATGCAGGGATAAATACTTGAAGCATATACATTTATATAAGAAGTGATCAGTCATTTCTTTGTATTATGTCATGGGAAAACATTACAGATCATTCCATGATGATTTTGTGCTTAAATTCATGTAAAGAGAATTTGTAATATAGGAACACTGAATCCAAAATACCATAAATAACAGTATTCCTGAGAAGTGATAAAACTAAGAGAGAAGAAGTAAAACAATAAATTATCTATTGGTTCTCCGGCAAAATTGCTGTGTGTATAGTATTAACCTTAAAAACAAAACAGCTGGTTATTTTACCAGAAAAAAAAATGGGTTTATTTGGGAATAACGAATAACAGAGAATTACCGTTTGGGTCATGAAAGCTAAGGGCAAATCCAACAAAGAAGAATGTTATTTTCTGGAGAAGAAGGTGGAGGTAGGGAAGAGTTGCTCTGAACAAAAGTTTATTGAGAAAAGCAAGTATTTAGAGTGATGATGATCTCTCACCGGCTGAATTGCAAGAGTAGTTGATTTAATTTTTTTTTAATTTATGATAGTCACACACACACAGAGAGAGAGAGAGAGAGAGAGAGGCAGAGACACAGGCAGAGGGAGAAGCAGGCTCCATGCACCGGGAGCCCAACGTGGGACTCGATCCTGGGTCTCCAGGATCAGGCCCTGGGCCAAAGGCAAGCGCCAAACCGCTGCGCCACCCAGGGATCCCAAGAGTAGTTGATTTATTGTTAGAGAAGCAGTATACATCTTTCCTCTTTGGGGCCTGTAATTGATGATTGTTTCCTGCCCTCCATTTTTCTGCTGGGGTCTGCGACTGACAATTCTTCCTGTAGTTGATATTGAGTGGTATGGCTCCCCCCTTCCAGCTCCCTCTTCTAGCATCCAAAGTCGGCTTGATTGAGGTTTCCCACTTTAAATTTTTCACAATATTTTAGTTATAAATTACGATCAGATCAATGGTTTTGAGAAAAGTGTCTTTCTCACAACGTCCTTAAATGCTTCTTTCACCTGCTGGTTCCTTAAAGTGTAAATAATGGATTCAGCATAGGAGCAACAGAGGTACTGAGCATAGCCACGCCTTTTGTCAAAGCAACCCCTTCCTTTGCTGATGTTTTGACATACATGAAGATGCAGCTCCCATAAGAGATAGAGACAACTATCATACGGGAGGAGCAGGTTGAGAAGGCCTTTTTCTTCTTTGTTGAGTTGAAGGGATTTTCAGAATTGTTCTAAGGATGTAAGAGTAGGAGAGAATTACTAACATCAAAGTGGACATAAGAGTAAGTATGGCTAAAACAAAGCTCATGAGCTCTAGAGTACTTGTGTCTGTGCAAGACATTTGGAGTAAAGGAGCAGAATCACAGGTGAAGTGGTCAATGACATTGGAGTCACAGAAATCCAACTGCAGACCCATGGCTAGTGGTGGGAAGATTACCAAGAAACCAGCCACCCAAGAGCTGACTACAAGCTGGTAGCAAATCTTGTTACTCATGATGGTTGTATAATGTAGAAGCTTGCGGATAGCCACATAACGATCATAGGACATAGCAGCCAGAAGAAAAACTCTGGTTAGCCAAGGAGGATAAAGAAAAATAGCTGAGCTGCACAAGCATTATAGGAAATAGATTTGTCTCCAGTTACGATGCTGATTAAAAATCTAGGATTACAGACAGAAGTGAATGAAATTTCTAAGGAGAAATTCGGAGGAAAAAATACATGGGAGCCTCCAGGTGGGAATCCAGCAGGGTAAGAATGATAATGGTGAGATTTCCAGTAACACTCAGTAAGTAGGTGAGAAATAGAAAGAGGAAAATTACAGCCTGTATTTCTGGATTATCGGTCAGACCCAGGAGGATGAAGTTGGTCACTGATGTTCTATTATTCATTTCTGGGTGGTTGAGCTTTCACAAATCTTACTGAGAAAATCAATACAGACAATAATAAATCAGTTAGACAAGCTTAAATACCTGCCCCTATTTTTTAATGTTATTTTCACAAAAAGTACCTCCCAGCTTAAACATTTTTCTTCTATAAATACATTCTTTATTTCCCCCAATTCTTTTATATATTTTATGGGTATACCTTCTGTGTTTTATATCAATCTTATTACTCTGAATAATGTCCTCTAATTCTCTGCTACATGTTTACCCTGCCTCCATTTTTTTTTACAAATGTTACATGGGAACTGTACTCATTGGGCATGAGCTCTTCTCATGCTTCACTTTTCCCCCCTAAAATGTAGAAGATATTATGTTTTTCTTTTGTCATCTTTTCTGAGCATAAAATTCCTACTGCTGATGGAAATTAGTGATCAACCCAACCCTAATTAATACTTTCTAGTGAAAATTCTGAGGGTTCTTTTTGGGAAGTACTGAATACTACCTCTATCAGTTTATTTATTGCCATTTTCATTGCAAAAATTCAGAGATCAGGTCATTCTAATGTTGCATTCTGAACTTGTATTTGTATTAAACAAATAGTTTATGTAAGTAGTACCCATATTTTCTCAAGCCGTTATACATTCTATTTTCAGATACTAATTGAGCCTTTGGACTCCTATCTTTATTCTTGATTCTTTAAGAATATGATGTCTTTCTAAACCATGAAACAGACTCTTAACTATAGGAACAATCTGATGGTTACCAGAGGGGAGGTGGGGAGATGGGTGAAATAGGTGATAGGGATTAAGGAATGCTCTTGTTATGCTGAGCACTCGATGATGAATGGAATTGTTGAATCACTGGATTGCACACCTGAAAATAATATGGCACGGTATGTTAACTATATTGGAATTAAAATTTTAAAGAAAGGTATCTTTATATGAAATTTAATTAACTGTCATTTTCACTTCATTATTTAAAAATTCCTAATAGTTTTTTAAAATCTAGTTAACAATTGAACATCTAAGAATATGTTCACAAAATATTGTTAATGAAGTTCAGAAGAACTCATATATAGAAATTAGATACAAACACTTTGCATAGATTATTTAGTAATATCTTGGACACCCACATCAGGACTGTCCATCAAGTCTTTCTAAAGTATAAATGTACCCATATTAAGGAAAATATGCCATGTTCCACATATTTCAGTTAATTGGTAAAAATTACCATTTAAAATATTTTTACAATTCAATTTATTAATTTAACTATTGAATATATATTCAACACACCACTCACTGCTATATAATGAATAGAAGTTGAAACATCCGACAAATAAAAACTGAGAATACTTAAACATTATCAAAAGACTGATGGTTAATGTGAAATATTGAATGAAAACTAATGTACTCAATTATGTTAAATAAAAAAAGTGGTAGGCTAATGCTTCATGCAGAAATAACTATTTTCACTGTCTTCCCACAAAGCTGTGTATTTCTTTATAAAAACCTTGATGTTTCACCCTAAAACATTTAATAGAAATAGATGTTACTATTCTTAAAATAGAATTTTTTTCATGTTTTACCTCAACATCCTCTCAAATCTGGAATCCTGAAATATTCCACCTGCTATCATAATACCAAATCTTCAGATAAAAGTCATAAAGGAAAAAGAACCTAGAATTATTTTTTGATAAGCCTTTCTACTATTTCACAGAGGGCGATTTCCATTTATTTTCCTGAGGAAAAGGTAAACCTAGCACCTCTAATGTATTTTTCTATGGAAATATTTCTTTTTTTATTTCAGAAACATCCTTTGAGATAAATTCTTAATGACTTATGGGAAAATAGTAATAGGGTACTGATGAATCATGCACAAGATCAACTTTGGTTAGTATATTTTAATAGGTTTATTATGGGACTCGTGTCCCAGGAGAAGTCTAAGAAAATTATCCAGCAGGATAATGACGAGGTATTTGGGGGAGGAGAGAATCCAGGCAAAACCAAACATACATTTTCTAATGTTCATATTCCTATACCTTGTATCACTTCTAACACTCTGGGGAATCAGTTTACTATATGACAGGGAAATGGGCAGAGACTCCTGAGAAGAAAGCGGGCAGCCCTGGTGGCTCGGCAGTTTAGCGCTCCCTTCAGCCCAAGGTGTGATCCTGGAGACCCAGGATCAAGTCCTGCATCAGGCTTCCTGCATGGAGCCTGATTCTCCCTCTGCCTGTCTCTCTGCATCTCTCTCTCTCTCTCTCTCTCTCTCTCTCTGTCTGTCTCTTATGAATAAATACAATCTTTAAAAAAGAGAAATAAGCACTTAGTTCTACTGCTTATGAAATAATTTTAGAATTACTGAAGACTTTTGGTATATAGCATTCCAACTAAAAATTCCATAGGGAATATTTCTTTAATTGAGCTAAACAACTATATGGGGACACCGGGTTGGCTCAGTCCGTTAAAGATCTGACTTTTGATATGAGCTCAGGTCTTGATCACAGGGGTTTTGTGCCAACACCATACTGTCTTGATGATCAGAGCTTTGAACTACAACTTGAAATCTGGCATTGTGATGCCCCCGGATCTAGTATTCTTTTTCATATTCACCTGACTATTCAGGGTCTTTTCTGATTCCACACAATTCTATTATTTGTTCTAACTCTCTACTCTCTGAAGAAATATCATGATATTTAGATAGGGATTGCACTGAAGGTATAAAACTGACCTGCTTGCACAGATATTTTCACAATATTAATTCTTCCAATCCAGGAGCATGGAATATTTTTCCATCTCTTTGTGACTTCCTCAATTTCCTTCAGAAGTCTTATGAAGTTCTTAGGGTAGAGATCCTTTACCTCTTTGCTTAGGTTTATTCCTAGGTATCTTATGCATTTGGGTGCAGTTGTAAATGGGATTGACTCCTTAATTTCTCTTTCTTCAGTCTCAGTGTATGGAAATGCCACTGACTTCTGGGCATTGATTTTGTATCCTGCCATGATGCCAGATTGCTGTATCAGTTCTAGCAATCGTGGAGTGAAGTATATGGGGTTTTCCATGTACAGTATTATGTCATCTGCACAGAGGGACAGTTTGACGACTTCTCGGCCAATGCTTTGAGGGAGGATTTTAATGCGATGTCTTTCCCCCTCAGAACTGCTTTTGCTGTACCCAAAGATTTTGAATGGTTGTATCTTCATTTTCATTAGTTTCCATGAATCTTTTTAATTCTTCTCTAATTTCCAGGTTGACCCTTTCCTCTTTTAGCAGGATGGTCATTGACCTCCACGTGTTTGAAATCCTTCCAAACTTCTTCTTGTGGTTTCGTTCTAGTTTCAAAGCACTATGGTCTAAAAATATGCAGGGGACAATCCAAATATTTTGGTATCAGTTGAGACCTGATTTGTGACTCAGTATGTGGTCCATTCGGGAGAAAGTTGCAGGTGCACTTGAGAAGAATGTGTATTCAGTTGCGTTTGGATATAAAGTTCTGTAAATATCTGTGAAATCCACCTGGTCCAGTGTGTCATTTAAAGCTCTTGTTCCTCCTTTCCCCTTTATTAACCTTTCACTATATTTTATATTCCCCAAATGAATGAGACCATATACTGTTTGTCCATCTCTGATTGACTTATTTCACTCAGCATAATAGCCTCCAGTTCCATCCACGTCTAAGCAAATGGTGGGTATTTGTCGTTTCTAATGGCTGAGGAATATTCCATTGTGTGTGTACATACACACACATCTCCTTTATCCATTCATCTTTTGATGGACACTGAGGTTCCTTCCACAGTTTGGCTATTGTGCACACTGCTGCTATAAACATCGGGGTGCAGGTGTCCCGGCATTACACTGCATCTGCATCTTTGGGGCAAATACCCAGCAGTGAAATTGCTCAGTCGTAGAGCAAATCTATATTGAACACATTGAGGAACCTCTACAAAGCTTTCCAGAGTTGCTGCACCAGTTCACGTTCCCATCAACAGTGCAGGAGGGTTCCACTTTCTCCACATCCTCTCCAACATTTGTGGTTTCCTGCCTTGTTAATTTTCCCCATTCTCACTGGTGTGAGGTGGGATCTCATTGTGGTTTGGATTTGTATTTCCCTGATGGCAAGTAATGTGGCGCATTTTCTCATATGCTTCTTGGCCATGTCTAGGCCTTCCTGTGTGAGATTTCTGTTCATGTCTTTTGCCCCTTTCATGATTGGATTGTTTGTTTCTTTGGTGTTGAGTTTAAGAAGTTCTTTATAGATCTTGGAACCTAGCCCTTTATCTGATAGGTCATTTGCAAACATCTTCTCCCATTCTGTAGGTTGTCTTTGAGGTTTGTTGACTGTTTCTTTTGCTGTACCAAAGCTTCTTATCTTGATGAAGTCCCAATAGTTCATTTTTGCTTTTGTTTCTCTTGCCTTCATGGATGTATCTTTTAAGAAGTTACTGTGGCCGAGTTCAAAAATGGTGTTGCCTGTGTTCTTCTCTAGGATTTTGATGCAATCTTGTCTCACATTTAGATCTTTCATCCATTTTGATTTTATCTTTGTGCATGGTGCAAGAGAGTGATCTAGTTTCATTCTTCTGCATGTGGATGTTCAATTTTCCAGGCACCATTTATTGGAGACATGTCCGTTTTTTACCGGATAGTCTTTCCTGATCTGTCGAATATTAGCTGACCATAAAGCTGAGGGCCCATTTCTGGGTTCTCTATTCTGTTCCATTGATCTATGTGTCTGTTTTTGTGCCAGTACCGCACTGTCTTGATGACCACAGCTTTGTAGTACAACCTGAAATCTGGCATTGTGATGCCCCCAACTATGGTTTTCTTTTTTAAAATTCCCCTGGCTGTTTGGGGTCTTTTCTGATTCCACACAAATCTTAAAATAATTTGTTCCAACTCTCTGAAGAAAGTCCATGGTATTTTGATAGGAATTGCATTAAACGTGTAAATTGCCCTCGGTAAAATTGAGATTTTCACAATATTAATTCTTCCAATCCATGAGCATGGAATATTTTTCCATCTCTTTGTGTCTTCCTCAATTTCTTTCAGAAGTGTTCTATAGTTTTAGGGTATAGATCCTTTACCTCTTTGATTAGGTTGATTCCTAGGTATCTTATGCTTTTGGGTGCAATTGTAAATGGGATTGACTCCTTAATTTCTCTTTCTTCAGTCTCATTGTTAGTGTATAGAAATGCCATTGATTTCGGGGCATTGATTTTGTATCCTGCCACACTGCCAAAATGCTGTATGAGTTCTAGCAATCTTGGGGTGGAGGCTTGTGGGTTTTCTATGTACAGTATCATGTCATCGGCAAAGAGGGAGAGTTTGACTTCTTCTTTGCCAATTTGAATGCTTTTAATGTCTTTTTGTTGTCTGATTGCTGAGGCTAGGTCTTCCAGTACTGGTTGAATAGCAGTGGTGAGAGTGGACATCCCTGTCTTGTTCCTGATCTTAGGGGAAAGCCTCCCAGTGCTTCCCCATTGAGAATGATATTTGCTGTGGGCTTTTTGTAGATGGCTTTTAAGATGTCGAGGAATGTTCCCTCTATGGAATGGATGGATGGAATGAAGGAATGGATGCTGTATTTTGTCAAATGCTTTCTCTGCATCTAATGAGAGGATAATATGGTTCTTGGTTTTTCTCTTGCTGATATGATGAATCACATTGATTGTTTTACGAGTGTTGAACCAGCCTTGTGTCCCGGGGATAAATCCTACTTGGTCATGGTGAATAATTTTCTTAATGTGTTGTTGGATCCTATTGGCTAGTATCTTGTTGAGAATTTTTGCATCCATGTTCATCAGGGATATTGGTCTGTAATTCTCCTTTTTGGTGGGGTCTTTGTCTGGTTTTGGAATTAAGGTGATGTTGGCCTCATAGAACGAATTTGGAAGTACTCCATCTCTTTCTATCTTTCCAAACAGCTTTAGTAGAATAGGTATGGTTTCTTCTTTAAACGTTTGATAGAATTCTCCTGGAAGCCATCTGGCCCTGGACTTTTGTGTCTTGGGAGGTTTTTGATGACTGCTTGAATTTCCTCCCTGGTTATTGGCCTGTTCAGGTTTTCTATTTCTTCCTGTTCCAGTTTTGGTAGTTTGTGGCTTTCCAGTAATGTGTCCATTTCTTCTAAACTGCCTAATTTATTGGCATATAGCTATTCATAATATGTTTTTAAAATCGTTTGTATTTCCTTGGTGTTGGTAGTGATCTCTCCTTTCTCATTCATGATTTTATTAATTTGAGTCTTCTCTCTCTTCTTTTTAATAAGGCTGGCTAATGGTTTATCTATCTTATTAATTCTTTCAAAGAACCAACTCCTGGTTCTGTTGATCTGTTCCACAGTTCTGGTCTCGATTTCATTGAGTTCTGCTCGAATCTTAATTAACTCTTTTCTTCTGCTGGGTGTATGATCTCTCTGTTTTTTTTCTCTAGCTCCTTTATGTGTAAGATTGACTTTTGTATGTGAGTTCTCCAGTTTTTGGATGGATGCTTGTATTGCGATATATTTCCCCCTTAGGACTGCTTTTGCTGCGTCCCAAAGATTTTGAATGTTTGTATCTTCATTCTCATTAGTTTCCATGAATGATTTTAATTCTTCCTTAATTTCCTAGTTGACCCTTTCATCTTTTAGCAGGATGGTCCTTAACCTCCACTTGTTTGATGTCCTTCCAAACTTCTTGTTCTGATTTAGTTCTAATTTCAAGGCATTATGGTCTGAGAATATGCAGGGGACGATCCCAGTCTTTTGGTGTCAGTTGAGACCTGATTTGTGACCCAGTATGTGGTCTATTCTGGAGAAAGTTCCATGTACACTTGAAAGCTCTTGTTTCTTTGGAGATGTTGTGCTTAGAAGACCTATCAAGTGTAGAAAGCGCTAGATGGAAGTCACCAAGTATAAGTGTATTATTATCTAAGTATGTCTTAACTTGGTTATTAGTTGATTGATATATTTGGGAGCTCCCACAATTGGGGCATATATATTGAGGATTGTTAAGTCCTCTTGCTGGATAGATCCTTGAAGTATGATATAGTGTCCCTCTGCATCTCTCACTACAGTCTTTGGGATAAATTTTAGTTTATCTGATATAAGGATAGCTACCCCTGCTTTCTTTTGAGGACCATTTTAATGGTAAATTGTTCTCCAGCTTTTCATTTTCAGGATGTAGGTATAGTTATGTCTAAAATGAGTCTTTTGTAGACAGCATATAGATGGGTCCTGCTTTTTTATCCAGTCTGACACCCTGCGCCTTTTGATGGGGTCATTAAGCCCGTTCACGTTCAGAGTCACTATTGAAAGATATGAGCTTAGTGTCATCATGATACCTATTCAGTCCCTGTTTTTGTGGATTGTTCCATTGGACTTCTTCTTAAAGAAGAATTTTGAGAGTCCCCCTTAAAATTTCTTGCAGAGCTGGTTTGGAGGTCACATATTCTTTCAGTTCCTGCCTATCTTGGAATCTCTTTACCTCTCCTTCTATTCTGAATGAGACCCTTGCTGGATAAATTATTCTTGGCTGCATGTTCTTTTCTTTTAGGACCCTGAATATATCCTGCCAGCCCTTTCTGGCCAGCCAGGTCTCTGTGGAGAGGTCTGCTGTTAATCTAATATTTCTACCCATAAAAGTTAGAGATTTCTTATCTCTTGTTGCTTTAGGGATCTTCTCTTTATCTTTGGAATTTGCCAGCTTCACTATTAAGTGTCAAGGTGTTGAGTGGTTTTTACTGATTTTAGGGGGGGATCTCTCTATTTCCTGGATCTGAATGTCTGTTTTCCTTCCGAGATTAGGAAGTTTTTAGCTATGGTTTGTTCAAATATATATTCTGGCCCTTTGTCACAAGGGTTATTTGTTAGCTCCCTGGGTTGCTTACCCAAGATAGTGTCTGACTTCCTCTAAGTTGGAGAGCCAAGAGAATAGGTTGGTATTCTTGGCCGTTGCTGATGAGTTCACGCCAGTGTTCAATATTATCTATGGTCATGCCACTGCCTGTTTGTGTGTCTTTTCACAGTCCCCCATTTGGAAGTATAGGAGAGAGAGTGACGAGGACAATAAGAACAGAAGTGGAGATAGAAAAAGATCTGGAGGGAGGGGAGAGGGAGCATTTACTAAAGAGGTGGGTCTACTTTCTTTTTGCCTCGCCTTGTCAAATTGTTCTTTAAGGAACCTGTCTGATCTCACCAGTATAACTACAGATTGCTGGGTCTGCTCCCTGTATCAGGGTCTTGGACCAGCCTCAGACTTTCCCTCATGCCTGCCTGGAGCCAATGGCCCAGCCCTTCTTGGGACCAGGACAAATGCTGGCTTGCGGTGATAATGATGATGCCTCACCTGCTTTAGAAAACCCATCATCCCAAATTTAGACTAAAGGATATTGGGCAAGGTAGTTTACCTCTGGCATCACATTCATCTCCTCTATGGGCAACAATATGAATGGGCTGTTCAAAAGATTCAGTGTGTCCCAGATTTAGGAGTCTCTCATGGTTTGTCTCACTCTAATTTTTCCCGCTCAATTCAGCTCCTTTCCTTCATAATCCCTTTCAATATTTCTTATATTCCAGGAGAAGGGCATTTGATGAAATGAGGACTGGTTGTTACACAATATGTTGGCAAATTGAATTTACATAAAACTGAATAAATAAAAAAATTTAAAAATACATAAAGATTAAGTTTGTCTCATGTACCTAAGAGCACCCCAAGCACAAAGCAGTCATGATAACCCAGTGGGATGTCACCCTCATGGCCACATGCAACCCCCTATACATAGGCCCACAGGCCCATTGCAACTACTCCAGCATTGCCGGGATTGGTTCCTTGATCAACTGATTAAGGATGGTCGCATAAAAAGCTGATCATTCCCAGAGCATTCCCACGCCATAGAATATAAGGTTGTTGGAGGTGAAGGAGAAGTGAAATGAGCAATTAATGCTCAGGAGAAAGAAGAGAGTGTGAAGCGGGAGTGAGCAGAAAGAGGGAGCAAAACTTGGGAAGAGAAAGGCATAGGCAATTTGGTGGCTTCTTTTTTAAAAAAAGATTTTATTTTTATATTAATGAGAGACAGAGA
The DNA here is from genome assembly GCF_905146905.1 of Nyctereutes procyonoides. Taxonomy (NCBI): domain Eukaryota; kingdom Metazoa; phylum Chordata; class Mammalia; order Carnivora; family Canidae; genus Nyctereutes; species Nyctereutes procyonoides. Next base: position 60,625,858 of record NW_026575047.1, on the reverse strand, counting down.
GAGAGAGAGAGAGAGAGAGGCAGGGGCAGAGACACAGGCAGAGTGAGAAGCAGGCTCCATGCAAGGAGTCTGATGGGGGACTCCATATGGGTCTCCAAGATCAGGCCCCAGGCTGAAGGCGGTGCTAAATCGCTGAGCCACCCGGGCTGCCCATGGTGGCTTCTTTGAAGAATGGAATTACTGCCCTTCTGTCCTGGTTCAGGAATTGGAATCTGAGACCAGAGAAGGCACATACTCTGGAGGCCATTCCCCGCAAAAAGTTGAAGGATCGTGTATCCAGGGGTGTGTAGGTGAGGAGACTAGAGCAGAAGGCAAAATTGATTTCCGGGGTGAAGGACATCGATCCTAGGAGCTGTGACTCATATCCTCCTGTCCCCTTAACTGTCCCCTATTCTTTCCTCAAGCCACCCATCCCCGTTCCTATGCTGCTGCAGGAGGAAGATTTTTTTGGTGACTGTGAAGACTCAGATCCTTAAAGCAACATCGTATGTAATTTATTTCCTCTCATGCTTTTTACACTGTTTTGTTTTGTAAGTAGTTATTTACTATATTTTGAGAGAGAGTGAGAGACTCTTTGTGTTGAGGGGCAGAAGGTGATAGAGAATCCCATGAAGATCGCCTGCACATCCTGCTAGTGAACTCAAATCAGCACCCTGAGATCAGGAGCTGAGCCAAAATCTTGAATAAGACACTTAACCTACTGAGTCCCCAGGCACCTCTATCCTTCCCTTAATGATATGCTCCTTTGTAGGATCCTCATCTTACAGCGTTTGCTCTCATCCAGCACTTGACAACTTGGGACCTTTAAATGTATAATCTCTCTCTTCAGCCCTGCTCAACAACTTCTCTAGCCTTCTCCTGGTAAGTGGTCCCCAGTCTACTAGGAAAATTGAAAGTATAGATCATAACCAGATAGTTCATTCAGAGAGATTTCTGACCCACAGCCAATCCTTGAACCAGCCCATTATCTTGCAGTTAGTCAAGGGAGAAGGCCTTGTCTATATAAGATAGAGTGTACAATGTTTGGTGGCTATATTCAGCACCGGGAGCATGATTTACACCAGAAACTTTGGTCCAACTGGTTCAAACTTCTAACGAATAACCCTTATACCACTCTAGCCACAGGCTCAGGATTCTACACCATAACCACTGGCTGACCTAGACCTATGTATATCTGAGAACTTTCCTAACTCTTGTCCCAATTTCCTACCCAGGACCACCGATCAGAAAGGATCACCATTCACAATCGCATAGGGTTCCTCACTTCTGGACGGTTCTCTATAGCCTCTCCATACAATAGCTTCTCATGAAGGCATAGCTGAAGCCTTCCTTTTACCCACAAGAGTGAGTTTGCAACCTTCCGTCTAATGCTGAGGCTCTGCTCACCACAAATAATAGTGGCTGACTCCCTGCTCTAACAAGAACTGAGTCAATATTCTTTGCTTATTTTCATTTGCTTGGCCATTGTTCGTTGTACAGGCAATCACAAGGGATCCACAGGACATCTTCAGAGCCTCTTGTTGTTTTGAGCAAGGGTAGTGCTCAAAGAGGCCCCCATGCCTTCCTCCTAGCATCTATTGAGTCCATGATGACATGAAGAGGGAGCCATGGATGTGAAACGTGTTCTCTGATGCAGTTCCTACGCAGTTTGTAGGCACTGAGTCGGGCACCTGGGTCTTGTCTCTGTGAGCATTTCTTTGGACTCTTTTGTGGAATCAGACTATTCCTATAGGTCTCCTTATGCTGTGTTGTTTTGTTACCATTTTGTGTTGTGCTGTGCTTTGTGAAACTGGTTTTTGTCATAAGAAATATAATCTGACCATAGAAGCAAGAATCATCCCCTGTGAGTCTTCTCTGAGCCAGCCTCACAGAGCAGTGAGTGGGAGGATCTCACAGGACTGGCATCCACCATGAAGAAGAACTTTGCTGAGGCTCAGGAATCCCATTAGTTGAGGTTCTCTGACTATCTCAGTTTTGTGTCCTGAGAGTATTCACTCTGAGGTTGTACCTACTGGGGTGGACAGATAATTAACTGTTCCACGGTGTCCAGTTGTCATTTGTGGGATTCATGGCATGAGGTACACAAATGTGATATTTCCATCAAATGTTACCAGATATATTGGGATCAGCTAAACCTGAACCCTCTCCTCTACCTTAAAAAGAATATGTTCCTCCTGTGTCTGCTTCTCATGTTTTAATTCTTAATCCTCACGACTTCACCAATGATGTTTTGGGTCTTCAAGTCCAACTCTGGATCACCGGAACTGAACGAATTCTCTCTAGAGAAATCTCTTAGAAAACCCAAAGACTCCACCCCAAGATTTCTAGAACTCATACAGCAATTTGGCAGTGTGGCAGGAAACAAAATCAATGCCCTGAAGTCAGTGGCATTTCTATACACAAACAATGAGACTGAAGAAAGAGAAATTAACATTTACAATTGCACCCAAATGCATAAGATACCTAGGAATAAACCTAGTCAAAGAGGTAAAGGACCTATACCTTAAAAACTATAGAACACTTCTGAAAGAAATTGAGGAAGACACAAAGAGATGAAAAAATATTCCATGCCCATGGATTCAAAGAATTAATATCGTGAAAATGTCAATGTTACCCAGAGCAATTTACACGTTTAATGCAATCCCTATCAAAATACCAGGGACATTCTTCAGAGAGTTGGAACAAATCATCTGAAGATTTGTGTGGAATCAGAAGAGACCCCAAATAGCCAGGGGAATTTTAAAAAAGAAAACCATATCTGAGGGCATCACAATGCCAGATTTCAGGTTGTACTACAATGCTGTGGTCATCAAGACAGTGTGGTACTGGCACAAAAACAGACACATAGATCAGTGGAACAGAAGAGAGAATCCAGAAGTGGACCCTCAACTTTCTGGTCAACTAATATTCGACAAAGGAGGAAAGACTATCCACTGAAAAAAGACGGTCTCTTCAATCAATGGTGCTGGGAAAATTGGACATTCCCATACAGAAGAATGAAACTGGACCACTCTCTTGCAACATACACAAAGATAAACTCAAAATGGATGAAAGCTCTAAATGTGCGACAAGATTCCATTAACATCCTAGAGGAGAACACAGGCAACACCCTTTTGAACTTGGCCATAGTACCTTCTTGCAAGATACATCCATGAAGGCAAGAGAAACAAAAGCAAAAATGAACTATTGGGACTTCATCAAGATAAGAAGCTTCTGCACAGCAAATGATTCCATCAACAAAACTCAAAGACAACCTACAGAATGGGAGAAGATATTTGCAAATGACATATCAGATAAAGGGCTAGTTTACAAGATCTATAAAGAGCTTATTAAACTCAACACCAAAGAAACAAACAATCCAATCATGAAATGGGCAAAAGACATGAACAGAAATCTCACAGAGGAAGACATAGACATGGCCAACAAGCACATGAGAAAATGCTCCGCATCAATGGCCATCAGGGAAATACAAATCAAAACCACAATGAGATACCACCTCACACCAGTGAGAATGGGAAAAATTAACAAGGCAGGAAACCACAAATATTGGAGAGGATGTGGAGAAAGGGGAACCCTCTTGCACTTTTGGTGGGAATATGAACTTGTGCTGCCATTCTGGAAATCTGTGTGGTGGTTCCTCAAAGAGTTAAAAATATATCTGCCCTGCAACCCAGCAATTGCACTGATGGGGATATACCACGAAGATAGAGATGGAATGAAACGTCGGGACACCTGCACCCCATTGTTTATAGCAACAATGTCCACAATAGCCGAACTCTGGAAGGAGCCTCGGTGTCCTTCGAAAGATCAATGTGTAAAGAAGTTGTGGTTTATGTATACAATGGTATATGACTCAGCCATCAGAAACGACAAATACCCACCATTGGCTTCGACGTGGATGGAACTGGAGGGTATTATGCTGAGGAAATAAGTCAATCAGAGAAGGACAAACATTATCTGGTCTCATTCATTTGGGGAATATAAAAATCGTGAAAGGGAATAAAGGGGAAAGGAGAAAAATGAGTGGGAACTATCAGAAAGGGAGACAGAACATGAGAGACTCCTAACTCCTGGAAATGAACTAGGGGTCGTGGAAGGAGAAGTGGGTGGGGGGTGGGGGTGACTGGGTGACGGGCACTGATGAGGGCACTTGATGGGATGAGCACTGGGTGTTATTCTATATGTTGGCAAATTGAACATGAATAAAAAAATAAATTCATAAAAAATGAATTATATTGAATAATGTGATGAGTGTTAGAATCAATATATTAGCCAATATTTGAAATGAAAAGGGAGTGCACAATTCATCATTCCCTAGTTATAATTTCAGTCAATCAACTCAATGCTGCCCCGTAGAGAATGTTACCCTTCCGTTGACATTTTTAATGTTAAATATTGCCTATTTGGAATAAATTTGATTTAGGTAACCTTTCATGGAGCACAGGTACATGGGATGCCATAAATGTCAAGGGAAGAATAACCCTTTGTCTCTTCACAAAGACCTAACAGAGAATAAAGCTGTTTTTGGTACAAAAAAAAATCTTCCAATTCACTTGAATATGAGGATGACTAGGCCATATGCAGCAGCAAAATGTGGGATCTCTAGTTTTCTCTGAATGAGTCAACCTCTCACAAGTGAGAAAAAGACCAAAATGGGGGACTCTGAATGGAATCACAAATTGGAAGCGACTGACGACAGATAAAATTGGACTCTGGAGTGAAGTTATCAGAAATCTGCCAAGTATACAAACAAATAATCTAGAGTTTACTACATGTAGGAAGTCAGAACAGTATCTTGAGCATGCATTCCAGGGAGCTAACCAGTAACTCCTCTCATAATTGTCCTGGTCGGGGAATGATTTATTCCCGAGGCAGTCCTTGATTGTTCTTTCTTGGCAACAAACCACCAGCACAGAGAAGAGCCCAAAATATGACATGAGATGCCCTGAAGGAAGGGTGGAAAAGAATTTTTACACTGCGGAGCTGAGAGATGACAACTTCCACCCATGACACAGGAGAGGGACACTGGGAAGATGAGGCATCAAGAAGATAGAGAAGTAGGAATTGGAGAGCATGGTGGAAGTAGAGGGAAGGAGAGAAAGAGATGGCAGTTAAGAAGGTCAACGACCAATTTTTCTATTTAGGCTCCTAGTGTGGATGAAACACAGAGGTGATCTGGTCAGTCCCACATTTTCCAACCGGTTATGTAGAACAGAATATTTACTGGAAATGGTTGACATATGGTGACAACAGTAAGCCCAAATGGTAAAAAATGAGCACTTATCTCAGATTAGCTACTTAAGCCCCCACAGCATCTTCAACAGGTCATAATTGAAACTCCAGTTCCCAAAAGTAATATACCAAAGACTTGACCACCACATTGATCCACTGTCCAAGGAAAATGCTATTCACTGAGCTCCTTGAATGAATATGAAACCCATTCTATGGGCAGCTTATCCTGGGTCCTCTGCTCTGCGAAAATTTAGCATAGAGCCAACATGGCTCCAGCATCTAAAAAAGAGCATGGCATATGGTTAGATCACATTTTATGTTGGCTGAATAAATGCATCCACATGTACCCTCGATTGCTTTACTGTTTTCACCCTAAACTCTTCACATTTTTTTCTGGGTTGTTTTGTTCCAATCTCCTTTTTCTGTTCCTTCTCTTGAATGGTGTTCAAAGGAACTTCCTATACCTGAAAAGAAGAGTAAAATTATGCATTTCAGAGTCCACAAAGAAAGGAAAACTCTCAAATGGAGAGAGCTGAGCAGAGCCTGACATTAGCAGACTGGCCATGTTGGTGGGTAGGTTACACAGACCTTTCTGATCCTAGCCCTGCTCCTGCCCACCACTCATGGCTGATCAACGCCATCAGTGGTCTAAAACTAGGTCAGTAGTCAGGGTGACGGCAGTAGATCAGGTGAGGTGAGCAGGGTCTGATATATTATAGTGGATAAAGAAGATATGATCGGGATCCCTGGGTGGCGCAGTGGTTTGGCGCCTGCCTTTGGCCCAGGGCGTGATCCTGGAGATCCAGGATCGAGTCCCACGTCAGGCTCCCGGTGCATGGAGCCTGCTTCTCCCTCTGCCTATGTCTCTGCCTCTCTCCCTCTCTCTCTCTCTGTGACTATCATAAATAAATAAAAATTAAAAAAAAATTAAAAAAAAAGAAGATATGATCTACATATACAATGGAATATTACTCAACCATTAGACACGATGAATACCCACTATTTTCTTCGACATGGATGGAACTGGAGGGTGTTATGCTGAGAGAAGTAAGTCAATTGGAGAATGACAATCATCATATGGATTCACTTATACGGGGAATATAAATGGATTCACTTATATGGGGAATATAAAAATGGTGAAAGGGATCATAAGGGAAAGGAGAAAAAAGGAGTGGGGAAAATCAGAGAGGGTGACCATACATGAGAGACTCTTAACTTTAGGAAATGACAAGGGGTAGTGGAAGGTGAGGTGGGCAGGGGATGGGTGACTGGGTGATGGGTACTGAGGGGAGCACTTGATGGGATGAGCACTGGGTGTTATAGTATACGATGGAAAATCGAACACCAAGAAAAAAATATGAAAAAATAGTACATAGATATCTTTCTGAAGTCCTTATGTCAAGACTTTGGGATATATTTCCCAAAATTGGGATTGCTGGATCAAATGGTAGTGCTTTTTACAGTCTTTTGAGGATTCCCTATTGTTTTCATACGAAAGTCAGCAGTTACATTGTCCATTGGGTATATTAAATGTCAACTCCAAGACTTTTCTTTTTTTTAATTTTTATTTGTTTATGATAGTCACACAGAGAGACAGAGACACAGGCAGAGGGAGAAGCAGGCTCCATGCACCAGGAACCCGACGTGGGATTCAATCCCGGGTCTCCAGGATCGTGCCCTGGGCCAAAGGCAGGTGCCAAACAGCTGCACCACCCAGGGATCCCCCCAAGACCTTTCTAAAGCACACTCTCACACAGGTGGCTCTGCACGGTAAATGATGAGTAATGGGAGCAAATGTTTGAACTTTGAGAAAATTATCACTCATTTTGTATAGTTTTCACAACAAGATATCAACAGTCCATTGTATCGTCAGACATTTCCCAGGGTCTTATTCAAGTACATGGAACAACAACATTCCTAATAGTTCAAATCTATCTGCTATCTCCTTGGGGATGTGGTTCAGCAAAACACGTATCTTGAAGATAACAAAGTATATAGTATGCAAAAGATTCAATTGAAGATACCATGAAAAATCATTCACTGAGTTGGTTCAAGATTAATTATTCTGGAGGCACCTGGGTGGCTTTGTCAGTTAAGTGTCTAACTCTTAATTTTTACTCAGGTCATCATCTCTGGGTCCTGAAATTGAGCCCCATTTTGGGCTCTGCATTGGCTATGGAGGCTGCTCAAGATGTTCTCTTTTTCCCTATGCCCCTCCTCTCCTGCTCTCTTTTCCTGTCTTAAAAAATAATAAAACGAATCATTATTCTAGTTTACTCAGTATGTCATACCTAAGAGAAACATACTAAGGCATATTATTTTTGTTTCACGTGTGTACATTTTAATTTTCTGGTGAGTCATTAGGTTAAAACCACAGTAGAAAAATTTAATTTCCAATTCAAATTTAAATCTCATTCCTAGGTATTTTGCAGCTAGCATTTGGGTATTAGTTTGTTGTTAAATATTAGCAAAAATTGATCTCATTACTTTTAATGAATAGATCTTATTATTTAGAATAAGTGGAAATAATTGAACAAGTAGTATAAACAGTTTCCCTATATTCCTATTCTCTGGCACAGAATTTCCCCAATTATTAAAACTTGCATCATTATGGATCATTTGTCATGAAGAAGAAGCCAGGGGAGTGATATTGTTATTCATTGAAGTCTACCATTTCTATGAAGGTCAGCTCTGTGTTGTTCCATCGTATGGGTTTTGACAAATGGATAATATCATGCATGCACCATGTACAGTGTAGGTTCATGACATTTAATTCCCATGATTCAACTATTCATGCTTTTGCACTTTTTATAGAAATCTTAGCAACCATTGAGCTTTAGTTATCTGTACAGCTCTCCTTTTTTTTTCACAATTAGAACCATAAAACATGTCGCTGTTTGGGACGTCCCTATTTTTTCACCTTTCACCTTTAATTGTTCAGCTAATGATCATTCATGTCTTTTTGCGACTTGATAGCACAAATGTTTTTATTTTTAATATTTTTGTAGAGATAAAGTGTGCAATTAAAGGAAGGAAGGGCAGAGGAAGAGGGAGAGAGAATATTTACCAGGTTCCAGGCACAGAACATGGCTGTTAGGTAGCTTGATTTCATGAACATGAGGTCATCATCCATCGCAAAATCAAGAGTCAGAAGCTTCACCAACTGAGACATACAGCCTTCTCAAGAACTCTATCACTTTTATTACAGAATAGTATTTCCTTGTAAGGTTTGAGGTGAAGTGCGTTTTTCATTCATTTAAAAAGTAACAGCTTAGTTGTCTCCAGTTTGGACGACCTGAAATAAGCTGAATTTACTTGAAAAGCAAATGTGAATTTCTTGAGGGAAAGACAGGTTTCATGAGCTTTCTCTTGAATCAGTTTGAATTAAGCCCATTGAAAAACAAGTTTCAGATGGATGGAGGATGGTAGAGTAGAGGTTCTCATGTCAGCTGTTCCAACAAATTTAGCTACATAACTATCAATCCATACTGAACACCAGTGAATTCAAGCTGAGAGCTTGAAGCAAGAATAGCTGACTCTACAAATAAAGTGAAAAACTTATGCACCGTAGAGTGTGAAGAAGTACAACAGAATGGATATATCAGAGGATAATGGTCGGAGTGGGGGTGGGAGCACATGTAAGCCAGCTGCAGGAAAGTGAAAGTGCCCTGAGGTTCAAAATAGGGACCCTTAGAAATCTGCTCCTCAAGAGACTTCCCTGCCTAAAAGGGGCTCATTGGTGAAAGGGTGAAGAACGACAGGTAAGTGAGTGGGGCCTCAAGATTCCTGCAGGCCAGAAAGTACCCACGCACCTGGGTCAGCAGAGTTCCCAGGTGTTGGTTCTGGGAAATGGGTTTAGATCAGCAACTCTGGGAGAATGTTCAGTGTGTGATGTCATCAATCACGATCCCAGGCTGGGTCAGGAGACTCTGGTCCATTTTGGGTCCATACAAGGGACTGGATCACAGCTTCCACCTTCCTCTGGGAGAGGAATATTGGGTCAGCATTGTACCAGTTGAATGTTCCCCTTGCGGGGGGCCAGCAACCACAGAAAGGGACAAACCTCCACTTTCTACAGGATGAACAGGTGAGAGCAAGAGCGGCAAAGACTCCACATGAAGAAACCTAAAGATTGCTCATTTCTGGATACCCTCTGGTTCCCCTGGGGAGAATTGGAGTAGGCAGGCACCATTGGAGTCTGGAGATTTGTCAATCACCACATCACTCATCTGTGGGCCTGGAGTTCTCGGTCTTTTTCCTCTCACCCCCAAAAGAGGCATGAAAGATTTCAGGGAACAAAACGCTCACAGACAAACAGCTTACAGCAAGCCTGGCCCCCTGACAAGGTCGGTGCAACACCACCTAGGCACAGACACCTGAGACAATATGCAGCAGGTCTTTTCTGGGAATATCACCTGGAAGAACTGGTGATCAGCACATTTCCTGACCAGCACTGGGGGAACACAGCACAACTGAAGGTTTTCTTTAAATGATTCGTTTTCTTTCAAGATAAAATTTTCTTCTATTTTTTCGTTTATTCCCATCAGTCTTAGTTTTATTTTTGAAATCTTTCCTCTTTTAACTTTTATAATTTAATGACATATTTTCATATCACTTGAGAAAAGGCAGAGTATAGGAGCAGACATTTCTCTAAAGAGGACCTATACATGGCCAAAAGGCACGTGAAAGAATGCTCCACATTGCTTGTCAACAGGAAAATACAAATCAAAACCAAAATGAGATAGCAAATTACACTGGTGAGAATGGCTAAATTTAACAACTAATGTTGGCAATATTGTGAAATGGGGGACCCTCTTACACTGACAATGGAATGCTACTTGGAACAGTCACTATGGAAAACAGTGTGGAGGGTCCTCAGGAATCTTAAAATAGAATTTCTGATACATACTGTTTCCTCTCAAATACCACCCTTGTCTCCCCAGCTACACCTCCGTCTAGACAGCAGAAGTTGGTTGCTGTGCAGCTGCATTCACTTTGAAAGGACTATGATGTCACACGTTTCCATGGTGATGAAAAAGCATACCTCTGCCTTTCTTCCCAACTGTCAGTCTTTGAGCGGAGCAATACAAAGTTGATATTAAGTGAGTTCTCAGCTCTCTACCTAGCATTTTTGAGATGGGCAATCTCAATTGTTGCTGCTGTGAAGGTACATTCATAAAGATTCATAAAGATCTTCTGAATGCTCTTTGTTACCAGCTGGATAGTTAACTGTTTCTCAAACTATTTTTCTTATTGTTTAAAGTATCCTCTTCCCAAATTATCCTGCGGAGTTATACCTATGTGTTTTTGTTTGTTCTAGTCCTGCATTTCTAGTTTTGATTATTCTACCAATCTAGGTGCCTTGAATATTATGCCTCCATTTCAAAAAAAAATGTCTTACTTCATATTACATACTGCACCCCTCAGGTGTCACCACAAAGTTCCTCACAGGGGGAAATATGGCCACGCCTGGTTTCAGGTTTTGGTACTGTCCAAAATAATATATTCAAATTATTCATTTCAGAAATTAAGTGTGAATCCAGAAAGGTTCATATGGAGGATGTTTCTATTGTTTTATCAATGGTTTACAAGGTCTTCCTTACTGTTTCTCCCAAAATGGGTATGGAGTTCCTCATTTGCAGGAAAATGTTGCTATCTTCATCTGAATGTTGCCCAAAAGTCACCGTGTGAATATGAGTGTTTCAATTAATTTCACTATGTTTCAATTAATGTCCCAAACACACAGTTCCTTTTACACTTTGGGGGGGGGTTTCCAAAATTACACTTTATACAGATATCAATTTTATGCTAACACTCAACCCTTTCTTCCCCTCTTGAGGTATAAGCATGGCGAAATTATGATATTTTTGTCAATTATACAACAATTACTCAGTCTTTCTACTTACATGGAAACATGGATAGTTGGTTAATGAATTAATTACTGAGACATAACCATGTAAACATTTATTAGTCATACTCATGAAAAATATGTGATGTACACACATGAGTAGAGAAAGTAAATTTTACAGAAGTGGAGAATGGAAAGCATTAGCACCTAGGAATGTCGATTGAAAACAGAAAGAGAATTTGTTAGAGTAGTTTCCATATAACGTGTTACTCAGTTCTCCAGAACTGCCCTCCAGAACTCTTTCCAAAAGCTAAAGTCTGGTTTATTCTAGGACATGCCAAGGTCTCAGGCACTGTTAAGGCATGTGTATTTGTGTGAGGAATAAATAATTCACAATGACATTGTTTCACACATTTTAAAACACAAGACTTGATACTAGTGACTCTACTTTCCTGCAACTACTAGTCATTTCATTTGATGTGCTGATCATGACTCGGGGAGTGGAAGGTTCTACAGGGCAGTCATGTATATTTTTGATCAGGGGTCCAAAGAGTATATAGGGGAGGAGGAAAGCAGCTTTTTTTTTTTACAAGGCCTCTAATTCTGTCAACACTTAATTGTGTTTACACAAAGCCAGTTTGCATTACAAGGCAATAGTCTGGGAAGTCATATTCCGAGGTTTCAATCCAGCTCTGGAACTTGTTAAATTGTGAGATCTCAGACAGGCTATTTAGCTTCTACTTAACCTTACTGATCACTATCCATACATTCATTCATTCAAAGCTCCTCAAACACATATGTGATGTTTTGATGACTGTCTCTCCTCCTCAGTGGAGAAACAGAGGCACAGTGATGAGGTTCATGAACTCTGAATTAAAGAGCCAGGATATGAATCAAAGCTTGTAATCTCAATGCTCATACTCTAATTATTGAACTAAACTGGTATGATTACTCAGGCATGGGGTCATTGTTTACCGTGCAAAGGAGCTGTAGTGTCTGTAGGTCAGGAATAACCTGTGCCTAGGGAAATCCCAAAACTGTCTTCCATTATGAGGTCATATTAGTGGTTACATACCCAGGGAAGCTCATGAGCCGTAGTGGTACAGATCTTGCTATAGTCACTAATAGGAAAGGACATAGAAGCCTATCAGTTCCGAATCATACTTCTGGTCAGTTCAAAGCATGATTATGTTCAGCTTAAATCTATGATAGTGGTTGATTCAAAGCCATGATTGTGGTCAGTTTGCAGAGTCTGAGGGTTTGGAGGCACCATTAGATAACTTGGTTGAAGTCTGTCAATGCTGAGCTGTTCCTCTGCACGTGACCTCTATCTGCTCAGAATCTAGGAGTTTCATTCACGGTATGTGATGATGTTGTCTGTATGGTGAGCACTTGTAATGCTGAAATCCTGTGGCCTACCCCTGGGACAATGAAAGATCAGACTCAAGGGCCAGTTTATGGTAAGCTTGGTATCCACCCCCTGCCCCATTGCTATTCGCTTGTACAGCTGAGATACAGAGTTGATCAATGCGTAGTCAATCAGTGTCATGGCATGGTATGACTTCAATACAGGATACAAATATAATAAGAATTGGAAGCAAAGTGGAGAATGCCCAGCTGGCTGATTAGTGGAAAATACGACTTTTGATCAGAGTCATGGGTCTAGTCTATGTTGAGCATGGAGCCTTCTTAAGGAAAAAAAAAAGTTGTTGGACACGTGATAATATGTCTGGTAACACATTCACCCTGAGGCCTAAAACATGCTTAAATGTCATGAATTCACAGTAACTGTTCATCATGTTTCGTCAGTTGAAGAGAAGCTACTTCTTGGCAGAGCACCCATGGGACAGTATGTTTGGAAAGTCCTTCGTTCTGAGTCAGCTTGGGAAAAGTCCACTGGTCACAGAGGCTTGCCTACTGGTACCCAGGAAGGCTCCATGTGACACAGCTGGCAGTGTGAACACTGGGGGAGGGTGACCACAGTTTGGGTTCCCATTGCCATTCCAGAGCGTGTCTTGTGGGCCACTGCTTTGTGTTTTGGGTCAGGGATAGAAACCAGGATTGGAAGGTTTAGATAGTATATGAACTTTACTCTTGGCTCAGGCAGTCCTACAGGTTATGAAATTTTGCACAGGGTACTTAGGGCAGGAGGATTTGAGAAAGAGACTGAGACAGCCCTTGGTTCAGGGGTGCAGAGCATGAACTGCAGGACCTGAGGCACTTCTCAGGTATTCAGGGATCTCTCTCCACATGGATCCAACTAAGGTCCTGCCCTGGACCCCTGCCTCATCAGTTTTGTAACTCTTGGCAAGTCATCAACACCATGCCTTGTGCTCTCAAGGACTGTGTTGTTCTTTCTTTGTATATTGTCTAGCCTAAAGAAAGATATGTCCCCACATAGTGTCTGCTAGCAATTTTCTTGTTCTTTGACATTAAATGCATTTGACATCATTTCATCTCTTCATAATTTTCAAGCATATAATACAGTGTTGCTTATCATAGGCCCTTGGCTGCAGATAGAATTCCAGAACACCTTGAGTTTGTATCATTGAAGTTTGTACCCTACCTGCACCATTTTCCCCTTTGTCCCTCCTTCTGGCTCCTATTCTATTCTCTGATGCTGTGTGTTGACTATTCTAGGTTCAACATATAAGTGCCATCATGCAGTATTTGTCTTACACTGCCTGCTTATTTCTCTTAACATAAGGGCCTCTGGACCCATCCATGTCATCACTATTATTGTGATTTCCTTCCTCCTAGGTAGGATACTATTTCATTGTAGGATAGACTAAATTTTTTATCCTTTTATTCATCAAAGGATGTGAAATCATTTCTTTTTCTTGGATGTTGTGAATAGTGCTGCAGAACAGGTGCAGATCTGTGAAATTCAGATTTCAACACTTTGCGAGCTATTTGCCAAAACACAGATTGCTAGATTACACGACAGATCTTTTTAAATAATAGGGGTGGCGGGAACTCCATGTGGTTTTCCTCATGACTTTATCAGTTTATATTCTCTGTTGGGTACTTTAAGAATATGACAACTCCAAGGCCTTTCTGCACCCCACCCTAACTCAGTTTAGAGTCTGCAAGGCAAATGATCAGTAATGGAATCAAATTTTGAACTATGATAATGGTATCACTCATTTTGGATAGTCTTCTAACAGCAGGATGTCAAAAGCCCCCCCCATAGGGTCATCCACTTCCCAGGATCTAAATTCAAAACCCAAAACAAAAACTAATTATGAGGGATCCCTGGGTGGCACAGCGGTTTGGCGCCTGCCTTTGGCCCAGGGCGCGATCCTGGAGACCCGGGATCAAATCCCACATCAGGCTCCCGGTGCATGGAGCCTGCTTCTCCCTCTGCCTGTGTCTCTGCCTCTCTCTCTCTCTCTCTCTCTCTCTCTCTCTCTCTCTCTCTCTCTCTGTGACTATCATAAATAAATAAAAAATAAAATTAAAAAACTAATTATGAAATCAACTAAGTAAACTTGGACTGAAAAGTGGGCGAAAATATTTCAAGGTTGCAGAAGCAGAAAAATCCACCCATCAAAGGATTCAGCAGAAGGTAACATGAAAACTCACTCATAAATTGACTCAAGAAATATTGTTGTAGGGTCACCTGGGTGTTTCTATCAGCTAAGTTTCTGCCTCTTGGTTTTCAGCTGTGGTCATGACCTCAAGGTCATCAGATTCATCCATATTCAGTATGGAGCCTGGTTAGTATTCTCTCTTCCTTTTCCTCTGCCCTTCTCCTTCTTATACTTTCTCCTTTGCTCTGAAAAAAAAAAGAATCATTTTTTAATTTTGCTCATGGTGCCATATCAAAGACAATTATACTAAGCTCTATTCTTTATGTTCATGTTTGAAAATCTTAATTTACATGGTCAGGCATTAGTATATAGCCAAAATATTAAAATGGCATTCAGAACTCTAATGTGGTCAGATTTACTGGTAGATGTTGTGAAGCTAACATTTGGACACATTAGTCCATGTTAAATATTAGCAAATAAAATTCTTATTTTGGTTTAATAAATAGACCATATTACTGACATTAGGTTTTGCTTGATGTCATAATGCAGCATTAATATAAAAATTACCCTATCACCCTCTCCTTTGGCACATAATGTCCACAATTACACTAACATCAGTGTGGAACATTTATCAAAAAGAATGAACTTGTGTACATATATTATTATGATTGACGTCCACCACTTATGTTAAGGACTGCTATACATTAGGGTGTGTTTTCATATGTGGATAATATTATGTAACCCAGGAACCTGGGATCATGATCCAAGCCTAAGGGAGATGCTCAAGAAAAGAAACCACCCTGGTGACCACATTATTACTGCTTTTAAATTCAGGTAAAGATGACTCACAAGGTTACATTATTTTAAGTTGTACCACACAAAATGACATTTATGTTTAGTGAGACTGCACTCACCCCAAGCTTAGGTACCTTGTGTCCTAATTGAGTGCTATTACCATCCCACTGGTATATCATATCATATTCCCTATGCTGTACTTTTCACCCTCTAACTTTTTTAATTGGCGTTCAATTTGCCAACATAGAACATAACACCCAGTGCTGATCCCATCAAGTGCCTCCCTCAGTGCCCATCAGCCAGTCACCCCCACCCCCCGCCCACCTCCCCTTCCACCAATGCTTGTTTGTTTCCCAGACATAGGAGTCTCTCATGCTCTCTCTGTCTCCCTCTCTCATATTTCGCACTCATTGTCTCTCCTTTCTCCTTTATTCCCTTCCACTATTTTTATATTCCCCAAATGAATGAGAACATATAATGTTTTTCCTTATCCGAATGACTTGTTTCACTGAGTATAATACCCTCCAGTTCCATCCAAGTTGAAGCAGAAGGTGGGTATTGTTGTTTGTAATGGCTGAGTAATATTCTATTGTATACATATACCACATCTTCTTTATCCAATCGTCTTTCAATGGACACCGAGGCTCCTTCCACAGTTTGGCTATTGTGGACATTGCTGCTAGAAACATTGGGGTGCAGGTGTCCCAGCGTTTCATTGCATCTGTATTTTGGGGTAAATTCCCAGCAGGGCAATGGTTGGGTCATAGGGCAGGTGTATTTTTAACTCTTTGAGGAACCATCACACATTTTTCCAGAGTGGCTGCACCAGGGCACATTCCCACTAACAGTGCAAGAGGGTTCATCTCTCTGCATCCTCTCCAACAATTGTGGTTTCCTGCCTTGTTAATTGTCCCCATTCTCACTGGTGTGAGGTGGTATCTCATTGTGGTTTTGATTTGCATTTCCGTGATGGCAAGTGATGCAGAGCATTTTCTCATGTGCTTGTTGGCCATGTCTATGTCTTGCTTTGTGAGATTTCTCTTCATGTCTTTTGCCCATTTCATGATTGGATTGTTTGTTTCTTTGCTGTTGAGTTTAATAAGTTCTTTATAGATTTTGGAAACTAGCCCTTTATCTGATACGTCATTTGCAAATATCTTCTCCCATTCTGTAGGTTATCTTTTAGTTTTGTTGACTGTATCCTTTGCGGTGCAAAAGCTTCTTATCTTGATGAAGTCCCAATAGTTCATTTTTGCTTTTGTTTCTTTTGCTTTTGTTGGATGTATCTTGCAAGAAGTTACTGTGGCCGAGTTCAAAAAGGGTGTTGCCTGTGTTCTCCTCTAGGATTTTGATGGAATCTTGTCTCACATTTAGATATTTTATCCATTTTGAGTTTATCTTTGTGTATGGTGAAAGAGAGTGGTTTAGGTTCAGTCTTCTGCATGTGGATGTCCAATTTTCCCAGGATCATTTATTGAAGAGACTGTCTTTTTGAACTTGGCCTTTTTGAACTTGGCCTCTGTAACTTCTTACAAGATACATCCATGAAGGCAAGAGAAACAAAAGCAAAAATGAAATATTGGGACTTCATCAAGATAAGAAGCTTTTGCATAGAAAAAGAAACAGTCCACAAAACTAAAGACAACCTACAGAATGGGAGAAGAGATTTGCAAATGATGTATCAGATAAAGGACTAGTATCCAAGATCTATAAAGAACTTATTAAACTCAACACCAAAGAAACAAACAATCCAATCATGAAATGGGCAAAAGACATGAACAGAAATCTCACAGAAGAAGACATAGACATGGTCAAGAAGCACATGAGAAAATGCTCTGCATCACTGGCCATCAGGGAAATACAAATCCAAACCACAATGAGATCCCACCTCACACCAGTGAGAATGGGAAAAATTAACATCATAGGAAACAACAAATGTTGGAGAGGGTGTGGAGAAAGGGGAACCCTCTTGCACTGTTGGTGGGGATGTGACCTGGTGCAGTCACTCTGGAAAACTGTTTGGAGTCTCCTCAAAGTGTTAAAAATAGATCAGCTCTCTGACCCTGGAATTGCACTGCTGGGGATTTACCCCAAAGATACCGATGCAGTGAAACGTTGGGACACCTGCACCCTGATGTTTATAGCAGCAATGTCCACAATAGCTGAACTCTGGAAGGAGCCTTGGTGTCCATTGAAAGATGAATGGATAAAGATGTGGTCTATGTATACAATGGAATATTACTCAGCCATTAGAAACGACAAGTACCCACCATTTGCCTCGACATGGATGGAACTGGAGGGTATTATGCTGAGTGAAATAAGTCAATCAGAGAAGGGGAGACATTACATGGTCTCATTCATTTGGGGAATATAAAAATTAGTGAATGGGAATAAAAGTGAAAGGAAAGAAAATGAGTGGGAAATATGAGAGGGAGACAGAACATGAGAGACTCCTAACTCTAGGAAACAAACAAGGGGTGGTGGAAAGGGAGGTGGGCGGGGTTTGGAGGTGACTGGGTGATGGGCACTGAGTGGGGCTCTTGATGGGATGAGCCCTGGGTGTTATTCTATATGTTGGCAAATTGAACAACAAAAATTTAAAATAAAAAAGTTAAAACAAACAATAAAAGAAACCTGGCTGTCTGAAATCCCAGATCCTTACTCTCTAACATGAAAGACGTTTGCCTAAATACAATATTTTATCTTAACACAATTTAGTATTAACAAAATTAAGGGCATCGAGAAAAAAAAAGCCATTGCTCCCCCAAAAAAATACTCTTGGGACCCTTGATCAAAAATATACATGACTGTCCTGTACAACCTTCCATTTCCTGAGTCATGATCAGCATATCAAATGAGGTGAATACTAGTGTACAGGAAAGTAGAGTCACTAGAATCAAATCTTGTGTTATAACGTGTGAAACAATGTCATTGTGCATTATTTATTCCTCATGCACATATACGTGCTTCAAAACAGTGCCTGATTTTAGGGGGGGAAATCTCTCTATTTCCTGGATCTGAATGCCTGTTTCCCTTCCCAGATTGGGAAAGTTTTCAGCTAGGATTTGTTCAAATACATATTCTGGCCCTCTGTCCCTTTCGGCGCCCTCGGGAACCCCAATTAAACGTAGGTTTTTCTTCCTCAGGCTGTCGTTTATTTCCCTTAATCTGTCTTCATCGTCCTTTAATTGTTTATCTCTTTTTTCCTCAGTTTCCCTCTTTGCCATTAACTTGTCTTCTATGTCACTCACTCGTTCTTCCACCTCGTTAACCCTCGTCGTTAGGACTTCTAGTTTGGATTGCATCTCATTCAATTGATTTTTAATTTCTGCCTGATTGGATCTAAATTCTGCAGTCATGAAGTCTCGTGAGGCCTTAATGCTTTTTTCTAGAGCCACCAGTAGCTGTAGAATAGTGCTTCTGAATTGGCTTTCTGACATTGAATTGTAATCCAGATTTTGTAACTCTGTGGGAGAGAGGGCTGTTTCTGATTCTTTCTTTTGAGGTGAGGTTTTCCTTCTAGTCATTTTGCTCAGTGCAGAGTGGCCAAAAACAAGTTGTATTGGAACACGGGGGAGTATCACTGGTCCGTCTAGCTGGTCTTCTGGGGGAGGGGCCTGCTGTGCTGATTTTCAGGTGTTAGCACTTGGGGGAGCTGCTCTGCCCCTGCCTGCTGCAGGGCTCAGCGGGGGTTGTTTGCCCCGTGAGGCCCCAGGAGGAACAGCCGCAGTTGCTATGGCAACTCTGGAAGCCTGGATTCAGCCTCCGCAGGAACTACGGGGCTCGGGGCTCTCGGTTCTCCGTATGCAGGGCCTGGAGGCTCCGGGGCGGGGCCGCTGATGTGCTCAGCTCGGGGCAAAACCGTTCAACACCTCGACATCTAATAGTGAAGCTTGCAAATTCCAAAGATAAAGAGAATATCCTTAAAGCAGCAAGAGACGAGAAGTCCCTGACTTTCATGGGGAGGAATATTAGGGTAACAGCAGACCTCTCCACAGAGACCTGGCAGGCCAGAAAGGGCTGGCAGGATATATTCAGGGTCCTAAATGAGAAGAACATGCAACCAAGAATACTTTATCCAGCAAGGCTCTCATTCAAAATGGAAGGAGAGATAAAGAGCTTTCGAGACAGGCAGGAACTGAAAGAATATGTGACCTCCAAACCAGCTCTGCAAGAAATTTTAAGGGGGACTCTTAAAATTCCCCTTTAAGAAGAAGTTCAGTGGAACAATCCACAAAAACAAGGACTAAATAGATATCATGATGACACTAAACTCATATCTGTCAATAGTAACTCTGAACGTGAATGGGCTTAATGACCCCATCAAAAGGCGCAGGGTTTCAGACTGGATAAAAAAACAGGACCCATCTATTTGCTGTCTACAGGAGACTCATTTTAGACAGAAGGACACCTACAACCTGAAAATAAAAGGTTGGAGAACCATTTACCATTCAAATGGGCTCAAAATATACCCTAAAAACTATAGAACACTTCTGAAAGAAATTGAGGAAGACACAAAGAGATGGAAAAATATTCCATGTTCATGGATTGGCAGAATTAATATTGTGAAAATGTCAATGTTACCCAGGGCAATTTACACGTCCATTTCAATCCCTATCAAAATACCATGGACTTTCTTCAGAGACTTAGAACAAATTATTTTAAGATTTGTGTGGAATCAGAAAAGACCCCAAACAGCCAGGGGAATTTTAAAAAAGAAAACCATATCTGGGGGCATCACAATGCCAGATTTCAGGTTGTACTATAAAGCTGTGGTCATCAAGACAGTGTGGTACTGGCACAAAAACAGACACATAGATCAATGGAACAGAATAGAGAACCCAGAAGTGGACCCTGAACTTTATGGTCAACTAATATTCGATAAAGGAGGAAAGACGATCCACGGAAGAAAGACAGTCTCTTCCATAAATGGTGCTGGGAAAACTGGACATCCACATGCAGAAGAATGAAACTGGACCACTCTCTTGCACCATACACAAAGATAAACTGAAAATGGATGAAAGATCTAAATGTGAGACAAGATTCCATCAAAATCCTAGAGGAGAACTCAGGCAACACCCTTTTTGAACTTGGCCACAGTAACCGGAAAAGGACAAACAGTATATGTTCTCATTCATTTGGGGAATATGAATAATAGTGAAAGGGAATATAAGGGAAGGGAGAAGAAATGTGTGAGAAATATCAGAAAGGGAGACAGAACATAAAGACTTCTAACTCTGGGAAATGAACTAGGGGTGGTGGAGGGGGAGGAGGGCGGGGGGTGGGGGTGAATGGGTGACGGGCACTGAGGGGGACACTTGACGGGATGAGCACTGGGTGTTATTCTGTATGTTGGTAAATTGAACACCAATAAAAATTAATTTATAAAAAAAAAAGAAAGAAAAGGAGGGGGGGAGTTTAATGAGCTATATATTTTTTTGCTGTGATTAAAAGTGATCAATACAATTAAAAAAAAACAGTGCCTGAGAACTTGGCATGTCATAGAATAAACCATACATTAGCTTTTGGAAAGAGTTCTGGAGGGTAGTTCAGGAGAACTGAGAAACACGTTATATGAAAACCACTCTAATGAATTCTCTTTATGTTTTCAAACGACGTTCCAAGATGCAAATGCTTGCTGTTCTCCACATCTGTAAAATTTACTTTCTCTACTCATGTGTGTACATCACCATTTTTTAGTATGACTAATAAGTGTTGACATGGTTATCTCTCAGTCATTAAATCAGGTAATTAATTATCCATGTTTCTTTTTTAAAAGATTTATTTATTTCTTCATGAGAGACACAGACTGAGAGAGAGCGGCAGAGACAGAGGCAGGGAAAGAAGCAGGCTCCATGTAGGGAGCCCAATGTGGCACTTACTCCCTGATCTCGGGATCACAACCTGAGCAGTAGGCAGGCACCCAACCGCTGAGCCACCGAGGGGTCCCATTATCCATGTTTCAATGCACGTAAAAGACTGGCTACTTGTTGTATAAATGAGAAAAATATTATATTTTCACCAACTTATATCTACGGGGGTGGGTGGGTGGGTGGAGTGTTAGCATAAAATTGATATCTCAATTAAGTGTAACTCTGGGAAACGCCCAAAGTATAAAAGGAAATGTGTGTTTGGGACATTAATTGAAACATAGATACTCATATTCACAGAGTGACTTTGGACAACCATTCAGATGAAAGTAGCAACATGTCCCCACAAATAGAGAACTCGATACCCATTTTGGGAGAAACAGTAAGGAAGACCTTGTAAACCATTGATAAAACAATGACAAATATCCTCCATATCAACCTTTCCAGATTCACACTTAATTTCTGAAATGAATAATTTGAATATATAATTTTGAACTGTACCAAAACCTGAAACTAGAGATGGCCATATTCCCCCCCTGTGAGTACCTTTGTGGTGACAAATGAGGGGTGCAGGATATAATAGGAAGTAAAACATTGTTTTTCAAAATGGAGGCACACTATTCAAGGCAGCAACTTTGGTAGAATAACCAAAAATAGAAATGGAGGACTAAAACAAATGAAAACGCATAGGTATAACTCCACATGACAATTTGGGGAGAGGAAACTTTAAACACTGAGAAAAATATTTTGAGAAAGAGTTAACAATCCATTTGGTAACAAAGAGCATTCAGAAGATTTTTGTGAATGTACCCTCACAGCAGAAACAATTGAGATTGCCCATCGTCAAAGATGCTAGGTAGAGAGGTGAGAACTCGCTCAGTATCAACTTTGAACAGCTTAGCTCAAAGAATAAAGTTGGGATGAAAGGCAGAGGTATACTTTTCGTCACCATGGGAACATGTGACATCATAGTGCTTTCAAAGTGAATGCGGCTGCACAGCAACCAAATTCTGATGTCTTGATGGGGGTGTATCTGGGGACACAAGGGTAGTATTGAGAGGAAACACTTTGCATTAGAAGCTCTATTTGAAGCTTCCTGAGGACCCTCAACACTGTTTTCCAAAGTGGCTGTTCCACGTCTCATTCCCATCATCAGTGTCAGGGGGTTCCCCTTTCTCCTCATCCTCGTCATCATTATTTATCAAATTGAGCCATTCTGACCAATGTAATGTGTATCTCATTGTGGTTTTGATTTGTATTTTCCTTTTGACAAGTGATAGGGAGCATTCTTTCATGTGTCTTTTGGCCACGTGTATGTGCCCTTTAGAGAAATAACTGCTCCTATGCTGTGCTCATTCCTCAAGTGATATTAAAATATCTCATTAAATATAAAATTTAAAAAAGGAAAGATTTCAAAAAGAACATTTGATTTAAAAAAAGAACCTAGTTGAGATGAGAAAAAAATAGAGAAAAAAATAGTGGACAATTTTGACTTGAAAGAAAAACACGGAGGCGGGGCAAGATGGCAGAAGAGTAGGGTTCCTAAGTCACCTGTCCCCACCAACTTACCTAGATAACCTACAAAACATTGTGAAAACCTACAAATTCTGTCTGATATTTAAAAAGAGAACAGCTGGATGCTACAGTGAAAAGAGTGTGAGCTTCTATCAAGTACAACTTGTTTTTGGCCACACTGCACTGAGCAAAATGAGTAAAAGTAAAAACTCACACACAAAAGAAGGAATCAGAAACAGCCCACTCTCTCACAGAGTTACAAAATTTGGATTACAATTAAACATCAGAAAGCCAATTCAGAAGCACAATTATAAAGCTACTGGTGGCTCTAGAAAAATGAATAAAGGATCCAAGAGACTTCATGACTGCAGAATTTAGATCTAATCAGGTGAAAATAAAAATCAATTAAATGAGATGCAATCTAAACTGGAGGTCATAACGACAAGGGTGAAAGAGGTAGAAGAACGAATGAGTGACATAGAAGACAAGGAAGGAAGGAAGGCAAGTCAAGGAAACTGAGAAAAAAAGAGAAAAACAACAGATCATTAGGATAGATTAAGGGAAATAAATTACAGCCTCAGAAGGAAAAAACTACATGTAAGTGGGGTTCCCAAGGGCGCCGAAAGGGACAGAGGTCCAGAAAGTGTACTAGAACAAATCATATCTGAGAACTTCCCTAACTTGGGAAGGGAAACAGGCAATCATATCCAGGAGACAGAGAGAATCCCCCCCCTAAAACCCATAAAAACCACTCAACACAACAACATTTCACAGTGAAACTTGCAAATTACAAAGATAAAGAGAAGATCCTTAAAGCAGCAAGAGAAGAAATCTCTAACATTATGGGAAGAAATATTAGATTAACAGCAGACCTCTCCACAGAGACCTGGCAGGCCAGAAAGGTCTGCCAGGAACTATTCAGGATCATAAATGAGAAGAACCTGCAGCCAAGAATACTTTATCCAGCAAGGCTCTCATTCAGAATAGAAGGCGAGATAAAGTTCTTCCAAGATAGGCAGAAACTGAAAGAATATGTAACCACCAAGCCAGCTCTGCAAGAAATATTAAGGGGACTCTGTAAAAGAAAGAGGAAATCCAAGGAAACAAGCCACAAAAGCAGGGACTAAATAGGTATCATGATGACACTAAAATCATATCTTTCAATAGGAACTCTGAACGTGAACGGGCTTAATGATCCCATCAAAAGGCGCAGGGTTTCAGACTGGATAAAAAAGCAAGACCCGTCTATTTGCTGTCTACAAGAGACTCATTTTAAACATAAACACATCCAGCCTGAAAATAAAAGGCTGGAGAACCATTTACCATTCAAATGATCCTCAAAAAAGCAGGGGTAGCCATGCTTATATCAGATAAACTAAAGTTTATCCCAAAGACTGTAGTGAGAGATGAAGAGGAACACTATATCATACTTAAAGGATCTATCCAACAAGAGGACTTAACAATCCTCAATATATATTCCCCAAATGTGGGAGCTGCCAAGTATACCCATCAATTAATAATCAAAGTTAAGACATACTTAGATAATAAGACACTTATACTGGGTGACTTCAATGTAGCACTTTCTACAATTGACAGGTCTTCGAAGCACAACATCTCGAAAGAAAAAGAGCTTTAAATGATTCACTGGACCAGATGGAATTCACAGATATTTACAGAAATTTACATCCAACCATAACTGATTATTCATCCTTTTCAAGTGCACATGAAACTTTCTCCAGAATAGACCACATACTGGGTCACAAATCAGGTCTTAACTGATACCAAAAGATTGGTGAATATTCTCAGACCATAATGCACTGCAATTAGAACTAAATCACAAGAATAAGTTTGGAAGGATTTATAACAGGTGGAGGTTAAGGACCATCCTGATAAAAGATGAAAGGGCAAACCAGGAAATTAGAGAAGAACTAAAAAGATTAATGGTACTAATGAGAATGAAGATACAACCATTTAAAATCTTTGGGATACAGCAAAACAGTCCTGAGGGGGAAATACATCAAAATACATGCATCCATTCAAAAACTGGAAAGAACTCAAATAAAAAAGGTAACCTTACATCTAAAGGAGCTGGAGGAAAAAAAGGAAATAGATCTTACACCCAGCAGAAGAAGACAGTTAATAAAGTTTTGAGCAGAACTCAATGAAACAGAGACCAGAAGAACTGTGGAACAGATCAACAAACCAGGAGTTGGTTCTTTGAAAGAATTTATAAGATAAATAAATTATTAGTCAGCTTTATTAAAAGAAGAGAGAAAAGACTCAAATTAATAAAATCATAAATGAGAAAGGGGAGATTATCACCAACACCAAGGAAAGATAAACGATTTTAAAACATATTAGGAGCAGTTATACGCCAATAAATTAGGCAATATAGAAGAAATGGACACATTTCTGGAAAAGCACAAACTACCAAAACTGGAACTGGAAGAAAGAGAAAACCTGAACAGGCCAATAACCAGGGAGGAAAATGAAGCAGTCACAAAAACCTCCCAAGACCCAGAAGTCCAGGGCCAGATTGTTTCCCTGGGGAATTCTATGTTTAATGAACAAATATTTAAAGAACAAAGCATACCTATTCTACTAAAACTGTTCAGGAAGATACAAAGAGATGGAATACTACCAAATTAGTTCTGTGAGGCCAACATCACCTTAATTCCAAAACCAAAGACCCAACCAAAAAGGAGAATTACAGACCAATATCCCTGATGAAAATGGATGCAAAAATTCTCAACAAGATACTAGCCAAGAGGATCCAACAGTACATTAAGAAAATTATTCACCATGACCAAGTAGTATTTATTCCTGGGACACAAGGCAGATTCAACACTCAAAACAATCAATGTGATTCATCATATCATCAAGAGAAAAAACAAGAACCATATGATCCTCTCAATGATGCAGAGATGCAGAGAAAGCATTCGACAAAATACAGCATCCATTCTGGATCAAAACTCTTCAGAGTGTAGGGATAGAGGGAACGTTCCTCAGCATCTTAAAGGCCATCTACAAGAAGCCCACAGCATATATCATTCTCAGTGGGGAAACACTGGGAGCCTTTCCCCTAAGATCAGGAACAAGACAGAGATGTCCACTCTCACCATGGCTATTCAACATAGTATTAAAACTCTTAGCCTCAGCAATCAGGCAACAAAAAGAAATAAAAGGCATTCAAATTGGTAATGAAGAAGAAGAAGTTAAATGCTCCCTCTTTGCAGATGACATGATACTGTACTTAGAAAACCCAAAAGACTCCACCCCAAGATTGCTAGAACCCACGAAGCAATTTGGCAGTGTGGCAGGATACAAAATCAATGTCCAAAAGTCAGTGGCATTTCTGTGCACTAACAATGAGACTGAAGAAAGAGAAATTAAGGAGTCAATCCCATTTACAATTGCACCCAAAAGCATAAGATACCTAGGATAAACCTAACCAAAGAGGTAAAGGATGTATACCCTAAAAACTACAGAACACTTCTGAAAGAAATAGAAGAAGACACAAAGAGATGGAAAAATATCCCATGCTCATGAATTGGAAGAATTTATATTGTGAAAATGTCAATGTAACCCAGGGCAATTTATACATTTAATGCAATCCCTATCAAATACCATGGACTTTCTTCAGAGAGTTGGAACAAACTATCTGAGGATTTGTGTGGAATCAGAAAAGACTCCGAATAGCCAAGGGAATATTGAAAAAGACAGCCATTGCCAGGGGCATCACAATGCCAGATTTCAGGTTGTACTACAAGGCTGTGGTCATCAAGACAGTGTGATACTGGCACTAAAACAGACACATAGATCAATGGAACAGAATAGAGAATCCAGAAGTGGACCCTCAACTTTATAGTCAACTAATATTCGACAAAGGAGGAAAGACTATCCATTGGAAGAAAGACAGCCTTTTCAATAAATGTTGCTGGGGAAAATTGGACATCCACATGCAGAAGAATGAACCTAGACCACTCTCTTGCACCAGACACAAAATAAACTGAAAATGGATGAAAGATCTTAATGTGAGACAAGATTCCATCAAAATCCTAGAGGAGAACACAGGCAACACCCTTTTTGAACTTAGCCGCAGTAACTTCTTGTGAGATACATCCACGAAGGCAAAAGAAACAAAAGCAAAAATGAACTATTGGGACTTCATCAAGATAAGAAGCTTTTGCACAGCAAAGGATACAGTCAACAAAACTAAAAGACAACCTACAGAATGGGAGAAGATATTTGCAAATGACCTATCAGATAAAGGGCTAGTATCCAAGATCTATAAAGAACTTATTAAACTCAACCGCAAAGAAACAAACAATCCAATCATGAAATGGGCAAAAGACATGAACAGAAATCTCACAGAAGAAGACATAAACATGGCCTAAAAGCACATGAGAAAATGCTCCACATCACTGGCCATCAGGGAAGTACAAATCAAAACCACAATGAGGTACCACCTCACACCAGTGAGAATGGGGAAAATTAACAAGGAGGAAACCACAAATGTTGGAGAGGATGTGGAGAAAGGGGAACCCTCCTGCACTGTTGGTGGGAATGTGAACTGGTGCAGCCACTCTGGAAAACTGTGTGGAGATTCCTCAAAGAGTTAAAAATAGATCTGCCCTACGACCCAGCAATTGCACTGCTGGGGATTTACCCCAAAGATACAGATGCAGTGAAACGCTGGGGCACCTGCACCCCGATGTTCATAGTAGCAATGTCTACAATAGCCAAACTGTGCAATGAGCCTTGGTGTCCATCAAAAAATGAATGGATAAAGAAGATGTGGTCTATGTATACAATGGAATATTACTCAGCCATTAGAAACTACAAATACCAACCATTTCCTTTGACGTGGATGGAACTGGAGGGTGTGATGCTGAGTGAAATAAGTCAATTGAGGAAGGACAAACATTATATGTTCTCATTCATTTGTGGAATATAAAAATAGTGAAAGGGAATAAAAGGGAAAGGAGAAAAAATGAGTGGGAAATATCAGAAAGGGAAACAGCACATGAGAGACTCCTAACTCTGGGAAACGAACAAGGGTTGGTAGAAAGGGAGGTGGGTGGGGGTTGGAGGTGTTGGGCACTGAGGGGGGCACTTGATGGGATGAGAACTGGGTGTTATGCTATATGTTGGCAAATTGAACTCCAATAAAAAATAAATTTAAAAAAGAAAAAAATACTTGATAATTTCTCTTTCAGTGATGTGTCAGGAAGTTTTTCCCATCTGTGTCTTCCTTCAGAAACATCTCCAGTTGCGTCCTCAAAGAATTAAAAATAGACCTGCCCTACGACCCAGCAATTGCAATGTTAGAGATTTACCCCAAAGATTCAGATGCAATGAAACGCCGGGGCACCTGCACCCCGATGTTTCTAGCAGCCATGTCCACAATAGCCAAACTGTGGAAGGAGCCTCGGTGTCCATCGAAACTTGAATGGATAATGAAGATGTGGTTTATGTATACAATGGAATATTACTCAGCCATTAGAAACGACAAATACCCACCATTTGCTTCAACGTGGATGGAACTGGAGGGTATTATGCTGAGTGAAGTAAGTCAATCGGAGAAGGACAAACAGTGTATGTTCTCATTCATTTGGGGAATATGAATAATAGTGAAAGGGAATATAAGGGAAGGGAGAAGAAATGTGTGGGAAATATCAGAAAGGGAGACAGAACATAAAAACTTCTAACTCTGGGAAATGAACTAGGGGTGGTGGAGGGGGAGGAGGGCGGGGGGTGGGTATGAATGGGTGACGGGCACTGAGGGGGACACTTGATGGGATGAGCACTGGGTGTTATTCTGTATGTTGGTAAATTGAACACCAATAAAAATTATAAAAATTAATTTATTAAAAAAAACACCTCCAGTTGAAGAGCAGGAATAGGCTGTCCAGACTATTTATGGAACATTTGCCTTGGTGGTGAAAACTTAGGTAATATCCTAAGATACCTTTAAGTGTTATCATTTCTGCATGTAGTAAGGTAGTGCCCTGTAGTCTGGGTTATGAAATTCCTAGATCTGCGGTTCTTCCAGCTCCTAATTTACAGTGAAAGAACCAGTATGTAACAGAAGGAAATGGACTGGATAACCATCCTTCCTAGTGTCTATTTGCACCAAAGGATTTCACAGGTTTCTGAAAGTTTTGCCTATTTTAATGGATGGATGAAAATAATTTCCCCTCTTTAAATAGGTTATATAATGAATAATGAATTTATTTAGCAAAATCATAATTTCCTTTGAATCTCTATATTTCTTCCTGTGATGTTCTTGGATTCTTTTTTACTTTTTTTTCACCTCTGGATGAGTGGAAGATCATTCACTTATTGTATAAGAAAGGAATTACAGGAACAGGGTGGTTCAGTGGTTGAACCATCTGCCTTTGGCTCAGTTCATGATCTCGGGCTCCATATCAGGCTCCCTACAGGGAACCAGCCTCTCCTTTTGCTTATGTATCTGTCTCTCTCTCTCTCACATGGATAAATAAATAAAATCTTAAAATATGAAAATAACTGAATTACAAGGGAACCTTAAATTATTTTCAGTTTTGATCAGGCACAGGCGAAAACCAAAGAGGCTTTGGATAAACTCCTAGGCCATTATTGTCCAGGAATACCATGGTACTGTTCTGGAGAGAGGGAAATAGATTGACTCCTGATCTACAGGCACACTGAGAAAGTAGACCAAATATCCAGTGTAGTGCAGCAAGTAGCTTTGGAAGAATTGATAACAGTTCAGCATTTGGGCGATGTCCTACCAGGAAGAAAAAAAATAATTTTGTTGATTATCCTAATATCCTAAACAAATCAGTATCTTCCTTCATTTGGTGCCTTTTCTGGCAGTACAGAAATGGCATTACCACTAGTGGAGGGTATATGAAGACTTTTGGGTAAAAGTCTTTTAATTACAACTTTGATCCTTTCTTTCCACCTCAAAGGAAATTGAGGAAGTTTAGGTAATTGTTTTGTTGACTACCTCTCCTCATTTCTAGGTCGTGCTCTGATTCTTCTACCTATGCCAGTGGGATTTGTAGCCTGGAAATGTCAAGTACACAACCAAAATCCTTGTGGAAGGTATGTTGCTCTAATAGAGGAGGCAAAATCATACCCAGAGAAGATACATCTCAGTTATGATAGACCCATGGGACTTTAAGTCATTGTCCATATGGTGTACATTCAATATTACAATCAATTTTGCAAAGTCAATCCCAAGTAAATCTGCAGGGCAGGAATCACACTGAAGAAAAGATTAGTGTTTTCAGTTAAGGGGTCACAGGTTGTGGTGACCCTTAGGTGGGGAGTAAAGGAAAATTTGTGGGCTATTTGATATCTACAGTGCATAGGATATATCTCCTCCAAGGATGAGCAGCACTAACATGAGTAACATTTAAGAAACAACTAGGAGCACCAGGTTGTACCAGGGATTGATGAGAATGACCGTGCATATTTCTAGATAATTCATCTTAAATCCGTAAGCCTACAGAGGAATCTGAGTGTTTCCTTTTTCCTTGCAACACCTTCATTCCTTTGAACTGGAGGGTTTTTCTAGGGCTTGGTCTTGTTTTACCAAGAAGATATACCTTTTTTGCAGTGTTGATTTTGATTACACTGTTTACAGATGTCCTGGGTGATTCATTTAGGGTGTGGTACACCAAGGTGTGTCACCTGCAGGCCCTCCCACTGCCCTTCTTGTCTCCTTTAATGCAAAATTAAAGCCCTTTGCAAAATATCTACCAATGTGTTGTGATCCACGTTAAAGTTTCATTTCTGTTTTCATGTATGTTTATGAGTAAGGTCTCCAATTTTGAGTTTAGCCCGGGTGACAGCAGGAGATGAGTTACTATTCCAACAGCACCTCTTTCAACTCATGAATGAAATGGAAAGTCATTTCCTAGTCTGCCTGGAACTTTTAATTGCCTGGTTATTTAATTAGTTTGTTTTGTATCTATTTCATTTTGCATAATTTTATTATGGTAATGGCTTTCTTTATGGTAGTGCATTTTCAGGATATCCCCATGGGTTAAAAAAGGTTGTTTTATAATATAGTGGTGTAGTTTATAACCAATTCTTACCCCTTCCTCTATGTCTTCTTCCCTTATGAAAGATCCTAATTCTGTTTTAGGAAAGCAATGTGGTCACCTAAAATACCTACCAACACATGAGTACATTTACTAAGTGCCACGGTTAATTTAGTCTTTTGATGATGCCAAGAGTGAATAATTTGCTTGGGTGTGCCCTCTGCTTAAACATGTCCCAATATGAGGGGACACATCTATCCTAATTGTGTGTGCGCCCATTTCTGGACTGGATCCCATAACTTTAGTGAATATACTCTGATAAGTCAGATGCTTAAGTTCCTGAGACACCCAAGCCTCCAGGAAGGGTCCTGTGCAGAGAAATGGGACCTAGTACCCTGCCACAGTAGAGTCTACAGAATAATGAGAAGTCTGTATTGACTGGATCTGAGGAAGCAAGGAAGGAGTAGGAAAGGGGCCCACTCAGAGCTAGTGTAGCCAATGCCCACTGCCTGGCAGACCTTATCCCCAGCTGCTCACACAGTTACTGAGACCCACAGTCAGTGGAACCACGTGTGGCTTAGATTTCATCCATTAAGCCACCTGTCTATAACCCAAGTAACCACTTTCCTACTTTAATTCATAGTAAGTGCTCAGTTGGTCGATTGAAGGAAATCCAACTGCAGGCAGAGCTGCCATTTGACAGTTGCTTTGGAATGTCATGGATTCTGAGTCAGTTTGGGAGATGGGCAGACCACTCACTGGTCACTGAGGGTGGTCAGGTGGTCCGAGGGAGGGCTCTCAGTGACACAGCTGATAGTATGAATGCTGGGGAGGAGGGCCACACTTCAGCTTCTTGTCCATTCTACGAGGCTTTACTTGGGGAAATGCATTGTAGTTGGGGTCAGGGTGGGAGGTGGGAGATTGATTTAGAATTTTCACTTTTCTCTTTGCTCAGGGACCTCCTCCAGGGTATGGAATATCTCCCACAGTGAACCTAGAGCAGGAGAATTTGAGGAATAGATTGACAGAGCTCCAGGTCCAGGAGTATTTGATGTGAACTCATGTGCCTAAGGGACATTTCAGGGGTTATGAGAATCTTATCCAAACTGAAACAACTGCATTCCTCTTCTGGACCCGCCACTCATCAGTTTGGTAACTCTTGGTAAGTTACCAACATCATGCTCTCAATGAATGTGTTGTTCCTTCATTCTCTATTGTGTCACATAATAGAAGGATTTGCCCACACAGTAGCTGCTAGAGCTCATCTTCGTTAGTTCAGCCCCGCCTTTGAAACACCATCTCCGTGACTTTCAGAAATATAATACAACTTGCTTAATCAAGAACTTTATGTTGCCAAGAGGCCTTCCAGAACATATTTAATTTCCTATCACCAACCTTTCCTCATTTGTCCTTTCCCCCAGCGACTATTTGACTTTCTCCTTCTTTGCCTTTGGCTATTCAAGTTTCCAATGTTACATTATGCAGTATTTGTCTTACAACTCCTGGTTCATTTCCCTTAACATAATGGCATCCAGGGCCATCAAGGTTGTCAACAATGTTAAGATTTCCTTCCTTTGAAGGTGGGATAATATACCATTTTATGGGTAGACTCAATCTGATCATCAGTAGATGTAAATTTGTTTCTATAATTTTGGCTGTTGTGACTAGTGCAGAACATGCACAGATATCTCTCCAAAGTTCAGATTTAAATCTTTGAAATGTGTTTCTGAAGAGTCATTGTGCTGCTGTATATTGTACTTTTTAAAAAAATTTTTTGAGGAACTTCCGTATTGTTTGTCATAGTGACTGCATCATTTTACATTGTCTCGAGTCTTTTTTTTTTTTTTTGAGTTTTAAGTATACAGCAATTCCATGTCTTATTTAAGCCCCAATGAATCAGAACCCCTGAATCAGATGGCTCTATTAGGCAAACAATGAATAATGGGATAAAAAATTTTGAACTATGAAAAAGTTATCAGTCACTCCTTATGGTCTTCTGACAGTAAGATGTTAAGATGTTATTCTATTTCATTGCTGTTTGAAGAGTTTAAGTTCAGGAAAATCCCAAAATAATACATACCAAGGGTTGTAAATGTCTCTGCCTCCTCAAGTGAGCCAGGACATTCCATTGGGTATAAGAACAAAGGACATCATATAAATGGCTCAATTGAAGGTACCATGGAAATTCAAGCATGAATTTAAATATAACTATTCTAGGGACACCTGGATGACTCAGTCATGTAAGTGTACAGCTCTATTTTTTTTAAATATTTTTATTGGAGTTTAATTTGCCAACATATAGCATAATACCCAGTGCTCATCCTGACAAGTGTCCCCCTCAAAGCCCATCACCCAAACACCCCAACCACCCCACCAACCTCCTTTTCTACTACCCCTTGTTCATTTCCCAGAGTTAGGTGTCTCTCGTGTTTGTCATCCTCACTGATATTCTCAATCATTTTCTTTAAGGCACCTCCACACAGTTTTCCAGAGTGGCTGCACCAGTTCACATTCCCACCAACAGTGTAAGAGGGTTCCTCTTTCTCCACATCCTCTCCAACATTTGTGGTTTCCTGCCTTGTTCATTTTCCCCATTCTCACTGGTGTGAGGTGGTATCTCATTGTGGTTTTGATTTTTATTTCCCTGATGGCCAGTGATGCAGAGCATTTTCTCATGTGCATGTTGGCCATGTCTATGTCTTCCTCTGTGAGATTTCTCTTCATGTCTTTTGCCCATTTCATGATTGAATTGTTTGTTTCTTTGCTGTTGAGTTTAAGAAGTTCTTTATAGATCTTGGATACTAGCCCTTTATCTGATGTGTCATTTGCAAATCTCTTCTCTCTCACTCTCTGTAGGTTGTCTTTTAGTTTTCTTGACTGTTTCCTTTGCTGTGCAAAAGCTTCTTTTCTTGATGAAGTCCCAATAGTTCATTTTTGCTTTTGTTTCTCTTGCCTTCATGGATGTATCTTGCAAGAGGTTACTGTGGCCAAGTGCAAAAAGGGTGTTGCCTGTGTTCTCCTCTAGGATTTTGATGGAATCTTGTCTCACATTTAGATCTTTCATCCATTTTGAGTTTATCTTTGTGTATGGTGCAAGAGAGTGGTCTATTTTCATTCTTCTGCATGTGGATGTCCAATTTTCCCAGCACCATTTATTGAAGAGACTGTCTTTCTTCCAGTGGATAGTCTTTCCTCCTTTGTCGAATATTAGTTGACCATAAAGTTCAGGGTACCTTCTGGTTCTCTATTCTGTTCACATTGATCTATGTGTCTGTTTCTGTGCCAGTACCACACTGTCTTGATGACCACAGCTTTGTAGTACAACCTGAAATCTGGCATTGTGATGCCACCAGATATGGTTTTCTTTTTTAATATTCCCCTGGCTATTCAGGGTCTTTTCTGATTCCACACGAAATCTTAACATGATTTGTTCTAATTCTCTGAAGAAAGTCCATGGTATTTTGATAGGGATTGCATTAAACGTGTAAATTGCCCTGGGTAACATTGACATTTTCACAATATTAATTCTGCCAATCCATGAGCATGGAATATTTTTCCATCTCTTTGTGTCTTCCTCAATTTCTTTCAGAAGTGTTCTGTAGTTTTTAGGGTATAGATCCTTTACCTCTTTGGTTAGGTTTATTCCTAGGTATCTTATGCTTTTGGGTGCAATTGTAAATGGGATTGACTCCTTAATTTCTCTTTCTTCAGTCTCATTGTTAGTGTATAGAAATGCCATTGATTTCTGGGCATTGATTTTGTATCCTGCCACGCTACCAAATTGCTGTATGAGTTCTAGCAATCTTGGGGTGGAGGCTTTTGGGTTTTCTATGTAGAGTATCATGTCATCGGCGAAGAGGGAGAGTTTGACTTCTTCTTTGCCAATTTGAATGCCTTTAATGTCTTTTTGTTGTCTGATTGCTGAGGCTAGGACTTCCAATACTATGTTGAATAGCAGTGGTGAGAGTGGACATCCCTGTCTGGTTCCTGATCTTAGGGGAAAGGCTCCCAGTGCTTCCCCATTGAGAATGATATTTGCTGTGGGCTTTTCGTAGATGGCTTTTAAGATGTCGAGGAAAGTTCCCTCTATCCCTACACTCTGAAGAGTTTTGATCAGGAATGGATGCTGTATTTTGTCAAATGCTTTCTCTGCATCTAATGAGAGGATCATATGGTTCTTGGTTTTTCTCTTGCTGATATGATGAATCACATTGATTGTTTTACGAGTGTTGAACCAGCCTTGTGTCCCGGGGATAAATCCTACTTGGTCATGGTGAATAATTTTCTTAATGTGTTGTTGGATCCTATTGGCTAGTATCTTGTTGAGAATTTTTGCATCCATGTTCATCAGGGATATTGGTCTGTAATTCTCCTTTTTGGTGGGGTCTTTGTCTGGTTTTGGAATTAAGGTGATGCTGGCCTCATAGAATGAATTTGGAAGTACTCCATCTCTTTCTATCTTTCCAAACAGCTTTAGTAGAATAGGTATGATTTCTTCTTTAAACGTTTGATAGAATTCCCCTGGGAAGCCATCTGGCCCTGGACTCTTGTGTCTTGGGAGGTTTTTGATGACTGCTTCAATTTCCTCCCTGGTTATTGGCCTGTTCAGGTTTTCTATTTCTTCCTGCTCCAGTTTTGGTGTTTGTGGCTTTCCAGGAATGCGTCCATTTCTTCTAGATTGCCTAATTTATTGGCGTAGAGCTGTTCATAATATGTTTTTAAAATCGTTTGTATTTCCTTGGTGTTGGTAGTGATCTCTCCTTTCTCATTCATGATTTTATTAATTTGAGTCTTCTCTCTCTTCTTTTTAATAAGGTTGGCTAATGGTTTATCTATCTTATTAATTCTTTCAAAGAACCAACTCCTGGTTCTATTGATCTGTTCCACAGTTCTTCTGGTCTCAATTTCGTTGAGTTCTGCTCGAATTTTAATTAACTCTCTTCTTCTGCTGGGCGTCGGGTCGATTTGCTGCTTCTTCTCTAGCTCCTTTATGTGTAAGGTTAGCTTTTGTATTTGAGTTCTTTCCAGTTTTTGAATGGATGCTTGTATTGCGATGTATTTCCCCCTCAGGACTGCTTTTGCTGCATCCCAAAGATTTTGAACAGTTGTATCTTCATTCTCATTAGTTTCCATGAATCTTTTTAATTCTTCCTTAATTTCCTGGTTGACCCTTTTATCTTTTAGCAGGATGGTCCTTAACCTCCACGTGTTTGATGTCCTTCCAAACTTCTTCTTGTGATTGAGTTCTAATTTCAAGGCATTATGATCTGAGAATATGCAGGGGACGATGCCAATCTTTTGGTATCGGTTCAGACCCGATTTGTGACCCAGTATGTGGTCTATTCTGGAGAAAGTTCCATGTGCACTTGAGAAGAATGTGTATTCAGTTGAGTTTGGATGTAAAGTTCTGTAGATATCTGTGAAATCTATCTGGTCCAGTGTATCATTTAAAGCTCTCGTTTCTTTGGAGATGTTGTGCTTACAAGACCTATCGAGGGTAGAAAGAGCTAGATTGAAGTCACCAAGTATAAGTGTATTATTATCTAAGTATTTCTTAACTTTGGTTATTAACTGTTTAAGTATTTGGCAGCTCCCACATTCGGGGCATATATATTGAGGATTGTTAAGTCCTCTTGCTGGATAGATCCTTTAAGTATGATATAGTGTCCCTCTTCATCTCTCACTACAGTCTTCGGGGTAAATTTAGTTTATCTGATATAAGGATGGCTACCCCTGCTTTCTTTTGAGAACCATTTGAATGGTAAATGGTTCTCCAACCTTTTATTTTCAGGTTGTAGGTGTCCTTCTGTCTAAAATGAGTCTCTTGTAGACAGCAAATAGATGGGTCCTGCTTTTTTATCCAGTCTGAAACCCTGCGCCTTTTGATGGGGTCATTAAGCCCGTTCACGTTCAGAGTTACTATTGACAGATATGAGTTTAGTGTCATCATGATATCTATTCAGTCCTTGTTTTTGTGGATTGTTCCACTGAACTTCTTCTTAAAGGGGAATTTTAAGAGTCCCCCTTAAAATTTCTTGCAGAGCTGGTTTGGAGGTAACAAATTCTTTCAGTTCCTGCCTGTCTTGGAAGCTCTTTATCTCTCCTTCCATTTTGAATGAGACAGCCTTGCTGTATAAAGTATTCTTGGTTGCATGTTCTTCTCATTTAGGACCCTGAATATATCCTGCCAGCCCTTTCTGGCCTGCCACGTCTCTGTGGAGAGGTCTGCTGTTACCCTAATATTCCTCCCCATAAAGGTCAGGGACTTCTTGTCTCTTGCTGCTTTAAGGATCTCTCTTTCTTTGGAATTTGCAAGCTTCACTATTAAATGTCGAGGTGTTGGGCGATTTTTATTGATTTTAGGGGGGATCTCTCTATTTCCTGGATCTGAATGCCTGTTTCCCTTCCCAGATTGGGAAAGTTTTCAGCTAGGATTTGTTCAAATACATATTCTGGCCCTCTGTCCCTTTCGGCGCCCTCAGGAACCCCAATTAAACGTGGGTTTTTCTTCCTTAGGCTGTCATTTATTTCCCTTAATCTGTCTTCATGGTCTTTTAATTGTCTGTCTCTTTTTTCCTCAGTTTCCCTTTTTGCCATCAACTTGTCTTCTGTGTCACTCACTGGTTCTTCCACCTCGTTAACGCTCGTCATTAGGACTTCTAGTTTGGATTGCATCTCATTCAATTGATTTTTAATTTCTGACTGATTAGATTTAAATTCTAGTCATGAAGTCTTTGAGTCCTTTATGCTTTTTTCTAGAGCCACCAGTAGCTGTATAATAGTGCTTCTGAATTGGCTTTCTTACATTGAATTGTAATCTAGATTTTGTAACTCTGTGGGAGAGAGGACTGTTTCTGATTCTTTCTTTTGAGGTGAAGTTTTGCTTCTAGTCATTTTGCTCAGTGCAGAGTGGCAAAAAACAAGTTGTATTGGGAAAAGGAGAAAAAGAGAGGAGAGAAATAAGGAAAGAAAAGAGAAAAAGAAAAAAGAAAAAAGGAAGAAAAAAAGGAAAAAAGAGAAGAAAAAGAGAAAGAAAGGGAAAAAAGGGTGGGGGAAGCAATCAGAAATAAAACAAAACAAAACAAACAAAAAAAAAACACGGGGTAGTATCTTCTGGTTCTGTATACTTTAAATCCCTTGACTTCCCCTGGAACTTGTTCGCCTAGGTGGTCTTCTGGGGGAGGGGCCTGTTGTGCTGATTTTCAGGCGATAGCACTTGGGGGAGCTGCTCTGCCCCTGCCTGGTGCAGGGCGCAGTGGGTGTTGTTTACCCCATGAGGCCCCAAGAGGAACAACCCCAGTGGCAGCGGCAGCTCTGGAAACCTGGATTCAGCTCCCGCAGTAACTACGGGGCTCTCCGTCTGCAGGGCCTGGAGGCTCCGGGGCGGGGCCGCTGATCTGCTCTGCTCCGGGCAGGAGCATCCTTGCTGTCCTAGGCCCTCCCGGCCTCTGCCTGTCCCGGGGGGAGGCCGGATCCTGGGCTGTGTCCCGGCGCCCTGTGCTCCGGGGCCTGTGCTGTTGGATTCGCGCTCCCGGCCGCGCAGCCGCCTCTCCGCCGAGCCGCCGCCTGAGCCTCTCCGAGCTGCTCCCCGAGCCGCGCAGCCCCCTCAGCGCGGAGCCTCTTCCTCGACCGGAGCCCTCGCCGCCGAGCTGCTCCCGGGGCCACGCAGCCCCCTCCGCGCGGAGCCGCCGCTGGAGCCCCTCCGAGCTGCTCCGGGTCCAGCCGTGCATGTGCTACAGCCCTTTAAAGAGCTCGGCTGCGGGGTATGGCGCACTCTCCCGGGGCGCAGGTGTCTGTTAGTGTCCCCGGGAGCCCGAGGGCATCCCCGCCCTCCTGGGTCCTGCTCTAACTCCCTGCGAGCCCCTTTCCGCCCGGAAGGTTGGTGCAGCTCCTGCTTCTCCGGGACGGGGCTCTCCTGTGTGGGGACACTCGCCCCGGCCTCAGGCAGGCTCCTCGCGGGGCCCCTCCCCCTCGGAGGCCTTTTGTTCATTTCTTTTTCCCCGTCTTCCTACCTTGATAGAAGCGCGAACTCTTCTCACTGTAGCATTCCAGCTGGTCTCTCTTTAAATCTCAGACCGAATTCGTAGATTTTCAGGATGATTTGAAGGTTATCTAGGTAATTTGGTGGGGACAGGTGATTTGGAGACCCTACTCTTTCACCATCTTGCCACTCCTCCCCGGAGAGAGAGTCTTAAGCAGGCTCCAGGCACAGCACGTGGCTGTTGCGTGGCTTGAACTAAGATCCTGAGGTCATGATCTGTGGCAAAATCCAGAGTCAGAAGCTTAACCAACTGAGACACAGAGGCTCCTTAAGAGTCAATCACTTTGTTACAAAATAGTATTTCCATGTATGGGTTGAACTGAAGTTTCTCTTTCATTCGTTTTATAGAGGGATAGCCTAGTTGTCTCTAGTTTACGTGATCCTAAATAAAGCTGAATTTATTTGAAAAACAAACTTGAATTTCTTGGGAAAAGACAGGTTTCATGGACTAATCATCTGAATCAGTTTGGATTAGACCCATTAGAAAACAAATTTCAAATGGATGTAAGATGGTGGTGTAGAGGTCCTCATGTCAGCTAGTCCCCTAAATTTAGCTACATAACTTTCAAGCCATCCTAAACACCAGTGAATTCAAGCTGAAATCTAAACAAGAATGGCTGACTCTATAAATAAAAAGTGAAAAAATTATGCACAGTGGAGTGTGGAGAAATAAAATGGAATGGATTTATCAGAGGATAATGGGCAGAGTGGGGGTGGGAGCACGTGTAAGCCAGCTGCATGAAAGTGAAAGAGCCTTGAAATTCAAAATCTGGACCTTTAGAAATCTGCTCCTCAAGAGACTTTCCTCCCTAAAATGGGCTCATTGGTGAAATGGTGCAGAACCACAAGTAAGTTAGTGGGATCTCTATATTCCCGGAGGCCAGAAAGTACCCATGTGCCCGAGCCTGCAGAGTTCCCAAGTATTGGTTCAAGAAAATGGGCTTAAATCAGCAAGCCTGGGAGAATGTTTAGGTTGTGGAGCCATCAACCACGATCACCGGCGGGCCAGATGACCGTGGTCCATGTTGGGTCCATACAGAGGACTGGAATACATCCTCCCCATTCATCTGGGAGAGGCAGAGTGGGTGACCATTGGAGAAGTTGAACCTTCTCCTTGCAGGGGGGCAGCAACCACAAAAAGGGACAAACCTCCACTTCCTCCAGGAAGAGGGGATGAAAGCAAAA
Organism: Nyctereutes procyonoides; assembly: GCF_905146905.1. Classification (NCBI taxonomy): domain Eukaryota; kingdom Metazoa; phylum Chordata; class Mammalia; order Carnivora; family Canidae; genus Nyctereutes; species Nyctereutes procyonoides. The sequence goes on along the minus strand of NW_026575047.1, from coordinate 60,585,803 downwards.
GCAGCAAAGACTCTGCCTGAGGAAACCTAAACTTTGCATATTTCGGTGTCCCCCCATGTCTATGAGGGGGTAATTGGAGTAGGCAGGCAATTTGGCATCTCCAGATTTGTCAATCATCGCATCACTCAACTCTGGGGCTGGAGATCGATGTGTGGTCTTTTTTCCTCTCACCCCCAAAAGAGGCATGAAAGGTTCTGGGAACAAAAAGCTCACAGAGCAAACAGCTTACAATGAGACTGGCCCCCTCACAAGGTCGGTGAAGCTACCCAGGCAGAGACACCTGAGAATATGTGCAGCAGGCTATTCCAGGGACAATCACCTAGAAGAACAGGTGACCCGCACATTTCCTGACCAAACAGAACTGGAACTTCCACAACTGGGGGAACATAGCATAGCTACTCAAGGTTTTCCTTTTATGATTCATTTTTCTTTCAAGATAAAATTGTACTCTATTTTTTCATATATTCCCAATTCAATATTCCTAATTTCTTATTTAATCAACTCTTCTTTTTGAAATCTTTCCTTTTTAACTTTTATATTTTAATGACATATTTTAATATCACTTGTGAAATGGAGAGCATAGGAAAAGACATTTCTCTAAAGAGGACCTACTTGTGGCCAGAAGGCACGTGATAGAATGCTCCACATCACTTGTGAACAGGAAAATACAAATCAAACCCACAATGAGATACCAAATTACACTGGTGAGAATGGCTAAATTTAACAACTACTGTTGGCGAGGATGTGGAGAAAGGGGTACCCTCTGACACTGACGATGGGAATGAGATGTGGAACAGCTGCTCTGGAAAACAGTGTGTAGGGTCCTCAGGAAGCTCAAAATAGAGATTCTGATACAAAGTGTTTCCTCTCAAATACCACCCTTGTCTCCCCAGATATACTCCCGTCTAGACAGCAGAAGTTGGTTGCTGTGCAGCTGCATTCACTGTGAAAGGACTATGATGTCACACGTTCCCATGGTGATGAGACATATATCTCTGCCTTTCTTCCCAACTCTACTCTTTGATCTGAGCAGTTCAAAGTTGATATTGAGTGAGTTCTCAGCTTCTATCTAGCATCTTTGATGATGGGCAATCTCAACTGTTGCTCCTGCGAAGGTATGTTCATAAGGATCTTCTGAAGATGTCTTTGTTACCAACTGGATAGTTAACTGTTTTTCAAACTATTTTTCTTATTATTTAATGTTTCCTCTCCCCGAATTGTCATGCGGAGTCATACCTATATGCTTTCGTTAGTTCTAGTCCTCCATTTCTATTTTTTGGTTATTCTACCAAACTAGCTGTCTTAATATTGTGCCTCCATTTCGAAAACATGTCTTACTTCCTATTATATCCTGCATCCCTCACGATCACCTGGAAGAACAGGTGACCCACACCCCTCACCTTTGTCACCACAAAGGTCCTCACAGGGGGAAATATGGCCACATCTATTTCCAGGTTTTGGTACTGTCCCAAATTATATATTCAAATTATTCATTTCAGAAATTGTGAATCCAGAAAGGTTGATATGGACTATATTTGACATTGTTTTATCAATGGTTTACAATGTCTTCCTTATTGTTTCTCCCAAAATGGGTATGTAGTTCTGTATTTTCAGGGACATGTTGCTACCTTCATCTAAATGGTTGCCCAAAAGTCACCCTGTGAATATGAGTGTCAATGTTTCAATTAATGTCACAAACACACATTACTTTTTACACTTTGGGCATTTTCCAAAGTTACACTTTTTATAGATACTAGCTTTATTCTAACCCTCATCCCATTTCTCCCCATGTAAGGTGTAAGCATGGTGAAAATATGATATTTTTCTCAACTATGTAACAAATAGCCAGTCTACTTGCATTGAAACATGTATATATAATTAGTTAATTATACCCGATCCCGGGTCTCCATGATCAGGCCCTGGGCTGAAGGCAGGCACTAAACCACTGAGCCACCCAGGCTGCCCAAGATTTCCTTCCTCTTAACGTGGGATAGTATTTCATTGTAGAGATTAATTTTTTCCCTTTTGTTAATCAATAAACATGAAGTCTTTTCCTTTTTCTTGGGTGTTGTGAAAGGTGCTATAGAATATGTGAAGATATCTCTGTGAAATTCAGAATTCAATTATTTTTGACCTATTTGCCAAAACTCAGACTGCTAAATTATATGACAGATCTTTTTAAATATGGGGGGGGCTCCATGTTTTTCATCATGCTTTTTCAGTTTATATTCTCTGTTGGATTCTTTAAGAATACGGCAACTCCAAGGCCTTTCTACAGCCCACTATGACTCAGGTTTCTCTGCAAGTCAATGATGTGTAATGGGGTCAAAAGTTTGAACTCTGATAATGTTATCACTCATTTGGGATGGTCTTCTAACATAAAGATGTCTACAGCTCTTTCTATGGTCATCCATTTCCCAGGATCTACAGTCAGAAACCCAAAACAAAAACTATTTTGAAACCAATTGTGTACACCTGGACTGAAAAGTGGGCGAAAATATTTCAAGTTTGCAGAAAAGAATAATTCATCCATCAAAGGAGTCAATGGAAGGTAACATGAAAATTCATTCATTAAATTGACTCAAGAAATATTGTTCTAGGGGCAACTGGCTGTTTCTGTCAGCTAAGTTTCTGCCTCCTAGTTTCAGCTCTGGTCATGACCTGAAAGTCATCAGATTCACCCATATTCAGCATGGAGCCTGCATAGTACCTTCTTTTCCTTTCCCTCTGCCCCTCTCCTCCTTACACTTTCCCTTTTGCTCTCTATACAATAAAAAAATCAAAGAATCATTATTCAATTTTGCTCAGGGTGCCATACTAAAGACAAATATACTAAGCCATATTCTTTATTTTTCATGTGTGAAAATCTTAATTTAAATGGCCAGTCATTAGTTTATACCAAAATAGTAAAATTGCATTGAGAACTCTTATTTGGTCAGATTTAATGGTAGGTGTTGTTAAGCTAACATTTGGACTTATTAGTCCATGTTAAATATTAGCAAATAAGCCTCTTATGTTTTAATAAATAGAAATATTACTGACTTTAGAGTTAGGGGGTGTCACAATGCAGCATATAATATAAAATATCCCTATCACCCTATTCTTTGGGGCACAATTTCCAGAATTATTCACAACTACATCAGTGTGGAACATTTATCACAAAGTACAGAGCGATGTAGAGATATTATTATAATTGATGTAGACAACTTATATTAAGGACTGCTCTGCATTAGGGTGTGTTTTACATATGCATAATATTAGTATCCCACGACCTAGGGATGATGACCTGAGCCAAAGGGAGACACTCAACCAAAGAAACCACTCTGGTGCCCACATTATTACTGCTTTTAAAATCGGGACAAGATGACCCACAAGGTTACATTAGTTTCAGGTGTACCACACTTGATTGAACTTATGGTTATTGAAACTGTGCTCACCCCAAGCATAGATAGTATGTGTCCCCATAGAGCACTATTACCATTCCATTGATCATATTCCTTATGCTGTACCTTTCACCCTGTGACTTTTTAATGAATATGTTGAAGCCTGTCCCCTCCGCTCTTTCTCATAACTATGGCTACTTGTAAATGGTATACATTCAGTATTTAAGTCTCTCCCACAATGGATGATTTTAAAAATAACAGATTAGTGAAAAAATGCAGTAGAATAATAGACTGAATAGAACAGAATATAACAATTGCCTAACATTGAAAACACCTACCAAAAGACGGTTGAAATCAAGTGCAAAACTGTACAAAAGAGATGACAGCATATGTGGATCTACAGAGGCAGAAATGGTTTTGGAAGACATCAAGAAGGTAGCAACATTTAGCTGGGCTTCAAAACAAGCTCTATAAGCAAAGGTAACCTATCTTTGGATTCGCTGTGCACATAAGTTGTATTTTACATTGATTATTTCATGTTACTTAAAGTTGTCATTGCTTTTTTTTAAAAAAAAAAGTTTTTATTTATTTGAAAGAGAGAGACAGTGAGACAGCAAGAGAGAGCATGTGCAAGGGTAGGGCAGAGGGAAATGTGGAATCACAACCCCACTGAACAGGGTGCCCAAAAAGGAGATGGATCCCAGGCCTTTGGATCTTGGCCTAAGCTGAAGGTTTTTCCTCATCCAGCAATGATGACGGCCTAACAGTAGCTTCCTTTATGCTTATTATCCAGCCATTACCATCCAGTCTTCCCCTGTATCCATATAAACACTGATCTCACTAATACCTGAGCACCACAAACAAAGCACTGATAGTTATCCTGTGTACTCCTAGATGTTGCCTAGGCTGTGGTACCAGGTGTTGTCCACCAAAACTCAGTGAATAACTCTCCACCCACTTCTGTGCTAAGTCTGCCCCATTTTGCCTGAATTAGAAATGCTGCTCTCTTGGTTTTCCTCTTTTTGATGTGAATACACATATAATAAGGAACAGTGTATTTTTTGGTGTAAAGACTATTTTGGTGGTGTGTTGGAAGGGGAGGATGTTAACTCTGGGGTAGGGGACATTTACTCAGAAGCACTTTCTCCACCTTGAATTCTGAATTTGGAAATTCTTCTTCAGTCAACTTGAGGGATCAATCCCCCAGAAAAAGCTCATGCTTTCTCCATGGGTGTAATCTGTGCTTCGTTTGGGGGCCCATGGCATTACTACTGTTGTTCATTTGGAGTTCAATACTCACCAGGAGAACCTATGACAAAGTACACACATGAACCGACCCCCACCTTATCCTCTTATGTGTAACTGCAGATCATCTCAGAAAACATCTAAACTGGTATGTATTCTGGGATCAGTCTCTTTGTTGGAAAAATCTCAAATAGTAAGGCAGATAGGGCAACCTTGTTGTACTCAGTCTGGACAGACACCCAGATTCCATGTTCTGAAGCTTGGGATGTGTGAGATAGGCAGCTTTTCTAGCTAAGAAAACAGGCCCATGTTTCTACAATCCTAGAGAGCCAAAGTATTATCTCTGTGTGGAGTGGGTATGCGTAAAATAGGATTGGGGAGGTGACTTGTTGACTCTATACAGTGTGTGAGAGTGCGAGTGTATGTGTGTGTGAGAAAGAGAGAGAAGATCAGGACAGAGGAAAATAAAGACAGATAGAGACACAGGGAAATGCAGAGATAGGGAGAAGGAGAGTGAAAGAGTAAGGTAGATTCTGCAGCAGATATGTCCCACTGACACCACTCAATGGACTTAGTCAATATTCTCAAAAGAAAAAAAAAACAAAAGAAAAAACTCATTACACAGCATATTTTAGAGTCATAAGACCATGGGTGGCCAAACTGTGCATATCAGCCCATTCTGGGTAACGAATTGCTTCATATTCTCCAATCCTCCATTTATAATGAGCAAGAGTCCCAAAATCACTCTCTAATTTTCATCAAGCTTTAGTATTTGAGAGAAAGAGAGCAGAACAGGGTGAGAGGGGCAGAGAGAGAGAGAGAGAAACACACCCTTTGCTGAGCAGGGAGCCCCACACTAGGCTTGATTTCAGGTGCCAGAAGGCTGACCTGAGCTGAAGGCAGACTCTTAAATGCCTGAGCAACTCAGGCACCCCTCCCTGAGTTATTCTTGAGTGGCATGAAAATGTACTGATGGGTACTCTGTGTCCTTCTAGATGCATTCTATGATTCTTTGGTCATTACACTCTTCCAGAAGATCAGAGTGGAAGTGAAATTAATTTTGTCAAGGCGAGCTTGAGGATCTTTAACCGAGGAACGAATGTCACTTTCTTGGTTTCTTTCCACACAAATTCCAATGAAAATCAGACAGTGTCCATTTGGGATGATATATATAATCTTCCAGCTTGGAAGAGTGTGGAGTGGTTGCCTCTTGTCAAGCATTACCTTATTCGAGAAGATGTTTATGTTGGCCACACCGAAGCTGGAAATAAACAGCATGATGGGGTAAATTCCCTCAGCAACAGTTTCTCGTGATTGGTTCAGGTTTGTTCAGGAACCAGTCTCTTCCTGTCTTTATCAGGAGAACCAATGTGATTCTGGGTTCTCACTGGAATTAGGATCACAGATGTAGAGAAAAAAAACAAAAAAAAAATGGTGTGAAAAATCACAGAGGATGACAAAGCATGAGAGACTCCTACCATGGGAAACAAATAGGGGGTTGTGGAAGGGGAGTTGGGCGGGAGGATGGGGTGACTGGGTGATGCACAGAGGGGGGCACTTGGGATGAGTGCTGGGTGTTATATGTTGGCAAATCAAACTCCAATAAAAAAATATACAAAAAAGAAACCACCGGAAAACCAATCGTCCAGGTGGAGACCCATGGTCAAGTTTTTAGAAGCAAACATGTGGCATTCAGGTAAGGAGTTTGTGTCCATGGAGATAGGAGGAAGGGCAGGGACATGGACTCCAGTGCTCAGTGAGTTCGGCAAAGGGATGGAGGCTGATTCCAGAGTCAAGGTGCTCTTTGCAGCTCCCTTTAAAAGGCCCACAGGACATCATTTTGAGGGTTACCCTGAAATGGTCTTCGATTTCTCAGGTCCAAACTCTATCTGTGTCCTCACACTCAAGGTAATAGGACCACTGCCCCTGATGGTCACTGCAAAGTCATCAACAAAACCTCCCTCATTCCTGTCTCCACAGAATTCAGCCCTGAGCAGCCCCTGTTCTAAAACCCCTGGCCTGGGATCCAGGTCCATTTTGGAAAGTTCCCTGCTCAATTTGTCTGGGATAAGGGAGTCCCACACTAAACTAGGCACCTACCCAGGCTTTAGCCTGCATCAGGAAGGAAAGGAGTATGCTCCTGAAGAGACTAAGGTGCCCCCCCCCCCCCGCTTCATTCATCTGAATACAACCAGAACATATGTGTGGAGTCATAGTCTTCTCCTCTGCTTACAAGCAGCCCCTGCTGGGATTCCTCTAGGACCTGAATGTGGAGCTTCCCGTCTGAGTGATGCCAGGACTTCACCGAGTGCCTGCCACATGATAGGAGCCCACAGACCAATGGAAATGAACAGTCACATCAGGCCAGCAAATTCCACTGCAGGAATCCCCACGGCAGGGAGGTCACAGCTTCCTCATTTTTGGATCCTAGACCTGAGCTATCCAAGGAGACAGCCAATAGACAGACCGTGGATGCTGACACAGGCCCAATCCTAGGATCCGCTCCCAGGGCCGCGCAGCCCTCTGTGCAGGGAGCCGCCGCGGAGCTGCTCCCGGGGCCCCTCCTGCGCGCGCTGCAGCCCTTTACCGCGCTTGGCCCACGGGGTGCGGCGCGCTCTCCCCCGGGCGCACCTCCTCTGTGAGTGCCCCTGGGAACCGGGGGCTCCACTGCCCCTCCTGGCATCCTGCCCAAGTTGCCTGCGAGAGCCTTTCCTTCTTGTAAGATTGGTAAGGTTCTCGCTTCTCTAGACTGGGCTTTCCTGTCCTGGAGGCTCTTGCCACTTGCCGCCTGGCCTCCCGGACTTAGCCCGGCTCCTCACGGGCCCCTCCCCCACTGGATTCTTTTTTTTTTTTTTTTTCTACCCTCCTACCTTGATAGAAGCGCGAACTCTTCTCATGTAACATTCCAGCTGATCTCTCTTTAAATCTCAGGCCGAATTCATAGGCTTTGGGGATGATTTGAAAATCATCTAGGTAAATTGGTGGGGACAGGTGACTTGGGGACCCTACTCTTCTGCCATCTTGCCCCGACCCCCCCCCCAGTTTTTTATAAATTAAATGAGATTCTAAATAAGTATTTATGGAGTTCTAACCATGGATGAAGCACTTTGCCTGTGGTTTCTCTTAACTTTACAACAAAGAAAATAGAGCATATTATTAACATATTCTCAGTATAAAACTGAGCATTACAAAATTTAATGAAATTGCCACAAGAATTGTACTATACTGAGAATCATAGCCTCCCTCTAACTTCAAAATCTATAGTTTTATAATAGACTGATTTTCTATCTAAATTTTAATAACGTTCATAAATTTGTTTCCCACCCCTTCCTGTATATGTTCTCAATAAATAACTCTTTTCATCAAGAGGATAAAACAATTACCCATTTATCTGAAGGTCAAAGTTGTCAGCCATATCAGTCTCCTTTTCTTCTGATTTAAAAGAAGACTTTATCAAGCCAACTGAAAAGACTGATCCCACTTATCAAGGTGTACAAGCATTAGAGTAACTCAAGAAGGTAGGGAACTCATGTATGAGACTCAAATGATTCTCTGTGGTGCCTTGCAATATTTGTTTACCAAGTAATAAATGTAAATGAAAATGTTTTCCACAGTGACTGCATCCATTTACCTTCCCAAGAGCAGTGCACAAGGATAATATTGTGCGGTGACTAGGGGTGGCTACATATATTGTGATGAACACTAAGTAATGTATAGTTCTGCTGGATCAATATGTTGTACACCAGAAAATAATATAACATTGTTTATTATAGTTCAATAAAAAAAGTAAATGATAAGAGCATGAGCCAATAAAATTTTAAATTTAATTCACTCCATCAAGAAACGTCATCATTGGAGATAATAGATGAAGACAAAAGAAGAAAGCAACTGGTAGTAAAGAAAACCACCGTAGACAACTGAGTCTCATGACTCATTAATAGGAAAATGATGATTATAGTAACTAAGAATGTTTTCCTCCTGAGTTGTGTGTTATGGCAATTTTGTGTTTATGATATCTATTAAGAAAATTCAAATTCCTTTTTTTTTTCTTTTATTTTTTCCTCACCAAGGAGATGTGATTAATTTTACCATTTAGTCTCGAGGTTACATAATATTCCTGAGGGATTATGACTAAAGTAGAGGAGATCCCAACACTACACTGAGATGGATACGGTAATCTATGAGAATGTTTAGCTTTCTGCTTGGACAAAAAGGGTAGAATGTCTTAATTAGCATGCAGGATAAATGAATCTTTAGATTGAAGTAACAGTCATTGATTTGAAGTTTAAATAAAAGGGACTCCTGGGTGGCTCAGTGATTAAGCGTCTGCCTTTGACTCAGGGCGTAATACCAGAGTCCCAGGATCGAGTCCCACGTGGGCACCCTGCATGTAGCCTGCTTCTTTCTCCCTCTGCCTGTGTCTCTGACTCTCTTTCTCCCTCTGTCTCTCATGAAGAAATAAAATCTTAAATAAACAAACAAATAAATAAATAAATAAATTGATAAATAAATAAATAAAAATTTAAAAAAGGAAGTTTAAATAAAGGTGGAGTGTTATGCATGGATGCTGAGTAACCAAATGGAAAAATGATTCTAAATGTTTCTCTTATGACTCTCAGCCCCATATTAGCTCTCCTACAGTCCTCTCTCTAAAGGATGGACTCCCTTGCAAACTTACTCCTATCAGGTTCTATCAGGGGCAGGCTCTAAGATGATATTGGACAACAGGAAAAAGGGAGAAACTTTACATTCCTCTGATTCAGGCTCAGGCAGCAGCGGTATTGACAACATGTACTCCAGAAATACATTGGGAAGCTCAGGAGCATCAGTAAGTTTAAAAGGTCCAAGGCTCCTAAAGTGTCACCAAGTGCATGAGCTCTTATCTTCTTACCTGGTAATAGGATAGAGGTTTCAACATCAGTGATGGTGACACTGACCTGGTAGCATTGATGGGTTCTGGGTAATCTCTTCCTCTTGCTCACCCAGCCTTCAAGGTAGTAGTTGTTTCTACATACAGTCAGCAGAATTATTTTCTCCTTTCTCCTCTTCATTTCTGAGCTGGAAATTTTTATTTTTAACTTTCTATTGAGCCATTCCTTGAGTATCTCGAAGTCATCCTAAGCCCAAAATGTAAAAACTAAATTAGTTGCCTACCTTCCCAAACCTGTTATTTTTCCTGCATTTCTTACTTGAATTAATAAGATCTTGATCAGATTAATGGTCCGATCCAGAAGCCAAAATGTACATCCTTGTACATATATAGGTGCACTTAATGGTGTCATTCTTCTGATGCTCTGTTCACTTTTACTCATTTCCTGTTTTACATCTCTTGAGATTGCAGAATTGCTACAGATGTATGTTCAAGTTCACTGGTTCTTGCTTCTGAATGTTCCCATCAACGGGTGAGCTCCTCTAATGACTTCCACATTTGAGTTACTATACTTTGCAACTCTGGAATCTCCATTTTTAGAAACTATTTCTATCTTTTTTGATACCTTCTTCTTGATAAAATAGTGTCATATCCTCCTCTATTTCTTTTGGCATGCTTTCATTTAATTCTCAGAATACATTTATAATAGCTATTTTGAAGGGTTTTTTTTTTCCTGCCAAGTGCAACATTGGAGTCCCCACAAAAGCAGTTTCTACTAACCTTTAATTTCATATGTGAGATATAATTTTGTATTTCTTCATGTCTCATCAGTTTTGGTTCAAAATGGACATTTTTTAAAGTTTTATTTTTTAAAGATTTATTTATTTATGAGAGAGAGAGAGAGAGAGAGAGAGAGAGGCAGAGGGAGGAGCAGGCTCCATGCTGGGAGCCCGACAGGGGACTCGATCCCAGCACTCCAGGATCATGCTCTGAGCCAAAGGTAGGCGCCAAACCGCTGACCACCCAGGGATCCCCTCAAAATGGACATTTTTAGAAGATTTCATTTATTTATTTTTGAGAGAGAAATAAAGAAAGTGCACGAGAATAGGGGAGCAGCAGAGGGAGATGGAGCTCCCCACTGAGCAGGGAGCCCTACACAGGGCTCAATCTCAGGACCCTGGGATTATGATCTGAGCTGAAGGCAGACAATTAACTGACTGAACCACCAAGGCACTCCAAAACTGGACATTTTAAATAACATATTATAGCACTTCTGGTTACTGATCCCTCTTCTTATATTGATGTTAGTGGAATTTTTTTGATTGACTGATTGATGATTGATTGATTGATTGATTAGTTCTTTGGCTGAATGAACTCAAGTGTATTGCCCCTCCTGTGTGTAGCCTATCATGTCCTTGCTCAGATTTTTTTTCTTGTTTACAATCAACTTGGTTACTGTTGGGATATCGTAAGCCACTTACTGATCAGTGGTTTTGCTTAACTCTCCTAGGCCAAGTAGAATTTTATCCAAAACTAGTAGACATATGTGTGGCTTAGAGGCTGATAACACAGTTCAGAGTTTACAATTTTTGCCCCATATTTATTCAGGGACTAATAGCTGGATGCTCTCTCTCTAGTGTTTCCTGAGAGGTGCACAGACTTCGGCATTCACAGTGTCTTCCAGACTAAGAAGATTTTATATGACTTTTTTTAAAGTTGGCTTCCTAGAAATTGCCCGTGGTTTGGTGTTGCTTATTTTTTAGACAATATTTGGCTAGAAGTTGTCCTTAATATTTTTGTGTCATCGAGGCTTCCACCCTTTGTTGATAAAACTATGTGTGGCTTGAATAATCATTTCATTTCTGCTCCATGACTGTCTGATTTCTCCTAAGTGGGTGCAGCCACTGCATGCACACAGCCTGACTTATGGGGATAAGGTTGTCTGTGATCCCAGTAGTATTTCTCTTGAGCCCATCACTGTTTCTATCTTTTAAACTTCTGTTTGCTATGCAATGTGGTTTGTTGATACCTGCATAACACTGCTATGGGTGTTTTCTTAACTGCCCTTCAACAAGAACTCCACTGTTTCTGAAATACATTGTTACATGGAACTCTCAAAGCTCTGTTCCAAAAAAAGACATCCTCCATCAGATAGAGCTATGGAGTTCTTCATCCTTACAGTGTGCCTGTTCTTCTGTGTGGGGCCTGTGTACCTCTACACAGGAGCTGAGGGCAGGGGAAGCAGCCCATTTCTCCCTAAGTGACACCCCCCTGTCTGAGTGGGCACTAAAGAAAGTAAAGGTCCTGGTCATCTCAACTCACTCCTTCTGGCATGAACTTCCAGTCTAAGCAAGCTGGATGATGGGGGTGCTGAGAGAGGCCATTGCATTCTCAGCCTGCCATGTCTAGCATAGAGTTGCCATCGTCATTATTATTTATTGCTGTGCTAAGTACATTTAACATTAGAACCACCCTCTCAATAAATTTTTAAACACTGGCAGCCTGGGCGGTTTAGCACTGTCTTCAGCCCAGGGCATGATCCTGGAGACCTGGGATCAAGTCCCACATTAGGCTCCCTGCATGGGACCCTGCATGGGACCTCTGCCTGTGTCTTTGCCTCTCTCTCTCTCTCTGTGTGTGTCTCATGAATAAATAAATTTAAAAATCTAAAAATAGGGGATCCCTGGGTGGCTCAGCAGTTTGGTGCCTGCCTTTGGCCAAGGGCACGATCCTGGAGTCCCTGGATCGAGTCCCACGTCAGCTCCCGGCATGGAGCCTGCTTCTCCCTCCTCCTGTGTCTCTGCCTCTCTCTCTCTCTCTCTCTCTCTCTCTCTCTCTGTCTGTCTATCATGGACAAATAAATCAATCTTTTAAAAATCTAAAAATAAATTTAAACACAAAATATAGTATTTTTACCTATAGGGGGACACTGTTGTACAGCAGAAAATCCAGAGATAATTATTCTTGCATAGATGAAATTATATACCCATTGAACAGCAACTCCCCATTTACTCCTCTACCCTGCCTTTGGCCACCACCATTCTATTTTCTGTTTCCATTAGTTTGGCTGATTTAAATACCTTATATAAGTGAAATCTCTGTCCTATAAGCAGTTGTGAAATAGGTAAAGATAGGCTCATTATTTGCTATGTACACCTAGAATAGAACATCTTCAACACTTACCGTTCCAGGGTAAAACCTAAGATCACATGCTAGACTGGATCATGAAGAGGAGGAATCCTTATTTTCTTCACCACACTTGCCTAGAGCAGAGAACCCTGAGTAGAGCAGAAAAGGGCTTCTACAATATGGAACTGGGAAAGGAGACATGGGGTGGGGGTGGGGGGGCTTAATGCCAGACTCACTGTTTTTAAGATTTAGATTTTCTTAAATGATTGTTTCTATATTTTTTGTATGACTTGGAAAATTTCTGGAGACTCTACATTATTATTTTCTGTAAGTTTCCTTAGTGAAGTGTTTGTTTTGTCAGAGAGAGAGTTCACCAGGCTCCTCACTCTGCCAGTCCAGAAATTCTTACCTCATTTAATTCTAATGTAGAGAATCTACATAGAGTATTATGGAACTCACCGTTTACTCTGTTAAATGTGTCATTATTCGTGCAAACTCTGTTACCAAATTTTTACATTTCTACCTGAAAATTTAATCAGAACCTCTTCTCCATTACCCTCCATGACCTTAGGTTAGACTTTCAACATTTTTCCCCTAGATTATTAAAATAGCACAGTAATTACTTTACAGTGCTACTTTGAATACTTGATTATTTTCAGTCTCTATTTTACCATTTTGAAATCTCCTCATTAACTACAGAATATGTTCAAACTACTTCGATATTTAAGACCCTTCAAAGTTCTTATTCTAACTTTTCTCTCCTCATCGAAAACTCTCCTTCTTCACCACCCAAGTTATCACATACTTCAAATGTATTAATTATTTTCTGTTCACTCACTATGTCAGAATACTCTATGCTTCCATACCTCCCTGCATATAATTATATCTACCTAGAATTTTCTTCTTGTTTCTCTGTACAGCTAATCAATGCCTATCATTAAAGACACAGTTGCTTCTTTGAGGAAAGGTAGCCTCTTTTAGGAGATAGTTGCAAACTCTATAAAACAAGGTTTGCCTTATGTCATACCTGTATCATCACGCTTAGAAATGGGTTATTTGGGGTCAGTATTGAAAAACTAGATTCTGATATCCTTCAAGACAGGTTCCTGACATACAAGTCACAAGAAAGTTTGAGACTTGCTAAGTTCAATACCTATTTCAAGGCCTCACTTTAGCCACTTGCGATCTAGTTGTAAAGAGATTCCTTATATCTTAGAGCAATAGCTGCACTATAAGAACTTATGCTGCTAGAAAACAAATTTAAATTTAGAACACCAAAATTTTGTCTCCAGAATTCTCTTTAGAGGAAATCAAAGGATGGTATATTCAACACTAGTGAGTTGAAATACTTTAGAGAATAGGAGGCAAACTCACTCAATAAATTAGCCAAAAGTAAGAAATTAAATAGAGAGTGAATGCTAAATACAAATACTACCACCAAGAAATATACAGTAATGTAATAGAAATTGGGAATATTAAGCATGTGAGGACAGGAGAGGAATGCTTGAGACATCACAGAATTTTACCTTGGCCAATAATAGAGGGTGCATATTCATTCAAGGGAAGAACTATCACTGTGGAGAGTACAGGACCTGGAGGAGTATTAATTGGGTCAATATTTATTGTTGAACCAAAAGAGAAAACTGAACTAAACAGTCATTACAATTTATTTTAACCCATTGCCACAGAGGAGGATGAATACATTTTAAACTGAACGTAACCAGTTCATGAGGTTGAGGAGGGAAATGTGAATGAGTAGATATTTATGTGTCTTTATTTGAAAAGATAAGTAAGCTTCATTAATATTTAATAATCAGACTATTTTTGGCACTCTAAATTAATCTGTATAATACCTGCTCATATTACATATGATACTTAAATTTGTCTGAAAAAGTATGAGTTAACCAAAAGACAGAGGGATTTAGAAGACTTCTCTTTGCAGTTATTTGCTTTGAACATATTTCTATGTATCATAGCTTATGTGTGCCAAAATTGGGAGAACTGTATGCTGAAGGACTATGTTAGCTTATTTTAACCTGATTTGTTCTCCAGAAATTTATAAGGAGCTTAAATAGATTTGTGTTAATAAGCATTGCACTGAATATAATATAGTTATTAAAACTCATATGTGATTATAAAATGATAGAGCTGACAATTTTACCATAACATGAACTCCTTGTCAGCTAAATCACAACGTAAAAGTACAAGTTACCAGACTGACAATAAGCTGGCTGAAAATATTCGAAATTATTAAGAAACGTTATTTTACAATATGGATTTTTTCCACTGTTATTAACATTGAACACAACAATTTATACTGTACCTTGATATATTAGCTGGTCATTTTGAAAAGCAAACCATTCAAAGGGTAAATATAAAAATATAAAATAAAACTATAAATCTTTTGCAGTATTAAAACCCACCAGTTAATAAATAAAGGGTTTAAATTTTTCATTAAATGTAATAAAATGTTCTCAGATGTTTCTTAATAGCAAAAGCACAAGAACCACATTCTATTGCAAGAATACTTCTCAGCCACTATAAAAATGGCTTACATAAGCGATGTGGCAATATATGAAATGCACCTCTTATAGCAAACAATATCAAAAAGTACACAGAAAATTATTTATTTTTTAAAAGATTTTATTTATTTATGAGACACAGAGAGAGAAAGAGACAGAGAGAGGCACAGAGACACAGGCAGAGGGAGAAGCAGGCTCCATGCAGGGACCCCAATGTGGGACTCAATCCCGGGTCTCCAGGATCAGGCCCTGGTGTGAAGGTGGCGCTGAACCACTGAGCCACCTGGGCCACCCAGAAAATTATTTCTAATGATTTGCAAATTTAAGGTAGAATCAAATTTGTCTTATGGGAAGGAATTTTGCATTATACAAAAGTATGGATGATTTTAACATCTATATATAATAATTTTTCACCCATTGTATTGACTGCAGTAATAAATGTGATGTCTATGACTAAAACCACATTAAGCCCTGGGTTAAGTAGTGAATTTGACTGGAATTAAATAAGAACTTCATATAAATGACAGCAATATAAGCCAATGTGAAATTCATTCATGACATTCTTTATTGGCAAGTTATTCAAACAAACTTTGAAGTCAATGGTGAAAAGTACACCAAGATCCTCAATTATGATTAAGTTCTTAAAAGCAATATCTCATAGAACAACAATTGATGATAACTGATAGTAAAAGGGGCAATGTTTATGAAACCATTTTGTGCCTTATAGATATTTGAAAATTACATAAATAAAAGCAGTTATTAAGTATTACTGAGCATAAAACAGTTGTACTATCAATGTATAATTTGAAATTTTAAATAAAAAAAGAAATTTTAAATCATTTATCAGAATTTATTTTAACTTTGTCTTTTAACATTTCTATTCCTGAATATATTAATATTGTACATAATACATGCTGTCAGTAGTAAATTTATAACATATGGATATTGGATATCTGTGTTTATGTTGAGGATGTTATGTTCAGAGAAGTCTGGAGATAATGTATCTACAAAATTACTCAAAACTGTTCAAAGTAAGGTAAAAGGATAGTTTGGAGTAATGAGAGGGAAAAGAAGTGTCCATTAATTCAAATATCTCTACAATTCCTATAGCACAACCAAGATAATGCTCAGAGAGAACCACAGCATGTCCAGGGTCAGAAATAAAGTGTAAACACCTCTCCTGGTCATGCTTGGGTAGCAGCCTCTGTGCTCTAACAACTCCCACTGCAATTTGGATTCCCAGAGCTCCAACTCATCTGCCACCAAAGTGACTCACATTTTTATATAAAAAAGCAGAAGATGGTATATATATTCATATACATAGAATCACAGAGTGTGAAAAGCAGATTTTCAATTTTGATTAACCACTTGAACATATCTCTCTTCATACTGTGCCTTTAGAACAGGTAAGTGGAAACGTCATCAAAAGCTCATTCATTAGAGGTTTAACAAACTGAAGACACTATTTTAATTAATTTTGTGTTGGCTGGAAGAAAAAGGCTGTTGCTTTTGAAACATCAAGTCCTCCCTCATTGGGAGATCACACTACTATTTCACAACGACCCAGGACCAAGAATTTTTATACAAATTTAAAGGATATATGCTCTCAAAATTATTTTGAAGAGTAAAACTTGGCAGTAGATGATCAGTGATTAAAATTGATGAATAAAATTAAGAAAAACAAATTATGGGCATTCAGTTAACTCATACTAGCATTGAAAACAATGTAATCACTAGAAACTCAATTCTTTCTTTTCATCATTTCAGGTGCTGAAAGCACATGCTATTAAACACATCATAATGAGAGCTCAAGGAGGAGCAGGAAAGGGAAAATTAATGACCAGAACTAGATAGATAAAAAATCTCTGTATAAAACTATTACACCATAAATATAAATGAGATCTTAAATAAATAAAAAAGAAAAGTCCTGGGGCAACTGGGTGGCACAATTAGTCAAGTATTCATCCCCTGATTTGGCTCACGTCATTATCTCCAGGTCGTAAGATTGAGCCCTGCACAGAGCCCCACATGGGGCTCCATGCTAGAGGCGCGGTCTGCTTGGGACTCTCCTTCTGCCCCTCCTGCTGCCCTCCCTCCCTCTCTCTATCTCTCTTAAATAAAGAAACCAATCTTTTGTAAACAAATGGAGAAGTTCCTACAGGATGCTCATATGCAAAGGAATGAATGAAAATGTGAATAATTCAGAAGACCCAAAGATGAGTATTTAAAATAGTACAGAGGAGGAGGAGGGACAAGATTGCAGAAGAGTCGGTCCTCAGAGAAGGTAGGACGACGGAAAAATAAATAAATAAAAAGCATCCAAGGAGGAGGGGCCACAGGAGGAGCGGGCTAAGGCCACACGGCGAGAGCCCCCAGGACAGGAAAGCCACTTCCGGGAGAAGCAGGAGCTTGACCAATCTTCCCGGACTGAAAGGCGCTCACAGGGAGTTGGAGCAGGACCCCAAAAGGGGCGGGGATGCCCTCAGGCTCCCAGCGGCACTGTCACCTGCGCCCCGGGAAGAGTGCCACATCCCGCAGGCGAGCTCCCTAAAGGGCTGCTGCACCGCGGCGGGGCCCGGGAGCAGCTCAGAGGGGCTCGGGCGGAGGCTCCATGGAGGGGACTGCGGCCCTGGCAGCGCGATTCCAGCGGTGCAGGCCCTGGAGCCAAGGGCGCTGGGGGCACAGACCAGAATCCGGCGCTCCCCCCAGGAAAGGCGGAGGCCAGGAGGGCCCAGGAGAGCCAGGATGCTCCTGCGGCTGGGCAGTCCTGAGCTGTGCAAATTGGCGCTCCCGCCCCCGGAGCATCCAGGCCCCGCAGACTGAGCGCTCTGTAATTACTGCAGGAGCTGACTCCAGGGCGAGAGCTGGCTGCTGCCACTGTGGTTGTTCCTCCTGGGGCTTTACAGGGTAAACAACCCCCACTGAGCCCTGCACCACGCAGGGGGCTGAGCAGCTCCTGCAAGTACTCACACCTGAGACTCAGCACAGCTGGCCCCTCTTCCAGAAGACCAGCTAGACGGACAGGGGACAAATAAGTTATTGACCAAGCACTGCTGCGAGGGAATTACAGTATATAGAATCAGAGGATACTACCCCTTGTTTTCTGTTTCTGTTTGTTTCCCTCCCCCTTTTTTTCTCTTCTTTTTTTTTTCTTCTTCTTTTCTTTTTCTGTTCTTTTTTCCCTTCTATCTTTTTCTTCTTTTCCTACTGCAACTTGTTTTTGGCAACACTGCACTGAGCAAAATGACTAGAAGGAAAAATTCACCTCAAAAGAAAGAATCAGAAACAGTCCTCTTTCCCACAGAGTTACAAAATTTGGATTACAATTCAATGTCAGAAAGCCAATTCAAAACCACAAGTATAAAGCTACTGGTGGCTCTAGAAAAAATCAGAAAGGATTCAAGAGACTTCATGACTGTAGAATTTAGATCTAATCAGGCAGAATTTAAAAATCAATTAAATGAGATGCAATCCAAACTAGAGGTTTTAACGATGAGGGTTAACGAGGTAGAAGAGCGAGTAGGTGACATAGAAGACAAGTTAATGGCAAGGAGGAAAACTGAGGAAAAAACAGAAAAACAATGAAAAGATTATGAGGTTATGTTAATGGAAATAAATGACAGCCTCAGAAGGAAAAATCTACATTTAATTTCAGTCCCCAAGGGCGCCAAAAGGGATAGAGGTCCAGAATATGTATTTGAACAAATCATAGCTGACAACTTCCCTATTTTGGAGAAGGAAACAGGCATTCAGATCCAGGAAATAGATTCCCCCCCTAAAATCAATAAAAAACACTCACCACCTCGAGATTTCATAGTTAAACTTGCGAATTCCAAAGATAAAGAGAAGATCTTTAAAGCAACCAGAGAGAAGAAATCTCTAATTTTTATGGGGAGAAATATTAGATTAACAGCAGACCTCTCCAAAGAGACCGGGCAGGCCAGAAAGGGCTGGCAGGATATATTCAGCGTCCTAAATGAGAAGAACCTGCAGCCAAGAATACTTTATCCAGCAAGACACTCATTCAGAATAGAAGAGATAAAGGGCTTCCAAGATAGGCAGACACTGAAAGAATATATGACCACGAAGCCAGCTCTGCAAGAAATAGTAAGGGGTATTCTGTAATAGAGGAAGTCCAAGGGAACAATCCACAAAAACAGGGACTGAATAGGTATCATGATGACACTAAGCTCATATCTTTCAATAGTAACTGTGAACGTGAATGGGCTTAATGACCCCATCAAAAGGCACAGATGTCAGACTGGATATAAAACCAAGACCCATCTATTTGCTGTCTACAAGAGACTCATTTTAGACATAAGGACAACTACAGCCTGAAAATAAAAAGTTGGAGAACCATTTAACATGCAAATGGTCCTCAAAAGAAAGCAGGGGTAGCCATCCTTTTTTTATAATAAATTTATTTTTTATTGGTGTTCAATTTACCAACATACAGAATAACACCCAGTGCTCATGCCGTGAAGTGCCCCCCTCAGTGCCCGTCACCCATTCACCCCCACCCCCCACCCTCCTCCCCTTCCACCACCCTAGTTCGTTTCCAAGAGTAAGGAGTCTTTATGTTCTGTCTCCCTTTCTGATATTTCCCACACATTTCTTCTCCCTTCCCTTATATTCCCTTTCACTATTATTTATATTCCCCAAATGAATGAGAACATATAATGTTTGTCCTTCTCTGATTGACTTATTTCACTCAGCATGATAGCCTCCAGTTCCATCCACCTTGAAGAAAATGGTGCGTATTTGTCATTTCTAATGGCTGAGTAATATTCCATTGTATACATAAACCACATCTTCTTTATCCATTCAAGTTTCGATGGACACCGAGGCTCCTTCCACAGTTTGGCTATTGTGGACATTGCTGCTATAAACATCGGGGTGCAGGTGTCCCGGTGTTTCATTGCATCTGAATCTTTGGGGTAAATCCCCAACAGTGCAATTGCTGGGTCGTAGGGCAGGTTTATTTTTAACTCTTTGAGGAACCTCCACACAGTTTTCCAGAGTGGCTGCACCAGTTCACATTCCCACCAACAGTGTAAGAGGGTTCCCTTTTCTCCGCATCCTCTCCAACATTTGTTGTTTCCCGCCTTGTTAATTTTCCCCATTCTCACTGGTGTGAGGTGGTATCTCATTGTGGTTTTGATTTGTATTTCCCTGATGGCAAGTGATGCGGAGCATTTTCTCATGTGCTTGTTGGCCATGTCTATGTCTTCCTCTGTGAGATTTCTCTTCATGTCTTTTGCCCATTTCATGATTGGATTGTTTGTTTCTTTGGTGTTGAGTTTAATAAGTTCTTTATAGATTTTGGAAACTAGCCCTTTATCTGATATGTTATTTGCAAATATCTTCTCCCATTCTGTAGGTTGTCTTTGAGTTTTGTTGACTGTATCCTTTGCTGTGCAAAAGCTTCTTATCTTGATGAAGTCCCAATAGTTCATTTTTGCTTTTGTTTCTTTTGCCTTCATGGATGTATCTTGCAAGAAGTTACTGTGGCCAAGTTCAAAAAGGGTGTTGCCTGTGTTCTCCTCTAGGATTTTGATGGAATCTTGTCTCACATTTAGATCTTTCATCCATTTTGAGTTTATCTTTGTGTATGGTGAAAGAGAGTGGTCTAGTTTCATTCTTCTGCATGTGGATGTCCAATTTTCCCAGCACCCTTTATTGAAGAGACTGTCTTTCTTCCAATGGATAGTTTCCTCCTTTATCGAATATTAGTTGACCATAAAGTTCAGGGACCACTTCTGGGTTCTCTATTCTGTTCCATTGATCTATGTGTCTGTTTTTGTGCCAGTACCACACTGTCTTGATGACCACAGCTTTGTAGTACAACCTGAAATCTGGCATTGTGATGCCCCCAACTATGGTTTTCTTTTTTAAAATTCCCCTGGCTATTCAGGGTGTTTCTGATTCCACACAAATCTTAAAATAATTTGTTCTAACTCTCTGAAGAAAGTCCATGGTATTTTGATAGGGATTGCATTAAACGTGTCAATTGCCCTGGGTAACATTGACATTTTCACAATATTAATTCTGCCAATCCATGAGCATGGAATATTTTTCCATCTCTTTGTGTCTTCCTCAGTTTCTTTCAGAAGTGTTCTATAGTTTTTAGGGTATAGATCCTTTACCTCCTTGGTTAGCTTTATTCCTAGGTATCTTATGCTTTTGGGTGCAATTATAAATGGGATTGACTCCTTAATTCTCTTTCTTCAGTCTCATTGTTAGTGTATAGAAATGCCACTGATTTCTGGGCATTGATTTTGTATCCTGACACGCTACCAAATTGCTGTATGAGTTCTAGCAATGTTGGGGTGGAGGCTTTTGGGTTTTCTAGGTAGAGTATCATGTCAATGGCAAAGAGGGAGAGTTTGACTACTTCTTTGCCAATTTGAATGGCTTTTATTTCTTTTTGTTGCTGATTGCTGAGGTTAGTACTTCCAGTACTATGTTGAATAGCAGTGGTGAGAGTGGACATCCCTGTCTTGTTCCTGATCTTAGGGGAAAGGCTCCCAGTGCTTCCCCATTGAGAATGATATTTGCTGTGGGCTTTTCGTAGATGGCTTTTAAGAGGTTGAGGAATGTTCCCTCTATCCCTACACTCTGAAGAGTTTTGATCAGGAATGGATGCTGTATTTTGTCAAATGCTTTCTCTGCATCTAATGAGAGGATCATATGGTTCTTGGTTTTTCTCTTGCTGATATGATGAATCACATTGATTGTTTTACGAGTGTTGAACCAGCCTTGTGTCCCGGGGATAAATCCTACTTTGTCATAGTGAATAATTTTCTTAATGTACTGTTGGATCTTATTGCCTAGTATCTTGTTGAGAATTTTTGCATCCGTGTTCATCAGGGATATTGGTCTATAATTCTCCTTTTTGGTGGGGTCTTTGTCTGGTTTGGAATTAAGGTGATGCTGTCCTCATAGAATGAATTTGGAAGTACTCCGTCTCTCTCTCTCTTTCCAAAAAGCTTTAGGAGAATAGGTATGGTTTCTTCTTTAAACGTTTGCTTGAATTCCCCTGGGAAGCCATCTGGCCCTGGACTTTTGTGTCTTGGGAGGTTTTTGATGACTTCTTCAATTTCCTCCCTGGTTATTGGCCTGTTCAGGTTTTCTATTTCTTCCTGTTCCAGTTTTGGTAGTTTGTGGCTCTCCAGAAATTTGTCCATTTCTTCTAGATTGCCTAATTTATTGGTGTATAGCTGTTCATAATATGTTTTTTAAATCTTTTGTATTTCCGTGGTGTTGGTAGTGATCTCTCCTTTCTCATTCATGATTTTATTAATTTGAGTCTTCTCTCTCTTTTTTTAATAAGGCTTGCTAATGGTTTATCTATCTTATTAATTCTTTCAAAGAACCAACTCCTGGTTTTGTTGATCTGTTCCACAGTTCTTCTGGTCTCAATTTCATTGAGTTCTGCTCGAAATTTAACTCTCTTCTTCTGCTGGGTGATGGATCTATTTGCTGTTTTTCCTCTAGCTCCTTTAGGTGGAAGGGTAGCTTTTGTATTTGAGTTCTTTCCAGTTTTTGGATGGATGTTGTAATGCAATGTATTTCCCCCTCAGGACTGCTTTTGCTGTATCCCAAAGATTTTGAACGGTTGTATCTTCATTCTCAGTAGTTTCCATGAATCTTTTTAATTCTTCTTTCATTTCCTGGTTGACCCTTTCATCTTTTAGCAAGATGGTCCTTAACCTCCACGTGTTTGAAGTCCTTCCAAACTTCCTGTAGTGAAGCCCCATGTAGGGCTCTCTGTTCAAAAGGGAGTCTGCTTCTCTCTCTCTCTCTCTCTCTCTCTCTCTCTCTCTCTCTCTCTCTCAAGTAAATAAGTAAAATATTTTTAAAAAAGAATTAAGCAAATACCTTAGGCAGACTAACCTACTTTACATTGGCACTAAATGGTTGATATATTTTAATGGTAATATTTAAAATGTGACTAGCCTTGGGGAAATGATCCCAGGGACATTAGAAGGAACTACTGTTAATTAAACAATCCTTTTATCTCATAGGGGAGAATACAGAATTTTCATGAAACTGTTTATATTTTCTTTACGTTATAATGACTGCAATCCAATATGTATTTCTCAATAATAGAAAATTTGTGGTGGGTCTTTTGGGCACACTGGTCTCCCTCCCTCTCTGATTTTGTCTTATTTTATTGTTCTTTCCATTCCCCTATGTTCATTTTTTTTGTTCCTTAAATTCCACATATGACTGAAATCATATGATATTTGTCTTGTATTTGATCTATCTTAATTCATACCTGTACCAAATAAATAACTATGCATCACATAAAGGAGATAGCTATAAGTTGGTTAAGGTAATCGGTGGAAAATGGTGCATTGCTAAATTCATGCATCAGGCTTTTGTTGTTTTTTTAAAATGTTATTTATTTATTTAGTTTTACATTTAATATTATTTAAATTCAATTTGCCAAATATAGTATAACACCCAGTGCTCATCTCATCACATGCCCTCTTTAATGCCGACCACTCAGTCACCCTATCCTCCCACCTATCTCCCCTTCTGCAACCCTTTGTTTCCCAGAGTTAGGAGTCTCTCATGCTTTTCTTCCTCTCTAATTTTTCCCACTTAGTTTCCCCCCTTCTTTTATCATCCCTTTCACTATTTCTTATATTCCACATATGAGTGAAACCATATATGATAGTTGTCTTTCTTTGATTGACTTACCTCACTCAGCAAAATACCCTCCAGTCCATCCACATCAATGTAAATGGTAGGTATTCATTCTTTCTGATGGGTGAATAATATTCCATTGTATAAATAGACCACATCTTATTATATGTAAATGATTTATTTATTTCTTTGAGAGACAGAGAGGGAGAGAAAAAGGGAGGGGCACCATGCTGAGCATGACCCTAAGATCATGACCTGAGCCAAAGTCAAGAATTAGATGCTTAACCCACTGAGCCGCCCAGGAGCCCATCTTTAAAAATAAAATAAATAAATAAATAAATAAATAAATAAATAAATAAATAAATAAGTAAGTAAATAAATAAATAAATAAATAGAAGATCTCAATTAGAAAACTGAAAATCAGTTTGTCCAACCATATGGTGAATTTCAATTTAATTATTTCTAAATTATCTGTTCCTAAATGAGTAACACTGTCTCAACACAAACAAAATTCAGGTAAAATACACTATGTAAGCTCATTGTATGTGTCCAAATGCCACTTTACAATAGTTTAACTTCTTACCAATTTCTAAAGTCACATTGTACAATGCATTCCCTGAGTATATATTACTGCCATCTTGTGGATAATTCATCATACTATTTTGACCAAAATTTTTCCAGTAACTTGCCTGAAAACAAATCAATGATTTTTGGATTTGCCTGAAAACAAATCAATGATTTTTTCCTATATATATATTTTTTTGTTCACCTATGAAGCAGCAGGCACTGTGCTAAGTAGCAGTTTGAAAGTTAGACACAGATTCCCATTTCAAAAGATTACATAGTAATTCTCATTTGATGAAATTAATTTTGAAAGTGTGAAGAATGAAGATATGTGAGCAAGAAAGAGTGTCTAGTATCTCTTGAATAAAGTTAAAATATGACCTTACTTTTGTCTAGGATTTGATACATAGATTTCAATTTCAGGGACGCATGGGTGGCTCAGCGGTTGACCATCTGCCTTCAGCCCAGGGCGTGATCCTGGAGTCCCGGGATCAAGTCCCATGTCAGGCTCCCTGCAAAGAGCCTGCTTCTTCCTCTGCCTGTGTCTCTGCCTCTCTCTGTGTGTGCCTCTCATGAATAAATAAATAAATAAAAACTTTTTAAAAAGATTTCAATTTCAGATTTTAATGTATGACTTAATTCAGAGAATATCAAGCTCTTAGAGGATGACAAACACAAATTAAACTCATCTGAAAGTGCTGTGTAAATGTGAAAATTATGTAAACACCAAAGGTGTGTAAAATACTATTCGCGTGCTTTAAAGTGAGGGATATAGCTTTTACTTTTTTTTTTTAAATTTGAGTATAGTTAACATACATGCTTTATTTTTTTAAGTAAACTCCCAACCTGGGATTTGAACTCATGAACCTGAGATCACGAGTAGCAAGAGTAGCATTCCAAGAGTTATTTCTAAGGATTTACATGATTAGTTTGAGCTAACTCAGATTGCTCAGAATAATCTCTCCATCTTAAAGTCTCTAGCATTTTTATACCTACAAGATTACTTTTTTCTATATAAGGTAACATATTCACAGATTTTGAGTATTAGAGTATGGACATCTTTGGGGAGCCATTATTCTTCCTGACTGTTGATTTGTCAAAAAGTAATCCGGAATTCATAAAATTTCTAATTAAAGTGCAATTAGGTATTATTTTTAATAACATCAAAAAATAATGAATTAACTATTCATCCCTAGAATTAAAAAGAAAACTAGCAAATTAAACCAAATGAAAACGGAAGGAAATAACCTACAAAGCAAACATCAGAGATTAATGAAATGCACAGAGGAGCATATTAGTGGAGCCAACAGCGATTCTTTGAAAAGAATTAAAATTTGGCAGTACTCCATCAAGATATACTCAGAAAATTAACTGAATAATATTCTAAAAAGCATGATGAATAATACATTACAAAAATAAATAATAAATAAGAGGTATCTCCCCTCAGGTAATCCAGTAAAAGAAGAATAAACATCAAATAAACATAATAATGTAGATGAATAAAATTTTAAAAACCTGAGGGAAAAAACATAATTTTCTGAGGCTGATTCCAGAAGAAATAGATAACTGTATCAGACAATTTTTTTTTATTTATAATAGTCACAGAGAGAGAGAGAGAGGCAGAGACACAGGCAGAGGGAGAAGCAGGCTCCATGCACCGGGAGCCCGACGTGGGACTCGATCCCGGGTCTCCAGGATCGCGCCCTGGGCCAAACGCAGGCGCCAAACCGCTGCGCCACCCAGGGATCCCTGCCCCTTCCTTCCTGTGCTCTCTCTCTCTCTCTCTCTCTCATAAATAAATAAATAAATAAATAAATAAATAAATAAATAAGGTCTTTAAGAAAAAAAACCCAATGAATCAGTAGTCTAAAGACTTCCCCTTCAAATTATAGAACCAGATGGTTTTGTTTGTTGAAAACAAATACATACACACAATCAAGTCTTTCACAAACTGTTTTTGTGTGTAAATAATAGAAGAGATGCTAATATTCCAAAATTATTGTATAATTGTATCACTATTGACACCTAATTGCAATAAATTCTCTAGTAGGAAGGGATATTACCAATTTTATTATTGAATATCAGTGTAAAAACCTCAAATTCGGTATTAGGAGAAATAATTCAGTAATGCATGAAAATGATGACATATAATGATCAAATTTGACATTAGAAAACCAGTCAATGTAATTTACTATTTGAAGAGATTAAAACATGGAAAATCATGTGATCTTTTCATTAGGTGAATACAAAGAGTTTGTATTTCACAGTCATTCTTTATAAAAACTCTCAGCAATCTGTTGATTATAATTCTTTATTACCATGTCACAAATTAACTCAAAACTTACAACAATAATAAACATTGATTACTTCACAATTCCCATGTTTTTTGAATTTCAGTTTATCTGAGAGGTTTTGGCTCAGAGCCATTCATTAGGTTGCACTCAGACATGCCCTCACTTGTATGTGGGATCTGAGGAAACTGAGCTCATGGAAACAGAGTAGCCTGGTGGTTGCCAGGGGCAGAGGCAGGGCTGGGTGGGGAGGGAAGGCACCGCAATTGTATCTTGAGACCAGTGGGGTCCCATCTTCTCATTAAACTTCTTAAAGGCATCAATCTTCCTCCCGTAGGTATCCCTCTAACTGGTACACTTAACTGTGAAAATGGAGTATTATTTTAGACATCCAGTGGGAATCATGCTATTCAGAAACCATCAGAGCTGGCTTCAAACATGCTATCCTGAGGATGACTTCATCTTGAATTAAAAATATTCACGTAAATATTCACCAAGGACAAAGATGATTAATGGCAACAATAGAGGAGTGCTATGTGAGTTTCTGATTGATCTCTGGGGTTTGCTGCTCCAAAGATGTAAATTTCTTTTGACTATAAACCCCAGAAGGTACATTAAACACTTCAGGTGAAAAGGGTACCTTAAAGGGATTTTGTCCTCTCTCTTAATTAAGATGAGACAATAAATAAACAAGAAAACAAACAGGAAATTTCTCCATAAATTCCCCAATTTCCCGAAGAAATTCCCCCCTCAGGGAGGTGGGAATCTAGTTATCCAGAATTATTTTTCTCTTATCTAATAGCTAATCTAAATGTAGATAAAGTATTGTGGAAAAATTAGGAATCTGGAATAAATGGAGTTGGATTCTAGTAGTAATTGGGACAAAAAAGAACTGTGCACATGGGCTTATCATTTTACATTGCAGATATTTCTTATTGAAAATCCATAAGAATTCCATCCTTATGTCACAGACTCTTTTATTTTCATTTTATTTTATATTATTATTTTTTTTTGTCACAGACTCCTTTAAAGACTGATTTAAAAACTCCAGGCAAACAATGCATACACCATTTACTGTTCCCAGGATGAGCTATATTGAACTTAAAACATCAGATACCTATCATATTTTAGAGGAAATAAAACAAACATCTAAAATAAGAGATTCATTAATTCTTTTAAATTATTCATTTTAATTTCACAATCCTACTTTCTAAGTTAGCATTACTGCATAATGCTAAGGCATATTATTTTAAGTGCATCTTCAATAATTGCCATAGTTTACTTCTTCACACTATTTCTTGATTCAATTCCCAATAGGAAAGTAGTAATTCAATTAGAAATTCACAGCAATAATACATTTAGAAAATCTCAAAATAGTTGGAGTTAATAACATCTAAAAATCATGAATCAATGTGAGAATTTAAAAAAAGAAAAAAATTAACTGAATGTTTTTACAAT
Organism: Nyctereutes procyonoides; assembly: GCF_905146905.1. Lineage (NCBI taxonomy): Eukaryota > Metazoa > Chordata > Mammalia > Carnivora > Canidae > Nyctereutes > Nyctereutes procyonoides. The sequence continues at coordinate 60,557,686 of NW_026575047.1, read as the reverse complement.
AAATTATACTGGGGAAAAATTCAAGATAACTGAGATGAAGCTAAAGGTACATTGAATTTGTCAATGATTTATTGGTATTTACTGATATGATACCAAAAGCATGGAGAGCTAAAGAAAATATAGACAAAATGACCTTTATAAAAATTTAAAATCTTTTGCTTCAAAAGACATTATCAGCAGAATAAAAAAGGCAGTTCCCCAAGTGGCTGAATATATTTTCAAATTACAGGGCAGCCTGGTGGCTCAGTGGTTTAGCACTGCCTTCAGCCCAGGGCCTGATCCTGGGGTTCAGGGATTGAGTCCCACGTCAGGCTCCCTGCATGGAGCCTACTTCTCCCTCTGCCTGTGTCTCTGCCTCTCTTTCTCTCTGTGTGTCTTTCATGAATAAATAAATAAAATATTAAAATAAACAAATTACATATATGATAAGTGATTAGTACTCAGATTATATAGGGAACTCCTAAAATTCAACAACAAAAAGCATAAAACATGCCTCAAAAATGGGCAAAGGAGTTCATAGACATATACAAATGATAATCACATGAAAAGATACTCAGTAGCACTAATCTTTAGGGAGAAATATATCAACCCTACTGAGATATCCCATCACAGCCATTATGATTATTTTTTTAAAAGAAAGGAAGTGTTGGTGAGGATGTGGAGAAATTGGAACCTTGTACACTTTTGATGGAAATGTAAGGTTGTACAGCTGTGGAAAACAGTATACACAGATGTTCCTCAATTTATGATGGTTCAACTTACTATGTTTTGAGTTTGCCACCATGCAACAACAATACGCATTCAGTAAAAACTGTACTTTAAATGTACATCTTTTCCCAGGTGAGGGCAATGTGGTATGATACTCTCTCATGACGCTGGGCAACAGCAGGGAGCTGCTGCTCCCAGTCAGTCACACGATCCTGAAGGTAATCCATCAATACCATTACATCAGTACTGTACCCAGACAACCATTCTGATTTTCACTTTCAGTGCACTATTCAATAAATTACATGAGATATTCAACACTTTTTTTTAAAATAGGCTCTGTGTTCTATTATTATGACCAATCAGAGGCTAAATCTTCTGAGCACACTTAAGGTAGGCTGGGCTAAGCTATGATGTTCAGTAGATTAAGTATATTAAATGCATTTTCATCTTCTGTTATTTTCAACTTATGACAGGTTTATCAGAATGTAACCCCAACATAAGTAGAGGAAGATCTGCATACTGGGTTCTTAAAAAAAATAAAAATAGAACTACCATATGATCCAACAATTTCACTTCTAGGTATATCCTCAAAAACTTTAAATGCAGGATCTCAGACGAGATCGGGCGCATTCAGGGTGGTATGGCCATAGACAAGGGTATTATGCTGAGTGAAATAAGCCAATTGGAAAAGGACAAATATTATATGGTCTCATTCATTTGGGAAATATAAAAATTGGTGAAAGGGAATAAAGGGAAAGAAGAGAAAATGAGTGAAAATATCAGTGAGGGTGACAGAACATGAGAGACACCTAACTCTGAGAAATGAACAAGGGGTAGTAGAATGGGAGGTGGGCAGAGGGTTGGGGTGACTGGGTCTGGGCACTGAAGGGGGCACTTGGCAGGATGAACACTGGGTGTTATGCTATATGTTGATAAATTGAACTGTAATAAAAAATAATTAAAAAATAAATAAAAGCAGGATCTCAAGGTGATATTTGTACATATATGTTCCTAGCAACATAATTCACAATAGTTAAAACGTGGAAGCAATCAAAGTGCATATCACTGGAGGAATGGATAAGCAAGATATGATACATACATACAAAGGAATATTATTCAGTCTCAAAAAGGAAGGAAATTTTGACATGTTACAAATTACATTAACTTGGAAGGCATTTTGCTAAGTGACATAAGCAGTCACCAGACAAAAAGACAAATCCTGTAGGATTCCACTCACATGAAGTAGTTAAAATTGTCAAAACCATAGAGATAGGGACGCCTGAGTGGCTCAGCGGTTGAGCAACTCACTTGGGCCCAGGGCGTGATCCCAGAGTCTCGGGACCGAGTCCCACCTTCGGTTCCCTGCAGGGAGCCTGCTTCTCCTCTGCCTGTTTCTCTGCTTCTCTCTGCATCTATCATGAATAAATAAATAAAATCTTTAAAAAAAAAAAACCTAAAACCATAGAGATAGAAAGTATCATTTGGTAGTTGCCAAAAGCTGGGAGGTAGGAGAAGAAGGCTAGCAATGGGTTGGGAGAAAAAATTTGAAAAACATTTATCTATTAAAAGCTATCTACAACATATTAAAAAGAACTTTTACAATTCAAAGAATAAAGGCAAAAAAAAGACAAAGCAAAACAAAACAAAACAAAAAAACAAAATCAAAACCAAAACAACAAAAAAAAAAAAAACAAAGAAGCCAATAAACTAAAACTTTAACAGAAACATTGCCAGACAAGATATATGAATGTTAAACAATCAAATGAAAAGATCCCTAACATCACGAATCACCAGGGTAATGTTAGTTAAGTCCATACATATCCACTAGAATGACTAAAGTTAAAAACACTGAGAATACCAAGTGTTGATAAGGATTTGGAGCAACTTGAAATTTCACATATTGATGGTGGTAATGCAAATATATAGCCAGTGTGGAGTATCATTAAAAAAATACATATTAATCAGTAATCTCATACCAAATATTTTATTAAAGGAAATGAAAATATATGCCACTGTAAAGTTATGCATACAATTATTCATATTAGGTTTTTCTTTAAAAGTTAAAGAAAGTAAATCAAATTCAGATTCAATAATTAAATAAGTGGATAAACAAGTCACAGTACGTCTATGTAATAAAATACTACTTAGCAATGAAAAAAGCAAGCTGCTGATATTAACATTTTATTAACATAAAAAAATCTCCAAAGCATTATGCTAAGAAAAGATGTTATTACAAAAAATATCACATGATTCCATTTGTATGCAGTTCTAGAAAATTTATAATGACAGAGCTGTTAGTGGTTTGTAGAGGCAAAGGATGAAATAAGGGGGTTGATTGTGAAGGTGCATGAAAATCTTTTTGGAATATGGATGTATTCTCTATCATGATTTGGTTTTTTATTTTTTTAAGATTTTTTTGGGGAGAGAGAGAGAAAGAGGAAGAGGGAGCATGAGCAGGGAGGAGGGTAGAGGGAGAGGGAGAAGGAGATCTCCCCTCTGAGCAGGGATCCAAAGATTATGACCTGAGTCAAAGGCAGATGCTTAACTGACTGAGCCACCCAGGCACCCTTATATCATGATTTAACAATTTATTTATTTGTTTGAGAAGGAGGTAGGGACAGAGGGACAGGGGCAGGACCTTTAAGTAGACTTCCCACTGAGTGCAGAGCCCAACATGGGATTTGACCCCAGCATCCTGAGACATAACCTCAGCTGAAACCAAGAGTCCGAAGCTCAACTGACCGAGCCACCTAGGTGTCCCCCACATTGATTTAATGATGGTTTAATGAGTATATACATCTACCATAACCCATTAAATTGTATGTTTACAATTGGTGAATTTTATTATATGTATATTCTATCTCAACACAAAATGTTTTAGAATTTCAAGGTATATACAAGAAAGAAAATTTCTAAGTTACCAAGATTGCAAGATATTCATTTAATTTTATTACAGCATGCATTTTTACTATAAGCAACGAACAATTGAATAACAGCACTAAAAATACCATCTAGTAGAGCATTGAAAGATTTAAAAGCCTACTGTAAATTTACCAAAACATGCACTGAAATCTGCTTTGTTGAAATTATAGAAAGCCTAAATAAATAGATTTACTATGCTAATGAATTATGATTATTAAGATATTGAGTTCCCCCAAAGTGAACTATAAAGGTAATACCATTTGAATTAAAATCCTAGTCTTGTAAAAGTTGAAAAGCTGATTCTATTATTTTCATGAAAAGCCAAAGAATACAGAATAGTCAAAATAATTATTTTAAAGAAAAAGTTTGAGGAATCACACTTGTTTCAAGACTTAGTATAACACCACAGCAATCAGAAAACTGCTGTATTGGCATAAGAGTATATCAGAGCAGCAGAAAAGAGAGTTCAGAAAGACTGCACATGTATGATTTATTGATTTTTGCCAAGGATGAATTCACTGGACAAAGAGAATTATTTTTAACAACTAGTGCAGGAACAATTAGCCATAAAAAAAACAAATAAAATGCCCTGGGTCCCACCATATGCTATGCACACTAATTGACTTAAAGAGGATCACAGACCTAAACATAAAACCAAAACTATTAAACATATAGAAGAAAACACAGCATATCTTTGAAAACATGGAGAAGGCAAGGATCCCTGGGAAAGGACAAAAGAAACACTAATTATTTTTTTAAATGATAAATTTGACTTCATCAAAATCTAAAATATGTGTTCTTCAAAGGACATCATGTTTAATATGAAAAGGCAAAATATGGGTTAAGAGAAAATATCTATGATTCATACATCTTGACATGAGACTTTTATCCTGACTATAACTTAAAAATTAAAAGACAGGGGATCCCTGGGTGGCGCAGCGGTTTGGCGCCTGCCTTTGGCCCAGGGCGCGATCCTGGAGACCCAGGATCGAATCCCACATCAGGCTTCCGGTGCATGGAGCCTGCTTCTCCCTCTGCCTGTGTCTCTGCCTCTCTCTCTCTCTCTGTGACTATCATAAATAAATAAAAATTAAAAAAAATAAAAGACAAACATATCACCATAAAAATGAACGAAAGAACATGCATTTATTTGACCACTAATGGCCAATGAGTTCATGGAAACATACTAATTTGACATTATTAGTATGGAAATTAAAGTTAAAATCATTATGTAATCTCACTTTCCACAGAGTAGACTGGCTAATAGCAAGAAGATAAATAAGCATTGGCAAAGATGAAGAGCTATGGAACTCTCCTACCTTTCTGAGGGCTGTATAAAACATTTTTTCAACTTCAGATTTAGTTAAAATGCATAGATAAGGGGGCACCTGGGTGGCTCAATTGGTTAAGTGTCTGCCTTCAGCCGGCGTCACGATCTCAGGGGCCCTGGGATTGAGCATTGGGTTCCCTGTTCCTCAGGGAGTCTGCTTCTCCCTCTGCCCCTCCCCTCACTCCTCCCTGTGCATTTTCTCTCTCTTAAATAACTAATTTTTTAATCTAAAAATTAAATAAAAAATAAAATGCATAAATAAAGATGCCAATGTAATAAGAACATTATTAAATAGAAATATTCTTATCTTGATAAAAATGAAATTTAGAACTAAATGAAACTATTCTTAAACTGTAATTAATTAATAAAATAGCTTCTATATAGAAAGCATATTACAGGAACAAGTTCACCATCATAATAGATGATCACATATCTCATTAAATATTTTAAAAATAAAGGAGACAAGAAATCAGAAAAAATGTAAAAAGTGCAAGTAACAAGATTGATATATAATTAGACATATATAAATGGCGCATGCATAATGTGTGTGTATCCCCAAAACAAAAGAATAGTTTCTTCTTCAGCACATGAGGAATGATTACAAAACAAACAGACCAACATAAATTAGGCAATCAAGTTAGATTCATCACAATTAGAAATACATATCATGCAGATAACATTCTCTGAAAATAGTCAAAAACTAGAAAAGGTCATTGACAGTTCCCTCATATTTGTTTGTTTGTTTTACAAGCTTATTACAAGCATCTTGACATAAAATCATTAGAACAGTGTAACATGTCTCTCTTTTATCCAGAATTGTCGATAGCAAATCAATCCTTATATAACATCATACATTTTTGAGGTTCTGGAATCACTGCACAGGATTCTCTAATAGATTACATGCTAAAGTGACAGGGTTCATGAAAAAGAAGTTACTGCGTTATTGAGGACCATCATCTTTGAGGAAGAGCATCTTATGGGAGTGGTCTGGAGTCCCCTTGCCCAGCACGTGAGGTGCATTCCAGGGTTGAGGGCCACCCCAGGGCTGGGCCTACCTGGAAGCTGTGGGAGCAACGTGGGACAAACCCCATGGAGCAATCAGCCATAGGAAGAACCTGGAATCCCAAACGGTCTCACCACTTACCAAACAATGCCAATCAAGACACATTTCACTGAACAGGAGAAAAAAATGTAAACCAACAAGGCTCAGGTCCTGCTCCATTAGGGATCTCGACTGGACCCCCACCCTGGGTGGCAGCCTTCACCCAGTGCATGAAAACACAGGTGAGATGCAGAGAACACAATGAACAGCATCCTGCATTACCCTTTGGCCATCAGGTGTCCTGACCCACGGCTGTGAGAGTGAAGGGGAGTGTCTCTGTGGTGAGCAGGTCCCCCAGGCAGGGTATCTGGGGTACCTGTGAGACTCAGGTGGCCTCACAGAAGACAGACACACCACCCTGTGCTGTCCACTAAGTGCCCTCAGCCTGGACAGTGGTTATGCTTGCTCCTCAGGCAGCCGGCCTAGTACTAGAGCCCCTGCTGGTTGGGGGCTGCATCAGGGCTTCCTGCCAAAGTGGGTGGAAAGAGTCAAAGTAAAAAGAAAAGATAAGCCAATGCAACGTTTCACTTTGCCATCTGAATGGTGGGCCATGGTGGGCCCAGGTCAGGTGCCCTGTCCCCAAGGGGTTGTAGGCCAGGCTCAGCACTTGGCCAGCCTCACTTTCATCTCCTCCAGAAAGTTGCTCAGCAGAGTCTGGTCACTGCATTCCCATCAACAGATAAGGGCTTTTCCCCTTCACCAAGAGGCAGGCACGGTGGCCCTGGATGGAGCAGCTGTACATGCAGATGCAGAAGTCTACTCCACCACGAAAAAATGGAGATGAAAACAGACCTTTGCAAGAAGATTCTAGAAGGACATACTAATGCCATCAACCTTGATTGAGCTTATGCTCACTCAGGCCTACAAGTTGCAGCAAGTTGGCAAATGTGTCACTGTAGCAGAGCATTGTGACCAAGTACCAGGTACAGCTTAAGTGCAGCATGAAATCTGGCTTCTCAGGAGTCGACCGTTCATCACTATTGGTGATGGATAGGGTCCCCTTGAGCTTCGGAACCATGGACAACAGTTCCTTCATACTTGTAAAATGTTTATCTGTTACCAAGTAAACCACTGGTCAAAAACTATTAAATGTGTTTATAGCTCCACAATAATGAAAAAAAGTATGAATCAAATATTTTTGAATTAAAAATGAAATTGTGAAGAACACTTTTCCCTACTGGATTACAACACTTGGGTATGACCTTTTGCTTTTAGCCATAAAGTATAGTCATGATACTATTTAATTTTATATTCTTGATAATGGTTCCATGATTATGTAAAACATTAACATTATGACAATCAGGATTTTTAAGGAAACTCTTTTTTTACTATTTTTTCAACTTATCTGTAACTTTCTAGTAGAGCATTTATTTGTTTTTATTTATTTAAAAGATTTTACTTATTTTAGAGAAAGCACATAGCGGTGGAAAGGCAGAAGGAAGGAGAACATCTTAAGCAGGCTCCACTTGAACGCTGAGCCTGACACAAGGCTCCATCTACCCAATCCTGATATCAGGACCTGATCTGAAACTAAGAGTCAGAGGCCTAACCGACTGTGCTCACAGCCCCCGCTCCCTTTGAGAGAGACGTTAAAGTAACTTTGAATAACATGTCAATGGCTGTAATGGAAATAAAAAATAACATGGAATATCACAAATTTAATTTTAGGGGTAAAATGGGAACTCTAAGAAAAAACATTGAAAACCACAATGAGATACCACCTCACACCAGTGAGAATGGGGAAAATTAACAAGGCAGGAAACAACAAATGTTGGAGAGGATGAGGAGAAAAAGGAACCCTCTTACACTGTTGGTGGGAATGTGAACTGGTGCAGCCACTCTAGAAAACTGTGTGGAGGTTCCTCAAAGAGTTAAAAATAGACCTGCCCTATGACCCAGCAATTGCACTGTTAGGGATTTACCCCAAAAATTCAGATGCAATGAAACGCCGGGACACCTGCACCCCGATGTTTCTAGCAGCCATGTCCACAATAGCCAAACTGTGGAAGGAGCCTCGGTGCCCATCAAAAGATTAATGGATAAAGAAGATGTGGTTTATGTATACAATGGAATATTACTCAGCCATTAGAAACGACAAATACCCACCATTTGCTTCAACGTGGATGCAACTGGAGGGTATTATGCTGAGTGAAGTAAGTCAATCGGAGAAGGACAAACAGTGTATGTTCTCATTCATTTGGGGAATATGAATAATAGTGAAAGGGAATATAAGGGAAGCGAGAAGAAATGTGTGGGAAATATCAGAAAGGGAGACAGAACATGAAGACTTCTAATTCTGGGAAATGAACTAGGGGTGGTGGAGGGGGAGGAGGGCGGGGGATGGGGGTGAATGGGTGACAGGCACTGAGGGGGACACTTGACGGGATGAGCACTGGGTGTTATTCTGTATGTTGGTAAATTGAACACCAATAAAAATTAATTTATTAAAAAAAAGAAAAAACATTGAAATGTTAGAATTCAATACAGTAGCCTAGATGAAGAATGCCTTTGATATTCTCAAGCATACTTCCCACATCTCGCCAAATTTATAGGTATTAACGAACATGAAGAAAAATCAATATAAACTATTGAAAATGAAGTGCAAAAAGACATTTTTATTTATTTTTTTGAGATTTTATTTTTTTATTTTTTTAAAAAATTAATTTTTACTGGTGTTCAATTTACCAACATACAGAATAACACCCAGTGCTCATCCCGTCAAGTGTTCCCCTCAGTGCCTGTCACCCATTCACTCCCACCCCCTGGCCCTCCTCCCCCTCCACCACCCCTAGTTCGTTTCCCAGAGTTAGGAGTCTTCATGTTCTGTCACCCTTTCTGATATTTCCCACACATTTCTTCTCGCTTCCCTTATATTCCCTTTCACTATTATTCATATTCCCCAAATGAATGAGAACATACACTGTTTGTCCTTCTCCGATTGACTTACTTCACTCAGCATAATACCCTCCAGTTGCATCCACGTTGAAGCAAATGGTGGGTATTTGTCGTTTCTAATGGCTGAGTAATATTCCATTGTATACATAAACCACATCTTCTTTATCCATTCATCTTTCTATGGACACCGAGGCTCCTTCCACAGTTTGGCTATTGTGGACATGGCTGCTAGAAACATCGGGGTGCAGGTGTCCCGGCGTTTCATTGCATCTGAATCTTTGGGGTAAATCCCTAACAGTGCAATTGCTGGGTCATAGGGCAGGTCTATTTTTAACTCTTTGAGGAACCTCCACACAGTTTTCTAGAGTGGCTGCACCAGTTCACATTCCCACCAACAGTGTAAGAGGGTTCCCTTTTCTCCACATCCTCTCCAACATTTGTGATTTCCTGCCTTGTTAATTTCCGCATTCTCACTGGTGTGAGGTGGTATCTCATTGTGGTTTTGATTTGTATTTCCCTGATGGCAAGTGATGAAGAGCATTTTCTCATGTGCATGTTGGCCATGTCTATGTCTTCCTCTGTGAGATTTCTCTTCATGTCTTTTGCCCATTTCATGATTGGATTGTTTGTTTCTTTGCTGTTGAGTTTAATAAGTTCTTTATAGATTTTGGAAACTAGCCCTTTATCTGATAATGTCATTTGCAAATATCTTCTCCCATTCTGTAGGTTGTCTTTGAGTTTTGTTGACTGTATCCTTTGCTGTGCAAAAGCTTCTTATCTTGATGAAGTCCCAATAGTTCATTTTTGCTTTTGTTTCTTTTGCTTTCGTGGACGTATCTTGCAAGAAGTTACTGTGGCCGAGTTCAAAAAGGGTGTTGCCTGTGTTCTCCTCTAGGATTTTGATGGAATCTTGTCTCACATTTAGATCTTTCATCCATTTTGAGTTTATCTTTGTGTATGGTGCAAGAGAGTGGTCCAGTTTCATTCTTCTGCATGTGGATGTCCAATTTTCCCAGCACCATTTATTGAAGAGACTGTCTTTCTTCCAGTGGATCGTCTTTCCTCCCTTATCGAATATTAGTTGACCATAAAGTTCAGGGTCCACTTCTGGGTTCTCTATTCTGTTCCATTGATCTATGTGTCTGTTTTTGTGCCAATACCACACTGTCTTGATGACCACAGCTTTGTAGTGCAACCTGAAATCTGGCATTGTGATGCCCCCAACTATGCTTTTCTTTTTTAAAATCCCCCTGGCTATTCGGGGTCTTTTCTGATTCCACACAAATCTTAAAATAATTTGTTCTAAGTCTCTGAAGAAAGTCCATGGTATTTTGATAGTGATTGCATTAAACGTGTAAATTGCCCTGGGTAACATTGACATTTTCACAATATTAATTCTGCCAATCCATGAGCATGGAATATTTTTCCATCTCTTTGTGTCTTCCTCAATTTCTTTCAGAAGTGTTCTATAGTTTTTAGGGTATAGATCCTTTACCTCTTTGGTTAGGTTTATTCCTAGGTATCTTATGCTTTTGGGTGCAATTGTAAATGGGATTGACTCCTTAATTTCTCTTTCTTCAGGCTCATTGTTAGTATATAGGAATGCCATTGATTTCTGGGCATTGATTTTGTATCCTGCCATGCTACCAAATTGCTGTATGAGTTCTAGCAATCTTGGGGTGGAGGCTTTTGGGTTTTCTAGGTAGAGTATCATGTCATTGGCAAAGAGGGAGAGTTTGACTTCTTCTTTGTCAATTTGAATGCCTTTAATGTCTTTTTGTTGTCTGATTGCTGAGGCTAGGACTTCCAATACTATGTTGAATAGCAGTGGTGAGAGTGGACATCCCTGTCTTGTTCCTGATCTTAGGGGAAAGGCTCCCAGTGCTTCCCCATTGAGAATGATATTTGAGGGATCCCTGGGTGGCGCAGCGGTTTGGCGCCTGTCTTTGGCCCAGGGCGCGATCCTGGAGACCCGGGATCGAATCCCACATCGGGCTCCCGGTGCATGGAGCCTGCTTCTCCCTCTGCCTCTGTATTCACATATTCTTTCAGTTCCTGCCTGTCTTGGAAGCTCTTTATCTCTCCTTCCATTTTGAATGAGAGCCTTGCTGGATAGAGTATTCTTGGTTGCATGTTCTTCTCATTTAGGACCCTGAATATATCCTGCCAGCCCTTTTGGCCTGCCAGGTCTCTGTGGAGAGGTCTGCTGTTACCCTAATATTCCTCCCCATGAAAGTCAGGGATTTCTGGTCTCTTGCTGCTTTAAGGATCTTCTCTTTATCTTTGGAATTTGCAAGCTTCACTATTAGATGTCGAGGTGTTGAACGGTTTTTATTGATTTTAGGGGGGGATCTCTCTATTTCCTGGATCTGAATGCCTGTTTCCCTTCCCAGATTGGGAAAGTTTTCAGCTAGGATTTGTTCAAATACATATTCTGGCCCTCTGTCCCTTTCGGCGCCCTCGGGAACCCCAATTAAACCTAGGTTTTTCTTCCTTAGGCTGTCATTTATTTTCCTTAATCTGTCTTCATGGTCTTTTAATTGTCTGTCTCTTTTTTCCTCAGTTTCCGTCTTTGCCATTAACTTGTCTTGTATGTCACTCACTCGTTCTTCCACCTCGTTAACCCTCGTCGTTAGGACATGTAGTTTGCATTGCATCTCATTCAATTGATTTTTAATTTCTGCCTGATTGGATCTAAATTCTGCAGTCATGAAGTGTCGTGAGTCCTTGATACTTTTTTCTAGAGCCACCAGTAGCTGTATAATAGTGCTTCTGAATTGGCTTTCTGACATTGAATTGTAATCCAGAGTTTGTAACTCTGTGGGAGAGAGGACTGTTTCTGATTCTTTCTTTTGAGGTGAGGTTTTCCTTCTAGTCATTTTGCTCAGTGCAGTGTGGCCAAAAACAAGTTGTATTGGGAAAAGGAGAGAAAGAGAGAGAATAAAAGAGAAAGAGAAAAAAGAAAAAGATAAAAAAAGGAAAAAAAGAGAAGAAAAAGAAAAAAAAGAAAGAAAGGTGAAAAAAAGGGGGTGGGGTGGGGGAAGCAATCAGAAATCAAAAGAAAAAAAAAACACGGGGGAGTATCTTCTGATTCTGTAGACTTTAAGTCCCTTGACTTCCCCTGGAACTGGTCCGTCCAGCTGGTCTTCTGGGGGAGGGGCCTGCTGTGCTGATTTTTAGGTGTTAGCACTTGGGGGAGCTGCTCTGCCCCTGCCTGGTACAGGGCTCAGTGGGGGTTGTTTACCCCGTGAGGCCCCAGGAGGAACAGCCAGAGTGGTTACGGCAGCTCTGGAAGCCTGGATTCAGCCTCCGCAGGAACTACGGGGCTCTCCGTCCCGTCCGCAGGGCCTGGAGGCTCCGGGCGGGGCCGCTGATCTGCTCAGCTCGGGGCAGGAGCTGTCCTGGGCCCTCCCAGCCTCTGCCTGTCCCGGGGGGAGGCCGGATCCTGGGCTGTGTCCCGGCGCCCTGTGCTCCGGGGCCTGCGCTGTTGGATTCGCGCTCCCGGTCGCGCAGCCGTCGCTCTGCGGAGCCGTCCGAGCCCTTCCGAGCTGCTCCGGGCCGCGCAGCCCCCTCCTTGAGAAGACTCAAATTAATAAAATCATGAATGAGAAAGGAGAGATCACTACCAACACCAAGGAAATACAAACATATTATGTTTTAAAAACATATTATGAACAGCTATACGCCAATAAATTAGGCAATCTAGAAGAAATGGACGCATTCCTGGAAAGCCACAAACTACCAAAACTGGAGCAGGAAGAAATAGAAAACCTGAACAGGCCGATAACCAGGGAGGAAATTGAAGAAGTCATCAAAAACCTCCCAAGACACAAGAGTCCAGGGCCAGATGGCTTCCCAGGGGAATTCTATCAAACGTTTAAAGAAGAAATCATACCTATTCTACTAAAGCTGTTTGGAAAGATAGAAAGAGATGGAGTACTTCCAAATTCATTCTATGAGGCCAGCATCACCTTAATTCCAAAACCAGACAAAGACCCCACCAAAAAGGAGAATTACAGACCAATATCCCTGATGAACATGGATGCAAAAATTCTCAACAAGATACTAGCCAATAGGATCCAACAACACATTAAGAAAATTATTCACCATGACCAAGTAGGATTTATCCCCGGGATGCAAGGCTGGTTCAACACTCGTAAAACAATCAATGTGATTCATCATATCAGCAAGAGAAAAACCAAGAACCATATGATCCTCTCATTCGATGCAGAGAAAGCATTTGACAAAATACAGCATCCATTCCTGATCAAAACTCTTCAGAGTGTAGGGATAGAGGGAACTTTCCTCGATATCTTAAAATCCATCTCCGAAAAGCCCACAGCAAATATCATTCTCAATGGGGAAGCACTGGGAGCCTTTCCCCTAAGATCAGGAACAAGACAGGGATGTCCACTCTCACCACTGCTATTCAACATAGTATTGGAAGTCCTAGCCTCAGCAATCAGACAACAAAAAGACATTAAAGGCATTCAAATTGGCAAAGAAGAAGTCAAACTCTCCCTCTTCGCGATGACATGATACTCTACATAGAAAACCCAAAAGCCTCCACCCCAAGATTGCTAGAACTCATACAGCAATTTGGTAGCGTGGCAGGATACAAAATCAATGCCCAGAAATCAATGGCATTCCTATACACTAACAATGAGCCTGAAGAAAGAGAAATTAAGGAGTCAATCCCATTTACAATTGCACCCAAAAGCATAAGATACCTAGGAATAAACCTAACCAAAGAGGTAAAGGATCTATACCCTAAAAACTATAGAACACTTCTGAAAGAAATTGAGGAAGACACAAAGAGATGGAAAAATATTCCATGCTCATGGATTGGCAGAATTAATATCTTGGGAAGTTTTTGATGACTGCTTCAATTTCCTCCCTGGTTATCAGCCTGTTTAGGTTTTCTATTTCTTCCTGTTTCAGTTTCGGTAGTTTGTGGTTTTCCAGAAGTGTGTCCATTTCTTTTAGATTGCCTAATTTATTGGCCTATAGCTGTTCATAATAAGTTTTAAAAATCATTTTTATTTCCTTGGTGTTGGTGGTGATCTCTCCTTTCTCATTCATGATTTATTAATTTGTGTCTTTTCTCCCTTCTTTTTAATAAGGTTGGCTAATGGATTGTCTATCTTATTAATTCTTTCAAAGAACCAACTCCTGGTTCTGTTGATCTGTCCCACAGTTCTGGTCTCTATTTCATTGAGTTCTGCTCGAATTTTAATTAACTCTCTTCTTCTGCTGGGCGTCGGGTCAATTTGCTGTTTTGTCTCCAGATCCTTTAGGTGCAAGGTTAGCTTTTGTATTTGGGTTCTTTCCTGTTGTTGGATGGATGCTTGAATTGTGATGTATTTCCCCCTGAGAACTGCTTTTGCTGCATCCCAAATATTTTGAACAGTTGTATCTTCATTCTCATTAGTTTCCATGAATCTTTTTAATTCTTCCTTAATTTCCTGGCTGACCCTTTCATCTTTTAGCAGGATGGTCCTTAACCTTCACATGTTTGAAATCCTTCCAAACTTCTTGTTGTGATTTAGTTCTAATTTCAAAGCATTGTTGTGTGAAAATATGCAGGGGATGATCCAAATCTTTTGGTATCAGTTAAGACCTGATTTGTGACCGAGTACATGGTCTTTTCTGGAAAAACTTACATGTGCACTTGAGAAGACGATGTATTCAGGTGCGTTTGGATATAAGTTTCTGTAATATCTGTGAAATCCATATGGTCCAGTGTATCATTTAAAGCTCTTGTTTTTTGGGAGATGTTGTGCTTAGAATATCTGTCGATTGTAGAAAGCACTAGATTGAAGTCTCCAAGTGTAAGTGTATTATTATCTAAGTATGTCTTAACTTTGGTTATTAATTGATTGATATATTTGGTCGCTCCCGCATTCAGGACATAAATATTCATGATTCTTAGGTCCTCTTGTTGGATAGATCCTTTAAATATGATATAGTATCCGTCTTCATCTCTTACTACAGTCTTTGGGACAAACTAATTTATCTGATATAAGGATGGCTATCCCTGCCATCCTTGAGGACCATTTGAATGGTACATGGTTCTCCAACCTTTTATTTTCAGGCTGTAGGTGTCCTTATATCTGAAACCAGTCTCTTGTTGACAGTCAATAGATGGGTCTTGCTTTTTTACCCAGTGTGAAACCCTGTGCCTTTTGATGCGGTCATTAATCCCATTCACGTTCAGAATTACTATGGAAAGATATGAATTTAGTGTCACCATGATACCTATTCAGTCCCTGTTTTTGTGGATTGTTTCCTTGGACTTTCTCTTTCTTTTGCAGGGCCCCCCTTAATATTTCTTGCAGAGCTGGCTTGGTGGTTATATATTCTTTCAGTTTCTGCCTTTCGTGGAAGCTCTTTATCTCTCCTTCTATTCTGAATGAGAGTCTTGCTGGATAAAGTATTCTTGGCTGCATGTTCTTCTTATTTAGGACCCTGAATATATCCTGCCAGCCCTTTTGGCCTGCCAGGTCTCTGTGGACAGGTCTGCTGTTATCCTAATTCTTCTCCCCATAGAAGTTAGGGATTTCTTGTTTCTTGCTGCTTTAAGAATCTTCTCTTTATCTTTGGAATTTGCAAGCTTCACTATTAAATGTAGAGGTGTTGAGTGGTTTTTAACTGACTTTAGGGAGTGATCTCTCTATCTCCTGGATCTGAATGCCTGTTTCCCTTCCCAATTTAGGGAAGTTCTCAGCTATGATTTGTTCATGTACACATTCTGTACATCTGTCCCTTTCAACGCCCTCAGGAACCCCAATTAAATGTAGATTTTCCCTTCTGAGGCTGTCATTTATTTCCCTTAACCTATCCTCATAGTCTTTTAATTGTTTTTCTCTTTTTTCCTCAGTGTCTGTCCTTGCCATCAACTTGTCTTCTATGTCACTCACTTGTTCTTCTACCTCGTTAACCGTCGTTGTTAAGACCTCCA
This sequence comes from Nyctereutes procyonoides, assembly GCF_905146905.1. Classification (NCBI taxonomy): domain Eukaryota; kingdom Metazoa; phylum Chordata; class Mammalia; order Carnivora; family Canidae; genus Nyctereutes; species Nyctereutes procyonoides. The sequence continues at coordinate 60,541,768 of NW_026575047.1, read as the reverse complement.
GTTTGGATTGCATGTAATTTAATTGATTTTTAATTTCGGCCTGATTAGATCTAAATTCTGCAGTCATGAAGTCTCTTGAATCCTTTCTGCTTTTTTCTAGAGCCACCAGTAGCTTTATAATAGTGCTTCTGAATTGGCTTTCTGACATTGAATTGTAATCCAAATTTTGTAACTCTATGGGAGAGAGGACTGTTTCTGATTCTTTCTTTTGAGGTGAGTTTTTTCTTATAGTCATTTCACTCAGTGTGTAGTGGCCAAAAACAAGTTGTACTGAAAAAAGGAGAAAAAGCAAAAAGAAAAGAAGAAAAAAAAGAAGAAAGGGGGGTGGGGAAACAACAGATACAAACAGGAAAGAAAAAAAGGGGGGAGTATCATCTGATTCCATATAGTATAAATCTCTCAACTTCCCCTGGAACTTTCCAATGCTGCTTGGTCAATAACTTCCTTTCCCCCTGACCTTCTAGAGGTCTTCTGCCTTCTGTGCTGATCCTCAGGTGCCTTCACCTTTGGGAGCTGCCCAGCTCCCTGCCAGGTGTACAGCTCAGTGGGCGTTGTTTATCCTGTGAGGCCCCTGCTCAGTCCTAGGTACAGGGTGACACCAGTAGGGACAACAACAGTGGCAGAAGCCAGCTGTGCAGCCCTGGAGTCAGCTCCTGCAGTAACTACCATCGATCCTAGTCCACACGGGCCTGGATGTTCCGGGGGCGCCTGCTGATGTGCAAGCTCGGGGCCACCCAGTGGCAGGAGCGTCCTGGCTGTCCTGTGTCCTCCCAGCTTCTGCCTGTCCCAGGGGAGCACTGGATCTTGGGCTGTGTCCCCCAGTGCCCTGGGCTCCAGGGCCTGTGACCCTATGAATGGACCTAAAGTACCACGATGTATAATTTAAAAGCATCAGAGTAAATTTTGTGTGAAGTTAACTTATCCTTTATTACAAATAAAACTCATAAACCATTATACAGGTTAAAGGAAAACTCAAAATATAGAAACAGTGAAATGACAGGAGAGTGCAAGCCTCCGTTGGGCTGCAGCCATCACGAGCCCCGTGGTAGGAGCTGGGGCAGGCTCTTGAGGTGGTTCAGGGTGTTGCTCAGGGGTCGAAGCCAGTTGCTCCGGAGGCAGGTGGTGGCTCTAGCACTTTGGGGACCCCGATTGCAGATGCCGGGGCCTACTCCTCCTCCGGGGTGGCCGAGGGTGCAGGTGGCTCCTCCAGGGTGGAGCAGTGAAATAGAGCAGTGACCACTATCTGCAGGGGCTTCGACTCAGCAGCCGGTATCTCAGTTTGGGCCAAGCCCTCAGCTCCAGCAGCCAGGACCTGCTTGATCACTTCAGGCCCTGAAGGTGCAGTAGGCCCCACAGTCGGAGCTGGGGTGGGCTCTTGAGGTGGTTCAGGGTGTTGTTCTCGGGCCGAAGCTTAGCTCCAAGAAGACAAAGTATCATCACCAGGATGGACTTTCCACATCTCTCCCAAATCAAGGACACTCTTCCTACCACTCAACGTGTGTGAGTGCAAGAGCCCTGGGAGGTCTCCCCAGAATGCAGCCCATGGGGATGCGGGTGTGAGCCTACCCACTTCTCCCAGCCCAGCTGCAAGGAGGCTTGATCTGTGGGGCCCACCCTGTCCCAAACTCAGCCACCCCCGGTCCTCCTCACCCCTAGCCTCTGGCTCTGCTGCATGGAGGTGTCTAAATAGTTTGAGGTAACACTGGGCACGGTGTTCCAGGTCTGAGCCTGGCATGCGCTGCCTCATGAATTCCAGCAGCTTTTTCAGGGAGGGAAATTCTGGGAGCTGATGAAAATCCTCCTGATAGTACTCCAGCCAAATGTCCAGGATGCAGGAGATCGCCCTGGGGAGGGACAGGCGGGCACAGGCGTCAGAAGACAGGGCTCCCTCACACACAGGTGTTCCAGGGAAGCCCTGCAGGAACCAGGGCCCCCTGCCTCCTGCTCGGGGCTGTCGGAGGCCAGTCCAGCTCTTTGTCCACCTGCCACCTGGCGGTCCTTGCTGCCAAAGGCCTGCTCACTGAGGAGGGGCTGCCATGAAGCCTCTGTGCATGGGAGCCCATGACCAGTGGTGTGACTATCACTGTCTTTCCTGGGGAAGCGGGACTCCCTCCTAAGCCTGGCTACCTGCCCACTTGCCCCTTGAATCCACCGGCAGGTGTCTGGGGAGGGAGGCATCTGACCTGTCATTGCCCTCACTGCACAGACTGTTGCTCTGGGAATGTCCAAGTGAGGAGGGCTTGGGCTCTGTGTCTTACCATGGCCTTGCCAGGAGCCACCCGGTACCGCCACCTTCCCTCCTGTGGCTCTGTGCTGCCTCACTCACGAGGGGCCTCCAGGGGGTGTCCTTCCACTGACTCTAATCTCTCATCTCCCACGGGGTGAGTGCCCTCTGGTCTGTGAGCCCTCACTGGCCCTCCTGAGCACCTCCTGTCCACCCAGGTCCAGGTGCCACCAGATTGGTGAGTGAGATGCTCCCCACACCCTCTTCCCTAGGTCCCAGGTGTGGGGTAGACAAAGGGTTTGGAGGGGGTGGGCATGGAGAAGGTCTCCCTTAAGGGTCCCAGTGCTCTCCCACAAAGCCCGCACCCCATCCATGGCTCTCCTTTGCTCTTTTCCTGAAGGGCCCTTAGACTTTGACCCTGTCACAGGAATTGCAGATGTGTGGGGTGAGGGTCCCCCCGATCCACAGCCCCCTCACTGCCCTCCTGGAGAGGGAAGGCCCTCCTGCAGGAGCGAGAGCTCAGTCACATTTTCCACCACTGCAGGACAGCATCATTGTCACCATAGGCAGCTATGATGCATCCATATCTAGAGAAGGGCGGGGGGCATCACACGAATCGTCCTGTGGACATGACCTCTCATCATGAGGGCTGTCACCCTCTGACCCCTGACTAGTCCTGAGCCCTGGGAGGCCATCAGCTCTGTGCTTGGGGCCACCGGCAGCTCCCGGAGAAGTGCCTGCACCTGCTGGGGCTTCCTGAATGCTTGAGGAATGAAAGGGCTCTGGCCAGGCACATGGCCAATATCTGAGTGGGCCTGGGGCACCCCAGGGTCCCCAGGGTCCCCCAGTCTGGTTGCCCCATGACACAGACCCCCAATGGACTCTCAAACCTCCCTTTCAGTGGGAAAACAGGCCAGCTCAAGACCCTGGTAGCTGTGGGGGAGGAGGCACAGGCTTCGTCATGGGGAGAGAATGACGGCTGATGAGCACAAGCACAGCCCCTCTAGCCGATCTGCCACAGGACAGGCCCTGGGGGCTTCCCTACAGGACCCCACTAGGCCCTGTGTGACTCTACTCCAGTCAGAGGAGCAGCGCGAGGGGCCAGGAAGCTCAGAAATATTCCCCAGACTCCCAACCAGTAGGTGGCCCATCCCACTGGGCTGTGGAGAGTCAGGGTGCTCACTTGGTAAACAGCAGGTCCAGCATCTCTTCAGTGCTGGCAAATTCATTACAGTTTTCTAAGAAACTGAAAATAGAGATGATGTCCCTGTGCAGCAAGGCGGGCAGCAGTTGTTGTACTTCGTGCTCCTGCAGCTCCGTCCAGCTGGGCTTCGTTGGGGAGATCAGATTCCACTTCATGGCCGAGGCCCTTTCACCCTGAGATGGGATAGAGGGGACATGCAGCCTGTGCTGTAGCCACCAGGAGGCCTGGGAATTGGAGCGCAGACCAAAGCCCGACCTCTAGGCAGCTGCGGGGGGTGTTCAAGAGTCCCCACAGCAGGAACACGGGGCTTTCTTTAGAGTAGTTGGTGAAATCAATCAGGGAATGGATCTGATCAATGAACGGAGAGTGTTTGAAATGGTTGTAAATACTGCTTGTAAAGAAAATACATCTCAGTACTTCTTTATTACACCAAAGCTCCTGCAGAATCTTCCTTATTCTGAGAAGATGACCGTATTGTTTGTCTACAATGGTCCTCATATGTTGGAACCTAACAGATGGAATTTAAAGGCTTTCCAAAGCCGGCGGCGCCGTATCACATTCACTCAACCTTCTCAATAAAAGTAAAGAGGGGGATCCCTGGGTGGCTCAGCAGTTTGGCGCCTGCCTTTGGCCCAGGGCGGCATCCTGGGGTCCCGGGATCGAGTCCCGCGTCGGGCTCCCGGCATGGAGCCTGCTTCTCCCTCTGCCTGTGTCTCTGCCTCTCTCTCTCTCTCTCTGTGTCTATCATAAATAAATAAATAAATCATTAAAAAATTTTCTAAAAAAAAATAAAATAAAAAATAAAAGTAAAGAGCAGAAACGGAGCATTTTTGGTTAAATCCTATTTATGAGTATGGCTCACCTGAATAAAAGATTCGTTAAGACAAAAAAAAAATTAAACTATTCTTAAAATGTCAAAAAAAAACTGATTTTTGCTATTTATTATCCTTTCCTTTTTTTAATAAATTAATTTTTATTGGTGTTCAGTTTACCAACATACAGAATACCACCCAGTGCTCATCCCGTCAAGTGTCCCCCTCAGTGCCCGTCACCCATTCACCCCCACCCCCCCGCCCTCCTCCCCCTCCACCACCCCTAGTTCATTTCCCAGAGTTAGAAGTCTTTATGCTCTGTCTCCCTTTCTGATATTTCCCACACATTTCTTCTCCCTTCCCTTATATTCCCTTTCACTATTATTCATATTCCCCAAATGAATGAGAACATACACTGTTTGTCCTTCTCCAATTGACTTACTTCACTCAGCATAATTCCCTCCAGTTCCTTTCCTGCTTTTCAGGTTGAGGAGGCATTATACGTGTTCATAAGTGTTTTTCTTTCCTTCTGATATAAAATTCTTACTTTGTTCCCATCGAAGGAACTCTTTAAGAATAAGGCAAAAGTTAATTAAACTATTCTTAAAATGTCAAAAAAATCTTTTTTAAAGATTTATTTATTTATTCATTCAGAGAGAGCGAGAGAGAGGCAGAGACACAGGCAGAGGGAGAAGCAGGCTCCATGCAGGAAGCCTGACGTGGGACTCGATCCCGGGTCTCCAGGATCACACCCCGGGCTGCAGGCGGCACTAAACCGCTGCACCACCAGGGCTTTTTTTTTTTTTTTTTTTTTTTTTACTCGCTGCTAACATTTGAAAAAATCAGATTTCCAATAAAAATCCGGAACTCTGGCTTCTCTTGGAAAGTTGGGGGATCTGGCCATGCCGGTCCAGCATTTCCATGCGGCAACAATCCATGCAGTTGTATAAGGATGGGTCAAACGCCGGAGCACGCCCTCTACGGTTTGTCACAGGCCCCGCTCCCCCTAATCGTCTCTCAGCCAGCCTCTTGCACTCTGATGTATTACTTGCCTGGCCCACCAGCTCTGGTGTCTGAGTTTGTGCACCGGGCCAGGGGGTAAAGGATACCATCCTTGGGCCCTACATCTGGTCCCATGGCACTGGCCACACCTCTTCTCTCTTCTCCATCAAGGAGGGTTCCAGAGCTTCAACTGCTACATAAGGAAAAGTGCAGACCATGCATTTAACGTCTGACTTCCAGAATGAAGAGGTCTTAATCAACAACGTAAAAGAAAGTAAAAGTCCGAGTGCAGGTTTGAGAAGAAACTCCATAAAAGGCAGAAGTGGCACTGGTATGTGTGGTGGAGAAAAGAAGCACAGAAGGCGCTCTTCATGTTATTCCGACGGGCAGAGTTTATATTTGGAAGAAAATGGAAATCACGAATCTCCCTACCTTGCGAGCAGCTCTGTAGAAATTGGTCTAGAAAATTCTGAACTGTATAAATATTTATCTGACTCCATCGAGCAAACCTTTCAGAGAACAAACAGCAAAACAAAAGTAAGACGCAGCACATGGCTACGGAAAGATTTGGAAGATGAAGGGCTCGTGTGGATTTCACTTCCATGTCCTTCCACTTCCTGCACTTCCCAGAAAACGAAAAGGAGAAGGATATGTACAGTTGACAGCAGAGGATTTGGAGGCCTGTCCCTCTCTAAAGAAACTGTGTCTTCTGGACAGAAACCGAGTATGCCATTCCCTGTATCAGGTAAAGAAAACAGAGAGGGCTTTGCTGCTGGTTCTTCCAGTTTACCTGGAAAGAGGAGGAAGAGTGTCTGCACATCTGTACTCGCAAATACGAGAGATACTACTACTCAGGCAAAATGCTACAAAAGAAGAACCTCTCTCAGCCAGAAGGGAGAGAGCTCTCTGAAGGACTTCCAAAGAATCGAACATGTCCAGGAACTAAAGCAATAGCTGGCATTTCCTACAGAACGCAGGGCAGCAGAGAAGGTAACCATCCATGCTCAAAAGATTCATTCATTCCAGTTCATGTCCCTTGTTCAGCTTCAGTGTTTTAAAAGTTTCAAATAAAATCATGAGTTGAACTTAAAAAAAAAAAAAAGCCTGTGGCTCAGTCACTTAGCATCTGACTCTTGGTTGTGGCTCAGGTCATGGCCTCAGCATCCTGAGATCCTACCCCTGGCAGGCTCTGAGCTTGGGGCAGAGTCAGCTTGAGGAGCCTGTGTCTCCCTCTCCTACTCCCTGCTCTCTGCCTGTCTCTTAAACAAACAAGACAAACTATCCAATAAAGAAATTATCTTAGAGGATAAATGTTCAAAAAAAATTGGATCAATACAAGGACCTCAAGTGGGAGAGGTTAGTATCCCAGGTCCGATTGTCAGCTGAGAGTTGACAGCACCCCAGTGCGTTAATGGCTTCACCCCTTGAATTTGACCACACATCCCTCTCTCGAGGTGCCAACTTGGAGACCTTTCCTTGGGTGGGAGGGCTCAGGGTGTGAAGGCTGTAGGGTGTTCAGCGCCGCCCTGTGATCTGGCAACAGAAGGGAATCGTATCGAAGTCCTGCATCAGTGAAGGGCTCAGTGGCTGTGGGAACCAACTGGCCTTCTGACATGTTGTGCAGCACACGAGGCCCCTGTGCCTGACCCCGGAAGGGGGGGCAGGAATGTCCTCCTTCACAACCTAACTGCACAGCAATAGACATTGTACCGTGAGCCCCATGTCCCTTTGGGAAAAAGTCTCCCAACTCACCAGGACCATGCTCAAGCCTTGGAGAAGGTGGAGAAGGACCTCAGGCCAATGGGGTCTCCAGGGAGCACCAGTTAGGAGAAAGCATAGCACAGTGCAAACTACTGGAGACCATGTGCGATGAGACATGGTGTGTCTCTTTTTAAAAAGTTTTCATTATTCATGAGAGACAGAGACAGAGAGAGGCAGACACACAGACAGTGGTAGAAGCAGCCCCCATGCAGAGAGCCCGAGGCGGGACTTGATCCTGGGCAGAAGGCAGGCGCTAAACCACTGGGTGACCAGGCATCCCCTGAAGACTCTATTCTGATATTCTCACAAATCTGTGCACAGGGACTCTGCATCTGGCCCAGGCAGGGGCAGGGCCATGGGGGCAAGTTTGGGGAGAAGGGGAATCCAGACTCATGTGGGAGCAGGTGTCTAGGGGGGAGCCCAGGGGAGTAGCAGGCTGGCTTCTGGGCCCCAGGGCCCTTCGTGCTGCACGGGGCCCTGGGTGTCAGGTGGCCCCAGGCCCTGCACTCACCTTGAGCCCACGCTGGCCTCTGTTAGCTGTGCAGGGCAATTCCCAGTTCCTTGAGGTGGTGGGGCAGATGACCTCTTCCTCCCGCTCCCGCCCCCAGTCCTGTGTGGAGCTCTGTGAAGACAGTGCTTGGAAGCCAGGCGGGAGGCATCAGTGCCCTGTCTGGCTGCCTCGGCTGGGCCGCATACCCAGCTGACTCCATTCCAGACACACCACAGCACAGTCAGCACACACACCTCCCCCAAGGAGAGAAAAGGGATGCAGCTGCAGGGCCTTGGGCTAACTCTGGGTCGGGTAAGAGGCACCTCAGGAATTCTCTTTCCACCCTGCCCACCATGACATCAGGGTGACCCTGAAGGGATCACCGGGGAACCTGCTGCACTGCAATGTCCTCCAGTCTGGATGCGACCTGCCCACACATCCCTGTTTCCCTGAACCTGAGGAGGAGGGGATGGGACTGCCCAGGATGGCTGGCACAGGTGGGCTGGCCTGGCCTGCGCTGCTTTTACCTTATGACACTTCCTGATAAATGCCCTGAGGCATTGGCTTTTATGGTGGAGCCAAAGCCTACAGCATTTGAACAAGTGGCATCCCTGGGGTTCCTGGAAGCCAGAGTCCCCAGAGGTGGGCAAGCAGCAAGAGAACATCTTCCAGTAGCGGATGTCTCCAGCCAAGTGAGCCTGAGGTGGGGCTGCACTAGAATGCGGGTGCCTGGTTACAGGGGTTCCAAGTTCTGTTGGGCTCTGCTGTCAAGGAAGTGACCTCACTGCCTGGGACCCCCTTCCTGAGTCCACTCCTGGAGGAAGCTTCAGGAGCAGCGCTCGGGGCTGCCGATGGCTCCCCCCTCCCTGCAGGCAATGGCCTGTGCACACAGTGACACAACTGCACCCCTCTCCACAGGCCCCAAGGAAGGACTGTGTGCAGCCAGGGCCCCAGCCTGGAAACACACCTGGGTTCAGACACAACTTTCCGTTCTTCCCTGGTTTTGACCCCGGAGAAGCCATTGTGCCCGTTGGGGATGGTCTGTGTCTTGCCTGTGGGATAGGGATTTTCCTAGCGGATGCTTCCTCCAGACATCCCCAGGCCACTGTGGCATCATATCTATGACATTGGAGACGGGTGTCACATGCAGGAAATACCTCCAACCACATGTTCTTCCTTGGTGTGTACATGCATCCAGGCCCACATGGTCCTGTGTGCAAACAAGTGGGCACGAGTACTCTCATTCTGGAGGCCCAGAAGATGACAGTCCCACTGGGGCAGGGATGGGCAATAGCTGCCCACAATCCTAGGCTCCTGAATATAAGGCAAACCCTACAGAATGTGTCAGAGTCTTGGCCTAGAAGGTGTGAGGCTGTCCTTATCCTGAAACCCTGCCCGTCATGTGTTAAGGGCCATTCCCTCATTTCCACTGGGTGAGCTGTGGACAGCGATGCACCCAGTGGGTCGCCCTGACCTGGGCTCTAGGAAACCTGCTGTCAGAAACAGAACTGTAAGTAGACAGTAGGCACTGAATCTCCAGCTTGACCACCAACTGAACTGAAATCATTTTGTGTATCCATGCACACTGACAGAGAAACAGAGAAATGGATGTAAATGTAGACACATATGCAGAACTAGGGAGTTAGCAGAGGAGAAGTAACATCATTGAAGATCATTAAATAAAAAAAGAAATACAACTGAATCTTGAATGGAGAAAATGGAGTAATTAAAATAGAACCATGAAAAATAATTCATCAAACCAAAAAGCAGAAAGTGGGATAAAGAAGCAGGAGCAGATTGGTGACACAAAGAAAGCAGCAAGCCTCGAATATAAGTATGATCCTGCCTCACGGATTCCGTGGAACAGAAGTCGAGCAACAAGCAGCACATTCCAGCAAAGGCCTAAGAGAATTATTTTGTTTTGTTTGTTTTTACTTAAATATTTTTATTTCTTTTTTCCATGAGAGTGACAGAGAGTGAGAGAGGCAGAGACATAGGCAGAGGGAAAAGCAGGCTCCGTGCAGGAAGCCTGATGGGGGACTCAATCCCAGATCCCAGGATCAGGCCCTGGGCCGAAGGTGGACGCTCAACCCTGGAGTCACCTGGGGGTCTTAGACTAAGCTAATTATTGAATAGACTGTGTTTTTTCCAGTGGTCTACTGCTTTTTTGTTTCTTTATCATTTATTTCTGCTCAATCATGATTCTTTCTCTCCTTCTTTTGCCTTTAGGCATTAATTACTGTTCCTTTCCTAGCTTCCTTAGCGGTAAGGCTCGGTTGTGTATTTGCACCTCTTCTTGCATCTTGAGGTAGGCCTGTATTGCAGTATACTTTCCTCTTAGGACCACTTATAGACAAGTAGAGCTTTACCTCCAATGTCAGCAAAAGTTTGACACTGTCTGTTTTCATTTTCATTTGCTTCCATGTATTTTTATTTCATTTTTAATTTTCTGATTAACCCTTTTATTGTTTAGTATGGTATTCTTTAACCTCCATGCATTTGTGGTTTTTCCAACTTTTTCCTTGTGATTGACTTTAGGCTTCATAGCATTGTGGTGAGACATTATGCATGATATGATCTCAGTCTTTTTGTATTTGTTGTGCCCTGATATGCGACCCAGTGTGTGATCTATTCTGGAGAATATTCCATGTGCATTCACGATGAACGTGTTCTGGTGCTTTCAGACAAAATGTTCTGAATATATCTGTGAAGACCATCTGGTCCAGTTTGTTATTTAAACCATTTTTTCCTTGTTGATTTTCAGGTAGATGATCTGTCTGTTGCTCTAAGTGGGTGTTAATGTCTCCTAATATTTTTTACTTCAGTGACTTTAAGTTTGTTATTAGTTGATTTTTAGGTTTGGGTGCACCAGTTTGGGGGGCATAAATATGTACAACTGTTAGATGTTCTTGTTGGATAGATCCCTTTATTATATTATAGTCCCCTTTTTCATCTCTTCTTACAGTCTTTAGTTTAAACTCTAGTTTGTCTGATGTAAGTGTGGCTGCTGACTTTCTCTTGATGTCCATTTGCATGGTACATGGTTTTCCATCCGCTCACTTTGAATCTCTAAGTGTCTTTAAGTCTAAAATGAGTTTCTTGTAGGCAGCATAGAGATGAGTCGTGTTTTTTATCCATTCTGATATCCTGTGTCCGTTGGTGAGAGCAGTTAGTCTGTTTCCCTTCACAGTGAGTGTTGATAGATATGAATTTAGTGCCATTGTGTTACTTGTGAGGTTGCTGTTCCTGTAGATTTTCTCTCTTCCCTTGTAGTCTTTGTAGCTTGTGATCTATCCTTCTTTCCCTCTTGAAAAGTTCCCTTTAATATTTCTTGCAGGGGTAATGTAGTGGTCATGAACTCCTATTGTTTTTGTCTGTCTGGGAAACTCTTTCTCCCCTTCTATTCTGAATGACAGCCTTGCTGGAAAAGGATCTTTGGCTGCATATTACTCCCATTCAGCACATTGAGTATATCATGCTTCTCCCCTCTGATCTATTAGGTTTCTGTGGAGAGATCTGCTGCTAACCTTATTTCTCTTCCGCTATAATTATGCAGGGGACAATCCCAATCTTTTGGTATTGGTTAGGACCTGATTTGTGACCCAGTAATTTAATTTAGGGATTTCTTTTCCATTGCTGCTCTCAGGATGTTTTCCTCATCTCTATATTTTGCAAATTCTACTCTAATATGTCTTGGTGTTGGCCTGCTTTTGTTGATTCTGGCCAGAGTTCTCTGTGCCCCCTGGATTTGGATGTCGCTTTCCTTCAGCAGATTAGGGAGGTCTTCAGTATAACTTCCTAGGGTAAGCTGTCTGCCCCATTTCCCTGGGACACCTATGCTCTTCCTGTTATTATGCTTTATGAGGTCACCAGTTCTTTAAGTCTATATTTGTGATTTTTTTCTTTCCTTTGACTTTTCAGCTTCATTATTCCCCATAATGTAATTTTTCAAATCACTTCTTCATTATTCTGCTTCTTCTATCATTGTGCTCATTGTATATGGTGGATTTTGCATCTCAATTACAGGATTTTTTTTCAGACTGACAAGTGTTTAAATCTTTTATCTCTGTGGTAAGGGACTCTCTGGTGTCTCTATGCTTTTCTTAAGCCCAGAGAGTATCCTTAGATGCTGTTTTAAATTCTGGGTGAGGCATATCACTTATATCTGCTGAAATAGATCCCTGGCTATGACCTTTTTTTTGTTCTTTCTTTTGGGATGAAGTCTTCCCTCTTGGCATTTTGCCCAAGTCTCTGTCTTCTAGGTGTTAGGAAATCCTTTGTGTTTCCTTGTCATGGGGTGATGACTGTATTAAGAAGAGGTTGTATGCTAACCAGGCAGGGCCTGGGCTTCAGGAAGTGTCTGGAGTATGCTGTGTACTCTGCTGCTGTGTTTTGGCAGCTCTTTCCCTCAGGTCACCTGTGCAGTGTTTCCGCCTGCCTGCAGTGAGGCCCTTGTCCAGTGTGTGGTGAGTTTTACCTAGGAGTGCTGTGGTCATCTGGGTAGAAAGGCTAGATTTAGTATCCTCTAGAGCTGGTGTTCTATCACTCCATGGTCTGTAGACTTAGGTGTGGGGAGTGGGTGCTGGTTGTCTGGAGGGGAGAGGCCCAGCTGCCGTTCCGGGTCTCAGGTACACTTGCCCTCATAAGAAAGCACCTGCAGAGCATAAGGGGATGGGGATTGTTGTAAGTTTCTCAAGCTCCCACTTTTTTCTATATACTGCTGCCTGAAGTCCTCAGTGTTGACTAGGAGCGGAAAAAAAATGGCATCATGCATTCAGTGTTCACACCCACAGCTATTCAGGAAGCCATCATAGAAGAGGGAACCATGTCCTCTCATTGACCCCAGGCTTCCCTCAGATTCCTGCCTTCCCCCTGTCTGTGTCTGAGCTGTCTGACCCACAGTGGCTCAGTGCTCCTGTCTTAGCTCATGCATGCAGGCTGGGTTTCAAAACTCCAAATTTTAGGGACCCAGTGTGGGATGGAGCCACATTAATCCTCTGGGGGAGGATCTGGCCCATTGTGGCTGGTGCCACTATGCCCCTAAAAGGCAGTCACGCGAACACACCGGGGTTTGCAGTTTATGGTGAAGCACGGTGAAAAAACCAGTCTCCAGGTTAGCTGCCCTCAGCAGCTGGCTCTGCTCCTATGGTAATGCGTGGGGAATTTCAGTGCTGTCTGCTGCCTGTTTTGTCCCTGAGCGGCAGTGCCACCTCTCCCCGATGCACTGCAGTGGGCCCCAGGGTATCCTCAGACATGCTGTCTGCTGCTGGACCTCTGCCCCCACTCCACCAGGAGCACTTCAGAGCTGGCCAGGCTCCACTCATGGGGACGGCATGGAGTTCTGAGACTCCAGACTCTGAGCTCCACTGCTTCCAAGAACTTTCTATAATCAGCCCCTTTGGCTTTCTCCCCTCGACGGCTTTGGAGAATGTTTCTCTTGTGGAGTGCCCCGCGCATGTCCTCTCCCACACGCACTCTCCTCTCTCTCCATGATTTTTACTATGCTTTTTATATTTTTTTATATTTAAAATTTTTTCTTTCATGAGAATTTATTTCATTTTAATTAGTGAAAACATTATTAATGATATGAAACTAATGTATGACTTGTGGATGAGGCACTGAGCTCTCTGGAACCCCCATCCTGTATAAACAAAACTCTCCCTCCATCTTAAGCCTCTTGCAGGCTCACTCCATTTTCTGCTGTCAGTGGAACCTTGAGCTGACCTTGAGCTCCTATGTACAAGGGGACTAAGGCCACTCCAGACCATCACTGTCCCCTCCCTGAGACTCATGGCAGCTGTTGGCATTACTCTCTCCTCCACTGTTTGCTGTCATTAGCAAAGCTGGTCTCTTTCCCTCGTGTGTCTCCCCCCTATCCTCGGTCCTCATCATCTTTCTTGACAGCTTCAATATCTACATGGATGACCCGCCGAATGCCCTGGCTCCTCGCTTCCTCAGGTTCCTATGGCCAAAGAATGACCTTTACTTCCACTCAGTACTGTCATCCTCTCCCATTTTGTATACACCTCACCAAAACTTGTATCACCTTCAAAATATTACACACAGTAACCCCAATTCATCTTCTATGACACTTCCACCATATTTCACATTTATCACGACATAAAATCCATTGACTTCTCCATCTCCATCTGCCTTTTCCTTTGTTCACATTTCTTCTCCTCATTAGGCTCCATGGCCCATCACTGTAATGACCTAGCACCTCTCTCTCTCTCCACCACACTTGTCTGAACCTGGATGCCCACAGCCCCAAGTCTGCACCCAAATGTTGAACTTTGCCAGATATGCACAACAGGGCAAATCGGCTTTACAATTCATGATCCCACAGTCCAGATGACCCCTCTTTGTAACCTACCACCCTAGTGTTTTTATTGCTGGTAAGATTACTGTCCCTGTTTCCAGGAGAAACATTTTTTTCTCTCCTCTTATACCTTCTACTCTTCCCAGGTGCTCGCTCCAATCTTTCATCACCTGAGCTTATACTTGGTTGAGAAAGCGGGAGCTATCAGATGCTTACTTCCTTACTTTCCACCATCAAATTCACAAACTTACTTGCATCCATTCTGTTGTTTACCTTTCCCTTTCCTCATCAACTGAAGGAATGCTTCCTTTCTTATCAAAGTCTAATCCTTCCACGTGTTTTCTGGTTCCCATCCCATCTCAAGGAATTTGCTCCTTCGTAATCTCTTTTTTTTCCTGCAGTAACTTTTTTTCCTTAGCTCATTTGCTATGTCATACTAACACAGGATCTTCCATCTTTTAGCATTTCAGCATATGCTCGGCAAGACTAAGAGTTAAGTCTCTAGTTATGTCATTGGGTAGACATCCCATAAAACCAACACACTCACATGCACATATATGTGAACCCAACATCTAACAAGTAATTTTCTGAGTTTCAACTAATTTGTCTTTTCACCCTTAAAAACCTGTATCCCATATTTAGATTCAGCATCCTTTCTGAGGTTATTATAAGCTGTGGTAACCTTAACTTATGGAATAAACCTTTTTAAATGGATTTTTTTCTCATTCAATTATTTAGGTTCAATGTTTATGTGACAGTGTTGAGAACTCTGAATATGTTTCCATCATATTCAAAGTATTTCTACTCTCTGGACACCTCAGGGTAATTTCTGACATTATGACAAATATAAAAACCTGAATGACTGAACCTGTGAGTGCAAGAAGTTATATTATGGCATTATAAAGTAGCTCTCAAAAGAACCCATTCAGTCATATATATTAGAGTTCATTTCTATAAAACAAAATTTCACACTAGGGAATCTCAGGAATAGTTGCTTTATATGGTTCTAGGGTTTGTTTCAAGCACAACAGGAAAAAAATGCTTCTGGCATTTCCAGAAGAATACAAGAGGGAAGATGGATCTTGATATTGTTGGCCATAATTCTTAGCTGCAGTATTGACAAAATATGACTATATATATTTTGTGGAATTTGTTTAAACTTATGAATTTTTATATTTAGTAGCTAATATAAATAAAATACAAATAAGCAAACATTTTTGTTCGTATATATAAATAGGCAAATTTAAATCTGTCAAAAAATAACAATTGAAGTATGGTAGATTTCTTTGGTCTTCCTCTTCACTTTGGTTATCTCGCCTTTGGAAGACTCCTCCTCCACTGGCTTCCATGATACCCATCTCCTTTTCTTCTGACCTCTTTGTCTACTAAGGAGTTTATTCTCCTTTGATGGTCTCTGTTCCTCCAATCCCTGCTTCTCACTTTATTCTCTCTCTGGGGATCTCACTCATGCCTTTTCACCAACTGCAGATGACTTCCATGTGTCTTCTTTGAGCCCACATTGCTCTTTAGAACTTTAAAATCAAGGATGTATCTTCCTTCTAGGAATCTACTTGTGTGATCCATGGGCACCGCAAGCATCACATGCCCCAAACTCATGTAACCCTTCTCCCAAATATGTTGCTCCTTCTGTGTTCCCTTGTTCAGCAGATAACAACCTTTTCCCAATGTGAAACATTGGGGCTTATCTGAGGCTTCTTTCTCTCCCTTGCCTTAAAATTAATTGTTCAATATCTCCTATTGAAACTATAGCCTAAATATCTTTTAAGTTTCTCTATCATCTCCATCTTCACTTTTGATGCTTTGATTGATGAATCAATATTTCTGTAATATTCCATATTTTTCTCCCTTTTTTAGAGACAACTTGTGAATCTGCTCCTTACATTTTGTCAGAAGGATTTTCTTAATATGTACATAATGTCATGTCCCTTCAATGCTCAAAATCCTTTAATGTCTCTTCTTTATTTTTAAGGCTTTTTAAAATTTTAATTCCAGTTAACATACAGTGTTATATGTTAGTTTCAGGTGTACAGTATAGTGATTCAACACTTATATACAATACCCAGGGTTCATCATGACAAGCATACTCCTCAAAACCCACCACTTCTTTCACCCATCCCCTCACCCTCTTCGTCTCTGGTAATTATTAGTTCCCTCTAATTTAGGGTCTGTTTCTTGGCTTGTCTCTTTTTTCTTTATTTATTTGTTTTGTTTCTTAAATTCCACTTATGAGTGAGTGAGTCATATGAATACCTCCCCTTTACTCTCAGGAGAACATTCATACTTAGAGTAATCTACAAGGTGTTTTGATATTATCTTTCTCCCATTCATACCCATTGCACCAGGATTGATCATAAACTGCATTTGAAAAGGGAGACAGAACATGAGAGACTCCTAACTCTGGGAAACGAACAAGAGGTGGTACAAAGGGGGGTGGGGGTGACTGGGTGACGGGCACTGAGGGGGGCACTTAATGGGATGAGCACTGGGTGTTATGCTATATGTTGTCAAATTGAACGCCAATAAAAAATTAAATAAACTGCATTTGATTTGCAAATATTGCTCTGCTGCCTCGCCTCTCTGACTTTGAACACACTGTTTGCTGTCTGTCCCTGGAGTGACTTTCTTCCATTTGCTGCCTAGCTGACTCCCACTTGTCTCTGTGAGAGTGAGCTCAAGCAACATCTCACCTAGGAAGACTGTTCAAGTCTGATTAGATATCTCCCTATGTGCTAACACACTCTTCTGTTCATACAGCTATCAGGCAATATAATACAGCAATACTCATTTATCTTCTTGTCTGTGTCCTTCACTGGACTGTGAAATTCCTAAGCGTGATGCTCTGTCTTTTTAATCTCTATATCCACATGACCTAGCAAGTAATACAAACAAACATTAAATAGAAATCTGTGTTAACAACTCCTATCAAAGAATATCAGTACATTGGGTTATCCAAGTATTATAGTTGATACTGAAATTGAGCATTGGTGGTGATACCCACAATTAAACATCCATTTTTCTCAGCATCAAGTGACCATAGATTTGTTGCCATGGAAAGGAAAAAGTAAATTTTAAAATGGTCTGAGGAAAGTTGCCCTAATGATTGTAAATCCTCTAATGGCATTATGCTAGCACCATTAGTTACAGATTTTGTTCCAAATTCTCAATGCATTTTTACTTACATGAGAAACCTAACTATTTTCAAACACTCTCAGTCTCACTTACGGTTTCTAACTTGCATCCAGCTGAAATGTAGCTAGCTGGAGATTTTGAAAGGAAATACTCTTTCACCATTTATACAAGTGCTGCAGCTTCTATAATCTTTAGGAGGCTCATATGAACCACTAATTTGTGACAAGATGAGTTGACATTTTAGAGATCATCAGAATCTTCCTTGAGGCAGAATTTAGTCTTCCTTCTAATAGCCAACAGTCACAAAATATTCACATACCTGCCAACATTCATATTGCTGAACTTCACTATACAGCTTCATTGTACTGTATAGCCTTCAACAGCAATTATTTCTTATTTCCAATTATTTGTGGCTATGAATGGATAAAATTATGAAACCATGAGCATTAGAATATTCTTTTAACATTTTCCTTGACTATGTTCTTTAATGGAGAAATGAAATTATTCAGCTAACATGGAGACTTACTTAAACCCTCCATTTCTTTTCATTGTCAGTCTGCTTCTTTCCAAGGGAAAGAGTTAATTCATTCCTTCAGCATGAGGGACAGAGAATCCTAATTCCTCTAGAACTCCATCTTAGGAGGCAGACTCTTGTTTGCATCTTTGGGGTAAATCCCCAGCAGGGCATTTGCTGGATCATAGGGCAGGTCTATTTTTAACTCTTTGAGGTACCTCCATACAGTTTTCCAGAGTGGCTGCACCAGTTCACATTCCCACCAACAGTGTAAGAGGGTTCCCCTTTCTCCACATCCTCACCAACATTTGTGGTTTCCTGCCTTTTAATTTTCCCCTTTCTCACTGGTGTGAGGTAGTATCTCATTGTGATTTTGATTTGTATTTCCCTCATGGCCATTGATGCGGAGCATTTTCTCATGTACGTATTGGTCATGACTATGTCTTCCTCTGTGAGATTTCTATTCATATCTTCTGCCCATTTCATGATTGGATTGTTTGTTTCTTTGCGCTTTAGTTTAATAAGTTCTTGATAGATCTTGGAATCTAGCCCTTTATCTGATATGTCATTTGCAAATGTCTTCTCCCATTCTGTAGGTTGTCTTTTAGTTTTGTTGACAGTGTCCTTTTCTGTGCAAAAGCTTCTTATCTTGATGAAGTCCCAATAGTTCATTTTTGCTTGTTTCTTTTGCCTTCGTGGATGTATCTTGCAAGAAGTTACTGTGGCCGAGTTCAAAAAGGTTGTTGCCTGTGTTCTCCTCTAGGATTTTGATGGAATCTTGTCTCAAATTTAGATCTTTCATCCATTTTGAATTTATCTTTGTATATGGTGAAAGAGAGTGGTCAAGTTTCATTACTCTGCATGTGGATGTCTTATTTTACCAGCACCATTTATTGAAGAGACTGTCCCAAAGGACAGTCCTTCCTCCTTTATCGAATATTAGTTGACCGTAAAGTTGAGGGTCCACTTCTGGATTCTATATTCTGTTCCATTGATCTATGTGTGATGTTTTTTTTGTCCCCCCCCCTTTTTTTCTTTTATTCTCTTCTCTTTTTTCCTTCTTTTTTAAATTCTTTTTTCTTCTTTGTTTTTGTTTTCTTCTTTCTCTTCTCTATTTTTCTCCTTTTCCCAATACAACTTGTTTTTGGCCATTTTGCACTGAGTAAAATGACTGGAAGGAAAAACTCACCTAAAAAAAAAAATCAGAAACAGCTCTCTCTCCCACAGATTTACAAAATTTGAATTACAATTCAATGTCAGAAAGCCAATTTAGAAGCACAATTATAAAGCTAGTCGTGGGGATCCCTGGGTGGCGCAGCGGTTTGGCGCCTGCCTTTGGCTCAGGGCGTGATCCTGGAGACCTGGGATCGAATCCCACGTTGGGCTCCCGGTGCATGGAGCCTGCTTCTCCCTCTGCCTGTGTCTCTGCCTCTCTCTCTCTCTCTGTGTGTGACTATCATAAATAAATAAAAATTAAAAAAAAAAAAGCTAGTCGTGGCTCTCGAAAAAAGAATGAAGGATTCAAGAGACTTCATGACTGCAGAATTTAGATCTAATCAGGCCGAAATTAAAAATCAATTAAATGAGATGCAGTCCAAACTAGAGGTCCTTACGATATGGGTTACCGAGGTAGAAGAACGAGTGAGTAACATAGAGCAAAGTTGATGGCAAGGAGGGTAACTCGGGAAAAAAGAGAAAATGACTAAAATGTTATGAGAGGATAGGGTAAGGGAAAAAACAGCCTCAGAAAGAAAAATCTACGTTTATCTGGTGTTAACGAGGGTACCAAAAGGAACAGAGGTCCAGGGATCCCTGGGTGGCGCAGCGGTTTGGCGCCTACCTTTGGCTCAGGGCGTGATCCTGGAGACCCGGGGTCGAATCCCACATCGGGCTTCCGGTGCATGGAGCCTGATTCTCCCTCTGCCTATGTCTCTGCCTCTCTCTCTCTCTCTCTGTGACTATCATAAATAAAAAAATTAAAAAAAAAAAAAGGAACAGAGGTCCAGAATAGGTATTTGAACAAAACATAGCTGAAAACTTCCCTAAACTGGGGAGGGAAACTGGCATTCAGATGCAGGAAAAAGATAGATCCCACCCCAATATCAATAAAAACCGCTCTGCACCTGGATATTTAATAGTGAACCTTGCAAATTAGAAAGATAAAGAGAATTTCCTGAAAGCAGCAAGAGACAAGTACTCTCTTTTATGGGGAGAAGTATTAGCATAACAGCAGACCCCTCCACAGAGACCTGGCAGGCCAGAAAGGGCTGCCAGGATATATTCAGGGTCCTAAATGAGAAGAACATGCAGCCAAGAATACTGTATCCAGCAAGGCTCTCATTCAGAACAGAAGGAGAGATAAAGAGCTTCCAAGATAGGCAGAAACCGAAAGAATATGTGACCACGAAGCCAGCTGTGCAAGAAATACTAAATGGGATTCTGTAATAGAGGAAGTCCAAGGGAACAATCCACAAAAACAGGGACTGAATAGGGATCCTGATGACACGAAATACAGATCTTTCAATAGTAACTCTGGACGTGAATGGGCGTCATGACCCCATTAAAGGCGCAGCTGCGGTTTCAGACTGGGTAAAAAAGCAAAACCCATCTATTCGCTGTCTACAAGAGACTCATTTTAGACATAAGGACACCTACAGACTGAAAATAAAAGGTTGGAAAACAATGTACCATTCCAAAGGTCATCCAAGAAAGCAGGGGTAGCCATCCTTAGGTCAGATAAACTAACCTTTATCCCAAAGACTGTAGTAAGTGAAGAAGAGGGACACTATATCATACTTAAAGAATCTATCCAACAATTGAAAGATGAATGGATAAAGAAGCTGTGGGCTATGTATACAATGGAATATTACTCAGGCTTTAGAAAACATAAATTCCAACCTTTGGTTTCTTTTCATTTTTTTTTTTTTTAGATTTTAATTTTTTTACTCATGAGAGATACACAGCGCGAGAGAGAGAGGCAGAGACACAGGCAGAGGGAGAAGCATGTTCCATGCAGGGACCCCAACATGGGACTCGATCCGGCGTCTCCAAGATCATGCCGTGGGCTACAGGCGGCGCTAAACCGCTGGGCCACAGGGGCTGCCCCCACCTTTGGTTTCGACGTGGATGGAACTGGAGGGTATTATGCTGAGTAAAATAAGTCAATCGGAGAAGAACAAACATTATATGATGTCATTCAATTGGGGAATTTAAAAAATAGTGAAAGGGAATAAACGGAAACGGAGAAAAAAATGAGTGGGAAATATCAGAAAGGGAGACAGAACATCAAAACTCCTAACTCTGGGAAACGAACTAGGGGTGGTGGAAGGGGAGGGGGGCAGTGGTGGTGGTGACTGGCTGACGGGACTGACATGGTCACTTGATGGGATGAGCACTGGGTGTTACTGTATATGTGGGCAAATTGAACACAAATAAAAATCAATTAAAAAAACACTGTATTGTGCTGTTTTAGGGTGAAATGTTCTGAATATATTTGTTAAGTTAAAAAAAAAGAAAAGAAAAGAAAAGAAACGACAAATAAGCAGCATTTCCTTCGACATTGATGTAACTGGAGGGTATTATGCTGAGTGAAATAAGTCAATCAGAGAAGGACAAACAATATATGGTCTCCTTCATTTGGGGAATATAAAACATAGTGAAAGGGAATAAAGGAGAAATGAGAAAAAATCAGTCAGGAAAATCAGCAAGGGAAACAGAACATGAGAGACTCCAAACACTGAGAAACGAACTAGGGGTGGTAGAAAGGGAGGTGGGTGTGGGGTGGGGGTCACTGGTTGACGGGCACTGAGAAGGGCACTTGATGGGATGAGCACTGGGTGTTATTCTATGTGTTGGCAAATTGAACACCAATAAAAAATAAATTTAAGAAAAATTAAAAATAAAAGATTCAGCTGTAGTGCCATATATGTTCCAAGTCAGCTTCTAATGTATGACGTTGTTTCTCCCATAGCTCACATTCACAGGTGCAGGAATCGAGGACTAGAACTGGGAGTGGTATTACTCACTATAACCCATTCATGATGTATTTGCAAAATGTTTACTTTCTGTTCCCAAGATTTTATATTCTGCTGGACTAGAGGTCTCAGGTTCAAAGAGAGCCACAAAAACAAACCCACTGAACTGGAAATTGAAACTCGTGCATGGACACTTTGAGCTCTTCATGCCTCGGAATCAATAGGCAAGGAAGGAAGTTACTATGCTGGCTGGGAAATTAATCCCAAATACCTGGGAGAAATTGGATGAACTCCATAATGGAGGTTAAGAAGAGTATGTGAGAAAATCAGAGGATCACTAAAGACATCTTTTGATATGACCTTCATGTTTTCATTTTCATTTCCTTCCATGTATTTTTTAATTTACACTTTAATTTCCCGATTAACCCATTCATTATGAGCAGTAGGATATTTTTTAACCCCCAGGTATTAGTGGCATTTCCAATTTTTTTCTTGTGGTTGACCTTAAGTTTCATGTCATTGTGGTTGGAAAATATGCATGGTATAGTCTTCATCTTTTTGTACTTGTTTAGGTCTGATTTGTGACCTGGTATGTGATCTATTCTGCAGAATGTTTCATATGCACTCAAAAAGACTGTGTCTTCTGCTGTTTTAGGATGAAATGTTCTGAATATATTTGTTAAGTACAAAAAAAAAAGAGTAGAATAGAATAGAAATGACAAAGACCTACTACTTGCTTCATTGTGGATGGAACCAGACGGTATAATGCTGAGGGAAAATACTCAGTCAGAGAAGGGCAATGATTATATGGTATCATTCATTTGGGATAATAAAAAATAGTGAAAGGGAATAAAGGGAAACGGAGAGAAAATGAGTGAAAATATCAGTTGACGATGACAGAATATGAGAGACTCCTAACTCTGGGAAATGAACAAGGGGTACTGGAAAGGTTGTTGCTTGGGTGGTTGGGGTGACTGGATGACGTGCACGCAGGGGGACACGACATGATGAGCCATGGGTGATATGCTATATGTTGGCAAATTGAACTCTTCTCATTTAGGACCCTGAATGTATCTTGCCAGCCATTTCTGGCCATCCAGGTCGCTGGGGAGAGGTCTGCTGTTAACCTACTACTTCTCCCATAAAGTTTAGGGATCCCTTGCATCTTGCTACTTTGAGGATCTTCTCTTTATCTTTGGAATTTGGAAGTTTCACCATGAAACATCAGGGTGTTGAAAGGTTTTCACTGAGTATAGGGGGGGATCACTCTATCTGCAGGATCTGCATGCCTGATTCCTTCCCCAAGTTAGAGAAGTTCTCGGCTATGATTTCTTCAAATACACTTTCTGGTCCTCTGTTCCTTTTGACATCCTCTGGAACCCCCTTTAAACACAGATTTTTCCTTCTGAGGTTATTCATTTATTTCCCCTAACCTTTCTTCATGGTCTTTTGTTTTTCTCTCTTTTCCTCTGCTTCCTTCCTTGCCATCAACCTGACTTCTATGTCACTCACTCGTTCTTCTACCTCATTAACCTCATCGTTAGGACCTCCAGTTTGGATTGCATCTCATTCAATTGATTTTTCATTTTGGCCTGATTAGATCTATATTCTGCAGTCATGAAGTCTCTTGAGTCCTTATGCTTTTTTCTAGAGCGAACTGTAGCTTTATAATAGTGCTTCTGAATTGGCTTTCTTTTTTTTTAATAAATTAATTTTTATTGGTGTTCAATTTACCAACATACAGAATAACACCCAGTGCTCATCCCATCAAGTGCCCCCCTCAGTGCCCGTCACCCATTCACCCCCACCCCCCGCCCTCCTCCCCTTCCACCACCCCTAGTTCGTTTCCCAGAGTTAGGAGTCTTTCATGTTCTGTTTCCCTTTCTGATATTTCCCACACATTTCTTCTCCCTTCCCTTATATTCCTGAATTGGCTTTCTGACATTGAATTGTAATCCAGATTTTGTAACTCTGTGGGAATGAGGACTGTTTCTGGTTCTTTCTTTTGAGGTGAGGTTTTCCTTCTAGTCATTTTGCTCAGTGCAGAGTGGCCAAAAATAATTTGTATTGGGAAAAGGAGAAAAAGAGAGAAGAGAAAGAAGGAAATAAAAAGAAAAAAACAAAGAAGAGAAAAAAGAGAGAAGAAAAGAAAAAAAAGAAAAAAACGGGGTGGGGGAGCAAACAGAAATCAAAAAACAAAAGACAAAAAAACAAGGGGGAGTTCCTCTGATTCTGTATAATGTAAATCCCTCGACTTCCCCTGGAACTTTCAAGTGCTGGTCGGTCAATAATTTGTTTTTCCCCTGTCCCTCTAGCTGGTCTTCTGGGGGAGGGGCCTGCTGTGCTGATTTTCAGTTATTAGCACTTGGGGGCATGGTTCAGGGCTCAGTGAAAGATGCTGAAGCTGTTTATACGGTGAGGCCACTGTGAGGCTCATTGGGGGTTGTTTATCCTGTGAGGCCCCAGGAGGAACAACAACAGTGGGGCCGGCCAGGTCTGGAGCCCTGGAATCAGCTCCTGCAGTAACTACAGAGCTCTCAGTCTGCAGGGCCCTGGATGCCCTGGGGCGGGGCTGCTGATCTGCTCAGCTTGGGGCAGGAGTGTCCTTGCTGTCCTGTGCCCTCCGGGCTTCTGCCTGTTCCTGGGGGAGCACCAGATCCTGGGCTGTGTCCGCGGCGCCCTGTGCTCCCGGGCCTGCACTGTTGGATTCGCGCTACTGGCTGCACAGCCCCTTCTAAGCGGAGCCTCTGTTGGAGCCGCTCCCGAGCTGCTCCAGGGGCCGCGCAGCCCCCTCCCCGCAGTGCCTCTGCCAGAGCCGCTTCTGAGCTGCTCCGGGGCCACGCCGACCCTCCGTGCGCCTGGGTCGCCCAAGCTGCCTCCCTGCTACTCCCGTGGCCGAGCAGCCTCCTCCCCCCGAAGCCTCCACCAAGCCGGCTCCGAGCTGCTCCCGAGTCCAGCCAGGCGCGCTGCAGCCCTTTAGCATCTCTATCTTTGGGGTAAATCCCCAGCAGTGCAATGGCTGGGGCAGCTGTTATTTTTAACTCTTTGCGGAATCTCCACACAGTTTTCCAGAGTGGCTGCACCAGTTCACATTCCCACCAACAGTGCATGAGGGTTCCCCTTTCTTCACATCCTCTCCAACATTTGTGGTTTCCTGCTTTGTTAATTTTCCCCATTCTCACTGGTGTGAGGTGGTGTCTCATGGTGGTTTTGATTTGAATTTCCCTGATGGCAAGTGATGCAGAGCATTTGCTCATATGCTTGTTAGCCATGTCTATGTCTTCCTCTGTGAGATTTCATTTCATGATTTTGCCCATTTCATGATTGAGTTGTTTGTTTCTTTGGTGTTGAGTTTAATCAGTTCTTTTGGATCTTGGAAACTAGCCCCTTATCTGATACATCATTTGCAAATATCTTCTCTCATTCTGTAAGTTGTCTTTGAGTTCTGTTGATGGTATCTTTTGCTTTGCAAAAGCTCCTTATCTTGAGGAAGTCCCAATAGTTCATTTTTGCTTTTGTTTCTCTTCCCTTGGTGGATGAATCTTGCAAGAAGTTACTGTGGCCAAGTTCAAAAAGGGTGTTGCCTGTGTTCTCCTCTAGGATTTTGATGGAGTCTTGTCTCACATTTAGATCTTTCATCAATTTTGAGGGGTTTTTTGTGTGTGGTGTAAGACAATGGTCTAATTTCCTTCTTCTGCATGTGGCTGTCCAATTTTCCCAGCACCATTTTTTGAAGACAGTCTTTTTTCCATGGATAGTCTTTACTGCTTTGTCAAATATTAGTTGACCATAGAGTTCAGGGTCCATTTCTGGATTCTCTATTCTGCTCCATTAATCTATGTGTCTGCTTTTGTGCCGATACCACACTATCTTGATGACGACGGCTTTGTAGGACAATGTGATATCTCACATTGTGATGCCCCTGGCTCTGGTTTTCTTTCTTAATATTCCCCTGGCTATTCGAGGTCTTTTCTGATTCCACACAAATCGTAAGATGATTTGTGCCAACTCTCCGAATAAAGTCCATGGTATTTAGGTAGGGATTGCATTAAATGTGTAAATTGCCCTGGGTAGCATTGACATTTTCACCATATTAATTGTTCCAATCCGTGAGCCTGGAATATTTTCCATCTCTTTGTGTCTTCCTCAATTTCTTTCAGAAGTGTCCTGTAGTTTTTAGGTTGTAGATCCTTTACCTCTTTGGTTAGGTTTATTCCTATCTGTCTCATGCTTTTGGGTGCAATTGTAAATGGGATTGACTCCTTAATTTCCCTTTCTCTGTCACACTGTTAGGGTATAGAAATACAACTGATTTCTGGGCATTGATTTTATATCATGCCACACTGCCGATTGGCTGCATTAGTTCTTGGATCTTGGGCAGGAGTCTTTTGGGTTGTTTAGGTACAGTATCATGTCATGTGCCAAGAGGAAGAGTTTGACTTCTTCTTTGCCAATTTGAATGCCCTTTATTTCTTTATGTTGCCTGATTGCTGTGGCTAGGACTTCTAGTACTGTGTTGAATAGCAGTGGTGATAGTGGTCATCTCTGTCTTGTTCCTGATCTTCGGGGAGAGGCTCCCAGTGCTTCCCCATTAAGAATGATATTTGCTGTGGGCTTTTCGTGATGGCTTTTAAGATGCTGAGGCATGTTCCCTCTATCCCTAAACTCTCAAGAGTTTTGATCATGAATGGATGCTATATTTTGTCAAATGCTTTCTCTGCATCTATTGAGAAGATCCTATGGTTCTCGTTTTTTCTCTTGATGATATGATCAATTACATTGATTGCTTTATGAGTGTTGAACCGGTTTTCCATCCCGTGGATAAATCGCACTTGGTCAAGTGAATAATCTACTTAATGCACTGTTGGTTCGTACTGGCTCATATCTTGTTGAGAATTTTTACATCCATGTTCATCAGGGATATTGGTCTGTTATTCTACTTTTTGGTGGGGTCTCGGTCTGGTTTTGGAAGTAAAGTGATGTTGGCCTCATAGAAGGATTTTGGAAGTACTCCTTCTCTGTTGTTGTTTTTTTTTTTAATAAATTAATTTTTATTGGTGTTCAATTTACCAACATACAGAATAACACCCAGTGCTCATCCCGTCAAGTGTCCCCCTCCGTGCCCGTCACCCATTCACCCCCACCCCCCGCCCTCCTCCCCTTCCACCACCCCTAGTTCATTTCCCAGAGTTAGAAGTCTTTATGTTCTGTGTCCCTTTCTGATATCTCCCACACATTTCTTCTCCCTTCCCTTATATTCCCCTTCACTATTATTCATATTCCCCAAATGAATGAGAACATACACTGTTTGTCCTTCTCCGATTGACTTACTTCACTCAGCATAATACCCTCCAGTTCCATCCACGTTGAAGCAAATGGTGGGTATTTGTCGTTTCTAATGGCTGACTAATATTCCATTGTATACATAAACCACATCTTCCTTATCCATTCATCTTTCGATGGGCACCGAGGCTCCTTCCACAGTTTGGCTATTGTGGACATGGCTGCTAGAAACATCGGGGTGCAGGTGTCCCGGCGTTTCATTGCATCTGAATCTTTGGGGTAAATCCCTAACAGTGCAATTGCTGGGTCGTAGGGCAGGTCTATTTTTAATACTTTGAGGAACCTCCACACAGTTTTCCAGAGTGGCTGCACCAGTTCACATTCCCACCAACAGTGTAAGAGGGTTCCCTTTTCTCCGCATCCTCTCCAACATTTGTTGTTTCCTGCCTTGTTAATTTTCCCCATTCTCACTGGTGTGAGGTGGTATCTCATTGTGGTTTTGATTTGTATTTCCCTGATGGCAAGTGATGCAGAGCATTTTCTCATGTGCATGTTGGCCAAACCCAAAAGCCTCCACCCCAAGATTGCTAGAACTCCTTCTCTGTTTATCTTTCGGAACAGCTTTAGTAGAATAGGTATGGTTTCTCCTTGAAACGTTTGATAGCATTCCCCTGGGAAGCTTTTGGCCCTGGACTTTTGTGCATCAGAAGTTTTTGAGGACTGCTTCAATTTCCTCTCTGGTTATGGGCCTGTTTAGGTTTTCTGTTTCTTCCTGTTCCAGTTTTGGTAGTTTGTGGTTTTCCAGAAATGTGTCCATTTCTTCTAGATTGCCTAATTTATTGGTATATACCTGCTCCTAATAAGTTTTTAAGATCATTTGTATTTTTTTTGGTGTTGATGGTGATCGCTCCTTTCTCATTCATGATTTTACTAATTTGAATCTTTCCCTCTTCATTGAAATAAGGCTTCCTAATGATTTATCTATCGTATTCATTCAAAGAAACAACTCCTGGCTTTGTTCATCTGTTCCACATTTCTTCTGGTCTCTATTTCATTGAGTTCTGCCCGAATCTTTATTAACTCTCTTCTGCCTGGTGTAGGATCTATTTGCTGTTTTTTCTCTAGCTCCTTTAGGTGTAAGGTTAGCTTTTGAATTTGAGTTTTTTCCTGTTTTTGGATGGATGCTCGTGTTGCGATGTATTTCCCCCTCAGGAGTGCTTTTGCTGTATCCCAAAGATTTTGAACTCTTTTATCTTCATTCTCATTAGTTTCCATGAATCTTTTTAAATCTTCTCTAATTTCCTTCTTGACCCTTTCGTCTTTTAGCTGGATGGTCCTTAAGCTCCACGTGTTTGAAATCCTTCCAAACTTGTTCCTGTGATTTAGTTCTAATTTCAAAGCATTATGGTCTGAAAATATGCAGAAGATGATCCCAATCTTTTGGTATCAGTTGAGACTTGATTTGTGACCCAGTATGTTGTCTAATCTGGAGAAAGATCCATGTGCACTTGACTCGAATGTGTATTCATTCAATTGTGTTTGGATGGAAAGTTCTGCAGATATCTGTGAAATCCATCTGGTCCAGTGTATCCTTTAAAGCTCTTGTTTCTTTGATGATGTAGTTATTAAAAAACCTGTCGAGTGTAGAAAGCGCTACATTCAAGTCACCACGTGTAAGTGTATAATTATGTAAGCATGTCTTAACTTTCATTATTAATTGATTGATATACTTGACAACTCCCACATTCAGGGTATGAATATTGATGATTGTTAGGGCCTCTTGTTGGATAGATCCTTAAGTACGATCCTCTTCATCTCTTACTACAGTCTTTGGGATAAACTTTAGTTTATCTGATCTAAAGATGGGTACTGCTGCTTTCTTTTGAGGACCATTGAAATGGTACGTGGTTCTCCAATTTTTTATTTTCAGACTGTAAGTGTCCTTATGTCTAAGTTGAGGCTCTTGTAGACAGCAAATAGATGGGGTGCTTTTTTATCCAGTCTCAAACCGCAGCTGTGCTTTTTGATGGGGTCATTGAGCCCATTCACATTCAGAGTTACTAATGAAAGATATGTATTTAATGTCATCATGATACCTATTCAGTCACTGTTTTTGTGGATTGTTCGCTGGACTTCCTCTAGAGAGAATTCCCCTTAGTATTTCTTGCAGAGCTGCTTTGGTGATCACATATTCTTTCATTTCCTGCTTATCTTGGAAGCTCTTTTTCTCTCCTTTATTTCTGAATGAGAGCCTTGCTGGATACAGTATTCTTGGCTGCCTGTTCTTCTCATTTAGGAACCTGAGTCTATCCTACCAGCCCCTTCTGGCCTGCCAAGGCTCTGTGCACAGTTGTGCTGTTATGCTAATCTTTCTCCCCATAAAAGTTAGAGATTTCTTGCGTCTTGCAACTTTAAGGATCTTCTCTTTATCTTTGGAATTTGCAAGTTACACTATTAAATGTCGAGGTGTTGAGCGTTTTTTATTGATTTTAGGGGGGGTCAATCTCTCTATTTCCTGGATCTGAATGCCCATTTCCCTCCCCAAATTAGGGAAGTTTTCAGCTATGATTTGTTCAAATACATATTCTGGGCCTCTGTCCCATTCGGCACCCTCAGGAACCCCCAGAAAATGTAGATTTTTCTTCTGAGGCTGTCATTTGTTTCCTTTAAACTTGCCTCATGAGCTTTAAATCATTTTTCTCTTTTCCTCAGTTTCCCTCCTTGCCAACAACTTGTCTTCTGAGTCACTCACTCATTCTTCTACCTCATTAACTATCATCATTAGGACCTCTAGTATGGATTGCATCTCATTTAATTGATTTTTAATTTCGGCCTGATTAGATCTAAATTTGCAGTCATGAAGTCTCTTGAATCCTTCATGCTTTTTTCGAGCGCCACCAGTAGCTTTAAAATTGTGCTTCTGAATTCACTTCCGACATTGAATTGTAATCCAAATTTTGTAAATGTGT
Organism: Nyctereutes procyonoides; assembly: GCF_905146905.1. NCBI lineage: Eukaryota > Metazoa > Chordata > Mammalia > Carnivora > Canidae > Nyctereutes > Nyctereutes procyonoides. Next base: position 60,512,066 of record NW_026575047.1, on the reverse strand, counting down.
GGGAGAGAGGACTGTTCCTGATTCTTTTTTTTTTTTTTTTTGATTCTTTCTTTTGAGGTGAGGTTTTCCTTCTAGTCATTTTGCTCAGTGCGATGTGGCCAAAAACAAGGTGTACTGGATAGAAGCGTGAACTCTTGTCACACTGTAGCATTCCAGCTGATCTCTCTTTAAATATCAGGCCAAATACCTATGTTTTCAGGATGATTTGAAAGTTATCCAGGTAGTTTCGTGGGGATAGGTGACTTGGGGACGCTACTCTTCTGCCATCTTGCCCCCTCCTCCTCTGTTTTCCATTTAAACATGGTTTCTAGGCAACGATATCAGGAGGGTCACTCAGAATGCCCTCTGACATTGGCCATCTGAGCTGCATGGTGATTGGCCACGTGAAACAGGCCACCCTGAGAGCCTGCGTGATTGGCCGGTACATGGCGGTGACATCACAGAAGGGCACTCTGATGCACCTGGGCTGATATAAAAGCATGGCAACCTCACACCTCCGTAACGACAGAGATGGCACTTCAGTCACAGATCTCCCTGCTCTTCCTCAGGTTCTCTGCCCTGTTTTCTGCCCCTGTCCATGGCAAGCCCACTGCCACCCTCTTCTCCCCCAGGCCTCTGGCTAACACTTTGGGCTCCACCAGCATGTTTGCACCTCCTTTCATCATCCTCTGTCTTCCTGAGAGTCCAAGAACCCACAGCAGGCAACTCCTGGTCCCATTTCCCACATTGAGGTTGGCCTGGCTGCTCACAGATATATTCCCATGTGGCCTCTGGGAGCGGGACACTGGGAATCAGTACCATGTTTTCTCAGGCAGAGAGAAAACCTTTCCCACACCTCTGGGCTCACCACCATGCTCAACACAGGAGAGCTGTGAGTCCATGTCCTGAGGGAGCCCAGGGCACTCACTGTTTCTCTGGAGCTCTCCAACCCAGCTCAGCACAGGGCACATGAATGCCCTAAACCTCCAGTCCTCCAGTATGTGTACAATGCCTGCAGTACTCCAGGCACCCGGAAGAGAGGGGAGAGTATGAAATAAGTAGGTCCTGGGTGAAAGAATCAACACATCACTGGACACGGTGGGGGTCATTGGAACACAGGCCCTCAGGCACGAGCTGCCTGCCTTAGCTCAATAGCAGAAAAACGGATCCTCCAGATCCCTGGCTGACCAGGAGCCCACAGACCACAAACCCTCAAACACAGCAGGACACTGAGAAATTCAGTCCTCAGAACAGAGCACCTACTAGGAGACCACAAACTGGGAACCCTCTGAACCCACATGCCCCTGGGTATGTGAGTCACCCAGACACTGGAAGGACCAGGAACCTTCATAGCACCAGCTCTCCAGCTGAGCCCAGAATAAGGCAAGTGGGGCCAGGAAACACTGGGGTTGCTGAGTGCCTGAAAATCATGAGCCCTGCAACCCAGATTATCATTGAGAAAATGAGGCACCTGCATAGTGGGATCAGCATGTGCCTTGGACCTGGAGACCAACATCACAGCTCAGCTCTACTCACTTAGGTCCCTGGTAAGGGGGCTCCCCTTGTGATTTGGACTTGAGGTTACACATCCCAGGCATGGCTAGGCCAAGCAGGCCCCTGGAATGCAGGCTCACCATGTGCCATTGGACCCCTAGACTAACAGCATATCTCAGCACTAGGGAAAGCTGGCCTCTGCTTAGGAAGAATTCATGAGATTGAGAAAACTCTCATAGGACTTATCAAAGAAAAGATAAAGAATCCAAACAAATAAAATAATATATGAAAGAGGCGGATCAAAACCAACTCCAAATAAATGCAATCAATTTTAAAGAATACTATGCGCAATTATATGCCCCCAAATTAGGAATCTGGAAAAAGAATGGATGCTTTTCTGGAAGCTTATAAACTATGAGAACTGAAACAGGAAGAAATTGAAAACCGGAACAGATCCATAACTAGTAAAGTAATTTGGAAGTACTCATCAATAACTTCCCAGAAAACAACAGTCCAGAGCTGAATGCCTCCCAGAGAATTCAACCAAACATTTGAATAAGAAGTAATACATATCTGAGGCGGGACACGATGGCAGAAGAGTAGGGTCCCCAAGTCACCTGTCCCCACCTAGATACCTAGATAACCTTCAATCATCCTGAAAACCTACGAATGCGGCCTGAGATTTAAAGAGAGAACAGCTGGAATGCTACAGTGAGAAGAGTTCATGCTTCTATCAAGGCAGGAAGATGGGGACAAAAGAAATAAACAAAAGGCATCCAAGGGGGAGGCGCCCCACGAGAAGCTGGGCTAAGGTCGGGGCGAGTATCTCCAGGACATGAAAGCCCCGTCCTGGAGAAGTAGGAGTTTCACCAATCTTCCCGGACAGAAAGGCACTCCTAGGGAGTTAGAGTGGGATCCCCGGAGGGGCGGGGATGCCCTCAGGCTCCCAGGGCCACTAACAGAGCACCTGTGCCCCAGGGAGAGTGCGCCACACCCCGGGCAAGCTCCCTAAAGCGCTATAGCGCACCCACGGCTGGACCGGGGGGAGCAGCTAGGAAGGGGCTCAGCTGGGGGCTCCTCGCAGAGGGGGCTGCGTGGCCCTGGGAGCAGTTTGACGGCGGTAGAGGCAGACGCTCTGCACAGAGGGGGCTCCATGGCCACGGGAGCACTTCGGTGGCAGATCAGGAGGTGGCTCGGCACAGAGGGGGCTGCGGGGCCCCAGGAGAAGCTCGGAGGCGGCTTGGGCAGAGGCTCCGTGCAGAGGGAGCTGCGCAGACGGGAGCGCTATTCCAACAGCACAGGCCCGGGAGAACAGGCCGCCAGGGACGCAGCCCAAGATCCGGCGCTCCCCCGGGACGGGCAGAGGCCGGGAGGGCCCAGGACAGCAAGGGCACTCCTGCCGCCAGGCAGCCCCAGGCTGATCAGATCAGCGGCCCCTGCCCCCAGAGCATCCAGGCTTCTGTAGACTGAGAGCTACATAGCTACTGGGGGAGCTGACTCCAGGGCTCTAGAGCTGGCTGCTGCCACTGTGGTTGTTCCTCCTGGGGCCTCACAGGATAAACAACCGCCACTGAACCTCACAGTGGACTCACCAGATAAACAGCTTAAACATCTTTCACTGATCCCAGCACCAGGCAGGGGGCTGAGCAGCTCCCCCAAGTGCTAACACCTGTAAATCAGCACAACAGGCCCCTCTCCCAGACCAGCTAGACTGACAAGGGAAAAACAAATTATTGACCAAACAACACTGTAAAGTTCCAGGGGAATTCAAGGGCTTTACAATTTACAGAATCAGAATCAGAGGCTACTCCCCCTTGTTTTTCTTTTTCTTTTTCTTTTCTTTTTGATTTCTGTTTGCTTCCCCCTTTTTTTCTTTCTTATTTTCTTTGCTTTTTTTCCTCTGTTTTCTCCTTTCTTTTTTTCATTTTTCTATTTTCTTTTTCTTTTCTTCTTTCTCTTTTATCTTTTTCTCCTTTTCCCAATACAACATGTTTTTGTCCACTCTACTCTGAGCAAAATGACTAGAAGGAAAAACTCACCTGAAAAGAAAGAATCAGAAATACTCCTCTCACCCACAGAGTTACAAAATCTGGATTACAATTTAATGTTAGAAAGCCAATTCAGAAGCACTATTATAAAGCTACTGGTGGCTCTAGAAAAAAGCATAAAGGACTCAAGAGACTTCATGAGTGCAAAATTTAGATCTAATCAGGCAGAAATTAAAAATCAATTAAACGAGATGCAATCCAAACTAAAGGTCCTAACAACGATGGTTAACGAGGTGCAAGAATGAGTGAGTGACATAGAAGACAAGTTGATGGCAAAGAGGCAATCTTAGGAAAAAAGAGAAAAAACGACTAAAATATCCTGAGGGTAGGCTAAGGGAAATAAATGACAGCCTCAGAAGGAAAAATCTACATTTACCTGGGGTTCCCGAGGGTGCCGAAATGGACAGAGGTCCAGAACACGTATTTGAACAAATCATAGCTGAAATCTTCCCTACTTTGGGGAGGTTAACAGGCATTCAGATCCAGAAATAGAGCGATCTCCCACTAAAATCAATAAAAATGTCTCAACATCTCAACGATGAATAGTGGAACTTGCAAATTCCAAAGAAAAAGAGATCTTTGAAGCAGCAAGAGTCAAGAAATCTCTAACTTTTATGGGGAGAAGTATTAGCATAACAGCAAACTTCTCCACAGAGACCTGGCAGGCCAGGAATGGCTGGCAGGATATATTCAGGATCCTAAATGAGAAGAACAGGCAGCCAAGAATACTGTATCCAGCAAGGCTCTCATTCAGAATAGAAGGAGAGATAAAGAGCTTCCAAGATAGGCAGAAACCGAAAGAATATGTAACCACGAAGCCAGCTCTGCAAGAAATACAAAGGGGGATTCTGTAATAGAGGAAGTCCAGGGGAACAATCCACACAAACAGGGACTGAATAGGTACCATGATGACACTAAATCCATATCTTTAAATTGTAACTCTGAACGTGAATGGGCTTAACGACCTCAGCAAAAGGCACAGCTGCAGTTTCAGACGGGATGAAAGAGCAAAACCCATCTGTTTACTGTCTACAAGAGACTCATTTTAGACATAAAGACACCTACCGCCTGGAAATAAAAGGTTGGAGAACCATGTACCATTCCAATGGTCCTCAAAAGAAACAGGGGTAGCCAATCTTAGATCAGATAAACTAAACTTTATCCCAAACTCTGTAGTAAGAGATGAATAGGGACACTATATCGTACTTAAAGGATCTATCCAACAACAGGACCTAACAATCATATATTTTTATGCCCCGAATGTGGGAGCTGTCAAATATAGCCATCAATTAATAACCAAAGTTAAGACATTCTTAGATAATAATCCACTTATACCTGGTGACTTGAATGTAGTGCTTCTGACAATCGACAGGTTTTCTAAGCACAACATCTCCAAAGAAACAAGAGCTTTAAATGATACACTGGACCAGATGGATTTAACAGACATTTACAGAACTTTACATCCAAACACAACTGAATCCACATTCTTCTCAAGTGCACATGGAACTTTCTCCAGATTAGACAACATACTGGGTCACAAATCAGGTCTTAAAAGACACCCAAAGATTGGGATCATCCCCTGCATATTTTCAGACCATAATGCTTTGAAATAAGAACTAAATCACAAGAAGAAGTTTAAAAGGATTTCAAACACATGGAGGTTATGAAACATCCTGCTAAAAGATGAAAGGGTCAAGTAGGAAATTAGAGAAAAATTATAAAGTTTCATGGACACTAAGGAGAATGAATATACAATGGTTCAAATTCTTTGGGATACAGCACAAGCAGTCCTGAGGGAGAAATACATCGCTTTATGAGTATTCATCCAAATACTGGAAAGGACTCAAATATAAAAGCGAACCTTGCCCCTAAAGGAGCTGGAGAAAAAAACAGCAAATAGATCCTACACACAGCAGAAGAAGAGAGTTAATAAAGATTCGAGCAGAACTCAATGAAATAGAGACGAGAAGAAATGTGGAACAGATGAACAAAGCCAGGAGTTGGTTCTTTGAAAGAATTAATAAGATAGATAAATCATTAGCCAGTCTTATTAAAAAGAAGACACAGTAGACTCAAATTAATAAAATCATGAATGAGAAAGGAGAGATCACTACCAACAATAAGGAAATACAAACGATTTTAAAAAACATATTATGAACAGCTAAACACCAATAAATTGGGCAATCTAGAAGAAATTGACGCATTTCTAGAAAGCCACAAACTATCAAAACTGGAACTGGAAGAAATACAAAACCTGAACAGGCCAATAACGAGGGAAGAAATTGAAGCAGTCATCAAAAACCTCCAAAGACACAAAAGTCCAGGTCCAGATGGCTTCCCTTGGGAATTCTATCAAACGTTTAAAAAAGAACCCATTCCTATTCTACTAAAGCTGTTCGGAAAGATAGAAAGAGACAGAGTAATTTCAAACCCGTTCTATGAGGCCAACATCACCTTAATTCCAAAACCAGACAAAGACCCCACCAAAAAAGGAGAATTATAGGCGAATATCCCTGATGAACACGCATGCAAAAATTCTCCACAAGATATTAGCCAATAGGATACTAAAATACATTAAGAAGATTATTCACCATGACCAAGTAGGATTGATCCCTGGGATGCAAGGCTGGTTCAACACTCGTAAAATAATGTCATTCATCACATAAGCAAGAGGAAAACAAGAACAATATGATCCTCTCAATAGATACAGAGAAAGCATTTGACAAAATGCAGCATCCTTTCCTGATCAAAACTCTCCAGAGTGTAGGGATAGAGGGAACATTCCTCAACATCTTAAAAGCCATCTACAAAAAGCCCATAGCAAATATCATTCTCAATGGGGAAACACTGGACGCCTTTCCCCTGAGATCAGGAACAAGACGGATGTCCACTCTTATCACAGCCATTCAACATCGTACCAGAAGTCCTAGCCTCAGCAGTCAGACAAATAAAATAAATAAATGTATTCAAATTGGCAAAGAAGAAATCAAACTCTCTCTCTTTGCCGATGACATGATACTCTACATAGAAAACCCAAAAGAAAAAAAAAGAAAGAAAACCCAAAAGACTCCACCCCAAGATTGCTAGAACTCATACAGCAATTTGGCCGCATGACAGGATATAAAATCAAAGCCCAGAAGTCACTGGCATTTCTATACAATAACAATGAAACTGAGGAAAGAGAAATTAAGGAGTTAATCCATTTACCATTGCATCCAAAAGCATAAGATACCTAGGAATGAAATTAATCAACAAGGTAAAGGATCTATACCCTAAAAACTACAGAAGACTTCTGAAGGCAATTGAGGAAGACACAAAGAGATGGAAAAATATTTCATGCTCATGGATTGGAAGAATTCATTTTGTGAACATATCAATGATACCCAGGGCAATTTACACATTTAATGCAATCCCAATCAAAATACGATGGACTTGGGGATCCCTGGGTGGCGCAGCGGTTTAGCGCCTGCCTTTGGCCCAGGGTGCGATCCTGGCGACCCGGGATTGAGTCCCACGTCGGACTCCCGATGCATGGAGCCTGCTTCTCCCTCTGCCTGTGTCTCTGCCTCTCTCTCTCTCTCTGTGACTATCATAAATAAATAAAAAAATAAAAATAAATACGATGGACTTTCTTCAAAGACTTGGAACAAATTATTTTAAGATTTTTTGTTGGATCAGAAAAGACCCTGAATAGCCAAGGGAATTTTAAAAAAGAAAACCATAGCGCGGGGCATCACAATGCCAGATTTCAGGTTGTACTACAAAGCTATGGTCATCAAGACAGTGTGGTATTGGCACAAAAACAGACACACAGATCAATGGAAATGAATAGAGAATCCAGAAGTGGACCCTCAACTTTGTGGTCAATGAATATTCAACAAAAGAGGGAAGACTATCCACTGGAAAAAAGATAGTCTCTTCAATAAGTGATGCTGGGAAAATTGGAAATCCAGATGCAGAAGTGTGAAAGTAGACCACTCTCCTGTACCATACACAAAGATAACTGAAAATGGATGAAAGATCTTAAGTGAGACAAGATTCCATCAAAGTCCTAGAGGAGAACACAGGCATCACCCTTTTTCAACCTGGCCACAGTAACGTCTTGCAAGATTCATCCATGAAAGCAAGAGAAAACAAAGCAAAAATGAACTATTGTGTCTTCATCAAGATAAGAAGCTTTTGCACAGCAAAAGATTCTGTCAACAAAACTAAAAGACAACCTACAGAATGGGAGAAGTATTTCCAAATGACATATCAGAGAAAGGGCTATTATTCAAGATCTATAAAGAACTTATTAAACTCAACACCAAAGAAACAAACAATCCAATCATGAAATGGGCAAAAGACATGAAGAGAAATCTCACAGAGGAAGACATAGACATGGCCAACAAGCACATGAGGAAATGCTCAGCATCACTTGCCATCAGGAAAATACAAATCAAAACCACAATGAGATACCACCTCACACAAATGAGAATGGGGAAAATTAGCAAAGCAGGAAACCACAAATGTTGGAGAGGATGTGGAAAAAGGGGAACAATCCTACACTGCTGGTGGAATGTGAACTGGTGCAGCCACTGTGGATAACTGTGTGGAGGTTCCTCAAAGAGTTAAAAATAGATCTGCCCTACTACCCAGCAATTGCACTGCTGGGGTTTTACCCCAAAGATACAGATGCAATGAAATGCTGAGACACCTACACACCGATGTTTGTAGCAGCAAAGTCCACAATAGCCAAACTGTGGAAGGAGCCTCGGTGTCCATAGAAAGATGAATGGATAAAGAAGATGTAGTTTATGTATACAATAGACTATTACTCATCCATTAGAAACAACAAATACCCACCATTTGCTTCGACATGGATTGGACTGTAGGGTATTATGCTGAGGGAAATAAGTCAATCTGAGACAGGCAATCATTATATGGTCTCATTCATTTGGGGAGTATAAAAAAATAGTGAACGGGAATAAAGGGAAACGGAGAGAAAATGAGTGAAAAGATAAGTTGAGGATGACAGAATCTGAGAGACTCCTAACTCTGGGAAAGGAACAATGGGTAGTGGGAAGGGAGGTGCTTGGGGGGTTGGGGTGACTGGATGAAGGGCGCTGAGGGGGGCACGTGAAGGGATGAGACCTGGGTGATATGCTAGATGTTGGCAAATTGAACTCTTCTCATTTAGGACCCTGAATATATCCTTCCAGACCTTTCTGGTCTTCCAGGGCTCTGTGGAGAGATCTGCTGTTAACCTAATACTTCTCCCCATAAATGTTAGGGATCACTTGTTTTTTAGTGCTTTGAGGATCTTCTCTTTATCTTTGGAATTTGCAAGTTTCACCATGAAATGTCGGGGTGTTGAACGGTTTTTATTGATTTTTTGTGTGTGGGTATCTCTCTATCTCGAGGATGTGCATGCCTGTTTCCTTCCCCAAGTTAGGGAAGTTCTCGGCTAAGATTTGTTCAAATATACTTTATGGTCCTCTGTTCCTTTTAGCAGCCTCTGGAACCCCCTTTCTACGTAGATGTTTCCTTCTGAGGCTGTCATTTATTTCCCTTAACCTTTCTTCATTGTCTTTTTATTTCTCTTTTTTCCTCAGCATCCTTCCTTGCCATCAACATGTCTTCATACTATGTCACTCATCGTTCTTCTACCTCATTAACCTTATCGTTAGGACCTCCAGTGTGGATTGTATCTCATTTAATTGATTTTAATTTTGGCTTGATTAGATCTAAATTCTGCAGTCATGACGTCTCTTGAATCCTTCATTCTTTTTTCTAGAGCTATCAGTAGCTTTATAATTGTGCTTCTGTATTGGCATCCTGACATCGAATTGTCACCCAAATTCTGTAACTCTGTGGGAGAGAGGACTATTAGTGATTGTTTCTTTTGTGGTGAGTTCTTCTTTCTAGTCCTTTTGCTCAGTGCAGAGTGGCTAATTGGAAAAAGGATGGAAATAAAGAAACAAGGGGGAAACAAAAAACAAAAACCAACAAAAAACAAGAAAATTTTCAAAATTTAAAAAAACATAACCAGGAAGGGTCTCCTCTGATTCTACATACTGTAAGTCCCTCAACTTCCCCTGGAGCTTTCCAGCGCTGCTTGGTCAAGAATTTTCTCTTCCTCTTTCCTTCCAGCTGGTCTTGTGAGGGAGGTTCCTGCTCTGCTGATAGTCAGGTGTGAGCACCAGGGGAGCTGCCCCGCCCCCTGCCAGGGGCACGGCTCCCTGGGAGCTCTTTATCCTGTGAGGCCCATGATCCCTGGCCGCCCCACTCCGACCCAGGCACAAGGTGACATAGGGAGGAACAACAACACTGGCGGCGGCCAGCTCTCCAGCCCGAAAGTCAGCTCCCACATTAAGTCCTGCAGCTCCCAGTCCGCGGGAGCCTGCAGCCCCGGGTGTCGGCGGCACTGACCTGCACAGCTCGGGTGTGCCCGGTGGCAGGAGCGTCCTCGCTGTCCTGTGTCCTCCCGGCCCCCGATTGCCCAAGGGGATCACCAGATCCTGGGCTTTGTCACCCGGGGCCCTGGGGTCCGAGGCCTGCGCCGCTGGAATCGCTCTCCCAGGGCCGCGCATTCCCCTCCTCGCCGAGCCGCTGCCAGAGCCACCACCTGAGCTGCTCCCGGGATCCGATGCGTGCGCGCTCCAGACCTTTTCAGAGCTCAGCCCATGGTGTGTGTGCGCGCTCTCCCCACTTCCTCTGTTAGTGAGCCCGGGAACCTGGGGGCTCCACTGCCCCTCGGTGGATCCTGCCCGAGTTCCCTGTGAGCGCCTTTCCATCCGGGAAGATTGGTAAACTTCCTGATTCTCCTGGTCTGGGCTTTTCCTGGAGTGTCTCCTGCCCGGCCTTGGCCCGGCTCTTCGTGGGGGTTCTCCCCTCCCACGCTGGAGTCTTGTTCTTTATTTTTTCGTCTTCCTACCTTGATAGAAGCACAAACTCTTCTCACTGTAACCTTCCAGCTGTTCTCTCTTTAAATCCCAGGCCGAATTCGTAGGTTTTCAGGATGATGTGAAAGTTATCTAAGTAAGTTGTTGGGGATAGGGGATTTCGGAATCCTACTCTTCCGCCATCATGCCGACAGCCTTGGCTCTCATTATCTTGATGTCCTATTTTCCCAATCTATTTACACAAATATGTTATTTTATCTTATTTTAAGTTACTTGTTAAAAATTTGAATTCAATTTGCCAGCATATCATAAACCATTAGTTTCAGATGTAGCGATCCATAAATTATCATTTGTATGTAACACCCAGTGCTCCTCACACCACGTGCCATCCTTGATGCCCCTTACCCAGGTCCTGATCCTCCACCCACCTCCCCTCCAGCGACCCTCAGTTTATTTCACAGAGTTAAGAGTCTGTCATGGTTTTTCTCTCTCTCTCTCTGATGACTTCCCATTCAGTTTTCCCTCCCTTCCCCTATGATTCTATGCAATGTTTCTTATATTTCACATATGAATGAAACCGTATGATAATTGTCTTTCACTGGCTGACTTATTTCACTTTCTGACTAATACGCTCCAGTTCCATCCATGTCGATAGAAGTGGTAAAGATTCGTCCTTTCTAAAGGCTGAGTAATATCCCATTGTAACTATAGCCCACATCTTCTTTATACATTCATCTGGCGATGGATATGTGGGCTCGTTCCACATTTGACCATTGTGCACATTGCTGCTGTGAACATTGGGGTGCAGATGCCCCTTCTTTTCACTACCTCTGTATCTTTGTAGTAAATACCCAGTAGCACATTTGCTAGGTCATAGGGTAGCTCTGTTTTTAAGTTCTTGAGGAACCTGAACACTTTTCCAGAGTGGCCGCTCCACTTTGCATTCTCACCAACAGTGCAAGACAGTACCCCTTTCTCCACAATCTGGCCAAAGTTTGTGGTTTTTCTGTCTTGCTTATTTTAGCCATTCTGCCAGATGTGAGGTGGTATCTCATTGTGGGTTTTGTTTTGTTTTGTAATTTCCTGATAATGAGTGATGTGGAGCATTTTTTTCATGTGTCTGTTGACCACGTGTTGTCTTCTTTGGAGAATGTCTGTTCGTCTCTTCTGCCCATTTCTTCACTGGATTACTTGTTTTGGGTGTTGAGTTCCATAAGTGTTTTATAGATCTTGGATACTAGCCTTTTATCTCCTATGTCATTTGCAAATGCCTTCTCCCATTTTGTAGGTTGCTTCCTAGATTTGTGGACTGTTTCCCTTGCTTTTTATCTTGATGAAGTCCCAATAGTTCAGTTTTGCTTTTGTTTCCCTTGCCTTTACAGACATGTCTTGCATAAGTTGCTATGGCCAAGGTCAAAGAGGTTGTTGCCTGTGTTTTCCTCTAGGATTTTGATGGATTTCTATTTCACCTTTAGGTCTTTCATCCATTTTGAGTTTATCTTTGTGTGTGGTGTAAGAGAATGGTCCAGTTGCATTCTTCTGCATGTGGCTGTCCAATTTGTTGAAGAGACTATCCTTTTTCCAGCGGATATTCTTTTCTGCTTTGTTGAAGATTACTTGACCATAGAGTTGAGAGTCCATTTCTGGGTTCTCTATTCCGTTCCTTGATCAATGTGTCTGTTTTTGCGCCAATACGATAACATTTTGATGATGACAGCTTTGTCGATGACATGCAAAAAAAAACCTTAGGCAAAATACAGCCTGAAGTCCAGACATTGTGATATAACCAGCTTTCGATTTCTTTTTCGACATTCCTGTGGCAAATTGGGGTCTTTTCTGGTTCCATGCAAAACTTAGAAATATTTTTTTCTGATCTGTGAAAAATGTCAATGGTATTTTGATAGGGACTACTTCGAAAGTGTACATTGGGGATCCCTGGGTGGCGCAGCGGTTTGGCGCCTGCCTTTGGCCCAGGGCGCGATCCTGGAGACCCAGGATCGAATCCCACATCGGGCTCCCGGTGCATGGAGCCTGCTTCTCCCTCTGCCTATGTCTCTGCGCCTCTCTCTCTCTGTGACTATCATAAATAAATAAAAATTTAAAAAAAAGAAAGTGTACATTGCCCTGGGTTGCATGGACATTTTCAAAATATTGATACTTCAAATCCATGAATATGGAATATTAATGAATCTCTTTGCTCTTCCACAATTTCTTTTATAGGTGTTCTGTAGTTTTTTTTTTTTTTAAATTAATTTTTTGGTGTTCATTACCACATACAGAATAACACCCAGTGCTCATCCCGTCAAGTGTACCCCTCAGTGCCCGTCACCCATTCACCCCCACCCCCCACCCTCCTCCCCCTCCACCACCCCTAGTTCATTTCCCAGAGTTAGAAGTCTTTATGTTCTGTCTCCCTTTCTGATATTTCTCACACATTTCTTCTCCCTTCCCTTATATTCCCTTTCGCTATTATTCATATTCCCCAAATGAATGAGAACATACACTGTTTGTCCTTCTCCGGTTACTGTGGCCAAGTTCAAAAAGGGTGTTGCCTGAGTTCTTCTCTGGGATTTTGATGGAATCTTGTCTCACATTTAGATCTTTCATCTATTTTGAGTTTATCTTTGTGTATGGTGCAAGAGAGTGGTCCAGTTTCATTCTTCTGCATGTGGATGTCCAATTTTCCCAGCACCATTTATTGAAGAGACTGTCTTTCTTCTAGTGGATCGTCTTTCCTCCTTTATCGTATATTAGTTGAGCATAAAGTTCAGGGTCCACTTCTGGGTTCTCTGTTCTGTTCCATTGATCTATATGTCTGTTTTTGTGCCAGTACCACACTGTCTTGATGAACACAGCTTTGTAGTACAACCTGAAATCTGGCATTGTGATGCCCCCAGATATGGTTTTCTTTTTTTAAAATTCCCCTGGCTGTTTGGGGTCTTTTCTGATTCCACACAAATCTTAAAATAATTTGTTCTAAGTCTCTGAAGAAAGTCCATGGTATTTTGATAGGGATTGCATTATACGTGTAAATTGCCCTGGGTAACATTGACATTTTCACAATATTAATTCTGCCAATCCATGAGCATGGAATATTTTTCCATCTCTTTGTGTCTTCCTCAATTTCTTTCAGAAGTGTTCTGTAGTTTTTAGGGTATATTTTGAGAACCATTTGAATGGTAAATGGTTCTCCAACCTTTTATTTTCAGGTTGTAGGTGTCCTTCTGTCTAAAATGAGTCTCTTGTAGACAGCAAATAGATGGGTCCTGTTTTTTTATCCAGTCTGAAACTCTGCGCCTTTTGATGGGGTCATTAAGCCCATTCACGTTCAGAGTTACTTGAACTTCTTCTTAAAGGGGAGTTTTAAGAGTCCCCCTTAAAATTTCTTGCAGAGCTGGTTTGGAGGTCACATATTCTTTCAGTTCCTGCCTGTCTTGGAAGCTCTTTATCTCTCCTTCCATTTTGAATGAGAGCCTTGCTGGATAAAGTATTCTTGGTTGCATGTTCTTCTCATTTAGGACCCTGAATATATCCTGCCAGCCCTTTCTGGCCTGCCAGGTCTCTGTGGAGAGGTCTGCTGTTACCCTAATATTCCTCCCCATGAAAGTCAGGGACTTCTTGTCTCTTGCTGCTTTAAGGATCTTCTCTTTATCTTTGGAATTTGCAAGCTTCACTATTAGATGTCGAGGTGTTGAACGGTTTTTATTGATTTTAGGGGGGGATCTCTCTATTTCCTGGATCTGAATGCCTGTTTCCCTTCCCAGATTGGGAAAGTTTTCAGCTAGGATTTGTTCAAATACATATTCTGGCCCTCTGTCCCTTTCGGCGCCCTCGGGAACCCCAATTAAACGTAGGTTTTTCTTCCTTAGAGTGTCATTTATTTGCCTTAATCTGTCTTCATGGTTCTTTAATTGTTTATCTCTTTTTTCCTCAGTTTCCCTCTTTGCCATTAACTTGTCTTCTATGTCACTCACTCGTTCTTCCACCTCGTTAACCCTCGTCGTTAGGACTTCTAGTTTGGATTGCATCTCATTCAATTGATTTTTAATTTCTGCCTGATTGGATCTAAATTCTGCAGTCATGAAGTCTCGTGAGGCCTTAATGCTTTTTTCTAGAGCCACCAGTAGCTGTATAATAGTGCTTCTGAATTGGCTTTCTGACATTGAAGTGTAATCCAGATTTTGTAACTCTGTGGGAGAGAGGGCTGTTTCTGATTCTTTCTTTTGAGGTGAGGTTTTCCTTCTAGTCATTTTGCTCAGTGCAGAGTGGCCAAAAACAAGTTGTATTGGAACACGGGGGAGTATCACTGGTCCGTCCAGCTGGTCTTCTGGGGGAGGGGCCTGTTGCGCTGATTTTCAGGTGTTAGCACTTGGGGGAGCTGCTCTGCCCCTGCCTGCTGCAGGGCTCAGCGGGGGTTGTTTACCCCGTGGGGCCCCAGGAGGAACAGTCGCAGTTGCTATGGCAACTCTGGAAGCCTGGATTCAGCCTCCGCAGGAACTACGGGCTCGGGGCTCTCGGCTCTCCGTCCGCAGGGCCTGGAGGCTCCGGGGCGGGGCCGCTGATCTGCTCAGCTCGGGGCAGGAGCGTCCTCGCTGTCCTGGGCCCTCCCGGCCTCTGCCTGTCCCGGGGGAGGCCGGATCCTGGGCTGTGTCCCGGCGCCCTGTGCTCCGGGGCCTGCGCTGGTGGATTCGCGCTCCCGCCCCGCAGCTCCCTCCGCGGAGCCGCCGCCCGAGCCCCTCCGAGCTGCTCCGGTCGGTCCCGCCGTGCGCGCTGCAGCCCTTAGGGAGCTCGGAGCACTCCCCGGGGCGCAGGTGTCTGTTAGTGTCCCCGGGAGCCCGAGGGCATCCCCGCCCTCCTGGGTCCTGCTCCAACTCCCTGCGAGCCCCTTGCCGCCCGCCCGGGAAGGTTGGTGCAGCTCCTGCTCCTCCGGGACGGGGCTCTCCTGTCCTGGGGACACTCGACCCGGCCTCAGCCCGGCTCCTCGCGGGGCCCCTCCCCCTCGGAGGCCTTTTGTTTCTTTATTTCTTTTTCCCCGTCTTCCTACCTTGATAGAAGCGCGAACTTTTCTCACTGTAGCATTCCAGCTGGTCTCTCTTTACATCTCAGGCCGAATTCGTAAATTTTCAGGATGGTTTGAAGGTTATCTAGGTAATTTGGTGGGGACAGGTGATTTGGGGACCCTGCTCTTCCGCCATCTGCCCTCCCCCTCTGTAGTTTTTATTTACAGATCCTTTACCTCTTTCATTATGTTTATTCCTTGGTATTTTATGGTTTCTGGTGCAATTGTAAATAGGATCAGCCCTTAATTTCTCTTTCTTCTGTATCATTCTTGCGTCTAGAAATAAAGCAGATATCTGTACATTGATTTTTTTATCCTGCCACACTGCTGAAATACAATATGAGTCCTAGCAGAGTTACAAACTCTCGTGTTTTCCAAATAAAATATCATGTCATCTGAGGAAAGTGAGATGTTGACTTCTTCCTTACCAGTTTGAATGCCTTTATAATTGTTTGCATTTATTTGGAGTTGGTTGTGATCTGCCAATTTCATTTATGATTTTATTTGTTTGGATTCTTTATCTTTTTTTTGATAAGTCCTTTGAGAGCTTTCTCAATCTCATGAATTCTTCCTAAGTAGAGGCCAGCTTGCCCTAGTGCTGAGATATGCTGTTAGTCTAGGGGTCCAATGGCACATGGTGAGCCTGCTATCCACGGGCCTGCTTGGCCTAGCATGTCTGGGTTGTGTAACCACAAGTCCAAAATCACAAGGTGAGACCACTTACCAGTGGCCTAAGTGAGTAGAGCTGAGCTGTGATGTTGTTCTCCAGGTCCAAGCAACATGTTGATCCCACTGTGCAGGTGCCTCGTTTTCCCAATGATGAGCTGGGATGTGGAGCTCATGATTTGGAGGCACTCTGCAAACCCAGTGTTCCCTGGACCCCCTTGCCTTTTTCTGGGCTCAGCTGGAGACTGGTGGTATGAGGGTTCCTGGCCCGTTTAGTGTTTGGGTGACCCACATGCCGTGGGGCACCTGAGTTCAGTGGGTTCCCAATCTGAGGGCTCCTGGTAGGTGCTCTGTTCTGGGGACTGCATTTCTCCATGTCCTGCTGTGTTCAAGGATTTGTCATTTGTGGGCTCCTGGTCAGCCAGGGATCTGGACGATCCATTTGTCCACTACTGAGTTGGGGCAGGCAGCTCGTGTTCTAAGGGCCCGTGTTCCAGTGACCCCCACTGTGTCCAGTGATGTGGTGACTCCTTGTCCCAGGACTTACTTGTTTCATAATACCCCCTCTCTGCCGGGGGCCTGGAGGCACTTCAGACATTGTACACATGGGAATGGACTGGAAGATTAGGGCATTCATAAGCCCTGTGCTGATCTGGGTTGGAGAGCTCAAGAGAAGCAGTTAGTGCCCTGGGCTCCTCAGGACATAGACTCACAGCTTTCCTGTGCTGATCCCTCCTGTCCCCAGAGGTGTGGGAGAGGCTTTTCTCATCTGCCTGAGTATCCATGGTACCGGTCCCCAGTGTCCCACTCCCACAGGCCACATGGGAATATGTCCGTGAGCAGCCGGGACAAACTCACAGTGGGAAAAGGGAACAGGAGTAGCCTGCTGTGGGTTCCAGGACTCTCAGGACCACAGAGGGGGATGAAGGGAGGTGCAAACATGCAGGTTGAGCCCAAAGTTTTGATGAGAGGCCTGGGGCAGGTGATGGGACAGGGGGCTTGCCATGGGCAGGGGCAGAAAACAGGGAAGTGAACTAGAGGGAGAGCAGGGAGATCTGTGGATGAAGTGCCATCTCTGTCGTCACGGGGGCCTGCGTGATTGCCATGCTTTTATATCAGCCCAGGTGCATCAGAGTGCCCTTCTGTGATGTCACCGCCCTGCCGCGGCCAATCAGGCAGGCTCTCGTTGTGGCCAGATTCAGGTGGCCAATCGCCATGCACCTTAGGTGGCCAATGTCAGACGGCTTTCTCAGTAACTCTCCTGATATCGTTGCCTAGAAACCATGTTTAAACGGAAAACAGAGGAGGTGGGGGCAAGATGGTGGAAGAGTAGGGTCCCCAAGTCACCTCTCCCTACCCAATTACCTACATAACTTTTATATCATCTTGCAAAGCTAGGAATTTGGCCTGAGATTTATTTTTTTTTATTTTTTTTAAGATTTATTTATTTATGATAGACATAGAGAGAGAGAGGCAGAGTGCAGGCTCCATGCCGGGAGCCCGACGCAGGACTCGATCCCGGGACTGCAGGATCACCCCTGGGCCAAAGGCAGGCGCTAAACAGCTGAGCCATCCAGGGATCCCTGGCCTGAAATTTAAAGAGAGAACAGCTGTAAAGCTACAGAGAGAAAAGAGTTCACACTTCTATGAAATACAACTTCTTTTTGGCCACTCTGCACTGAGCAAAATGACTAGTAGGAAAAACTCTCCTCAAAAGAAAGAATCAGAAACAGCCCTCTCTCCCAAAGACTTACAAAATGTGTATTACAACTCAGTGTTAGAAAGCCGATTCACATGAATAATTATAAAGCTACTGGTGTATCTAGAAAAAAACCCTAAAGGATTCAAGACACTTCATGACTGCAGAATTTAGATCTAATTAGGCCAAAATTAAAAATCAATTAAATGAGATGCAATCCAAACTAGAGTTCAGAACGATGAGAGTTAATGTGGTAGAACGAGTGAGTGACATAGAAGAAAGTTGGTGTCAAGGAGGGAAACTGAGGAAACAAAGAGAAAAATGACCAAAAGATCATGGGGATAGGCTAATGGAAATAAATGACAGTCTCAGAAGGAAAAACTGCGTTTACCTGGGGTCCCGAGGGTGCCGAAGGGACACAGGCCCAGAATATGTATTTGAACAAATCATAGCTGAAAACTTCCCTAATTTGTGGCAGGAAACAGGCATTCAGATCAGAAAATGGATAGATCCCCCCTGAAATCAATAAAAACCACTCTACACCTGGACATTTAATAGTGAAACTTGCAAATGCCAAAGATAAAGAGAAAATCCTTAAAGAAGCAAGAGAAAAGTAATCTCTAAATTTTATGGGGAGAAGGAAGAGCATAACAGCAGACCCTTCCACAGAGACCTGGCATGCCAGAGAGGCCTGGCAGGATATAGTCAGAGTCTTAAATGAGAAGAACATGGAGCCAAGAATACTTTATCCAGCAAGGCTCTCATTGATAATAGAAGGAGAGATAAAGAGTTTCCAAGATAGGCAGAAACTGAAAGAATATGTGATCATGAAGCCAGCTCTGCAACAAATACTAAGGGGGATTCTGAAATAGAGGAAGTGCAAGGGAACAATCCACAAAAACAGGGACTGAATAGGTATCATGATGACACTGAATACATAGCTTTCAATAAGTAACTGTGGACGTGAATGGGTTTAATGACCCCAGCAAAAGGCGCAACTGCCAATTCACACTGGATAAAAAAGCAAAACCCATCTCTTTGCTGTGTACAAGAGACTCATTTTAAAAAATAAGGACACCTACAGCCTGAAAATAAAAGGTTGGAGAAAAATGAACCATTCCAAAGGTCCTCCAAAGAAAGCAGGGGTAGCCATCCTTAGATTAGATAAACTACATTTCTACACAAAGACTGTAGTAAGTGATGAAGAGGGACACTATATCATACTTAAAGGATCTATCCAACAAGAAGACCTAACAGTCTTCAATATTTATGCCCAGAATTTATGCCCGCAATGTGGGAGCTGCCAAGTATATCAATCAATTAATAAGCAAAGTTAAGGCCTACTTAGATAATGATACACTCATACTTGGTGCCTTGAATGAAGTGCTTTCTACAATCAACAGGTTTTCTAAACACAACATTTCTAAAAACAAGAGTTTTAAATGGTACACTAGTCCAGATGGATTTCACAGATATTTACAGATCTTTCCATCCAAACACAATTGAATACACATTCTTCTTAAGTGCACATGGATCTTTCTCCAGAGTAGACCACATACAGGGTCACATAACAGGACTTAACTGATACCAAAAGATCGGGATCGTCCCCTGCATATTTTCACACCTTAATGCTTTGAAATTAGAACTAAATCACAAGAAGAAGTTTGGAAGGATTTCAAACATATAGAGCTTAAGGACCATCCTGCTAAAAGATGAAAGTGTAAAGCAGGAAATTAGAGAAGAATGAAAACATTCATGGAAACTAATGAGAATAAAGATACAACCGTTAAAAATCTTTGGGATACAACAAAAGCAGTCCTGAGGGGGAAATTCATCGCAATATGAGCATCCATCCAAAAACTGGAAAGAACTCAAATTCAAAAGCGAACGTTGCATCTAAAGGAGCTGGAGAAAAAAACAGCAAATAGATCCTACACACAGCAGAAGAAGAGAGTCAATAAAGATTCAGGCAGAACTCAATGAAAGAGAGGCCAGAAGAAATGTGGAACGGATGAACGAATCCAGGAGTTGGTTTTTTGAAAGAATTAAAAACGTAGATAAATCATTAGGCAGCCTTATTAAAAAGAAGAGGGAAAGGATTCAAATTAATAAAATAATGAATGATAAATGAGACAACACCACCAACACCAAAAATACAAACGATTTTTATTTTTTTTAATTTATTTATTTATGATAGTCACAGAGAGAGAGAGAGAGAGAGAGAGAGAGAGAGAGGCAGAGACATAGGCAGAGGGAGAAGCAGGCTCCATGCACCGGGAGCCCGATATGGGACTCGATCCCGGGTCTCCAGGATCGCGCCCTGGGCCAAAGGCAGGCACCAAACCGCTGCGCCACCGAGGGATCCCCTACAAATGATTTTTAAAGCTTATTATGAGGAGCTGTATGCCAATAAATTAGGCAATCTTGGAGAAATGGACACATTTCTGGAAAACCACGAACTACCAAAACTGGAACAGGAAGAAATAGAAAACTGAACAGGCCGATAACCAGGGAAGAAATTGAAGCAGTCCTCAAATCCTACCAAGACACAAAATCCAGGGAAGATGCCTTCCCAGGGGAATTCTATCAAACGTTTAAAGAAGAAACCATACCTCTTCTACTAAAGCTGTTCTGAAAGATAAAACGAGATGTAGCACTTGCAAACTCCTTCTATGAGGCCAACATCACTTAAATTCCAAAACCAGACAAAGACCCCACCAAAAAGGAGAATTACAGACCAATATCCCTCATGAACATGGATGGAAAAATTCTCAACAAGATTCTAGCTAGTAGTATCCAACAGAGCGTTCCCTTTCACTATTTTTTCTATTCCCCAAATGAAGGAGACCATATAATGTCTGCCTTCTCCAACTGCCTTATTCACGCAGCATAACACCCTCCAGTTCCATCCACATCGAAGGAAATGGTGGGCATTTGTCGTTTCTGATGGCTGAGTAGTATTCAATTGTATACATAAACCACATCTTCTTTCTCCATTCATCTTTCCATGGACACTGATGCTCCTTCCACAGCTTAGCTATTGTGGACATTGCTGCTATAAACATCAGTGTGAAGGTGTCCCGGCATCTCATTGCATCTATATCTATGGGATAAATCCCCAGCACTGCAAATGCTGGGTCCTGGGCACATCTATTTTTTTTTTTTTTGGCAGATCAATTTTAATTCTTTGACTAACCTCCACACAGTTTTCAAGAGGGGCTGCACTGTCGCGGCCGGCGCGAGAAGGTCCGGATTCAGGAACCGAGGGCAAGGGGATGAGAAATAAACAAGAGACTAAAAGTTCATGGGATAGGAGGTTCCATGCAGCTGATGGCTACAATGGACAAGCTTTATTTTTGCATGTAGAGTTTATATAGCCTCTGAAAGCAGGCAGCTTATTTCTTTAAGGAGAAGTACATCTCACGCACAAACATACATTGTTTTTAAAACTAACACCTGTTATTTGTTTAAGCAGTAGAGCATGAAGGCCACATATAGACTAAACAGTGAGGTTTGTTTACTAAGTAATGTCTGCCAAGGTGGTCATGTGTCAGGCCACCTTCTTGCTTACTTTATGGGAACTTGTCTCGATAACATTTTAAAGGAGAAGCAAATATGTACATTTACTTCCATAAGGGGGAAGAGCTAGGTGCAGTCCCAGCGGGTTGGCTAGGTATGGCAGGGAGCCTTTGCTCAACCTGGAACCTTGCCTCGCACCGCAGGACCGCTCCCAACACTGCACCAGTTCACTTTTCCACCAACAGTGCAGGAGGGTTCCCCTTTCTCCACATCCTCTCCACCATTTGTGGTATCCTGCCTTGTTCTTTTTCCCCATTCTCACACGTCTGAGGTGGTATCTCATTGTGATTTTGATTTGTATTTCCCTCATGGCTAGGGATGCGGACCATTTTCACATGTGTGTGATGGTCATGTCTATGTCTTCCTCTGTAAGATTTCTGTTCATGTCTTTTGCCCATTTCCTGTTTGGATTGTTTGTTTCTTTGCTGTTAAGTTTAATAAGTTTTTTAGAGATCTGTGATACTAGCCCTTTATCTGATACGTCATTTGCAAATGTCTTCTCCCATTCTGTAGGTTGTCTTTTAGTTTTCTTGACTGTATCTTTTGTTGTCCAAAAGCTTCCTATCTTGATGAGTCCTAATAGACCATTTTTGTTTCTCTGTCTCTTGCCTTCAAGGATGTATCTTGCAAGACGTTACTGTGGTCAAGTTCAAAAAGGTGTTGCCTGTGTTCTCCTGTAGGATATTGATGGACTCTTGTCTCACACTGAGATCTTTTATCCATTTTGAGTTTCTCTTTGTGTATGGTGCAAGAGAGTGGTCTAGTTTCATTCTTCTGCATGTGGATGTCCAATTTCCCCAGCACCATTTATTGAAGAGACTGTATTTTCTAGTGGAGAGTTTTTTCTTCTTTATCGAATATTATTAGTTGATCATAAAGTTGAGGGTCCACTTCTGGATTCTCTATTCTGTTCCATTGATCTATGTGTCTGTTTTTGGGCTGGTACCACAGTGTCTTGATGACCACTGCTTTGTAATACAACCTGAAATCTGGCATTGTGATGCCCCCAGCTATGGATTTCTTTTTAATATTCCCCTGGCTATTCGGGGTCTTTGCTGATTCCACACAAATTTTAAAATAATTAATTCCAACTCTCTGAAGAAAGTCCTTGGTATTTTGATAGGGATCCAGTGTCTGGGTGACTCACATGCCTAGGGGCACGAGTGTTAAGAGGGTTCTCAGTCTGAGGGATACTGGTAGGTGCTCTGTTCTGGGGACTGAATTTCTCCGAGTCCTGCTGTGTTCGAGGGTTTGTGGTGTATGGGTGCCTGGTCAGCCAGGAACCTGGAGCATCCATTTGTCCACTACTGAGCTGGGGCAGGGAGCTCGTGGTCTGAGGGCCTGTGTTCCAATGACCCCCACCGTGTCCAGTGATGTGGTGACTCCTTGCCTCAGGACTTACTTGTTTCATACAATCCCTTCTCTGCCGGGTACCTGGAGGCACTGCAAAACACTGTACACATGGGGGTGGAGTGGAGGTTTAGGACATTCCTGTTCCCTGTACTGAGCTGGATTGGAGAGCTCCAGAGAATCAGTGAGTGCTCTGGGTTCCCTCAGAACTGGGACTCACAGCTTTCCTGTGTTGAGCACCCGGTTGACCCGAGGGGTGTTGGAGAGGCATTTCCCCACTTCCTGAGTATCCATGGTACCGATTCCCAGTGTCCGGCTCCCACAGTCCACATGGGAATATGTCGGTGAGCAGCCAGGCCAACCTCTCAGTGGGAAATGGGAGCAGGAGTCACCTGCTGTGGGTTCGTGGACTCTCAGGACCACAGAGGGGGATGAATGGATGTGCAAACATGCAGGTGGAGCCCAAAGTCTTGGCGAGAGGACTGGGGCAGGAGGGTGGTCTGGGGGCTTGCCATGGGCATGGGCAGAAAACAGGGCAGACAACCTGAGGGAGAGCAGGGAGTTCTGTGGCTGAAGTGCCATCTCTGTCATCACGGTCACCTGCACGGTTGTCATGCTTTTATATCAACTCAGGTACATCAGAGAGGCCCTTTGTGATGTCACTGCCATGCCGCAGCCAATCACACAGGCTCTCGGAGGGGCCTGGTTCAGGTGGCCAATCACCTTGCAGCTCAGGTGGCCAATGTCAGATGGCTTTCTCACTGAGCCTCCTGATACCGTTTTCTAGACAATTTTAAACGAAAAACAGAGTAGGAGGGGGCAAGATGGAGGAAGTGCAGGGTCCCCAAGTCACCTGTCCCCACCAAATTACTTAAGTTCAAATCCTCCTGAAAACCTATGAATTTGGCCTGAGATTTAAAGAACAGCTGGAATGCTACAGTGAGAAGAGTTCACTCTTCTATCACGGTAGGAAGACGGGGTGGGGGAAGAAATAAAGAAACAAAAGGCATCCAAGGGGGAGGGGCCCTGCTAGGACCCGGGCTAAGGCCACGGCGAGTGTCCCCAGGACAGGAAAGCCCCATCCTGGAGAAGCAGGGGTTTCACCAATCTTCCCGGGAGTTGGAGCAGGATGCCAGGAGGGGCGGGGATGCCCTCAGCCTCCCTGGGACACTAACAGAGCACCAGCGCCCCAGGGAGAGCGCCCCCACACCGCGGCCGAGCTCCCTAAAGGGCTGCAGTGTGCATCCGGTGGGGCCCCGGAGCAGCTTGGAGGTGGCTCAGGCAGAGGCTCTACGCAGGGGGCTGCACGGCCCTGGGAACTGCTCAGAAGGCGCTCGGTCAGAGGCTCCACATGGAGGGGGCTGCGCGGCCTGGAGCATGATTCCAACAGCTCAGGCCTCGGAGCACAGTGCGCCAGAGACTCAGCCCAAGATCCCGCGCCTCCCCCGGGACAGGCAGAAGCCAGGAAGGCTCAGGACAGCAAGGACACTCTTGCCACCGGGTGGCCCCGAGCTGGGCAGATCAGCGGCCCCTGCCCCCAGAGCATCCAGGCTTCTGCAGACTGAGAGCTCCATAGATACTGTGGGAGCTTAGCCCAGGGCTCCAGAGCTGGCCACCTCTACTGTTGTTGTTCCTCCTGGGGCCTCACAACCCCCACTGAACCTCACAGTGGCCTCAATGGATAAAGAGGTTAAACATCTTTCACTGAGTCCTGCACCAGGGAGGGGGCTGAGCAGCTCCCCCAAGGGCTAAAACCCGAAAATCAGCACAGCAGGCCTCTCCCAGAAGACCAGCTAGACGGACAGGGGAAAAACAAACTATTGTCCAAGAAGCACTGGAAAGTTCCAGGGGAAGCCGAGGGATTTACAGTATAGAAAAGGAGAGGAGACTCTCCCTTGTTTTTTGTGTTTTGATTGCGGTTTTCTTCCCCCCCCCCCACCTTTTCTTTTATTCTACTCTCCTTTTCACTACTTTTGTTTTTTTCTTTTTAGTTTTTTTTCTTTCTTTCTTTTTCTCTTCTTTCTCTTCTCTCTTTTTTTCATTTTCCCAGTGCAACTTGTTTTGGGCCATTTTGCACTGAGTAAAATAACTAGAAGGAAAAAATCACCTCAGAAAAAGAATCAGAAACAGCTCTCTCCCACAGAGTTACAAAATTTGAATTACAGTTCAATGTCAGAAAGCCAATTCTGATGCACAATTATAAAGCTAGTGGTGGCTCTCGAAAAAAGCATGAAGGATTGAAGAGACTTCATGAGTGCAGAATTTAGATCATATCAGGCCGAAATTAAAAATCAATTAAACAAGTGAGTGACAAAGAGGACAAGTTGATGGCAAGGAGGGAAATCTGAGGAACAAAGAGGAAATGACTAAAAGATCACGAGGATAGGTTAAGGAGAAAAAATATCAGCCTCAGAAACAAAAATCTACGTAGATTTATCTGGTGTTACCGAGGGTACCAAAAGGAACAGAGATCCAGAATAGGTACTTTTTTTTTTTAAATTAATTTTTATTGGTGTTCAATTTACCAACATACAGAATAACACCCAGTGCTCATCCCGTCAAGTGTCCCCCTCCGTGCCCGTCACCCATTCACCCCCACCCCCCGCCCTCCTCCCCTTCCACCACCCCTAGTTCGTTTCCCAGAGTTAGGAGTCTTTATGTTCTGTGTCCCTTTCTGATATCTCCCACACATTTCTTCTCCCTTCCCTTATATTCCCCTTCACTATTATTCATATTCCCCAAATGAGTGAGAACATACACTGTTTGTCCTTCTCCGATTGACTTACTTCACTCAGCATAATACCCTCCAGTTCCATCCACGTTGAAGCAAATGGTGGGTATTTGTTGTTTCTAATGGCTGAGTAATATTCCATTGTATACATAAACCACATCTTCTTTATCCATTCATCTTTCGATGGACACCGAGGCTCCTTCCACAGTTTGGCTATTGTGGACATGGCTGCTAGAAACATCGGGGTGCAGGTGCCCCGGCGTTTCATTGCATCTGAATCTTCGGGGTAAATCCCTAACAGTGCAATTGCTGGGTCGTAGGGCAGATCTATTTTTAATTCTTTGAGGAACCTCCACACAGTTTTCCAGAGTGGCTGCACCAGTTCACATTCCCACCAACAGTGTAAGAGGGTTCCCTTTTCTCCACATCCTCTCCAACATTTGTTGTTTCCTGCCTTATTAATTTTCCCCATTCTCACTGGTGTGAGGTGGTATCTCATTGTGGTTTTGATTTGTATTTCCCTGATGGCAAGTGATGCAGAGCATTTTCTCATGTGCATGTTGGCCATGTCTATGTCTTCCTCTGTGAGATTTCTCTTCATGTCTTTTGCCCATTTCATGATTGGATTGTTTGTTTCTTTGGTGTTGAGTTTAATAAGTTCTTTATAGATTTTGGAAACTAGCCCTTTATCTGATATGTTATTTGCAAATATCTTCTCCCATTCTGTAGGTTGTCTTTGAGTTTTGTTGACTGTATCCTTTGCTGTGCAAAAGCTTCTTATCTTGATGAAGTCCCAATAGTTCATTTTTGCTTTTGTTTCTTTTGTTTTCGTGGATGTATCTTGCAAGAAGTTACTGTGGCCAAGTTCAAAAAGGGTGTTGCCTGTGTTCTCCTCTAGGATTTTGATGGAGTCTTGTCTCACATTTAAATCTTTCATCCATTTTGAGTTTATCTTTGTGTATGGTGCAAGAGAGTGGTCTAGTTTCATTCTTCTGCATGTGGATGTCCAGTTTTCCCAGCACCATTTATTGAAGAGACTGTCTTTCTTCCAGTGGATAGTCTTTCCTCCTTTATCGAATATTAGTTGACCATAAAGTTCAGGGTCCACTTCTGGGTTTTCTATTCTGTTCCATTGATCTATGTGTCTGTTTTTGTGCCAGTACCACACTGTCTTGATGACCACAGCTTTGTAGTACAACCTGAAATCTGGCATTGTGATGCCCCCAGCTATGGTTTTCTTTTTTAAAATTCCCCTGGCTATTCGGGGTCTTTTCTGATTCCACACAAATCTTACAATAATTTGTTCTAAGTCTCTGAAAAAAGTCCATGGTATTTTGATAGGGATTGCATTGAACGTGTAAATTGCCCTCGGTAGCATTGACATTTTCACAATATTAATTCTGCCAATCCATGAGCATGGAATATTTTTCCATCTCTTTGTGTCTTCCTCAATTTCTTTCAGAAGTGTTCTATAGTTTTTAGGGTATAGATCCTTTACCTCTTTGGTTAGGTTTATTCCTAGGTATCTTATGCTTTTGGGTGCAATTGTAAATGGGATTGACTCCTTAATTTCTCTTTCTTCAGTCTCATTGTTAGTGTATAGGAATGCCATTGATTTCTGGGCATTGATTTTGTATCCTGCCACGCTACCAAATTGCTGTATGAGTTCTAGCAATCTTGGGGTGGAGGCTTTTGGGTTTTCTATGTAGAGTATCATGTCATCGGCGAAGAGGGAGAGTTTGACTTCTTCTTTGCCAATTTGAATGCCTTTAATGTCTTTTTGTTGTCTGATTGCTGAGGCTAGGACTTCCAATACTATGTTGAATAGCAGTGGTGAGAGTGGACATCCCTGTCTGGTTCCTGATCTTAGGGGAAAGGCTCCCAGTGCTTCCCCATTGAGAATGATATTTGCTGTGGGCTTTTCGTAGATGGCTTTTAAGATATCGAGGAAAGTTCCCTCTATCCCTACACTCTGAAGAGTTTTGATCAGGAATGGATGCTGTATTTTGTCAAATGCTTTCTCTGCATCTAATGAGAGGATCATATGGTTCTTGGTTTTTCTCTTGCTGATATGATGAATCACATTGATTGTTTTACGAGTGTTGAACCAGCCTTGCATCCCGGGGATAAATCCTACTTGGTCATGGTGAATAATTTTCTTAATGTGTTGTTGGATCCTATTGGCTAGTATCTTGTTGAGAATTTTTGCATCCATGTTCATCAGGGATATTGGTCTGTAATTCTCCTTTTTGGTGGGGTCTTTGTCTGGTTTTGGAATTAAGGTGATGCTGGCCTCATAGAATGAATTTGGAAGTACTCCATCTCTTTCTATCTTTCCAAACAGCTTTAGTAGAATAGGTATGATTTCTTCTTTAAACGTTTGATAGAATTCCCCTGGGAAGCCATCTGGCCCTGGACTCTTGTGTCTTGGGAGGTTTTTGATGACTTCTTCAATTTCCTCCCTGGTTATTGGCCTGTTCAGGTTTTCTATTTCTTCCTGCTCCAGTTTTGGTAGTTTGTGGCTTTCCAGGAATGCGTCCATTTCTTCTAGATTGCCTAATTTATTGGCGTAGAGCTGTTCATAATATGTTTTTAAAATCGTTTGTATTTCCTTGGTGTTGGTAGTGATCTCTCCTTTCTCATTCATGATTTTATTAATTTGAGTCTTCTCTCTCTTCTTTTTAATAAGGTTGGCTAATGGTTTATCTATCTTATTAATTCTTTCAAAGAACCAACTCCTGGTTCTATTGATCTGTTCCACAGTTCTTCTGGTCTCAATTTCGTTGAGTTCTGCTCGAATTTTAATTAACTCTCTTCTTCTGCTGGGCGTCGGGTCGATTTGCTGCTTCTTCTCTAGCTCCTTTATGTGTAAGGTTAGCTTTTGTATTTGAGTTCTTTCCAGTTTTTGAATGGATGCTTGTATTGCGATGTATTTCCCCCTCAGGACTGCTTTTGCTGCATCCCAAAGATTTTGAACAGTTGTATCTTCATTGTCATTAGTTTCCATGAATCTTTTTAATTCTTCCTTAATTTCCTGGTTGACCCTTTTATCTTTTAGCAGGATGGTCCTTAACCTCCACGTGTTTGAGGTCCTTCCAAACTTCTTCTTGTGATTGAGTTCTAATTTCAAGGCGTTATGGTCTGAGAATATGCAGGGGACGATCCCAATCTTTTGGTATCGGTTCAGACCCGATTTGTGACCCAGTATGTGGTCTATTCTGGAAAAAGTTCCATGTGCACTTGAGAAGAATGTGTATTCAGTTGAGTTTGGATGTAAAGTTCTGTAGATATCTGTGAAATCTATCTGGTCCAGTGTATCATTTAAAGCTCTCGTTTCTTTGGAGATGTTGTGTTTAGAAGACCTATCAAGGGTAGAGAGAGCTAGATTGAAGTAACCAAGTATAAGTGTATTATTATCTAAGTATTTCTTTACTTTGGTTAATAATTCGTTTAAGTATTTGGCAGCTCCCACATTCGGGGCATATATATTGAGGATTGTTAAGTCCTCTTGTTGGATAGATCCTTTAAGTATGATATAGTGTCCCTCTTCGTCTCTCACTACTGTCTTCGGAGTGAATTTTAGTTTATCTGATATAAGGATGGCTACCCCTGCTTTCTTTTGAGAACCATTTGAATGGTAAATGGTTCTCCAACCTTTTATTTTCAGGTTGTAGGTGTCCTTCTGTCTAAAATGAGTCTCTTGTAGACAGCAAATAGATGGGTCCTGCTTTTTTATCCAGTCTGAAACCCTGCGCCTTTCGATGGG
Source organism: Nyctereutes procyonoides (assembly GCF_905146905.1). Lineage (NCBI taxonomy): Eukaryota > Metazoa > Chordata > Mammalia > Carnivora > Canidae > Nyctereutes > Nyctereutes procyonoides. The sequence continues at coordinate 60,482,811 of NW_026575047.1, read as the reverse complement.
GTCATTAAGCCCGTTCACGTTCAGAGTTACTATTGACAGATATGAGTTTAGTGTCATCATGATATCTATTTAGTCCTTGTTTTTGTGGATTGTTCCACTGAACTTCTTCTTAAAGGGGACTTTTAAGAGTCCCCCTTAAAATTTCTTGCAGAGCTGGTTTGGAGGTCACATATTCTTTCAGTTCCTGCCTGTCTTGGAAGCTCTTTATCTCTCCTTCCATTTTGAATGAGAGCCTTGCTGGATAAAGTATTCTTGGTTGCATGTTCTTCTCATTTAGGACCCTGAATATATCCTGCCAGCCCTTTCTGGCCTGCCACGTCTCTGTGGAGAGGTCTGCTGTTACCCTAATATTCCTCCCCATGAAAGTCAGGGACTTCTTGTCTCTTGCTGCTTTAAGGATCTTCTCTTTATCTTTGGAATTTGCAAGCTTCACTATTAGATGTCGAGGTGTTGAACGGTTTTTATTGATTTTAGGGGGGGATCTCTCTATTTCCTGGATCTGAATGCCTGTTTCCCTTCCCAGATTGGGAAAGTTTTCAGCTAGGATTTGTTCAAATACATATTCTGGCCCTCTGTCCCTTTCGGCGCCCTCGGGAACCCCAATTAAACGTAGGTTTTTCTTCCTTAGAGTGTCATTTATTTCCCTTAATCTGTCTTCATGGTTCTTTAATTGTTTATCTCTTTTTTCCTCAGTTTCCCTCTTTGCCATTAACTTGTCTTCTATGTCACTCACTCGTTCTTCCACCTCGTTAACCCTCGTCGTTAGGACTTCTAGTTTGGATTGCATCTCATTCAGTTGATTTTTAATTTCTGCCTGATTGGATCTAAATTCTGCAGTCATGAAGTCTCGTGAGTCCTTAATGCTTTTTTCTAGAGCCACCAGTAGCTGTATAATAGTGCTTCTGAATTGGCTTTCTGACATTGAATTGTAATCCAGATTTTGTAGCTCTGTGGGAGAGAGGGCTGTTTCTGATTCTTTCTTTTGAGGTGAGGTTTTCCTTCTAGTCATTTTGCTCAGTGCGGAGTGGCCAAAAACAAGTTGTATTGGGAAAAGGAGAGAAAGAGAGAGAAGGAAAGAAAAGAGAAAAAGAAAAAAGAAAAAGAAAAGAAAAAGGAAAGAAGAGAAGAAAAAGGGAAAGAAAAAGAAAGAAAGGTGAAAAAAAAAGAAAAAAAAGGGGGGTGGGGGAAGCAATCAGAAATCAAAAAGAAAAGAAAAAAGAAAAGAAAAAAAAAAACACGGGGGAGTATTTCTGTAGACTTTAAGTCCCTTGACTTCCCCTGGAACTGGTCCGTCCAGCTGGTCTTCTGGGGGAGGGGCCTGCTGCGCTGATTTTCAGGTGTTAGCACTTGGGGGAGCTGCTCTGCCCCTGCCTGCTGCAGGGCTCAGCGGGGGTTGTTTACCCCGTGAGGTCTCAGGAGGAACAGTTGCAGTTGCTATGGCAACTCTAGAAGCCTGGATTCAGCCTCCGCAGGAACTACGGGGCTCGGGGCTCTCGGCTTTCCATCTGCAGGGCCTGGAGGCTCCGGGGCGGGGCCGCTGATCTGCTCAGCTCGGGGCAGGAGCGTCCTTGCTGTCCTGGGCCCTCCCGGCCTCTGCCTGTCCCGGGGGGAGGCCGGATCCTGGGCTGTGTCCCGGCGCCCTGTGCTCCGGGGCCTGCGTTGTTGGATTTGCGCTCCCGCCCCGCAGCTCCCTCCCTGGAGCCGCTCCCGAGTCCCTCCGAACTGCTCCGGTGCGTGCTGCAGCCCTTAGGGAGCTCGGAGCACTCTCCTGCGCTCGCAGGTGTCTGTTAGTGTCCCAGGGAGCCCGAGGGCATCCCCGCCCTCCTGGGTCCTGCTCCAACTCCCTGCGAGCCCCTTTCCGCCCGCCCGGGAAGGTTGGTGCAGCTCCTGCTCCTCCGGGACGGGGCTCTCCTGTCCTGGGGACACTCGCCCCGGCCTCAGCCCGGCTCCTCGCGGGGCCCCTCCCCCTCGGAGGCCTTTTGTTTCTTTATTTCTTTTTCCCCGTCTTCCTACCTTGATAGAAGCGCGGACTCTTCTCACTGTAGCATTCCAGCTGGTCTCTCTTTAAATCTCAGGCCGAATTCGTAGATTTTCAGGATGGTTTGAAGGTTATCTAGGTAATTTGTTGGGGACAGGTGATTTGGGGACCCTACTCTTCCGCCATCTTGCCCCTCCTCCCCCCAGAATAGGTACTTGAACAAATCAGAGTTGAAAACTTCCCTAAATTGGGGAGGGCAACTGGCATTCAGACACAGGAAAAAGATAGATCCCACCCCAATATCAATAAAAACCGCTCTATACCTGGATATTTAATAGTGAAACTTGCAAATTCGAAAGATCAAGAGAATTTCCTGAAAGCAGCAAGAGACAATCTCTGAATTTTATGGGGAGAAGTATTAGCATAACAGCAGACCCCTCCACAGAGACCTGGCAGGGCAGAAAGGGCTGGCAGGATATATTCAGGGTTCTACATGAGAACATGCAGCCAAGAATACTGTATCCAGCAAGGCTCTCATTCAGAATAGAAGGAGAGATAAAGAGCTTCCAAGATAGGCAGAAACTGAAAGAATATGTGATCAAGAAGCCAGCTGTGCAAGAAATACTAAGGGGGATTCTGTAATAGAGGAAGTTCAAGGGAGCAATCCACAAAAACAGGGACTGAATAGGGATCCTGATGACACGAAATACAGATCTTTCAATAGTAACTCTGGACATGAATGGGCGTCATGACCCCATTAAAGGCACAGCTGCGGTTTCAGACTGGGTAAAAAAGCAAAACCCATCTATTTGCTGTGTACAAGAGACTCATTTTACACATAAGGACACCTACCGCCTGGAAATAAAAGGTTGGAGAAAATCGAACCATTCCAATGGTCCTCCAAAGAAAGAAGGCATAGCCATCCTTAGATCACATAAACTACATTTCTTCACAAAGACTGTAGTAAGTGATGAAGAGGGACACTATATCACACTTCAAGGATCTATCCAACAAGAGGACCTAACAATCTTCAATCTTTATGTCCCGAATGTGGGAGCTGCCAAGTATATCAATCAATTAATCACCAAAGTTAAAACATACTTAGATAATAATACACTTATACGTGGTGACTTGAATGTAGTGCTTTCTACAATCAACAGGTTTTCTAAGTACAGCATCTCCAAAAAACAAGAGTTTTAAATGATACACTGGACCAGATGGATTTCGCAGATATTTACAGAACTTTCCATGCAAACACAATTGAATCCACATTCTACTCAAGTGCACATGGAACTTTCACCGGGTTAGAGAACATACTGGGTCACAAATCAGGTCTTAACCGATACCAAAAATTGGGATCGTCCCCTGCATATTTTCAGACCATAATGCTTTGAAATTAGAACTAAATCACAAGAACAACTCTGGAAGGATTTCAAACACGTGGAGCTTAAGGACCATTCCAATAAAAGATGAAAGGATCAAGCAGTAAATTAGAGAAGAATTAAGAAGATTCATGGAAACTAATGAGAATGCAGATACAACCATTAGAAATCTTTGGGAAACAGCAAAAGCAGTTCTGAGGGGAAATATATCGCAATACGAGCATCTATCCAAAAACTGGAAAGAACTCAAATACAAAAGCTAACCTTACACCTAAAGGAGCTAGAGAAAAAAGAGCAAATAGATCCTACACCCAGGAGAAGAAGAGAGTTAATAAAGATTCGAGCAGAACTCAACGAAATCGAGACCAGAAGAAATGAGGAACAGGTGAACAAAGCCAGGAGTTGGTTCTTTGAGACAATTAATAAGATAGATAAATCATTAGCCAGCCTTATTAAAAATTAGAGGGAAAGGACTCAAATTGATAAAATCATGAATGAGAAAGGAGAAATCACTACCAACACCAAGGAAATACAAACGATTTTAAATTTTTTTTTTATTTATTTACGATAGTCATACAGAGAGAGAGAGAGAGAGGCAGAGACACAGGCATGTGTCAGACAGCAGGCTCCATGCACCAGGAGCCCGACGTGGGATTCGATCCCGGGTCTCCAGGATCGCGCCCTGGGCCAAAGGCAGGCGCCAAACCGCTGCGCCACCCAGGGATCCCACAAACGATTTTAAAAAAATATTATGAACAGCTAAACGCCAAAAAATTAGGCAGTCTAGAAGAAATTGACGCATTTCTAGAAAGCCACAAACTATCAAAACTGGAACTGGAAGAAATACAAAACCTGAACAGGCCAATAACGAGGGAAGAAATTGAAGCAGTCATCAAAAACCTCCAAAGACACAAAAGTCCAGGTCCAGATGGCTTCCCTTGGGAATTCTATCAAACGTTTAAAAAAGAACCCATTCCTATTCTACTAAAGCTGTTCGGAAAGATAGAAAGAGACGGAGTAATTTCAAACCCGTTCTATGAGGCCAACATCACCTTAATTCCAAAACCAGACAAAGACCCCACCAAAAAGGAGAATTATAGACCAATATCCCTGATGAACACGCATGCAAAAATTCTCCACAAGATGTTAGCCAATAGGATACTAAAATACATTAAGAAGATTATTCACCATGACCAAGTAGGATTGATCCCTGGGATGCAAGGCTGGTTCAACACTCGTAAAATAATGTCATTCATCACATAAGCAAGAGGAAAACAAGAACAATATAATCCTCTCAAAAGATAAAGAGAAAGCATTTGACAAAATGCAGCATCGTTTCCTGATCAAAACTCTCCAGAGGGAGGAGGGGCAAGATGGTGGAAGAGTAGGGTCCCCAAGTCACCTGTCCCCACCAAATTACCTAGATAACCTTCAAATCATCCTGAAAATCTACGAATTCGGCCTGAGATTTAAAGAGAGAACAGCTGAAACGCTACAGTGAGAAGAGTCCGCGCTTCTATCAAGGTAGGAAGACGGGGAAAAAGAAATAAAGAAACAAAAGGCCTCCGAGGGGGAGGGGCCCCGCGAGGAGCCGGGCTGAGGCCTGAGCGAGTGTCCCCAGGACAGGAGAGCCCCGTCCCGGAGGAGCAGGAGCTTCACCAACCTTCCCGGGCGGAAAGGGGCTCGCAGGGAGGTGGAGCAGGACCCCAGGAGGGCGGGGATGCCCTCAGGCTCCCTGGGACACTAACACACACCTGTGCCCCGGGAGAGTGCGCCGAGCTCCCTAAAGGGCTGCAGCGCGCACGGCGGGACCCGAGCAGCTCGGAGGGGCTCGGGCGGCGGCTCCGCGGAGGGGGCTGCGGGGCGGGAGCGCGAATCCAACAGCGCAGGCCCGGGAGCACTGGGCGCCGGGACACAGCCCAGGATCCGGCCTCCCCCGGGACAGGCAGAGGCCGGGAGGGCCCAGGACAGCAAGGACGCTCCTGCCCCGAGCTGAGCAGATCAGCGGCCCCGCCCCGGAACCTCCAGGCCCTGCAGACGGAGAGTTCAGTAGTTACTGCGGGGGCTGAATCCAGGTTTCCAGAGCTGCCATAGCCACTGTGGCTGTTCCTCCTGGGGCCTCACGGGGTAAACAACCCCCACTGAGCCCTGCACCAGGCAGGGGCAGAGCAGCTCCCCCAAGTGCTATCACCTGAATATCAGCAGACAGGCCCTCCCCAGAAGACCAACTGGACGGACAAGTTCCAGGGGAAGTCAAGGGACTTAAAGTCTACAGAACCAGAAGATACTCCCCCGTGTTTTTTTTTTTTTCTTTTTTGATTTCTGATTGCTTCCCCCACCCATTTTTTTCACCTTTCTTTCTTTTTCGTTCTCTTTTTCTTCTCTTTTTTCCTTTTTTTCTTCTTTTTTCTTTTTCTCTTTCCTTTCCTTCTCTCTCTCTCTTTTTCTCCTTTTCCCAATACAACTTGTTTTTGGCCACTCTGCACTGAGCAAAATGACTAGAAGGAAAACCTCACCTCAAAAGAAAGAATCAGAAACAGTCCTCTCTCCCACAGAGTTACAAAATCTGGATTACAATTCAATGTCAGAAAGCCAATTCAGAAGCACTATTATACAGCTACTGGTGGCTCTAGAAAAAAGCATTAAGGACTCACGAGACTTCATGACTGCAGAATTTAGATCCACTCAGGCAGAAATTAAAAATCAATTGAATGAGATGCAATCCAAACTAGAAGTCCTAACGACGAGGGTTAACGAGGTGGAAGAACGAGTGAGTGACATAGAAGACAAGTTGATGGCAAAGAGGGAAACTGAGGAAAAAAGAGACATAAAGACCATGAGACAGATTAAGGAATAAATGACACCTAGGAAGAAAAACCTACGTTTAATTGGGGTTCCCGAGGGTGCCGAAAGGGACAGAGGGCCAGAATATGTATTTGAACAAATCCTAGCTGAAAACATTCCTAATCTGGGAAGGGAAACAGGCATTCAGATCCAGGAAATAGAGAGATCCCCCCCTAAAATCAATAAAAACCGTTCAACACCTCGACATTTAATAGTGAAGCTTGCAAATTCCAAAGATAAAGAGAAGATCCTTAAAGCAGCAAGAGACAAGAATCCCTGACTTTCATGGGGAGGAATATTAGGGTAACAGCAGACCTCTCCACAGAGACCTGGCAGGCCAGAAAGGGCTGGCAGGATATATTCAGGGTCCTAAATGAGAAGAACATGCAACCAAGAATATTTTATCCAGCAAGGCTCTCATTCAAAATGGAAGGAGAGATAAAGAGCTTCCAAGACAGGCAGGAACTGAAAGAATAGTGACCTCCAAACCAGCTCTGCAATAAATTTTAAGGGGGACTCTTAAAATTCCCCTTTAAGAAGAACTTCAGTGGAACAATCCACAAAAACAAGGACTGAATAGATATCATGATGAGATATAGATAAACTCATATCTGTCAATAGTAACTCTGAACGTGAACGGGCTCAATGACCCCATCAAAAGGCGCAGGATTTCAGACTGGATAAAAAAGCAGGACCCATCTATTTGCTGTCTACAAGAGACTCATTTTAGACAGAAGGACACCTACAACCTGAAAATAAAAGGTTGGAGAACCATTTACCATTCAAATGGTCCTCAAAAGAAAGCAGGGGTAGCCATCCTTATATCAGATAAACTAAAATTTACCCCGAAGATTACAGTGAGAGATGAAGAGGGACACTATCTCATACTTAAAGGATCTATCCAACAAGAGGACTTAACAATCCTCAATATATATGCCCCAAATGTGGGAGCTGCCAAATATTTAAGCCAAATAATAACCAAAGTGAAGAAATACTTAGATAATAATACACTGATACTTGGTGACTTCAATCTAGCTCTTTCTATACTCAATAGGTCTTCTAAGCACAACATCTCCAAAGAAACGAGAGCTTTAAATGATACACTGGACCAGATGGATTTCACAGATATCTACAGAACTTTACATCCAAACTCAACTGAATACACATTCTTCTCAAGTGCACATGGAACTTTCTCCAGAATAGACCACATACTGGGTCACAAATCGGGTCTGAACCGATACCAAAAGATTGGGATCATCCCCTGCATATTCTCAGACCATAATGCCTTGAAATTAGAACTCAATCACAAGAAGAAGTTTGGAAGGACCTCAAACACGTGGAGGTTAAGGACCATCCTGCTAAAAGATGAAAGGGTCAACCAGGAAATTAAGGAAGAATTAAAAAGATTCATGGAAACTAATGAGAATGAAGATACAACCGTTCAAATCTTTGGGATGCAGCAAAAGCACCCCTAGGGGGAAATACATGGCAATACAAGCATTAAGAATACATAAGCATTAATAATACAGAATTAATATTGTGAAAATGTCAATGTTACCCAGGGCAATTGACACGTTTAATGCAATGCCTATCAAAATACCATGGACTTTCTTCAGAGAGTTAGAACAAATTATTTTAAGATTTGTGTGGAATCAGAAAAGACCCCGAATAGCAGGGGAATTTTAAAAAAGAAAACCATATCTGGGGGCATCACAATGCCAGATTCCAGGTTGTACTACAAAGCTGTGGTCATCAAGACAGTGTGGTACTGGCACAAAAACAAACACAGAGATCAATGGAACAGAATAGAGAACCCAGAAGTGGACCCTGAACTTTATGGTCAACGAATATTTGATAAAGGAGGAAAGACGATCCACTGGAAGAAAGACCGTCTCTTCAATAAATGGTGCTGGGAAAATTGGACATCCACATGCAGAAGAATGAAACTAGACTACTCTCTTGCACCATACACAAAGATAAACTCAAAATGGATGAAAGATCTAAATGTGAGACAAGATTCCATCAAAATCCTAGAGGAGAACACAGGCAACACCCTTTTTGAACTGGCCTTAGTAACTTCTTGCAAGATACATCCACGAAGGCAAAAGAAACAAAAGCAAAAATGAACTATTGGGACTTCATCAAGATAAGAAGCTTTTGCACAGCAAAGGATACAGTCAACAAAACTAAAAGACAACCTGCAGAATGGGAGAAGATATCTGCAAATGATGTATCAGATAAAGGGCTAGTTTCCAAAATCTATAAAGAACTTATTAAACTCAACACCAAAGAAACAAACAATCCAATCATGAAATGGGAAAAAGACATGAAGAGAAATCTCACAGAGGAAGACATAGACATGGCCAACATGCACATGAGATAATGCTCTGCATCACTTGCCATCAGGGAAATACAAATCAAAACCACAATGAGATACCACCTCACACCAGTGAGAATGGGGAAAATCAACAAGGCAGGAAACAACAAATGCTGGAGAGGATGCGGAGAAAAGGGAACCCTCTTACACTGTTCATGGGAATGTGAACTGGTGCAGCCACTCTGGAAAACTGTGTGGAGGTTCCTCAAAGAATTAAAAATAGACCTGCCCTACGACCCAGCAATTGCACTGTTAGGGATTTACCCCAAAGATTCAGATGCAATGAAACGCCGGGACACCTGCACCCCGATGTTTCTAGCAGCCATGTCCACAATAGCCAAACTGTGAAAGGAGCCTCGGTGCCCATGGAAAGATGAATGGATAAAGAAGATGTGGTTTATGTATACAATGGAATATTACTCAGCCATTAGAAACGACAAATACCCACCATTTGCTTCAACGTGGATGGAACTGGAGGGTGTTTTGCTGAGTGAAGTAAGTCAATTGTAGAAGGACAAACAGTGTATGTTCTCATTCATTTGTGGAATATGAATAATAGTGAAAGGGAATATAAGGGAAGGGAGAAGAAATGTGTGGGAAATATCAGAAAGGGAGACAGAACATAAAGGCTTCTAACTCTGGGAAATGAACTAGGGGTGGTTGAGGGGGAGGAGGGCGGGGGTTGGGGGTGAATTGGTGACGGGCACTGAGGCGGACACTTGACGGGATGAGCACTGGGTGTTATTCTGTATGTTGTTAAATTGAACACCAATAAAAATTAATTTATTTAAAAAAAAAGTGATGTGGAAAACTCAGTAACTTAGGAAAACGTTGTTGTTGATAGGGAAACATACATGGAATAAAGACACTAACTCAAAAAAAAAAAATAAAACTACCCCTACATCTTAATCTACACCTACTCTTACCACCACCACTACCATACCCATAACTGTACACTTAAACATAACCCTTTGACTACTCTTACCCCAGCAACTACCCCCAACCCTACTCCTACCCTTACCCCTAAACTTAACCCTATACCTACCCCTAATGGTACTCCAAACCCTACCCCTAACTCTATACCTAACATCCCTAGCTCTACAACTACCCCTAAACTTATCCCCATGTCTACCCTTACCCATAACCCTAATCCTACCACTTCCCATACCCATCACTCTAACTCTATAACTACTTCTACCCATAACCCTACACTATCCCTTCTCCTACACCTATGTAGCCATGCCCCTATGGCTAAAATTACCCCTACACCTAATCCTAATCCTACCCCTACCACTATATATATGCTTACCCCTACCCCTATTTGTATCCCTATGACTACCCTTACCCTAACACCTACACCTAACCCTACTCCTACACCAACCCATAAACCTAACCTTATCCCTACCTCTAACGTACTTCAAATACTACCGTTAAATTTATACCTAACTATACCCCATACCCCTACCCCTACCCTTAACCCTACTCCTACCCTTACCCCTACTAATACCCTTACCATTAAAACTACCCCTACATAGTGGAAGGGGAGGTGGGCGGGGGGGATGGGGTGACTGGGTGATGGCCACTGAGGGGGGCACTTGATGGGATGAGCACTGGGTGTTACACTATATGTTGGCAAATCGAACTCCAATAAAAATATTCAAACAAACAAAACCCTACAAATAACCTTATGACTACCCCTACAAATACTCCTACCTGTATCCCTAAACATACCCCATCCCTCCCCCATCCCACCACTAACCTCATTCCAACCGCCAAGCATAAGCCTTCACAAACCCCTCCCTAACCCTAACCCTACCCATAACACTACCCATAAAACTTCCCTACCACTACCCTGCCACCTACCCCTACCCTACTCCTACCCCAATCCCTAACACTACCCACATCCCTTTCCCCACCCCACCCATACACTAAGTGCTATCCCTACCCCAACCTTATCCCTACCACTACTTCATTCCTTAACCCTATCCCTACCCTACATGTAACCCTACCACTACAACTAACACTAACCCTAAACTACAACTATCCTTATCCCAAATCCTATCCTTACCCTTACTCGTACTTCTACACCTAACCCCATCCCTATCCTTAACCTTAACCCTACTCCTACTCCTACCATATCACCTAACTCCACAATTACACTTACCCTTTATCCCATTCTTACTCCTATCACTAGCCCTACCTCAACCCTACCCCTACTCCTACATCTACTCCTAAACCTACCCCTACCTATACACCTGACCCAACACCTACACTTAGCCTTACCCCTAGTCCTAATTGTACTCCCACCAATAACCTAATCCTATACCTACCCCTAACCCTACTCCAAACCGAACTCTAACACTAACACTAATCATATCCCTACTCCAAAACCTCTCCTACCCCTACTCACCCCTACTCCTACCTCTACCCTTAATCCTACTCTTAAAACATCCCTACCTGTAACAGTAGCTGAAGGACTAGCCAATCATCTACCTTGGCTCCTGACCCTACCTGTTAACCTGTAGGAGTTGGTACTCCTACAGCTAACCCTTCCCCTACACCTCCCGCAAGCCTACACATGCACCTACCCTTATCCCTACAACTACCACTACCCCTACTCCTATCCCTAAACACACTACATACTCCTACCCTAAAACTACACCTAGCCCTACCCCAAAGCTTACTCCTATCTACACCCCTAAAGCTATCCCTACCCCTTCCTCTATATGTTCACCTAACCCTAACACTGCCCCTATACATAAAGCTACCCATAAACCTAAACCTACTCCTAACCCTACCTTTACACCTAACTCAACTCTCCCCCAACACTTACGACTACCCTGAATCCTATCCCTAAACATACATCTACCCCTACACTTAAAGCTAATCCTACTCCTACCCCTACCCTTACCCTTACTGCTAAACTATTTCTTAAAGATTTTATTCATTTATTCCGAGGGAGAGAGAGAGAGAGAGAGGCAGAGAAAGAGGCAGAGGGAGAAACAGGCTCCATGCAGGGAGCATGATGTACGACTCAATCCTGGGACTCTAGGATCATGCCCCGGGCTGAAGGCAGGCACTAAACTGCTGAGCCACCCAGGTATCCCCTGCTATACTATTTATTACCCCTATCCTTACCTCTACTCCTACCTCAAACTAAACTGCTAGCTTTACCACTAACCCTAACCCTCTCCCAACCCTACTCATACCAGTACACCTACTGCTCCCCCTACCCCTAATTCTAAACTTACACCTACCCCAACCCTACACCTACCTCTACACCTGCTCCTAACACCACCCTTACCACACGCTTACCCCTCCCCCAACCCTGTAGGAGTAGATCTTCCTATAGCTAACTCTTCCCCTACACCTCCCACAAACCAACACATACAACTATCCCTAACCATACAACTACCAATACCCCTACCCCTACTCCTACCCCCTACACACACCTCCTACCCCCTACACACACCCTTAGCACTACACATAGCCCTACCCTAACCTTACTCCTACCATTATGGTTTAACTTACCCCTACCTATACCCCTTCCCCTACCCGTACACCTAACACTTACCCTAACCCAAGCCCTGACCCTACACCTTCAGCTCTCCATAACCCTAAACCTACTCCTAACCCTACATCTACACCTAACTCAACTCTCCCACAACACCTAAAACTACCCCAAACCCTATCCCTATGTTTAGGGATCCTCCATCCTCATCCCAACCCCTAAAGCTAATCCTACCCCTACCCTTATACTTACTGCTACACTATTCCTTTCTGCTACACTTACCTCTACTCCTTACTCAAACCCAACAGCTAGTTGTACCCTTAACCCCAACCCTAACCCAAAGTACCCCAACCCTATCCATAACGCTAACCCTACCCATACATGTACAACTACTGCTCCTTCAACCTTACCCCTAAACCTACTCCTACCCCTAACCCTACACCTACCTCTACACACTCCTTAATCTACCCTTACCCCATCCCTACCCCTACCACTAACCTTACCCCTTCCCCTACACTCACTCCTACCCCATACTTACTCCTACTCCTACCACTACACCTACCCCTAGCAATACTCCTCCACATACCCCATTTCTTCCACTACATGACCCTTACGACTTATCGACTCTTGCCCCTACAGTCACACTCCTTTCTAACAACTTGCCCTACCCCTACCCCTAACACTACATTTTCCCATACCTTAACCCTACCCATACTCCTATCCCAACCCATATCCCCACCCTACCCCTTCCCCTAACCTTACCTGTAACTCTACCCTGCCCCCAAAACCTACATCTATCCCTGCCCCTACCCATACCTGTACTCCTACCCTGACCCCTACACCTACCATTAACTCTATGTATATTCCTACCCCATCACTACTCCTACTCCTACCCTTAGCCCTACCTCTACACTTACTCCACTATACCTACACCTACACCTACCACTTCTACTACACCTATCAATACCCCAACTCTTACCCCAAAACCTACCCCTAATCCTGCCCCAATCCATAAACTCACTCCTACACCTGTACCTACCCCTAAACCTAATCCTACAGCTTCCCATAACCATACTACTAATCCTACCCCCTAACCCTATGCTTGCCCTACCCTGACACCTAACACTACCCTTACACCTAAACCTAACCCTAACTTTACCCTTATGGCTGATCCTACCTCCACACCTAACCCTCACACTTCCTCTTCCCTTAACCCAACCACTACACCTACCGCTATCTCTACATCTACCCATAAACCTACTCTTACCCTACAACTACCTCTACACCTAACCGTACCCCTACCTCGAACCCTACCCATACCACTACCACTTCCACTACCCCAGGACCTATCCATACCCTTACATCTAAACTTACTCCCATCTCTATTTCTACACCATCTGTAACCCTACACCTAACCTTATCTGTACAATTATCCCTATCCCTACCAATACCCCTATGCTTAACCCTACCTCTAAACCTATCACTAAACCCATCTGTAACCCTAAATGTAACACTACCCCTAATCATAACTTTAAACCTACTCCTAGCAATACTCCTATTATATGCCTACTGTATAGCACTCTTCCATTTTAGTGTCACACCTACTGGTGACATAGTATCTAACTCCCTTATGTGAGAGGCTAGTTGAAAGCTGCATTCAAGCAATGCTTGTTTCTCAGAGTAAGTAGATTGCATTTCCAAGGTGCCTACACACCTCCTGTTGAGCTTGGTTCTAACTCCCTCATGTGGGACCCTAGTAGAAAGCTACATTCAGGGCAGGCCAGGTGGCTCAGCGGTTTGGCACTGCCTTCAGCCCAGGGTGTGATCCTGGAGACCCGGGATTGATTCCCACATCGGGCTCCCTGCATTGAGCCTACTTCTCCCTCTGCCTCTCTCTCTCTCTCTCTCTCTCTCTCTCTCTCTCTCTCTCTTCTCTGTGTATTCTCATGAATAAATAAATAAAATCTTTAAAAAAAGAGAGCTGAATTCAAGAATGCTTGTTTCTTAGTGAAAGGTAATAAAGGGGGAAAGGATAAAAAATGAGTGGGAAATATCAGAAAGGGAGACAGAACATGAGAGACTCCTAACTCTGGGAAATGAACAAGGGGTGGTAGAAAGGGAGGTGGGTGGGGGGTGGGGGTGACTGGGTGACGGGCACTGAGGGGGGCACTTGATGGGATGAGCACTGGGTCTTATGCTATATGTTGGCAAATTGAACACCAATAAAAAATAAATGAAAAAAAAAAGAATGCTTGTTTCTCAGAGTTAAGAACATCACATTTCCAATGTGCCTTCACACTTACTGTTGAGATAGATTCTAACTCCCTTATGGGAGAGGCTAGTAAAGCTCATTCAAGGCATGATTTTTTTCACAAATAAGTACAACGGATATACATTTAACTTCCACACTGACTTTAGACATGGTTTCCAACTCGCTTACATGAGAGTCTAGTTTCAAGCCTCATTCAAGGAATGCTTGTTTCTCTGAGTTAACTACATCACATTTCCATTGTGCCTACACACCTAAAGATGAGATAGCTTCTAAATCCCATACTGGAGGGCAGCCCCAGTGGCGCAGTGGTTTAGCGCTGCCTGCAGCCCAGGGTGTGATCCTGGAGACCTGGGATCGAGTCCCAAGTTGGGCTCCCTGTGTGGTGCCTGCTTCTCCCTCTGCCTCTCTCTCTCTCTCTCTCTCTCTCTCTCTCTCTCTGTGTGTGTGTGTGTGTGTGTGTGTGTGTCTTTGTGAATAAATAAAAATATTTAAAAAAATAAATCCCATATGTGAGATGTCAGTTGAAGCTTCATTCACAAAATACTTTTCTCTTGGAGTTAAGTAGATCATCACATTTCCATTGAGACTCCACACCTACTGTTGAGATAGCTTCTAACTCATGTATGTGAGAGCTTAGTTGAAAACTAAAAATCAATGAATGCTTGTTACAGAGGGTTAGGTACAGCGCATTTCAAATGTGTCTCCACATCTACTTTGAGATAGATTCTACCTCCCTTATGTGAGAGCCAAGTTGAAAGCTGCATTCAAGGACTGTTTGTTGATGAGAGTTCAGTACAGCACATTTCCATTGTGCCTCCATACTTGCTATTGAGGTAGGTTCTATCTCGTTTACATGAGAGGCTATTCAGCAGTTGAAAGTTAGATTCAAGGAAAGCTTGTTTCTGAGAGTTAAGTACAGCACTTATGTTTCCATTGCACCTCCAAACCTACTGTTGAGATTGGTTCTAACTCCTTTATGTGAGAGGCTAGTTATGAAGCTGCATTCAAGAAACGCTGGATTCTCAGAGGTAGGTACAGAGTTTTTCATTGCAATTCCACGATGACTGTTGAGATATGTCCTAACTCCCTTATGGGAGATGATAGTGGAAAGCTGAATTCAAGGAACGCTTGTTTCTCAGAGTTAACATTAGCATTTCCATTGCACCTCCTTACCTACAGTTGAGATGGGTTCTAAATTCCAGTTGTGACAGGATAGTTGAAAGCTGCATTCAAGGAATGCTTGTTTATGAGAGTTAAGCACAGTTCATTTCCATTGCAGCTCCACACTTACTTGTTCAGATAAGTTCATAACCAGTATGTGAGAGGCTAGTTGAAATTGCAGACAGGGAATGGTTGATTCTCAGAGGAAAGACAGGACATTTCCAATTAGCCTACTGTTGAGATAGTTTCTAACTCCCTTACATGAGAAGCTAGTTGAAAGCTGCATTCAGAGAATGCTTCTTTCTCAGACTTAAGTACAGCTGACTTCTATTGAGCATCCACACCTATTGTTGAGATAGACTCAAGCTCCTTGTTCATAGAGGCAATTTGAAAGCTGCATTCAGGGATCGCTTGTTTCTCAGAGATAAGTATATGGAATTCCCATTGAAAGTTAATGCCTACTGTTGAGATAGGTTCTAACACCCTGATGTGTAAGGCTAGTTGAAAGCTGTATTCAAGGAAGACTTGTTTCTCAGAATTCAATATATCACATATCCATTGAACATCCACACCTACTGTTGAGAGAGGCTCTCTCTCTTTTTTTAATAAATTAATTTTTTATTGGTGTTCAATTTGCCAACATACAGAATAATACCCAGTGGTCATCCCGTCAAGTGTCCCACTCAGTGCCCATCACCCACTCACCCCCACGCCCCGCCCTCCTCCCCTTCCACCACCCCCTAGTTCGTTTCCCAGAGTTAGGAGTCTTTATGTTCTGTCTCCCTTTCTGATATTTCCCACACATTTCTTCTCCCTTCCCTTATATTCCCTTTCACTATTATTTATATTCCCCAAATGAATGACAACATACACTGTTTGTTCTTCTCCGATTGACTTACTTCACTCAGCATAATACCCTCCAGTTCCATCCATGTTGAAGCAAATGGTGGGTATTTGTCGTTTCTAATGGCTGAGGAATATTCCATTGTATACATAAACCACATCTTTTTTATCCATTCATCTTTCAATGGACACCGAGGCTCCTTCCACAGTTTGGCTATTGTGGACATGGCTGCTAGAAACATCGGGGTGCAGGTGTCCCAGCTTTTCATTGCATCTGAATCCCTGGGGTAAATCCACAACAGTGCAATTGCTGGGTCCTAGGGCAGGTCTATTTTTAATTCTTTGAGGAACCTCCACACAGTTTTCCAGAGTGGCTGCACCAGTTCACATTCCCACCAACAGTGTAAGAGGGATCCCTTTTCTCCGCATCCTCTCCAACATTTGCGGTTTCCTGCCTTGTTAATGTTCCCCATTCTCACTGGTGTGAGGTGGTATCTCATTGTGGTTTTGATTTGTATTTCCCTGATGGCAAGTGATGCAGAGCATTTTCTCATGTGCATGTTGGCCATGTCTATGTCTTCCTCTGTGAGATTTCTCTTCATGTCTTTTGCCCATTTCATGATTGGATTGTTTGTTTCTTTGGTGTTGAGTTTAAAAAGTTCTTTATAGATCTTGGAAACTAGCCCTTTATCTCATAGGTCATTTGCAAATATCTTCTCCCATTCTGTAGGTTGTCTTTTAGTTTTGTGGACTGTATCCTTTGCTGTGCAAAAGCTTCTTATCTTGATGAAATCCCAATAGTTCATTTTTGCTTTTGTTTCTTTTCCCTTCGTGGACGTATCTTGCAAGAAATTACTGTGCCGAGTTCAAAAAGGGTATTCCTGTGTTCTCCTCTAGGATTTTGATGGAATCTTGTCTCACATTTAGATCTTTCATCCATTTTGAGTTTATCTTTGTGTATGGTGCAAGAGAGTGGTCTAGTTTCATTCTTCTGCATGTGGATGTCCAATTTTCCCAGCACCATTTATTGAAGAGACTGTCTTTCTTCCAATGGATAGTCTTTCCTCCTTTATCGAATATTAGTTGACCATAAAGTTCAGGGTCCACTTCTGGTTTTCTATTCTGTTCCATTGATCTATGTGTCTGTTTTTGTGCCAGTACCACACTGTCTTGATGACCACAGCTTTGTAGTACAACCTGAAATCTGGCCTTGTGATGCCCCCAGATATGGTTTTCTTTTTTAAAATTCCCCTGGCTATTCGGGGTCTTTTCTGATTCCACACAAATCTTAAAATAATTTGTTACAACTCTCTGAAGAAAGTCCATGGTATTTTGATAGGCATTGCATTAAATGTGTAAATTGCCCTGGGTAACATTGACATTTTCACAATATTAATTCTGCCAATCCATGAGCATGGAATATTTTTCCATCTCTTTGTGTCTTCCTCAATTTCTTTCAGATGTGTTCTATAGTTTTTAGGGTATAGATCCTTTACCTCTTTCATTATGTTTATTCCTAGGTATCTTATGCTTTTGGGTGCAATTGTAAATGGGATTGACTCCTTAATTTCTCTTTCTTCAGTCTCATTGATATAGAAATGCCATTGATTACTGGGCATTGATTTTGTATCCTGCCACACTACCAAATTGCTGTATGAGTTCTAGCAATCTTGGGGTGAAGGCTTTTGGGTTTGTTTTTTTTTTTTTTTAATTTTTTTTTTATGGTAGTCACACACACACCACACACAGAGAGAGAGAGGAGAGAGAGAGAGAGAGAGAGAGAGAGGCAGAGACACAGGCAGAGGGAGAAGCAGGCTCCATGCACAGGGAGCCTGATGTGGGATTCGATCCCGGGTCTCCAGGATCACGCCCTGGGCCAAAGGCAGGCGCTAAACCGCTGCGCCACCCAGGGATCCCGGCTTTTGGGTTTTCTATGTAGAGTATCATGTCATCGGCAAAGAGGGAGAGTTTGACTTCTTCTTTGCCAATTTGAATGCCTTTAATGTCTTTTTGTTGTCTGATTGCTGAGGCTAGGACTTCCAATACTATGTTGAATAGCAGTGGTGAGAGTGGACATCCCTGTCTTGTTCCTGATCTTAGGGGAAAGGCTCCCAGTGCTTCCCCATTGAGAATGATATTTGCTGTGGGCTTTTCGTAGATGGCTTTTAAGATGTCGAGGAAAGTTCCCTCTATCCCTACACTCTGAAGAGTTTTGATCAGGAATGGATGCTGTATTTTGTCAAATGCTTTCTCTGCATCGAATGAGAGGATCATGTGGTTCTTGGTTTTTCTCTTGCTGATATGATAAATCACATTGATTGTTTTACGAGTGTTGAACCAGCCTTGTGTCCCAGGGATAAATCCTACTTGGTCATGGTGAATAATTTTCTTAATGTGTTGTTGGATCCTATTGGCTAGTATCTTGTTGAGAATTTTTGCATCCATGTTCATCAGGGATATTGGTCTGTAATTCTCCTTCTTGGTGGGGTCTTTGTCTGGTTTTGGAATTAAGGTGATGCTGGCCTCATAGAACGAATTTGGAAGTACTCCATCTCTTTCTATCTTTCCAAACAGCTTTAGTAGAATAGGTATGATTTCTTCTTTAAACGTTTGATAGAATTCCCCTGGGAAGCCATCTGGCCCTGGACTCTTGTGTCTTGGGAGGTTTTTGATGACTGCTTCAATTTCCTCCCTGGTTATTGGCCTGTTCAGGTTGTCTATTTCTTCCTGTTACAGTTTTGGTAGTTTGTGGCTTTCCAGGAATGCGTCCGTTTCTTCTAGATTGCCTAATTTATTGGTGTAGAGCTGTTCATAATATGTTTTTAAAATCGTTTGTATTTCCTTGGTGTTGGTAGTGATCTCTCCTTTCTCATTCATGATTTTATTAATTTGAGTCTTCTCTCTCTTCTTTTTAATAAGGCTGGCTAATGGTTTATCTATCTTATTAATTCTTTCAAAGAACCAACTCCTGGTTCTGTTGATCTCTTCCACAGATCTTCGGGTCCAATTTCGTTGAGTTCTGCTCGAATTTTAATTAACTCTCTTCTTCTGCTGGGCATCGGGTCGATTTGCTGCTTCTTCTCTAGCTCCTTTATGTGTAAGGTTAGCTTTTGTATTTGAGTTCTTTCCAGTTTTTGAATGGATGCTTGTATTGCGATGTATTTCCCCCTCAGGACTGCTTTTGCTGCATCCCAAAGATTTTGAACAGTTGTATCTTCATTCTCATTAGTTTCCATGAATCTTTTTAATTCTTCTTTAACTTCCTGGTTGACCCTTTCATCTTTCAGCAGGATGGTCCTTAATCTCCACATGTTTGATGTCCTTCCAAACTTCTTGTGATTTAGTTCTAATTTCAAGGCATTATGATCTGAGAATATGCAGGGGACGATCCCAATCTTTTGGTATCGGTTCAGACCCGATTTGTGACCCAGTATGTGGTCTATTCTGGAGAAAGTTCCATGTGCACTTGAGAAGAATGTGTATTCAGTTGAGTTTGGATGTAAAGTTCTGTAGATATCTGCCAAATCCATCTGGTCCAGTGTATCATTTAAAGCTCTCGTTTCGGGATCCCTGGGTGGCGCAGCGGTTTGGCGCCTGCCTTTGACCCAGGGCGCGATCCTGGAGACCCGGGATCGAATCCCACGTCGGGCTCCCAGTGCATGGAGCCTGCTTCTCCCTCTGCCTCTCTCTCTCTCTGTGTGTGACTATCATAAATAAATAAAAATTTATAAAAAAAAATAAAGCTCTCGTTTCTTTGGGGATGTTGTGCTTAGAAGACCTATCGAGGGTAGAAAGAGCTAGATTGAAGTCACCAAGTATAAGTGTATTATTATCTAAGTATTTCTTCACTTTGGTTATTACTTGGTTTAAGTATTTGGCAGCTCCCACATTCGGGGCATATATATTGAGGATTGTTAAGTCCTCTTGTTGGATAGATCCTTTAAGTATGAGATAGTGTCCCTCTTCGTCTCTCACTACTGTCTTCGGGGTAAATTTTAGTTTATCTGATATAAGGATGGCTACCCCTGCTTTCTTTTGAGAACCATTTGAATGGTAAATGGTTCTCCAACCTTTTATTTTCAGGTTGTAGGTGTCCTTCTGTCTAAAATGAGTCTCTTGTAGACAGCAAATAGATGGGTCCTGCTTTTTTATCCAGTCTGAAACCCTGCGCCTTTTGATGGGGTCATTAAGCCCATTCATGTTCAGAGTCACTATTGAAAGATATGAGTTTAGCGTCATCATGATATCTATTCAGTCCTTGTTTTTGTGGATTGTTCCACTAAAGTTCTTCTTAAAGGGGAATTTTAAGAGTCCCCCTTAAAATTTATTGTAGAGCTGGTTTGGAGGTCACATATTCTTTCAGTTCCTGCCTGTCTTGGAAGCTCTTTATCTCTCCTTCCATTTTGAATGAGAGCCTTGCTGGATAGAGTATTCTTGGTTGCATGTTCTTCTCATTTAGGACCCTGAATATATCCTGCCAGCCCTTTCTGGCCTGCCAGGTCTCTGTGGAGAGGTCTGCTGTTACCCTAATACTCCTCCCCATGAAAGTCAGGGATTTCTTGTCTCTTGCTGCTTTAAGGATCTTCTCTTTATTTTTGGAATTTGCAAGCTTCACTATTAAATGTCGAGGTGTTGAACGGTTTTTATTGATTATAGGGGGGGATCTCTCTATTTCCTGGATCTGAATGCCTGTTTCCCTTCCCAGATTGGGAAGTTTTCAGCTAGGATTTGTTCAAATACATATTCTGGCCCTCTGTCCCTTTCGGCGCCCTCGGGAACCCCAATTAAACGTAGGTTTTTCTTCCTTAGGCTGTCATTTATTTCCCTTAATCTGTCTTCATGGTCTTTTGTCTGTCTCTTTTTTCCTCAGTTTCCCTCTTTGCCATTAACTTGTCTTCTATGTCACTCACTCGTTCTTCCACCTCGTTAACCCTCGTCATTAGGACTTCTAATTGAATGCATCTCATTCAATTGATTTTTAATTTCTGCCTGATTGGATCTAAATTCTGCAGTCATGAAGTCTCGTGAGTCCTTGATGCTTTTTTCTAGAGCCACCAGTAGCTGTATAATAGTGCTTCTGAATTGGCTTTCTGACATTGAATTGTAATCCAGAGTTTGTAACTCTGTGGGAGAGAGGGCTGTTTCTGATTCTTTCTTTTGAGGTGAGGTTTTCCTTCTAGTCATTTTGCTCAGTGCAGAGTGGCCAAAAACAAGTTGTATTGGGAAAAGGAGAAAAAGAGAGAGAAGGAAAGAAAAGAGAAAGAGAAAAAAGAAAAAAAAGGAAAAAAGAGAAGAAAAAGAGAAAGAAAAAGAAAGAAAGGTGAAAAAAAAGGGGGTGGGGGAAGCAATCAGAAATCAAAAAGAAAAAAAAACACGGGGGAGTATCTTCTGATTCTCTGTAGTTTAAGTCCCTTGACTTCCCCTGGAACTTGTCCGTCTAGCTGTCTTCTGGGGGAGGGGCCTGTTGTGCTGATTTTCAGGTGTTAGCACTTGGGGGAGCTGCTCTGCCCCCTGCCTGGTGCAGGGCTCAGTGGGGGTTGTTTACCCCATGAGGCCCGAGGAGGAACAGCCACAGTGGCTATGGCAGCTCTGGAGACCTGGATTCAGCCCCCGCAGTAACTACGGGGCTCTCCGTCTGCAGGGCCTGGAGGCTCCGGAACGGGCTGCTGATCTGCTCAGCTCGGGGCAGGAGCGTCCTTGCTGTCCTGGGCCCTCCCGGCCTCTGTCAGTCCCGCGGGGAGGCTGCATCCTGGTCTGTGTCTCAGCGCCCTGTGCTCCGGAGCCTGCGCTGTTGGATTCGCGCTCCTGGCCGCACAGCCGCCTCTCTGCGGAGCCGCCGCCCGAGCCCCTCTGAGCTGCTCCTGGAGCCGCGCAGCCCCCTCCGCGCAGAGCCGCGCCCGAGTCCCCTGAGCTGCTCCGGGTCCCACCATGCGCGCTGCAGCCCTTAGGGAGCTCGGCTCACTCTCCTGCGCGCGCAGGTGTCTGTTAGTGTCCCAGGGAGCCCGAGGGCATCCCCGCCCTCCTGGGTCCTGCTCTAACTCCCTGCGAGCCCCTTTCTGCCCGGGAAGGTTGGTGCAGCTCCTGCTTCTCCGGGACGGGGCTCTTCTGTCCTGGGGACACTCGCCCCGGCCTCAGCCCGGCTCCTCGCGGGGCTCCTCCCCCTTGGTGGCCTTTTGTTTCTTTATTTCTTTTTCCCCATCTTCCTACCTTGGTAGAAGCGCGAACTCTTCTCACTGTAGCATTCTAGCTGTTCTCTCTTTAAATCTCAGGCCGAATTCGTAGATTTTCAGGATGATTTGAAGGTTATCTAGATAATTTGGTGGGGACAGGTGATTTGGGGACCCTACTCTTCCACCATCTTTCCCCTCCTCGAGGTTCTCTCTTATGTGAGAGACTGGTTAGCAAGCTAAGTTTAGGATGATTGTTTCAGAGAGAGAGTGTGTGTGTGTGTGTGTGTGTGTGTGTGTGTGTGTTTCAGAGAGTTAAGTATATTACATTTCCATAGCACTTCCACAAGTACTGTGGAGATAGGCTCTAACTGTTTTGTGTAAGTCAGAGGCTAGTTACACCTGCCTTCAAGGAAACTGTTACACAAACCTGAGTGTATCCCCTTTCCATTGCACCTCCACACATACTGCTCAGATAGAGTCTAACTCCCTTCCATGAGAGGCTAGTTGAAAACTGCATTCAAGGAAGGCTTGTTTCTCAGAATTCCATAGATCACATTCCATTGAACATCCACACCAACTGTTTATATAAGTTTTATCCATTATGTGAGAGGCCAGTTGAAAGCTGCAACCAAGGAAATCTTGTTCCTCAGAGTTCCTTTGAGCACAGTTCCAATGGGCTTCCACACCTACTTCTGAGGTAGGTTCTAAGAGAGTTTAGTGGAAAGCTGTATTCAAGGCTTGTTTCCCAGAATTCAAAATATCACATTTCCTTTGAACGTCTACACCAATTTTTGAGATAGGTTCTAACTCCCTTATGTGAGAGGCTAGTTAAATCTGCATTCACCATTATTTGGTTTCTCAGATTTATGTATATCACACTTCCATTGCACCTCCACACCTACTGCTCTAATACAGTCTAACTCTCTTATGTGAGAAATTAGTTGAACACTGCTCTCAAGGAAGGCTTGTTTCTCAGAGTAACATGAAGCACCTTTCCAGTGGGCCTCCACATGTCCTTCTGAGGTAGGTGCTAACTCACTTATATGAAAGGCTGGTTTCATATGCTTTCATTCATGGAATTCTTGTTTCGGAGAGTTAACTATAGCACATATCCATTACACCTCCACACCTACTGTTGAAATAGTTTCTATTTCCCTTATGTGAGGTGCTAGTTGAAAACACAAAGGAAGTTTATTTCTCAGTGTTCCCTACAGCACATTTCCAATGGGCCTCCACACATACTTCTGAGATTGGTTGTAACTCACTTATATGAAAGGCTAGTTGAAGGCTGCATTATAGGAACACTTGCTTCTGACAATTAAGTATGGCTCAATTCCAGTCTAGTTGAACACTGCATTCAAGGAATTCTTGTTTCACGGAGTTAAGTATATCGCATCCATTGCATCTCTATGCCTGCTATTGAGTTAAATTCCATCTCCCTTATGTAATAGGCTTTTGAAGGATGCATTCTATGAAAGCTTGGTTCTCAGAGTTAAGTACATTTCTTTTTTTTAAGATTTTATTTATTTATTCATAGAGACAGAGAGAGAGAGAGGCAGAGACACAGGCAGAGGGAGAAGCAGGCTCCATGCAGGGAGCCTGACGTGGGACTCGATCCAGGGTCTCCAGGATCACGCCCTGGGCTGCAGGCAGCGCTAAACCGCTGAGCCACCGGGGCTGCCCCAGTACATTTCAATTCCATTGTACCTCCACCTTGACTGCTGAGGTAGGTTTTAACTCCCTTATTGAGAGGGTAGTTGAATGCTGCATTCAAGAAATGCTTGTTTCTCAGACTTCAGTACTTTGCATTCCCAATATGCCTCTCTCTACCTGTACCATTGAGAAAGGTGAGAGGTTACTTGAATGCTGCATTCAAGAAATAATTGTTTCTCAGAGCTACCTCTAACCCTACTCCTACACCTAACTCTACCCCTAAAGCTACCCTAACATCTACCTTACCCCTACTCCTGGGCCCTACACCTAACCCTATGCCTGCCACTATCCATCCTCCACCCCAGCCCTTCACCTACTCCTAACTCTTCTGCTACCTCAACCACTACTGCTACCCCTACCACTAATCATAATCATAGCCCTACACCTACCCTAACACGGACCTCTAGCCTTACCCCACCCATACACTTACCCTATACCTACCCCTGCCCCATACTTCCTCCCCTACCCCTAAACCTACCTGTACCTCTACACTTAACCCTAACCCTACTCCTACCCCTCATCCTACCAATACCCCTACCACTAATCAAACAGCTAACCCTACGTCAACCCTCAAGCTAGCACTAACCTTAACCTTAACCCTAACCCTTCCCCTATCCCTAACTCTATCCTCTACTCCTAACCTACTCCTCAGCTACATCTACCCCTACACTTACACCTACTCCTACTCCTGTCTCTACCATTACCCCTATCCCTACCCTCAAACACTATATCTATCCTTACACCTACTCCCTATAAGTCCCTCTAACCCTACACCTACCCCTAACCATACTCTTACCCCTACCCTTAACTCTACCCCTACCGCTACCCTACACCTAACACTACCCTTACCCCTATCTGTAAGCCTAATCTACCCCAAATCCCCCACCCTAACCCTACCCTGTCCCTACCCCTAGCCTTCCCTGTACAACTAACCCTACTCCGACCCCTACGCAAAACCCTACTCTTACCCCTACTCCTAACCTTACCCCAACACTAACCCTCTTCCTAACCCTACACATAGCCCTAACCGTACACCTATCCTGACCCCTACTCATATCCCTAATCCTACACCTACTAACCCATCCCCTAAGCCTACACCTACACTTGGTCCTACCTCTCCCCAACACTATGCCTAGCCCTAAACATACCCCTACCATTACCCGTACACCTACCCCCATACCTACCCCTACAACTACCCATACACATACCACTACCCCTACCTCTGACCCTAAAACTAACCTTACCTCTACCTGTACACCTTCCCCCTACCCATAATCCTACCCCTAAAGCTATCCCTACCCCTACCACCGATACCCCTGCCATGACTCTTAACACTAACCCCAATACCTAACTCTAACCCTAACACTACCCCTACCCATTCTCTAAGCCTAACCCTAACCCTAATCCTAACCCTACAGCTAACACTAACACTAACCCTACCCCTACTGCGACCCCTACATCTAACTCTACCCCAAAATAGTAAATCTAAACCTATCCTTACACCTATTCCTACCCCTACCCTTAACACTAGCCCCAACAATACCCCACTACTACCCTACCCTTAATTCTAACTGTAACCCACTCTACTGCTAACCTTAACCCTACACCTACCCCTACCCTTATCCTAATCCTAATCCTAACCAAAACCACACCCTAACCCTGACACTATCCCTACCCCAACCCTAACCCTCACCCTAAACTTAAACCTACTCCTACCCCTACTCCTAACTCTAATTCTAACCCTAACTCTACCCCTAACCCTATGCCTATGCCTACCAATAACACTACTGTAATCGTACCCCTAACCCTAACCCTATCCATAACTGTAACTCTACCCATAATCCCTAACCCTGCCCCTAAACTAACTTTACCACTAATCCTACCCCTACCCCTACAGCTATCCTTAACCTTACCCTAATTCTACCCCTACACCAACCTCTGCCCTTAACCATAACCCTAACCCTAATCTAGCCCTACCACTAATCCTACACCTACCACTACCCCCACCCCTAACACTAACCCTAACCCTACCTGAACACCTACTCCTAATGCTACTCTTCTCCCTAACTGAAACCCTAACCCTAAACCTACTGCTATACCTACCCCTAACCTGTACCAACCTAACACTTGACCCACCACCACTGATACTCCAACCCCTAGCCCTAACCCTAAATCTAAACCTAATCCTAACCCTAATGCTACCAAAACCGTACCACTATCCCTAACCCTAACTCTACCCATACCCCTAACATAATCCTAACCCTAAACTACCACCACCCCTCCCCCAACAGCTACCCATCCCCCTCCCCCTCAAAGTACCCACAACCCTAATCCTATCTCTAGCCCTAGCACTACCACTACCCATAACCCTACTCCTACCCCTAACACTACTGCACTCCTAACCTTAACCCTACACCTACACCTACACCTACACCCACTACACATCAAAATTTACACCTAGGGCAGCCCGGGTGGCTCAGTGGTTTAGCACTGCCTTCAGCCCAGGCCGTGATCCTAGAGACCCGGGATCTAGTCCCACATCAGGCTCCCTGCATGTGTCTCTGCCTCTGTGTGTGTGTGTGTGTGTGTGTGTGTCTCATGAATAAATAAATAAAATCTTAAAAAAAACCTTACATCTAAACTTAACCTTACCATAACCCTAACCTTACCCCTATGACTACCCATAACCCTACCCTACCTAATCCTACCACTAACCCTCCCACTAACCCTAACCCTAATCCCTAACCCAAACTCTACCCTACCCCTACCCAACCCTAAACTAAACCAAATCTAACCATAACCCTAACCCTAACCTGACACCTACCCTTATCCCTACTCCTAACCCTAATCCTACTCCTACACCACCTCTACCCCTACCCCTAATCTAACCCTACTACTAATCCAACATCTACTACTACCCCTAACACTAACCCTAACCTGCACCTAAACATACCCCTAACCCTACCCCTACCCATCCCCATGTCTTTACACCCACGAATACCCCTATCCCTACCCCTAACCCTGACACTAACCCTACTCCCTAACCTTAACATTACCGCTACCTAAACCAACCCTAAACATAACACTAACCCTAACCTAACCACATCCCTACCCCTACCCCTACTCCTAACCCTACATCTAGCCCTAACTATAACCCTAATACTAACCCAAACCCAACTTCTAACCCATCCCTAACCCTACCCCTGCCCCTACCCCAAACACTAATCCTAAACGTATCCCTACCCCTAATCCTACCACTAACACTAACCCTAAACATAATCCTAAACCTAAGAATACTATAACCCTATCCCTTTACCTGTCCCTACCCCTAACCCTACCACTAACCTAACATTAATCCTAAACTAACACCATCCCTCCCTCTACTGCTACCCCTATCTCTCCCCTAAACATACCCAAACCCTAACACTAACTCTAATTCTATTCCTAACCCTACTCCTACCCCAACCCTAACCTTAGCCCTAACCCAAACACTAACCCTACACCTACACTTACACCTACCCCTAACCCTAACCATACCTTTACCCCATCCCTACCCCTAAACCTAACACGAAACCTAACCCTAATGTAACCATAACCCTAACCCTACCACTACGCATACCCATTCCCTAATGCTAATCCTACCCTACGCCTTCCCCTAAGCCCTACACCTAATCCTAACCCTAAACCTACCCCTACACCAACACCGACCCCTAACACTAACCCTAACCATACTCATGCCCCTACATCTGCCCTTATCCTAACTCTAACCCTACCCTTACCGCTTCCCAATCATAACCCTATTCCTAAAAGAAACCCTACTCTAACCCTAGCCCTACCCCTATCCGTACCCCAATCCTAATCCTCACCCTAAACCTGACCCTATGACTACACATACCCCTATCCCTACCTCTAACCCTACCCCATGCCTACACCTACACCAAGCCCTAACTTACCCCTACCCTAACCCTACCCCTATATCTACCTGTAAGCCTAACCCTAACCCTTATCCTAACCCTATCCCTAACCATTTTCCTGCCCCTACTCCTACCCCTAATCCTACCTGTACCCCTGCGCCTCCCCCTAACCATACCCCTGCACCTAATCCTTCCCTAACACCCCTAACAATAACCTAACCCAAACCCTAGCCCTAACCATAACCCTACCCCACCACTAACCCTAACCCTAACCCTAACCCTAACCCTAACCCTAACGCCCAATGTATTAGCAGGTTGAGCCCTTGGGAGGTGATCAGGTACTAAATGGTAGCCCTCATGAATGGGATTAGTGCCCTTATAAAACAGGCCCCAGTGAGCTCCCTTGCCCCTTTCACCATATAGGACACAATCAGAAGTCTGCTCTAGGAAGAAGCCCTTCACAAACCCCATGCTGGCACCCTCATCTTGAATTTCAGCATCTAGGATTGTAAGAAATAAATTTTTGTTGTTTAGGAGCCATCTGTTTTGTAGTATTTTGTTACAACTGCCCAAATGGACTGACAATGAGGAATCGGCTATTACTACAGTAATGCAATGTAATAAACCACATGAAAACCTAGCAGATCACTAAAAGAAAAATACAGAGATCTAGGTTTCTGGAATGGTTATATACAACACCAGGCAGAAAGTTAGTTCAGGAGCGCCTGGGTCGCTCAGTCAGTTAAGCATCTGGCTTTGGCTTCAGGTCATTGTCCCAGGGTTCTGGGATCCAGCCCCACATCTAGCTCCCTGGGGAGGAGAAAGCCTGCTTCTCCCAGTCCCTCTGCTGCTCCCTCTGCTTGTGCTGTCTCATTCTCTGTCAAATAAATAAATAAAGTCTTTTTTTTTTTAAGTTAGTTCAAAGGTACAGATTTAATTATGAATAATAAAGACAATACGCCACCTTTGGTCAACAGGGATTATAAAGCCGACTTTGGCTGTTCCCAGAGAGGAAGCAGGAGCAGCGCTCAGCCTGTCTGCCTCTGCCAGACAAGCCTCTTTGCTGACACTTCCTGCAGTGTGGACCGCGTAGTGTGACCTGGGTAGACAGAGTGAAATAGAGATAATTAAGATCAGCTCTAGGAGAACCTGAAGCTGGGATAAGGATAGACAGACAATAAGGGGTCAACGGTACCTGAAAAGGCAGGTGCAAATAGGATGAAAAGTAGCGCTCTCCAAATATCAGAAGTTAAACCACCAACCAAAATTAGGCAAAGAGTATTTTTAAAAATATTTTATTTATTTACTCCTGAGAGACAGAGAGACAGAGGCAAAGACACAGGCAGAGTGAGGAGCAGGCTCCCTGCAGAGAGCCCAAGGCGGTACTGGATCCCAGCACAGCGGGATCACCACCTGAGCTGAGGGCAGACGCTCAACCACTGAGCCACCCAGGCGTCCAGGGAGAGGTTATTAATGTGATAAACAATAAAGGCTAAGTTTCTGAGGACGCTCCTAAAGGCACCCAGGAAGGAAAGGAAAACCCAGCCTGGAACACACAGGAATCACCGGCTCTGAACCTCAAGGCGGCAGGAGTGCGAATTCTCGCGACAGCATCCTGAGTCTCTCGGGAGCGTAAAGCCGCGGGAGTGTGAACTCTCGCGAGAGTGGGCGCAACCTCGCGCAGACGGGTTGTGGTCGGAGCTGGAGCGGTGTGTTTCGGCGGGTGTAACTCTCGCGAGAGCAGGCTCACTCTCCCGAGGCGAGTTGCCGCTGGGGGCTGCGCGGTATGTCTCGGTCCGCGCTGTCATGGGGCCCGCAGGACGCACAGCAGGAGCGCGACGTTCGCCAGCTCGTTCGCCATGTGGCAGGCCTTCAGGACGAGGCAGACCCCAACTTCCAGCTGGCCCTGCACTTTGCTTGGTCCAACTTCAGGTAAATGGGGTGCGGCTCCTGGGCGAGGCCGGGGACAGGAAGGGGTCTCGCGGTGCCCGGGGCGCGCGGCCCGGTCCCCGCCCCGGCGGAGCTCTGGCGCTCCCTTTGCTGGGGCTGCTTGGTGCCCTGAGGCCGTCTGCTTCCCTGTCGTCTGATATGCGCACGCCTGCAAGGGCGGCTGTGTCGGACCGGGCAGGGCAGTGAGGTTGTGAGGCAGAAGTGTTCTTACGGATTCCTCTCTCCTTGAGCTAAGCCAGATTTCTCTTACCTTGGTCTTCTTTTTTTCTCTCTCTCCCCAAAATGCACAGCATAATACCCTGGATAGCTTTTATGTTGTTGACTGTTTCTCTCCTCTAACCTTACTTTCAGCTACAATCTGAGTTCCACAAGGGTAGGGATCTTGGTCTGTTTTGTTCATTTCTTACCCCAACACCTAAATGGTAATAGATAAAGTGGTGTTCTACTCAGCCATTTAGAATTAGATATATTATTTAGTACCATAATTTATTTCTTTTAAATACAAATTGTTGTCTTTGACACTAAAACATGGAAAACAAGAGTTGAGTGAGCTCTTCTACAATTTTATAATACTTTAATCTATCAGAAAAATGAATAATTCATGTCTGCTGCCCCCCCCCCTTTTTTTTTAAATTGTGGCCATGTTCTAGGGCCTAGAAATTCAGGCCAGTGAGACATAGCCTCTATCCTAAAGGAAAAGAGACAAAAGTTAATTACATATGATGTAGGATAGGAGTTTTTAACCTGAGAGCCTGAAGATAGAATTCAGGTGTTAAGAATTTGGACAAGAAAAAGAATTACACTAACCTCTAACTAAAAAGTAGCATTTTCTTAAATTACAAATGAAAGCAATAAGCAATACTGGTTTACCTATGACTACGTCAAAGGTAGAAATCACATAGTTCACATCATAAAGTTATGGCAGATTTTTCTAAATATTTTTTATTCTTTAATGTGAGTTATGGATCCACTGCTAGATCTTGTTATTTAATGCTTTAATAAATAGGCCTCTTATTATATCACAAACATTAGAAAAATTCACAACTACATTTCAGTATACTTGGTTTTCTTTGTATTTCAATTTATGGTTTAAAAGCGTTATTCGGAGAAGAGATCCCTCAATTTCACTGGGCTTCATTCACTATGGTATAAAAACATTAGGAACCCTGCTCTAGAGCATTATGGGAAGATGAAGGAATCAGAGGACAAAAGAGGCTAAGGCTGACCTGTGCTTGAGCAGCCCCCTGAGACTACTGAGTGGCTATTTGCTTGGATGATAGAGATGACTTGAGAGGGATGCAGTCCTGGAAATATATTGCTGAATATAGGGTATCTGTAGGGCTATGGAGGGCTCTGAAACTAGTCTATTTAGGTATATGGCAAGATTCATATAAGAATTGCATTTTATCTTTTAGATTTCATCGTTTCTTGGATGTTAACAGCCACAAAGTAGAAAAGACAATAGAAGGGTAAGTTAGTTTCATATATGTGTGTGTGTATATGTACATATTCAGAAATTTATGTATATTCTTGTAGATATTTTTATTATAACTATCAGTTTATTCTTTATATTTTAGAATTTATGAAAAATTCATCATTCATTCTGATCTCAGCAAAGCTGCTAGTTGGAAGAGACTAACTGAAGAATTTCTAAATGCATCACTACTGAGCATAAAGGAAATAAAGGTAAGCCTTATATTGTGACATTTCATGTATATTTTATTGTTTCCAATCTATTATCATCAACTTGTTTCTGTTACTGTTTGAACATTCTGTTTTATAATCATCTGCTAATTGGAGCAGAACCTTCTGGAAATTGACTTAAGCATTGTCATCAAACCCAGTGTGCCTCAGGCTTGTGATCAGTGAAAAGGCATGTTCTTGTTTGTCTTCTAAGCTGAACCTACTATGGAAATTGAAATCGACTGGCACAAATAATAGCACTGTCTGGCTGTCTTAAAACTTTTAAATGGCTTTTCAGCACTTGGTAATAATAGCTACTTATATATTGCTAACTAGATACCAGGTGCTGTTCTAAGCACACTCATATATTCAGCTGAGGGTCTCTAAGATCACCCATAGACTTGATGATTCACTAGAGGGATTCACAGAACTTTTAACACACTGCTATCCTCACTGTTAGGTTTATTATAGTAAAAGGATACAGATTTAAAATGAACAGAGGGAAAAGATACTTTGAATAAAGTTCAGAAGAAACCAGGTGTGCCTTCCTATTGGAATTGTATGAGAGTGCACTTAATTCTAACAGTGGCAATGTATGACAACATATGCAAAGTGTTTGCAAACCAAGGAAGTTCACCTGAGCCTTGGTGTCTAGCATTTAGTTGGGGGTCAGTCACATGGATGTGCAGTACACATGTGCTTGACCATAGTTCTTCAGTCTCCAATCCCTCTGAGGTCAAACCAAGGACCTCAGGCATA
This sequence comes from Nyctereutes procyonoides, assembly GCF_905146905.1. NCBI lineage: Eukaryota > Metazoa > Chordata > Mammalia > Carnivora > Canidae > Nyctereutes > Nyctereutes procyonoides. The sequence continues at coordinate 60,450,254 of NW_026575047.1, read as the reverse complement.
AGAAAATGCATTCACCATAAGTCACATTGTTAGCATAAACTAACTAATCAAACTGATACTACATGACCAAAGGAATCAAACTGATACTGCATGACCCAAAGCATACAGAAACACTCTTAGCAGGATATTCCAAGGGCTCAGAGATTCTCTCAGGAGCTAGTAAAGGGCCAGTCTGAGATGATTAGAGTTTGGGCAACTCAGGCTTCCTGAGTATGTCCTTTATTTCACATATATATTAATTCACCCTCACAATAAGCACTACGAGATATTATGTAATTGTTAGGCTTTCTCTTTATCTACACTGTGGGAAGTGGTAAGGAAGAGAGCTTCCTTCCTCATAAGGAAGAGAATTTTAGATAATTTTTGAAACTATCAATTTAAGAAAAGGCTATAAAAAGTATTTCTGGAAACGAGAGCTCCACAGTACTTTGAATCCATGCCCTAAGGATTAAAAACACACTTCTGTATGTTATTCCTGAAAGGACCATTTTGAAAGAGAGGAAGTAAATCTTTTTTTAGATCTTTTCTTGATTTTTTTATATAGCTTCTTGTATAGACTGTAGAATTTAATAATCTAGATCTAATGGCAGGGCACCTGGGTGACTCAGTCAATTAAGCATCCGACTCTTTTTTTTTTTTTTTTTTTTTAAGGGAGAGAGAAACAGGCAGAGGGAGAAGTAGGCTCCATGCAGGGTGCCCGACGTGGGTCTCGATCCCGGGTCTCCAGGATCACGCTCTGGGCAGAAGGCGGTGCTAAACCACTAAGCCACTGGGGCTGCCCTAAGCATCCAACTCCTAATCTCAGCTCAGATCTTGATCTCAGGGTCATGGGTTCAGGCCCTGTGTTGGGCTCCACACTAGGCATGGAGCCTACTTTTTATTTTTGTAAGATTTTATTTATTTTAGAGAGAGAGAGAGAGAGACAGCAGGAGTATGGGTAGGGGGAGAAAGGGACAAGCAGACTCTCCACAAGCAAGGAGCCTGATATGGGGCTCAATCCCAGGACTTTGGAATCATGACCTGAGCTGAAGTCATGCTTAACTGACTGAGCCAACCAGGTGCCCCAGGCAAGGAGCCTACTTCAACAACAACAACAACAAAAGAAACTGGTGCGGCCACTAGGGAAAACAGTATGGAAATTCTTCAAAAACTTAAAAATAGAATTACTATACAACCTAGCAAGTGTACTACTAGGTATTTATCCAAAGGATACAAACATAGTGATCTGAAGGGGCACCTGCACCCCACTGTTAATAGCAGCAATGTCCACAATAGCCATACTGTGGAAAAAACCCAGATGTCCATTGACAGGTGAGTAGATATAGAAGATGTGGTATATATACAATGGATTATTATTCAGCCATCAAAAAGAATGAAATCAAAAAAAAGAAAAAAAAAAGAATGAAATCTTGTAATGATGTGGATGGAACTACAGGGTGTTATGCTAAGCAAAATAAGTCAGTAAGAGAAAGAGAAAACATGAAAATAAGAGAAGGGAAGGAAAAGTAAAATAAGATAAAAGTGGAGAGGGAGATAAACCATAAAAGACTCTTAACTATAGGGAACAAACTGAGGGCTGCTGGCGGGGAGATGGGTGGGGGGATGAGGTAACTTGGTGATGGGCACGTGATATAATGAGCACTGAGTGTTACATGCGACTAATAAATCACTAAATTCTACCCCCTGAAACTAATAGTATACTATATGTTAGCTAAATTGTAACTATATGTTAACATATAGTATACTATATGTTAACTAAATTGTAACTATATGTTAACATATAGTATACTATATGTTAACTAAATTGAACATAAATAAAAATTATGTAAAAAGATGACATAAAAAATCAAATTAACATATATTTTTTAAAAGATTTTATTTATTGATTCATGAGAGCTACAAAGAGAGGCAGAGACATAGTCAGATGGAGAAGCAGGCTTTCTGTGGGGGCCTGATGCAGGACTTAATCACAGGATCCTGGGATCACGCCCTGAGCCAAAAGCAGACACTCAACTACTGAGCTACCCAGGCATCCCAACTTATATTTTTAATGTTAAGTAAAATTGTTCATATCTTCTAAATGTAAGTGCCAGAATCCTAACTCTAAGCAGTGTTCTTTTTACTACAATTAATAATTTTGGTCAAAGCATGATGTATATAGCTGGTTGGTAGGCTGTGTTTAGACCATTAGTGCTGATTTGTAGTTCAGTGATAACCCAATTGTTGAGTGTCTCAGGCTCAAGCTCCTTTATAGAAGTTACTCAAAAACTGAATAAGGTATAGGAGTGGGGAAATGGCATCATTCATGTCCTCCTCCCATGACCAAGAGCTACTTTTCTGCATCCCTACAGTGCTACAGGGCAATAGTTATAAACCTTGGCCAGGTAGGGAGGTCTGCAAAGGTGCATTGTGTGCCCTTTCCCTGTGCACACTTTATTCGTCATTCACCTTTCACCTCATTCAGGTGCACAGAATACAAAATAGGTAATAATCTGATACTTCCAATTCTTACTGAACACAATACGTTTCTATACTGAGAGATATTTTCTTTAAGTATTTGTATTTTAGACTTTTCATTTTTCTTTCCACTTTTTAAATTTATTTTTACGCTTTTATTTAATTAATTAATTAATTTATTTATTTATTTACTTATTTATTATTGGAGTTCAATTTGCCAATAGCATAACACCCACTGCTCATCCCATCAAGTGCCCCCCTCACTGCCCGTCACCCAGTCACCCCCACACCTCACCCACCTCCCTTTCCACCACCCTTTGTTCGTTTCCCAGAGTTAGGAGTCTCTCGTGCTCTATCTCCCTCTCTGATATTTCCCACTCATTTTATCTCCTTTCCCCTTTATTCCCTTCACTATTTTTTATATAAAAATTTATTTTTTATTGGTGTTCATTTTGCCAACATATAGAATAACACCCAGCGCTCATCCCATCAACTGCCCCCCTCAGTGCCCGTCACAGAGTTACCCTCACCCCCCGCCCACCTCCCCTTCCAACCCCCATAGTTCCTTTCCCAGAGTTAGGAGTCTCTCATGTTCTGTCTCCCTCTCTGATATTTCCCATTCATTTTTTCTCCTTTCCCCTTTATTCCCTTTCCCTATTTTTTATATTCCCCAAATGAATGAGACCATATAATGTTCGTCATTCTCTGACTTCATTCACTCAGCATAATACCCTCCAGTTCGATCCATGTCGAAGCAAATGGTGGGTATTTGTCGTTTCTAATGGCTGAGTAATATTCCATCGTATACGTAGACCACAGCTTCTTTATCCATTCATCTTTTGATGGACACTGAAGCTCCTTCCACAGTTTGGCTATTGTGGACATTCCTGCTATAAACATCGGGGTGCAGGTGTTCCGGAATTTCACGGCATCTGTATCTTTGGGGTCATTCCTGAGCAGTGCAATCCTGGGTCTTAGGGCAGATCTATTTTTAACTCTTTATCTTTGGAAATTGCAAGTTTCCCTATTAAATGTCGAGGTGTTGAGTGGTTTTTATTGATTTTAGAGGGGGATCTCTCTATTTCCTGGATCTGAATGCCTGTTTCCCTTCCCAGGTTAGGAAAGTTCTCAGCTATGATATGTTCAAATACATATTCTGGACCTCTGGCCCTTTCAGCGCCCTTGGGAAGCCCAATTAAACGTAGATTTTTCCTTCTTAGGCTGTCATTTGTTTTCCTTAACCTATTCTCATGATCTTTTAATTGGTTTTCTCTTTTTTCCTCAGTTTCCCTCCTTGCTATCAGCGTGTCTTCTATGTCACTCACTCGTTCTTCTACCTCGTTTACCCTAGTCGTTAGGACCTCTAGTTTGGATTGCATCTCATTTAATTTATTTTTAATTTCTGCCTCATTAGATCTAAATTCTGCAGTCATGAAGTCTCTTGAATCCTTTATGCTTTTCTCTAGAGCCACCAGTAGCTTTACAATTGTGCTTCTGATTGGCTTTCTGACATTGAATTTTAATCCAAATTTTGTAACTGTGGGAGAGAGGATTTTGTGATTCTTTCGTTTGAGGTGAGGTGTTCCTTCTAGTCATTTTGCTCAGTGCAGAGTGGCCAAAAACAAGTTGTACTGGAAGAAGGAGAAAAAGAGAGAAGAGAAAAAAAAAAAAAAAGTAAAAGTGCGGGAAGCAAACAGAAAACAAAAAACAAGGGGGAGTATCCTCTTATTCTATATACTGTAATCCCTCGACTTCCCCTGGAATTTTCCAGTGCTGCTTGGTCAGCAACTTGCTTTTCCCCTGTCCGTCTAGCTGGTCTTCTTGGGGAGGGGCCTGCTGTACTGATTCTCAGGTGTGAGCACCTGGGAGAGCTGCTCAGCCCCCTGCCTGGTGCAGGGCTCAGTAGGAGTTGTTTATCCTGTGAGGCCCGAGGAGGAACAACAACAGTGGCGGCGGCCAGCTCTCCAGCCCTGGAGTCAGCTCCTGCAGTAACTACCGCAGCTGTTAGTCCGCAGGGGCCTGGATGCTCTGGGGGTGAGGGCCACTGATTTTTTTTTTTTTTGTAGGGCCGCTGATTTACACAGCTTAGGCCGCTTGGTGGCAGGAGCATCCTTGCTGTCCTGGGCCCTCCCGGCCTCTGCAGGTTGGAGTGCCTTATCTTGGGCTGTGTCCCCCAGTGCCCTGGGCTCCAGGGCCTGCGCCACTGGAATCACACTCTCGGCACCCCCCTCTGCCCCCCCCCCCCCGTGAGCATGCACTGCAGCCCTTTAGGGAGTTTGACCTACGATGTGTTGTCCATCTACCCGAGGGTGCAGGTCCTCTATTAGTGCCCCTGGGAGCCTGAGGGCATCCCCGCCCCTCCTGGGATCCTGCTCCAACTCCCTAGTAGCACCTTTCCACCCGGGAAGGTTGGTAAAGCTCTTGCTTCTCCGGGCCTGGGCTTTCCTGTCCTGTGGGAGCACTCGCAGTGCGGCCTTAGCCCGGCTCTTCGCGGGGCCCCTCCCCCTTGGATGCTCTTTAATTAATTAATTTATTTTTTCCCATCTTCCTACCTTGATAGGAGTGCGAACTCTTCTACTGTAACATTCCAGCTATTCTCTCTTTAAATCTCAGACCAAATTCATCAGTTTTCAGGATGATTTGAAAGTTATCTGGGTAAATTGATCCGGACCGGTGACTTGGGGACCCCTACTCTTCCACCATCTTGCGCCCTCCCCTCTCTTTTCACTTTTTATTCCACTTTTATCTGTGGAATAAAAGTTCTTTGTTAAAGGAATTTCAGTCATCTAAGCAGGTGAGAAATTATCAGAAAAGGGCAACTCCTTACACTCTTATTAGTGATATATTTCCTAAACATTCCTAGGAAAGTTTAGCAAGTGTTTAGTGTGTCCCTGGCATCATACAAGGTGATAGGAATACACAATAAACAGGACATGATAATCACTGCCCAGATAGTTTTTTATTTTTTATTTATTATTTATTTATCTTTTCAGATAGTTTTTTAATAGTTATTTAATTATGATAAACATTATGAATACATATATAAGGTAGTACAGATGGTCCCTGACTTTCAGTGGTATACAGGCAATTCACATTCCGTAGAAATTCAGATTTTGAATTTTGATCATTTCTCAGGTTAGTGATATGCAGGGGGAGAGAGAAAGGGACAAGCAGATTCCCCACTAAGCAAGGAGCCTGACATGGGCTGGATCCCAGGACTCTTGTAATGCTGGACAGTGATAACAAGCCACAGCCCCCAGTCAGCCAGGTGTTCATGAGGGTAAATGACCAATACATTTAACAGCCATTTTATACCTATACAACCATTCTGTTTTTCACCTTCAGTACAGCACTCAATAAGTTACATGAGATATTCAGTACTTTATTATTAAATAAGCATTGTGTTAGATGATTTTGTCCAACAGTAGGCTAATATAAGCATTATGAGCATGTTTATGATAGAATAGGCCAAGGGTGCCTGGCTGGCTCTCTTGGTAGAGTATGGGACTTTTGATCTTGGGGTTCTGAGTCCAAGCCTCATGTTGGGTGTAGAGATTACTTAAAAATAGTGTAGGCCAAGCTATGATATTCAGTAAGTTAGATATATTAAGTACATTTTGGACTTAAAATATTTTCAACTTACAATGACTTTCTTGGGATGTAATAACCCTATTGTAAGTGTGGAAGAAAACTTGAATACAACATAGAATAGGAAAAAGAAAAGAAAAAAAGAACAGAATAGGAAGAGTTCACCTGGTTTTTCAGCATCAGAGACTTACCTCCTTGAATTTAACCCATCTCTTCTTTCCAGCATAGTTTATGACAGTCCATTTGGGGTGTTTGTATTTTTTGGTAACTTTTAAACATGGTTTTGTTTTATTTTGTTTTTTAAGATTTTATTTTTATTTGTTTATTTTAGAGACAGTGTAAGTAGGGAGAAGAGCAGACCAAGGGGAACAAGCAGACTCTGTACCAAATGTGGATCCAGATACAGGGCTTGATTCCACAACCCTGAGATCATGACCTGAGCCAAAATCAAGAGTCAGATGCTTATCCAACTAAGCCATCCAGGCACCCCAAATATGGTCTTTTAAATATAATTTAAAAAAAAAAAAAAACTTAAAGAGAAGTTGAAGAATAGTAAGTGAACTCCAGTGTATCCTTTGCTCAGGTTCACTAATCAGTCTCTTTTAATCTGGAATACTTCCTTAGCTTCTCCCCACCTCCCCCCTTGATCTTGACATTTTAAGAGCACAGGCCAATTATTTGGTGACTTGTCCTCAATTTTGGTATTTTTGACAATTCCTCATTATGATTCAGGTAATGCATTTTTGACAAGTTCTTTATACGTACACATTTGAACTATAAAAGAGACTTTGAGATTAGAATATATTTAGATATAATTCATGTTTTCTAAAACAAGAAAAAATATTGGGGACATAACTGACATGGGGTTTTCTTTTCTTAAACTAGTTTTGAAAGTTCTCACCAACCTCAGTGATTGATAATATTTATATTTTGTTTTCAAGACAGATGCACATTATTCCATACTGTCACTTCTTCTGTGTCTATCTGATTCACCTTCAAACAGCAATTATGTGGAAACACCAAGAGATAAAGAAGTGGGTACGTTGCCAAATGTTTAATATATAACAAAAGCATGATTGGTGACATTGAGATTTTTAAAAAGTTGTAAAAATCTATGAGACTAAAACATTTCTGTTGGTTTGAATACAATTGCAATTGCAAATCCTCTGTTAAAATTTAAATTCTGACTTAGTTAGCTTTCAATTATTTAAAGAGAAAAGTCACTTTTGACAATAAGTTAAATTTTAAAAATGTGTTAGAATATCAATTGAGTGTTTCAGTATTTTTGAATTTCCATTTGCTGAGTGCATTTTATTACTATTTTTTTAAGAGCTCATTTATTTATTCATGAGAGACAGAGAGAGGCTGAGACACACAGGCGAGGGAGAAGGAGGCTCCATGCAGGGAGCCTGATGTGGGACTCGATCCCAGGACCTGGGATCACACTCTGAGCCGAAGGCAGATGCTACACCGCTGAGCCACCCAGGCGTCCCACCTGAGTGCATTTTATTTTGAGTTTTGTTAGACGTTTTTCTTAGAGTTTCGGGGATTTCTCCCACATAATTTTGATAAAGCTGATTAAATTCTTCTGTTACAAAAAAAAAATTCTTCTGTTACATTTTAGAAAAGAAAGATGATTTTGACTGGGGAAAATACTTGATGGAGGGTGAAGAAATTGACCTTGGTCCAAATGTAGACACACCAGTAAGTGACAATAGTTTTACTATTGAAAATATGAATATATGTCAAGTGATACGTTTTTTATGATTCCTTTCACCTTAGAGCAACTTAACTAAAACAACACTGTTCACTAAATGAGAGTAGTTTATATTCAAAGATTTATTGAGATTTTGCAGTGAGTCAATAGTACTAGGAAGTTGAATAGAATGAATGTTAAGTATCCTTTATAGAGCTGTGAATCTTGGGGGTTTTGCCATCAAAAATAATTTCATGTTATAATAGTAACTTTGAAGACATTTAGAAAAAAGTGTCATTAGATATACTTTTTGCTCTTCTTTGGAAGTTTTCTTAATCTTTTCTTATTTTTTTTTAAAGATTTTATTTATTCATGAGAGACACAGAGAGGCAGAGACACAGGCAGAGAGAGGAGCAGGCTCCATGCAGGGATCCCGATGTGGGACTCGATCCCAGGACCCCAGGATCATGCCCTGAGCCGAAGGCAGATGCTCAGCTAGTGAGCCACCCAGGCATCCTTTTTTTTTTTTTAAAGATTTTATTTATTCATGAGAGATACAGAGACAGATAATCTTTTCATCTAACTAGTTCTAGTCACTGTACACTCTTAAGGGTAAAATATATTTCCATTTTGTATCAGAATTGGTCTGAAGAAAGTGAAGACGAAGATGATCAACAGCCATTAAGTAGAGAAGACTCTGGGATTCAGGTGGACAGGACACCGTTAGAAGAACAAGATCAAAACAGAAAACTGGGGCCTCATATCAGCTGGAAAGGTACTGTGTATTCTCAGATGTTGGCATCATTTTCTTGTAGTAGGACAGGCTCATTTTGGGAATCAGTTCTATGTAATTTAAGATATTGGTAAATTCTGCCATCCTCATAATCTCTAGAACTTAGTAGATCTATAGTGTCTAAGAAGTGATACTATGATACTACAGAATTAATATGAAAAGAGATTTAGAGTAAAATCTGTTCTTTTTTATAGTTCTAAGAACTTTAGTAGCCCAAATTGTTTGTTTGTTTTTTATTGGAAAAGGGTTGACTTTGCTAAAGTTAGCTAAATAAAAGGAAAAAAGATCTATATGATTGAATTTTAAATTGAAATGCTTAAGTTTTAGTGAAGACTATGAATGAGTAGACTCTAGGAAGGACTGGAAGCAGTTTAGAGGCAAGATGGTGGAAGAGTAAGAGTCCTCACCTCACCTGGCCCCACCAACTTACCTGGATAACTTTCAAACCATCCTGAACACCTACGAATTCGACCTCAGATTTAAAGAGAGAATGGTTGGAACCCTACAGAGAAAAGGGTTTTCGCTTCTAATAAGATAGGGAGGTGGGGAAAAAAAAAAAAAGAATCAAGTGGGGGAGGGGCCCCACCAGGAGCCGGGCTAAGGCTGGGTGGCGATTACAACTGAGACAGGAAAGTCCAGCCCTGGAGAAGCGGGAGTCTTAAAAATCCTCACCAAATTCTTCCCAGACGGAGAAGTCCTCAGCAGGGAAATTGGGCAGAACCACAGGAGGGGCAGGGATGCCTCCATTCTCCCAGAGTCACTAATAGAGCGCACTGGACACCGAGGCCAATCTTGGTAAAGGGCTGGAGTACGCAGCCAGTGGGGCCTCGGGGAAAAGCTATTGGGTCAGGTGGCAGCTCTGGACGGAGGGGTCTGCCCTGCTGCTTTCAAGAGCTGTGGCCCAGGAGTGCAATCCCAACAGAACAGGCCCCAGATCTCAGGTTGCCAGGGAGGGCATAGGATAGTAGGAGCCCCCAAGCTGTGTAGGTCAGTGCCCCCCGTGCCCCAGGAGCATCTAGGCCAGTGCGGACTGGGACTGCGGTAGTTACTGTAGGGAGCTGACTCCAGAACTGGAGACCTGGCCACCACCAGTGTTATTGTTCTTCCCGGTGTCACCTTGTGCCCGGGAGAGGCGGGGCCACCAGGGAACAGAGACCTCAGGAGGTAAACTGCTCCCACCGAGCCCAGGACCCAGCTGGAGGCGGGACATCTGCCTCAGGTGCACACACCTGAGAGTCAGCACAGCAGGCCCCACCTCAAAAACCACCTGGAAGGACTGGGGAAGAGCATGTTCTTGACCAGGCAACACTGGAAAGCTCCTGGGGAAGTCGAGGGATTTATAGTATATAAAGTAGAGGGTACCCTGCTTTTTTTTTTTTCTTACTTTTTCTAGTAGAACTCGTTTTTATATCAGACTAAAATTTTCCAGTATTTTTTCTCTTTTCCTACCTTAACTACAATATTTTCCCATCTCTTCATTTCTAAGTTTCTTCCTTTCTGACTTTCATGTTTCTACAATAACCTGTCTTAGATGTATTTTTCACTTCCAGATTCCCTTCAACATATTCAATTTAATTTTGGGAGATACACAAGATACGATTTTGTTTTGTGTTTTTTGTTTTCTTTGCCTCATTTTGTTCTACAATGGTGGAAATTAATACCTTCTAAACCATGACCAGCATGCACCCAGAACGAAGTGGAATACCTTGCTGGTTCATTCTGTGAGACTATATCCTCTCTTAATTCCTCTTCTGCCCCTCTCACATGTATTGTTTCTGTGTTGGTGGTCAATGTTGGGGCTTTCTACAAGTATTGCTGGTTTATACAAATTTGGGACTGAACATCCTTGGACATACAGAACTTAATACACTCAGAATCAAGAGGATCACCTGAATAGACTACATTCTCCGTCCACTACAACTTAACTACCACAACTTCCCAGTACCCTCCCCTTCGTTTTTTATTCTCTTTATTTTTCTTTCTCTCTTTTTCCTCTTTAATTTTCTTTTTTCTTTTTTTTTTTTTTTTTTCTGTTCTTTGGGATTTTTGGCGTATTGTTTTTTACTACATTGTTTTAAAATTTGTTTTTCACCTTAGTGGTCCTTTTGTTTTATTTTGTTCTGGTCTTTGTTTTCTTTTTCGGGTCTCTGACCTTGTTAGAATCATCTAGGGTAAAATTTACTTAGGTCATGGTTGATATTCTTGACTCAGCTCACTCATACAGCCAGTCTGCACTGAGCAAAATGACTAGAAGGAAGAATTCACCACAAAAGAAACAACTGGAAACAGTACTCTCTGCCATAGAGCTACAGAATATGATTTGATGTCAGAAAGCCAATTCCGAAGCACGATTATAAAGCTACTGGTGGCTCTGGAAAAAAGCATAAAGGACTCTAGAGACTTTGTTACTGCAGAAATTAGATCTAATCAGGCCCAAATTAAAAATAGATTAAATGAGATGCAATCCAAACTGTATGTCCTAACGAATAGGGTTAATGAGGTGGAAGACAGAGTGAGCGACATAGAAGACAAGTTGATGGAAAGGAAGGAAGCAGAGGAAAAAAGAGGAAAACTACTAAGAGCTCATGAGGAAAGGCTTACGGAAATGATAGTCTCAGAAGGAAGAATCTACATATAATTGGTGTTCCAGAATCGCCAAGAAGGACAGAGGGCCACAAAATATATTTAAACAAGTCATAGCTGAGACTTCCCTAGTTTGGGGAGGGAAACGGGCATTCAGATCCAGGAAATAGATTCCCCCCATAAAATCAATAAAAAACACTCAACACCTCGACACTTAATAGGGAAACTTGCAAATTCCAAAGATAAAAAGAGGATCCTTAAGGCAGCAAGAGACAAGAAATCTCTAACTCTTATGGGGAGAAGTATTAGATTAACAGCAGACCTCTCCACAGAGACCTGGCAGGCTGAAAAGGGCTGGCAGGATATATTCAGGGTCCTAAATGAGAAGAACCTACAGCCAAGAATACTTTATCCAGCAAGGCTCTCATTCAGAATAGAAGAGATAAAGAGCTTCCAAGATAGGCAGAAACTGAAAGAATATGTGACCACCAAGCCAGCTCTGCAAGAAATATTAAGGAGGATTCTGTAACAGAAAGAAGTCCAAGGGAACAATCCACAAAAATAGGGACTGAATAGGTATCATGATGACACTAAATTCATACCTTACAATAGTAACTCTGAACGTGAATGTGCTTAATGACGCCATCAAAAGGCGCAGTGTTTCAGACTGGATAAAAAGCAAGACCCATCTATTTGCTGTCTACAGGAGACTCATTTTAAACCTAAGCCTGAAAATAAAAGGTTGGAGAACCATTTACCATTCAAATGGTCCTCAAAATAAAGCCAGGGTAGCCTTCCTTATATCAGATAAATTAAAGTTTATCCCGAAGACTGTAGTGAGACATGAAGAGGGGCACCATATCATACCTAAAGGATCTATCCAACAATAGGACCTAACAATCATCAATATTTATGCCCTGAATGTGGGAGCTGCCAAGTATATCAGTCAATTAAAAGTGAAAGTTAAGACATTCTTAGATAATAATACACATGTACTTGGTGACTTGAATGTAGCGCTTTCTACAATTGACAGATCTTCTAAGCAAAACATCTCCAAAGAAATAAGAGCTTTCAGTGATACACTGGACCAGACGGATTTCACAGATATTTACAGAACTTTACATCCAAACGCAACTGAATACACATTCTTCTCAAGTGCACATGGAACTTTCTCCAGAATAGACCACATACTGGGTCACAAATCAGGTCTTAACTGATACCAAAAGATTGGGATCATCCCCTGCATATTCTCAGACCATAAAGCTTTGAAATTAGAACTAAATCACAACAAGAAGTTTGGAAGGATTTCAAGCACGTGGAGGTTAAGGACCATCCTGCCAAAAGATGACAGGGTCAACCAGGAAATTAGAGAAGAATTAAAAAGATTCATGGAAACTAATGAGAATAGAGATACAACTGTTCAGAATCTTTGGGATGCAACAAAAGCAGTCCTGAGGGTGAAATACATTGCAATACAAGCATTCATCGAAAAACTGAAAGAACTCCAATACACAAGCTAACCCTGCACCTAAAGGAGCTGGAGAAAAAACAGCAAATAGATCCTACACCCAGCATAATATGAGAGTTAATAAATATTTGAGCAGAACTCAATGAAATACAGACCAGAAGAACTGTGGAACAGTTCAACAAAACCAGGAGTTAGTTCTTTGAAAGAATTAATAAGATAGATAAACCATTAGCCAGCCTTATTAGAAAGAAGAGAGAAAAGACTCAAAGTAATAAAATCATGAATGAGAAAGGACAGATCACCACCAATACCAAGGAAATACAAATGATCTTAAAAACTTATTATGAGCAGCTTTACGCCAATAAATTAGGCAATCTAGAAGAAATGGACGCATTTCTGGAAAACCACAAACTACCGAAACTGGAACAGGAAGAAATAGACAACCTGAACAGGCAATAACCGGGAGGAAATTGCAGCAGTCATCAAAAACCCCCAAAAACAACAGTCCAGGGCCAGATGGCTTCCCAGGGGAATTCTGTCAAACATTTAAGAAAGAAACCATACCTATTCTACTAAGGTGTTCGGCAAGATAGAAAGAGACGAAATACTTCCAAACTTGTTCTATGAGGCCAGCATCACCTTAATTCCAAAACCAGACAAAGACCCCACCAAAAAGGAGAATTACAGACCAATATCCCTGATGAACATAGATGCAAAAATTCTCAACAAGATACTAGTCAATAGGATCCAATAGTACGTTAAGAAAATCATTCACCATGACCAAGTAGGATTTATCCCCGGACACAAGGCTGGCTCAACACTCGTAAAACAATCAGTGTGATTCATCATATCAGCAAGAGAAAAACCAAGAACCATATGATCCTCTCATTAGATGCAGAGAAAGCATTTGACAAAATACAGCATCCATTCCTGATCAAAACTCTTCAGAGTGTAGGGATAGAGGGAACATTCCTCGACATCTTAAAAGCCATCTACAAAAAGCCCACAGCAAATATCATTCTCAATGGGGAAGCACTGGGAGCGTTTCCCCTAAGATCAGGAACAAGACAGGGATGTCCACTCTCACCACTGCTATTCAACATAGTATTGAAAGTCCTAGCCTCAGCAATCAGACAACAAAAGGACATCAAAGGCATTCGAATTGTCAAAGAAGTCAAACTCTCCCTCTTCGCCGATGACATGATACTCTACATAGGAAACCCAAAAGACCACCCCAAGATTGCTAGAATTCATATAGCAATTCGGCAGTGTGGCAGGATACAAAACCAATGCCCAGAAGTCAGTGGCATTTCTATACCCTGACAATGAGACTGAAGAAAGAGAAATTAAGGAGTCAATCCCATTACAATTGCACCCCAAAAGCATCAGATACCTAGGAATAAACCTAACCAAAGAGGTAAAGGATCTATACCCTAAAAATTACAGAACACTTCTGAATGAAATTGTGGAAGACACAAAGAGATGGAAAAATATTCCATGCTCATGGATTGGAAGAATGAATATGGTGAAAATGTCAGTGCTACCCAGGACAATTTACACATTTCATGCAATCCCTATCAAAATACCATGGACCCTCTTCAGATATTTGGAACAAATTATCTTAAGATTGGTTTGGAATCACACCATCTCCAGAGACAACACCAAGAACACATTGTATCTGCAGATGAACAGTCTGAGAGCCGAGGACATGGCCGTGTATTACTGTGCAAGTGACACAGTGAGGCGACCTCAGTGTGAGCCCAGAACAAACCTCCCTGAAGAAGGGGATCGGGACCACCAGGGCATACACATCATCACTTCTGTCTTGAAGGCCCAGGAGCAAGTGCAGATGGAGGTTCTGGGCAGGTTTCCTGTCAGGGCCTGGGTTTCCTCTACATGGAGCAGTTTCCCCCAGGGAGCCTCTATTTTTTGAATTATTTTTTTATTGCAGTTCAATTTGCCAACATATATCACCCAGTGCTCAGGGGCCCTCTGTTCACACCAGATTCTGTGTGTACCAATGCAGTGTCTCACTTGATAATTTGTTTCATGGGAAAAAAAAAAACTATTCTTATATGCACACACACACAAAAAAAAAGATTGATGTGGAATCATAAAAGATCCCGAATAGTCAGGGGGAATATTAAAAAAGAAAACCATAGCTGGGGGTATCACAATGCCAGATTTCAAGTTGTACTACAAAGCTGTGATCATGTGTGGTACTGGCACAAAAACAGACACGTAGACTAATGAAACGGAATAGAGAATCCAGAAGTGGACCCTCAACTTTATGGTCAACTAATGTTCGACAAATCAGGAAAGACTATCCATGGGAAAAAAGACAGTCTCTTCAATAAATGGTTCTGGGAAAATTGGACATCCACATGCAGAAGAATGAAACTGGACCATTCTGTTACACCATACAAAAAGATAAACTCAAAATGGATGAAAGATCTAAATGTGAGACAAGATTCCATCAAAATCCTAGAGGAAAACATAGGTAACACCCTTTTTGAACTTGGCCACGGTAATTTCTTGCAAGATACATCCATGAAGGCAAGAGAAACAAAATCAGAAATGAACTATTGGGACTTCATCAAGATGAGAAGCTTTTGCACAGCAAAAAATACAGTCAACAAAACTAAAAGACCACCTACAGAATGGGAGAAGATATTTGCAAATGACGTATCAGATAAAGGGCTAGTTTCCAAGATCTATAAGAACTTACTAAACTCAACAGCAAAGAAACAAACAGTCCAATCCTGAAGTGGGCAAAAGACATGAACAGAAATCTCACAGAGGAAGACTTAGACATGGCCAACAAGCACATAAGAAAATGCTCCGCATCACTGGCCATCAGGGAAATACAACCAAAACCACAATGAGATACCACCTCACACCAGTGAGAATGGGGCAAAGTAATAAGGCAGGAAACCACAAATGTTGGAGAGGATGTGGAGAAAGGGGAACCCTCTTACACTGTTGGTGGGACTGTGAACTGGTGCAGCCACGCTGGAAAACTGTGTGGAGGTTCCTCAAAGAGTTAAAAATAGACCTGCCTTACACCCAGCAATTGCACTGCTGGGGATTTACCCCAAAGATACATATGCAGTGAAACGCGGGGACCCCTGCACCCCGATGTTTCTAGCGGCACTGTCCACAATAGCCAAACTGGAAGGAGCCTCGGAGTCCATCGAAAGATGAATGGATAAAGAAGATGTGGTTTATGTATACAATGGAATATTACTCAGCCATTAGATATGACAAATACCCACCATTTGCTTCAACAAGGATGGAACTGGAGGGTATTATGGTGAGTGAAGTAAGTCAATCGGAGAAGGACAAACATATGTTTTCATTCATTTGGGGAATATAAATAATAGTGAAAGGATTTATAAGGGAAGGGAGAAGAAATGTGTGGGAAATATCAGAAAGGGAGAACATGAAGACTCCTAACTCTGGGAAATGAACTGGGGGTAGTGGAAGGGGGAGGAGGGTGGTGAGGGAGGGGATGAATGGGTGACGGGCACTGAGGGGGGCACTTGACGGGATGAGCACTGGGTGTTATTCTGTATGTTGGCAAATTGAACACCAATAAAAAATAAATTTATTATAAAAAAAAAGCTGTGGTCTGTGTATACAGTGGAATATTACTCAGCCATTAGAAACAACAAATACCCACTATTTGTTTCAACGTGGATGGAACTGGAGAGTATTATGATGAGTGAAATAAATCAGTCGGAGAAGGACAAACATGGTCTCATTCATTTGGGGAATATAAAAAATAGTGAAAGGGAATAAAGGGGAAAGGAGAGAAAATGAGTAGGAAATATCAGAGAGGGAGATGAAATATGAGAGACTCCTAACTCTGGGAAGCAAACAAGGGGTTGTGGAAAGGGAGGTGGGCAGGGGGTGGGGGTGACTGGGTGTCAGGCACTGAGGGGGACACTTGATGGGATGAGCACTGGGTGTTATGCTGTATGTTGGTAAAGTGAAATCCAATAAAAAAAAAATATATATATATATATATATAAAGAATCTTTAAAAAAAAGATGTGGTCTTTGTATACAATGGACTATTACTCAGCCATTAGAAAAGATAAATACTCTCCATTTGCTTCAATGTGGATGGAACTGGAGGGGATTATGCTGAGTGAAATAAGTCAATCGGATAAGGAAAACATATGGTTTTATTCATTTGGGGAATATAAAAAATAGCGAAAGGGAATAAAGGGGAAAGGAGAAAAAAATGAGTGGGAAATATCAGAAAGGGAGACAGAACATGAGAGACTCCTAACTCTGGGAAACGAACTAGGGGTGGTAGAAAGGGAGGTGGTTGGGGGTGACTGAGTGACGGGCACTGGGGGGGGGCACTTGATGGGATGAGCACTGGGTGTTATTCTATATGTAGGCAAATTGAACACCAATAAAATATAAATTTATAAGAAAAAAGAAAATATAAATACTCTCCTTTTGCTTCATTGTGGATGGAACTGGAGGGTATTATGCTGAGTGGAATAAGTCAGTCGGAAAAGGAAAACATGGTCTTACTCATTTGGAGAATATAAAAAATAGTGAAAGGGAATAAAGGGGAAGGAGAGAAAATGAGTGAAAACATCAGTGAGGGTGACAACATGAGAGACACCTAACTCTGGGAAACGAGCAGGGGGTTGTAGAAAAGGAGGTGGGTGGTGGGTTGTGGTGACTGGGTGACGGGCACTGAGGGGGCCACTTGACGAGATAAGCACTGGGTGTTATGCAGTATGTTGGCAAATTGAGCTCCAATTAAAAAATTAAAAAAAAAACAAAAACAATGGTATTCAGCAACACCTCTGACCTGGAGGGAGTTTTAGGTATTCCTCTGTCATTTGGTGGACCTTCTAGGGTAGTGAGTGGGTTTCCATCATTTTTAGTCTAGTTGTCCTTTTATCTGCAGCTTTTTTCTGTGTCCTAACAGCTGGCAAATCTTGAGGGACCAAATTGGTCCCTCAGTACTGTCTCCCCACTGCACAGCATTTGGAGTCAGGTTCCTGTCATGACCATGTTTCTGTCTCTCCTACCCCTCTCTGTGTGGTTCCTCTGTTGTTTGTTGTTCAGTCAGCCCTCAGTTGTTTGTCATGAGGAAGTGCTCCATATATAGGTGTACTTTTGCTGTGTTTGTGGGAGGAGGGAAGTTCAGAGTCATCCTATACGACCATCTTGGATGCCTCTCCCCGTTAGTTTTTTTTTTTTAATAATAAATTTATTTTTTATTGGTGTTGAATTTGCCAACATACAGAATAATATCCAGTGCTTATCCCGTCAAGTGCCCCCCCTCAGTGCCTGCCACCCATTCACCCCCACCCCCACCCTCCTCCCCTTCCACCACCCCTAGTTCGTTTCCCAGAGTTAGGAGTCTTCATGTTCTGTCTCCCTTTCTGATATTTCCTACCCATTTCTTCTCCCTTCCCTTATATTCCCTTGCACTATTATTTATATTCCCCAAATGAATGACAACATATAATGTTTGTCCTTCTCCGATTGACTTACTTCACTCACCATAATACCCTCCAGTTCCATCCTCATTGAAGCAAATGGTGGGTATTTGTCATTTCTAATGGCTGAGTAATATTCCATTGTATACATAAACCACATCTTCTTTATCCATTCATCTTTCAGTGGACTCCGAGGCTCCTTCCACATTTCGGCTACTGTGGACATTGCTGCTATAAACATTGGGGTGCAGGTGTCCCGGCGTTTCATTGCATCTGTATCTTTGGGGTAAATCCCCAGCAGTGCAATTGCTGGGTCATAGGGCAGATCTATTTTTAACTCTGAGGAACCTCCACACAGTTTTCCAGAGTGGCTGCACCAGGTGACATTCCCACCAACAGTGTAAGAGGGTTCCCTTTTCTCCACATCCTCTCCAACATTTGTGGTCTCCTGCCTTATTAATTTTCCCCATTCTCACTGGTGTGAGGTGGTATCTCATTGTGGTTTTGATTTGTATTTCCCTGATGGCAAGTGATGCAGAGCATTTTCTCATGTGCGTGTTGACCATGTCTATTTCTTCCTCTGTGAGATTTCTCTTCATGTCTTTTGCCCATTTCATGATTGGATTGTTTGTTTCCTTGGTGTTGAGTTTAATAAGTTCTTTATAGATTTTGGAAACTAGCCCTTTATCTGATATGTCATTTGCAAATATCTTCTCCCATTCTGTAGGTTGTCTTTTAGTTTTGTTGACTGTATCCTTTGCTGTGCAAAAGCTTCTTATTTATATAGATGATCATTATTTGCAAATAGTTTTATCTCCTGTCAAATTTTTTTTAAGAGTTATTTATGTATTCATGAGAGACACAGAGAGAGGCTGAGATATAGGCAGAGGAAGAAGCAGGCTCCCTGCAGGGAGTCCATTGTGGGATTCTATCTCAGATCCTGGGATCACATGCTGAGCCGATGGCAGAAGCTCAACAGCTGAGCTACCCAGGCATCCCAGTCCTGTCAATTCTTGTATCTTGTATTTTCTTTGCAACACATTAATGGTGTCTGTTCTGGCCAGGCCTTTAGTCTGAAGAGAAAGCATCAGCAGTGAGAGCAGGTTTCCTGGATTTGTTCTTCTGAGAGGGTTACACCTGAAATTCCTCCATTAAGTGTGATGGGTTTTGTTATAGGTTCTGGGTATGTGGCCTTTATTGAGTTAAGACAGTTCTATTCCTGTTTTTCCAGGAGTCTTTAGTCATGAATATTGAACTTTATCATATATTCTTCTCTGTGAGATAATCCTATACTTTTTC
Source organism: Nyctereutes procyonoides (assembly GCF_905146905.1). Lineage (NCBI taxonomy): Eukaryota > Metazoa > Chordata > Mammalia > Carnivora > Canidae > Nyctereutes > Nyctereutes procyonoides. The sequence continues at coordinate 60,430,897 of NW_026575047.1, read as the reverse complement.
TCTTTTGTTCTATTTCTACATTGATAGATTTTGTGATAGTGAATCATCTTTGAATTCCTGAATAATGATTCTCTTATTAATGATTAATGAATTAATGATTCTCTTATTAAAGTAGTAACTACTTTTTTAAAAAAATAAGCTCTATGCTTAATGTAGGGCTCGTGCGAACTCAAGACCCTGAGATCGAGAGTCACATGATCAACAAACTGAGCCAGTCAGGTGCCCCTAGGTTAGCTATTTTTAATTTAGGATTTTTCATTTTTATGTCCTTATTACTTCTTCTTATGTAATTATCTGGTTTAGAAGCAAATTTATATTAGCTTTATAATCCATTTAGTTCTATAAGCTTAGTCCCAGTCCTAAGGGTTTGGGGGGATTCATGAGAACATCTTTGATTACCATTTCAATTTCTTTCATGATTATTGAACTATTTGAATATACTGTCTGTGTTTTCTTATTCATAGATCATTTAAAATTAGTAATTTTTTCTTTATAGCCAATGATATTTAAATTTTGAATATACTTTTTATATGTATGTGTGTGTGTGTATACACACACATTCTAAAGAGCTTTTTTCTGTTCTTAAGGATTCTTTTAATCTAACTTTTGTTAACATACAGTGCAATATTGGTTTCAGGAGTAGAATTCAGTGATTCATCACTTACATACAACACCCAGTGCTCATCACAAGTGCCCTTTTTAATACCCATCACCCTTCTCTGGAGCCCATCCCCAACTCCTTTCATCAGTCCTCAGTTTATTCTCTATCATTAAGAGTCTCTTATGGCTTGTTTCCCCTCTCTCCTTTTTTTCTTTTCCCCCTTCCCATATGCTCATCTGTTTTGCTTCATATCATAAGAGTGAGATCATATGATATTTGTCTTTCTCTGATTTATTTCACTCAGCATAATGCACTCTGGCTCCATCTATGTGGCTGCAAATGCCAAGGTTTCATTCTTTTTGATTACTGAGTAATACTCCATTGTGTATGTATACCATATCTTCTTTATCTGTTCATCAGTCGATGGACATTCGGGCCCTCTCCATGGTTTGGCTGTTGTTGATAATGCTGCTGTAAACATTGGGGTATATCTGTCCCTTTGAATCTGTATTTTTATATCCTTTGGTTAAATACCTAATAGTGCAATTGCTGGATCAGAGAGTAGTTCTGTTTTTAACTTTTTGAGGAACCTCCATACTGTTCTCCAGTGTGTTTGCACCAGTTTGCATTCCCACCAACAGTGTAGCAGGGTTTCCCTTTCTCTGCATCCTCATCAACACCTGTTGTTTCTTGTGTTGTTAATTTTAGCCATTCTGACAGGTGTGAGGTGGTATTGTGTTGTGGTTTTGATTTGTATTTCCCTGATGGTGAGTGATGTTGAGCATCTTTTCATGAGGCTGTTAGCTGTCTGGATGTGTTTTTTTGTGGAAATGTGTCTATTCATATCTTCTGCCCATTTCTTAACTGGATTATTTGGTTTTTTGGGTGTTGAGTTTGATAAGTTAAAGGGCTTTTTTAAATTGCATATTTGAATGGAGTCGTAAATCCAGAATTTTGGGATAGCTGCTCAAGTATTTTTTGTTAACTCTCATAACTTAAACTTCTTAAATATTCTTTTAGTAGATGAGATAGATGGCCAGAGTTGGCTGGAACAGCATGTGGTTCATCAATACTGGACAGCCAGATCCTCAAGATTTCCTCATAGTTTACATTTGTACTCCAATTTAGCCGCTGTCTGGTAAGAAGCTAAGTTTTTCACTTAATGTGTTAATTGGAGAAACTTTGATGTTTTAATATTTGCTGTTGATTTGTGGTTTATATCAAATACTTCCCTGAAATTTAAACTTGTTTTTTTTAACAATTCTAATTGAACATAGTTTTCAGTTATTTATTTTAAAAATGAGGTTATTATTTAATTATAGTCTGTTTTTTTTTAATTTATTTTCAAAGCTAATGGATTGGTATGAATTAGCCCATTTGATTTCTGTTTTAATGCACTTATTGCAAAAGTACAGTTACTATTTTTCTAAAATAGTGCATAGTTTTAAACACTTGGTTAAATCAATAATGAATATAATAATTGGAATTGTTCTGAAAATACTTCTGAAAGAATTATAATTGACATGTAGAAATGAGTATGGAGGGCATTTAAAGCATGTTTTTTGTTTATTGATTACTGGTTAAATTACCACCTAATGCATATATTACTAAACATAATTTTACTTCATGAGAAACCTTTACATTAACATTTGATGTTTGCTAATAGGGACCAACACTTGTATAGCAGTGACCCGTTATATGTTCCAGATGACAAAGTTTTTGTTACTGAGACACAGGTTATTCGGGAAACCTTATGGTAAGACCTATTAAACTAATTAATAGTGTAGAAGACTTTGTTACTGAGAAGCAGAATTTTGGGTTTTTAAGGAAAAGTATTCATGTTTTTTTTCACATTCATACTAGAAACAGGCCATTAGGTTTAACCCAAAACTGTTTCTAGTAGGCACCTAAGTGTAAATGGGGGGACTCAGGAAACCCAAACTTCAAATTTGATTGTGGAGATTGTGGGAATTTGATATGTTTATTTTTTTTTCATCTTAAATCATTTAGTATGCTATTTAATTAGTTTAAACCATTATTTTTTTAATTACTGAGTTCAAAGAAAGGCTCCTAGTTTGCTGCTAACTGCTCTTAATAGGCAGAGTATGTCAGTGAGATCCTGTTTCTTTTACCTGGAAACCAGGAACCTAACAATTTAGATTGTGGGAAAAAAAAAAAGAATTTAGATTGTGTTCCCATAAAAATGAAAATGAGAAATGCAGCAAGTAGTGCTGATACTACTGAGATTTTCAGGTTTTGATCCTCTGCCACAAAGTATAATATTGACATTCTTAAAAATGGGAAGACTTATTTAGGCCAACACACAGATGAGGAAATGCTTTGACAACTCTGTCTTGACTTCTAAGATGATGTTGAAATATCTTGAGTCTTTTGGTAATCAGATAAAAAGATTGATGCCTTCTATTTTCTAATTATCTGCTCTCTTTGCCTCAAACCCCCAATTCTGAATCTTTCATTAAAATTTTTTAAGCAGTGTTTGCAATGACAAGGATGGAGCTAGAGTGTATCATGCTAAGTGAGTAAGTCAGAGAAAGACAAATACCATATGATGTCATTCATTTGGGGAAATTTAGGAAACAAAACAGATGAATGTGTGGGACGTGAGAAAAAAAGAGAAGGAGAAAGGGGGAGGCAAACCAAAAGAATTCTTAACAGTAGAGAATAAACAGGGTTGATGGAGGGATGTGGGTGGGGATGGGCTAATAAGGAAGGCACTTGTTATGATGACTGCTGGTTATTGTATGCAAGTAATGAATCACTAAATTTTACTCCTGAAACCAATATTATAGTATATGTCAGCTAACTAAAATTTAAATAAAAATTTAGAAGAAAATATTTTTTTAAGCATTACTGTAATGAATATTTTTGTAGGCTTATCTCTTTTATTTCATTTTAGGTTACTTTCAGGGGTGAAAAAGCTCTTTATATTTCAGTTGATAGATGGAAAAGTAACTGTGAGAAACAGTGTTACAGTAACTCATTTGACACATGTAAGTTATTTGTATTTATTGTAATTAAAATTAAATAATAGGATTTAAATCTTTTTTTTAAGATTTTTAAAATGTATTTATTCCTGAGAGACAGAGAGAGAGAGAGAGGCAGAGACACAGGCAGAGGGAGAAGCAGGCTCCATGCAGGGAGCCTGACGTGGGACTTGATCCCCGGTCTCCAGGATTATGCCCTGGGCTGAAGGCGGCGCTAAACCACTGAGCCACCCAGGCTGCCCAAATGATAAGAGTTTATGTAAACCATAGTTCTGTAACTTTAAACCATTTTGCAGTATCAAAATTAATTATTAAATGTACTTGAGATCCAAAAGGCAAAATTAAATTGTGCATGTTTATAGTGCTAGAGAATTCTTTAATAGTTTGTTATATTCACATTTAGTTTCAATTTATGTTTTCTCCTTTTTATTTCTGTCAATTCTGTATTGGGAAGCTGTGTACTATAAATTATTTGTTTGTAGTACATTTACTTACCTTATATGTGTTTTTAAAAAGTGTAAGCCACAATTCTGTATTCTGTAGAAATTAATACTTACATTGTTTCCTTGGAGTATAAAACTATTCATTTTATTTGTCGTCTACTAAGCACACTGTTTAAAACAGTGACCAATAAAAACCAGTCGTGAAATAAATATTTTAGTGAACGAATATGTATTTGAATGTTTATTGAGGACTTCAAATGTTTGCGGTTTGCTTCTATTATAGAGTTGTTTACGATCAGTGCTAGAACAAATAGCAGCATATGGCCAGGTTGTATTTCGACTCCAAGAGTTCATCGATGAAGTCATGGGGCATAGCTCCGAAGGCATGTTACCTGGAAATGGTTCTCTTCCCAAGAAGTTGACTGAAGCTCCCTTTAGGACATACCAGGCTTTCATGTGGGCCCTATACAAATACTTCATTAGTTTCAAAAAGGAACTTACAGACATTGAGAAGTACATCATCAATAATGGTATTTAAATATCCTTCCTTTTACTTCTAAGACACATAAGTCATATTTAGAATGCCATCTAGGTTATTAAATTATACAAAGTTTGTAAATTCTATGACAAGTAATATTCATGATCATTTTAAATCATTTTAAATTTGTATTAAACCATTCATTCTCTAAAAATCCAAATAGTACAGAAAGTTTACAGTGAAAATTATTCTTCCTGTGCAAGTTCTCTAGCCAAGTACTCAGTTCCCTTCCCCAGAGACAACCAAGTCATAAGTTTCTTTTGCATTCTTCCAGAAATAATATATATTTTTTGAGATTTTATTTATTCATGAGAGACACACAGAGAGAGACAGACACAGGGAGAGGGAGAAGCAGGCTCCATGTAGGGAGCCCGATGTGGGACTCCATCCTGGGATTCCAAGATCATGCCCTGGGCCAAAGGCAGGCTCTCAACCACTGAGCCACCCAGGCATCCCCAGAAATAATTTAAACACATGCAAGCAATACATATTCATATATACATACCTAGTAGTCTGTTAACTTCTCCATTCAAATTATTTTTTTTCTTTTTTTAGATTTTTTTTTTAATTTATTTATTCATGAGAGACACAGAGAGAGAGGCAGAGGAGACCTAGGCAGAGGGAGAAGCAGGCTCGATGCAGGGAGCCCGATGTAGAACTCGATCAGGGACTCCAGGATCATGCCCTGAGCATGAAGGCAGACGCTCAACCACTGAGCCACCCAGGCGTCCCTCTCTTCAAATTGTTTCCTAATTTGGGTTTTGAGGATTATACCATACAAAAATGTAAAGAGCTTCCTCATTCTTTTTTACAAATTGAGTATTTATACATTTAGGTTGTTTCTGATCTGCTATTGCCAATAGTGCTATAGTGATAACTGCTTACTTAATGTGAAGCAAGCTATAGTATAAATGTTTTTTTAAGATTTATTTATTCTTGAGAGACAGAGAGGCAGAGACATAGGCAGAGGGAGAAGCAGGCTTCCCACAGGGACCCTCATGCAGAACTCAATCCCAGTACCACGGGATCATGACCTGAGCCAAAGGCAAATAAATGCTCAACTACTGAGCCACCCAGGCATCCCTGTAGCATAAATTCTTAATGGAATTCCTAGGTTAAAGAGAATGTGATGGCATATGTGATTTTGATATGTATTCCACACGGTTGCCTGCAATGTATATGATTACCCTTGCCAACAGTGTGTTATTAAACCAGCAATATATATGAGTACCTGTGTCCTCACACTCTTGTTAACAGTGTGTTATCAACAGTGTGTTATCAAACAGATTTAAAATGGTAACCAGCATTTTTAGCTTCCCCCCGCCCTCTACTTTCATTTTCAACTACTGCAAAAATATAGTACCCAGACATCCCAGGTTCCCATCACCCAACTTCCTCCAATAATTCCTACCTTACCATTATTATGGTATGTTATCAAAACTAGGAAATTGACATTGGCACAATACATTTATTGTTCTGCAGACCTGACATGAGTTTCAGCAGTTTTGCAGGCACTTGCTATTTTGTGGGGAGGGGAGTGGTATCTTCGTGTATAGTTCTGTGACACTTTATCACATGTGACAAATATCACATATATTTGTAAATCCACTTCCATCTTCAGGATACAGAGCTCTTCCATCTCCATGAAAAAACTTATTCTTGCTCCCCTTCGTAGGAACCATCTCCTCATTAATATAATAGCCCACTGAAGTCTTTTTTATTTACCCAGTGTAGTTTTAATTTGTATTCTTTTGTTATAATTGAGGTTGAATATCTCTATATATTTAAGAATCACTTTTATTTCCTTTCCTTTCCCCTGAACTGTGAGTTCCTTTATATATTATTTATCTTCTGAGTTTTCTTTCTTTAGAGAAATTAACTCCTTATGATGGGAGATTAAAATCCACCACGCCCGGGCAGCCCCAGTGGCTCAGCGGTTTAGTGCCGCCTTCAGCCCAGGGTGTGATCCTGGGGTCCCAGGATTGAGTCCCACGTCAGGCTCCCTGCATGGAGCCTGCTTCTCCCTCTGCCTGTGCCTCTGCCTCTGTGTGTGTGTGTGTGTCTCATGAATAGATAAAAAAAAAAAAAAAAAATCTTAAAAAAAAAATAAAGTGCTTTCTTTAAAAAATATATATATATATCCACCATGCCCTAGTTTGCTATGTCTTTCCATAAGTGACTTAGCATTTATATCCTTTTCTGAATGCAGATATTCTTCCTTGCTAAAGGGTTTGATTTTTGGATATTTTGCAGACACTACAATAACTCTTGCAATAGTGGTGGACAAGTTGTCACCTCGACTGGCTCAGCTCAAAGTTCTGCACAAAGTATTTAGTACTGGAGTAGCAGAAGTTCCACCTGACACTCGAAATGTTGTTCGGGCATCTCACCTGCTCAACACACTGTACAAGGCCATTCTTGAATATGACAATGTTGGAGAAGCCTCTGAGCAAACTGTAAGACCTTCATCCTAAGTTGTGTGACTCCCTTCTGTTCAGCCAAAGTAGTGGTAGATAGCCTGTCATAGTTCTTTGTAAAAATACTGCTTAAATCATGGTGTGTCATACAGTTGTTCAGAGTTTTGTTTTGTTTTAAAGATTTTATTTATTCATGAGAGACACAGAGAGAGAGATAGAGAGGCAGAGACACAGGCAGAAGGAGAAGCAGGCTCTATGCAGGGAGCCTGATGTGGGACTCAATCCTGGGACTCCAGGATCACGCCCTGGGCCAAAGGCAGGTGCTAAGCCAATGAGCCACCCAGACCCAGACGTCCCTGTTCAGAGTTTTTAAATAAGCTTCTAAAATCAGCGCTACAGGAAACTGGCTTCTTGGCTTTAATCACAGAGATTATGGGGAGGATGCAGCAAGGAGAAAGCAAAACGTAAAAAGCAAGATGTGAAAAACATCTAGCTGACTTATATAAATATTTGTAATTACTCTTCAATAAAAATACAGATTATATAAGGTATCTAGAGTAGTCAAATTCATAGAAACAAAACAGAATGGTGGCTGCCACAAACTGGGAAGGGAGAAGAGGGAAGATGTTTAATGGGTGCAGAGTTTCAGTTCCGCAGCATGCCCAAGAAAAACATTCACAACAATATGAATATATTTAACACTACTGAACTGTACACTTAAAAATGCTTAAGATAGGGGCACCTGAGTAGCTCAGTTGATTATCTGCCTTCAGCTCAGGTCATGAGCCCTGGGTTGGGCTACTCAGGGGAGTCTGCTTCTCCTTTTCCCTCTGCCTCCCACCTTGTCCTTGCTCTGTCTCTCTAGTGCTCTCTCTCTCTCAAATAAATAAAACCTTTCAAAAATGCCTAAGATAGTATTTTTTGTGTTACATGTTTTTTTTTTTTTATTTTATTTACGATAGTCATAGAGAGAGAGAGAGAGGCAGAGACACAGGCAGAGGGAGAAGCAGGCTCCATGCACCGGGAGCCTGACGTGGGATTTGATCCCGGGTCTCCAAGATCGCGCCCCGGGCCAAAGGCAGGCGCCAAACCGCTGCGCCACCCAGGGATCCCTGTGTTACATGTTTTAATTTAAAATTTTTTTAATTTAAAATTTTAATACATACCATTCTAAAATTTTTTTAAATTTTAAAAAATACAACTTAAAAAAATACAAAGCTAACGGAAACTATAGTCTAGAAAGCTGCAGGTTTGTTTGGATACACATTTTAGGTGTTGTTTCCTAGTACGTTGATGTAACTTTGTTTTCTCACCATTTTGGTCCTGCAGTTCAGTATAAAACAGTTTTATTTCTTTCAGCTATGCAATTTTTTTCCTTCTGGGAAGTATAGTAGAATGAAATCATTTCATTTTTTTTTAAGATTTTTATTTATTTATTCATGAGAGACACAGAGACAGAGGCAGAAACATAGGTAGAGGGAGAAACAGGCTCCCTACAGGGAGCCTGAAGTGGAACTCGATTCCGGAACTCCAGAATCATGCCCTGAGCCAAACGCAGAGCCACCCAGGCATCCCTCATTTCTTCATTCTTAATGGACATTTTGCTAATAACATGTTTTAGATAGGGTAGCTGTTCCTCAGTTTGTACTATCCAACTTAAGACTGCTCTTGTAACCCTCTTGTAACTTTAATTCCCAAGAGAGTCCTGGTATGGACTACAGATGATATGGTCATCTTATCTTTAGGTGAGTTTTCATAAGGATTTTATAAAGTATGTTTTGGATTTTTAATTTCTTAATTTCTGTCAAAAAGCAGAAATCCCATCACTTTTTAAAAGGTATTTCAGGGGATCCCTGGGTGGCTCAGCGGTTTGGCACCTGCCTTTGGCCCAGGGCACGATCCTGGAGTCCCGGGATCAAGTCCCGCGTCGGGCTCCTCGCACGGAGCCTGCTTCTCCCTCTGCCTGTGTCTCTGCCTCTCTCTCTCTCTCATTATGAATAAATAAATAAAATCTTAAAAAATCAAAAAATAAAAATAAAAGGTATTTCAGAGGGGTGCCTGGGTGGTTTAGGTGGTTAAGCATGTGACTTGATTTCAGCTCAGCTCATGATCTCAGGATCATGAGATCAAGCCCCACGTTGAGCTCTATGCTGGGTGTGGAGGTAGCTAAAGATTCTCTCTCCCCTCTCTCCCTGGACCCACCTTTGTGTGTGCACTCTCTTTCCCTTTCTAGAAAAGAAAAAAAAAAGTATCAGAAATATTTAAACTTCATTTTATCCAGGGACAAGGAAGTTCTGAGAATTGACTATACACTCTGCCCCCAGGTCTCGCTTCTGTTCTCTCTCTGGGTTGAAACAGTACGACCCTACCTGCAGATTGTGGATGAGTGGATCGTGCACGGACATCTATGTGACGGTGCTAGGGAGTTCATCATCCAAAGGTCAGGTCCTCCACACAGCTCGGGAGATGTGGGGAAATGCTTGCACCTCTTTTCTCTCACAGGAAAATCATACACTTTTGTTGGTTCAGGTGATGCTGAGGGAGACTAGTGCAAGTGACAGAGCTGTGTTTTTATCATAAACAAGTTCTTTTGCATTTTTGTAGATGTTAGGTACCCAAAAAAAGTTCCAAGTTTTATGTAAATTTATACCTTTTCTTAGCAAATTCTGTTTTTTATTTTTTATTTATTTATTTATTTTTTTTAATTCTGTTTTTTAAATGATAGTGCTTATGATTGGCTAATACTGTAAAAGGCACATTGCTTCCCATAAAATGAATTTAGGTAATATCAAATGGCTTCAATTAATTCCCATTATAAATTATCTGTAGGATAAAAGATATGAATATATTACAGAATATGCCTCTAATATGGTATTTATCCAAATTTGCTAGGGGTTTCTTTGATTACCCTCCTTCATATAATATTTAATAAAGCAAGGAAAATCATAAGTCACTTGTTATGATTTCCCCTTCAGTTAATTGATTTTTCTGAACAGAATCATATACACTGCTATATACAACTCTCTTAACTCAGTTTTAAATTAATGCACTCTGTTTAGATGTATGATTTTTATGGATAACTATCCATTTAACTCATCAAGGAGAGCATTAAGTTCTTACAGCTCTGAAAAGGTAACTTGTTTATGCAGTGCTCATATAAATTAGCAGACCTTCTCTAACTAAGTCACGTCTGTCATTTTGTTTTTTCATTGATCTTGCATGATAATTTTGCGAAAATAGGATTCTGGCTGTTCTTAGAGGGTGATGAGTGACTGACCATTGTTTCATTCCAATTTAAGAAACTTTCTAGTTAGTTAAATTTTACCTATGCCATTAAGAGTATTTATCTACTTTTCTGTGTTAAACTGAAGTCAGATAAACCTCTGCCCCATTTTGTGCTTCATTTTACTAATAATTGATAAAACTGTTTTGGAATGTCTGGACAACATGCCTAAGCTAGAATAGATATACTCTTGTTTTTAAGGCTGAAAAGTTGAAATTTAAAATTCTTTTGAATCTTTATAGAAACAAAAACGTTCCGGTAAATCACAGAGATTTTTGGTATGCCACTTATACACTATACAGCGTATCGGAAAAGACAGAAAATGAAGAAAAAATGAGTGATAATGCTAGTGCAAGTTCTGGAAGTGACCAGGGGCCCTCCAGCAGGCAGCATACCATGGTGTCCTTCCTCAAACCTGTCCTTAAGCAGATAATTATGGCTGGCAAGTCAATGCAGCTGCTGAAGAACCTGCAGTGTGTGGAGAGCACCACATGCCAGGACACAGCCAGAGGTAGCAGTTTCCTTCTTCATATATCTTTCAGCATTTAGGCAACTCTTCTCTCTTCACTCTTGTCATCCTGAGATAGATATGTAATTATTTTGTAGTTTGAAAATTATCAAAGACTTTTACTTTTGTGGAAATTACCACCTTGATCAAATTACTACTCCTGATTGAAGAATATCCTCAATGGAAATTTTCAGCACTGTGTTTCTAATTTTCTTCCATTTCTTAATACAGTGCAGCATTTAGCTGTTGAAGACCATAAATATAAACCCTGGTGGATAGGAATTTGTTGGTTTAGTGGTTCAGACATGATCATAGATCTTGAGAAAATCTTGATATACTTATGGCCTTTTTTTTTTTTTTTTTTTTTTTTTTTTTTTTACAATTTAAGTAATGAAATACTTCAGGTTTTATCATCTGACTTAAAAAGACTTGAAAGTATATATGTGACCTTAATTGTTTGTAAATTATCTTAGTTTTACATTTCTTTGTATTATTGTATTTAAGTAATATTTCACTTTGTGGAACATTTCCTTTTTGACTCAATAATAAAATGTAATGAGCTTCTAGGGTCACTGTCAGAAGTGTTTTCCCCAAAGAAATTATGACTCCAATTAGTATTATCATAGTGCTATCCACTGTGGTGGTTAACTTAACTGTTAAGCATCCAGCTTATGGTATTACTCTTTCAGAAAAAATTAGCTTATGCTTTGAATGTTTCTGAGCTTTGCGGTTGTCTAATAGAATATAAAATTATTTAGTTCTACCATACTGTAGAAGTAAAGAAACAGGGATAGACTCTCATAAGCCAAAGGAAAAATACCAAGCTATATTAAGATAAAACTATTTAGGGCCCCTAGGTGGCTCAGTTGGTTCAGAATCTGCCTTTGGCTCAGGTCATGATCCCAGAGTCCTGGAATCGAGTCCTGCATTGGGTTTCCTGCTCCGTGGGGAGTCTCTCTGTCTCATGAATAAATAAATAAAATGTTTAAAAAAAAAAGATAAAACTAGTATTTCTTAATGTGACTATCATTTACCAGAACATAGTTCAACATACATCTTTCTTCATGTTTCAGATGCAGAAAGAAAAAGCTTGTATACCCTATTTCTGGAATCTGTACAGTCACGCCTTCGACATGGAGAAGATTCTACTACACAGGTCTTCACTGAGCAGCAGGCAACCAAAGAGAACCTAATTAAGATGCAGTCCATTGCTGAAAGGCATCTGGAACTGGATGATGTTCACGATCCACTGCTGGCAATTAACTTTGCAAGGTGATACATACCTGCAAGATTTTGGATGATTTAAATAGAATCTGTGCAATATTTAGTAACCATTTATTTCTCCAAGGTGGGGCTTTCCACCCTTAAAAACCTTTGTAGCTCATCTTTTCTAATGACTGAAATGCAAAAGGACATTGTATTCAGTTTGGCCTCCTTGTTTATGAAAGTCCACAGGCTTTTCGATGTGCCCTATATCCATGGGGAGTTGCCATCACTCATACAGAAGATACTTCTGAACATCTGGGTCATGTGCAGGCATCAGACACAAACACACACACACATACCCTGCTTAAAATGCATCTTGACCCTTATGTATTTTTAGCACCCTGTTGTCTAATGGCCATTTTTCACTACCTGTGGCCCAGTGATTAAAAAGATCTACTCAGTACTTGACCCTTAAGGAAGAAGGGTTGAAATGGCTGAAAAACTTTTTGTGTAAAGAATATTTTGGGGGGAAGTTTCTTTCTGTAATATTTGGTAACTTTAAAGGTAAAAATGGGACTCTGGAGTTTTGATTAAGGGAATTCTGTTGACAACAGCTCATAAAAAGAGACTCACATTCTTATCTTAAAGGTTATATTTGGAACAGAGTGACTTCCATGAGAAGTTTGCTGGTGGAGATATATGTGTGGATAGATCATCAGAATCTGTGACGTGCCAGACTTTTGAGTTAACACTGAGATCTTGCCTCTATCCTCATATTGATAAGCAATATCTAGAGTGCTGTGGAAACCTCATGCGAACTCTAAAAAAGGATTACAGGTATTAAGGGAGTAGTTTTATGTTGGAAGTAGGTTATTGTACTTTAAAACAGTTGAAATTATTTTGAAATCTGTATTTCAAGTTAATAAAGTAACTAATGGGTACATGATAAACAGTTTTCTTCTGAGAGAATCAACTATCAGTGTTTCATACCATTATATTGCAAAATTTAATCCTTTGTATCTGAGACTCTGTCCTGAAAGAAATACAGAAAAAGCTTGTTGCACAAAAATGCCCATCAGAAAGTTTGCTGTCAGAGGGAAGAACATGAAATTACTTAGTAATGGATGATTAGTTCTTTAAATAATGGTACATCCATAAATATGATATAGCCGTATAAACTATGGCATATCCATGTCAAGTATAAACTTTGTTTCATACAAATTATGTTTGTCCAGGGATGCCTGAGTGGCTCAGTGGTTGAGTGTCTGCCTTTGGCTTAGGTCATGATCCTAGAGTCTCAAGATCAAGTCCTGCATTGGGCTCCCCACAGAGAGCCTGCTTCTCATCTGCCTCTGTCTCTGCCTCTCTTTGTGTGTCTTAAATAAATAAATAAAATCTTTAAAAAGGAATTATGTTTGTCCAGAGTTTGAAATAATATAAAATGTTCTTAAAGTTTAAAATGCAGGATATATATAATATGATGGGAAGTATATTTTTTTAATGCATAGAAAAAAGGGCTAGACAGAAATACCCCAAGAATTAACAGTAGAAATTCGCTATGAATAGCAGGATTTGGACTAACTTCAGTTTGTTACAGTTTTTTTACTTTTCCCATCTTTCTACAATGTAATAGGAAAGTAATTTATTTCTTTCTATTAAAAACAAACATATACTATTTTTGTTACTTAAAAAGTCTTTAAAAGGTGTTAACATTTCTATTTTTTGTAAATGTAGGTTTTGTTTTAAAATTAGTAGTGTACAAAGCCTGGTCCTAATCCAGAATTCAGTCTCAGGAGTGCAAGATCTTTGTGTGCTTATTTTCTGTTTAGGTTGGTTGAATACTTACAAGCCATGAGAAATTTTTTCTTAATGGAAGGTGGAGATACCATGTATGACTTCTACACATCAATTTTTGATAAAATAAGAGAAAAGGAGACCTGGCAGAATGTGTCTTTCCTTAATGTGCAGCTTCAAGAAGCAGTAGGACAACGTTATCCTGAAGATAGTTTACGGTAAAACATAAGACCTTTTAGTCCAAATAATATAAAATAATCCATGTGCAACACTTCTGCTGTGAATTCTTAGGTATGTTATTTAATCCTCAAGCTCACGCTATGAATTTTATGAATATTATTTTTCATATTAGAAAACTGAGGCAGAAGGTAGCTAAATGACTTGCCCACTAAGAAGGAGACGATGAGATGGAGCCAGGTAGGCTGTCAGTCTGGTGGCCTACACTCACAGGCCTGAAGTACTTGTCCTCCAGCCAGCTGTGCTTGGCCTCCTTACACAGGAGTCTTAGGTGATGTTCTGAGATCTGCCGACGCCTGAGCTCCAGGCATCACAGACTTTCCAGCCAGCTGTGCTTGGCCTCCTTACACAGGAGTCTTTGGTGATGTTCTGAGACCTTCCGACGCCTGAGCTCCAGGCATCGCAGACTTTCACTTCCACCACAGGCTGTTGGCCAAACCTAGTCACGGGTCAGCCTGCGTTCAGGGTTGGGAAATGGTTTCTACCACTTACATAGACAGAGTTGCATGTTTTCAAACTGTTACATCAACCCTGGTGGTATAGTGGTTAAGATTCGGCTCTCTCTTACCATCAACTGTAGAGCTGATCAAGCCTGTCTCAGTGCCTCTTGGTCTGTCTGCTGAACGTTCAGCTCACCCAGGTCTGTGGGTTGGTACCACCAAATCTTTGTGAATCTGATACACTGCTTGGTAGTCTTTTTTCTCTTCCACATCCCTGCTTGGTTCTCTTAGCTTCATTTCTTCGCATCCTCAGAGGTCCTTCACGAATAGCAGTCATAATAATTAACGTTACATGTCATTTCCTCATAGCCATGCTAGATTACCAAGCTACTACTTAGTAGATTATTCTCATTTCTTTTATTTTTGTGTCATTCTTTTTTATTACCTTTAATTCCTCCATAAAAACAGAATTTTCGTGAGTTATGTGCCCAGCAACCCCCATGGAAAACAGGGAAAGTTGTTTTTCACTATTAGCAGAAACTCATAAATTTGTTATATTTAAAGTCACAGTCTATTGCAGCATTTCTTTTTTTGTTGCTCAGACTCCCATTTTTTACCCAAAGGCACCCCTTCGTATGACCCTAGTAATCTGAGAGAGTATCTTTACTTTCAGGGCTAATTGGATGTGCAGGCTGGTCCTGTGCACCTCCTGCCTTAGGCTTGTGCACCTCTCCCAAAAGCACTGGGCCCATCTGTTTGGTAGCTTAAAAACACCTTTATCTCGGTGCCAGAGTATTCATCAGTATTGGATTGTTAGTACTTCTGGGGTTTTTCAGTGGACAGAGCGATGAAATATGTAGGAAGAAAAAAATTAATCATAATTTCATATTGATATTTCCAATTTATATTAAAGATTAGTTTTCAACTCTTTGGTTTTCCTTTGTACTTCGTCTCTTGAGTGCTAACACATTGACGTAACGAATGGTTTTTTAATTCTATAATAAGTAATAGTTCCAAAGTAATAATAGCCCACTGAGAGCTTAAATTAAGGTTTGTGATTCTTTTCTTCCTGTACTGTCAAGTCATCAGAATACTGTATTTCAAGGCCACTTGGAATAATTCTCCATATGATTATGCCACCAGCTTAATATAGGGTCAAGTTCATTTGTTTTCATTTATTTCCTACTTTTAGGAATTGCTTTTTTTTTTTCTTGATTGGCTTTTGTTTCTTAATTATGTAAACAGCTGTATATGTCTTAAGTTAAAATCACTGGTACAGTGGCACTTCTAGGGAGAACTGTCTTCTAGTCCTGTTCCCACCCTTTTTCTCCCTTTCCTTTAAGTAACTGTTTTTATTAGATTTTGTTTTATCCTTCAGGTATTTATTTTTTGGAATCAAAAACATGTCTCTATATTCCATTTCCTCATTGCCTACTATGCAAAAGGTAGCATGCATTGCCCACTCTGGCATCTGGTTTATTTTTCTTATGTTACTAATGTGTCTCACATCCACTCCATTTATAAGCTAGAGAGCTTGTCCTTACTCCTTTACAGCTGTCTGGCTTTCCACTGTATTCTGTCATTTGTCCTGTTGGTGGGCATTTGGGTTTCTGTTCTGCTGTGCGTATATGCAATGACTAACAAGTCTTTGTACATCTTGCTTCATATTTTTGCCAGTGTGACTCTGGAGTATATTCCTAGAATGGTATTGCTGGGTAAAAGGGTAAATGTGTGTGCAATTCTGCTAGCTATTCCAAATTTCTCTTCATATGGGCTGTATTTTTTCTGATTCCCACCAGCAATATGTAGAGTGGCTTTCTCCACAGCCTCACCAACAGACTGTGCTGCCAGAGTTTTGGAATTTTGCTGATCTGATGAGAAATGGTATCTCCGTATAGTTTTAATTTACATTTTTCTAATTATGAGTGACTTTTATCATTTTTCCATATATTTATTTATAATTTTTTTTAAAGATTTTATTTATTTATTCATGAGAGACACACACAGAGAGAGAGAGAGAGAGGCAGAGACACAGACAGAGGGAGAAGCAGGCCCCATGCAAGGAGCCTGATGTGGGACTTGATCCCTGGGACTCCAGGATCACGCCCTGGGCCAAAGGCACATGCTAAACCATTGAGCCACCCAGGGATCCCCAATTTGTAATTTTTTTTTAATAAAAACTGTATATATCTTTTCCCACCATTTCTGTTAGTATCAGATTATTGGTCTCTAATTCTCTCCATTTTTAGAAACTATTATATTATATATGTTTCCCAAATGACATTTGTCTTTTCATTCTGCTTACATTTATAATAATTTTTTATTATTGTTTTGTCAGGTAGATTTTTTTTAGTTTTATTATTTATCAGTCTTTTCCTACTTTTAGGTTTTGAGAGTCAGGATAAGTTTTACTTTTTCCAGATTACAAAGAAAATCACCCACCTTTTCTCCTAATACTTAGATTTTTTTTACATTTAGATATTGATCCATTTGGAATTTATCCCCCTAAACACATGAGAAATAGGTCTAGTTTTATCTTTTTCCAAATGATTAATTTGTTCCCATCAGTTATTAAAAAAATCCATCTTTCCTACATTTATTTGACATGCCCTTTATCATTAAATTTTCATATGTACTTGAGTATCTTTCTAGATTTTCCATTCTGTTTCTTTGTTCTATTTATTCATGTGCTAATAGCATCCTGTTTTAATAATAAAGGCTTTCCTGGCTATTCTTGTTTGCTTGTTTTCCCAAATGTACTTTATCATCAACTTGTCTAGCTCCACCAAAACAAAATATTTGATGGTATTTTTATATCAAATATAAAGAGATTGCATTTAGTCATAGATTAACTCAGGAGGAATGAGCCACCTGGGGGACCTCTTTTGCTCTGGCTTCCAAGCTTCCATGTGTTCTAGGCAGCTGTCTGCCTCCTCAGGCTTGCTGAGTCTCCTTCTCAATTCCAGCATCATTGCCAGTGCTACTCCCCTGCCCTGCACAGTGCCTCTGTCTTACAACTCTCACACATCACTGCTACTCTTTCTATAATCTCCCTTGGGCCCCTTGCTTTCCACATGTCCTTGGCATAGCTTCTTTCTCTACTGCCTCAGCACTCCTGCCAGGGGCAATTCCAGTCCCTGTTAATGGTTTCAGCAATGCCTTATGACCTGCAGATCAGTACCTTTATCCCAAGTGTCTGCTTGTGACTCCACTCAAATGTCTTGTGTCCAAAACAGAGCACTTCATTGTCTCATCCCAAATCATCTCTTGTCTCTTATAGTTGAGCACCATTGTTCATTCCAGTGCCCAAAGGAAGTGTGTGGCTTGCTCTAGATTCCTTCCTCTTTCCTAAAACTCCTACACCTTCCTAATTGTTCAGTCCTGCCTCTTAGATAACGTTCCCCCTTACCTCTGGGTGCTCACTCAAGAGCTCCTCTCTGACACCTCCTGACTATCTCTGTGTCTAAGCTTCACTCCCTTCCATTTAACCCCAACAGGGTCACCAGAGTGACTACAGTAAACCAGCAATTCCCTCCACCAGTTGTGTTCAGTCTCCTTATTGGTGCCTCATAACAGATGGGCTGAGCTTCTCATAAGAGGGCAAGCTTTTACTACCTAGCTCATTTCCCAACCCCATTTCTAGTTACATGTACCCATATAGACACATCATGTTCTCTCTCCTACCACACTTTACATTTCAGGGATTTAGAATATTTCTGGTTTGCCAAAGAGCTGTATACTCTCCCTGCTTCACAGCTTCCTCCAGTTATGAGCTCTTCCATTTGCATGGCCTGGCAGTGGCCTGTTCTACGTAGTCCTGCTTGGCCTGGATTGGTGCAGCACCCTGACCCTGTGTCTGCTCTGGGATTTGCTCTGGGCTATGAGCCTGTAGAAGGGAAGGGATTGACTTTTCTTTCACGTGCTTGGCCTGGTGACTGTCAAGGTATCCAGTAAGTGCCTACTAAGTACTTAGTGGATGCACATGTAATAGACTTACAAGCTAAAAAAAATTCTAACTAGTGCCTATGACATGGAATGAATTGCCTAATTTATAAGTCACACGCTGTGCTTGCCATCTCTGGTTGTAAGGCTGCCTCCCCATCTGTATTACACTTAAACCTTCCATGGTCTGCATCCTTGTTTCATCACTTGATGCCTCTGTAATTGTGGGAGTGTTACATCATTTCCCAGTCCACTGAGAGAACTACTCTGAGGATTTAATGAGTAAGGGCACTTAAGTGCCCATGTGGTGCCTGGTGCAAGGACATTTCCATGTACATTTATTTGTTGCTTTCAGTTGAGAGTCACATTCAAACCAATGTTAGGAAACAGTGGATGAAGCAGTGTGTATATTATATACTTTTGCTTTAGAAACAGACCCCATTCCTGTCAATAGACTTGCACACACACTCTCCAGGGCAAGGAGAGCAGTCTGCCTCCACTGCCCTCAGCAGAGTCTTATCTTCTGAGCCTGTTGCCTGAATTTTATCAGAATTAAGCACCCAAGGCATCCTGGGTGGCTCAGCGATTTAGCACCGCCTTCAGCCCAGGGCCTGATCCTTGAGACCCCAGGGTCGAGTCCCACATCAGGCTCCCTATGTGGAGCCTGCTTCTCTCTCTGCCAGTGTCTCTGCATCTCTCTCTCTCTGTGTGTCTCTCATGAATAAATAAATAAAATCTTTAAAAAATTAAGCACCCAGCCAGCATATTACCATTATATCTTCTTCCCTGACTTCATCTTTTTCCTAAATAACTTACTACATCTAAGTATCTCTTCTCTTTCATAGCTAAACCCATTATTTAAAAACTTTGCTCCTCTTCTAAAACCAAATTCCTATTCTGGAATATATGCTAGAAAACCTTTATTGAAATATTTGCATTCCTTTTATGAAATGAGTCTTCTTTGAAATTGCTGTGAATGTTAAAATGCTAATGGTTTTTAAAGAGTATTTTTATTTGAGCATAGTACTTTCACAAACTAAAGCTGAAATCTCTTTTTCTAGTCTGTCTATATCTTATGAAAATGTCGACACAACTAAGAAGAAACTCCCTGTTCATATCTTAGATGGTCTGACCCTGAGCTATAAGGTATGTGCTGATACACTTTATAAGAACATTGTTTTCTGTTGAAATTACAACATGCAAGTAATAGATTACTTTCTACTCTAATTTTTTGTTTTTGTTTTCATAGATCCCATGGCCTGTGGATATTGTTATAAGTTTGGAATGTCAAAAAATTTATAATCAGGTGTTCCTTCTCTTATTGCAAATAAAGTGGGCAAAATATAGTCTGGATGTTTTACTATTTGGTGGTAAGATTTGTTTTCAACAGATAAGTCATAATTGAATTTTAACCCTGAAATAAAGAAGGGGGTGATCTTTGGTCATTTTTTATGTATACATAAGTGCCCAAATCACAAGTATTTACAGCAACAGTTTTATAGATGTCAAGATTAACTTCCCTGAATGAAATACCAGAGAATTATACTGCAATCCATCTGAATTATAACAGCTTGATTAGGAATTTAGCTAGAATTGGGATGAGAACTGGGTGTTATTCTATATGTTGGCAAATTGAACACCAATAAATTTAAAAAAAAAGGAATTTAGCTAGAATAAATACTCTTTAATTATACAAAAATCTTTAAAATGACCAGATATTGGGACTTTGCATTTACATTTTAATGACAGTGGTAATCAGGATGATAAAGGGAACTTTTCACTGTCTTACCTACCTTCCAGAGACACTAGTGTGCCTCCTGTAGAGTGCCCTTTGCAGGTGACCATATCAGAAGTCCCATCCCTGTGCAATGGCACAGGTGGGCCTTGAGTAGATGTTCTTCCCACCTTCTCTGCTCTTTCAATCCTATATAGAACTGGCAAGTACTGCTGGAAAACCACAACTTAGAGAAGGACTTCTATGTGAACAAGATACAACTCGGTTTGCACCACAAAAGGAGCCAGTAAGACAGCAAATTCATCGTATGTTCCTCTTGAGAGTGAAGCTCATGCACTTTGTGAACAGCTTACACAACTACATCATGACCAGGGTTTGTGCCTGGACTACTCGTGATATATTTATAAGAGCCCAGAGAATACTTGTAGACTATAAGTACGAAAATAGCACATATAAAATATTTGATCATAAAATAACAAGGCAGTGGGGGGAAATGTTTTTTTTAAACATGCCACAACATGTGTAACCAGACTCCTGTCCATGTTGTCCGGTAGCCTCTTGGGACAGGTATATCCAGAGCTCCTCTTTTGTAATTATCTTCAGAACTTGAAATATATAGCCTTTTAAGCTTTATCAGTGGTGACAGATCTGTCCCTGGAAAATGGCTTCAAATTTTAGTAACAGCCAAAAATCTGTCAGGCTAGTATGGTGTGTAAAGAGGAAGATGCAGCCAGATTATGTATTTTTTCTTTAAAAAAAGAAGCAACTGATTATGAAGTAAATGAAGCTGCTTTTCTTTCTTCCTTTTTTTTCCCAAGATTTTTAATTTATTTATTCATGAGAGACAGAAAGAGAGGGGCAGAGATATAGGGTAAGGGAGAAGCAGGTTCCCTGTGGGGAGCCTGATGTAGGATTCGATCCCAGGATCCCGGGATCATGACCTGAGCCAAAGGCAGACTTTTCAACCACTAAGCCACCCAGTTCCCCCTGAAACTGCTTTCCTTATACATCTTAAAAACAGGTCTAGAGGAAGTTTGGAATAGGAGTTCAGATATTGGAACAATAGCAGTATTTTGGAAGACAGTACTTATTTGGGATTTAAAATGGCTGCTTTAAAAAAAAAACTCATTTGAACATAAGTTCTGAAAATTCAATTTATTTGGAAGAAGTGAGGCTTTGAAGCCTGTGTTTTAGACATGATGCATATGGCAGAGGTGCTTTCTGCTTACCATGTATTGGCCTTCAGAGGCAGCCTTAAACCCTTAATTACTGAGAGTAAATGGTAGGAGTTTTTAAGTTTTTACTTGTTTCTTGTTTTCTCGTTAAACATCTATCTTCCTTTTAAAGAAAGATCATTATAAAAACAGTGGAACTTAAAAAAACACGTAAGTTGGGGATCCCTGGGTGGCGCAGCGGTTTGGCGCCTGCCTTTGACCCAGGGCGCGATCCTGGAGACCCGAGATCGAATCCCACGTTGGGCTCCCGGTGCATGGAGCTTGCTTCTCCCTCTGCCTATGTTTCTGCCTCCCTCTGTCTCTCTGTGTGACTATCATATATAAATAAAAATTTAAAAAAAACACATAAGTTTAATTTACCTGATAATTGTTTTTTAAAAATCAATGCATTTTGTATGTGGTTTGATGTACTTGCCCCTGGCCACCAGGAGCAACCTGTTAGTACAAACTAAGGCATCCATTTACTGTACAAGTGGATTTCCTAAAGAACTGACCTCCACCATTATTCTAGGATAAGAATGCCAGCCTTTAAAGAAGGTACTTCGGAGCACCTGCGTGGCTCAGTGTTTGAACTGAATTTGGCTCAGGTCGTGAACCCAGGGTTCTGGGATGGAGTCCCACATTGGGCTCCCCACAGGGAGCCTGCTTCTCCCTCTGCCTATGTCTCTGCCTCTCTCTCTGTGTCTCTCACAAATTAATAAATAAAATCTTTTTTAAAAAAGGTACTTTGTAAATTTTACAGATGTAACTATTGAAGAAAATTTGAGAGGAGTAGAAGAGGTTGATAAACAGTTTTGTGTCTAGCACACAAGTCCTCAAAGAAGTCTGCTGATTAAACTTCATCTTTCTCTTCAAGATTCTTCACAGTACAGGACTGGAGTTTCAGCATCAAGTTGAAGAAGCCAAGGATTTAGATCAGTTGATTAAGATTCACTATAGATACTTGTCAACCATCCATGATCGATGTTTGCTAAGAGAAAAGGTATGTGAGATGTCATCTGCAGATTTGGCCACTGAGGCAGGAGTGAAGCTGGCCAAGGGAATTTGTCTATCTGCTTCAGAATTTAACACTTACTAAGTCTCTGTTCTGCAGAGTTTCAAATTTGTTACAAATTTGTGCCATATTACTAGAAATTGTGTCTGAGAGAAGCAGATGAGAACTACATTGTGATCATCTGCACACTCCGCTTGTATTCAATTGGAAAATTCTGTCTGCAGTTGTGGAATGATACAGTGCTTTAGTCAGGAAGTGCATCCAGCTAGCAAGAATATATGGGATAAGTCCATTGGATTACTTGCTCCCTTTTGTGGATGAATTTAAATGCCATCCCAGGAAATAGTCTCTTGCTCTATTGGTCAGCTCTGTTGCTAATATTCCCTGTATCTGATTCCAAGTGCACTTATTCATAGTCTGGCACCCTTCCATATTATACTGAAGGCTGTCATTGCACTGATGAGCTTTTTCTGTGACTCATGTAGATTAAATGAAAGTGTTGGTGTCCATGTCCAAACATAGTTATAGAGCCTGTATTTTGTCTGTGGTTTTCATCTCCAGGTCAGTTTTGTGAAAGAAGCCATCATGAAGGTATTGAATTTGGCTCTCATGTTTGCAGATGGTTGGCAAGCAGGTCTGGGGACGTGGCAGTAAGTAGCTTGTGGAACCTCTGCATTGTGACTATTTCAGCTTTCATTTTAAAACAGGCTTTATGATAACTGCTTGTCTATGAGGGCTCACTGAAGATTGGGGTCACAAACCTTTAGATCTGGGGCTAGAGACTGGGGCCTGGCCATTTTCATTCTCCTCATCAGGGCTGAAAGCCTTCAGGGAGCAAAACAGCGCCACCCGGTGGCGTCTGGAGCCCCTAACCCTGATCTCAGCCCACTGACAAGGGAGGTAGAATTCCACCACCATAAGGGCACCTCAACATCAGCACAGCAGGTGCCTCCACCAGAGAAGCAGCAGAAACAAGCAGTTAACACTGAGTCCACCAACCATAGAGATCTACAAAATTCAGCTCTTGGAGAAATCACTATATAGCATTGGTGATTTTTTTTTTTTATTTAGTCTTTCTGTTTTTTTACAGCTATTTTCGTATTTTTTCAATTCTTTTTTTATATATACATTATATATGTATATATTTTTTATCTTTGCTTTCCATTCATTGTATATTTTACTTTATTTTCATATACAAACATTTTTGTTTCTTATGTTGGGATCTAGTTTCTTTTCATTTTGTTTTTTTTAAAGATTTTATTTATTTATTCATGAAAGACACAGAGAGAAAGAGATGCAGAGACATAGGCAGAGGGAGAAGCAGGCTCCATGCAGGGAGCCTGATGTGGGACTCGATCCCGGGTCTCCAGGATCACACCCTGGGCTGAAGGCGGCGCTAAACCGCTGAGCCACCCGGGCTGCCCGGGATCTAGTTTCTTTTAACAAGCAGACCAAAATAATCCCAGGAGATAGTATTTTGTTTTGTTCAGTTTGTGTCTGGTTTGATGATTTTTTTTTTCTTATTTTGCCTTCTTTTTGTTTTCTTCTGGTTTGTTATTTTTCTTGTTGTTTTTCTGGTATTGTGTTTTCTTCTTTTCTGCACATAATGATCAAATGGAGAAATTCACCACAAAAGAAAGAACAGGGGATACCACTCACTACCAGGGATTTAATCAATATGAATATAAGCATAGGATAACTGGGGATCCCTGGGTGGCGCAGTGGTTTAGCGCCTGCCTTTGGCCCAGGGCGCGATCTTGGAGACCCAGGATCGAATCCCACGTCGGGCTCCTGGTGCATGGAGCCTGCTTCTCCCTCTGCCTATGTCTCTGCCTCTCTCTCTCTCTCTCTCTCTGTGACTATCATAAATAAATAAAAATTTAAAAAAATATATAAAAAAAATTTAAAAAAAGCATAGGATAACTGAACTAGAATTTAAAATGATTATAAAGATACCAGCAGGGCTTGAAGAACTATAGAAGATATTCAAGAATCCTGTATGGAGAAATAAAAGTGAAAATCTAACAGCCCAACTTAAAATGCTATTACTGAAATGCAGTAAAAAATAGAGCTCTAACAGCAAGGATGAATGAGCCAGAGAAGTCAGTGACATAGAAGACAAAATGATGGAGAATAAAGATGAAAAGAAGAGAGAAAGCTACTGGATCATGAAGGGAGACTTTGAGAACTCAGCAATTCCATAAAGCAACATAACATCCAGATAATAGGGGTCCCAGAAGATGAAGGGGGGGGGGACAGAAGGTATATTTGAACAAATTCTAGCTAAGAACTTCCCTAATCCAGGAAGCACAGAGGAACTCCCCCCCCCCCTTAAGTAAAATTAGGTCAGATGTCAAATACTTCAACGTAAAATAGTGAGCTTGCAACTTTCAGAGATAAAGATAAAAATGCTGAAAGCCATTTGGGACAAGAGGTCCTTAATCTACAAGGGTAAACACATAAGGCTGGCAACAGACCTGGTCAAAGACCTAGCAGTCTAGAAAGGACTGTCGTGATATATTCAGGGTTCTAAATGGGAAAACTATGCAGCTAAGAATACTTCATCCATCAAGGTTTGTCATTCAGAATAGAAGGAGAGATAAAGAGTTTTCAGGAAGGGGGCACCAGGGTGGTTCAGTTGGTTAAGCATCTACCTTCAATTCAACCATAATATTGGGGTCCTAGGATTGAGCTCCACATGAGGCTCTGCTCAGCAGGGAGCCTTTTCTCCCTCCCCCTCTGCCTGCCACTTCACCTACTTGTGCTCGTTCTCTCTTTTTCTGTCAAATGTATAAAACTTTTTAAAAAAGTTTAAAGAACAAACAAAAGTAATTTGTGAACACTAAACTGGCCCTGGAAGAAATATTAAAGGGAATCCTTTGAGCAGAGAGCCCCAAAGTAACAAAGACCAGAAAAGAACAGAGACAATCTACAGGAACAGTGACTTTACAGGTAATACAGTGGCATTAAGTTCAAATCTTTCCGTAATTATTCTGAATGTAAATGAATTAAATGTTTCAATGAAAAGACATGGTATCAGAATGGATAAAAAAATGAGACTCATCAATATGCTGCTTATAAGAGAAACTTATTGTAGACCCAAAGATACCTCCTGATTTAAAGTATGAAGATGGAGAACCATTTATCATGCCAGTGGACATAAAAAAAAAAAAGAGAAGTGAAGTAACCATCCTTTTATCAAACAAACTAGATTTTAAACCAAAGACTTCAATAAAAGAATTGGTATACTATATATCATAATTAAAGGGTCTATCCAATAAGATCTAACAATTGTAAATATTTATGCCCCTAACTATGGAGCAGACAATTATATAAACAGTATACTGTTAATAATAACAGTATTAAAGAACACATTGATAGTACAATAATAGTAGGGGACTTTAACACCCTGCTTACAGCAATGGACAGATCATCTAAGATCAACAAGAAAATAGGGGCTTTGAAATGACACACTGGACCAGATGGATTTCAGTTTATATCCAGAGCATTTCATCATGAGGCAAAAGAATACACATTCTACTCAAGTACACATGGAACATTCTCCAGAATACATCACATACTGGGTCACAAACTAAAATATCAACTGGTACCAAAAGATTAAGATTATACTATGCCTATTTTCAGACCACTTTAAAACGTGAACTCCATCACAAGAGAAAATTTGGAAGCGACACAAATACATGGAGGATAAGGGGCATTGCTACTAAGAAAGAACTGGGTCAACCAGGAAATTAAATAATTTTTTTTTTTAAAACATGGAAGAAAACGAAAACATACTTCAAAACTTTTGGGATGCAACAAAGATAATTATAACAGGAAAGTATATAGCAAGACAGTACTCAAGAATCAAGAAAAGTCTCAAATACACAACCTAAACTTAGACCTAAAGGAACTGGAGAAAGCACAGCAAATAAAGCGTAAATCCAGCAGAAGAGAATAAAGATTAGAGCAGAAATCAATGATCTATAGATTTTTTTAAAAAAACCATATTAGAACACATCAGCGAAACTAGGAGCTGGTTCTTTGAATTAATATTGATAAACACCTAACCAGATTATCAAAAGAGAAAGAGAAAGGACCCAAATTAATAAAATCGTGAATGAAAGAGGAGAAATCTTAACCAACACTGAAAATACAAGCAATTATAAGAGAATATTATGAGCAACTATATGCCAACATATTGGGCAATCTGGAAGAAATGGATGCATTCCTAGAAACATATAAACTACCAAAACTGAAACGGAAAGAAATAGAAAACTGAACAGATCCACAACCAGGAAAGAAATTGAAGTAGTAATCAAAAATCTCCCAACAAACAAGAGTCTAACAAATAAGAGGTAAGCCTCCCAGCAGAATTCTACCAAACATTTAAAGAAGAATTAATACATATTCTGAAGCTATTTCAGAAATTAAAAATGAAAACTTCCAATCTTGTAAAAATTCTCAACAAGATACTAGCCAATAGGATCAACAATACATTAAGAAGATTATACATCATGACCAAGTAGGATTTATACCCGGGACACAAGGCTGGTTCAACACCCGTAAAACAATCAATGTAATTCATCATATCAGCAAGAGAAAAACCAAGAACCATATGATCCTCTCATTAGATGCAGAGAAAGCATTTGACAAAATACAGCATCCATTCCTGATGAAAACTCTTCAGAGTGTAGGGATAGAGGGAACATTCCTCAACATCTTAATGCCATCTACGAAAAGCCCACAGCAAATATCATTCTCAATGGGGAAGCACTGGGAGCCTTTCCCCTAAGATCAGGAACAAGACAGGGATGTCCACTCTCACCCCTGCTATTCAACATAGTATTAGAAGTCCTAGCTTCTGCAGCAATCAGGCAACAAAAAGAAATGAAAGGCATTAAAATTGGCAAAGAAGTCAAACTCTCCCTCTTCGCCGATGACATGATACTCTACATAGAAAACCCAAGACTCCGCCCCCAGATTGCTAGAAGTCATAAAGCAATTTGGCAGTGTGGCAAGATACAAAACCAATGCCCAGAAGTCAGTGGCATTTCTATACACTAACAATGAGACTGAAGAAAGAGAAATTAAGGAGTCAGTCCCATTTACAATTGCACCCAAAAGCATAAGATACCTAGGAATAAACTTAACCAAAGAGGTAAAGGATCTATACCCTAAAAACTAGAACACTTCTGAAAGAAATTGAGGAAGACAAAGAGATGGAAAAATATTCCATGCTCATGGATTGGCAGAATTAATATTGTGAAAATGTCAATGTTACCAAGGGCAATTTACACATTTCATGCAATCCCTATCAAAATACCGTGGACTTTCTTCAGAGAGTTAGAACAAATTATTTTAAGATTTGTGTGGAATCAGAAAAGACCCCAATAGCCAGGGGAATTTTAAAAAAGAAAACCATAGCTGGGAGCAAGCATCACAATGCCAGATTCCAGGTTGTACTACAAAGCTGTGGTCATCAAGACAGTGTGGTACTGGCACAAAAACAGACAC
Organism: Nyctereutes procyonoides; assembly: GCF_905146905.1. Taxonomy (NCBI): domain Eukaryota; kingdom Metazoa; phylum Chordata; class Mammalia; order Carnivora; family Canidae; genus Nyctereutes; species Nyctereutes procyonoides. The sequence goes on along the minus strand of NW_026575047.1, from coordinate 60,403,002 downwards.
ATAGATCAATGGAACAGAATAGAGAACCCAGAAGTGGACTCTCAACTTTATGGTCAACTAATATTTGATAAAGGAGGAAAGACGATCCACTGGAAGAAAGACAGCCTCTTCAATAAATGGTGCTGGGAAAATTGGACATCCACATGCAGAAGAATGAAACTAGACCACTCTCTTGCACCATACACAAAGATAAACTCAAAATGGATGAAAGATCTAAATGTGAGACAAAATTCCATCAACATCCTAGAGGAGAACACAGGCAACACCCTTTTTGAACTCAGCCACAGTAACTTCTTGCAAGGTAAATCCATGAAGGCAAAAGAAACAAAAGCAAAAATGAACTATTGGGACTTCATCAAGATAAGAAGCTTTTGTACAGCAAAGGATACAGTCAACAAAACTCAAAGCCAACCTACAGAATGGGAGAACATATTTGCAAATGACGTATCAGATAAAGGGCTAGTTTCCAAGATCCATAAAGAACTTATTAAACTCAACACCAAGGAAACAAACAATCCAATCATGAAATGGGCAAAAGACATGAAGAGAAATCTCACAGAGGAAGACATAGACATGGCCAACATGCACATGAGAAAATGCTCTGCATCACTTGCCATCAGGGAAATACAAATCAAAACCACAATGAGGTACCACCTCACACGAGTGAGAATGGGGAAAATTAACAAGGCAGGAAACCACAACTGTTGGAGAGGATGCGGAGAAAGGGGAACCCTCTTACACTGTTGGTGGGAATGTGAACTGGTGCAGCCACTCTGGAAAACTGTGTGCAGGTTCCTCAAAGAGTTAAAAATAGACCTGCCCTACGACCCAGCAATTGCACTGCTGGGGATTTACCCCAAAGATACACATGCAATGAAACGCCGGGATGCCTGCACCCCGATGTTTCTAGCAGCCATGTCCACAATAGCCGAAATGTGGACGGAGCCTCGGCGTCCATCGAAAGATGAATGGATAAAGAAGATGTGGTCTATGTATACAATGGAATATTACTCAGCCATTAGAAATGACAAATACCCACCATTTGCTTCAACGTGGATAGAACTAGAGGGTATTATGCTGAGTGAAATAAGTCAATCGGAGAAGGACAAACATTATATGGTCTCATTCATTTGGGGAATATAAGTAATAGTGCAAGGGAATAGAAGGGAAGGGAGAAGAATGTGTGGGAAATATCAGAAAGGGAGACAGAACATAAAGACTCCTAACTCTGGGAAACGACTAGGGGTGGTGGAAGGGGAGGAGGACGGGGGTGGGGTGAATGGGTGACAAGCACTGAGGGGGGCACTTGACGGGATGAGCACTGGGTGTTATTCTGTATGTTGGCAAATTGAACACCAATAAAATAACTTATTATTTTAAAATAAACTTATTTATTATTAAATAAACTTATTATTAAAAAGTAAATAAGGAATTTAAAAAAAGGAATATTACTCAGCCATTAGAAATGATAAATACCCACCATTTGCTTCAACATGGATGGAACTGGAGGTTATTAAGTGAAATACTTATTTCACTGAGTGAAATAAGTCAATCAGAGATGACTTATATGGTCTCATTCATTTAGGGAATATAAAAAATAGAAGGGAATAAAGGGGATAGGAGAGAAAGAGTGGGGATTATCAGTGAGGGTGACAGAACATGAGAGACACCTAACTCTGGGAAATGAACAAGGGATGGTGAAAAGGGAGGTGGGCGGAGCATTGGGGTGACTGGTGACCGGCACTAAGGGGTACACTTGATGGGATGAGCACTCGGTGTTATGCTATATGTTGGCAAATTGAACTCCAATAAAAAAATAAATAAGAGGATGGGATCTTTCTGCTAATATGTACTCGTGGACTTAGAATGAAAATTCAGGGCTTTGTTAGCAAAATAAGCTTAAATTGACATCAATTAAAATATAAATACAATCTAATTAAAAGATAAAATTGGTCTACTTTATACCTTTACAAAATAACTGTTAAATTCCGTATGTTTCTGTATTGTAGTGGACTAAACCCTCTGAGTCTAAATAAAGATTCATCCTTTTTTAAACAAATAGGGGATCCCTGAGTGGCTCAGCAGTTTAGTGCCTGCCTTTGGCCCAGGGCACAATCCTGGAATCCCGGGACCCACGTTGGGCTCCCGGCATGGAGCCTGCTTTTCCTCCTCCTGTGTCTCTGCCTCTCTCTCTCTATGTCTATCATAAATAAATATGTAAATAAATCTTTTTTAAAAATAAATAATAAAATTCATAATTGCAGCAAAAATAAAAGTCTTACTTGCTTTGTTATGACTGTCTCAAAGTGTGTAAAGCACCTTTTTCTCTCTGTATCACTGTGAGGTAAAGGAGAAAATAATAACACTGCTGCATATGCTTGTCTAAAATTGAACTGTTTCAATTTCTTCAAAAGTAAATTGTTAGAAAAATAACAGGAGTTAGGAGGGCTTAAGAAGCATTATTTGCCATTTTAGTTTATGGAAGTTAACTTACAGACTTAAAGCAAATGAATGAAAAATTTCAAAAGCAACTTGAAATTTGAGTACTGACTGGTTTTTTGATTATATTAAAACGTATATAATATATATAAAATATAAAATTATATTAAAATATTAAGGATTTTCAAGCAAATGATATTGTGTCTATGTTTGAAAAAGGGTTTTATCTTTAATGTATACACACTGAAATACTTACATCAGAATGCTGTCATGCCTCAAATTTGCTTCTAAGTGTGGTAGGGCTGGCTGTGCATAGAACTCCTAGGTGGTACATGCCTGCTGAAGCTGGATGTGGATGTCCAAATGTCCTCTGGGCTCTCTTTCTATGTATGTTGCATATTGCCCATAATAAATTTTTATTATTTAATTTAAGGATTTTATTCTTTATGATTTATTTTATTTAAATTCAATTAGTTAACATATAGTGTATTATTAGTTTCAGTGGTAGAATTTAGTGATTCATTATCCTCTATAACACTCAGTGCTCATTACATCACATGCCCTCCTTAATGCCCAGCACCCAGTTACCCCATCCCCCCCCCAGCATCCCTCAGTTTGTCTCTTAATGGTTTGTCTCCCTCTCTGATTGTCTTATTTTTCCCTCCCGTTTTTTTTAATAATTTTAAAATGTAGGGTTTTATATCTTTAATGTAGTCTTTGTTTCAGAAGAAGATATGTAAATGAAAATAAAGAAATGTGTAATAGGAAAGGGAACATCCCCAGTCATTTCAGCTTCAGAACTCAGTACCACCTAAAAGGAAGTTTTATGTCTTAATGACTTTTTCTTCAAACATTTGGAAAGCTTGTATTTTAAGGTTGGGCAGGAAATTTTGTATTTCTTTAGACTTTGGCAATTAAACTGAAGTAGATCTGGAATTCCTCTAAAGATATTTTGTAACCTACTCATTAACCCTTTATATACTTAAATTGAAATTTACTTTCTTTCCTAGAATGGAATCTATAGAGAAAATGGAGTCTGATTTTAAAAACTGCCATATGTTTCTTGTAACCATTTTAAACAAAGCTGTCTGTAGAGGATCCTTTCCCCATTGTGAGTATACCATGTTAAATTATTACTGCTTTTGTATTTTCTTATAGCTAAGTCTGCATGTTATTATTTTGGTACTAATCTCATGAAGAATTAGAAATTTCTATCTATTCAAACTTGGAAAGTCCCTCAGCAGTTGTGCCATGCTTTGACTTATTTTTTCAGAATTACAACGTGGTAAGTGAATATCAGATGCTTTTAATTTTTTTTAAAGGTTTAGAACTATTATTAAGTAAACCAGAATAGATCTCAGTCATACCCTACTATTATGTGTAGTACGTTTCATCTGTAGAAACAGGACTAAGTAGTATCTTTGCACAGCTTTTTTTTTTTTCCCAGAAACGTATGGGTTTAATCTCTTCTCTTTTTATGTGTATTCTAATTGTGATGTACTAATTAAGAGTAGCTGAACATTTTTAAAAACACGTGTTAGAGCAAACATTAACCTATTTGTCCATTTTGCATTGGGTGATTGTTTCACAAAGAGGATCCATTCATAGGTTAGAACATAGCATTTTGTTATGAACTGACTCCAGATTCTATGACACAGGAGACAATCATGATTTGTTCAGTGAAATGCAAGATGTTTTGTTTTCAGCATTAAAATCCTAAAAATGAAGTAAACCTTACTTTTTCAATTTGTATTTATTAATAAGCCTTATTTTCAAATATTTAAACCTATTTTGTAACCTTATTTTTATTATTTCCACAGTGGAATCTCTTGCACTGTCACTCATGGCTGGAATGGAACAAAGTTAAATATCTTTAATGTAGTAAATACCTAAGATTGATCTTTATACAAATATAATTCCACCGCATGCAGCTGAGGAATCAGAATCTCTGTTCTGATTCATTTTAAAAACTATTCTCTACTGTCTAGACAAGTACATTTGCAGATGTTTTCTTTGGAAATTATTGGATAGTATACAAGGTTATGTATATAAAATTTTATCAATAAAGCAAAGTGTATATAAGCTGTTTATACTTATATATTTCCTACTGTAAGATACATTTTTGGTATCTTACCTTTAAATGTGAATTATGTCATTTGCAGTTACTGCTATTAAAAAGAGGACATTTTAAAATCTTCTATTCTCTCTTTGCTTGGTTGCAAAAATTCTTACATAGTTTTTCTTTGTTTCTGTTTTTATTTTTTTTTACGTCTTATTTAAATTCAAGTTAGTTAACATATAGTGTATTACTAGTCTCAGAAGTAGAATTTAGAACTATTATTAAGTAAAGTAGATGGCAGAATAGATCTCAGTCATACCCTACTATTATGTGTAGCTTTTGTAACTCTTCCTTATCAGAGGTAGACTTTTTTAGCAATTTCAAAAGCTTCCAGGAAAGTGCAGGTGTAACAGTTCAAAATACCATATGAGGCAGACAGACGTTTTATGGGCTAAATCAAAGGGAGAAGGTAGCTGTTTCATCTGTAGAAACAGAGGACTAAGTAGTATCACTTGCTTGTAACACCCAGGGCTCATTCCATCATGTGCCCTCCTCAATACCTATCATGCTCTTATCCAACCCCCTCACCTACTTCCCCTCCAGCAACCCTCAGTTTGTTCCCTATAGTTAAGAGTCTCTTATGGTTTGCCTCCCTCTCTGTTTCCCTCTTATTTATTTTTCCTTCCCTTCCCCTATGTTCATTGCTTTTGTTTCTTAAATTCCACAAGTGAAATCTTACAGTATTTGTCTTTCTTTGACTGACTTCACTCAGCATAATATCCTCTAGTTCTATCCGCATTGGTGCAAATAGCAAGATGCCATTCTTTTTGATGGCTGAGTAATATTCCAGTATGTGTGTGTGTGTGTGTGTGCGCGTGCACACACACACACACGCCATGTTTTTATACATTTGGCTGCGCCAGTTTGCATTCCCACCAGAAGTGTAAGAGGGTTCCCCTTTCTCCACATCCTTGCCAACACATGTAGTTTCCTGAGTTGTTGATTTTACCCATTCTGACCAGCTTTTAGTTTTATTGATCAGTTCTACTGGTTTTTATTGTTGTTTCTATATCTTTTTTTCCAAACATTTATGTATTTGAGAAAGAAAGTACAGTGGGGAGGAGCAGAGAGAGAGAAAGAGAGTCTTAAGCTGACTCTGCACTGAGCATGGAGCTTGATGTAGGGCTCAATCTCAAGACCCTGAGATCAGGACCTTAGCCTAAAACAAGAGTTTTGGCTTAACTGTGCCACCCATGCACTCCTCTATACCATTTCTTTCTGCTCTATATTCTCTTCTGCTGGCTTTATGCTTTATATGCTGGTCCTTTTCTAGGATTAGGTTGTATATTTGAGACCTTCCTTGCTTTTTGAGAAAGGCCTGTATTACAGTGTACTTACCTCTTAAGGCTGCTTTTACTGTCTTTGTTTTAAAATGTAGTTTGAAAAAAAAAAATAAAATGTAGTTTGTCTGATGTAAGCATGGCTACCCTGGCTTTCTTTTGAGATCTGTTAGTATGTTAGTTGGTTCTTCATCCCCTCAGTTTCAATCTGGAGGTATCTTTAGATCGAAAATTAGTCTCTTCTACGCAGCATATCGATGGGTCTTGTTTTTTATCCATTTTGATACTTGTGTCTTTTGATTGGAGCATTTAGTCCATTTTACATTCAGAATGATTGTTGAATGATATGAATTCAGTGCTGATATACGGGGGTAAAGGAGGACAGTGGGCAGAATGGTGTTGCCCTGCTCCCTCTATCCCTGAGCAGGGAGTTCACACCCACCACTCCTGAGGAAGCTCTCACAGAAGAGCAAAGAGTCACCTCTCTTATGTCCCCAGCTTCCATCAGATCCCTGGCTTCACCCTCCCGGCATCCAAGCTGTCTGCCTGCCAGGTTGCACAACACTTCTGTATTTTATCTCAGGCATGGAGCTGGGTTTCAAAACTCCACCAACTTTAAAGATCCCTGAGGTGCAGACCCACATTGTTCTCTGGAGAAGGGTCTCCCCACACTTTTGCCATCTGCCGGTTTGTCCCAGAAATCAGTTGTGAAAGCACAGCCATTTGGGGTTTATGGTAAAGATCAGCAAATAGCACCATGGCTTGCTGCCCTCAGCCTTTGTTCCCATGCAAGGGAATAGCACAGCCAATGGTCCCCTTGGAGCAGTTGTACCCGCTCTCTGAAATGCCTTGAAGTGGGAAATTGAGTCCTGAGACCATGGTGCCTGCTCCCAAGCCTCCACCCTCCTTCCCACCCATAAGGAACAACCCTGGTAATGTCACAGACATCCAAAACTTTAGAGTTTGTGCTCTACTGCTTAATAGTACTTGTGGTAGTCACCCCTTTCCTTTTCCTCCCACAATGGTTTAAGGGAAGAGTTTTTCTTGTGCAGTGCCTTGCATGCTGATCACGGTTTCTCTCTGTCTCTCTCTCTCTCCAGTCTCCATGATCAGCCCCCCATCCCATTGCAGCACCTGTAGTTCTTTTCTCCCCCAAGTCAACTCTCCACAGCTCCTACGATTTTTGTTTTTTTCTACCCCTAGTGCAGTTTGGCTCTCTCACTCCTCAGATCAGTTTCTTGGGTGTTCAGGATGCCTGGGTGGCTCAGTGGTTGGGCCTCTGCCTTTGGATCAGGTCATGATCCCAGGGTCCTGGGATTGAGTCCTGCATTGGACTCCCTGCAGAGACCCTGCTTCTCCCTCTGCCTGTGTCTCTGCCTCTCTCTGTGTCTCTCATGAGTAAATAAATATAATCTTTATTTATTTTAAATAAAGAAATGATTTTATATTTACTCACGAGAGTAAATATAAAATGGGTGTTAAATGATTTTATATTTATCTAATTGTGTTCGAGAGATAAGGCAAGTCTAGGGCTCCCCACCGCACTCCTCCACCATCTTAACTCCTCTCTGCAAAGGGATTTTCTTTTCTAATATTTTTATTTATTCATGAGAGACCTAGGCAGAGGGAGAAGCAAGCTGTCTAAAATAAAGGAAATACACAAAGGATAGGGCTTCAGATAATCAAAATGCCATTTAGGATGTATTATGATAAACATGGACATTCCTATGTCTGATGGTGAAGATGACAAGGTGTAATTAATTTATTGATAATTATGCCCTTTTTATGATGTATTTGTTTCTATTTGTGCTCTTCACTGCACTGTGAGATCCTTGGGAACACGTCTGTATATGACCATGTTATGGTCAGCATCTGTCATGGGGCAAGGTGTACAGTAGGTGCTCAGTGTTTGTTGAATGAGTGAGTACCTAGCACAATGAAAAATAGATTATCTGTGTCATGAACCTATACATCTTCATATAAACCAGGATTGGAGTTCCATGTTGTATTCCAGCATATGAGAAGAGGTACAGTTATGCCCTTGTTTTTATATGTTGGCTTTTACAAGTCAGTCAGCTTCTTTGCATTGAATTAGGACATATGTTGACTTAAATTTAAATTAAGTTTTCCATTTACTGGCTTGTAAATTGACTTTCTCTTTTTATTTTTTTAAATTTTAATTTTAAGTAATCTCTACACCCAAAGTGGGACTCAAACTCAAAACCCTGAAATCAAGAGCCACATGCTGTACCAACTGAGCCAGATAGGCATCCATATTTCTATTTTTATTTTTATTTATTTTACTTTTTTTTTATTGGAGTTCAATTTGCCAACATACAGAATAACACGCAGTGCTCATCCCATCAAGTGCCCCCCTCAGTGCACATCACCCAGTCACCCCCACCCTCCACCTACCTCCCTTTCTACCACCCCTAGTTCGTTTCCCAGAGTTAGGAGTCTCTCATGTTCTGTCTCGATTCTGATATTTCCCACTCATTTTTTCTCCTTTCCTTTATTCCCTTTAACTATTTTTTATATTCCCCAAATGAATGAGACCATATAATGTTTGTCCTTCTCCGATTGACTTATTTCACTCAGCAAAATACACTCCAGTTCCATCCATGTCGAAGCAAATGGTGGATATTTGTCGTTTCTAATGGCTGAGTAATATTCCATTATATACATAGACCACATCTTTTTTTTTTAATAAATTAATTTTTATTGGTGTTCAATTTACCAACATACAGAATAACACCCAGTTCATCCCATCAAGTGTCCCCCACAGTGCCCGCCACCCATTCACGCCCACCCCCCGTTCTCCTCCCCTTCCACCACCCCTAGTTCGTTTCCCAGAGTTAGGAGTCTTTATGTTCTGTCTCCCTTTCTGATATTTCCCACACATTTCTTCTCCCTTCTCTTATATTCCCTTTCACTATTATTCATATTCCCCAAATGAATGAGAACATACACTGTTTGTCCTTTTCCGATTGACTTACTTCACTCAGCATAATACCCGCCAGTTCCATCCACGTTGAAGCAAATGGTGGGTATTTGTCGTTTCTAATGGCTGAGTAATATTCCATTGTATACATAAACCACATCTTCTTTATCCATTCATCTTTCGATGGACACCGAGGCTCCGTCCACAGTTTGGCTATTGTGGACATTGCTGCTAGAAACATCGGGGTGCAGGCATCCCGGCGTTTCATTGCATCTGAATCTTTGGGGTAAATCCCTAACAGTGCAATTGCTGGGTCGTAGGGCAGGTCTATTTTTAACTCTTTGAGGAACCTCCACACAGTTTTCCAGAGTGGCTGCACCAGTTCACATTCCCACCAACAGTGTAAGAGGGTTCCCTTTTCTCCGCATCCTCTCCAACATTTGTGGTTTCCTGCCTTGTTAATTTTCCCCATTCTCACTCGTGTGAGGTGGTATCTCATTGTGGTTTTGATTTGTATTTCCCTGATGGCAAGTGATGCAGAGCATTTTCTCATGTGCATGTTGCTTGCCATGTCTATGTCTTCCTCTGTGAGATTTCTCTTCATGTCTTTTGCCCATTTCATGATTGGATTGTTTGTTTCTTTGGTGTTGAGTTTAATAAGTTCTTTATTGATCTTGGAAACTAGCCCTTTATCTGATACGTCATTTGCAAATATCTTCTCCCATTCTGTAGGTTGGCTTTGAGTTTTGTTGACTGTATCCTTTGCTGTGCAAAAGCTTCTTATCTTGATGAAGTCCCAATAGTTCATTTTTGCTTTTGTTTCTTTTGTCTTCGTGGATGTATCTTGCAAGAAGTTACTGTGGCCGAGTTCAAAAAGGGTGTTGCCTGTGTTCTCCTCTAGGATTTTGATGGAATCTTGTCTCACATTTAGATCTTTCATCCATTTTGAGTTTATCTTTGTGTATGGTGCAAGAGAGTGGTCTAGTTTCATTCTTCTGCATGTGGATGTCCAATTTTCCCAGCACCATTTATTGAAGAGACTGTCTTTCTTCCAGTGGATCGTCTTTCCTCCTTTATCGAATATTAGTTGACCATAAAGTTCAGGGTCCACTTCTGGGTTCTCTATTCTGTTCCATTGATCTATGTGTCTGTTTTTGTGCCAGTACCACACTGTCTTGATGACCACAGCTTTGTAGTACAACCTGAAATCTGGCATTGTGATGCCCCCAGCTATGGTTTTCTTTTTTAAAATTCCCCTGGCTATTCGGGGTCTTTTCTGATTCCACACAAATCTTAAAATAATTTGTTCTAATTCTCTGAAGAAAGTCCATGGTATTTTGATAGGGATTGCATTAAACGTGTAAATTGCCCTGGGTAACATTGACATTTTCACAATATTAATTCTGCCAATCCATGAGCATGGAATATTTTTCCATCTCTTTGTGTCTTCCTCAATTTCTTTCAGAAGTGTTCTATAGTTTTTAGGGTATAGATCCTTTACCTCTTTGGTTAGGTTTATTTCTAGGTATCTTATACTTTTGGATGCAATTGTAAATGGGAGTGACTCCTTAATTCCTCTTTCTTCAGTCTCATTGCTAGTGTATAGAAATGCCACTGACTTCTGGGCATTGGTTTTATATCCTGCCATACTGCCGAATTGCTGTATGAGTTCTCGCAATCTTGGGGTGGAGTCTTGGGTTTTCTATGTAGAGTATCATGTCATCGACGAAAAGGGAGAGTTTGACTTCTTTGCCAATTTTAATGCCTTTCATTTCTTTTTGTTGCCTGATTGCTGAGGCTAGGACTTCTAGTACTATGTTGAATAGCAGAGGTGAGAGTGGACATCCCTGTTGTGTTCCGAATCTTAGGGGAAAGGTTCCCAGTGTTTCCCCATTGAGAATGATATTTGCTATGGGCTTTTCCTAAATGGCTTTTAAGATGCTGAGGAATGTTTGCCCTATCCCTACACTCTGAAGAGTTTTCATCAGGAAGGGATGGTGTATTTTGTCAAAGGCCTTCTCTGCATCTATTAAGAGGATCATATCGGGGATCCCTGGGTGGCGCAGTGGTTTGGCGCCTGCCTTTGGCCCAGGGCGCGATCCTGGAGACCCAGGATCGAATCCCACATCAGGCTCTCGGTGCATGGAGCCTGCTTCTCCCTCTGCCTGTGTCTCTGCCTCTCTGTCTCTCTCTCTCTGTGACTATCATAAATAAATAAATATTTTAAAAAAAGAGGATCATATCGTTCCTGTTTTTTCTCTTGTTGATATGATCTATCACATTGATTGCTTTACAAATGTTGAACCAGCCTTGCATCCCGGGGATAAATCCCACTTAGTCATGGTGGATCATCTTCTTAATGTACTGTTGTATCCTATTGGCTAGTATCTTGTTGAGAATTTTTGCATCAGCGATATTGGGCTGTAATTCTCCATTTTTGGTGGAATCTTTGGTTTTGGAATTAAGGTGATACTGGCCTCATAGAACAAGTTTGAAATCTTCTCTCTCTTCTTTTTAATAAGGCTGGCTAATGGTTTATCTATCTTACTAATTCTTTCAAAGCACAATGAGATACCACCTCACAGGAGTGAGAATGGGGAAAATTAACAAGAGAGGAAACCACAAATGTTGGAGAGGATGCGGAGAAAGGGGAACCCTCTTACACTGTTGGTGGGAATGTGACCTGGTGCAGCCACTCTGGAAAACTGTGTGCAGGTTCCTCAAAGAGTTAAAAATAGACCTGCCCTACGACCCAGCAATTGCACCGCTGGGGATTTACCCCAAAGATGCAGATGCAATGAAGCACCGGGACACCTGCACCCCGATGTTTCTAGCAGCAATGTCCACAATAGCTGAAATGTGGAAGGAGCCTCAGTGTCCATCGAAACATGAATGGATAAAGATGTGGTTTCTGTATACAAGGGAATATTACTCAGCCATTAGAAATGACAAATACCCATGATTTGCTTCAACGTGGATGGAACTGGAGGGTATTATGCTGAGTGAAATAAGTCAATCGGAGAAGGACAAACATTATATGGTCTCATTCATTTGGGGAATATAAATAATAGTGATAGGGAGAAGAAATGGGTAGGAAATGTCAGAAAGGGAGACAGAACATAAAGACTCCTAACTCTGGGAAACGAACTAGGGGTGGTGGAAGGGGAGGAGAGTGGGGGGTGAGGGTGAATGGGTGACGGGCACTGAGGGGGGCACTTGATGGGATGAGCACTGGGTGTTATTCTATATGTTGGCAAATTGAACACCAATATAAAATAAATTTATTATTTAAAAAAAAACAAGTTTGGAAGTATTTTCTCCCTTTCTATCCTTCGGAACAGTTTTAGTAAAATAGTATGGTTTCTTCTTTAAATGTTTGATAGAATTCCCCTGGGAAGCCAATTGGCCCTGGACTGTTATGTCTTGGGAAGTTTTTGATGACTGCTTCAATTTCTTTGCTGGTTATTGGCCTGTTCTAGTTTTCTGTTTCTTCATCTTCAGTTTTGGTAGTTTGAGGTTTTCCAGAAATGCATCCTTTTCTTCTAGATTGCTTAATTTATTAGTATATATATATATATAATATTTAATAAGTAATATATATATAGCTGCTCATAATATGTTTTTAAAATCATTTATATTTCCTCGGTATTGGTACTGATCTCTCCTTTTCCATTCGTGATTTTATTAATTTGACTCTTTTCTGTCTTTTAATAAGGCTGGCTAATGGTTTTATCTTATTAATTCTTTCAAAGAACCAATTCCTGTTTTTGTTTATCTGTTCCACAGTTCTTCTGGTCTCTATTTCATTCATGGGAGTGGGGGGGAATCTCTGTATCTTCTGGATCTGAATGCCTGTTTCCCTCCCCAAATTAGGGAAGTTCCCAGCTATGATTTGTTCAAATACACTTTCTAATCCTCGGTCTCTTTCGGCACCTCTGGAACCCCAATTAAACGTAGATTTTTCCTTCTGAGGTTCATTTAATTCCCTTAACCTTTTCTCATGGTCTTTTAATTGTTTTTCTCTTTTTTCCTCAGCTTCCTTCCTGGCCATCAACTTGTCTTCTATGTTATTCACTCATTCTTCTATCTCATTAACCCTCGACGTTAGGACCTCCAGGTTGGATTGCATCTCATTTAATTGATTTTTAATTTTGGCCTGGTTAGATCTAAATTCTGCAATCAGGAAGTCTCTTGAATCCTTTATGCTTTTACTAAAGCCACCAGTAGCTTTATAATTGTGCTTCTGAATTGGCTTTCTGACATCGAATTGTAATTGAAATTCTGTAACTATATAGGAGAGAGTGCCGTTTCTGATTCTTTCTTTTGTGGTGAGTTCTTTCTAGTCATTTTCCTCAGTGCAGAATGGCTAGAAACAAGTTGTACTGGAAAAAGGAAGGAAAAAGGGGGAAAAAAACAAGGAGGGGTATCCTCTGATTCTAGATACTGTAAGTCCCTCGACTTCCCCTGGAGCTTTCCAGCGCTGCTTGCTTAAGAACTTGCTCTTCCCCTGTCCTTCCAGCCGAATTCTCAGGTGTGTGCACTTGGGGGAGCTGCCCTGCCCCTGCCAGGTTCAGTAGGAGCTGTTTATCCTGTGAGGCCCCTGCTCCCTGGTGGCTGCCAGCTCTCCAGCTCTATAGTCCGCTCCTGCAGTAACTACTGCAGCTCCCAGTCCACACTGGCCTGGATGCCCCTGGGGGTGGAGGGCACTGGCCTGCACAGCTCAGGGTGCCCGTGGCAGGAGAGTCCTCGCTGTGCTGTGTCCTCCTGGCCTCTGCCTGTCCCAAGGGGAGCGCCAGATCCTGGGCTGTGTTCCCTGGTACCTTGGGCTCTGGGGCCTGTGCTGCTGGAATCCTGCTCCTGGGGCCGCATAGCCCCCTCCATGCGTAGCCGCAGCCTGAACTGCTCTCAGAACTATGCAGCCTCTTCCGCAGGAGCCACCGCGTGAGCTGCTCCCAAGATCCCGCTGGGTGCGCGCTGCATCCCTTTATGGATCTCGGCCCTCAGTGTGTGGTGCTCTTTCCCCCAGGACACAGGTCCTCTGTTAGTGACCCTGGGAACCTGAGGGCTCCACTGCCCCTCCTGAGATCCTTACTTAGATCTCTGCGAGGGCGGAGGAGGGGCAAGATGGCGGAAGAGTAGGGTCCCCAAATCACCTGTCCCCAACAAATTACCTAGATAACCTTCAAATCATCCTGAAAATCTACGAATTCGGCCTGAGATTTAAAGAGAGAACAGCTAGAATGCTACAGTGAGAAGAGTTTGCGCTTCTACCAAGGTAGGAAGATGGGGAAAAAGAAATAAAGAAACAAAAGGCCTCCGAGGGGGAGGGGCCCGCGAGGAGCCGGGCTGAGGCCGGGGCGAGTGTCCCCAGGACAGGAGAGCCCCGTCCCGGAGGAGCAGGAGCTGCACCAACCTTCCCGGGCGGAAAGGGGCTCGCAGGGAGTTGGAGCAGGACCCAGGAGGGCGGGGATGCCCTCGGGCTCCCGGGGACACTAACAGATACCTGCGCCCCGGGAGAGTGCGCCGAGCTCCCTAAGGGCTGTAGCGCGCACGGTGGGGCCGGAGCATCTCGGAGGGACTCGGGAGCGGCTCCACGGAGGGAGCTGCGGGGCGGGAGCGAGAATCCAACAGCGCAGGCCCTGGAGCACAGGGCGCCGGGACACAGCCCAGGATCCAGCCTCCCCCGGGACAGGCAGAGGCCGGGAGGGCCCAGGACAGCAAGGACACTCCTGCCCCGAGCTGAGCAGATCAGCAGCCCCACCCCGGAGCCTCCAGGCCCTGCAGACGGAGAGCCCCGTAGTTCCTGCGGAGGCTGAATCCAGGCTTCCAGAGTTGCCATAGCAACTGCGGCTGTTCCTCCTGGGGCCTCACGGGGTAAACAACCCCCACTGAGCCCTGCAGCAGGCAGGGGCGGAGCAGCTCCCCCAAGTGCTAACACCTGAAAATCAGCACAGCAGGCCCCTCCCCCAGAAGACCAGCTAGACGGACCAATTCCAGGGGAAGTCAAGGGACTTAAAGTCTACAGATTCAGAAGATACTGCCCCGTGTTTTTGTTTTGTTTTGTTTTCTTTTCTTTTTTCTTTTCTTTTTGATTTCTGATTGCTTTCCCCACCCCCCCTTTTTTTCACCTTTCTTTTTCTTTCTCTTTTCTTCTCTTTTTTTCCTTTTTTTTTCTTTTTTTTCTCTTTCTCTTTTCTTTCCTTCTCTCTCTTTCTCTCCTTTTCCAAATACAACTTGTTTTTGGCCACTCTGCACTGAGCAAAATGACTAGAAGGAAAACCTCACCTCAAGAGAAAGAATCAGAAACAGCCCTCTCTCCCACAGAGTTACAAAATCTGGATTACAATTCAATGTCAGAAAGCCAATTCAGAAGCACTATTATACAGCTACTGGTGGCTCTAGAAAAAAGCATTAAGGACTCACGAGACTTCATGACTGCAGAATTTAGATCCAATCAGGCAGAAATTAAAAATCAATTGAATGAGATGCAATCCAACCTAGAAGTCCTAACGACGAGGGTTAACGAGGTGGAAGAACGAGTGAGTGACATAGAAGACAAGTTGATGGCAAAGAGGGAAACTGAGGAAAAAAGAGACAGACAATTAAAAGACCATGAAGACAGATTAAGGGAAATAAACGACAGCCTGAGGAAGAAAAACCTATGTTTAATTGGGGTTCCCGAGGGCGCCAAAAGGGACAGAGGGCCAGAATATGTATTTGAACAAATCCTAGCTGAAAACTTTCCCAATCTGGGAAGGGAAACAGGCATTCAGATCCAGGAAATAGAGAGATTCCCCCCCTAAAATCAATAAAAACCGTTCAACACCTCGACATTTAGTAGTGAAGCTTGCAAATTCCAAAGATAAAGAGAAGATCCTTAAAGCGGCAAGAGACAAGAAGTCCCTGACTTTCATGGGGAGGAATATTAGGGTAACAGCAGACCTCTCCACAGAGACCTGGCAGGCCAGAAAGGGCTGGCAGGATATATTCAGGGTCCTAAATGAGAAGAACATGCAACTAAGAATACTTTATCCAGCAAGGCTCACATTCAAAATGGAATTACCACCAGTCGGTAGCCAGCCATCAACATCAAGACAAGACCCTCCACCAGCAAAAAATCATCACTCACTAGAAGGACAGATGGTGGTTTTTTTAGCAGTAAAATCTTTTTCTCTTTTCTAAAGATTTTATTTATTTATTCATAAGAGAGAGAGAGACAAGCAGAGGGAGAAGCAAGCTCCATTCAGAGATCCTGATGTGGGACTTGATCCTGGGTCTCCAGGATCAGGCTTTGGGCTGAAGGTAATGCTAAACCACTGAGCCACCCGGGCTGCCCAGCAATAAAATGTTTTAAAATTAATATGTTTTCATTATATGGCCTCATTTATTTGAGGAATATAAATAATAGTGAAAGGGAATAGAAGGGAAGGGAGAAGAAATGGGTAGGAAATATCAGAAAGGGAGACAGAACATGAAGACTCCTAACTCTGAGAAACGAACTAGGGGTGGTGGAACGGGAGGAGGGCGGGGGGTGGGGGTGAATGGGTGACAGCCACTGAGGGGGGCACTTGACGGGATGAGCACTGGGTGTTATTCTGTATGTTGGCAAATTGAACACCAATAAAAAATAAATTTATTATTAAAAAATTAAAATGTTTTCTCTGTAATGTATGATTCTGGGTAATATAGAAAATAAAATGATGGAGAATAAAGAAGCTGAGAAAAAGATAACTACTGGATCATGGAAGAATTCGAAGGATAAGTGATGCCATAAAGGAAAACGTTTTTAGGATAATTGAAACCACAAAAGAAGAGGAAAGAGAGATGGGGGCAGAAGGTATAGTGGAGCAAATTATAGCAGAGAACTTACCTCATCTGAGGAAGGAAACAGGTATCCAAATCCAGGAGGTACCAAGAATCCTCCCTCAAAATCAGTAAAAATAAGCCAACACCCTGAAGGATAATAGTGAAACCTGTGAGTCTCAAGAGACATAGAGAAAATCCTGAAAGCAGCTTGGGACAAGATGTCTATTGCACACAAGGATAGAAATATTAGACTGGCAGCAGACCTACTGAGAAAAAAAACTAAAATACATGGAGGCTAAAGAGCATTCTACTAAAGAATGAATGGGTCAACAAAGCCAATTAAAGATTTAAAAAAAAAAAATTCATGGAAACAAATGAAAAACAAAACTGTCAAAAAAAAAAAAACTGTCCAAAACTTTTGGGATATGGCAAAGGTCCTAAGAGAGAAGAATAGAGCAATATAAGACTTTCTCAAGAAACAAGAAAGGTCTCAAAACCACAAACTAACATTACATCTAAAGGAGGTAGAGAGATGGAGGCAAAATGGTGGAGGAGTAGGGTCCTCGTTTCACCTGGTCCCCCACACTTACCTCTTAACTTTCAAACCATCCTGAACACCTACAAATTCAATCTGAGATGTAAAGAGAGAACAGCTGGAATGCGACAGAGAAGAGTGATCGCTTCTGACAGGGTAGGAAGGTGGAGAAGAGGAACAGAGGGAATATATCAGAAGATAAATGGCAGAAGAGGGAACCTAGGAAAGCAGTGCAGCACACAAGCAGGACCTTTAAATTTTTTTTATTATTTATTTATGATAGTCATACAGAGAGAGAGAGAGAGAGGCAGAGACATAGGCAGAGGGAGAAGCAGGCTCCATGCTACCGGGAGCCTAACGTGGGATTCGATCCCGGGTCTCCAGGATCGCGCCCTGGGCCAAAGGCAGGCGCCAAACTGCTGTGCCACCCAGGGATCCCCGAGCAGGACCTTTAGAAACCTTCACCTAAGAGAGTCTTCTGACTGAAAAGTGCTCAGTGGGGAAATAGGGCAGAATCTTAGGAGGGGCAGTGAGATTTCAATGTTCCCAGAGACACAGTAAGAATAGAGGCACCAGGAAGACAGCACACTGGAAAACACAGATCTCGCTAAAGGGCTCAAATACGGCAACCCCGTCAGGGCATCTGGGAGAAGTGTGCTGGGTTCCAGGGCCAGCAGCTGAGCTCTCTTTACCCAAGAGAGAGAGTGACCAGAAGCGGACTACCCTCTGCTCCCTCCGAGACAGGTGGAACTCGGGAGGGCACAAGACAGTGAAAGTTATGCCACTCCGCACCCTTCAGTCTGTACAGATCAATGCCCCGTGCCCACCCCCAGGAGGATCTAGGCCAGTGTGCACTGACAGACTACAGTTCAGTGCATGCAGGGACCTCTTGGCTCCCAGGCTGGAGATCTGGCCACAGTCATTTTAATTTTCTTTCTTCTCTCTTTTCACCTGGGAGAGGCAGGGCCACCAGGGAACAGGGGCCTCATGGAGTAAACAGCTCCCACTGAGCCCGGCACTCAGCAGGGGGCGGGGCATCTCCCCCAGGTACACACACCTGAGAATCAGCACAGCAGGCCCCTTCCCCAGAAGACGAGCTGGAAGGACAGGGAAAGAGCAAGTTCTTGACTGAGCAGCACTGGAAAGCTCCAGGACTGAGGGAAAATAGTATATAGAACTCCATTTTTTTTTCCTTATTTTTCATTTATATTTCAGGTTAAAATTTTCCAATATTTTTTCTCTTTGCCTGCCATAACTACAGTATTTTATCAACTCTTCATTTTTAAATTTTTTCCTTTTTGACTTCCATAATTTCCAATTACGTGTCTTAGATATATTCTTCATTTTTGGATTCCTATCAATGTATTCAATCTAATTTTTCTAAATATATAAATTATGGGGGGGGTTGTCTTGTGTTGTTTTATAATTCTGGAATTTAGTATCTTCTAACATATGGACCAAACGACACTCAGAACCAAGTGGAGCATGACATTGGTCCATTCAGTGAGATTATATTATCTCTTCCTTCCATTTCCATCCCCCACTTTTATCTTGTTTCTGTTTCAGGGTTGCTGTTGTGTCTCTAGGTAAGTCTCACTGGTTATATAAATTTGGAATTCAGCAACTTCCAACATACAGAACCAAATACACTCAGAATCAAGAGGATTGCCTCCTTGTTCCACTCTGTGAGACTATATTCTCTCTACCCTAGCACTTCCTCCCCACCCTTTTTAAAATTAATTTCTACTATTTTTTTAAAATTGTTTTTCACTTTCATGGTCTTTTTTTTTTTTTTCATTTTTTTAAATTTTCTTGTACCTGGCCCCTATAGAATTGTCTAGGGTATAGTTTACTTAGGTCATGGTTGATTTTTTTTTTTAAGATTTTATTTGGGATACCTGGGTGGCTCAGCAGTTGGGTGCCTGTCTTTGGCTCAGGTCATGATCTCAGGATCCAGGATTGAGTCCCACATCGGGCTCCCTGTGAGGAGCCTGCTTCTCCCTCTGCTTATGTCTCTGCCTCTCTCTCTCTCTCTCTCTCTCTCTCTCTCTCTCTCAGTCTGTGTCTCTCAAAAATGACTGAGAGAGAAAAACGATTAAGAACCCATGAGGAAAGGCTTCAGGAAATAAAGGATAGCTTGAGAAGGATTAATATTCGTCCTATTGGGATTCCAGACGAGGTAAAGAAAGAGAGAGGATCACAAAGTATATGTGAACAAATCATAATCAATGGAAGGAAACAGACATTCATATCCAAGAGATAGAGAGGAGCCCCCCACAAAATCAAAAACTGATCAACACCCCAACATATAAGAGTGAAGCTCACAAATTTCAAAGATAAAGAGAAAATCCTAAAAGTACCTTGAGACAGGAGATTCCTAACTTATATGGAGAAAAATATCAGATTAACAGCAGACCTCTCCACAGAGACCTGGCAGGCCAGAAAGGGCTGGCATGATACATTCAGGGTCCTAAAAGAAAAAAAAAAATGCAACCAAGAACACTCTATCCAGCAAGACTCTCATTCAGAATAGGAGAGATAACAAGCTTCCAGGATAGGCAGAAACTGAAAGCATATGTGACCACCAAACCAGCTCTGCAAGAAATATTAAGGGGGGACCCTATAAGAGAAGGAGGGAGCTCAAAGAAACAATCTGCAGAAACAGGGACTGTATAAGGTAATACCATGGCACTAAATTCATATATTTCAATAGTTACTCTGAATGTGAATGATCTAATCAAAAGACACAAAGTATTAAAATGGACAAAAAAGTAAGACCCATCTATTTACTGTCTACAAGAGACTCGCTTTAGGCCTAAGGACACCTTCAGATTGAAAATGAGGGGGTGGAGAACCATTTACCATGTAAATGGTCCTCAAAAGAAAGCTGGGGTAGCAATCCTCATATCAGATAAATTATATTTTAAGCCAAAGACTGTAGTAAAAGATGAAGAGGGCCACTATATCTTACTTAAAGGGTCTATCCAACAAGAAGACCTAAAAATTATGAATATATATCCCCCTAATGTAGGAGCTGCCAAGTATATTAATCAATTAATAACCAAAGTAAAGTAACACATAGGTAATAATACATTAACAGTAGGAGACTTCAACACACTCAGCAGGCACACCCAGCAAAGGACAGATCTTCTAAGCAGAACATCACCAATGAAACATGGGCCTTGAATGACATACTGGACCAAATAGATTTCACAGATATATGCAGAACATTCCATCCTAATGCAGCAGAATACACATTCTTCTCAAGTGCACATGGAACTTTTCTCCAGAATAGAACACATATGGGGTCACAAATCAGTTCTCAATCAATACCAAAGTTTGGGATTGTCCCCTACATATTTTCAGACCACAATGCTTTGAACCTAGAACTCAAATCACAAGAAGAAATTTGGAAGAAATTCAAACACCTGGAGGTTAAAGTGCATCCTACTAAAAGATGAATGGGTCAACAAGGAAATTAGAGAAGAATTAAAAAGATTCATGGAAACTAAGGAAAGAAGAGATGTTCAAAATCTTTGGGATACAGCAAAGGTGGTCCAAGTGGGAAATATATTACAAGCAAAAAAATAGAAAAATCTCAAATACACAAGCTAACCTTGCACCTAAAGGAATTGAAGTAAACAGCAAATAAAGCCTCAACCAAGCAGAAGAGAGATAATAATATTAGAGCAGAACTCAATGAAATAGAGACCAGAAGAACTGTAGAACAGATCAATAAAAACAGGAGTTGGTTCTTTGAAGGAATTAATAGAATAGATAAACCCCTAGCCAGATTTATTAAAAAGAGAAAAGACTCAAATTAACTAAATCATGAATGAAAGAGGAAAGAACACAAGCAATACCAAAGAAATGCAAATGATTTTTAAAATGTATTATGAACAACTATATGCCAACAAATTAGGTAATCTGAAAGAATGGACACATTCCTGTAAACATACAAATTGCCACAACTGTAACAGGAAGAAATAGAAAACCTGAACAGGCCAGTAACCAGCAAGGAAATTGAAGCATTCATCAAAAAACTCCCAAGAAACAGAAGTCCAGGACCCAATGGCATCCCAGGGGAATTTGCCAAACATTTAAAGAAGAAATAATACCTATTCTACTGGGGCACTTGGGTGGCTCAGTGGTTGAGCATTTGCCTTTGGCTCAGGTCTTCATCTGGGGGTCTTGGGATTGAGTCCTAAATCAGGCTACCCGCAGGGAGCTTGCTTCACACTCTGCCTATGTCTCTGTCTCTGTCTCTGTCTTTCTCTCTCAAGAGATCAAGATTACCTTGATCTCAAAATCAGATAAAGGCCCCACCACAAAAGGAGAATTACAGGCCAATGTCCCTGATGAACATGGATGCAAAAATTCTCACCAAGACACTAGCCAATAGGATCAACAGTACATTACGAGAATTATTCATCACAACCCTAGGATGCAAGGGTGGTTCAACATTCATAAAACAATCAATGTGATAGATGACATCAATAAAAAAAAAAGACAAGAACCATATGATCCTCTCAGGAGGTACAAAGAAAGCATTTGACAAAATGCAACATGCATTCCTGATTAAAACTTTTCAAAGTGTAGGGTTAGAGGGAAAATTTCCCAGTATGATAAAAGCCATTTCTGAAAAGTCATCAGCGAATGTCATTCTTAAGAGAGAAAAACTGAGAGCATTTCCCTTAAGATCAGGAACACTCCAGGGACGTCCATTCTCACCCCTGTGTTCCTAGCCTCAACAATTAGAAAACAAAAAGAAATAAAAGGCATTCAAATCGGCCAAGAAGTCAAACTCTCCCTCTTCACAGATGACATGATACTTTATGTGGAGAACCCAAAAGACTCCACCTCAAGATTACTAGAACTCATACAGTAATTCAGCAATGTGGCAGGATACAAAATCAATGCCCAGAAATCAGTGGCATTTCTAAACACTAACAATGAGACAGAAGAAAGAGAAATTAAGGAATCAATCCCATTTACAATTGCACTCAAAACCATAAGATACCTAGGAATAAGCCTAGCCAAAGAAGTAAAGGATCTGTATGCTAAAAATTATAAAACAATTATGAAAGAAATCGAGGAAGACGCAAGATGGAAAAATATCCCATGCTTCCAATCCATATTGGAAGAATAAATATGGTGGAAATGCCTATGCTACCCAGGGCAATTTACATGTTCCATGCAATTCCTATCAAAATACCATTGACATTTTCACAGAGGTGGAACAAATAATAATAATAATAATAATAATAATAATAATCGTAAAGTTTGTATGGAACCAGAAAAGACTCCGAATAGCCAGAGGAATGTTGAAAAAGAAAACCAAACTGAGGGCATCACAATGCCGGATTTCAAGCTGTATTACAAAGCTGTGATCATCAAGATGGTGTGGTACTGGCACAAAAACAGACACATAGATCAATGGAACAGAAGAGAGAACCCAGAAATGGACCCTCAACTCTATGGTCAACTAATCTTCAACAAAGCAGGAAAGAATATCCACTGGAAAAAAGGACAGTCTCTTCAATAAACAGTGCTGGGAAAATTGGACATCCACATGCAGAAGAATGAAACTAGACCATTCTCTTACACCATACACAAAAATAAACTCTAAATGGATGAAAAGCCTAACTACAACAGGAATCCATCAAAATCTTAGAGGAGAACAGAGGCAGCAACCTCTCCAACTTCAGTCATAGTAACTTTTTGTGAGACAAGTTTGTAAAGGCAAGGGAAACAAAAGCAAAAACGAACTATTGGGACTTCATCAAGATAAAAAGCTTCTGCACAGCAAAGGAAACAGTCAACAAAACTAAAATTCAACCTACTGAATGGGAGAAGATATTTGCAAATGACATATCAGATAAAAGGTTGGTATCCAAAATGTATAAAGAAGTTATCAAGGTCAACACCCAAAGAACAAGCAATCCAGTCATGAAATGGGCATAAGATATGGACAGATATTTCTCCAAAAAAGACATGGAAATGGCGACCAGATCCATAAATTATGCTCTACATCACTCAGCATCAGGGAAATACAAATCAAAACAAAATAAGATAGCACCTCACATCAATCAGAATGACTAAAATTAACAAGACAGAAAACAATAGTTGTGGGTAAGTATGCAGAGATGGGAACCCTCGTGCACTGTTTGTGGGAGTGCAAGCTGGTACAGCCACTCTGGAGGTTCCTCAAAAAGTTGAAAATAGAGCTACCCTATGACCCACTAATTGCACAACTGAGTATTTACACCAAAGATACAAATGTAGTGCTCCATAGGAACACCTGCACCGCAATGTTTATAGCAGCAATGATGGACAAAGCCTAGATGTCCATCGACAGATAAATGGATAATGAATATGTTATATATGTACAATGGAATACTCAGACATCAAAAAAATCAAATCTTGCCATTTGCAACGATGTGAATAGAAGTACAGGGTATTAGAGTGAAATAAGTCAATCAGAGAAAAACAATTATCATGTGAAATCACTCACTCATATATGGAATTTAAGAAACAAAACAATCATAGAGGGAGAGAGGAAAAAATAAAACAAGATGAAATCAGAAGAGGAGGCAAACCAAAGGATACTCTTAATAGTAGAAAAAAATTGAGTATTGATGGAGGGGAGAGGGGTAACTGGCTGGTGGACATTAAGGAGGGCATGTAATGTAATGAGCACGGGTGTTATATAAGACTGATGAATCACTGACTTCTTTTTTTTGGATAAATTAATTTTTATTGGTATTCAATTTACCAACATACAGAATAACACCCAGTGCTCATCCCGTCAAATGTCCCCCTCAAAGCCCGTCACCCATTCACCCCCACACCCCACCCTCCTCCCCTTCCACCACCGCTAGTATATTTCCCAGAGTTAGGAGTCTTTATGTTCTGTCTCCCTTTCTGATATTTCCCACACATTTCTTCTCCCTTCCCTTATATTCCCTTTCAATATTATTTATATTCCCCAAATAAATGACAACATACACTGTTTGTCCTTCTCCGATTGACTTACTTCATTCAGCAAAATACCCTCCAGTTCCATCCATGTTGAAGCAAATGGTGGGTATTTGTCGTTTCTAATGGCTGAGTAATATTCCATTGTATACATAGACCACGTCTTCTTTATCCATTCATCTTTCGATGGACACCGAGGCTCCTTCCACAGTTTGGCTATTGTGGACATTGCTGCTATAAACATCGGGGGCAGGTGTCCAGGCGTTTCATTGCATCTGAATCTTTGGGGTAAATCCCCAGCAGTGCAATTGCTGGGTCGTAGGGCAGGTCTATTTTTAACTCTTTGAGGAACCTCCACACAGTTTTCCAGAGTGGCTGCACCAGTTCACATTCCCACCAACAGTGTAAGAGGGGTCCCTTTTCTCCGCATCCTCTCCAATATTTGTGGTTTCCTGCCTTGTTAATTTTCCCCATTCTCACTAGTGTGAGGTGGTATCTCATTGTGGTTTTGATTTGTATTTCCCTGATGGCAAGTGATGCAGAGCATTTTCTCATGTGCATGTTGGCCATGTCTATGTCTTCCTCTGTGAGATTTCTCTTCATGTCTTTTACCCATTTCATGATTGGATTGTTTGTTTCTTTGCTGTTGAGTTTAATAAATTCTTTATAGATCTTGGAAACTAGCCCTTATCTGATAAGTCATTTGCAAATATCTTCTCCCATTCTGTAGGTTGTCTTTTAGTTTTGTTGACTGTATCCTTTGCTGTGCAAAAGCTTCTTATCTTGATGAAGTCCCAATAGTTCATTTTTGCTTCTGTTTCTTTTGCTTTCGTTGGATGTATCTTGCAAAAAGTTACTGTGGCCGAGTTCAAAAAGGGTGATACCTGTGTTCTCCTCTAGGATTTTGATGGAATCTTGTCTCACATTTAGATCTTTCATCCATTTTGAGTTTATCTTTGTGTATGGTGCAAGAGAGTGGTCTAGTTTCATTCTTCTGCATGTGGATGTCCAATTTTCCCAGCACCTTTATTGGAGACTTTCTTCCAATGAATAGTCTTTCCTCCTTTATCGAATATTAGTTGATCATAAAGTTCAGGGTCCACTTCTGGGTTCTCTATTCTGTTCCATTGATCTATGTGTCTGTTTTTGTGCCAGTACCACACTGTCTTGATGACCACAGCTTTGTAGTACAACCTGAAATCTGGCATTCTGATGCCCCCAGCTATGGTTTTCTTTTTTAAAATTCCCCTGGCTATTCGGGGTCTTTTCTGATTCCACACAAATCTTTTTTTTTAATTTTTATTTATTTATGATACTCAGAGAGAGAGAGACAGAGAAAGAGAGAGGCAGAGACACAGGCAGAGGGAGAAGCAGGCTCCATGCACCGGGAGCCCGACATGGGATTCGATCCCGGGTCTCCAGGATTGCGCCCTGGGCCAAAGGCAGGGCCAAACTGCTGTGCCACCGAGGGATCCCCACACAAATCTTAAAATAATTTGTTCTACCTCTCTGAAGAAAGTCCATGGTATCTTGATAGGGATTGCATTAAACGTGTCAATTACCCTGGGTAACATTGACATTTTCACAATATTAATTCTGCCAAAACATGAGCATGGAATATTTTCCCATCTCTTTGTGTCTTCCTCAATTTCTTTCAGAAGTGTTCTATAGTTTTTAGGGTATAGATCCTTTACCTCTTTGGTTAGGTTTATTCCTAGGTATCTTATGCTTTGGTGCAATTGTAAATGGGATTGACTCCTTAATTTCTCTTTCTTCAGTCTCATTGTTAGTGTATAGAAATGCCACTGATTTCTGGGCATTGATTTTGTATCCTGCCACGCTACCAAATTGCTGTAGGAGTTCAAGCAATCTTGGGGTGGAGGCTTTTGGGTTTTCTATGTAGAGTATCATGTCATCGGCGAAGAGGGAGAGTTTGACTTCTTCTTTGCCAATTTGAATGCCTTTGCTGTCCTTTTGTTGTCTGATTGCTGAGGCTAGGACTTCCAGTACTATGTTGAATAGCAGTGGTGAGAGTGGACATCCCTGTCTTGTTCCTGATCTTAGGGGAAAGGCTCCCAGTGCTTCCCCATTGAGAATGATATTTGCTGTGGGCTTTTCGTAGATGGCTTTTAAGATGTCGAGGAAAGTTCCCTCTATCCCTACGCTCTGAAGAGTTGTGATCAGGAATGGATGCTGTATTTTGTCAAATGCTTTCTCTGCATCGAATGAGAGGATCATATGGTTCTTGGTTTTTCTCTTGCTGATATGATGAATCACTTTGTTTTACGAGTGCTGAACCAGCCTTGTGTCCGGGAGATAAATCCTACTTGGTCATGGTGAATAATTTTCTTAAAGTACTGTTGGATCCTATTGGCTAGTATCTTGTTGAGAATTTTGTATCCATGTTCATCAGGGATATTGGTCTGTAATTCTCCTTTTTGGTGGGGTCTTTGTCTGGTTTTGGAATTAAGGTGATGCTGGCCTCATAGAACGAATTTGGAAGTACTCCATCTCTTTCTATCTTTCCAAACAGCTTTAGTAGAATAGGTAGGGTTTCCTCTTTAAACGTTTGATAGAATTCCCCTGGGAAGCCATCTGGCCTTCGACTCCTGTGTCTTGGGAGGTTTTTGATGACTGCTTCAATTTCCTCCCTGGTTATTGGCCTGTTCAGGTTGTATTTCTTCCTGTTCCAGTTTTGGTAGCTTGTGGCTTTCCAGGAATGCTCCATTTCTTCTAGATTGCCTAAATATTGGCGTGGAGCTGTTCATAATATGTTTTTAAAATCGTTTGTATTTCCTTGGTGTTGGTAGCGATCTCTCCTTTATCATTCATGATTTTATTAATTTGAGTCTTTTCTCTCTTCTTTTTAATAAGGTTGGCTAATGGTTTATCTATCTTATTAATTCTTTCAAAGAACCAACTCCTGGTTCTATTGATCTGTTCCAAAGTTCTTCTGGTCTCGATTTCGTTGAGTTCTGCTACAATTTAATTAACTCTCTTCTTCTGCTGGGCGTAGGGTCCATTTGCTGTTTTTTCTCTAGCTCCTTTATGTGTAAGGTTAGCTTTTGTATTTGAATTCTTTGCAGTTTTTGAATGGATGCTTGTATTGCGATGTATTTCCCCCTCAGGACTGCTTTTACTGCATCCCAAAGATTTTGAATGGTTGTATCTTCATTCTCATTAGTTTCCATGAATCATTTTATTTTATTTTTTTTTATGTATTCTTTCAGTCCATTTATTTCTCAAACAGAACCTGAACACAGGATATGTAGCAGACATAGTCTACTCAGGATCTTTTCAATCTTTTTTTTTTTCTTATTTAGATAGTTTATTTTTATTTTTATCTATTTTTTTTATTTTTTATTTTTATTTTTTTTAATAAATTAATTTTTATTGGTGTTCAATTTACCAACATACAGAATAACACCCAGTGCTCATCCCGTCAAGTGTCCCCCTCCGTGCCCGTCACCCATTCACCCCCACCCCCCGCCCTCCTCCCCTTCCACCACCCCTAGTTCATTTCCCAGAGTTAGAAGTCTTTATGTTCTGTCTCCCTTTCTGATATCTCCCACACATTTCTTCTCCCTTCCCTTATATTCCCCTTCACTATTATTCATATTCCCCAAATGAGTGAGAACATACACTGTTTGTCCTTCTCCGATTGACTTACTTCACTCAGCATAATACCCTCCAGTTCCATCCACGTTGAAGCAAATGGTGGGTATTTGTCGTTTCTAATGGCTGAGTAATATTCCATTGTATACATAAACCACATCTTCTTTATCCATTCATCTTTTGATGGGCACCGAGGCTCCTTCCACAGTTTGGCTATTGTGGACATGGCTGCTAGAAACATCGGGGTGCAGGTGCCCCGGCGTTTCATTGCATCTGAATCTTCGGGGTAAATCCCTAACAGTGCAACTGCTGGGTCGTAGGGCAGGTCTATTTTTAATTCTTTGAGGAACCTCCACACAGTTTTCCAGAGTGGCTGCACCAGTTCACATTCCCACCAACAGTGTAAGAGGGGTCCCTTTTCTCCGCATCCTCTCCAACATTTGTTGTTTCCTGCCTTATTAATTTTCCCCATTCTCACTGGTGTGAGGTGGTATCTCATTATGGTTTTGATTTGTATTTCCCTGATGGCAAGTGATGCGGAGCATTTTCTCATGTGCATGTTGGCCATGTCTATGTCTTCCTCTGTGAGATTTCTCTTCATGTCCTTTGCCCATTTCATGATTGGATTGTTTGTTTCTTTGCTGTTGAGTTTAATAAGTTCTTTATAGATTTTGGAAACTAGCCCTTTATCTGATATGTTATTTGCAAATATCTTCTCCCATTCTGTAGGTTGTCTTTGAGTTTTGTTAACTGTATCCTTTGCTGTGCAAAAGCTTCTTATCTTGATGCAGTCCCAATAGTTCATTTTTGCTTTTGTTTCTTTTGTTTTCGTGGATGTATCTTGCAAGAAGTTACTGTGGCCAAGTTCAAAAAGGGTGTTGCCTGTGTTCTCCTCTAGGATTTTGATGGAGTCTTGTCTCACATTTAAATCTTTCATCCATTTTGAGTTTATCTTTGTGTATGGTGCAAGAGAGTGGTCTAGTTTCATTCTTCTGCATGTGGATGACCAATTTTCCCAGCACCATTTATTGAAGAGACTGTCTTTCTTCCAGTGGATCGTCTTTCCTCCTTTGTCGAATATTAGTTGACCATAAAGTTCAGGGTCCATTTCTGGGTTCTCTATTCTGTTCCATTGGTCTATGTGTCTGTTTTTGTGCCAGTACCACACTGTCTTGATGACCACAGCTTTGTAGTACAACCTGAAATCTGGCATTGTGATGCCCCCAGCTATGGTTTTCTTTTTTAAAATTCCCCTGGCTATTGGGGGTCTTTTCTGATTCCACACAAATCTTAAAATAATTTGTTCTAAGTCTCTGAAGAAAGTCCATGGTATTTTGATAGGGATTGCATTGAACGTGTAAATTGCCCTGGGTAGCATTGACATTTTCACAATATTAATTCTGCCAATCCATGAGCATGGAATATTTTTCCATCTCTTTGTGTCTTCCTCAATTTCTTTCAGAAGTGTTCTATAGTTTTTAGGGTATAGATCCTTTACCTCTTTGGTTAGGTTTATTCCTAGGTATCTTATGCTTTTGGGTGCAATTGTAAATGGGATTGACTCCTTAATTTCTCTTTCTTCAGTCTCATTGTTAGTGTATAGGAATGCCATTGATTTCTGGGCATTGATTTTGTATCCTGCCACGCTACCAAATTGCTGTATGAGTTCTAGCAATCTTGGGGTGGAGGCTTTTGGGTTTTCTATGTAGAGTATCATGTCATCGGCGAAGAGGGAGAGTTTCACTTCTTCTTTGCCAATTTGAATGCCTTTAATGTCTTTTTGTTGTCTGATTGCTGAGGCTAGGACTTCCAGTACTATGTTGAATAGCAGTGGTGAGAGTGGACATCCCTGTCTTGTTCCTGATCTTAGGGGAAAGGCTCCCAGTGCTTCCCCATTGAGAATGATATTTGCTGTGGGCTTTTCGTAGATGGCTTTCAAGATATCGAGGAAAGTTCCCTCTATCCCTACACTCTGAAGAGTTGTGATCAGGAATGGATGCTGTATTTTGTCAAATGCTTTCTCTGCATCTAATGAGAGGATCATATGGTTCTTGGTTTTTCTCTTGCTGATATGATGGATCACTTTGATTGTTTTACGAGTGTTGAACCAGCCTTGTGTCCCGGGGATAAATCCTACTTGGTCATGGTGAATAATTTTCTTAATGTGTTGTTGGATCCTATTGGCTAGTATCTTGTTGAGAATTTTTGCATCCATGTTCATCAGGGATATTGGCCTGTAATTCTCCTTTTTGGTGGGGTCTTTGTCTGGTTTTGGAATTAAGGTGATGCTGGCCTCATAGAACGAATTTGGAAGTACTCCATCTCTTTCTATCTTTCCAAACAGCTTTAGTAGAATAGGTATGATTTCTTCTTTAAACGTTTGATAGAATTCCCCTGGGAAGCCATCTGGCCCTGGACTCTTGTGTCTTTGGAGGTTTTTGATGACTTCTTCAATTTCCTCCCTGGTTATTGGCCTGTTCAGGTTTTCTATTTCTTCCTGCTCCAGTTTTGGTAGTTTGTGGCTTTCCAGGAATAGGTCCATTTCTTCTAGATTGCCTAATTTATTGGCGTAGAGCTGTTCGTAATATGTTTTTAAAATCGTTTGTATTTCCTTGGTGTTGGTAGTGATCTCTCCTTTCTCATTCATGATTTTATTAATTTGAGTCTTCTCTCTCTTCTTTTTAATAAGGTTGGCTAATGGTTTATCTATCTTATTAATTCTTTCAAAGAACCAACTCCTGGTTCTATTGATCTGTTCCACAGTTCTTCTGGTCTCAATTTCGTTGATTTCTGCTCAAATTTTAATTAACTCTCTTCTTCTGCTGGGCGTCGGGTCGATTTGCTGCTTCTTCTCTAGCTCCTTTATGTGTAAGGTTAGCTTTTGTATTTGAGTTCTTTCCAGTTTTTGAATGGATGCTTGTATTGCGATGTATTTCCCCCTCAGGACTGCTTTTGCTGCATCCCAAAGATTTTGAACAGTTGTATCTTCATTCTCATTAGTTTCCATGAATCTTTTTAATTCTTCCTTAATTTCCTGGTTGACCCTTTTATCTTTTAGCAGGATGGTCCTTAACCTCCACGTGTTTGAGGTCCTTCCAAACTTCTTCTTGTGATTGAGTTCTAATTTCAAGGCGTTATGGTCTGAGAATATGCAGGGGACGATCCCAATCTTTTGGTATCGGTTCAGACCCGATTTGTGACCCAGTATGTGGTCTATTCTGGAAAAAGTTCCATGTGCACTTGAGAAGAATGTGTATTCAGTTGAGTTTGGATGTAAAGTTCTGTAGATATCTGTGAAATCTATCTGGTCCAGTGTATCATTTAAAGCTCTCGTTTCTTTGGAGATGTTGTGCTTAGAAGACCTATTGAGGGTAGAAAGAGCCTGATTGAAGTCACCAAGTATAAGTAGTTTATTATCTAAGTATTTCTTCACACATAGACATGGCCAACATGCACATGAGAAAATGCTCTGCATCACTTGCCATCAGGGAAATACAAATCAAAACCACAATGAGATACCACCTCACACCAGTGAGAATGGGGAAAATTAATAAGGCAGGAAACAACAAATGTTGGAGAGGATGCGGAGAAAAGGGACCCCTCTTACACTGTTGGTGGGAATGTGAACTGGTGCAGCCACTCTGGAAAACTGTGTGGAGGTTCCTCAAAGAATTAAAAATAGACCTGCCCTACGACCCAGCAATTGCACTGTTAGGGATTTACCCCAAAGATTCAGATGCAATGAAACGCTCGGGCACCTGCACCCCGATGTTTCTAGCAGCCATGTCCACAATAGCCAAACTGTGGAAGGAGCCTCGGTGCCCATCGAAAGATGAATGGATAAAGAAGATGTGGTTTATGTATACAATGGAATATTACTCAGCCATTAGAAACGACAAATACCCACCATTTGCTTCAACGTGGATGGAACTGGAGGGTATTATGCTGAGTGAAGTAAGTCAATCGGAGAAGGACAAACAGTGTATGTTCTCATTCATTTGGGCAATATGAATAATAGTGAAGGGGAATATAAGGGAAGGGAGAAGAAATGTGTGGGAGATATCAGAAAGGGACACAGAACATAAAGACTCCTAACTCTGGGAAATGAACTAGGGGTGGTGGAAGGGGAGGAGGGCGGGGGGTGGGGGTGGATGGGTGACGGGCACGGAGGGGGACTCTTGACGGGATGAGCACTGCGTGTTATTCTGTATGTTGGTAAATTGAACACCAATAAAAATTAATTTATAAAAAAAATAAGTATTTCTTCACTTTGGTTAATAATTCGTCTAAGTATTTGGCAGCTCCCACATTCGGGGCATATATATTGAGGATTGTTAAGTCCTCTTGCTGGATAGATCCTTTAAGTATGATATAGTGTCCCTCTTCGTCTCTCACTACTGTCTTTGGGGTAAATTTTAGTTTATCTGATATAAGGATGGCTACCCCTGCTTTCTTTTGAGGACCATTTGAATGGTAAATGGTTCTCCAACCTTTTATTTTCAGGTTGTAGGTGTCCTTCTGTCTAAAATGAGTCTGTTGTAGACAGCAAATAGATGGGTCCTGCTTTTTTATCCAGTCTGAAACCCTGTGCCTTTTGATGGGGTCATTAAGCCCGTTCACGTTCAGAGTTACTATTGACAGATATGAGTTTAGTGTCATCATGATATCTATTCAGTCCTTGTTTTTGTGGATTGTTCCACTGAACTTCTTCTTAAAGGGGAATTTTAAGAGTCCCCCTTAAAATTTCTTGCAGAGCTGGTTTGGAGGTCACATATTCTTTCAGTTCCTGCCTATCTTGGAAGCTCTTTATCTCTCCTTCCATTCTGAATGAGAGCCTTGCTGGATACAGTATTCTTGGTTGCATGTTCTTCTCATTTAGGACCCTGAATATATCCTGCCAGCCCTTTCTGGCCTGCCACGTCTCTGTGGAGAGGTCTGCTGTTACCCTAATACTCCTCCCCATAAAAGTCAGGGACTCCTTGTCTCTTGCTGCTTTAAGGATCTTCTCTTTATCTTTGGAATTTGCAAGCTTCACTATTAGATGTCGAGGTGTTGAACGGTTTCTATTGATTTTAGGGGGGGATCTCTCTATTTCCTGGATCTGAATGCCTGTTTCCCTTCCCAGATTAGGAAAGTTCTCAGCTAGGATTTGTTCAAATACATATTCTGGCCCTCTGTCCCTTTCGGCGCCCTCAGGAACCCCAATTAAACATAGGTTTTTCTTCCTCAGGGTGTCGTTTATTTCCCTTAATCTGTCTTCATGGTCTTTAATTGTCTGTCTCTTTTTTACTCAGTTTCCCTCTTTGCCATCAACTTGTCTTCTATGTCACTCACTCGTTCTTCCACCTCGTTAACCCTCGTCGTTAGGACTTCTAGTTTGGATTGCATCTCATTCAATTGATTTTTAATTTCTGCCTGATTGAATCTAAATTCTGCAGTCTTGAAGTCTCATGAGTCCTTTACGCTTTTTTCTAGGGCCACCAGTAGCTGTATAATAGTGCTTCTGAATTGGCTTCCTGACATTGAATTGTAATCCAGATTTTGTAACTCTGTGGGAGAGAGGACTGTTTCTGATTCTTTCTTTTGAGGTGAAGGTTTTCCTTCCAGTCATTTTGCTCAGTGCAGAGTGGCCAAAAACAAGTTTATTGGGAAAAGGAGAAAGAGAGAGAGAAGGAAAGAAAAGAGAAAAAGAAAAAAGAAAAAGAAGAAAAATCGGAAAAAGAAGAAAAAGAGAAAGAAAAGAAAGAAAGGTGTAAAAAAGGGGTGGGGGAAGCAATCAGAAATCAAAAAGAAAAAAAAAAACAAAAAACACGGGGGAGTATCTTATGATTCTGTATACTTTAAGTCCCTTGGTTTCCTCTGGAAGTGATCTGTCTAGCTGGTCTTCTGGTGGAGGGGCCTCTTGTGCTGATTTTCAGGTGTTAGCACTTGGGGGAGCTGCTCTGCCCCTGCCTGGTGCAGGGCTCAGTGGGGGTTGTTTACCCCGTGAGGCCCCAGGAGGAACAGCCACAGGGGCTATGGCAGCTCTGGAAATTTGGATTCATCTCCCGCAGTAACTCCGGAATTCTCCGTCTGCAGGGCCTGGAGGTTCCGGGGCGGGGCCGCTGATCTGCTCAGCTCCGGGCAGGAGCGTCCTTGCTGTCCTGGGCCCTCCTGGCCTCTGCCTGTCCCGGGGGAAGGCCAGATCCTGGGCTGTGTCCCGGCGCCCTGTGCTCCGGGGCCTGCGCTGTTGGATTCACGCTCCGGCCGCGCAGCCCCCTCCGTGGAGCCGCCGCCCGAGCCCCTCCGAGCTGCCTCGGGTCCTGCCGTGCGCGCTACAGCCCTTAGGGAGCTCGGTGCACTCTCCCCGGGGCTCAGGTGTCTGTTAGTGTCCCAGGGAACCCAAGGGCATCCCCGCCCTCCTGGGTCCTGCTCCAACTCCCTGCGAGCCCCTTTCCGCCGCCCGGGAAGGTTGGTGCAGCTCCTGCTTCTCCGGGACGGGGCTCTCCTGTCCTGGGGACACTCGCCCCGGCCTCAGCCCGGCTCCTCGCGGGGTCCCTCCCCCTTGGAGGCCTTTTGTTTCTTTATTTCTTTCTTCCCCGTCTTCCTACCTTGATAGAAGCGCGAACTCTTCTCACTGTAGCATTCCAGCTGGTCTCTCTTTAAATCTCAGGCCGAATTCGTAGATTTTCAGGATGATTTGAAGGTTATCTAGGTAATTTGTGGGGACAGGTGATTTGGGGACCCTACTCTTCCGCCATCTTGCCCCTCCTCCCGGAATCAGGCTATTTTTTGATTGTCTGTTTATGGTTTGTTGTTGTTGTTGTTGTTGCTGCTGCTGCTGTTTCTTTTCCCTTTCTCTCTCTCCTTCTCTCTCTCTTGGATCAGGCTTTTTTCCTTCTTTTCTTTTTCCAGGCTTATTTCAACAAATAAAGCACACCTAGTTAAAATTCCAAAAACTCCACAGTGCAAGCAAGGGGAAACACTGCAGAGTATTGACCAGTGGGAAATAACAGCCAAAATGCAACAGCAGAGTGCTTGCAGCATACACCAGAAATTCCTAAAGTACCAGGCCCTGGACAGTGTATTACACCATTCCCCCTTATTAAAAAGTTTGATTGATTTATTTGAGAGAGAGAGAGGAGGGAGAGACAAAAGGAGAGAGAAAATCTTGAACACACTCCCCACTGGGAGCCCAACATGTGGCTCAATCCCATGATCTTGAAATCATGATCTGAGCAGATATCAAGAGTCAGACACTTAACAGACTGAGCCACCCAGATACTCGAACCCCATTTTAATATAGTATTACTCTCAGATGCAGGTAACAAGTTTCCATGACAAGCAAAAGACAGAAATTTAGCCAAAATGACAAGATGGAAGAACTCTCCCTCAAATGAAAGTTCAAGAAGAAATCACAGCCAGGGACTTGCTGAAAACATATATAAGCAACATATCTGAACAAGAATTCAGATCAACAGTCATGAGACTACTAGCTGGGCTTGAAAAACGTTCATTTCAATAAATTATAACTGAAAACGTCCTTAATCTGGAAAAGGAAACAGGCATTCAAGTCCAAGAGGCACAGAAAACTCCTCTCAAAACCAATAAAAAGAGATCAACACCATTACATATCATAGTGAAAATTGCAAAATACAAAGATAAAGAGAGGGTTCTGTAAGCAGCTAGGGACAAAAGGTCCTTAACTTACAAGGGTAGGAGTTAGATGGTGGAGCATAAGTTTACCCATCCATTTATTCATCCTTTGAATACAACCAGTTATCAAATCATTCTGAATACCTGATAAATCAGAGGCTTCAGAAAAATGTTGCAAGTCTACAAGTAGAAAAGTGATCACCGTTTGGAAGGCAGGAGGTTCAGAGACTTGAATCCAGTGTGGTACAGCTGAGGATACAGTGGTGGGGAGGGGGACTGCTTAAGGAGGCTACCACAAAGTATTATAATCAATGGAGCACAAAATCAGAACTTTTAGAGGTCTGCTACAATGGGAGAGATGACTGGCTTAAAGGTGCTCGAGTGGTGAAATCCCAGGTATGACAGCATGGTCTCAGGATTCCCTGGGTCCCAGAAAGAAGAGGGTGATGCCTAAGTGCATCACAGTTCTCAAGCATAGGATCATAGAAGCCAGCTGAGAACAGCAAGTCTAGGTGCCTGCTTTCTGCTCCATGTTGCCATAAATTGTGAACTGCTGCACGGTCACATGACTGTTTTACATGGATGGCTCCAGCAAAAGGCAGAAGCATGGCAAGAACCTCCCCAGAAGGAACAGTGCAGGACTTGCCAGAAGAGTCTCTAAAACTTGGACTTTTGAACCTCAGTGGCATGCCTGAGATAAAAATGCTCAGACACATGCAGGGTGAACAGAGTTCTGATGGCAACTGGGGAGACAAGAGTTATTGACTGGTCTTCTGTGAGGGTTCACTGAACAGTGGGCAGTGCAAATTTTCAACTCCAGGGATAGAAAGCAGGTGCCACTAGATTCATCTCACCTATCAGTGCTGAAAGCCTTCAGGGAGCAAAATATCACTATCTAGTCGTATCTGGAGCTGCCTACACCAAGTCATGCCTCCCTGCAACCTGGAGGTGCACTTCCACCCAAGAATCAGCACAACAGGCCCTTCTCCTAGCAGACCAGCACAAACAACTCACTTCCAGTGAGTTTACTGATCATAGAGGCTTGCAAACATTCAGCTCTAGGGAGAAACAGCATCTAGCATTCTTTGGATTTTTATTCTTTAGTCATTTATTATTTCAGTTATTTTCTTATTTCATCCATTTTTTATTCTTTTTTTAATTTTTATTTTATATATACTTTATAAATTATTACTATTTTATCTCCTTTCATTGTTCTTTCTTTATATATAGATGTAGATATAGTTTTCTTTCTTATTTTGGGATTCAGTTTTTCTTTTAATTTTTTTATTCAAATCCAATTTAATTAACATACACTGTATTATTAGTTTCAGAGGTAGAATTCAGTGGTTCATCAGTTCATACAAAACCCAGTGTTCATTACTTCAAGTGCCCTCCTTAATGCTCATCACCCAATTACACTATCTTGCCACCCACTTCCCCTCTAGCAACCCTTGGTTTGTTTCCTATAGTTAAGAGTCTCTTATGGTTTGCCTCCCTTTCTGTCTTCCTATTATTTTATTTTTCTTTCATTTCCACTGTATTCATCTGCTTTGTTCTTAAATTCCACTATGACTGAAAACATATGGTATTTGTCTCTCTCTGACTTATTTCGCTTATCATAATATCCTCTGGTTCCATCATATCCATTGCAAATGGAAAGATTTCATTCTTTTCAATGGCTGAGCAATATTATATCTATCTATCTATCTATCTATATATCTATCTATATCTTCTTTATGATATCCAGTTTTGTTTAACAAGCAGACCAAGACATACCCAAGGATCCAGCTTTTTCTATGTGTTTTTTGTTGTTCTTCTTCTTCTTGTTTTAGTTGTTGTTTTTTTCTCTCCTTTTTTAATTTCTGGACAAACTGAGAATATGGAGAAATTCACCTCAAAAGAAAGAATAGGACGTAGTACTCACTGCCAGGGATTTAATCAATACAGATATAAGTAAGATGTCTGAATAATAATTTAAACCAATGATTATACAGATATTAGCTGGGCTTGGGAAAAAAAGCATAAAAGACACTAGAGAATCCCTTACTATAGAGCTAAGAGAATGAAAATCTAGTCAGGCCAAAATTTAAAATGCTATAATTGAGATGCAGTCTCAAGTGGAGGCCATAAAATGAATGAAG
Organism: Nyctereutes procyonoides; assembly: GCF_905146905.1. Taxonomy (NCBI): domain Eukaryota; kingdom Metazoa; phylum Chordata; class Mammalia; order Carnivora; family Canidae; genus Nyctereutes; species Nyctereutes procyonoides. The sequence goes on along the minus strand of NW_026575047.1, from coordinate 60,365,513 downwards.
CAGAAGAATGAATCACTGACATAGAAGATAAAAATATGGAAAATAATGCTGAAAAGAAGGAAAGAAAACTATTAGATCATGAGGGTAGATGTGGGAACTCAGTGAATCCATAAAGCAAAACTATATCCATATTATAGGAGTCCCAGAAAAAATAGAGTGGAGGAACGAGGGCAGAAATTTTACTTAAACAAATTATATAGCTGAGAACTTACCTAATCTGGAAAAGGAGACAAGCATTCAAGTCCAAAAAGCACAGTGAACTCCCCTAAAAATTAACAACATATAATAGTGAAACTTGGATGCCACAACATTTAATAGTGAAACTTGGAAATCACAAAGATAAAGAGAAAATTCAGAAAGAAGGTTAATACAAGAGGTCCTTAACCTACAAGGGTTAAGGCTTAACCCCTACAAGGGTTAACCTGTAAGGCTGGTGGCAGGCCAGTCCACAGAGGCCTGGAAGGCCAGAGAAGACTAGCATGATATAGTCAATGTGCTAAATGAGAAAATTATACAGCCAAGAATATTTTATCTAGTAAGTCTGTCATTCAGAATAGGAGAGATAAAGAGTTTCCAGGACAAACAAAAAATAAAGATATTCCTGAACACTAACCCAGCCCTGCAAGAAATATAAAAGGGGACCCTTTGAGCAGAAAGAGACAAAAAGGAGCAAAGACCAAAAGAGAGACAATCTCTAGGAACAATGAATTTACAGGTAATACAATGGCAGTAAGTTCATATCTTTTATTAATTACTCTGAATGTAAACGAACTCAATGTCCCAATTGGTATTAGAGGGTATTAGAATGGATTAAAAAAAAGACCCATCAATATGCTGCTTACAAAAGACTCATTTTAGATCCAATAACACCTCCAGATTGAAAGTGAGGGTTGGACAACCATCTACCTTGCTAATGGACATCAAAAGAAAGAATAGCCATCCTTAGACAAACTAGATTTCAAACCAAAGAGTGTAATAAGAAATAAAGAAGGACACTATTTCATAATAAAAGGGTCTATCCAGCAAGAAGATCAAAGAACTATAACTATTTGTGGCCCTAACTTGGGAGCACCCAAATATGTAAACCAACTAATAATAAGATTAAAGAAACACATTGATAATAATACAATAATACTCTGATAATCTTTTAACACCTTACTCATAACAATGGACAGATCGTCCAAACAGACCATCTAAGCAGATCTACAGGGAAACAAAGGCTTTGAATGACACATTAGACCAGAAGGCTTCACAGACATATTCAGTGCATTTCACTCTAAAGCAGCAGAAGCCACATTCTTCTCAAGTGCACATGAAACATTCTTCAGAATAGATCACAACTGGGTTACCTAATCAGGATTCAACTGATACAAAAAGATTGAGATCATACCACACATATTTTCAGACCACAGCACTATGAAACTTAAAGTCAACCTTAAGAAAAAATTTGGAAATACCACAAATATATGGAGGCTAAAGAACATCCTACTAAGGAATGAATGGGTTAACCAAGAAACTAAAGAAGAATTTTTAAAATACATGGAAGCAGATGAGAATGAAAACATAACAGTCCAAAACCTTTAGGAAGCAACAAAGACCATCCTAAGATGAAGTATGTAGTAATCCTGGTTTTCCTCAAGAAATAAGAAAGGTCTCAAATATACAACCTAATCTTACACTTAAAAGAGGTGAAAAAAGAACAGCAAATAAAACCTAAATCCAGCAGGAGAAGAGAAATAATAAAGATTAGAGCAGAAATCAATGATATAAAAACAAACAAAAAACAATAAGACAAAGCAATGAAACTAGGAGCTGGTTCTTTGAAGGAATTAACAAGATTGATAAACCCCTAGCCAAACTTATCAAAAATAAAAGAGAAAGGACCCAAGTAAATAAAATCATGAATAAAAGAATAGAAATCACAACCAACCCTGAAGAAAAAGAAACAATTTTGAGAGACTATTATGAGCAGTTATATACCAACAAATTAACAATCTGGAAGAAATGGACAAATTCCTAGAAACTTACAAACTAGCAAAATTGAAACAGTGCATTTCACCCTAAAAAAAGTATAAAACCTGAACAGACCCATAATCAGCAAATAAATTGAATCAGTACTCAACTATTTCCAAACAAACAAGAGTCCAGGGCCAAATGGCTTCCCACAGGAATTCTACCAAACTTGTAAAGAAGAATTAATACCTATTCTTTTGAAAATATTTTTTAAAATAGAAACGGAAAGAAAAATTCCAAAGTCATTCTCTGAGACCAGCATTACCTTGATCCCAAAACCAAAGAGTCCACCAACATGGAGAATTACAGACCAATATCTCTGATGAACTTAGATGCAAAAATTCTCACCAAGATACTAGTTAATTGGATCCAACAGTACATTAAAAGGATTATCCACCACAACCAAGTGGGATTTATTCCTGGGGCCACAGGGGTGGTTCGACATCTATAAATCAATCAATGTGATAACCGAAATTAATAAAAGAAAAGATAAAACCCATATAATCCTCTCAACAGATGCAGAAAAAGCATTTGACAAAATACAGCATTCTTTCTTGATAAAAATTTTATGTTGTGTGAATTTCAACCCAATTAAAAAAACTGATCCTAAATTTTAAAAAGTACTAATTCAAAATTTTAGAAAACTGCTCTATTAATTGATAGTTCTGATTTTTTTGTCATTAATATTTTCCAAGCATATTTATATTTAAGCTACATTATTCATTGTCTATACATCTCAAATTGAAATTTGACTTGTAACTACAGTCACAGAAATGCAACATTTCAGAAAGATTAATCTGGGAGTAGCATGCAGAATTAATGAAAAGGAGAGACAGAAATTTCATGTAGCTGATTATTCCAGTTATGGAGATTAGAATGAAGAAATAAAGACTTTGACGATGGTAGTGATATAGTCAAGGATCTTGAGAACAAGCTTCTATATACCCAGGGCATTCCCTGCTGGCTGTTACTGCTTTTCTGGCAGAGCAGAGCTGGAACAAGAAACAAGCCCAGACAAGTTCTAAGTGATCTGAGACAGGATGGTCACCAAATCTGACTTTCCTTTGATTTTTCCTCTCATTTTTTTTCAAGTTTGATCCAAATATTTGAAAAGCATTTACATATAGTAGAGAAATGGTTATGAAATAATACCAAACCAAAACATTGACAGTGATTAGCATTGGGTGATAGAATTATAGGCTATTTCTATTTTCTTCTTTATTTTTTTATAAATTTATTTTTTATTGGTGTTCAATTTGCCAACATATAGAATAACACCCAGTGCTCATCCCGTCAAATGCCCACCTCAGTGCCCGTCACCCAGTCACCCCCACCCCCCGCCCTCCTCCCCTTCCACCACCCCTAGTTCGTTTCCCAGAGTTAGGAGTCTCTCATGTTCTGTCTCCCTTTCTGATATTTTCCTCTCATTTTAATGTTAAAAATCACACCCAAAGGTGGAGAGTTAACATGCAAATGAAACCTACAATTTATGAAGAAGCATGTTCTGTCAACTACAACTGTATGCCCAATTCCCTATATTCCCCACCCCTACATGCTTACACACCACTCCTTTCCCACCTCAGCCCCTTTAAAACTTTCTGTGGCTATTTTTGGAGGAGCGAGTCTGACACCTCTGTCCTGATTATGCCTCACCCCTTACCTGTAGCTGTTGCCCCAATAAAATTTGCCCGTGCCTTTCAACTTTGAGCTCAGCCTTTCTACTGTTGCTGAATCCAAGGTCCCAAGTCTGGGTATTTTAGTATGATGAGTTTTGATGTAAATAATTTATTTTGATGAAAATAATTTTGCAGATGTAATTAAAGTTCCTAGTTAGTTGACTGTAACTAAAGGAGAATATCTTTGTGGGCCTTAATCAGTGGGAGACCTGTAAAAGACGCTTAGACATTCTCTGACCTAGACTTTTTTTGTTAGTTTTGTATATAAAATTCAATTTGAGGGACGCCTGGGTGGCTCAGTGGTTGAGCGTCTGCCTTCAGCTCAGGGTGTGATCCCCGAGTCCCAGGATCGAGTCCCACATCAAGCTCCCTGCATGGAGCCTGCTTCTCCTCCCTCTGCCTGTGTCTCTGCCTCTCTCTGTGTCTCTCATGAATAAATAAATAAAATATTTAAAATAAATAAATAATAAAATAAAATTTGATTAACATATAGTGTATTATTAGTTTCAGAATTAGAGTTTAGTGATTCATCACTTGCATATAACACCCAGGGTCATTACATCAAGTACCCTCCTTAATGCCCATCACCTAGTTACCCCATCACCCACCCACCTCCCCCACAGCAACCCTCAGTTTGTTCCCTATAGTTATGAGTTTCTTGAGGCTTGTCTCTATCTGATTTCATCTTATTTTATTTTCCCTTCCCCTGTGTCTGAACTAGACTCTTAGCATGTAGCTCTGCACTTGTTCTCCCTTACTTAGCTGGCACTTCCTTTGCCAATTACCTGTGAACACCAAATTCAGCTTTTGTCTGCTTGTGATCATCTCTTTCTGACAGTATGTGAACAACAGCATTGGCCCGTGCCCAAGAATTCCCAGCTAACTTCCCATCCTGATGGCCTGTCCTACACATTTTGGACTTGTTTAGCTCCAGTCTGAACAATTAGGTAAGCAAATTCCTTGTAATGAATCTTTTAACCTAGGTGTTATATATGCACATATATCTCCTAGTGTTTCTGCCTTTCTGATTTAACTCTGATTGATACATGGCTCCAAAGAAACCGAATCTTAAGATTAAATTCTCTGAATTGTTTTCTGGGTTATCTGGAATTGGTTCTCTGGTTAGATTTTTTTAAAGAATTTATTTATTTATTCATGAGAGACACAGTGAGAGAGAGAGGCAGAGACATAGGCAGAGGGAGAAGCAGACTCCATGCAGGAAGCCTGATGCAGGATTCGATCCCGGATCCCGGGATAATGCCCTGAGCCAAAGGCAACCATTCAACCACTGAGCCACCCAGGTGATCCACTGGTTAGATTTAAAGGCACTAATAACCCTGATTATGACTCTGTAATCCATAGAATCATGTGGCAGGACAGTTACTCAAATTTCACTGCTGGATATCTATAATTGAATAACGTTAGGAGGTGAGTTTCTAGGTGCCCAAGTGCTTGTTAGAATATTTCAATAAAAATAAAGAATAAAATGGAGTTAAATGATTGCTCCTAACTGCACAGAGAAATTGAGGAAAGTAAAGCAAAGAATGAGCCAAAGGGACATCTGTAATAGTCCCCCCTGAGATAGTTGCGTTGAGAGGCACTGATGATCTTTGTCAGGACTTACACCCCCAAACTGCTCTTTCCATCTAAACCTATATACTAGACTCAAATCTCAGCAGAATTTGATTACAAATGGAGGATGAGGAGAGGAGTCAAGAATGTGTCCTCATTTAAAAAAGAAAAGAACAAGACCTCATTATATGGCTTCAGCAACTGGATGAAGAGTGGTACCCTTCCATGAGATGGTGATAAAAGTGGCTGAGCAGATTTGGAGCTTGGGAGGCAGAGGTTAAAACAGTTTTAAAGAATGTTTGAGTCCAGTGCCTGCAAGACAGAAATATACAAAAGTAAGTTTGACACAGGTCTGGCCAAGAGAAATAGAAGGAAAGGATGCAAAAATATTCCAATAAGGAAAATGTTTTCTGGATGCAAATTGTCTTTTTCCAAAGTTTTCCACAATAGACACACCTTACCTGCCATTATGGTATTACACACAGCATTCTTTCTGATCAAGGAACTCACTTTAGAACAGCAACAAAAACAAAATGGGCCTGTGCTCATAGGTTTAACTGATTCTATCATGTTGCCCATCATCCTAGAGCAGATGCCTTGATAGAATTTACTTAGATTATTGTAATTCATTTCATCAACATTTTAAACTTTTCAGTGTACAAGTTTTCAACCTCTTTGGTTACATTTACTCCTAAGTATTTTATTCTTTTTGATGCTATTGTGAATGGAATTGTTTTCTTCACTTCTTTTCCAGATCATTCATTGCAAGTGTATATGAATGCAATTCATTTTTAGATATAGATTTTGTATCTTGCAACTTTGCTAAATTCATTTACTAGTTCTAGTAATTTTTTTAGTGGAGTCTTTAAGATTTTCTACGCACAAGATTATGTCATTTGCTAAGAGAGATGGTTTTTATTTTTTCCTTTCCAATGTGAATTCCTTTTCTTTTTTTCTAATTGCCTTAAGTAGAATTTAAGTACAATGTTGAATAGAAGTGATCTTACAGGGAAAGTGTCCAGTCTGTATGGGGATGTCTATAGATGCCTTTCATTGTGTTGAGGAAGTTCACTTCTATTCATAGTTTGTTAAATGTTTTTTATCATGAAAGGTTATTGGGCTTGATCAAATGTTTTTTCTGTATCATTGAGTTGGTTGTGTGATTTTTTGTATTAATCTATCAATAGTGATGTTAGTTGATTTTTGTATGTTTAAATATTTGCATTCCTAGGATAAATCCCATTTATCCCACCCTTCTACTTCCTAGCTCTATGGATTTGACTACTCTAGATAACTCATGAAAGTGGAATCATACAATATTTGTCTTTTTGTGATTGGCTTATTTCATGTAGAATTTTGTCTTCCTGGTTCATCCACATAGCATGTGTCAGAATTCACATTTCTTTTTAAGGATGACTATTATTCCATGGTATATATATATACCACATTTTGTTTATCCATCTGTCAATGGATAGTTGGGTTAGTCACACCTTTTGACTATGGTAAAAAAAACTAATATAAACGTGGTTGTACAAGTATCCCTTTGAGACGCTGTTTTCGATTATTTTGCATATATGTACAGAAGTGAAATTGCTAGATCATATGATGATTTCATGACTCATTTTTTGAAGAGCCTCCGTATTGTTTTTAGTGTTTGCACCATTTTACATCCCCACGTATGGTGCACAAGAGTTCCAATTTCTCCACATCCTCATAAAACTTGGTATTTTCTCTTTTTATGGGTTAGGGAGTGGGAAGAGCAGGTGGTTATTTTGGTAATGGGTGTAAGGTGTAATTTCATTGTTGCTTTGATTTGCATCTCACTAATGATTAGTGATGTTGAACATATTTTCCTATGCATATTATGCATTTGCAGATCTTTTTTTTTTTTGGAGAATATTTATTCAACTCCTTTGCCCATTCCTCAATTGAGGGTTTTTTTAATTTTTTAAGTTAAATTCAATTTAATTGGGGCATGTGGGTGGCTCAGTTGGTTAAGCTACTGCCTTTGGTTCGGGTCATGACCTCAGGTCCTGGGATAAAGTCCCACACCAGGCTCCCTCCTCAGTGAGGATCTGCTTCTCCCTCTTCCACTGACTTCCCTCACTACCCCCAACTCATACTCTTTCTCACTCTTTGTCTCTAAAATATATAAATAAAATATTGTCTTTTTTTTTAAGATTTCATTTATTTATTCATGACAGACACACACACACAGAGAGAGAGAGAGAGAGAGAGAGAGAGAGAGAGAGACAGGCAGAGGAAGAAGCAGGCTCCATGCCGGGAGCCCGATGTGGGACTCCATCCCGGGTCTCCAGGATCATACCCTGGGCCAAACGTGGTGCTAAACCGCTGAGCCACCGAGGCTGCCCATTATAAATAAATAAATATTTTCTAGAAGTTAATTCAATTTAATTAACATATACTGTATTATTAGTTTCAGAGGTAGAATTTAGTGATTCACCAGTTGCATATAACACCAAATGTTCATTACTTCAAGTGTTCTCCTCCCCCCCGCCCAAGGTGCTGGAATATGTTATTCTCTGAAGTTCTATGTAATATTTAAATTCCGGAAAAAAAAAAAAAGGAGAAGCCATGTAATATTTTTTTTTCCCCAGAGTCTTGCTGTCAGCTGTGGAAGTATGTCAGAACCTCTACAAAAAACCAAATCATCTCGAATCAGGGTTTATCATCCCAACACGTCCCTGCACTGATTTAATGACACTCCCCTGAGGTCCAATACCGGGACTGCGGATTCCCCGCTGCAATACTCAGCGGCTTGAAACAACAACAATAAAATATTTGTTATGTTTCTGAGGACGCAATCTCCTGGGCAGGGCTGGGGTGTGGTAAGGATTGTCTCTGCCTCCCCCTGCTTTAGGCTTCAGCCTTTGGAAGCTGGGGCAGGATGCATCTGAAGGCTCATCCACGTGCCCGGCATCTGGGCTGGGGAGGAACAAGGCATAGCGGCCTCTACGCGGTCTCTGCAGCACGGTGCCTTCGCAGTGGCTGGTTTCTCAGATAGTGGCCCAGGGCTCCCAGGATACGTGTCCCAAGAGAGACAGCAGAAAGCCAGCCACGGAAGTCACAGAGTATCACTTCCCTGCATTTCCTTCATCATGAGCAGGTCACTGAGGTCTCATATTCACGGAGAAGGAAACTAAACTTCGCCTCCAGTGGGACGAGTGTCCAAGGATGTGCGGGTAATTTTTAAACCATCCCCTTTTTTTTGTATCTGCCAGATTCTTATATACTCCCTCAAGTGTTCTCCTTAAAGCTCCTCGCCTAGTTACACCACACTCCACCCACTACCCCTCCAGCAACCTTGTTTGTTTCCTATATTTAGGAATCTCTTATGGTTTGTTACCATCTCTATTTCATCTTATTTTATTTTTTCATCCTTTTCTCTATGTTTATCTGTTTTGTTTCTTAAATTCCCCATATGCTCACCACAAAGAAAGAACAGGAGAGAGCACACTCTGCCAAGGATTTAATCAATTTGGATATAAATAGGATGACTGAACTAGAATTTAAAACAATGATTAGGGCAGCCCCGGGTGGCTCAGCGGTTTAGCACCGCCTTCAGCCCAGGGCGTGATCCTAGAGACCCAGGATCGAGTCCCATGTCAGGCTCCCTGCATGGAGCCTGCTTCTCCCTCTGCCGGTGTCTCTGCCTCTCTCTCTCCTCTTATGTGTATTGTCATGAATAAATAAATAAAAATCTTTAAAAAAATAAAATAATGATTATAAAGATACTAGTGGGACTTGAAAAAGCATAAAAGACATTAGAGAATCCCTAGAATCCCTTATTATAGAAATAAAAGAACAACTACTGCATCATGAATGGAGACTTCAAGAAATCAGCAATTCCATAAATTGAAATAACAACCAGATATAGGGCTCCCAGAAGATGAAGGGGGGCGGGGCAGAAGAGTTATCTGAACAAATCATAGCTAAGAACTTCCCCAATCGGGGGAAGGAAACAGGCATTCAAGTCCAGGAGGCACAGGGAACCCCCCAACCAATAAAAATAGGACATCTCAATATACAATGATGAAGCTTCCAAATTTCAGAGATAAAGAGAAAATCCTGGAAGCCACTCAGGACAAGAAGTCTTTACCTACAAGAGTAGACACATAAGGCTGGCAGCAGACCTTTCCACAGAGAGCTGGCAGGACAGAAAGTGCTGGCATGATATATTTAACATGCTAAATGGGGAAAATGTGCTGCCAAGAATACTTTAACCAGCAAGGCTGTCATTCAGAATAGAAGGAGAGAAAGGTTATTTCCAAGATAAACAAAAACTAAAGGAGTTTGTGAACACTAAAACACTCATGCAAGAATTATCAAAGGGGGTAATCCCTGGGTGGCTCAGCGGTTTGGCATCTGCCTTTGGCCCAGGCTGATCCTGGAGACCCAGGATCAAGTCGCACATGGAGCTCCCTGCATGGAGCCTGCTTCTCCCTCTGCCTGTGTCTCTGCCTCTCTCTCTGTCTCTCATGAATGAATAAATAAAATCTTAAAAAAAAAGAAATATCAAAGGGGATCCTTTGAATGAAGAGAGACCCAAAAAGTAACAAAGATCAGAAAGGAACAGAGGCAATCTATAGCAACAGTGACTTTACAGGCAATACAATGGCACTAAATTTATATCTTTCAATAATTACTCTGAATGTAAATGGGCTAAATCCTCTAATCAAAAGACACAGAGTATGGGTGACGGGCACTGAGGGGGACACTTGACGGGATGAGCACTGGGTGTTATTCTGTATGTTGGTAAATTGAACACCAATAAAAAATTAATTTATTAAAAAAAAAAACAAAAGACAGAGAGTATCAGAATGGATTTAAAAAAAGACCCAACACCAAGGAAATACAAACGATTTTAAAAACATATTATGAACAGTTATATGCCAATAAATTAGGCAATCTAGAAGAAATGGATGCATTCCTGGAAAGCCACAAACTACCAAAACTGGAACAGGAAGAAATAGAAAACCTGAACAGGCCAATAACCAGGGAGGAAATTGAAGCAGTCAACAAAAACCTCCCAAGACACAAGAGTCCGGGGCCAGATGGCTTCCAAGGGGAATTCTATCAAACGTTTAAAGAAGAAATCATACCTATTCTACTAAAGCTGTTTGGAAAGATAGAAAGAGATGGAGTACTTCCAAATTCGTTCTATGAGGCCAGCATCACCTTAATTCCAAAACCAGACAAAGACCCCACCAAGAAGGAGAATTACAGACCAATATCCCTGATGAACATGGATGCAAAAATTCTCAACAATTTACTAGCCAATAGGATCCAACAATTAAGAAATTGTTGGTCCAATAATTAAGAAAATTATTCACCATGACCAAGTAGGATTTATCCCCGGGACACAAGGCTGGTTCAACACTCGTAAAACAATCAATGTGATTCATCATATCAGCAAGAGAAAAACCAAGAACCATATGATCCTCTCATTCGATGCAGAGAAAGCATTTGACAAAATACAGCATCCATTCCTGATCAAAACTCTTCAGAGAGTAGGGATAGAGGGAACATTCCTCGACATCTTAAAAGCCATCTATGAAAAGCCCACAGCAAATATCATTCTCAATGGGGAAGCACTGGGAGGCTTTCCCCTAAGATCAGGAACAAGACAGAGATGTCCACTCTCACCACTGCTATTCAGCATTGTACTGGAAGTCCTAGCCTCAGCAATCCGACAACAAAAGGACATCAAAGGCATTCAAATTGGCAAAGAAGAAGTCAAACTCTCCCTCTTCGCCGATGACATGATACTCTACATAGAAAACCCAAAAGCCTCCACCCCAACATTGCTAGAACTCATACAGCAGTTTGGCAGCGTTGCAGGATACAAAATCAATGCCTAGAAATCAATGGCATTTCTATACACTAACAATGAGACTGAAGAAAGAGAAATTAAGGAGTCAATCCCATTGACAACTGCACCCAAAAGCATAAGATACCTGGGAATAAACATAACCAAAGAGGTAAAGGATCTATACCCTAAAAACTATAGAACACTTCTGAAAGAAATTGAGGAAGACACAAAGAGATGGAAAAATATTCCATGCTCATGGATTGGCAGAATTAATACTGTGAAAATGTCAATGTTACCCAGGGCAAATTACACGTTTAATGCAATCCCTATCAAAATACCGTGGACTTTCTTCAGAGAGTTAGAACAAATTATTTTAAGATTTGTGTGGAATCAGAAAAGACCCTGAATAGCCAGGGGAATTTTAAAAAAGAAAACCATAGCTGGGGGCATCACAATGCCAGATTTCAGGTTGTACTACAAAGCTGTGATCATCAAGACAGTATGGTACTGGCACAAAAACAGACACATAGATCAATGGAACAGAATAGAGAACCCAGAAGTGGACCCTGAACTTTATGGTCAACTAATATTCGATAAAGGAGGAAAGACTATCCACTGGAAGAAAGACAGTCTCTTCAATAGATGGTGCTGGGAAAATTGGACATCCACATGCAGAAGAATGAAACTAGACCACTCTCTTGCACCATACACAAAGATAAACTCAAAATGGATGAAAGATCTAAACGTGAGACAAGAGTCCATCAAAATCCTAGAGGAGAACACAGGCAACACCCTTTTTGAACTCGGCCACAGTAACTTCTTGCAAGATACATCCACGAAGGCAAAAGAAACAAAAGCAAAAATGAACTATTGGGACTTCATCAAGATAAGAAGCTTTTGCACAGCAAAGGATACAGTCAACAAAACTAAAAGACAACCTACAGAATGGGAGAAGATATTTGCAAATGACGTCTCAGATAAAGGGCTAGTTTCCAAGATCTAAAAAGAACTTATTAAACTCAACACCAAAGAAACAAACAATCCAATCATGGAATGGGCAAAAGACATGAAGAGAAATCTCACAGAGGAAGACATAGACATCGCCAACATGCACATGAGAAAATGCTCTGCATCACTTGCCATCAGGAAAATACAAATCAAAACCACAATGAGATACCACCTCACACCAGTCAGAATGGGGAAAATTAACAAGGCAGGAAACCACAAATGTTGGAGAGGATGCGGAGAAAAGGGAAATCTCTTACACTGTTGGTGGGAATGTGAACTGGTGCAGCCACTCTGGAAAACTGTGTGGAGGTTCCTCAAAGAGTTAAAAATAGACCTGCCCTAGGACCCAGCAATTGCACTGTTGGGGATTTACCCCAAAGATTCAGATGCAATGAAACGCCGGGACATCTGCACCCCGATGTTTCTAGCAGCAATGGCCACAATAGCCAAACTGTGGAAGGAGCCTCGGTGTCCATCGAAAGATGAATGGATAAAGAAGATGTGATTTATGTATACAATGGAATATTACTCAGCCATTAGAAATGACAAATACTCACCATTTGCTTCAAGGTGGATGGAACTGGAGGGTATTATGCTGAGTGAAGTAAGTCAATCGGAGAAGGACAAACATTATATGGTCTCATTCATTTGGGGAATATAAATAATAGTGAAAGGGAATATCACGGAAAGGAGAAGAAAAGTGTGGGAAATATCAGAAAGGGAGACAGAACCTAAAGACTCCTAACTCTGGGAAACCACCTGGGGATGGTGGAAGGAGAGAAGGGCGGGGGGTGGGGGAGAATGGGTGACGGGCACTGAGGGGGTCACTTGACGGGATGAGCACTGGGTGTTATTCTGTATGTTGGTAAATTGAACACCAATAAAAAATTAATTTATTAAAAAAATAAAAATAAAATAAAATAAAAAAGACCCATCAGGCAGCCGCGGTGGCTCAGCAGTTTAGTGCCACCTTCAGCCCAGAGCGTGATCCTGGAGACCAGGGATCTCCTGCTTCTCCTGCTACCTGTGTCTCTGCCTCTGTGTGTGTGTGTGTGTGTGTGTGTGTGTGTGTCTCGTGAATAAATAAATAAAATCTTAAAAAAAAAAAAAGACCCATCAATATGCTCTCTGCCGGAAGCCTATTTTAGACCCCAAGAACCTCCAGATTGAAAGTGGCCAGTGGAGAATTATTTATCCTGCAAATAGACATCAAAGAAACCTGGAGTAGCAATCTCTACATCCGACGCTTTAGATTTTAAATCAAAAACTGTAATAAAAGAAAAAAACTGTAATAAGAGATGAAGAAGGACACTATATCATAATAAATGGGTCTATCCAAGAAGAAGATCTAACAATTGTAAATATTTATGCCCCTAAGTTGGGAGCAACCAAATACATAAACCAAATAATAACAAAATTAAAGAAACACATCGATAATAATACAATAATAGACTTTAACACCCCACTCTCAGCAATGTACAGATAATCTAGGCAGAAGACCAACAAGGAAACAAGGGCTTTGAATGACACACTGGACCATATGGACTTCACAGATATATTCAAAGCATTTCATCCAAAGCAACAGAACACACATTCTTTTCCTGCACATGGAACTTTCTCCAGAATAGATGACATACTGTGTCACAAATCAGTTCTCAACTGGTACCACAAAACTGAGATTATTCCATGCATATTGAGACTGCAATGCTTTAAAATGTGAACTCAATCACAAGAGAAAATTTAGAAGGAACACAAATACATGGAGGTTAAAGAACATCCTTTTAAAGAATAAATGGGCCAACCAGGAAATTAAAAGGAATTTAAAATTTTCATGTAAACAAATGAAAATGAAATCATGACTGTTCAGAACCTTTGAGATGCAGCAACAGTGGTCCTAAAAGGGAAGTATATAGCAATACAGGACTTCCCCAAGAAATAAGAAAAGTCATGGGATCCCTGGGTGACTCAGTGGTTTGGCGCCTGCCTTCATCCCAGGGCGTGATCCTGAAGTCCCAGGATTGAGTCCCACATTGAGCTCCCTGCATGGAGCCTGCTTCTCCCTCTGCCTGTGTCTCTGCCTCTGTGTGTGTGTGTGTGTCTCTCTCATGAATAAATAAATAAAATCTTAAGAAAAAAAAAGAAATAAGAAAAGTCTCAAATACACAATCTAACCTTACACCTAAAGGAGGTGGAAAAAGAATAGCAAATAAAGCCTAAGCCCAGCAGAAGAAGGGAAATAATAAAAATCAGAGCAGAAATCAGTGATTAAAAAAAAAAACCTAGTAGAACATATCGCTGAAACTAGGAGCTGGTTCTCTGAAAGAATTAATAAGATCTCTGAAAGAATTAATAAGGCCAGACTTACCAAAAAGAAAAGAGAAAGGACTCAAATAAATAAAATCATGAGTGAAAAAGGAGAGATCACAACCAACACCAAAAAAACCACAACTATAGGGCAGCCTGGGTGGCTCAGCGGTTTAGCGCTGCCTTCAGCCTGGGGCCTGATTCTGGAGACCCAGCATCGAGTCCTGCGTTGGGCTCCCTGCGTGGAGCCTGCTTCTCCCTCTGCCTGTGTCTCTGCCCCTCTCTCTCTCTCTGTGTGTGTCTCTCATGAATAAATAAATAAAATCTTTAAAAAAAACCACAACTATAAGAAAATACTATGAGAAATTATATGCCAACAAATTAGGCAATCTGGAAGAAATGGATGCAATCCTAGGAACATGTAAACTACCAAAACTGAAATGATAAGAAATAAAAATAACCTGAACAGACCCATAATCAGCAAATAAATTGAAGCAGTAATAAAAAATCTCCAAACAAACAGTGTCTAGGGCCAGATGGCCTCCCAGTGGAATTCTACCAAACATTTAAAGAAGAATGAATATCTTTTCTTCTGAAACTGTTTCAAAAAAATAGAAATGAAAAGAAAACTTTCAAACTCTATGAGACCAGCGTTACTCTGATCCAAAACCAGACAAAGACCCCACCAGAAAAGGAGAGTTACAGACCCATGTCCCTGATAAACTTGGATACAAAAAATTGCTAAAACCAATACAGGAATTAAGCAAAATCACGGGATATAGAATCAACACACAGAAGTTTGTTGCATTTCTATACAACAACAATGAAGCATCAGAAAGGGAAATCAAAGAATTGATCCCATTTGCAATTGCACCAAAAACAATGATACAGAGTACAGAATCTAGAAATGGACCCTCAACTCTATGGTCAACTAACTAATCAACAAAGCAGGAAAGAATATTCAATGGGAAAAGACAACAAATGCTGACAGGAAAATTGGACAGCTACAAGCAGAAGAATGAAACTGGGCCATTCTCTTACACCATACACAAAGACAAACTCAAAATGGATGAAAGAACTAAATGTGACAGGAATCCAGCAAAATCCTAGAGAGGAACACAGGCAGCAGTCTCTTTGACCTCAGCCATAGCAAATTCTTGCTAGGCACCTCTTTCTAAAAGCAAGGGAAACAAAAGCAAAAATCAACTACTGGGACTTCATTAAGATAAAAAGCTTCTCCACAGCAAATATACAGTCAACAACACTAAAGGACAAATACGGAATGGGAGAAGATATTTGCAAATGTTTTATCAGATAAAGGGCTAATATCCAAAATGTATAAAGAACTTATCAAACTCAACACTTAGAAAACAAAAAATCCAGTCAAGAAATGGGCAGAAGATATGAACAGGCATTTCTCCAAAGAAGACATAGAGATGGCCAACAGACACATGAAGAAGTGCTCAACGTCACTCAGCATCAGGCAAATACAAATCAAAACCACAAGGAATACCACCTCACACCAGTCAGAATGGCTAAAATTAACAACTTGGGAAACAACAGATGTTGAAGAAGAGGAAAAAGGGGAACCCTGTTACACTGTTGGTGGATGCAAGCTGGTGCAGCCAGTCTGGAAAACAGTAGGGAGGTTCCTCAAAATGTTAAAAATAGAAGTGGCTCAGGGCACCTGAGTGGCTCAGTTGGTTAAGCATCTGCCTTCGGTTTGGTCATGATCCCAGAGGCCTGGGATTGAGCCCTGCTTTGGGCCCCTTGCTAAGCAGGGAACCTGCTACACCCTCTCCCTCTGCCATTCCTCTTTGCTTGTGTTCTCTGGCTCTCTCTATTTCTCTGTCAAATAAATAAATTCCAAAAAAAAATAGAAGACACTCTGACCTAGCAATTGCACTACTAAATATTTATCCAAAGGGTATAAACATAGTGGCATATGCACTCCAGTGTTCATAGTAGCAATGTCCACGATAACCAAACTATGGAAAGAGCCCAGATGTCCCCTGACAGATGACTGGATAAGGAAGATGTGGCATATTATTTAGCCATCAGAAGAATGAAATATTACTGGTTGAAATTATGGGATGAAACTAGAGTATATTATGTTAAACTAATAAGTCAATCAGAGAAAGACTAATATCAGATGATTTCACTGATATGTAGAATTTAAGAAACAAAAGAGATGAACACAGAGGAAGAGAAGGAAAAATAAAGATAAAAACAGAGATGGAGGCAAACCATAAGAGACTCTATAGTTAAGGGGACAAACTGAGAGTGGCTGGAGGGGAGGTGGGGGCTAAGTGGGTGATATGTATTAAGGAGAGCACTTGTTTGGATGAGCACTGGGTGTCATATTTGGGTGATGGATTGCTAGATTCTACTCTGAAAATGGGTACTGCATCTTATAAGTTTCGATATGTTGTGTTTTCATTTTCATTTGTTTCAAGATGTTTTCTAATCTCTTTTTAAAATGATTTGTTTATTTTAAAGAAAGAGAGAAAGCACAAGAGGGAGGGGCAGAGGGAGAGGGGAGAGAGAATCTCAAGCAGACTCTGCACTGAGCACAGAGCCCAACATGGGGCTCAGTCCCACAATACTGATTTCATGACCAGAGCCAAAACCAAGAGTTGGATGCCCAACTGACTGTGCCACCCAGGTGCCCCTCTAACTTCCCTTTTGACTTTTTCTTTGACTCATTGATATTTGAATGTGTTTTTTATTTTCATATATTTGTGGATTTTTCCATTTTCATTCTGCTATTTTGGCAGGGGCTTGGTACAGTGTACTTTATTGATGGTACATGACAAGGTAGGGCTCCTCAAACCCCACCCCTTCTTCAGACAGTATAGGATGGAAACTGTGTAGGGCTTGGGAGACTATCAGTGTGTTGGGGGATGAGTTGGGGCTAGAACTTCCCAGCAGCTGAGCACCTCTCTTTCTCTTGCTCTTGGGAGGGCAGGTGGACTATAAGGTCTACCACCTATTTGCTATAGCCAAATTCACTGTCCTACCAGGAAATAAGCTTTGACACAGTGGTCATTGAGAGCAATGCCAGTCCTAGCATTGAAAGGGGAAGAGTGTGTGTCACTCTTGAAATCACAGGAGATATCCTGGTCCTCAGTGTGGCCCAGGATGCCTTTGATGGGACCCTCTGATGCCTGCTTCATCACCTTCTTGATGTCATCATATTTGGCAGCTTTCTCCAGGCAGCAGGTTAGATCCATAACTGACACATTGAAGGTGGGGACATGGAAGGCCATGACATTAAGCTTTCCATTCAGCTCAGGGATGAACTTGCCTACAGCCTTGGCAGTGCCACTAGAAGCAGGGATGATTTTCTGGACAGGCCTTCAGCCATCATGCCACAGCTTCCCAGAGGGACCATTCACGTTCTTCTCAGTGGCAGTGATGGCATGGACTGT
Source organism: Nyctereutes procyonoides (assembly GCF_905146905.1). Classification (NCBI taxonomy): domain Eukaryota; kingdom Metazoa; phylum Chordata; class Mammalia; order Carnivora; family Canidae; genus Nyctereutes; species Nyctereutes procyonoides. Next base: position 60,347,676 of record NW_026575047.1, on the reverse strand, counting down.
GATCATGAGTCCCTCCATGATGTCAAAGTTGTCATGGATGACCTTGGCCAGAGTGGCCAAGTAGTTGGTGGTGCAGGAAGCATTGTGGACAATCTTGAGGAAGTTGTCATACTTTGCACACACATCACAAACATGGGAACATCAGAAGAAGGAGCAGAGATGATGACCCTCTTGCCTGTACTCATCAAGTGAGCCCCAGCCTTCTCCATGGTGGTAAAGACCCCAGTGGACTCCACAACATACTCAGCACCAGCATCACCTCACTTGATGTTGGCAGGATCTCGCTCCTGGAAGATGGAGATGAACTTTCCATTGATGGTAAGTTTCCCATGCTTGACAATGTTGTTGAATTTGCAGTGGTTGGAATCATACTAGAATATGAAGACCATGTAGTTGAGGTCAATGAAGGGATCACTGATGGTGACAATACCCACTTTACCAGACTTAAAAGCAGCCCTGGTGACCAGGCGCCCAATACAGTCAAATCCATTTACTGCAATCTTCATCACTGTGTCTTAGGGACATGGCTTGCACAGCACCAGAAGATGCCACTATCTGATGAACAGGGAGGAGCAGAGAGCTCCTTCTGGTATTGATTTCTGGTTTCATTCCATCATAATCAAAAGAGATGTTTTGTATGATTTCAATCTTTCTAAATTTTTAAAGACTTGTTTTGTAGCCGCACACATGGTCTATGCTGGAGAAATGTTTCCTATGCACTTAAGAAAAATGTGTATTCTGCTGTTGCTGATTGCAGTGTCTGTTTGTCTTTTAGGTCTGAGTGATTTAAAAAACTTACTACAAAGCTATAGTGATCATAACATACAGTAATCATAACAATGTGGTACTGGCATAAAGACAGACATAGAGACCAATGGAATAGAATAGAAAGCCCATAGAGAAACCCTCCCATATATGGCCAAATGATTTTTGACCACATAAGGAAATAGAATACTTGAACAATATGTTCTTAACATATTAATTAATAATAGTTTTTAAAAATCCTATTCTGATAGTTCCAACATCCCTGCCATATCTGAGTCTGGTTCTGATGCTTCCTCTATCTCTTTAAACTATGTTTTTTGCTTGTTAGTATGCTTGTGATTTCTCTTGAAATACATATATGATGTACTGGTGATGCTAGCAGGCTGGTCCAGAGATCCAGAGATCCAGAGGGAATCCTGCAGACCAGCCAAGAGGTCTGTGCATATGGAAATCAGCAGGAAGGAAAGCAGAGTTTATCGAAGATCTATAGAGAGTGCAGATACAGAGTGTCTGGGGGACCCATCAAGGAAAGGAAGGAGTCTTTGGAGTCTGGGTTTTTTTTTTTTACTGAGGACAGTGGTCCAATGTCCATGTCCTCTTAGACATCCAGGAACAGATTAGAACAAAGATGAGGGCCCAGGTGTTATTCCTTGGAGCCAGGGGTCTTGGCGTTGAGATGTTTATCTCTGGTGGTGTGGAATACACATATGATCGCTTCATCTGGTCATTCTCACCTGGTCCTTCCTTAGATGTTATCTGTTCTAGAGAAATCATTAGCTCCTTGTCCCTTACAAGGAGGACATATGCTATTTGCATTACAAGGCATGTGTCAAGTGGGATGGAGGTGCCGGTCCTAGCAAGGATAGAAGCAGGAAATGGAGAAAAAGCAGATTTTTATTGAGCTCTTCATTTTCTCTGTCTTATTGGGTAAGAGGATCTGTGGTAAATAGACTTTTATTGATATGGCATTAAGATGTAGGGGGAGGTTAAACATTGCATAGTTAATGAAATTATGATTAGTTCTCAGTTTTCTAGTGATGCAGTGTCCCTAGGCTGTGAACTTCACAAGTGTTTCTCAGTTTCCCCCCTCCTTCAGGTGGGACAGGATGGCTAGAGAGGCTGACATTGAATATTTCCCTTCATGCAGGTTGGTTATGCTTTGATAGTACCTGAATGAGTTAGGGTTTGTGATATAGTTCTTTTAAAGGCAAGCTTTGTTAAGAACATAATGCTCTGGCATATTTCAAAATGGTTCCTTTTTTTCTTTTCCCCTGCTGGAAGCACAGGCGATTTATCTCCATTCTTTGCTGTGAGAACATGGTAAGGTTTCTGGAGATAAAAATCACAAAATAGTAGGCACACCCATTTAAGACAGGAGGTCTCCTGGAGTTTTTTCATTTTAGGCCAGTCTACACTGAGCCTCCAGCAGTTTATCAGATTCAGCTTATCAGTTTCCCTACCCAGATACTGGTTCCCCAAGAGGCTTCTGCTCATGGGTTTCTCTTTAGGTATGTTCTGATTCTTTGTATCCACCTGTCCTGTCTCTCTGATTGATAAGTCAGCAGTTTACCCTGTGAACTTACTTCAGTTCTCAGAAGAGTTGTTGATTTTCAGTTTCTTTAGCTTTTTACTTGTTAAGATAGAATGACAGGTTTCAAACTCCAGATGTGCTAGATCAGATACTGGATTTCTAGAATTTCTGTCTCTGTCAAATATTCTCATTTTGGGGATCCCTGGGTGGCGCAGCGGTTTGGCGCCTGCCTTTGGCCCAGGGCGCGATCCTGGAGACCCGGGATCGAATCCCACATCGGGCTCCCGGTGCATGGAGCCTGCTTCTCCCTCTGCCTGTGTCTCTGCCTCTCTCTCTCTCTCTCTCTCTGTATGACTATCGTAAATAAATAAATAAAAAAAATTAAAAAAAATAAAATAAAATATTCTCATTTTGTTCATATATTGACATATAAAAATATATTCTTATTTTGTTTTCCTGATTTCCTTTAGTTCTCTATATGTGTTCTAACTTAGTTCATTGAACATATTTAAGGCAGTTGGTTCAAAGTCTTTGCCAAATAAGTTTGAAATCTGTATTTTTTTTTAAATTTATGATAGTCACACACACACAGAGAGAGAGAGAGAGAGAGAGAGAGGCAGAGACACAGGCAGAGGGAGAAACAGGCTCCATGCACCGGGAGCCCGACGTGGGATTCGATTCCGGGTCTCCAGGATCGCGCCCTGGGCCAAAGGCAGGCGCTAAACCACTGCGCCACCCAGGGATCCCTGAAATCCGTATTTCTTTAAGGTCACATTCTGGAGATTTATTTTGTTCCTTTGAATGGATCATGTTTTCCTGCTTCCTTGTATGCCTTGTGATATTTTGTTGAAAACTGAACATTTGAAAAAACTGATGTTTCTCCCAGTTTCTGTAAACTGACCCCATATGGGGGAAGATATTCATTGACCACTGCAGAATGAAGGCTTAAGTTCTTCTTTTGGTCATATATCATTCTTGGGCCTGTGTGTATGCTTTTTATTTCCCCCCTAATTCTCTGTATACATAGCTGCTTTTTAAAAGTCTTATTTTCCTAAGAGTCTCACCTGCTTCTTCTCAAGGCCTTAGATGTTCTATTGTATTCCTCTGCCCATAATTAATATCTTGCCCCCAGGTACCAAAAAGTCCCCTGCAGCTCTCCACCATTCTCTGGCATCCACCACTGCTTTCATCAGCTTCCGATCTGATATTCAAACTAATCCACTATTTCTGTCACCACTGTAAGCCAGGCAAGACAAAAACTAGTCCCTCCAGTAACCCCTAGACAAGTCAGACCTTTGCAGACAACTCCCACTTTTTCCCTTTCATCCTTCTGGTTGATCCTACCATAAGTTGAGCAGTTTCCTCCTAAATCCATGCCAGGGAGGGAGCAGGCAAGGGTGATAAAAAATGCCATGAAATTTTGTTTGGAATGTTTTGAATGCAACTTTTTCCTGATTGTGTGTTTGTTGCTACAAAGTCTTTTTTTGTTGTTGTTGTTTCAGAGAGAGCGTGAGCACACACAGAGAGAGTGAGGGGAGGGGCAGAGGGTGAGGGAGAGAGAATCTTAAGCAGACTCGGAGCCCTGTGTGTGGCCCAAGGTGGGGCTGGCTCTCATGACCTGAGATCATGACCTGAGTAGAAATCAAGAGTCAGTTACTTAACTGAGGGAGCCTGCTAGGTGCCCTCCCTTTTTTAAGTAGACTCTATGCTCAGCATAGCCTATGGAGTCACCCAGGCACCCCATGTTGCTGTGGGTTCTTTACTGGTTTATAGAACATTCGCAAAGCTACTTTGGTCAATATTGTGTTTGTGTTCCTGTGGGAGAACAAGGGCCTAAGGTTTCCTACTCTTGCCATCTTGCTCATACTGACCAATATGTTATCTTTTTTATTTTATTTTTAAAAGACTTTATTTATTTATTCATGAGAGATACAGAGAGAGACAGAGAGAGAGAGAGAGAGAGAGAGAGAGAGAGAGAGGCAGAGACACTAGAAGAGGGAGAAGCAGGCTCCATGCAGGGAGCCCGATGCAGGACTCGATCCCAGGACTTCAGGATCATGTTCTAGACTGAAGATAGGTGCTAAACAGCTGAGCCACCCAGGGATCCCCCCTTTCTTGTTTTATAATACGTGTATTTCATATGTAAACTTTGCCTTTGAGCAGCCATTTAGCTGCATCTTGCAAATTTTGATGCTGTTTTTTCATTATTAATTCAGCAAATTTAAAATTTTCCATTGTTGGGACACTTGGGTGACCCAGGGGTTGATCATCTGCCTTCAGCTCAGGGCGTGATCCCGGGTCCAGGGATCAAGTCCTGCAGAGTCTCCCTGAGACGGAGGAGCCTGTTTCTCCCACTCTCTGTGTCTTTGCCTCTCTCTGTGCGTCTCTCATGAATAAATAAATAAAATATTTTTTAAAAAAGTTAAAACTCGCAACCCCAAGGTCAAGAATCCCAGGCACTTTTGACTCAGCCAAACAGGTATCCCAGTTAATTACTTTCTAAATTTTTCTGTATCATAACTAATTTCATGTTTGCGTATTCTATCAATTACTAAGAGAGGATAGGGTCTCTCATTATCACTGTATACTTACATGTTTCTTCTTTTGCTTTTTAATAACTGCTTCAATTACCTCCCTGGTTATTGGCCGGTTCAGGTTTTCTATTTCTTCCTGTTCCAGTTTTGGTAGTTTGTGGTTTACCAGGAATGCATCCATTTCTTCTAGATTGCCTAATTTATTGGCATATAGCTGCTCATAATATGTTTTTAAAATCATTTGTATTTCCTTGGTGTTAATAACAATAAAATAATAAATAATATTATAACTATAATATATATTATATATTATAATATAATAATAAATAATAAATAATAATAATTTTTATTGGTGTTCAATTTGCCAACATACAGAATAACACCCAGTGCTCATCCCGTCAAGTGTCCACCTCAGTGCCCATCACCCAGTCACCCCCACCCCCCACCCTCCTCCCCTTCCACCACCCCTAGTTCATTTCCCAGAGTTAGGAGTCTCTCATTTTCAGTCTCCCTCTCTGATATTTCCCACTCTTTTTTTTCTCCTATCCCCTTTATTCCCTTTCCCTATTTTTTATATTCCCCAAATGAATGAGACCATATAATGTTTGTCCTTCTCCGATTGACTTATTTCACTCAGCATAATACCCTCCAGTTCCATCCACGTTGAAGCAAATGGTGGGTATTTGTCATTTCTAATGGCTGAGTATTATTCCATTGTATACATAGACCACATAATCTTTATCCATTCATCTTTTGATGGACACCGAGGCTCCGTCCACAGTTTGGCTATTGTGGACATTGCTGTTAGAAACATTGGGGTACAGGTGTCACGGCATTTCATTGCATCTGTATCTTTGGGGGAATGACATATCAGATAAAGGGCTAGTTTCCAAGATCTAGAAAGAACTTACTAAACTCAACACCAAAGAAACAAACAATCCAATCATGGAATGGGCAAAAGACATGAAGAGAAATCTCACAGAGGAAGACAGACATCGCCAACATGCACATGAGAAAATGCTCTGCATCACTTGCCATCAAGGAAATACAAATTAAAACCACAATGAGATACCACCTCACACCAGTGAGAATGGGGAAAATTAACAAGGCAGGAAACCACAAATGTTGGAGAGGATGCGGAGAAAAGGGAAATCTCTTACACTGTTGGTGGGAATGTGAACTAGTGCAGCCACTCTGGAAAACTGTGTGGAGTTTCCTCAAAGACTTAAAAATAGACCTGCCCTACGATCCAGCAATTGCACTGTATCCCAAAGATTTTGAATGGTTGTATCTTCATTCTCATTAGTTTCCATGAATCTTTTTATTCTTCTCTAGTTTCCTGGTTGACCCTTTCATCTTTTAGCAGGATGGTCCTTAACCTCCACGTGTTTGAAACCCTTCCAAACTTCTTGTTGTGATTTAGTTCTGATTTCAAAGCATTATGATCTGAAAATATGCAGGAGACGATCCCAATCTTTTGGTATCGGTGAAGACATGATTTGTGACCCAATATGTGGTCTATTCTGGAGAAAGTTCCATGTGCAATTCAGAAGAATATGTATTCAGTTGCATTTGGATGTAAAGTTCTGTAAATATCTTGAAATCCATCTGGTCCAGTGTATCATTGAAAGCTCTTATTGCTTTGGACATGTTGTGCTTAGAAGACCTATCGAGTGTAGAAAGCGCTAGATTGAAGTCACCAAGTATAAGTGTATTATTATATAAGTATGTCTTAACTCTGGTTATTAATTGATTGATATACTTGGCAGCTCCCATGTTCGGGGCATAAATATTCATGATTGTTAAGTCCTCTGGTTGGATAGATCCTTTAAGTATGATATAGTGTCCCTCTTCATCTCTCACTATAGTCTTCGGGATAAACTTCAGTTTATCTGATATAAGGATGGCTACCCCTGCTTTCTTTTGAGGACCATTTGAATGGTACATGGCTCTCCAAACTTTTATTTTCAGGCTGTAGGTGTCCTTCTGTCTTTTTTTTTTAATATATAAATTAATTTTTATTGGTGTTCAATTTACCAACATACAGAATAACACCCAGTGCTCATCCCGTCAAGTGTCCCCCTCAGTGCCCGTCACCCATTCACCCCCACCCCCCGCCCTCCTCCCCCTCCACCACCCCTAGTTCATTTCCCAGAGTTAGAAGTCTTTATGTTTTGTCTCCCTTTCTGATATTTCTCACACATTTCTTCTCCCTTCCCTTATATTCCCTTTCACTATTATTCATATTCCCCAAATGAATGAGAACATACACTGTCCTTCTCCGGTTACTGTGGCCAAGTTCAAAAAGGGTGTTGCCTGAGTTCTCCTCTGGGATTTTGATGGAATCTTGTCTCACATTTAGATCTTTCATCCATTTTGAGTTTATCTTTGTGTATGGTGCAAGAGAGTGGTCCAGTTTCATTCTTCTGCATGTGGATGTCCAATTTTCCCAGCACCATTTATTGAAGAGACGGTCTTTCTTCCAGTGGATCGTCTTTCCTCCTTTATCGTATATTAGTTGACTAATAAAGTTCAGGGTCCACTTCTGGGTTCTCTATTCTGTTCCATTGATCTATATGTCTGTTTTTGTGCCAGTACCACACTGTCTTGATGAACACAGCTTTGTAGTACAACCTGAAATCTGGCATTGTGATGCCCCCAGATATGGTTTTCTTTTTTAAAATTCCCCTGGCTGTTCGGGGTCTTTTCTGATTCCACACAAATCTTAAAATAACTTGTTCTAAGTCTCTGAAGAAAGTCCATGGTATTTTGATAGGGATTGCATTATACGTGTAAATTGCCCTGGGTAAAATTGACATTTTCACAATATTAATGCTGCCAATCCATGAGCATGGAATATTTTTCCATCTCTTTGTGTCTTCCTCAATTTCTTTCAGAAGTGTTCTATAGTTTTTAGGATATATTTTGAGAACCATTTGAATGGTAAATGGTTCTCCAACCTTTTATTTTCAGGTTGTAGGTGTCTTTCTGTCTAAAATGAGTCTCTTGTAGACAGCAAATAGATGGGTCCTGCTTTTTTATCCAGTCTGAAACCCTGCGCCTTTTGATGGGGTCATTAAGCCCATTCACGTTCAGAGTTACTATTGACAGATATGAGTTTAGTGTCATCATGATATCTATTTAGTCCTTGTTTTTGTGGATTGTTCCACTGAACTTCTTCTTAAAGGGGAATTTTAAGAGTCCCCCTTAAAATTTCTTGCAGAGCTGGTTTGGTGGTCACATATTCTTTCAGTTCCTGCCTGTCTCGGAAGCTCTTTATCTCTCCTTCCATTTTGAATGAGAGCCTTGCTGGATAAAGTATTCTTGGTTGCATGTTCTTCTCATTTAGGACCCTGAATATATCCTGCCAGCCCTTTCTGGCCTGCCACGTCTCTGTGGAGAGGTCTGCTGTTACCCTAATACTCCTCCCCATAAAAGTCAGGGACTTCTTGTCTCTTGCTGCTTTAAGGATCTTCTCTTTATCTTTGGAATTTGCAAGCTTCACTATTAGATGTCGAGGTGTTGAACGGTTTTTATTGATTTTAGGGGGGGATCTCTCTATTTCCTGGATCTGAATGCCTGTTTCCCTTCCCAGATTGGGAAAGTTTTCAGCTAGGATTTGTTCAAATACATATTCTGGCCCTCTGTCCCTTTCGGCGCCCTCGGGAACCCCAATTAAACGTAGGTTTTTCTTCCTTAGAGTGTCATTTATTTCCCTTAATCTGTCTTCATGGTTCTTTAATTGTTTATCTCTTTTTCCTCAGTTTCCCTCTTTGCCATTAACTTGTCTTCTATGTCACTCACTCGTTCTTCCACCTCGTTAACCCTCGTCGTTAGGACTTCTAGTTTGGATTGCATCTCATTCAATTGATTTTTAATTTCTGCCTGATTGGATCTAATTTCTGCAGTCATGAAGTCTCGTGAGGCCTTAATGCTTTTTTCTAGAGCCACCAGTAGCTGTATAATGGTGCTTCTGAATTGGCTTTCTGACATTGAAGTGTAATCCAGATTTTGTAACTCTGTGGGAAAGAGGGCTGTTTCTGATTCTTTCTTTTGAAGTGAGGTTTTCCTTCTAGTCATTTTGCTCAGTGCAGAGTGGCCAAAAACAAGTTGTATTGGAACACGGGGGAGTATCACTGGTCCGTCTAGCTGGTCTTCTGGGGGAGGGGCCTGTTGCGCTGATTTTCAGGTGTTAGCACTTGGGGGAGCTGCTCTGCCCCTGCCTGCTGCAGGGCTCAGCGGGGGTTGTTTACCCCGTGGGGCCCCAGGAGGAACAGTCGCAGTTGCTATGGCAACTCTGGAAGCCTGGATTCAGCCTCCGCAGGAACTACGGGGCTCGGGGCTCTCGGCTCTCCGTCCGCAGGGCCTGGAGGCTCCGGGGCGGGGCCGCTGATGTGCTCAACTCGGGGCAGGAGCGTCCTTGCTGTTCTGGGCCCTCCCGGCCTCTGCCTGTCCCGGGGGAGGCCGGATCCTGGGCTGTGTCCCGGCGCCCTGTGCTCCGGGGCCTGCGCTGGTGGATTCGCGCTCCCGCCCCGCAGCTCCCTCCCTGGAGCCGCTCCCGAGCCCCTCCGAGCTGCTCCGGTCGGTCCCGCCGTGCGCGCTGCAGCCCTTAGGGAGCTCAGAGCACTCTCCTGCGCTCGCAGGTGTCTGTTAGTGTCCCAGGGATCCCGAGGGCATCCCCGCCCTCCTGGGTCCTGCTCTAACTCCCTGCGAGCCCCTTTCCGCCCGGGAAGGTTGGTGCAGCTCCTGCTTCTCCGGGTCGGGGCTCTCCTGTCCTGGGGACACTCGCCCCGGCCTCAGCCCGGCTCCTCGCGGGGCCCCTCCCCCTCGGAGGCCTTTTGTTCCTTTATTTCTTTTTCCCCGTCTTCCTACCTTGATAGAAGCGCGAACTCTTCTCACTGTAGCATTCCAGCTGGTCTCTCTTTACATCTCAGGCCGAATTTGTAGATTTTCAGGATGGTTTGAAGGTTATCTAGGTAATTTGGTGGGGACAGGTGACTCGGGGACCCTGCTCTTCCGCCATCTTGCCCCCGTCCTGTCCTTCTGTCTAAAATGAGTCTCTTGTAGACAGCAAATAGATGGGTCCTGCTTTTTTATCCAGTCTGAAACCCTGTGCCTTTTGATGGGGTCATTAAGCCCATTCACGTTCAGAGTTACTATTGAAAGATATGAGTTTAGTGTCATCATGATACCTATTCAGTCACTGATTTTGTGGATTGTTTCCTTGGACTTCCTCTTTCTTTTACAGGGTCCACTTTAATATTTCTTGCAGAGCTGGTTTGGAGGTCACATGTTCTTTCAGTTCCTGCCTGTCTTGGAAGCTCTTTGTCTCTCCTTCTATTCTGAATGAGAGCCTTGCTGGATAAAGTATTCTTGGCTGCAGGTTCTTCTCATTTAGGACCCTGAATATATCCTGCCAGTCCTTTCTGGCCTGCCAGGTCTCTGTGGAGAGGTCTGCTGTGAATCTAATATTTCTCCCCATAAAAGTTAGAGATTTCTTGTCTCTTGCTGCTTTAAGGATCTTCTCTTTATCGTTGGAATTTGCGAGCTTCACTATTAAATGTCGAGGTGTTGAGCGGTTTTTATTTATTTTAAGTGGGGGAATCTCTCAATTTCCTGAATCTGAATGCCTGTTTCCCTTCCCAGATTAGGAAAGTTTTCAGCTATGATTTGTTCAAGTACATATTCTGGCCCTCTGTCCCTTTCGGCACCCTCAGGAACCCCAATTAAACGTAGATTTTTCTTCCTCAGGCTGTCATTTATTTTCCTTAATCTATCCTCATGATCTTTTGTTTGTCTCTTTTTTCCTCAGTTTCCCTCTTTGCCCTCAACTTGTCTTCTATATCACTCACTCGTTCTTCCACCTCGTTAACCCTCGTCGTTAGGACTTCTAGTTTGGATTGCATCTCATTCAATTGATTTTTAATTTCTGCCTGATTAGATCTAAATTCTGCAGTCATGAAGTCTCTTGAGTCATTTATGCATTTTTCTAGAGCCACCAGTAGCTTTATAATAGTGCTTCTGAATTGGCTTTCTGACATTGAATTGTAAAGCAAATCTGTAACTCTGTGGGATTCTGATTTCTGATTCTTTCTTTTGAGGTGAGGTTTTACTTCTAGTCATTTTGCTCAGTGCAGAGTGGCCAAAAACAAGTTGTATGGGAAAAGGAGAAAAAGAGAGAAGAGAAAGAAGAAAAGAAAAAAAAAAGAGAAAAAAGGGGGAAAAAAGAAAAGAAGAAAAGAAAAAAAGGGGGTGGAAGAAAACAGAAGACAAAAAACAAGGGGGAGTATACTCTGATTCTGTATACTATAAATCCCTTGACTTCCCCTGGAACCTTCCAGTGCTGCTTGGTCAATAATTTGTTTTTCCCCTGTCCGTCTAGCTGGTCTTCTGGGGGAGGGGCCTGCTCTGCTGATTCTCAGGCGTCAGCATTTGGGGAGCTGCTAGGCCCCCTGCCTGGTGCAGGGCTCAGTGAATGTTGTTTAACCTGTTTATCCTGTGAGGCCGCTGTGAAGCTTAGTGGGGGTTGTTTATCCTGTGAGTCCCCAGGAGGAACAACCCCAGTGGCGGTGGCCAGGTCTCCAGCCCTAGAGTTGGCTCCCGCAGTAACTCCGGAGCTCTTCGTCTGCAGGGTCTGGATGCTCCAGGGCGGGGCCGCTGATCTGTTCAGCTTGGGGCAGGAGCCTCCTTGCTGTCCTGGGCCCTCCTGGCCTCTGCCTGTCCCGGGGGGAGGCCGGATCCTGGGCTGTGTCCCTGGCCCTCTGTGTTCCGGGGCCTGTGCTGTTGGATTCACGCTCCTGGCCACACAGCCCCCTCCACGGAGCCGCCGCCCGAGCCCCTCCAAGCCGCTCCCGGGTCCAGCCCTGCGTGCTGCAGCCCTGTAGGGAGCTCGGCGCACTCTCCCCGGGGCGCAGGTGTCTGTTAGTGTCCCCGGGACCCTGAGGGCATCCCCACCCTCCTGGGGTCCTGCTCTAACTCCCTGCGGGCGCCTTTCCCCCTCGGGAAGATTGGTGAAGCTCCTGCTTCTCCGGGATGGGGCTCTCCTGGCCTGGGGGCACTTGCCCTGCCTTAGCCCGGCTCCTCGCGGGGCCCCTCCCCCTTGGATGCCTTTTGTTTCTTTAATTCTTCCCCCGCCCCCTCCTGTCTTCCTACCTTGATTGAAGCGAGAACTCTTCTCACTGTGTAGCATTCCAACTGTTCTCTCTTTAAATCTCAGGCCGAATTCGTAGGTTTTCAGGATGATTTGAAAGTTACCTAGGGAATTTGTTAGGGACACGTGACTTGAGGACCCTACTATTCCACCATATTGCCCCGCACCTCTTCTTTTGCTTTTATTTTTCCCAAGTATGCCAAAGCTTATTTGGTGTATACATACTTAAAAAATATTTTTCTTAAGGAGTTGATCCATTTATCTTTATCAAAGTTCCATTTCTTTTTCTTTCTCCCTTTCCTTCCTTCCTTTCTTTCTTACTCTTACTTTCTCTTTCTTTCTTTTTCTTTTTTTTGTATATTTTTTTAGTTCAATTTGCCAATGTATAGCATAACACCCAGTGCTTATCCCGTCAAGTGCCCCCCTCAGTGCCCCTCACGCATTCACCCCCACGCCCCGCCCTCCTCCCCTTCCACCACCCCTAGTTCATTTCCCAGAGTTAGGAGTCTTTATGTTCTTTCTCCCTCTCTGATATTTCCCACACATTTCTTCTCCCTTCCCTTATATTCCCTCTCACTATTATTTATATTCCCCAAATGAATGAGAACATACAATGTTTGTCCTTCTCCGATTGACTTACTTCACTCAGCATAAGACCCTCCAGTTCCATCCACGTTGAAGCAAATGGTGGGTATTTGTTGTTTCTAATGGCTGAGGAATATTCCATCGTATACATAAACCACATTTTCTCTATCCATCATCTTTCGATGGACACCAAGGCTCCTTCCACAGTGTGGCTATTGTGGACATTGCTGCTAGAAACATCGGGGTGCAGGGGTCCCGGCATTTCATTACATCTGCATCTTTGGGGTAAATCCCCAGCAGTGAAATTGCTGGGTCGTAGGGCAGATCTATTTTTTTAAATAAATTTATTTTTTATTGGTGTTCAATTTGTCAACATACAGAATAACAACCAGTGCTCATCCCGTCAAGTGCCCCCCTCAGTGCCCGTCACCCATTCACCCCCACGCCCCGCGCTCCTCCCCTTCCACCACCCATAGTTCATTTCCCAGAGTTAGGAGTATGTCATGTTCTGTCTCCCTTTCTGATATTTCCCACTTATTTTTTCTCCTTTCCCCTTTATTCCCTTTCACTATTTTTTATATTCCCCAAATGAAAGAGACCATATAATGTTTGTCCTTCTCTGACTGACTTATTTCACTCACCATAATACCCTCCGTTTCATCCACGTCAAAGCAAATGGTGGGTATTTGTCATTTTTTTTTTTTTGTTATTTATGATAGTCACACACAGAGAGAGAGAGAGAGAGGCAGAGACACAGGCAGAGGGAGAAGCAGGCTCCATGCACCGGGAGCCCGATGTGGGATTCGATCCCGGGTCTCCAGGATCGTGCCCTGGGCCAAAGGCAGGCGCCAAACCTCTGCGCCACCCAGGGATCCCGTATTTGTCATTTCTAATGGCTGAGTAATATTCCATTGTATACATAAACCACATATTCTTTATCCATTCATCATTCGATGGACACCGAGGCTCCTTCTACAGTTTGGCTATTGTGGACATTGCTGCTATGAACATCGGGGTGCAGGTATCCCGGTGTTTCACAGCATCTGTATCTTTGGGGTAAATCCCCAGCAATGCTATTGCTGGGTGGTAGGGCAGATCTATTTTTAACTCTTTGAGGAAACTCCACACAGTTTTCCAGAGTGGCTGCACCAGTTCACATTCCCACCAACAGTGTAAGAGGGTTCCCTTTTCTCCGCATCCTCTCCAACATTTGTTGTTTCCTGCCATGTTAATTTTCCCCATTCTCACTGGTGTGAGGTGGTATCTCATTGTGGTTTTGATTTGTATTTTCCTGATGGCAAGTGATGCAGAGCATTTTCTCATGTGCGTGTTGGCCATGTCTATGTCTTCCTCTGTGAGATTTCTGTTCATGTCTTTTGCCCATTCCATGATTGGATTATTTGTTTCTTTGCTGTTGAATTTAATAAATTCTTTATAGATCTTGGAAACTGGCCCTTTATTTGATATGTCATTTGCAAATATCTTCTCCCATTCTGTAGGTTGTCTTTTAGTTTTGTTGACTGGTTCTTTTGCTGTGCAAAAGCTTCTTATCTTGATGAAGTCCCAATAGTTCATTTTTGCTTTTGCTTCTTTTGCCTTCATGGATGTATCTTGCAAGAAGTTACTGTGGCCAAGTTAAAAAAGGGTGTTGCCTGTGTTCTCCTCTAGGATTTTGATGGACTCTTGTCTCACATTTAGATCTTTCATCCATTTTGAGTTTATCTTTGTGTATGGTGCAAGAGAGTGGTCTAGTTTCATTCTTCTGCATGTGGATGTCCAACTTTCCAAGCACCATTTATTATTGCACATGACTATCTTTTTTCCAGTGGATAGTCTTTCCTGCTTGGTCGAATATTAGTTGACCACAGATTTGAGGGCCCATTTCTGGAATCTCTCTTCTCTTCCATTGATCTATTTTTTTTGTTTTTGTGCAGTACCACACTGTCTTGATGATCACAGCTTTGTAGTACAACTTGAAATCTGGCATCATGATGCCCCTGGTTTTGGTTTTCTTTTTCAATATTCCCTGGGTATCTGGGGTCTTTTCTGATTCCAGACAAATCCTAAGATGATTTGTTCCAACACTCTGAAGAAAGTTCATGGTATTTTGATAAATATTTCATTAAATGTGTAAATTGTCTTGGGTAGCATTGACATTTTCACAGTATTAATTCTGCCAATCCATGAGCATGAAATATTTTTCCATCTCTTTGTGTCTTCCTCAATTTCTTTCAGAAGTGTTCTATAGTTTTTAGGGTATAGATCCTTTACCTCTTTGGTTAGGTTTATTCCTAGGTATCTTATGCTTTTGCGTGCAATTGTAAATGGGATTGACTCATTAATTTCTCTTTCTTCAGTCTCATTGTTAATGTATAGAAATACCACTGATTTCTGGATATTGATTTTGTATCCTGCTGCACTGCCAAATTGTTGTGTGAGTTCTAGCAATCTTGGGGTGGAGTCTTTTGGGTTTTCTATGTACAGTATCATGTCATCTGTGAAGAGGGAGAGTTTGACTTCTTTGCCAATTTGAATGCCTTTTTTTCTTTTTGTTGCCTGATTGCTGAGGCTAGGATTTCTATTACTATGGTGAATAGAGGGGTGAGAGTGGACATCCCTGTCGTGTTCCTGATTTTTAGGGGAAAGGCTCCCAGTGTTTCCCCATTGAGAATGATGTTTGTTTTGGGCTTTTCATAGATGGCTTTTAAGATGTTGAGGAATGGAGGAGGGGCAAGATGGCGGAAGAGTAGGGTCCACAAATCACCTGTCCCCATCAGATTACCTAGATAACCCTCAAATCATCCTGAAAATCTACGGATTTGGACTGAGATTTTTTAAAATTTTTTTTAAATTTATTTATGATAGTCACACACACACAGAGAGAGGCAGAGACACAGGCAGAGGGAGAAGCAGGCTCTATGCACCGGGAGACTGACGTGGGACTAACCCCGGGTCTCCAGGATCGCGCGCCCTGGGTCAAAGACAGGCGCTAAACCGCTGCCCCTCCCAGGGATCCCTCAGCGTGAGATTTAAATTTTTTTTTTATTTATGATAGGCACACAGTGAGAGAGAGAGAGAGGCAGAGACACAGGCAGAGGGAGAAGCAGGCTCCATACACCGGGAGCCCGACGTGGGATTCGATCCCGGGTCCCCAGGATCGCGCTGTGGGCCAAAGGCAGGCGCCAAACCGCTGCGCCACCCAGGGATCCCTCAGTGTGAGATTTAAAGAGAGAACAGCTGGAATGCTACAGTAGAAGAGTTCGCGCTTCTATCAAGGTAGGAAGACTGCGAAAAAAGAAATAAAGAAACAAAAGGCATCCAAGGGGTAGGGGCCCCATGAGGACCCAGGCTAAGGCCGGGGCTAGTGTCCCCAGGACAGGAAAGCCCCGACCCGGAGAAGCAGGAGCTTCACCAATCTTCCTGGGTGGAAGGGCGCTCGCAGGGAGTTAAGCAGGACCCCAGGGGGGTGGGGGTGCCTTCAGGCTCCCTGGGACACTAACAGACACCTGCGCCCTGGGGAGAGCACGCCGAGCTCCCTAAAAGGCTGTACCGGGAGCAGCTCGGAGGGGCTCGGTGGCGGCTCTGGGGAGAGGGCTGCACAGCCAGGATCGCGAATCCAACAGCGCAGGCCCCGGAACACAGAGGGCCAGGGACACAGCCCAGGATCCGGCCTCCCCCCGGGACAGGCAGAGGCCAGGAGGGTCCAGGACAGCAAGGACGCTCCTGCCCCGAGCTGAGCAGATCAGCGGCCCCGCCCCGGAGCATCCAGGCCCCTGCAGAGGGAGAGCTCCGTAGTTATTGCGGGAGCTGACTCCAGGGCTCCAGAGCTGGCTGCTGCAACTGTGGTTGTTCCTCCTGGGGCCTCACAGAGTAAACAATCCCCACTGAGCCCTGCACCAGGCAGGGGGCAGAGCAGCTCCCCCAAGTGCTAACACCTGAAAATCAGCACAACAGGCGCCTTTCCAGAAGACCAGCTAGACGGACAGGTTCCAGGGGAAGTCAAGGGACTTAAAGTATACAGAATCAGAAGATACTCCCCCGTGTTTTTTTTTTTTTTTTTTGCTTTTTGATTTCTGTTTGCTTCCCCCACCCTTTTCCCCCTTTCTTTCTTTTTCTCTTTTTCTTCTCTTTTTTCTTTTTTTCTTCCTTTTTTCTTTTTCTCTTTTCTTTCCTTCTTTCTCTCCTCCCTTTTTCTCCTTTTCCCAATACAACCTCTTTTTGGCCACTTTGACTGAGCAAAATGACTAGAAGGAAACCTTACCTCAAAAGAAAGAATCAGAAACAGGCGTCTCTCCCACAGAGTTACAAAATCTGGATTACAATTCAATGTCAGAAAGCCAATTCAGAAGCACTATTATAAAGCTATTGGTGGCTCTAGAAAAAAGCATAAAGGACTCAAGAGACTTCATGACTGCAGAATTTAGATCTAATCAGGCAGAAATTAAAAATCAATTGAATGAGATGCAATCCAAACTAGAAGTCCTAACAACGAGGGTTAACGAGGTGGAAGAACGAGTGAGTGACATAGAAGACAAGTTGATGGCAAAGAGGGAAACTGAAGAAAAAAGAGACAGACAATTAAAAGACCATGAAGATAGATTAAGGGAAATAAACAACAGCCTGAGGAAGAAAAACCTACGTTTAATTGGGGTTCCCGGGGGGCCAAAAGGGACAGAGGGCCAGAATATGTATTTGGACAAATCCTAGCTGAAAACTTTCCCAATCTGGGAAGGGAAACAGGCATTCAGATCCAGGAAATAGAGAGATCCCCCCCCTAAAATCAATAAAAAGCGTTCAATGCCTTGATATTTAATAGTTAAGCTTGCAAATTCCAAAGATAAAGAGAAGATCCTTAAAGCAGCAGGAGACAAGAAATCCCTGACTTTTATGGGGAGGAGTATTAGGGTAACAGCAGACCTCTCCACAGAAACGTGGCAGGCCAGAAAGGGCTGGCAGGATATATTCAGGGTCCTAAATGAGAAGAACATGTAACCAACAATACTTTATCCAGCAAGGCTCTCATTCAGAATGGAAGGAGAGATAAAGAGCTTCCAAGACAGGCAGGAACTGAAAGAATATGTGACCTCCAAACCAGTTCTGCAAGAAATTTTAAGGGGGACTCTTAAATTCCCCTTTAAGAAGTCCAGTGGAACAATCCACAAAAACAAGGACTGAATAGATATCATGATGACACTAAACTCATATCTGTCAGTAATAACTCTGAACGTGAATGGTCTTAATGACCCCATCAAAAGGTGCAGGGTTTCATACTGGATAAAAAAGCAGGACCCATCTATTTGCTGTCTACAAGAGACTTATTTTAGACAGAAGGACACCTACAGCCTGAAAATAAAAGGTTGGAGAACCATTTACCATTTAAATGGCCCTCAAAAGAAAGCAGGGGTAGCCCTCCTTAGATCAGAGAAACTAAAATTTACCCCGAAGACTGTAGTGAGAGATGAAGAGGGACACTATCTCATACTTAAAGGATCTATCCAACAAGAGGACTTAACAATCCTCAATATATATTCCCCAAATGTGGGAGCTGCCAAATATATCAATCAATTAATAACCAAAGTGAAGAAATACTTAGATAATAATACTCTTATACTTGGTGACTTCAATCTAGCTCTTTCTATACTCAATAGGTCTTCTAAACACAACATCTCTAAAGAAACGAGAGCTTTAAATGATACACTGGACCAGATAGATTTCACAGATATCTACAGAACTTTACATCCAAACTCAACTGAATACATATTCTTCTGAAGTGCAGATGGAACTTTCTCCAGAGTAGACCACATAATGGGTCACAAATCGGGTCTGAACCGATACCAAAAGATTGGGATCGTCCCCTGCATAATCTCAGACCATAATGCCTGGAAATTAGTACTAAATCACAACAAGAGTTTGGAAGGACCTCAAACACGTGGAGGGTAAGGATGATCCTGCTAAAAGATGAAAGGGTCAACCAGGAAATTAAGGAAGAATTAAAAAGATTCATGGAAACTAATGAGAATGAAGATACAACTGTTCAAAATCTTTGGGATGCAGCAAAAGCAGTCCTGAGGGGGAAATAAATCGCAATACAAGCATCCATTCAAAAACTGGAAAGAACCCAAATACAAAAGCTAACCTTACACATAAAGGAGCTAGAGAAAAAACAGCAAATAGATCCTACACCCAGCAGAAGAAGAGAGTTAATAAAGAGTTGAACAGAACTCAATGAAATCGAGACCAGAAGAACTGTTGAACAGATCAACAAAACCAGGAGTTGGTTCTTTGAAAGAATTAATAAGATAGATAAGCCATTAGCCAGCCTTATTAAAAAGAAGAGAGAGAAGACTCAAATTAATAAAATCATGAATGAGAAAGGAGAGATCACTACCAACACCAAGGAAATACAAATGATTTTAAAAACATATTATGAACAGCTATATGCCAATAAATTAGGCAATCTAGAAGAAATGGACACATTCCTGGAAAGCCACAAACTACCAAAACTGGAACAGGAAGATATAGAAAACCTGAACAGACCAATAACCAGGGAGGAAATTGAAGCAGTCATCAAAAACCTCCCAAGACACAAGAGTCCAGGGCCAGATGGCTTCCCAGAAGAATTCTATCAAACATTTAAAGAAGAAATCATACCTATTCTACTAAAGCTGTTTGGAAAGATAGAAAGAGATGGAGTACTTCCAAATTCATTCTATGAGGCCAGCATCACCTTAATTCCAAAACCAGACAAAGACCCCACCAAAAAGGAGAATTACAGACCAATATCCCTGATGAACATGGATGCAAAAATTCTCAACAATTTACTAGCCAATAGGATCCAACAACACATTAAGAAAATTATTCACCATGACCAAGTAGGATTTATCCCCGGGACACAAGGCTGGTTCAACACTCGTAAAACAATCAATGTGATTCATCATATCAGCCAGAGAAAAACCAAGAACCATATGATCCTCTCATTAGATGCAGAGAAAGCATTTGACAAAATACAGCATCCATTCCTGATCAAAACTCTTCAGAGTGTACGGATAGAGGGAACATTCCTCAACATCTTAAAAGCCATCTACGAAAAGCCCACAGCAAATATCATTCTCAATGGGGAAGCACTGGGAGCCTTTCCCCTAAGATCAGGAACAAGACAGGGATGTCCACTCTCACCACTGCTATTCAACATAGTATTGGAAGTCCTAGCCTCAGCAATCCGACAACAAAAGGATATCAAAGGCATTCAAATTGGCAAAGAAGAAGTCAAACTCTCCCTCTTCGCCGATGACATGATACTCTACATAGAAAACCCAAAAGCCTCCACCCCAAGATTGCTAGAACTCATACAGCAATTTGGTAGCGTGGCAGGATACAAAATCAATGCCCAGAAATCAATGGCATTTCTATACACTAACAATGAGACTGAAGAAAGAGAATTTAAGGAGTCAATCCCATTGTCAATTGCACCCAAAAGCATAAGATACCTAGGAATAAACCTAACCAAAGAGGTAAAGGATCTATACCCTGAAAACTATAGAACACTTCTGAAAGAAATTGAGGAAGACACAAAGAGATGGAAAAATATTCCATGCTCATGGATTGGCAGAATTAATACTGTGAAAATGTCAATGTTACCCAGGGCAATTGACACGTTTAATGCAATCCCTATCAAAATACCATGGACTTTCTTCAGAGAGTTAGAACAAATTATTTTAAGATTTGTGTGGAATCAGAAAAGACCCCTAATAGCCAGGGGAATTTTAAAAAAGAAAACCATAGCTGGGGGCATCACAATGCCAGATTCCAGGTTGTACTACAAAGCTGTGGTCATCAAGACAGTGTGGTACTGGCACAAAAACAGACACAGAGATCAATGGAACAGAACAGAGAACCCAGAAGTGGACCCTGAACTTTATGGTCAACTAATATTCGATAAAGGAGGAAAGACTAACCACTGGAAGAAAGACAGTCTCTTCAATAAATGGTGCTGGGAAAATTGGACATCCACATGCAGAAGAATGAAACTAGACCACTCTCTTGCACCATACACAAAGATAAACTCAAAATGGATGAAAGATCTAAATGTGAGACAAGAGTCCATCAAAATCCTAGAGGAGAACACAGGCAACACCCTTTTTGAACTCGGCCACAGTAACTTCTTGCAAGATACATCCACGAAGGCAAAAGAAAGAAAAGCAAAAATGAACTATTGGGACTTCATCAAGATAAGAAGCTTTTGCACAGCAAAGGATACAGTCAACAAAACTAAAAGACAACCTACAGAATGGGAGAAGATATTTGCAAATAACATATCAGATAAAGGGCTAGTTTCCAAAATCTATAAAGAACTTATTAAACTCAACACCAAAGAAACAAACCATCCAATCATGAAATGGGCCAAAGACATGAACAGAAATCTCACAGAGGAAGACATAGACACTGCCAACATGCATATGAGAAAATGCTCTGCATCACTTGCCATCAGGGAAATACAAATCAAAACCACAATGAGATACCACCTCACACCAGTGAGAATGGGGAAAATTAACATGGCAGGAAACAACAAATGTTGGAGAGGATGCGGAGAAAAGGGACCCCTCTTACACTGTTGGTGGGAATGTGAACTGGTGCAGCCACTCTGGAAAACTGTGTGGAGGTTCCTCAAAGAGTTAAAAATAGACCTGTCCTACGACCCAGCAATTGCATTGTTGGAGATTTACCCCAAAGATTCAGATGCAGTGAAGCACCGGGACACCTGCACCCCGATGTTTCTAGCAGCAATGTGCACAATAGCCACACTGTGCAAAGAGCCTCGGTGTCTATGGAAAGAAGAATGGATAAAGAAGATGTGGTTTATGTATACATTGGAATATTACTCAGCCATTAGAAATGAGAAATACCCACCATTTCCTTCAACGTGGTTAGAACTGGAGGGTATTATGCTGAGTGAAATAAGTCAATCGGAGAAGCGGAAACATTATATGTTCTCATTCATTTGGGGAATATAAATAATAGTGAAAGGGAATATAAGGGAAGGGAGAAGAAGTGTGTGTGAAATATCAGACAGGGAGACAGAACATGAAGACTCCTAACTCTGGGACACGAACTAGGGGTGGTGGAAGGGGAGGAGGGCAGGGGGTGTGGGTGAATGGGTGACGGGCACTGAGGGGGGCACTTGACGGGATGAGCACTGGGTGTTATTCTGTAAGTTGGCAAATTGAACACCAATAAAAAATAAATTTATTATAAAAAAAAGTAATGGATGCTCTATTTTGTCAAATGGTTTCTCTGCATCTATTAAGAGGATCATATCGTTCTTGTTTTTTCTCTTGGTGATATGATTTATCATGTTGATTATTTTATGAGTGTTGAACCAGCCTTGCATCCTGGGGATAAATCCCACTTGGTCATGGTGAATAATCTTCTTAATATACTGTTGGATCCTATTGGCTAGTATCTTGTTGAGAATTTTTGCATCCATGTTCATCAGGGATATTGGTCTATAATTCTCCTTTGGTGGGGTCTTTTTCTGGTTTTGGAATTAAGGCGATCCTGGCCTCCTTGCGGGGCCTCTCCCCCACTTGATTCTTTTTTATTTTTTTATTTTTTCCATCTTCCTACCTTGTTAGAAGCACAAACTCTTCTCCCTGTAGCATTCCAGCTGTTCTCTCTTTAAATCTCAGGTCGAATTCATAGGTTTTCAGGATGAAATGAAAGTTATTTAGGTAAGTTGGTGGGACAGGGGACTTGGGGACCCTAGTCCTCCACCGTCTTGCCCCTCTTTTCTTTCTTTCTTTCTTTCTTTCTTTCTTTCTTTCTTTCTTTCTTTCTTTCTTTCTTTCTTTCTTCTTCTTCTTCTTCTTCTCCTTCCTTCCTTCCTTCCTTCCTTCCTTCCTTCCTTCCTTCCTTCCTTCCTTCTTTCTTTCTTTCTTTCTTTCTTTCTTTTTGTAAAGATTCATTTATTTTAGAGGGTGAGTACAGGTGAGGAGCCGTGAGCACAGGTAGGGCGTGACAGAGGGAGAGAGTCTTCTAAGCAGATTCCTTGAGGCCAATGGGGGGCTCCAAAGTGAGCCAACACAGGGCTGGAAGAGGAGCCAACCTGAGGCTGGAGGGGGATCCATGGGTGAGGGGCTCCATCTCATAGCCCTGAGAACAGAACCTGAGCCAAAACCAAGAGCGCAAAGCTTAACCTTCTATACTACCCAGGCACCCCTGTCTCTTTTCATTTCTGGTGACACTTTGCCTTAAATAAGTCTTTGATTTTCAAAGCATCATAGTCAGTAGCCAGTGGAACATATGCTTTCTTCTCTCCATCATTGGATGTTTCCAACAAAATTGGGATCATTTAAACTGACTATAAATCTAAATATAAATTTTTTTCAACATAAAAAAGTCTTTCTTTTATGAATTTATTTTTTATTGGTGTTCAATTTGCCAACATATTGAATAACACCCAGTGCTCATCCCGTCAAGTGCCCACCTCAGTGCCCATCACCCAGTCACCCCTGCCCCCCGCCCGCCTCCCCTTCCACCACCCCTAGTTCGTTTCCCAGATTTAGGAGTCTAAAAAAAAGTCTTTGATATTAACATAGTCACTCCAACTTTTTTAGGATTATTATCTAAGCGATATATGTTTTCTGTCTTTTCAATGTCAACTTCTTTGTATCCTTATATTTAAGGCATGTCTCTTTTGTTATTTTTAAAAGATCTTATTTATTTGAGAGAGAGAGAGCGAGGGCATGATGGGGGCAGGGACAGAGGGAGAAGCAGACCCCCAGCTGAATAGGGAGCCAAACTCCGGCTGGAGCCCAGGATCCTGGAATCATGACCTGAGGCAAAGGCAGATGCTTAACCTACTGAGCCCCCCAGGAGCCCCTATAGCATGTCTCTTCTATATAGCATATATTTGGGATTTGTTTTATTCAATGTGACAATTTATGTTTAATTGGAGTATTTAGTGCATTTACATTTAATGTAATTGCTAATATAGTTGGATTTAAGCCTAATAGCTCTCTATTACTCCTTATCCTCAGTGCCGTTTGCTTCTTTGCTGCCTTCTTTGGATTAAGTGTTTAGCATTCTACTTTGTTTCCTTTCTTGGATTTTTAGCTATGCCTCTTATTTTTTATTAGTTGTTTTAGGAATTAAAATGTTCTTAAAACCTCACAGTACACCTTGATATTGTATTCTATCCCTTCACCTACAGTGTAAAACAAAACAAAACCCTTTGGAATCTAACTTGGAGTCTCAGGCAGGGGCAGAGGGAGACAGTAATCTGACTGAAAATGCGTGGGCTGGGAACCAGAAAGTCAAAGCCCAGGTTTTGTAGTTGTGTCAGGGACCTCCGGGAACCTCCATAAAAACTCGTAATATTTACGCAACTGGTAGATTTTGGTCTAGTCAGGATCCTTTTGCTGTGACTTTGTGCAGTATCCAGGGGACAGATGCAGTAAGCAGATCTGTTGTGGTTTCCACGGTCTAGTGGTCAGATTAGAATACTTGATGCCCATCATTACTGCTCTTCGTTAGAACCAGAATGCGGGTGGGTGGGTGAAGGGGAAGTGGGTCGGTGGGGGTGGGTGCGGAGTTGAGGGCAATTTTTTCTCCTAAACATGCTCGTGAGAAACTCACTCCATTCACTGCTTCCGTACAATCTGTCACTTAACTGGCCTCCGTAAAGACTGATTTTTGGGCCTTGTTCAAGACGAGTTTTCTTGTCAGCCATTCCCACAAGTTTGCACGCGCGTTTGCCCCTGGCTCACGGGAGATGGCGCTGGACAGACGTGATCACTTCGGGGGCTGCGTCGGTCTCTACTCCCGGCCGACTGGGTGCGGCGTGCGCGTGTGACTCGGTGCCCAGCCGCCAGCGGCTTCCCGCCGGAGGAGCGCAGGTGCGCCCTGCTCACCTGGCCGGGGCGCCGGGGGCGGGCGCGCTGGGCGACTCCGCCCGCGGCCCGCAGGTGCTTCCGCGGCTCGGTACCTCCCCGGTCTCGGGGAGCCCCGGAGACCCTGCGGACCTGCTCCCCCAGGAGCCGGGCGGTTCTCACGGGCGGGCCCACGGTCCACGCAGAGCGGGGCCGCCCAAGCCGGCCGGTGGTCCTCAGAGTCGTCCTAGGAAGCGCTTCGGGCGGCCGGGGCCAGTCCGCCGCCTCGTTGCCGCCCGAAGACGCTCGGCGCGCTGCCCGGTGGGACCCGGGGGCGGCGGCGGGCGGGCGGCGGGCGGGCGGCGGGGGGCGGGGGCGGCGGGCCGAGGCCGAGGCGGCGGAGACCCAGCCGGCGCGGAGGGAGGAGCGCCGGGAGGAAGAGGCCGAGCCGGAGCGCCCCCGCCCCGGGAGGAAGGGGAGGAGGCCGGGCGTTTCCTGGCGCATTCCCGGCGCGCCCGGGTGACTCACCCCGCAGGAAACTCCCGGGCCCGCCGAGACCAGCGAGGAGCCGCCGCCGCCGCCGCCGCCGCCGCCGCCGCCGCCGCGGACCAGGTGAGGACGGCTGCTGTCCCCGCCGCCCTGCGGCCCCCACGGCGGCCCTCGGACCCAGCGGGCACGGAGGCGGCGGAGCCCGGCCGGGGCTGCGCGGGCGGCGGGGCTCGGGCTCCCGCGGCCTCGCTCCCTCCGCGGCCTGCCTCGCTCCCTCCCCGGGTGGCCTCCGGGCCTCCGCCCCGCGCGCTCCGCCCTGTGCGCGCCTGGACACCCGCACGCTCTCGGCCCCGCCCCAGGGGCCCGGGTCCCGGGGGGCCGGGGTCCCGGGGTCCCGGGGTCCCGGGTCCCGACCCCCGGCACGTGGCGGAGCTCCAGGGCGCAGGGCGTACCGGTGTTTCGGGGTCATTGTTGGAAAGGAAGGCGCCGGCCGCCGGCCCCGACAGCGGGAGAGAGTTGCCCCGGGCCCGCCGGCTGCGGCCCAGGGCAGGACGGACGCTGGCGGAGCGAAACCATTTTGCAGATTCTTGGAAATGAGTTGTGGGCTTTGTTACGGCCCCGGGATGGTCAGGTGCGCAGCACTGTTCCGCACAGCCGTGCTGGATTGTATATTTTAAGCCTGAAATGAGTGCATTTAGTTTGCAGCATATCGTGGATGTATTGAAAATGGTGAGAGTCATCTGGAAATGGGGTTTTACGGAGCGTTTTTTAAGCTGGGAGAGGCGCCCAGACCGTGTCCACTCTGGTGTTAGTCTAAACACTACAGGTAGCAATTGCTTATTAAACCCAATGTTTAAAAAAACGAATAAACCCAGTGTTGGATGACCTGTGTTTCTGTGGACTGAGCCCTGGCAGTGTTTCTTCTCAGTAGTAGAGGGTACGTGTGCCGCATTGGGCAGTTTTGCTGCTTCGTGAGCCCAGTGGAATTCCTTGGCCTTTTTGTAATAGTATTCGTTAAAAGATTCGTGATTGAAGTCGCAGGGATACCCGGTAGTGTTTATCAGATTGCTGTGCTTGCC
This sequence comes from Nyctereutes procyonoides, assembly GCF_905146905.1. NCBI lineage: Eukaryota > Metazoa > Chordata > Mammalia > Carnivora > Canidae > Nyctereutes > Nyctereutes procyonoides. The sequence continues at coordinate 60,321,676 of NW_026575047.1, read as the reverse complement.
GCTTGGTCACCAGCTGATGGTGCCAGAAAATCCTGTCCAGGTTCATCAGCCAGAGGTGGCAGTTTCTGATCGCCCAGTGCTTGTGCTTGGACCACTGAGGGTGTCCTGCAGCTCATTCGTGGTTCTCCGCGGGAACCTTACATGTGCAGACACAGAACTGAAATCACTATTTAAATAAACGTGAGCCACAGCAAGTATGCGTTTGCACGAATTCAATAGGAATTTGGTGCTGATGTTTGATTCCCTGCTGCCTTCTTCCCCCACACTATCATCTCTGTGACAGAGATAATTGTGGTGTAAAACATTTCCTATTTTAATACATATGTTTGTGTGCTGATAGGTCGCTCAAAGAAAATTTTTCAGTTTTTTTTTCTTTTCTTTCTTTTTCTTTTTTTGTATAGGTGTTTATTTGGATTTATTTTTAAGTCTCCATATAGTAAAATTTGCTTTTTGGTGTATGGTTATGAGTTTTGACAAATACATAGTCATGGAATTACCATCACAGTCAAGATAGAGAACAGTTCTGTCACACACCCCCCCCCCCCCCCCCCGCAAATTCCTTCAGCTCTCTCTTTTTAGGCAGCCCCTCCCACATTCTCAACTCCTGGCAACACCTGAGTTCTCCATTCCTACAGTATTACTTTTCCCATATGAGAGGTCTTTGTGGCTTAGTTCACTTAGCTAATGCGATTTGAGAGTGACCATTTTCTAGTTTGTCCCTGAGGGGCAAAGGCACAAAGTTTTCAAAAGTATTCATTTAGGATACAATCTGAGAGATTCAAATATGTTTTTTAAAAAGATTTACCCGTTTATTTGACAGAGAGAAAGCAAGCACGCATGTGCAAGTGAGGGGAGAGGCAGAGGGAAAGTATCTCAAGCAGACTCCCCCACCTAACTGGGAGCCCCAGGTGGGCCTTGATCCCAGCACTGCAGATCACCACCAGAGCAGAAAGACAGAGTTTGGAGTCTGTTGCTACACCCACGGGGCCACCCAGTTGTCCCTCAAATAATACTTTTAAATCATGAGAAAAATTATAAAACTCCCACTTATTAAACAAATTGAAACAGTACAGAACTATGTATAGTAAAAGTGAAATTCCCTCTAATTTTGTGGTACTATATAGCCTTTTCTGTGCATACACATAATTTTTGTTCTTTTGATAACATGAGATTATATTGCATATATCATAATAGCTTTTCACCTAGTGATTTTGGCCCATTGAAAGATCTTGATGTGGGGCACCTGGGTAGCTCATTCAGTTGTGTTTGCCTTCAGCTCAGGCAGTGATCTTGGGGTCCTGAGATTGAACCCCACAAGGGGCTGCCTGCTTAGCGGGGAGTCTGCTTCTCCCTCTCCTTCGGTCATTCCCCCTGCTCGTGCTTTCTCGCTCAGCTCTCTTTTTCAAATAAATAAATATATAAAATCTTAAAGATCATGAATATCTTCATTTTCCTTCTTTTTCTTTTTTTTTAAGATTATTAAGAGAGAGAGAGAATGAACGAACGTGCTCAGGTAGGGTGAGGGGCAGAGGGAGAAGACGCCCTGCTGAGCAGGGAACCCAGCTTGGAGCTCAATCCCAGGACCCTGCTATCATGACCTGAGCTGAAGCAGACGCTTAACCGAGTCACCCTCCATTCTTTTTAATGGCAGTGTAGTGTTTCATAGTATGGGTATATTGTGATTTATTTGATCAGCCTCTTGTTTATTGACATTATTGTTTCACATTTTTCACCACTGTAGTCAGTGCTTTTGTTTATATCTTTAGTCTTTTTTTTTTTTAAGCTATTTTATTTATTTACTTGAGAGAGTTAACGAGAGAGCTCAGCAGCAGGGAGGAGAGGAGAGGCAGAAGCAGGTTCCCTGTGAGCAGAGAGCCTGACATGGGGCTTGATCCCAGGACCCTGAGATCATGACCTGAACCAAAGGCACATGAATAACTGACTGAACCACCCAGGTGTCCTTGTTTTTATTTTTATTTATTATTTTGGTTTCTGGAGTAGAATTCAGTGATTTGTCACTTATATATAAGACCCAGTGCTCATCACAAGTGCCGTCACTCATCTATCTCCCTCCACCAACCCTCAGTTTGTTCTCTAGCGTTGAGTCTCTTATGGTTTGTCTCCCCCTCTCTCCTTTTTTTCTTTTCCCCTTCCCGTATGTTCACCTGTTTTCTGCCTTAAATTTCACATATGAGATCATATGGTATTTGTCTTTCTCTGACTGACTTATTTCACTTAGCATAATACTCTTTAGTTCCATCTACATTGTTGCAAATGGTGAAATTTCATTTTTCTTGATGGCTGAGTAATATTCCATCCTATGTATGTACCACATCTTCATTCATCAGTAGATGGACATTTGGACTCTCTATAGTTTGGCTGTTAATGTTGCTCTAAACATCGGGGTGCATGTACCCCTTCGAATCTGTATTTTTTTATTTTTTTATCATTATTTTTTTGAATCTGTATTTTTATATCCTTTTGGTAAATACCTAGTAGTGCAATTGCTGGATTGTAGGGTAGTTCCATTTTTAATGTTTTGAGGAACCTCCACACTGTTTTCCAGAGTGGCTGCACCAGTTTGCATTTCCACCAACACTACAAGAGAGTTCCCCTTTCTCTGCCTCCTTGGCAAGCCTTTTGTTTCTTGTGATGTTAATTTCAGCCATTCTGACTGATGTGAGGTGATATATCATCAGCTTTTGGTTTGCATTTCAAGTGATGGCAAGTGATTTTGAGCTGATTTCATGTGTCTGTTGGCCATGTGTATGTCTTCTTTGGAGAAATATCTGTTCATGTCTTCTGCCCATTTCTTGACTGGATTTTTTGGGTTTTGGGTATTGAGTTTGATAAATTCTTTATAGATTTTGGATACTAACCCGTTATCAGATATGTTATTTGCACCTGGGTGGCTCAGTTGGTTGAGTATCAGACTCTTGGTTTTGGCTCAGGTGATGATCTCAGGGTTCTGAGACCCAGACCATGGCTCAGGCTCCACACTCAGCATGGAATCTGTTGGAGATTCTATTCTCCACCCCCACCCCCCCACCGCCTTTCCCCTCTGGTATTCTCCCCACTTGTGCTTTTTCTTTCTCTCTCTCAAATAAATAAATAAAATCTTAAAAAAAAATGTTGTTTGCAAATGTCTTCTCCCATTCTGAAGGCTGCCTTTTATTTGTTGATTGTTTCTTTCCTTATGCAGAAGCTTTTTATTTTGATGAAATCCCAGTAGTTCATTTTTGCTTTTTTTTTCTCTTGCCATATGTCTTTTAAGAAGTTGTTATAGCTAAGGTCAGAGAGGTTTCTGCCTGTGTCTCCTCTAGGCTATCTGTGGTTTCCTGTGGCACATTTAGGTTTTTCATCCATTTTGAATTTATTTTTGTGTATAGTGTAAGAAAGTGGTTCCATTTCATTCTTCTGTATGTGCAGTTTTCCCATTTGTTGGGAATACTGTCTGTTGAAGAGACATTTGTTGAAGAGGCTGTCTTTTTTCCATTGGGTATTCTTTCCTACTTTGTTGAAGATTAGTGACCATAGAGTTGTGGATCCATTTCTGGGTTCTCTATTCTGTTCCATTGATCCATGTGTCTGTTTTTGTGCCAGTACCACACTGTCTTAATGATCATAGCTTTTGTAATATAGCTTGAAGTTTGGAATCATTATGCCTCCAGTTTTTTCTTCTTCAGAATTGCTTTGGCTATTTGGGGCCTCTTGTGTTTCCATACAAATGTTAGGATTATTTGTTCCAGCTCTGTGAAAAATACTAGTGGTATTTTGATAGGGATTGTATTAAATGTGTAAATTGCTTTGGATAGTATAGACATATTAACCATGTTTGCTCTTCGAATCCATGAGCATAAATGGAATGCTTTTTCCATTTCTTTGCGTCCTCTTTGGTTTCTTTCATGAGTTTTCTATAGTTTTTAGAGCATGGATCTTTAACCTCTTTAGTTAGGCTTATCCCTAGTATTTTATTGTTTTTGGTGCAGTTACAAATGGGATTGATTCCTTGATTTCTTTTTCTGCTGCTTTGATATTGGTGTATAGAAATGCAGCAGATTTCTGCACATTGATTTTATATCCTGCAGCTTTGCTGAATTCAGGTACTAGTTCTAGCAGTTTTTTGGTGGAGTCCTTCAGGTTTTCTACAAAGCATATCCTGTCATCCTCAAATAGTGAAAGTTTGAGTTCTTCTTTGCTGATTTGGATGCATTTTATTTTTTTGTGGTCTGATTGCTGAGGCTCTGACTTCCAATAGTATGCTAAATAGCAATGGTGAGAGTGGACATCCTTGTCTCATTCCTGACCTTAGGGCAAAGGCTCTCCGTTTTTTCCCCACTGAGGATGATATTTGCTGTCAGTCTTTAGTATATGGCCTTTATGATGTTGAGTTATTTCCCTCTATCCCTACTTTGTTGAGGGTTTTTATCAAGAACGAATGCTGGGGCAGCCCCGGTGGCGCAGCGGTTTATCGCCGCCTGCAGCCCGGGGTGTGATCATGGAGACCTGGGATCGAGTCCCGCATCTGGCTTCCTGCGTGGAGCCTCTTCTCCCTCTGCCTGTGACTCTGCCTCTCTCTTCGCTCTCTCTGAATGAATAAATAAATAAATCTTAAAAAAAAAAAAAAAGAATGGATGCTGTATTTTGTCAAAAGCTTTTTTTGCATTTACTAAGTGGATCATACGGTTCTATCTTTTATTAATGTGGTATATCACATTGATTGATTTGCGAATATTGAACCAGCCTTGTAGCCCAGGAATAAATGCCACCTGATTGTGGTGAATAATTTTTCTAATGTACTGTTGTGTTCAATTTGTTAGTATTTTATTGGGAATTTTTTCATCCCTGTTCATCAGGGATGTTGGCCTGTAATTCTTCTAAAAAGAATTTTTAAAAATTAAAAAAAAGTTTTTTTTAAGATTTTTTTAAAGATTTTTTTTTTAATTTTTATTTATTTTATGATAGTCACACACACACACAGAGAGAGAGAGAGGCAGAGACACAGGCAGAGGGAGAAGCAGGCTCCATGCACCAGGAGCTCGACGTGGGATTCGATCCAGAGTCTCCAGATCGCGCCCTGGGCCAAAGGCAGGTGCCAAACCGCTGCGCCACCCAGGGATCCCTTTTTAAGATTTTTTTAAAAAGAACTTGAGGTCTTTGCCCAGTTTTGGAATCACAGTAATGCTGGCTTTAGAGAATGAGTTTGGAAGTTTTCCTTCCATTTCGTTTTTTGAAACTGAGAAAAATGAGTATTATTAACTCTTCTTTCAGTGTCTGGTAGAACTCCCCCGGGAAGCCCTCTGGCCCAGGACTGTTGTTTGTTGGGAGATTTTTGATTACTGATTCAGTTTCCTTGCTGATTATGGGTCTATTCAAGTTTTTTATTTCTTCCTGTTTCACTTTTGGTAGTTTGTAAGGTTCTAGGAATTTGCCTATTCCTTCCAGGTTGCACAATTTGTTGGCATATAATTTTTTGTGGTATTCTCTTGTAATTGTTTTTCTGTTTGTATTTCTGCGGTGTTGGTTGTGATCTCTCCCCTTTCATTTGTGACTTTCTCTATTTGGGCCATTTCTCTTTTTGATAAGTTTGGTTAGGGGTTATCAATTTCATTAATTCTTTTGAAGAACCAGCTCTTAATTTCATTACTCCATTCTACTATTTTGGTTTTTTTTTTGGTTCCACATTGTTTATTTCTGCTCTAAGTTTTACTATTTCTTTTTTTCTGCTGGCTGTAGACTCTATTTGCTATTTCTCTTCTGGCTCCTTTAGATGTAAGTTTTGGGTGTGTTCGAGTATTTTCTTGCTTCTTGAGGTGGGCTTGTATTGCAATATACTTCCCTCTTAGTATTGCCGTTGCTGCCTCCCAGTGTTTTGGAATATCATGTTTTCATTTTTGTTTTCTTCCATGTACTTCTTAATTTCTTCTTTAATCTCTTGGTTAACTCATTCATTCTTTAGTAGATATTCTTTTTTTTTTTTTTTTTTTTAGTAGATATTCTTTAACCTCCATGATTTGAGGTCTTTCCAAATATTTTCTTGTGGTTGACTTCAAGTTTCCTAGCATTGTGGTCTGAAAATACACATGGTATGATTTCAGTCTTTTTGTACTGATTGAGTCCTGATTTGTACCCCAGAATATGATCTATTCTGGAAAATGTTCCATATGCACTTGAAAAGAATGTGTATTCTGCTCCATTAGGATGAAATGTTCTTAAGTCCATCTAGTCCATTGTGTCATTCAAAGCTTTTGTTTCCTTGTTGATGTTTTATTTAGATGATCTTTCTACTGTTGTATGAGGGTGTTAAAGTCTCTTACTATCATTATGTTATTATCAATGAGTTCTTTTTTTTTAAGTTTTATTTACTTATTATTTTTTTAAGATTTTATTTATTTTATTCATGAGAGACACAGAGAGAGAGGGAGAGGCAGAGAGACACTGGCAGAGGGAGAAGCAGGCTCCATGCAGGGAGCCTGATGTGGGACTCAATCCCGGGTCTCCAGGATCACACCCTGGGATTAAGGCAGCGTTAAACCACTGAGCCACCCGGCCAGCCCTGTTTACTTATTTTAGAGAGAAAGTGCGAGTGAGCAGGGAGAGGGGCAGAGGGAAAGAAAGCCTCAAGCAGACTCCTGCTGAGCACAGAGCCAGATTCAGGGGCTTGGTCCCAGAACCCTGAGGTCATGACCTAAGTTGAAATCAGAAGTCAGCCCTTTAACCAAGTGAGCCACCCAGCACCCTTATCAATGAGTTTATGTTTGTTTTTAATTGAGTTATATTTGGGTGCTCCCAAGTTGGGGGTATATTTACAATTGTTATATCTTCTTGATCGATAGACTCCTTAATTATGATGTAATGTCCTTCATCTCTCATGTCTTTGTTTTAAAATCTGGCTTTTCTGATTCAAGTATGGCTACTCTGACTTTCTTTTTGACGTCCATTAGCATAGGTGGTTCTCTATTCCCTCACTTTCAATCTGACAGTGATTTATGTCTAAAATGAGTCTCTAAGAAATAGTGAAAGGGACTATAAGGGAAAGGAGGGAAACTGAGTGGGGAAAATTAGAGAGGAAGACAAACCATGAGAGACTCCTAACTCTGGGAAACAAAGGGTTGTGGAAGGGGAGGAGAGTGGGGGGATGGAGTGACAGGATGATGGACACTAAGGAGGGCACTTGATGGGATAAGCACTGGGTGTTAGATGTTGGCAAGTTGAATTTAAGTTTTTTTAAAAAAGGGAAAAAATCAAAGACACACAGAATAAATAAAATGATTTTATTTTCTTCTATTCTTCTTTGCTCTCTTTTAAAGATTTTATTTATTTGAGAGAGAGACAAAGATAGCTTAGGAGAGCACAAGTGGGGAGATGAGAGGGAAGTAGGCTCCCCACTGAGCAGAGAGCCCAATGTGGAGCTTGACCATGGGGATCATGACCTGAGCTGAAGGTACTTAACCAACTGAGCCAGGTGCCCCTAAAATGAGTCTCTTGAGGCAGCATGTAGATGGACCTTTTTTTTTTTTTTAAAGATTTTATTTATTTATTCATGATAGACACACAGAGAGAGAGGCAGAGACACAGGCAGAGGGAGCCTGACGCGGGACTCAATCCCGGGACTTCAGGATCACGCCCTGGGCCAAAGGCAGGCGCCAAACTGCTGAGCCACCCAGGGATCCCCTAGATGGATCTTTTTAATCCATTCTGATATCCTGTCTTTTGACTGGAACATGTAGTCCATCTATATTCGGAGTAATTTTTGAAAGATACGAATTTAGTGCCATAGAGTTGGTGTTTCTGATGAGGTTCTTGGTTCCCTTCTATCCTTGTTTCTTTTGGTGATTTCTCCCCCCTCCACCTAAGCAGTCCCTCTTAAAATTTCTTGCAGTGTTGGTTTTCTTGTCATGAACCACTTTAGTTTTTGTCTGGGAAACTCTTATCTTTCCTTCTATTCAAATGACAACCTTTTGGATAAAGGAGTCTTGGCTCTGTATTTTTTTTCCATTCAGCACATTAAATATTTCCTGCCATTTTCTCTGGCATGCCAAGTTTCTGTGGACAGGTGTGCTGCAATCCTGATCTGTCTTCCCTTGTAGTTTAAGGACTTTTTCTGCCTTCTTTCAGGATTGTCTCCTTGTCTATGTATTTTGTGAATTTTACTATTATTACATACCTTAGCGTAGTTGGCTTTTGTTGAATTTAATGGGAGTTCTCTGTGCTTCTTGTATTTTGATGTCTGTGTCCTTCCCCAAATTAGGGAAGTTTTCAGTTATTTTTCTCTCCATTTTTTGGGACTCTATGATATTTTTATTATTGTTATTATTATTATTATTATTTATTATTATTTAGCTTATTTGAAGATTTTTTTTGAGAGACAGTGTACCTGTGCGAAAGAGCATGAGTGGCAGGAGGCACAGAGAGACAGACTCCTTATTGAGCAGGGATGGGAGGCTCAATCCCAGGACTCTGGGATCAAGACCTGAGCCAAAGGCAGATGATTAATGAAGTGAGCCACCCAGGCCCTATTACAGGAAAAACAGAGCATTTGAACAGACTGATTACCAACAATTAAACTGAATCAGTAATCGAAAAACTCTCAACAAATGAAAATCCAGAACCAGACAGCTTCTGTTACTGTCTTATTAGAACTAAGACAGTACTTTACCTTCTTTATCACTGATTTGCTTCTCTGCTTTTCCGACCTTGTTTTTATGGCCTCTATTTGCATTTGCATCTGCATCTTGGTTATAGCATTTTTTATTTCAGCCTGACTAAATTTTAGTTCTTTTATCTCTGCAATAGGAAATTCTCTGGTATCTTCTATGCTTTTCTCAAGCCTAGCTAGTATCCTTATGCTTGTTGTTTTTAAATTGTATTTCAGACTTCTTATGTCAGTGTTGACTAAATCCCTGGCTGTGAGTTATACTTGCTTTTCTTTCTTTTGGGGTGAGTTTCTCTGTTTTGTCATTTTGTCCAGAAAAGAAAAGAAGGAAGGGAAGAAGGAAGGAAGGCAGGCAGGCAAAAAAAGAAACAAAGAATAAAGACAAAATAACTAAATCCTGGGGATCCCTGGGTGGCGCAGCGGTTTGGCGCCTGCCTTTGGCCCAGGGCGCGATCCTGGAGACCCGGGATCGAATCCCACGTCGGGCTCCCGGTGCATGGAGCCTGCTTCTCCCTCTGCCTGTGTCTCTGCCTCTCTCTCTCTCTCTGTGACTATCCTAAGTAAATAAAAATTAAAAAAAATAAAAAATAAAAAAATAACTAAATCCTGGATGTGTTTTGGTCTTCCAAGGGATGGTTGCTTTTTTGTAGATGTGCAGTTTTGTTCTCTTGGACCTCCTATCAATTTTTTGGGGTATTCAGAATGATTTGATAACTATCTACCTGTGTTCGAGGGACAAGATGCACTTAGGGCCTCCCTGCTCCTCTGACACTTAACTCCTGATTTCTTAGGATTTTTGCATCTGTGTTCCAGAGATATTGTCCTGTAGTTCTCTTTTTTAATAGTGTCTTTTTTAAAAAAAATAATCATCAGCAGATGCCTTTTTTGTTTTTTAAGATTTTATTTATTTATTCATGAAAGAGAGAGAGAAAGGCAGAGACATAGGCAGAGAGAGAATCAGGCTCCATGCAGGGAGCCTGATGTGGGACTCGATCCTGGGATTCCAAATGTCCAGGGCCAAAGGCAGGCGCTCAACCCCTGAGCATCCCTAATAGTGTCTTTATCTGATTTTGGTATCAGGGTAATGCTGGCCTCATAGGATGAATTTGGAAGTTTTCCCTTCTCTTCTGTATTTTGGAATAATTTGAGAAGAATAGATTATTAACTCTTTAAGTGTTTGGTAGAATTCTCATGTGAAGCTGTCTGGTTCTGAATTTTCATTTGTTGAGACTTTTTTTGATTACTGATTCAGTTTTATTGCTGGTAATCACTCTGTTCAAATGTTCTGTTTTTCCTGCTTCAGTTTTGGAGGTTTTATGTTTCTAAGAATTTATCTATTTCTTTTAGGTTTTCCACTTTATTGGCATATGGTTTTTCATAGTATTCTGTTGAAATCATTTGTATTTCTGTAGTGTCAGTTATTACTCTCCTCTTTAGCTTGTGATTTTGAGTCCTCTGTCTCCCCTCCTCTTCTTTTTTAAATGAGTCTAGCTGGAAGTTTATCAGTTTTGTTGATCTTTTCAAAGAACCAGCTCCTAGTTTCATTTATCCATTCTATTGTGTTTTTTGTCTGTTTCATTATCATTTATATTTACTCTAATCTTTATTATTTCCTTCTTTCTACTGGTTTTGGGTTTTATTTTCCTTTTTCTAGCTCTTTTAGGTGCTTAAGGGCAGGTTGTTTGAGATTTTTCTTGCTGCTTGAGACAGGCCTGGGTTGCTACTATAAACTTCCCTCTTAGAACTGCTGTTGCAGCATCCCAAAGATTTTGGATTGTAGTGTTTTTATTTTCATTTGTCTCCAGGTATTTTCAAAAATTTCCTCTTTGATTTTCTGGTTGACCCATTCATTGTTTATTTTATTATTATTTTTTTAAAGATTTTATTTATTTATTCATGAGACACACACACACACACAGAGGCAGATATAGGCAGATAGAGAAGCAGGCTCCATGTAGGGAGCCCGATGTGGGACTCGATCCTGGGACCCCAGGATCATGCCCTGGGCTAAAGGCAGATGTTCAACCACTGAGCCACCCAGGCGTCCCCCATTCATTGTTTAGTAGCATGTTATTTAACCTCCATATATTTGTGCTAACCAGATTTTTTTCTTGTGGTTGATTTCTAATTTTATACCGTGGTCAGAAAAGATGCATGGTATGACTTCAGTCTTTTTGAATTTGTTGAGATTTGTTTTGTGGTATAATATGTGATCTGTTCTGGAGTATGTTCTGTGTGCACTTGAAAAGAATTGTAACCTGATGTTTTAGGATGGAATGATCTGAATATATCTGTTAAATCTATTTAGTCCAGTGTGTCAGGCAAAGCACTGTTTCCTTGTTGATTTTCTGTGTGGAAGATATTGCCATTGATCTGTAAGTGGGGCATTATTAAAGTCCCCTACTATTATTGTATTACTATTCATTAGTTCTTTTATGTTTATTATTAACTATTTTATGTATTTGGGTGCTCCCAAGTTGAGGGCATAAATATTTACAATTGTTATATCTTCTTGTTGGATTGTTCCCTTTTATTATATAGTGTCCTTCTTTGTCTCTTGTTACAATCTTTGTTGCAAAGTCTGTTTTGTGCACAATAAGTGTTGTTACCTTGGTTTTCTTTTCACTTTCTTTTGCTTTTCTATTCCTTTCAAAATTCATGTCTTTAGGTCTAAAATGAGTCTCTTATTGGAACCCTATAAATGGGCCTTGCTTTTTCATCCATTCCATCACTCTGTATGTTTTGATTGAAGCCTTAGTCTGTTTACATTCAGAGTAATTATTGATAAGTATGTACTTATTGCCATTTTGTTACTTGTTTTATGCTTGTTTTTGTAGTTCTCTGTTCCTTTCTTGCTATTTTCTCTCATGGTTTACTGGCTTTCTTTAGGTATATACATATGGATTCCTTTCTCTTTATATTTTCCATATCTATTATTTGTTTTTGATTTGTGATTTCATTAGGTTTATATATGACATCTTAGGCATATAACTGTCTATGTTAAATTGATGGCTGCTGAAGTTTGAACCCATGCTTTACTCCTCTTCCCCCAGCATTTTAGGTATATGGTGTCATACATTACATCCTTTTATTTTGTGAATCCCTTGCCACCAGCGTCATTGTATAGATATATTTAATTTTCCTGCCTCTATGCTTCCTACTTTTCTTACTCCTACTTAAGGTCTTTCCTTTCCAGGAAGAGTTCTCTTGAACATGTGTTGTAAGGCTGGTTTAGTGGTGAATTACTTTAGCTTTTGTTTGTCTGGGACTATTCTGAATGATTGTCTTTCAGGGTAGTGTATTCTTGGTTGCAGATTTTTGTTTTTTGTTTTCCCAGCATTTAAATACATCATGCTACTCTCTTCTGGCCTGCAAAGTTTATCCTGAAAAATCCACTGACAGCCTTATGAGGTTTTCCTTGTATGTAAGTGTCTTCTTTTCTTTTGGTGCAATAATTTTTTTTTTCTTTTCACTACTTTTATTACTTCAATTACTGTGTCTATCTGTGGACCTTCTTGGGTTGTTTTGCTGGTGGCTGTCTGTGCCTCCTGGATCTAGATTTCTGTTTTTCTTCACCAGACTTATGAAGTTTTCAGCTATTTTTTTTAAGATTTTATTTATTTATTCATGAGAGACACACACAGAGAGAGAGAGAGAGAGGCAGAGACATAGGCAGAGAGAGAAGCAGGCTCCATGCAGGAAGCCTGATGTAGGACTCGATCCCAGGACTCCAGGATCACGCCCTGGGCCAAAGGCAGGTGCTCAACTGCTGAGCCACCCAGCCATCCCTCAGCTATTATTTCTTGAAATAAATGTTCTGTTTCCTCTTCTCTTTCTTTTCCTTCTTTTTTTTTTAATATTTATTTATTTATTTATTTATTTATTTATTTATTTATTTATTTATTTATTTATTTATTTATTTATGATAGTCAGAGAGAGAGAGAGAGAGAGAGAGAGAGAGAGAGAGGCAGAGACATAGGCAGAGGGAGAAGCAGGCTCCATGCACCGGGAGCCTGATGTGGGATTCGATCCCGGGTCTCTAGGATCGCGCCCTGGGCCAAAGGCAGGCGCCAAACCGCTGCGCCACCCAGGGATCCCTCCTTCTTGATCCCTATAATGAGAATGTTATTACACTTGATGATGTCATTGAGTTCCCTTTGTTGTGACTTTTAATTATTATTTTTCTCTTGTTCAGCTTGTTATTCATTATTATGTCCTACAGATTACAGATCCATTGTTCTGTTTCCTCTAGTCTACTATTTGTTCTCTCTAGTGTATTTTTAATTTCACTTATTGAATTCTTCATCTCTAATTGCTTCTTTTTTATGTTTTCTATCTCTTTTCTGAGGGTCTCCTTGAAGTCCTCCACTTTTTATCAAGATCAAGCCCACTGAATATATTTTTTCTTTCTTTTTTTTTTTTAAGCCTAGTAAGTATCTTTATTACTTTAAATTCTTTATAAGGCATATTGTTTATTTCTGTTTTGTTTAGGTCTCTGGCTGTGGATTTTCTGTTTTATCATTTGGGACATATTCCTTTGTCTCATTTGGTCTAACTTTCTGTGTCTGTTTCTATGTGTTAGGAAAGTCAGCTATGTCTCCTGTTCCTGAAAATAGTGGCCTTATGAAGAGGAGGTCCTGAGATGCTCTACAGTGCAATGTGTCCTATTCACCAGAACCTGGTGTTTCAGAGGTGTCTCCTATGTGTGTTACATTTGCCCTACTGTTGTGGCTGAGCTGCATTTGCCTTCAGTACGGTCATGTGCCGTGGCTCTCTGCCTGTTGTGGTCAAGTTTTAGTCCTTTTGTTGTTTGTGGGTTAGTCTGGGGCTCTCCCTCTTTCTTTTTTAAAAGGATTTTATTTATTTATTTATTTGAGGGACGGAGAGAGGGAGGGGGAGAGAAAACACAAGTGAGAGAGCAAACACAAGTGGGGGGAGGGGCAGAGGGAGAAAGAGAAGCAGGGAGCCCAATCTGGGGCTCAATCCCAGGACCCCAAGATCATGACCTGAGCTGAAGGCAGATGCCCAACTGAGCCACCGAGGCACCCCTAAAATGTTTTCTTAATACCTTTTTTGGTTGTTCATTGCTAAATACAGAAATGCAACTGATTTTTATGTGTTGCTTTTGTATCTTACAGCTTTGCTGAATTCATTTATTGATTAGCTCCAACAGTTTTTATGGAATCTTTAGGAAGTTTTGCATAGAAAATTATATTCTCAGCAGTTTCATGTATTATAAAGCTGTGTTAAGTACATATGTGTTTATAATTGTTAAATCTTGCTGAAGGATTGGAACTTTTATCATTTTTTAGTATGGGTTTTTGCCTTCAATTCTCTTTTATTTCATTTTATCTATTACTAGTAAAGCTACTTTTGTCCATTTTTGGTTTCTCTTTACATGTTGTATTTTTTTCCCCATGCATTCAGCTTCACCCTGTTTTTATTTTTTTTTGTTTTATTTTATTTTTTTTAATAAATTAATTTTTATTGGTGTTCAATTTACCAACATACAGAATAACACCCAGTGCTCATCCCGTCAAGTGTCCCCCTCCGTGCCCGTCACCCATTCACCCCCACCCCCTGCCCTCCTCCCCTTCCACCACCCCTAGTTCATTTCCCAGAGTTAGAAGTCTTTATGTTCTGTCTCCCTTTCTGATATCTCCCACACATTCCTTCTCCCTTCCCTTATATTCCCCTTCACTATTATTCATATTCCCCAAATGAATGAGAACATACACTGTTTGTCCTTCTCCAATTGACTTACTTCACTCAGCATAATACCCTCCAGTTCCATCCACGTTGAAGCAAATGGTGGGTATTTGTCGTTTCTAATGGCTGAGTAATATTCCATTGTATCCATCGAAAGATGAATGGATAAAGAAGATGTGGTTTATGTATTCACCCTGTTTTTAACTTTAAATATGTCTCTCGTAGCATATAATTGCTTCATTTTAAAAAATTCATTGTGTCAGTACTGCTTTTGGATTGTCTAGTCCATTTACATTTCATATAAATACTTAACATGGTAGGGTTTATATCTACCATTTTGTTATTTGTCTTCTTTATATCTTGTATCTGGAGAGAACGTTTGCCTACAAGCAGGGGCCTTAAGCACAGAAACTTCACTGGAGTTAGTGGAGAACCTGCCCTGTGAGTGGGGTGTAAAATGTCATCTCTGACCTAATTTCAAGTTATCTAATAGGATTGCAGAGCATTCCAGGGATAAGATTTGCATTTGTATGAATTCTGTGCTTGGTGGGATCTTAGATCATGGTCTCAAGGAAATACAGATGTGTTTTTTTATTTCTGTTGGTTTGAGCCTGGTGTGCATTTGTACTGTTCAGCTGAAGTTCATTAAGCTTTCATTTAACTCCTTGCTCCCTGCACCCAGCTTTATCATGACTGCCTCATCTCTGTGCATGGCTGTGAGGATAGAAATGATGGACTTTGAACGTGGCTTTCAGAATTTTTAGTTGTGAATAAAACGAATGGACAGTGATAACTACTGTGACCTAGAAACCAGCATATTTGTGATTTGTATTTGTATCTCAAATACTCCACTAGCCAAGCTTGTTAGGCCCAGTTCATCACTCTTCCTTGGGTACATATTACTCCACAGTGGAGAATGCCCAATGCTTAAGAAAACAGTGAGTTCCCATCTAGGATCCTGATTTGATGGCCAGAATTTTGTACCCAGAGCTAGCATGATCATTTCTTTTTTTTTTTTTTAAAGATTTTATTTATTCATGAGAGACACACACAGAGAGAGAGGCAGAGACACAGGCAGAGGGAGAAGCAGGCTCCATGCAGGGAGCCCGACACGGGACTCGATCCCGGGTCTCCAGGAGAGGACCCTAGGCGGAAGGTGGCGCTAAACCGCTGAGCCACCCAGGCTGCCCGCATGATCATTTCTTTGTTCGTGTTGTCTTGGCCAGGACAGTGGGGATGGGCATGTATTCATCCTTCAAGATATTCTTCAGAAGAAGGTACACTTGGCTCCAAAGAACCTTGTAGTTGCGAGTCAGAAATAGTGATGAGGATTTGCATTGTATTTAAATCCTTGACCTACTCAAGCTTTTTATTTTAAATAATTTTCTTCTTACTCCACAAATCCCACCTAGAAGAACCAGTCTTCACAAAACCAATGAGCTTTAAAACTACCTGGACTCTTGATTCTTTGGGAGGAGGTATCCCCAGAGATCACTAAATAACTTGTGTGTTAAATAAAGTAAACTTATGCATGCATGTGGTCATTTCACAGGCTCTGGAAAGTCAGCTTTGCTGCTGCTCTGGAGACCGCACTCATAAAGTTTTTGTACAGGGGCAGCCCGGGTGGCTCAGCGGTTTAGCGCCACCTTCAAACCGGGGCCTGATCCTAGAGACCCGGGATTGAGTTCCACGTCAGGCTCCCTGCATGGAGCCTGCCTCTCCCTTTCCCTGTGTCTCTGCCCCTCTCTGTCTCTGTCTCTGTCTGTCTGTCTGTCTCTCTTTCTCTCTCTCTGTGTGTCTCTCATGAATAAATAAATAAAATCTTTAAAAAAATAAATAAAGTTTTTGTACATACAAGCTGTATTTTTTCCTTTGCATTGTTGGACATGGGGTGTGAAGATGGCCCAGACGGATCTCAGCTGATCCAGCCAGCTAAGGAACTCAGAAGAGCTGACCTGGCCTTTAGGCACCCATATTCCCTCCTGCGGCTAATAGGTCATAACAGGTTCTTCTAGGAGAGCTGGTAGGGCAGTCTAGTGGGGGCATGCCCTCCAATTATTCTAAATGAAATCAAGACTCTTGAGGCACAGAGTTCTAAGCACACTCTCAAATACACCATCTTGGTAACAGTGCAGGAATGCACATGACCTATGCATAAAGGGAGAATTCAGAGGGAACTTGAGACTTTCATACTCAGAGTCTGCAGGAAAGGTGTGTGTGGCCACAGTGCCCAGGACTACCCCTACCCAGTCTGTAGGGCCCCTCCCCCCACTTTCCCCCTCCTCCCCCCAGGCTGAGTCACATGCTAGCAATGGGACAGTACAGCACATCTCCCTTCCTGCCTTGACCTTGTGGCAGAATGGGGGCAACAGAGATCCAAAAGCTTCTCAAAAGCAGTCACACAGAAGTGCAGGGCAGGAAGTCACCAGGTGTCTCTAAAAAACACATTTATAGCAACATCTAGACTGACATTTGACCAAAAACTGCGTAATACTATAGTATAGCCAAGTTATCACATAAAGTTAGCTATCACATTTTTTTCATTTAATTAATTATATTTAATTTTCATTTAATTTTTTAAAACTAATTTTCATTTAATTTTTCTTTTGTGTTTTAATAATTTGCCTCTAGATAATTGGCTCATCCAACGAGGTTGGATGAGTGTGTGCAAAGGGTGGACATGGGACCGGGGAGGTCCTTGACCCCTGGAACTGCCACCTGAGTAAAGGGAGAATCAACATCCCCCCACTACCCTCCATCAGGAAAAAGGAACACATCCTTTCACATACGTCACTGTCAGACCATGCACGTGATATGTGGGAAGCTGTAACCCTCTCCGCATGCACATATGGCATCTCCCACACCAGAAATGAACAGAGTGGGGTGAGTCCACTTGGGTATGCCTCTGCCAGGATGGCCAAGGACTGGGACAGCTACCACAGGGGATGTGACTTCACACTCTTGCAAAACTCTCCAAGCTTAAGAACTGGTTTGTTCCTGATAATTTTAGCCCCGTGCTGGTTAATAGCCTCTGCTTATTCAGCTGGCAGCTCCCAGAAAGGAGTGATGGGGTAGCACTATTTCATCCCCTATCTCCACCCATATGCCAAGTTGATGTTTCTAAGTACCTCATGTTGCTTGAAAATTCAGCTTAAATAAATTATACACACTCAGTATTTCTCCTTTCATCTTTTATCTAGTTTATTAACTCCTCTTGCAAAGAAGAAAAAAAAAGCAAAAACAATGATTTTGAAAAGCAGAGCATTTCATATCCCTGTCATTTTCATCTGCTTGCTCCATCCCTAAAGTGACTCTGAGCATGAGCTCCTGTTGGTGGCTTATAAATGTAAATTGTCTCTGACTCTGGTGGGTAAATCATAAAACATGTGCAGTCAATAACAGATACTAGTTTGAAAGGATGTGACTAGAATGTAGGAGATAGTGTTGTATGTGCTTGTTGGTTGTGGTGGCCTTTTGCTGGGTGTTTTAGAGCTTCCCATGCCTGCAACTTGCAGTGAGGCCAGTTGTTAGCTGTAGTGGGTGCCGGTACTGCTGGTACCCCTGATTTCCTCCCATCTCCGGTATAGTTGCAGGAATGAAGCCTTGCCAAGGGGCTTGTGCGTTAGTCCATTAGGGCTCTTGTAACAAAGTACTACAGATTGGATGTCTTAACAACAGAAATTTATTTCGTTCAGTTCTGGGGGCTGGGAGTCGAAGACCAAGGTGTTGGCAAGGGTGGTTTATCTTGAAAGCCACTCCTTGGCTAGTAGATGGCCATCTTCCCTCTCTCCTCACATGGCCTTTTCTCTATGTCTGTCTCCTAATTTCTTATAAGGACACTAGCCATGTTGCATTAGAGCTACACTATAAACTCATTTTACCGTAATTAGTCCTGTAAAGATCCATTCATATGAGGTCTAAGGTACTGGGGATCAGGGCTTCCACATATGGATGGGGGGACCATTTCAGCCCATAGCAGCTCATTTAGTTAAAACTCAGTGTTAACAGTAGCACTCCTCATTCCATAGGCCGGGCCCTCAATGATGGGGCACCTGTGAGCCCTCAGAGCTGTAGGCTCCCACTGTTCCTTGAGGACAGATGACAAGGAAAGGCTGGAGCCAGGTGAGTAGCTATTAGAGCAGCTGAATTCCTTGTCTTTGTTAGGTAGAAATGTAGTGCTCCACTGTTTTCTTCCATCATTTCAAAGGATTATATAATGCACCCCATTTATATATATATATATATATATATATATATATATATAATGCACGCTTGTCCTGAAATGGTTTCTCAAAGTATGGGCCGGAGATTCTTACCTTAAAATCAAGGCAAGGGATTGGGGGAGAGGTTGCGGGGGCTCTAAACCCTACCTCTGAAGAATTGGGTTTGAGGTCTGAGATTTGGCATTTGTGCTCAGCCTCCCTGATGATTTTCTGCTGTGTTTATTTACAGCCAGCTCATACCTCAGCTCCGTGGGGACTCTTGGGGAGTTGAGTTGGAGGAACCTACTCAGGATTTTATAGTTTTCTTTCCCTAAGGCTTTATTTATTCGTGAGAGACACAGAGAGAGGCAGAGATAGAGAAGCAGGCTCCATATAGGAAGCCTGATGTGGGACTCGATCTCAGGACTCCAGGATCACACCCTGAGCCAAAGGCAGATGTTCAACCGCTGAGCCACCCAGGCGTCCCGATTTTATGGTTTTCTGAATAAAGTATTGACCTTATAAGCTTTTTAGCAGACTGAAAATAGCTGATTGCAAAAGCTCTTACCTCTTCAAGACTTTTAAATTACCACAGGAAAAAAGGAATTAAAACTAAGCTGGAAGGAACTTAAGCATTTTAAAAGGTGGGGAATGGCTGCCAGGCCATATACCTGGGCTGAGGACCCTTTGTATCTACAGGCAAAGCCACTAGCTGCTGCCTCATCACCCACAGGGATGAGGGACTTGAAATCTCACATATATGTGTATTAAACTGTTCATTGTGGCAATTCCAAAATGTACAGACACAGAAAATAGTGTCAGGAACCCTCAACAGTGATCTCCGTTCGTCTTGTGACACCCCCACACATGCACTATCCTGCAGCAAATCCCAGATGCAGCATTTCATTTCATTCACAAATGCTTTAGTACATATTCCAAGGGATAGAGTTCTTTTTAAAAACATAAATAGTGTTCGAATTTTGCTCCTTTTTTCTGGGTCAGAAGTGGAAATAGTTCTCCATTTCAAGATCTTTCACTATTTTCTTTAAACTTTTCTTTCAGATCTTAAATATCTGGGAAGTATAAAATTATTGAGTAATTGAAACTCAAAATTTGAGGAGTGCCTGGGTGGCTCGGTGGTTGAGTGTCTGCCTTCAGCCCAGGTCATGATCCTGGGTCCTGGGATCAAGTCTTGCATCAGGCTGCCTGTGGGGAGCCTACTTCTCCTTTGCCTGTGTCTCTGCCTCTCTCTGTCTCTCTCATGAATAAATAAATAAAATCTTAAAAAAAAAACCACACACACACACACACACACAGAGAAAATTTTTTTCCACCAATTTGAGGCCCTTTACCCTGAAGCACATCATTGTATTTCTCCTAAGTATAAATATTCTCTTACATACTCATAGGACAATGACCAGATTTGGACCTTTTATAGCAAGTTTGCCAACCCCTGCCCTAGAGAATTCATTACACATGTATTAACATGCAAGATTTTCCTCATAGTTCATGATAATAAAAACCCTTATTATCAGCTCAGGAGACTGGGCCCATAGTCTATGGTCTGTTTGTTCAGTGGAATAGTATATACCTGTCAAAACACTTCAGAGCAACTTGTGATTGTGATTGCCTCTTAGTGATACAAGAGCAGTGAAAAAAGTCAGACAAATATATATAGCATGATATTCCTTTTGTAATTATAAAATTTACTTTTTATTTTTTATGTTTTAAAGGTCAGTTGATTGACTTTAGAGAGAGAGAGGGGTCGAGGCAGAGGGGCAGAGAGAGAATCTCAAGCAGACTACCAACTAGGTGAACAGCTCTGCAGAGGGCTTGAGGTCATGACCCTGAGCTGAAATCAAGAGTCGGATGCTTTACTGACTGAGTCACCCTGTGCCCCTATAATGATTAAATTGAAAAAGGAGCCTTTTAAGAATATGTATAAATGAGATGCTACTTGTATAAAAGAAAATGGGGCATCGATGCTTGGTTAGTGTCTGCCACGGATCACTTGCAGGTCCCTAGCTTTTGTTGTGGATGGTGGTTCACCTGTGGTTATGGCATTATTAAACATAACTAAGTTGAAAGTAGATCAGGTTCTAAGAACTATTGTGCAGCTGAGGTCCAATAAAAGAACTGCTAACATTAATCAGCTTACTGAACTTTCTGTGGATCTCGACATTACTTTCAAGTTAGTGCTTGAGGATTAACTGTTGCCTCAAACTGTTTGCCAGATGGGTAGCGTTTGACTTATGGTAATGGGTCAGCAGTTTGCTGAGATGCACTAGAAACTGCTTCCTTCTCTGGGCGGGGCTGGTGGAGTTCTCCTGGGTAAATTTAGAAGTGAAAGAGGAAATTTCAATGGGTAAAGGCTGACAAGGTTGATAGGATAATATTTTAAAACTGAAATTTCAGAGGAAAATGTGGCATAGAAAGAAAGGCATGTAGCCTGATCTGGGAAAAATGTTTGCAGCAACTTTGACTTTAATGTCCGTAATGTCAGTGCTATACTGAGTGCCTTACACATTGATAAGGAAGATGCCAACACTTCAAAGGACAAAATAAGAGGAAAACAATCAAGCTGGCAAGTCACACAAAGAAAAAGAAAAAAACCCAGCGGGTTACTGCATAGGGATCGTGTTCAACCTTAATAAAAATAACAGGAATGCCTATTAAAAGAACATTTAGATACAGTTTCATCTGTGGGAGAGTACCTAACCTCAATCTACCTGCAGCTTTTAAAAATTGAGATATAATTGACATACAACATTATATTAGTTTCAGGTGTACAATGTAGTGATTTGACATATGTATATACTGCAGAATGATTACCACAGTAAGTCTAGGTAACATCCATCACTTCACATAGTTACAGAAACATTTTTTTCCTGTGATGAGAACTTTAAAGTCTATTCTCTTAGGAACCTTCAAATATGCAATACGTTATTATTATTAACTATAGTCACCATGCTGTGTAATATATCCCCAGGATTTATTTATTTTATAATCTGAAGTTTGTACCTTTTGACCACCTTTATCTTTGTCATGCATCCTGTACTCCCTGCTTCTGGCAACTACCAATCTGTTTGCTATATCTTTGAACTTGGTTTTTCTTGTTTGTTTTTTTAGATTCTACACATACGTGAGATTGTACGGAATTTGTCTTTTTCTGCTTTATTTTGCTAAGCATAATGACCTCAAGATCCATCTGTGTTGTTGAAAATGACAAGATTTCCTTCTTTCTTTATAGCTGAATAACATTCCTTCATGTGTCTACATATATACACACATACCATATCTTCCTTCATCCATTGACGGGCACTTAGGTGGCTTCTGTGTCTTGGCTATTATGAATGATGCTGCAGTGAAGATGGACTGCAGATATTTTTTTTGAGTCAGTGATTTGTTTCCTTTATTTCCTTTCACTCAGAAGTGGGATTCCTGGATGTGGCCCCCACCCCGAGCCCCGGAGACTGCCACGGTGGGATGTATTTTACTAGAAAAAGTATACTCAGCTGGACATACTGTGTCCCTTTACTGTTTTACACAGGCATTGGATTCTGTGTGAAAGAAGGACTACTGCATTCACACGAGGAAACATCCAGTAATTCATTAGTAGACCATGCTGTCTCTCTGTATCCCAGACCATGAGGGAAACAACCACTTCACCAAGGAGAGTCTGTCCAATCTAAACATCTGCCAGATGGCAGTATATCAGTTTCTGTGTTCTTGCCCATCTATGTGACTGCATTTGTGGTGCTGAAGAAACTCAGTCATTTTAATTCACAAAAGCTTTAAAACCATTCTCAAAAGCAGAACTAGTCTCTTTGACAGCCACCTCAAAAGAACCATAGTACTTACCGATGTGCCCCTGGTTTCTAGCATTTCCATTTTCCCAAGGGACCCACATGGGGCCCTGGGAGTGGGAGAGCACAGTACGGATATGTCAGGCTGGGCCTGGGTGTTAGGTTGCTGAGGAAGGGTGGCTGCAAGGAGGGCCCTTGACTTTACCTCAGGGTTTGAGACTTCAGTCTGTGGAATACTGGGCCCATTCTTTTATTGATTGATTGTTTTAGCATCTGAGCAGTTTCTTCATAGAAATCTCAGGAGGCGAGCCAGTATATAAAATAGCTAAAGGTGGGGTTGCTTTCCTTTGTGATCACGGAGTACCCCAGAGTTTCATGGAACAGGATTTGAGAGCCATAGCTGTTGGTAGCAGTGGCCATGTGGATATGAGCAGAAGAGTAACATGATGAGAGTTGTACTTTGTACAGTTCAAAGAAGTGAGGAAGGAGAGTGGCAGACACGAGTGCAGCTTCGGAGTGCCACAGACAGAAGAGTGGCTGGTCCCACTGAGTGGGGTGGGAGCAGGAGACCTACAGCATGACAACACAGCTCTGGTCTTGGGAAGACCCTGTGAGTTGGAGAACCGTGTCCTGAAGGGAAGAGTCCAGAGGCTCGATTCCCAAGCATGCTCCATCTCAGACTTCACCTCATTGTGATTTTCAAGCATACTTGATTTTGTTTCTTTGTCAAAGCAGCATTTCTTTTGACGTGATCATCAGAGACTAGTGGTGCTTTTGAGAATGGACTTGAAGTTTTTGTGCATTTAAAACAATCTAGTTTCTTTAGCCACTCAAGCTTGGCTAGAAAATGATGTTTGGTTTTTAATTAGGAGCTTTTTGCCTGATGATACAGCAGCCTCATCCCCACCCTTCCAATTACCCCCTTAATTGGAGAAATAAATTGGAGTCCATGCTAGTTGGTGATACAGAAAAAAAGTTGTTTTAATTTTTTCTTTCTAAGTTTTGTTTAAATTCCAGTTAGTTAACATACCGTGTATATTTAGTTTCAGGTGTACCATGTAGTGATTCAACACTTAACATACATCTCCCAGTGCTCATCACAAGTGCTCTCCTTACTCTTACTCTTACTTTCTTGGTTAAGAGTCTGTTTCTTGGTTTGCTTCTCTTTTTTCTTCCCCTATGTTTGTTTGATTTCCTAAATTCCACATATGAGTGAAATTATATGGTTTTCTCTGACTGACTTATTTCACTTAGCATAATACTCTCTAGCTTCATTCATGTCATGGCAAATGGCAAGATTTCATTCTTTTTCATGGCTGAATAATATTCCATTGTACATATATACAACTTTTTTTTTTAAGATTTTATTTATTCATGAGAGAGACACAGAGAGAGAGAGAGAGAGAGAGAGAGAGAGAGAGAGGCAGAGACACAGGCTCCATGCAGGGAGCCCGACATGGGACTCGATCCCTGGTCTCCAGGATCACACACTGGGCTGAAGGCAGCGCAAAACTGCTGAGCCACCTGGGCTGCCCATATACAACTTCTTTATCCATTTATCAGTCAGTGGACGCTTGGGCTGTTTCTGTAATGTGGCTTTTGTAGATAATGCTGTTATAAACAGAGGGGTGCATGGATCCCTTCAAATTAGTATTTTTGTATCCTTTGGGTAAATACTTAGTAAGGCACACTGTTTTAAAATGTGGGAGAGAAAGGCAAGGTTCAATAAAGTATGCTTCTCTTCCTCACATGATTTTATTTTACATGTGAACAGATTGTGTAAAAATATGGGACATTTCTACTTTTCTGGGAAGTGCCTTTATTTGCATATAGAAAAGAAAGAAAATCAGTATCCATCTTACATTAGCAGAGTCATTTCATAGTTTCTTGTTTGGTTATGCTGTGGAGTCTGATGAGCAACATACTTGCAATTTGTAAAATAAAAGTTTAGAAATACTGAGAAGACTGCTCTTGGTCATGTTGACTCAGGGTGGAAGCAACACATGCACAGCACTCTCACTGTGGGTGTCACAGGCAGGACACATGAATGGGCACCAAAGTTATCAGCTCTGCATTTCCCTGCCTGTGATTTCACCATGTTGGTGTTCAGTTGCCCTGACAGTTTCTAGTCTAAACAAAGATTATTGTTTTCAGTGCCTGTGTAGAGCTCCTACCTGTTGGCTCTTGGATAGGATGCACCTTCACTTGGCTTGTGTCTGACACTGGGCTACCATCCTGGCAGATGCCCCCAGAGGGAGGCTCTGGGTCTCACAGTCTAGTGCTAGACTCTGTCCTCATGTGTGCACAGTGCTAGTGCTGCCCCCACCTCTCAACCTAGCCCCAGACCCCCAGCTTCTGGCCACTGAATTACTGTCCCAGTGCTTCATTCCTTCCTTTGGGCATCCAGGTGCTAGCTATGGCTACACATACTACTTCCTGCCCCTCCAGAGCTTTGCAGTCAGTTTGTAATCTTGTTTGCTGCCATCCTATCTTACGGACAGTGAGACCCAGCACTGTCTGATTCCTGGCCCTTGGATGCTTTATATTTATTAATAGGCACGTACTTAGCAGAACAGTTGTAATTTCATTTCTATTTTTGTGGAGAGTAATTTATCTAGGTCAGACCTTGCTTTGATAAAAGTTACAGATCCGTGGAACTATGTGTTGAGTTCCTTTGTGAGAATGTGAGACATATTCGAGTTAAATGTTTGATTTGCTTAAGATTTTTTTTTTTTTAAATTTATGACAGTCACAGAGAGAGAGAGGCAGAGACACAGTCAGAGGGAGAAGCAGGCTCCATGCACCGGGAGCCCGACGTGGGATTCGATCCCGGGTCTCCAGGATTGCGCCCCGGGCCAAAGACAGGCGCCAAACCACTGCGCCACCCAGGGATCCCTGATTTGCTTAAGATTTAAATTTGGAGGCCAGAAGTAACCAGAATTAGTTTGCTTACTGTTTATGTTTTGGGGTTTTTCTCTTGGTGTTTTGTTTTTAAAGATTTTATTTATTTATTCATGAGAGACACACAGAGAAAGAGGCAGAGACATAGGCAGAGGGAGAAGCAGGCTCCATGCAGGGAGCCCTATGTGGGACTCGATCCCGGGACTCCAGGATCACACCCTGGGCCAAAGGCAGATGCTAGACCGCTGAGCCACCCGGCTGCCCCACCTCTTGGTGTTTTTAAGCCGTCCTTCTACATGAGTCACTCTCCTCAAGCTGATGTCCGTTCAACTTTTATTGGCATTTATTTCCTTTTGCTCTTTGTTTTTATTTTTTTACCCTGGTAGATGAATGTCCTTCTTCCAAATCCATGCAGATGATTTCATCCAAAAGTGTTTTCAAGTGTTTTTTGTTTGCAGAAAATGCTAGGGGAATGATGATAGAACAGAAATACAGCTCTATGGTCATAGCAGTTTGTCCTCCAATCTGCTAAAATGTAAGGCCTCCCTCCCTGGCCTGAGTCTGGCTCCAGGCTGGCCTGGGCTGGCCCCAGAGGGCAGTGCAGATTGAAGTTGTCTGGGCTCAGAGGAGGACTTATGTGGAGACTTCACATCAGCTCTGTAATACTGCCCCTTGAGCCTTGCCATCACACCAAGGTACTGTTGAGGATCTGAACCAGGTGAGCAGATGCCTCCATGCTATGCTCTCAGGGACCTTGGCAGGAGTGTCTGGATTGTGGGTCCCTTCAGGAGCCCCTTGTCACCAACCCCTGGTACCTGTCTTCTTGCTTTACCTACAGTGCCCATCTCGCACCTGTCTTACCTTGCTCCTTTGTTTTGTCTCTTCAGCGGGTTTTCTGACAGTGTTCCATTTTCCTAAGGGTACTGGCTTATTAGAGACATACTCATAACCAGTGTGTGCGTGCGCGCACACACACACACACACACACACATACACCATACGTACTTTTTTTCTTTCCCTTTTAATTTCTTGGCACCACCCATGCTGCTAGTTGAAAATCAGTCTCACTGCTTTAATTTCTATGAATTCTTTGCAACTTAAGTGTTCTTTTTCCCCAAGACCATTGAGTTATATAAGGACTCATTGTCTGTTATTACCTTTTTATGGAACTGCCCGCAAACAGGGGGCTTCCCTTTCTTCCTTCCCATCTACCCGGATGCTACCCAGAAACGGGGAATATGATTACATCAGATATTTTTAAGCAAGTTCTCCTCTGCAGTATTCTTTGCTTCAAAGTGTGTGGTGACTATTACATTTATAGAAATCCTCTGGCCTTTTCCCTTAGATGCTCACGGAGGCCCTGTCTCCTGTTCCCATACTCCCCTGGGCAGCTCTGTCTGGGGTTCCAGCTCTTGCTGCTCCTCAGGCCTAGGCTGCTTCCTAACACCTGCACTCACCCTTTGTGAAACCCGCTTTTTTGTTTGCCTCTGGCCTTTATCCAGGTAGACACAGTGCCTGGCGATGGAGCGGGTGATTCTGTCCCTGCTCTGACCATGGGACCTCTGAACCTTGCTCTGCTCATCTGTTGGGATGGGATGGCACCACCGTGAGGGCGGCTAAGAGGACAACTTGTTGAGAAGATGCAGGGTGAATTTGAGGCTGAGGGGCAGACATTGCCAGGTGAGGGAGAAAGGAGGTCAGCAGCTATGGGGGCCTTCAGTATGTCAAGTAGGCACAGCCTTTCCAGTGGGCAGCTGTGAGGCTCTCCGGCCCAGTGTTGGGAACCCCAGCCTCCTGACTACATGTGGTTGCTTGACCCCACCTAGGGTCCCCTGATGCTCACCTGTGGTGGCCACCTGAAGTGCATGGAGCATGATCCTTGGGCTCTAGCTCTGGGTGGGAGATGAAAGGAAGGGATGCCCCTAGTTTGCACTGGCAGCGTTGTGTGAGAGGGATTTATGTATACCAGTGTGGTGGTCCGTCTTGTAGCGGGAGAGGGAAATCTGCAGTTAGATACCTCTTATGGAGGCAAATAAATGCCAGCAGGATTTTGAAGACCCTGCCCTGCATAGACCTGAGCCTCCATTCTGCATGAGTCTGTTCCTGGTAGTGAGCAGGAACCTGTGGTTGCTTGAGTCCCAGCTGAGACACAGCTGGTGTCTGTGTCCTGGGAGTGCCTCACCCAAGGGTAGGGAGTATGGGGCATAGGAGGAAGAAGTACCTTGCTAGGGTCTCCCTGGCCGAGAGTGTTCTAGTGTGTCACAGCACGGCTTTCCCTCCCATCTCCAGCACCCCTCCTCTCCAGCTTAAGCTCATGGGCATGAGGTCCCCATGCCAGGGTCATGCCCTAGGGGTCCTGTTGAGCAATCAGCACGGCGCCTTCCCCTCACAGGCTGAGTGAAGAAATAAGCTGGGTGAGTGGGGCACACGACACAGTGTGCAGGCTTCAGAATTCAGGCGACTGGCCAGTTCCCAGCCACTAATGTTGACACCAGAGCATAGGTGCCCCTTGAGCCAAGGGGATCCCTGTAAGTGATTCAGGGGTATTCGAACAGTCACTGGAAGAGCAACAAAGTGTATTCAGTAAGTCCTTTGAAATCTTTATTTTAAAAACTGTTAAATGTACAAAATCAGTTCGTTGATGGTTTGTTAAAATGGCAGTGGTATACCTTAACGAGCTGTAGAGCTTGGACGTGAACCTGAGGGCTGGGAACCACTGCAGGTAGAGTCAGTCAGTGGGGCAGCCTGGCTTGACAGTGTTTGCTGATTATGTAAACCAAGGAGTCAGTTCACTGCAAGGGGAGGTGGGGGACCACACTCTGGAGGTGCCTGTGCTAGCTCTTTGAGAATGAGGTTTGGGTGGTCCGCTGGCCCTTGTTGCACTCCTAGCCATCTGCTTTTTGTGCACTGAGCATATATTTTTTTATGACCAAAAAACACCAGTACATGGTAGACTTTAGCAGCCAGTTGGTGCAAGGGTATAGGGATCGTTTCGCGGCAATTCTGTGTGACTCGTTCTTAGCTCTGTGTTGGTTTGCTTGGGATGCCAGAACAAATACCACAAACAAGGTAGCTTGAGCAACAGGAATGTATTGTCTTATGGTTAATGGAGGCTGAAAGTTTGAGATCAAGGTGTCAGCAGGGCTGGTGCCTTCTGAGGCCTCTCTCCTCAGCTTGCAGACGGCCACCTTCTCTCTCTCTTCCCCTTGTACTTGTGGTCAGAGGCCATCCTGCTGTGAACAGGCCTTGAGTGGTGCACATCGCTTTACATGTTCATGTGAATTGCGTTGGTGGAGACAGAAATGTGACTTGAGTTGTTAAACTGTAAACTCTCCCCTGGCAGCATGGGCAGGATTGAGCACTATTCCAAAGAAGTCATTTGCATTATGCTTTTGGGCATTGGCATTGTCGAAGCTGGTTACAAAGTCTTGTCACTCCCTCAGGTGCAGTAGACGCTCTGCCCCACAGGTCATGTGCTGGCTAGGCAGATGAGGTGCCCTTGTCCTGGGGACACAGGCTTTCTCTGGCTGGTGGCAGCATAGGCAGTGAGGGGGGAAGGGAACCAGAGGCCACTGGGGCAAGTGTCATGCCCGGAAGAAAGCCCAGTGGGCTTGAGAGGATGTGGCAGGAAGGAGTGAGGTCCTGCAGCCAGGAGGGCGGCCAGAGTGGTTACAGTGAGCATGGATATCATTTCTAGAGTTGTGTGTCCATCATGAGCGTAGGGTCTGTTGGTGGCACTTACAGATGGAGAAAAGTAAGTAGATTTGAAAGAAATCTTGGAGGTAGAACTGTGAGGTATTAGAGAACAAGTCAGGACAGAGACTTTGGAGAGTAGGACCCAGAGCTGACTATTCCCAGGTTTCCTTAATGTGGTTGAGGGGAAGGCTGTGCAGATATGCATTTGTGGACGATGCACAGGGTGGAGAGACATGAGAATGTTTGTGGGGCCCTGGGGTATGTGTGTGCATGTGCTCATGGCAACTGCAGCACTCGGTGGGGCGGGGTCTTTTAGGGGGTGTTTATGACAGGAAAACATGAAATACGAAAATGTGACAAGGGGAAAGACAGCAGGGAGTTACAGTAGGGCCTTGGCCATTGGCCTACAGGAAGCTGAAAAGGTGCTGCAGAGACATGTTCAACAATTTTTTTTTTGTAGATAGAATTCCCTTATAATTAATACTTATTAGAAAATAGAGTTTGACATTACTTACAATTATATCAACGTTCATAGAGTCTGAACATCATAGGCATATGGGTGTACTATCACCACAAGATGTCTTTACTTCCCAAGTATTTTTAAACTTTAGCTATGAAGGTCAGTTACCAGAGCCAAATTTGTTCTTGACAAGTAGAATTTTTATGTCCATTCAATCAAAGAGTCTCTTACATCTTTCTGGGCCTATTCATTTGCAGATAGGAGTAGAAATTGTAACTGGGTTCCTCATATCTCTCATTTACATGTGATGCCCATCTTCATATGCTGTCCAATTTCTTTAGGATAAAAGGTACGACTCACAGCAGGGCCACATAGATAAGAAAGTTCTGTATGGACGAGATCACATCCTCATGCATCTTCCGTTTCATCTCCTCTGGGTCCAGCTTCAGTGCAATGCCCTCGATCCGGAACATCACTGCTTTGCTTCTCCGCCTTGCAGCTGCCACATTCTGCTCTCCTCAGAGGCTGCCTCATGTTCAACAATTTTAACTTTTTTTTTTTTTTTTTTTTTAGTTTTTTAGTTTTTCAAAGATTTTATTCATTTATTTGACAGAGAGAGAGAGAGCACTTACTGGGGGAGCCGCCGATGGAGAGGAAGGAGCAGGCTTCCCAGACAACCCCAATTTTAACTGACAGTTGTTTTGAACTCCCTTTCCACCTCTTCCTGCATCTAACCACCAAACCCTTTTTATCTGCCTCTGTGATATATCCCAGATCTGTAATCTTTTGTCCAACATTACTACTTCCACTTGAACTTAGATAATCAGAATTTCTTGCCTGATTCTTGTGTCAGCCTTCTTTGTACCTAGTCTCCCTATCACATAAGGGTTGTCCCTTTCCATCTATCTTTCCTATCAGTAACCCAAATTACCTGTCATATGAGAAAGTTAAATATGTATATATTACAGAGAGCAGTATAACAAACCCAAAATGACTGTTGTTAATATTATTTGTAATTTTTTATGAAGCAAATATGACAAAGTTGTGTCATTCCCTCCATAAGGGCAAACACCTTCTTATACTCTCCTGATCCTATACTGAAATGTATCCTTGGTGTATTTTTAACATCTTTTAAAAAATTATTTATTTATTTATTCATGAGAGACACAGAGAGGCAGAGAACACAGGCAGAGGAAGAAGCAGGCTCCTTGCGGGGAGCCCAGTGTGGGACTCGATCCCAGGACCTCAGGATCACGCCCTGAGCCAAAGGCAGATGCTCAACCACTGAGCCACCCAGACGTCCCAACACTGTGAACTTTTTATGAAAGTTGGAAGAAAAAAGCAACATACAAAACAGCTTGTATCATAACATCTTTCTGTGAGGGATGAGGGGGATTATGGATTTTTTTCCCTTGTCCATATTTTCTGATTTATGTACAGTAAACATTGCTATTTTTTTCTCTTGATTTTTTTAAATTGTAACATCAGATTTACCATTTTGACCATTTTTAAATTGTGCCGTTCAGCAACATTGAGTGCATTCATTCACACTGTTGTGCAGCCATCACCATTGTCCTCTCTAGAACTTTTCCCATCTTCCCAGACAGGAACTTTTTACCTATTAAACACTAACTCCCATTTCCACCTCCTTCAAACTCCTGACAACCCCATTCTACTTTCTCTCTATGACTTTGACTACTCTAGGTACCTAACATAAGTGGAATCATACATTATTTGTCCTTTTGTAACTGATTTCACTCAGCGTAATGTCCTCAAGGTTCATCTGTGTTGTAGCATGGGTGAAAATTTCCTTCCTTATTTCCTTTCTGATTAATAATATCTCATTGTGTGTATCACACAAATGTTGATATTTTTATATGAGGAAAGTGTCTTTACTGATTTGAATTAAGTTGAGCATTTATGTTTTTCCCTGGATGTGACCTAAGTGTGTCACGGACCCTGTGCGAGCCTCCTGCACCACCTCTTCCCCCACCGAGGGTGATCTTGGCCTCTCTTGGGCAGAGGTAGGGAGGAAGAAGGGTCTTGTGGGTGTGGGCAGGAGGCCAAGGTGCCTGGTCACATGGGCAGTTAGCCTGACCATTTCCTTAATGGCCAGTTGCATGAGGGTTGTGGGGCATGCAAGGGCTGCAGGAGCCCCCAGGCCTCTTGTGGCATGTCGCACGGCGTGGGTTCTGGCCATGCAAAGGCCTAGTGTGGGACTCAGAGCTGGATCTGTAGGATGTATATTGTCTGGCCATCTGGTGCTTCAGAAGACGTCGCTGGGACTCCCCACACTGCAGAGCAGTGGCCAGGGTGAGGACCAAGCCCCTGCTTTTCTGTGCTTCGCTGTCCTGGGCTGCTTCTTTCATGAGTATGTGGAACAAGAAGTCCTGATGATAGAAGGAAGTTGATGATGGAAGTTTTTAAAAGGCCATCTTCCTTGTTTACAAAAGGACCAGCTATTTTGAAAAATTATCTGCTACATTTTAAATTTATAGTTAGAAACACACAAAACAGATCTGTTGTTGAGAGGAGTTTTGTGTGAATGCCAGTTAGGCCCATTAGGTCCCACTGTCTTTGCTCCATGTTCTGGCTGATTTCCTGTCAAGGACAGAAATGTCACTGTCACCAGTGCACTTGTGGATTTACTTTTCCTTTCAGTGTTGGCCTGTCAGTGGCCTGTCTCCTGTCAGTGTTGGCCTGGTGTCATCTGAAGCTGTCTCTTGTCAGATGCATCCATGTTGATCATTGTTCTGTCTCCCTCTGTCAGTATGTGGTGCACCTTGTTATTCCTGGTAGTCTTCTTGCTCTGAAGTTTACTATTCACACAGCTGTTCCAGCTTCCTTTGGCCTGGTGCTTGCATGGTTTGTCTTTTTCCCTCTTACTTTCAACTTATGTTGTTATATTTGAGGTGAGTTTCTTGTAACTGGCGTATAGTTGAGTCAGGATTTTTTCATCCTTTCTGATAATCTCTGACTTTTAATTGGTGTGTTTAGACTTTTTAAAAATCTTTTCTTTTCTTTTCTTTTTTCTTTTCTTTTTCTTTTCCTTTCCTTTCCTTTCCTTTCCTTTCCTTTCCTTTCCTTTCCTTTCCTTTCTTTTCTTTTCTTTTCTTTTCTTTTCTTTTCTTTTCTTTTCTTTTCTTTTCTTTTCTTTTTTCTTTCCTCTCTCCCTCTCCCCCCATTCCTTCCTTCCGTCCTTTCCTTTCTTTTCAGAGTGAGCGGAGGAGGAGATCCTGCTGAGTGAGACTGATCCCACTGAGACACACAGGCACCCCTGTTTAGACTGTTGATGATCAATGTAATTACTGATATGTTTGGATATCACGCACACTTTGTGTGTGTGTTTTTTTGTTTTTTGTTTTGTTTTGTTTTTTTGCTTGTAAACAGTAGAAATTTATTTCCACGGTTCTGGAGGCTTAGTAGTCCAAGATCAAGGTGTTAGGGTCCCAGCATGGTCATGTCTGGTGAGGGTCTGTAATATTCTGATTTTTATATATTTGATCTTTATCTGTTTCTGACAGAGCTCCTAAAACTCATACAATTTCTTAAGTGATAAGGAAGATACTGATATTCATAACAAACCTCTTTCAACCATCCCTGAGTTTATGGTAATGAAGTGACTTTTGGAAAGCCCCTTAAGAAGGGCACTGATTATCAGGAGACCTAGCATGGGATTAGAGGGTTGGAACTTGGCATCCCACCTCCCTGACCTGGAAGTTAAATCCTTTGCCAATGGCCAGTGATTTAATCAGTCATGCTCATGTGGGGCAATCCATAAGGACAGGGTTCAGAGAATTTCTGGATTGATGAAATATTTGGAAAGAGTGTGGAGCACTCAGAGAGGGCATAGAAGCTTGGCACCCTTTCCCCATATAACTAGCTCTATGCCTCTCTTCCCTGAGTTATATATCCTTTATAATAAACTGGTAATCTAGAAAGTAGAACATTTTCCTGAGTTCTATGAGCCATTCTGGCAAATTAATTGAATCCAAGGAGGGGGTCATGGTAACCTCTGATTTATGGCTGGTTGGTCAGAAGCACAGTTGACAACCTGGAATTTTGATTGGCGTCTGAGGTGGAGGGGGGTTTGTCTTGTAGGACTGAGTCTTTGACATGTGGGATCTGATGCTATCTGCAGGTAGATAGTGTCAGAATTGAGCTGAACTATAGAACACCCAGCTGGTGTCCAAGAATTCCTTGGTGGTGTGGGGAAAAAAGTCACAAGTTGGAATTGGTCACAGAATCAGAGGAACCGTTTTCAGGTTGCAGACACCAACTTCTCATTGTGTCCTAAAATAGCAGAAAGAGGATCCCTATTTTTTCATTACTCTGCTTCCTTTTCCTGCCTTTGTTAGATTGTTTGACATTTTTAGCATTCTAAATTTATTATATGTGATCTTTTCATAGTTATATTGCTTTTCATAGTTTCATTTATTAGAACTGTGAGCTGTGAAGGAAATAATCTAGTCTTTTTGCTCACTGTTTAACCTTTGGATTGCTTTTTGTTTTATTCTATGTGTCCCAGGTTTCCTTCTTGTAGTACTTCCCTTTTATTGAAGAACTTTGATTTGCCTGTTGTTTATGAATCCTCTTTATTTTCCTTCATCTGAGATTTTTTTTTCTTTGTCAGAGAAAGAGAAAGAGAGCACCAAGCAGGGAGAGTGGCAGGCAGAGGGAGAAGCAGGCTCCCCTCTGAGCAGGGAGCCCGATATGGGACTTGATCCCAGGACCCTGAGATCATGACTTGGGCTGAAGGTGGACACTTAACTGACTCAGCTACCCAGGTGTCCCTCATCTGAGAATTCTTATTTTACCTTCATTCCTGAAGGGTATTTCACTTGATGTAGGATTCTCTGTTGACACTTCTTTTTCTCTCAGACTTAAAAAGTGTCATTCTACTTCCTCAGTCTCCTTGGTTTCTGAGGAGAAATCCACAGGCATTCAAATTGTTCTGTAGATAATAAGGCACTTTTTCTCTGTTTCTAACACATTCTTTTCTTTTTGTGTTTCACCAGTTAATTTTTAAAAAGAATTTTAGTTGACACAGTGTTATACTGGCATACAGTGATAACAAGTTCAGCAATAATTTGTATTGCTGTAAACTTGTATAAACAAGTTTATAGATTATGCTGTGTTCACTATAAGTATAGCTACCATCTGTCCTGATGTATCACTATTACAATATCATTAACTGTATTCCTTATTCTGTGTCTTGTGTTCCTGTGACTTAGTCATTCAATTTTTTTTTCTTTGCTTTAGTTTATAACAGTTTGACTATGATGTGCCTGGTGTGGATTTCTTTAGGTTTATCCTGTTTGGAATCCATTAAGCTTCTTGAATTCATACATGAATGATCTGCCAAATGTGGGAGGTTTTTGGCCATTGTTTTCACCCAGTTTCTGCGTCCCTTCCACTCTTCATGACACAAATATTAGACCATTTCTCTTGTCCCAAAGATCCTCGGAGGCTCCTCATTTTTTTTTCCAACCTTTTTTCTGTTGTCCGGATTGGAGAATTTTTATTATTATCTTTAAGTTCCTTTGAATTTTTCTTTCCTTTGCTCTTGAGCTTGTGTAGGGAGTTTTTGTACAGTATTTTTTAGCTTTAAAATTTCTAGTATTTTCATTTGGTTCTTTATGTGGTATCTTTTCTTCCCTGGTTTTTGATTTTTTTCTTTCAGTTTGGGAGTGTTATTATTGTTTATTAGAGCATTTTTATAATCATTGCTTTAAATTCTGTTACATAATTGTAATATCTATGGTAATATCTGGGGTTTTTCATTGTCGGTATCTGTTAATCATCTTTTCTTTGTGTGCTGGGTAGTTTGGCCTGCAGCTGAACATTTTGGATATTATGAAATGGACCTCTAGGTCTGAAGTCCTAGGAGAATGCTATTTTTTTTTTTTTTTTTAATTTTAGCAGGCAAACCACCTGGTTCAATGTAGGTTATGGTTCTGACACCTCCTTCTCTGGGGTTTGATTCAATGTCAGTTCTGTTCTCAGAGCCTCTAGCGTGCCATTTGGGTCTGTCCTGTGTGTGCCACCTGTGGCCATCTGGGAGCTGGCTGTGATCTCAGGGATTGGAGTGTGAGAGGATCAGATTCATGCACTTACAGTTTAGGGGTGGGCCCAGAGTTCATTAGCAACTTTATAATCTCATTCTTCTGAGATTCTTCCTCTCCATACTGTCCCTGGGGCTTTCCGGTGCTCTGGGGTTCCCTTTTTGGTTTTCCAGCCAGTAGCTGGGGGTTTAGTAACTCTTCTCACCATGCACTTCTACACTGACACCTTGTCTGGCACCCAGTATTGGGAGGAGCAACTGAGGGCTTCTTCCATTTAGTTTTCTCACCAGCCTGTCTGCTGCTCTTTCCTTTTCACAATGCATGTAGCTGCTCTGCGTGTCCGGAGTCAGGGCTGCTTGGTGTATTGTGTCTGAGGATGGAGCTGCTACTCCCTGTATCCCACCCAGGGTCAGAGCAGCATTCTGAAGGAGGCAGGCTTGGAATGTGCTGTTTCCTCTCCCCTGGAGCTGCCACAGATGTGTTTAGATGACATCCACCTCCTTTTTGTGCTTTCTTGCACTGGCCTTGGAGTTTGTGCTGTCAGTCCTGTGCTAACAGTCCCCTCCCTCTTTCATGTTGACCCTTGGCCCCCACCTTAGTAGTCCCTACAGGCAGTTGCTGGAGGAAGAAGGGCTCTGACCTCCATCTCTATTCCTTAGTGTGTTGCCTTGCATAGAAGAACCACTTGGGAAATGTCCATCTGCAGAGAAGCACTCTTGCCCCCTTGAAGGTTGGAGGCTGTGCTGGCTTCCTTGGGGCAGACAGTGGTGTTGAAGAGGACATTCCCTCCTCTGGCCCAGTGAGCAGGTTGTCAGACCCTCCCAGAGAGCCCAGTAGGGACGATGGCTCCAAGGTGGGAAGGGTGACAGGAAGCAAAGGTATGTGTGGTGGTTCATGTGCCACTGTGACACAACTGGAGGCCAGGAGAGGCTACATCATGACTTCTTTGCCAGCAAGTCCTAAGAGAGGCAACAGACCCAAGGGATTGGTCATGACCACGTCAGCCATCCCCATTGCTCAAGAGAGGGATCAGGCAAGTGGGGGTCTGATTTCCCCACCTTGGAATGATTGTCAGTATCTCCACCCTTCCTCACAGTGCAGGTTTGTGCTGTGTTTTGTTCTAGGCCAAGATGGCGGCCCAGGTGACGCTGGAGGATGCACTATCCAATGTGGACCTCTTGGAAGAGCTGCCTCTGCCTGACCAGCAGCCCTGCATCGAGCCCCCACCATCCTCACTCCTCTACCAGGTTTGTGCTGGGCAGCAGTGGGTTGTACTGCCTGCAGTGCTGACCTCCACATGATGGTTTTTCTCTTCCTTTCAGCCAAATTTCAACACTAACTTTGAAGACAGAAATGCATTTGTTACTGGTATTGCAAGATATATTGAACAAGCGACTGTTCATTCTAGCATGGTAATTCCTTCTGCATGTTTTTGTTTTCCTTGGGGGAATACTACTAGTGATGGCAAATATATACTTTTTGGTGTTATCTTAGTATGATATGTACTAAGGAAAAAGAGAAGAAAGTGGATGAAAATGCCTTATGTTTTTAGAGAAGACTTTGTTTTCTTTATTATAAAAATGATACATGTTCTTTCTGAAAATTGAAGCAAGAAATTGAGCAAGGAAGCTTCTGTCAGCATTTTGAGGGAGTCCATTCTCTCTTATCATTTATACCTGTACTCATGCATGCAGTTATATACGCAACTGTGATTCAGATTGCATGAATGAATTGTGTTGCTATTACATATTTTAATGATTTCATGAACTTTTCATATGACATATATCAAAATGTGCCAACTAAAGTAATATTTAATAGCTATCTATTCCATTTTGTAATTTCCACAATTTACTTATTTTTGCATGTTTAGTTTCCCTTTTTTCTTTGTCATAAAAAATACAATAATGAATATTTTTCCAAACACATCATTATTCCCATTGGCTAGATTTGTATAAGTGAAGTTACTAGATCAAAAGTTGTAAACATTTTAAAGCATCTTAAGAACATAATGAAATTGTAGTTGACATTTTTAGAACACCTCTGCGCTTTTTACCATTTTTACCAAAGGAAACAATGTGAAAAGAGTAAACACTACAGCAGTTAAAAAATTATGGCAGTCCTCTTTGCATGGATACTGTTCTCTGGATTTTAAGTGCTACAGAAATACTTGCAGCTTTTCCTCCTACACACTAGGGATGACGGAGCTGCCTCAGTCTTAGGAGCCCAGAGGCTCTCTGTAGCCTGGTGGTAAGGCCTTGACCCTGTGCGCATCTGCGCTATGCTGGCATCTGTGTTCAACTTCAGATCTGCACTGCCAGCAGGTTGTTTTGGATAGAGTGGAGTTGAGGAATAGTGGCTGTGGCAGGTGCCAAGGTTTGTGTTGGCTCCTCTCCAGCCCACAGAAGCCATGGGCGTGTTTCCGGAGGTCATTATGGCCACAGTGCTACACTGCAGCATCACCAACTTCCTAGCAGCTGCCTCGTGGCATGCAGGTCCTGGTACTTGTCTGTCCCTCAGAGTGAGAGTCAGGAGAGTTTATGCCTCTGGATTTTAGCAACAAGGCATCTCCGTTTTTATGATTGTTTTCCTACTTGCTGATTTGCCCTGTGTACCCTTACAGAATGAAATGCTGGAAGAAGGCCAAGAGTACGCGGTCATGCTGTACACCTGGAGGAGCTGCTCTCGGGCCATCCCACAGGTGTCCCCATCCCAGCCAGGCGCACCCATTCTTGCTGACCATGCCCCTACCACAGTCAGACAGTGCTCTTACCCTTCTGTCCCCCCCATCTCAGCCTAACCACACCCCTACTCCACCAGCCTACCCTCCCTCCCACATCCCACCCCACAGCAGGCTGGGACTGCAATGACCTAACAATGACCTTCCCTCTCACTTCTAGCTAAGTTGAAGCCTCTTTATGTCATACCTGTTTATTCCTAGGTGAAATGTAATGAGCAGCCTAATAGAGTGGAAATTTATGAGAAAACCGTCGAGGTCCTGGAGCCTGAGGTCACAAAACTGATGAATTTTATGTACTTCCAGGTAAAACAGTGAAATAATCCTAGGACTTTAATGCAGATGAGTAGGAATCTGGCCCACTTTGACATATCACCATGACTTCTGAACAAAGTGCATGTGAACGAAAGCAGCCATAA
The DNA here is from genome assembly GCF_905146905.1 of Nyctereutes procyonoides. Classification (NCBI taxonomy): domain Eukaryota; kingdom Metazoa; phylum Chordata; class Mammalia; order Carnivora; family Canidae; genus Nyctereutes; species Nyctereutes procyonoides. Next base: position 60,283,028 of record NW_026575047.1, on the reverse strand, counting down.
CAACTTCTGAGACAAAAGAGAACAAATCCTTTGTCAATCTACAGCTTTACTGGTCCTTTCAGAATAAATACCTCTTCTGTGTTTCACTACTCTTGTCTCTGAGAGTGAATTTGTATTTCCTTCATGAAGACTGCTTTCTGTCAGTTCCAAATATGTTTGTCTTTCTGCCAATTTATACTTGTGACTCATCTAGTTTTTCAGGTGTTTTCTTCTTTTCACTCCCTCCTGACTGTCACTTGGGGGTCCTTGCCCTGCCTTGGCTACTCTGACCCATTGTTTACATGGAGTTGCCACAGGAGGTGGACTTGCTGGCTTTTTAAAGATCTACTTTGAACATGTGGGGTTCTTATTATAGGTTCCTTTAGCAAAGGTGAGAAGATAGAACTTATTAGGAGATGAGTGTTTGCTTTATCTTCAAGGTTGTCAAGAGGAAACATTTCTCTGCGCACCCCTTCCTTTTCATCTCTGAATGCTAAAACATCTGTTTGTAGACCTTCTGTTGGAGGTTTTTCTCAGTAACTTTGCTTGAATAATCAACAAAATTCTTTTATTTTAGGGATGTAGTTGGTAAAGTGGAAAGTTAATGATAATTGTTACACAACAAAAGCATGTGGAAATTACTTTTGTAACAAATAAAATTTGTTTCATAAAAACAAATCTCTTTACCTGAGCTGTAAATGTCCACTCATTTGGGTGGGTATTTCATCAAGGAGTGACAGTGAGTCCAGCCACTGTGCTTGAAGCTGGCCCTTCATTGACAGCAGCCTTTTTTGCCTTTTCTTCCTCTGCTTAGAGAAATGCCATTGAGCGTTTCTGTGGGGAGGTGAGGCGCCTATGCCATGCGGAAAGAAGGAAGGACTTCGTGTCTGAAGCCTACTTGATCACGCTTGGGAAGTTCATTAACATGTTTGCTGTGCTAGATGAGCTTAAGAACATGAAGTGCAGTGTGAAAAATGACCACTCGGCATATAAGAGGTGAGCTGTGACCTTTCCCTGTAGGTCCTTGCAGAGAGTGCCCCCGCAGACAGGGTGGTTCCTGATTAGCTGCATGCTCTGCACATGGTAGGTATGCATCCCATATGTGCTGAAATAATGTCACTGTTTGGAACAGTTATTTGACAAGCTCAGGACTGTTTGAATACACACTCCTAGGTGCGTAAGGGTAGCTGGCAGATTATGAGTATGGCAATGCATCAAGGTGTGTCCTCATAGGCATGTGTACATTGTGGTTTCATGAAGCTAGAGTGGGATCTGATTATCCTCAAACATTTGTTGAGGAGCATGGTTGCTTAGCACATGTGGGAAGACAGAAGTACATAAGACCAGTCCCTTTTATAGAGGGTTAGGGGCACTGCAAGGCTTTTGGCTCAGTAGGCATCTTCCTGAGGGCACAGGCAGGTTTGCAGCTTGAGGGCAACACCTGTGCATGTCATTTCCTGGTTACACATTCCTAGAAGGTACGCACCATCACAGCAGTGAGCAGAGCTGGTCTGTAGACTATCATGGGATCACACTGAGCTTCCAGCTCCCTGAGACTAGCTCTTCTCCTGGGAGACAGGAGAGAACTTACGGATAAGAGAATTGGAAAAGGTGGGTGTGGCATGATAGTCTGCTTCTAGAAAATAGTGAGGGGCAGTTGGCAGGAAGATGGAGGGTGATCAGTCAGAACAAAGCCAACTATCTTCTAATAGACTTTTCTTTATAAAGTATGTGCTTTAAAAAAAAAGGAAAAGTCTGTGCTTGATACTGTTCAATGCATGATTAGCAGGAATGAGATGCTGACTTTTGTTTGTTCTGCTAGATAAGGACTCTTGGCTGTGAAATTAAATTTGATGAGGTTTTCCTTTGCATCAGAATAGGCTGGCATTTATACTCAGAAGGGGTTATACTATTATACTGTTAGCTGTCGCTATATTGTATCTGAAATCATACAACTTTTGCCATGTCTTTAAAATAAAATCTACATGGGGTGTGGTGCCAAACTGAGATTTAGAATGAGTTAGCAGTGGGAGTTGGACTAGAGCACCTAGAGTTGAAGCCTCACAACTGATGAGGGGATTCCACAGTGTTCACACCCCAGGGGTCCTGCTGGCTGGCTGCTCTGCTGTCTTCATGTGTTATCTCATGGTCCAGGATGGTTGCTTGAACTCCAGCGATCATTTCTTCATTCCAGTCAACAGGGAGGAAGGAAAATAGAAGGGGTCATATTACCTTTTATAAGTAAACTTCCAAGTTCCTTGCAGTATTTTTTGTTGTATCTCATGGCTCAACCATTAGTCACATGGAGATGAGGCACATTGCTGTAGCATGGAAATTTGGGGTTTATTTCTAAGGAGACACAGAGGAAACGACTGTTGGTATAGGATATCAGTCTTTACCATGAGAATTTTTCTTCAATAAAACCCCCAAGTTTTTAGGTAGCAGACAGGTCTGTGGACAGTTTCCACGAACCTTTTTGGGGGGGCGCTGCCCTAGACATGCAGGAAGCTCACACCCATGTTTACATTGCTTTGCAAGACTCAGACACTCAGCGTGTACCTTACAGTCTTATTGTACCTAAGTGTACAGTAATTCTGTGTGTGCTGTTCCCTCTCCCCTCACATCTGCTTTGTGGGTAGACAGATGGACAGTTGTTGTTGTTACAGGTGTGATAAGTGAGCTTCAGGAGAGTGCAGGGGGTTAATCCAAGATCAATTAGCCTATTAGTGGAGGAAATCGGGATTCTGTCTCTGACCATTGGCACAAAAACTGGGTGTGGTGCCTGACTTGTGGGAGGTGTGGTAGCCTAGGTGATTCTTGGCAGACACTGGATGGTGCTGACCATCTCCCTTACCATATTCTGGGAGTCAAAAGGGGAGGCAGTCTTTCTCAGACTTGGGAACAGGTTGCTATGGGGAGAAACCAGTGTTACTAGGTACCTGGCAAGAAGGCCTGTGGTTGGCACTGCCACATCTGAGGAAATCTTTCAGCTGTGGACAGTGGGGTGGTGAGCTATCCCGGCTGGGACAAGAGTGACCTGGAGTCCAGGGTAGAGAAGCTCGAGGAGGCTGAAATTATAACCAGCTTCTAAGGCCCACATTTTTACATTTAACTGTAGCCAGATAAATAATCTGGATTATTTTATGCTTTTTTTTTTCTTTTTAAAATCATTAAGCACATTGATTAACTCTTTTTTTTTTTCTTGCTTTCAAAGAGCCGCTCAGTTTCTACGGAAAATGGCAGATCCACAGTCCATCCAGGAATCACAGAATCTGTCCATGTTCCTGGCCAACCACAACAAAATCACACAAGTAAGGCTTGCGCTCTTGCTGCTCTAGCTGATGGGGTGCATGACTGGAGCCACAGCCAGGAACAGTCTATGGCATGGATCTCGCATTCTGTGTTTTAGTCTCTGCAGCAGCAGCTTGAAGTGATTTCTGGCTATGAAGAGCTCCTCGCCGACATCGTGAATCTGTGTGTGGATTACTACGAGAATAGGATGTACCTGACACCCAGTGAGAAACACATGCTTCTCAAAGTACGTGTGTGGGCATGGCTGCTTGCGTAACTGTGGAGAGAAGAGGCTGTGTTTTGACTACGATCTTTTTGGTAGCCTTTTCTTATTCTCATGCTTGCCACTGTGTGTGTGCACATGTGTTTATACACAGCATCCTCCGTGCACTAGCGGCTCTCAACACATTCGTATGACTGTCTCAGGCTTGACCTCAGTGCCAGTTGGGATCATATGCCTCCTCCTGGGAAGGCATGCTCATGGGTGAGGAGGTCTGGGGTGGGGGCTTCTCTTAGCATCAGCTTCTTGCAGCAGAGGATACATCAGATTCTAATTGTTCAGGATGTGATTTCTAGGAATTAAGAATATGGCGTCTTCATGATTATGGTAGACTTTTCTTGGTCAAGAACATGACCATTCACCATATTGAGGAGGTCAGTGATATTTCTTACTGGGAAGAGGGAGGAGAAGGCAGTTCTGCCACTGTATTTGCTTTGCTTTCCACCTTTGGGGAGGATAGCCTTGAAGAACCTTCAAGGTGCTAGGTGTCCAGTCAGCCCAAAGCCTTCCCTGTAAGAGTGGGCCCAGTCCCAAGATCTCTTCCTGCAGGAGAGCACCATGGGTGAGTTGGTGCTGGAGGACGCTGTAGTGGACCTCTTTGTGATGGTGGAAATACTCTATGTGTGCCATCTGGGGCAGGAACCCCTGGCCATGGATGCTTATGGAAATCCACATTTAGTATTGCATTTGCTTGACGAGAGGTGGAGATGGTGTTTGTGCCTGGGAAAGACATTAAAATAGCCACAAGAAATGACACACATAGAAGAATAACTTCATATGAAAGGATATCTATTTATTTATAAGGAACTTTTAAAAGTGCTTTTTGGGATCCCTGGGTGGTTCAACAGATCCCTAGGTGGTTCAGCGGTTTAGTACCTGCATTTGGCCCAGGGCATGATCCTGGAGTCCCGGGATCAAGTCCCACATCAGACTCCCTGCATGGAGCCTGCTTCTCTCTCTGCCTGTGTCTCTGCTTCTCTCTCTCTCTGTGTGTGTGTGTGTGTGTGTGTGTCTCTCATGAATAAATAAATAAAAGCTTTAAAAGATACATAAATAAAAATAAAAGTGCTTTTTGAAAGAAGAGCAAACTATCATTTTAATTTATGAACTATAGCAATAGAAGAGCCTTTGGGTAACTAAACTTGCAGTTCTGAGTTTTATGTGCCATTTTGTGATTTTCAGGTCATGGGGTTTGGTCTATACTTGATGGATGGGAGTGTCAGCAACATCTATAAACTTGATGCCAAGAAAAGAATAAACTTATCCAAAATTGATAAGTACTTCAAGGTGAGTTACGTTTTTTAGGTTAAGTGTATCAGTTTGAATTTGGGGAGGTAAGCCTCTGTGACCCACATCTGGAAATGTGGGCATAGGCAGTGGGAAAGGGGGAAAGCACTGGCTTCCATCTGCAAAGGCCACTAGTCTCCTTCCTGTTCTGCCTCAGCTTTGCCTGGGTTTGAACCTTTGTGTGACAGGATCTTTTGCATCTGGCTGTTTTCACTCATTTGTTAGATTCATCCCTGGGAGATCCTGCATCTGTTGTCCTTAAGTTTCCATTGTGGTATCCATTTTATGATTAGATCTCAACTTATCCATTCTGTTGTGACATGGCATGAGGTCATTTCTGAGTTTGGCTGGTACGAGCAATGCTGCTTTGATCTATGCAGGTTTTTATTGAACATGTATATGCCCAGGGCTAGGATTGGGGGCCATAGGCATATATATTCAGTGTTAGATACAGCCTCACAATTTCTCACATGGGTATGCTGATTCGCATTGCAATGTTGCCTCCATCATAAAACAGGTGTCTGTAGGGGTGGGACTCTGTCTTAGGTTCTCTGTCCTGCTCCGCTGGTCTCCATTCCTGCTCAGGGCCACCCTGTCTTTGTTGCTATAGCTTTCCAATAGAACAGATCTGCTTTATCAGGAGGCTTTCAAGTTATGTTCTTCAGATTGTCTTGGGTGTCCTGCCTTTACCATTCAAAATAAATTGGCTTGCTGATTTCCGTATGCACACGTACTCACTACCCATAAACCATTTTTCTTCTTGGAATTTGTTTGGGATTCCACTGAATTTATAGATCAGTTTAGAAATAAATACTAAGCATTCCGATGTATGACCAATCTATGATCTATGGATATAGTTCTCCATTCTCTTAGAACTTCAGAACTTTCTCTAGAATTTTTGATAGTATTTTTGTTTAGAGGTCTTTACCATATTTTGTTGGATTTGTTCATATTTTTAGTTCTTTTGATGCTATTGCAAATTTTTTCTCTTTAGATTTTCATTTTGTTACTAGCATATGGAAATGAAAATTGTTTTTTTTTATGACAGATCTAGCAACAAGGTAGGTTAATTTTAATATTTGAATTGGTTTTATGAACATTGGTTCTTAAATTGTGTTTTGTCCTTCTTCACGTGATTGTGTAAATTACTTAGTTTTTTTTTTCTAGTAAATGATTTACAGAGATAGTATTCAGACCGTAGTAATTACCAGCATTACTCATTTTTTTTTTTTTAAAGCATAACTCATTCTTGTGACTATGGTGACTGAAGACACATAATGACCTTATTTTTTTTTTTTGTTCTTTGAATATAGCAGCTCCAGGTGGTTCCACTATTCGGGGACATGCAAATAGAACTGGCAAGATACATCAAGACCAGCGCCCACTATGAGGAAAATAAATCTCGGTAGGATGACAGTGAGCTGTCCAGTTGGAACATTCTGCAATGTTCTCATTGTGGTTTTATAACACTTATCTATCTAGAGAGAACGCCTTTGACATTTTTAACCATCTGGAACCAAATGCCCCATACAGTAGGCCTTGTCACTTGTGACTGCTTACATTTAAATTCACTTTAAAAATACAGTTTATTTTCTTGGTTAGAACATTCACATTTCAAATGTTCAGTAGTGGCTACTGTGTTGGACAGCACAAGTACAGAACTTTTCCATCATCTCAGAGAGTTCTATTGAATAGAAGTGGCTGAGAATGTACCAGCTTAAACAAGTGGTGTGCCGGAATGCTTAAAGACTAGCCCTGCTGGGGAAGGGGATATTTGCATTTACATTACAGAGGATGTACAACTAACATACCTGAGGGCCAAATCCAGCCCAGGGCTGTTTCTGTAAGATCTCGGTAGCTTTGAATGGTCTTTCCATTTTTAAAGGGTTTTTTTGTTGTTGTTTTTCCTTTTCTTATTTTTGAAGAAGACAATGATTGTGTGACAGAGACAGTATAGCCCAAAATTCTGAAGTATTTACTGTCTTGGACCTTTGGGGAGAAAGTTGGCCAGCAACTGGCTAAAGGATCCATAGCTCGCAATTACAGATGATAAAAAACACACCATACTCTTTTTTTGGATTCCACATAGCCATTTGGGTCTTGCAGGATGCTTTGGTTGATCCTTGCCAAACACTTGTACCTGTTGCCAGCTTCCAGTTGCAGTTTAGCCATAATTTTGAAAAATGCAATTACCTCCAGTCTGCTTACTAAGGGTTGCCAGTCTTTTTTTTTTTTTTTTTTAATGCTGAATTGTGAACACTTTAAGACTTGGTAGGCCACTTGTGGTATCTGTCATATATTCTTTTCTGTTGTTGTGGTTTTGTTTTTTTAGACGTACCATCTTATATGATGCTAGGGCGATACAAACACAGGTTATATTTGTCCTGTGCTATAGTTTACTGAGCTCTGTGCTAGCTTATTTCATAAGAAATCTCCCATTAAATTTGATATGCTATCCAGTTAGGTGACTTCTCATTCTCCTCTAAGTTACATTCATTAAACTGGAACCTGTTTCTACTTTAGCACCAGTTCAGGCTCTAATTTGAAGCAGTGCTCATTTCCATGGTGTAAGTCTTCTCACCATGATGGACCTGAAGCTAAGGATGTGACCACGCTAGTAGCATGCCATTCCACAGTGTTTCTACCCTAACAAACACAAATGAACTCTAGGTGATAGGTCATGGTAAAACCAGTAAGAGAATCAGGAAACAATGAGTTTTGCATACTTACTTCTGTGTTTTTGATATAATTCATTGTAAGTCAATAGCATTTAAGTGGTGGTAATAGCTATGTTTAATAGCCACCTTGGGACTTGCTTGAGCATGTAGCCATCAGCTTTGAGGGCCCTGCCCAGCAGCCCTACTTCAGCATTTGGATCCAGATGGGGGGCCAGGGGGTGTGGTGTCAGCAGTCAGGTTCTGGGCTCTAGGGCTCCACCTGAGGTAGACACACTCTTTAGGGCCTGCAGGGGACACAGGTATCCTGAGGGTGGAATCCAGTGTAGGGTCTAGGCGACAGGTACTCATTGCAGACTCAGGGGGCCTACTTTGTTTGGATGATGGCCAACATAATCCTTGCATCATCCTACAGAGGAATCAAAAGGTAAGAAAGGGACGCTGCTTCAGACAGTGTATCCATTAGTTTGAAAGGTGGTAACCTGCATTCATTCCCCTCAAAGCAAAGAGGACCCGCTTGTTAAAAACATGGCGAGGGTGTCAGTGCTGAGTGTGAGGGAGCAGAGGTCAGAGCCCCAAGGCCCATGCTTTCTGTTTGAGAGCTCCAGCAGATTGAATTGTTAATAAACTTCTTTCCCACTAAATTGTATGTTTGCTGCTGAAATGATGCGTTGTGCAAGTAAATAGTTATGACAGCACTGTCTAACTTGTCATTGAAAACAATGTCCATTTCCAACTCCCAGTAAGGATAACTGTTGTTTCTGGGTCTTTGGCTGACTTGTTTTCTAATATAACATGTAAATAATAAAGAAATATTAATTCCTATCAAATCTGCAGTATGTGTTAAGTTAAGGGGCCCTTGCAGGAGTGATGCAGTATCCTATATCCAGTAGCAACTCTCAGCTTTTTTGAAGGTAGTTGGCCGGTTAAGTAGAAATTACAACTCCTTTTCTAAGACACATATATGAGAAGGTAGGACAGTGACCCTGATTCAGGTGGATGGGGCTGGCCTGGCTATTTATTTGCAGAGAATTCATGTTCTCTCCAAGCCTCTTATCTCCTCGTCAGCATGCAGGACCAGTGGTCCATCCTGTGTGCCTGCTGTACACGTGTCCCCAGCCCCCCAACATTGTGATGCCTAAGTCTTATGCAGGCCCCCCCCCCTTCAGGTAACACATTTCCCCTTTCCTGACAGATGGATGTGCACATCATCCAGCAGCAGCCCACAGTATAACATCTGTGAACAGATGATCCAGATTCGGGAGGATCACATGCGCTTCATTTCAGAGCTTGCACGCTACAGCAATAGTGAGGTAAGTGAGCCTTCTATGCCCGCCGGTGCTGGTACCTAAGGCCAGAAACCATGGGCTAGGTGGGAGTTTATGTCCTGGGTGTCCAGAGGAGAGCCTGGAGTTGAGGGTAGGAAGAAGTACTGTTTCCTCAGCTGTGGGTCTTTTTAATTCCTTCCAACTTGGCAGCTGGGTTTTCTGTGTTTTTGTTTGGGCTGGTCACATTCTCCCTACCTGCAATGCATAGTTCCAGGCTAGCCCCTCCAGTGTATGGGATGGACAGGATGGGGAGGTCTGAGTGCAGAGGACCTGTGGGGATGTCATTTCTCACATCTAAGCAGGCAGGGAGTAAGGTCGGTGGTATGGGTGCTATGCACAGTCTTAGAGGGACCTGGGGACTTGAGTCTGCATACACAAGTCTGGTTTTTGAGATTTTGGTACCTCGGGGTTCCCAGGAGGATCATTGACATTTGGAGGGACAACTCTGTGTGTTGGCCCCACCCGAAGCAGAATGATGAGCTCCCCTGTCCTCTGCCCAGCAAACAGGAGCCATCATGTAACCAGAATGACTGGAAGACACCCCAGATGGCTCAGAGCACACGCTGGCTCCCAGCCGACCCCTCATTGACCCCTGGTGGCCCATTCCCCAGGGACAAGGTGCTAGCTACTGCTTACCCAGCTGCCAGCACAACCCACAGGATAGAGACAGAGGCAGGGGTTGTGCTGAGAGAAATGTGCAAGATGCTCTCAGACAACATACAAAGGTGATTTCTACCCTTAAAATAGGTGTACTTAACAGCATGTGTGGCGCCTGTTTCCCTCTGCTGTCTACTCTAGTACCTTTATAATTAAGATGATAGTTTTATTTTAAAGATTTTATTTATATTCATGAGAGAGACAGAGAGAGAGGCAGAGACAGAGGCAGAGGGAGAAGCAGGCTCCATGCAGGGAGCCCATTGTGGGATTCAATCCCAGGACTCCAGGATCATGCCTTGAGCCGAAGGCAGATGCTTAACCACTGAGCCACCCAAGTGTCCCAAGATGATAGTTTTAATAAGAAAAAAAAAGAGATCTATCTTTGCATGCCCTGCTCATTTATTTTTAAACAGGTTTATGGAGATTTAATCCACATATCATACCGTTCACACATTTAAAATGTATAATTCAGAGGTTTTTAGTTTATTCATTGTATTGTGTAACTACCACCACAGTCCATTATTGGAATATTTTCCTTACCCTAAGAGCAACTCTGTACCCATGTGCTTCTGATTTGTATATGAATCAGAGGTTCCAACCACCCTCTCCTTTGGGGTTCCCTTGTGTCTTACAGAGATAAAGGCTCTTTTTAAACATGACTATGATACCATTATTACACCTAAAAAAATCAAGAATTCCTTAATATCAAAGTCATTGTTCAATTTCCTCTGTTGACTCACAAATTGTTTTTCCAAGTTGATTTGCCTCAGGATCCAAATAAGTTTTACACAATATAGTTAGTTGGTGTGTCTCTTTGAAGATGTGTCCCTTGTCCATCTTTCTCCCTGTGGTGTCATTTGGCATGACCACTGTTCCCTATTAGGTCTGGAGGCCTACAAATACCCACCATTTGCTTCGACGTGGATGGAACTGGAGGGTATTATGCTGAGTGAAATAAGTCAATCGGAGAAGGACAAAAATTATATGGTCTCATTCATTTGGGGAATATAAAAAATAGTGAAAGGGAATAAAGGGGAAAGGAGAAAAAATAAGTGGGAAATATCAGAAAGGGAGACAGAACATGAAGACTCCTAACTCTGGGAAATGAACTAGGGGTGGTGGAAGGGGAGGTGGGCAGGGGGTGGGGGTGACTGAGTGATGGGCACTGAGGTGGGCACTTGACGGGATGAGCACTGGGTGTTATTCTGTATGTTGACAAATTGAACACCAATAAAAAACAAATTTATTAAAAAAAAAAAAAAGGGTCTGGAGACCTGATGAGAGACTCCACTTCCATCCTCTCAGTTCCCCTGGCCCTTCGTTGATCATGCTGCAGACTGCTCAAGTGTCTGACTGTCTCTCTCTAGAGTGTGGACACCCATTGTCTACTGCCAAATGTATAAATTCACTAGGGCTGCCACATGATGTCTTCTAGCCCTTTCACTCCTTTTCAACTCCTCCTCACAGCCGAGCCTTGCTTTGCAGTGTGATTCCTTCAGGGGAGACAGGTCAGAGCTGAATTCCTTTGCTATGTGTATCAGTTTTTCAAATAATTGATTCTCTAGCATCATCTAAGGTAACAAACTTTTTGGAGTACTGATTTGAAGGCAGTCTTTTTTTTTTTTTTAAGATTTTATTTATTTATTCATGAGAGACACACAGAGGCAGAGACATAGTCAGAGGGAGAAGCAGGCTCCATGCAGGGAGCCCGATACAGGACTCGATCCCAGGACCCCAGGATCATGCCCTGAGCCCAAGGCAGGTGCTAAAAAGCTGAGCCACCCAAGGATCCCCTGATTTGAAGGCAGTCTACTTCAGTTTTTATCTTTTTATTTTTTCCCCTTTAATGCTGAGAATGCTGGTTCTTAATGACTACAGCATGTCTTGGTATACACTTAGTCTTAAAATAGCAATACCAGTGCTGCTAATAACAATATAATTACTAGAAACAGTATAATTATATATTATAATATATAACAGTACAATATTATAATTACTAAAAATTGTTTTAAGATTTATTTTGTAAATTAATTTTGCCCTTAGATTTTTCCCCTCTAGGTATAGAGATCAAATCATTGTTTTTCTTTCATTTTTTCTTTTTTAAATCATTGTTTTTGAAAGTCACTTGAAGTGGTTTGTTTTATGTTGGTCTCAGGCTTTTGATAATGGTGCCTGAAGGACTCAGCTGTTTTTGGCAGCCTCCGTAGGGGACCGATATTGTGGCTGGACAGTCCCTTGTGGTTTCTACTATGCTGGCAAGATACTCTCAGCAACAACCATCTGGGAACTCTGGGAAAAAGAGGCTTATTGCTCACAAGTTCTAAGAGGGCGCATGGCATCCCTTGAGCCACATGGTGAAGTGACAGGTAGAGAGGAAGTGTGGATCTGGAACTCTGCCTTTACTGGGGTCTAGTGTGGGCTTCCTAGGATTTCATGGGTTTATTCTTTATTAACAAATTTCAAACATAAGAGCAGGAATTAGGGTACTAAAGTGGGGTATCTCAAGTGATAAGTTATCCAGAGCTTTCTAAAACGGGAGCTTCATAGATGGGGCCACCTGGCTCTTTATCTACTTGTAGAGCTGGGACTGTGTGTATTCCAGATGATGTCTTTGAAATGGATGTCTTAGCAATCAAAAGCTTAATTCCAGGCACTTACACTGTAATCAAAAAAGCTTATTGTCAGGTACCTGTACTACATTGTTCCTCTGTACAGTCATGAACCCAATTCAGTACACACTTTTAATTCATGGTTTCATTTTGCTTTTGACTTTTAGGGATTGCTTTTATCCTGTAATTTAATTTTTATGTCATAATTATATAAAATATTTATGTAGTTCCAAAGTCAGATGTACAAAAGGAGGTATGTGTCCTTCAAAGGAGCCCACCTTCTTTCCACCCTATGCCTTCCTGCCTTTTAGGTAACCATTCTTTTTTTTTTTCTCAAGACTGATTTTATTTACTTATTTATGTTTGTTTATTTATTTATTCATTCATTCATGAGAGACAGAGAGAGAGAGAGAGAAAGAGAAAGAGGCAGAGAGAGAAGCAGGCTCCATGCAGGGAGCCTGACGTGGGACTCGATCCTGGGTCTCCAGGATCAGGCTCTGGGCTGAAGGCGGCACTAAACTGCTGAGCCACCCAGGCTGCCCTAGGTAACCATTCTTAAGTATAAGTTTTCATTTTTTGATATAAGCAAATGCAAATAATGCGCATGTTTTCCTTTATTAGCTAAGTAGAAGCATAACTGTGTACATAGTTCTCTTAACCCCATCCCAGAGCTCCCCTCTAGCACAGTCTGCAGTGACATTCTCTTCTTTGAGAGCTGAAGAATGTCCATTGTCAGGGCTCTGATGTTCCCAGCTGGTTGCTTAAGTAAAGGCTCATATGCCCCCCATTATTTCATAATTTTGCAAATGTACGTTTCCTGGAGATTCCTAGCAGGTTTGCTAGGTCATGGGGTGAATGAATAACTGGTGACCTCTTGATGTTCTGTGGTGCTCTAGGTTGTCACAGGGTCAGGCCGCCAGGAGGCTCAGAAGACAGACGCTGAGTACCGGAAGCTCTTTGACCTGGCGCTCCAGGGCTTGCAGCTGCTGTCACAGTGGAGTGCTCACGTGATGGAAGTGGTAGGCACTCTATTTGCTTTTACAGGAAATGCAGGTCTGAAAGAGCACCTATCCCTAGTTGGTTAGAAGTGTTTTTCTTCCCAAAATTATGAAGAAATTGACTAAATGATATTTTTTCTGCATTAACTTTGGACTTTGGATCTCTTGATCCAATTTGATCCAAACAAATTGGCTTTTTTAATCTTTGACCCTAGAAATAAAAATCTGTATCAATTTAAATGTTTCTTAGATGGCTCAAATTACATTTCTTTTAAGTTTGTTACAAATAAAGGGCCTCATCTTTTAAAACATATAGATAGAATTTGTACCATTATGATAATTTTTAATTCTTATCTTTTGAAAATGTTTTCCCTGTGGAGTTCTAGCCATTGGTTTCTTTTGTTTAGCATTACTAAAATAGTTTCTGATGCCATATGAAGATTTGAATACCTATAAGTCAGAAGATTTTCCCTTTTGTTTATTTTGATCAGATTAAAATTATTAAAAAATTTTTAAAAAAAGATTAAAATTATTAAAGTAGATGAGTATATGATTGTTTGAAAGGCTGATTTTTTTTTTTTTAATGGTGATGAAATACCTAGTCTTAGATATTCAACACAAAATATCCAGGACATTTTTGCTTATGTATTTATTAAACCTGAAGTCACATGGCCAGAATGTTTTGCAGTTTTATGGAGATGGACTCTGTGTGTGAGTGTATATGTGTGTAGTATATGTGTGAGCATGTGTGTGTGTGATTCTCAGATGCAGCTAACATTGGTTGCTGTGATGATGGTCATGTCAGTATGACCAGAATATAAGCATTTTGTATCCAGTGTGAATGTCTCCCTCTTTGTGACCACACCAGTATTCATGGAAACTTGTGCACCCAACGGACAAGTACTCCAACAAGGATTGCCCTGACAATGCTGAGGAGTATGAGCGTGCCACCCGCTACAACTATACCAGTGAGGAAAAGTTCGCCCTGGTGGAGGTGCGGTTTGCTTTCTTTTCCTCCTTTGGCTCTTGCAGGCTGTCTTCCCATTCAAAGCAAAGGCAAAAACCTGAGTAAAATTCAACGCACAGTTTTTGTATTGTTGCTTCTGTATAGGGGAGCCCTTTGCACCTTTCTTAGTGGTCAGCAGAACAGTAAAATAGGATTTGGGTTCCTGGTCTCTGCATCGATGGCTCCCCTGGGTAGCTCATGAGTGTTTGGGAGGGGGGAAAATCTTCTTGGTGTGGGGACAGAAGAGGAACAAGATGCCACCCTGGTGCTCTGAGAGAGAGAGGAATCCCCCCATGTTTCCAACCATTGTCACCAAGCCCTTTGCTCTCCCATATGTTGGCTTTGGCTCCTTCATGAGCCTTTTTATGAATAGAAGTTCTTAATTTCAGTGCCATTGAATTTCTTCTCTTTTGTAGTTGGACTGTATCTGGTTTAAGAAAATTTTGTATACACTAAGGTTATAAGATATTCTCCTCCACTGCCTTCTAGATGTTTTATTATTCTGCCTTTCACATTTAGATCTGAAGTTCACCTCAAGTTAGTTTTGCTTTCTTTTTTTTTTTAGTTTATAATTTAAGTAATCTCTATACCCAACGTGGGGCTCAAACTCACAACCCCAAGATCAAGAGTCACACTCTCTTCTAACTGAGCCAGCCAGATGCCCCTGAAGTTAGTTTTTAAAACACTTCTGCCTCCATTGCTCTACGTACCTTTGTTGTCAATTAAGTGACTACTCATGTATGTGTCTGTTTTTCCCACTGTTCGAACCCATTGGTCAGTTGGTCTATGCTTGTTCTTATGCCACTCTGTCTTAATGAGTATAGTTGATTCTGTGTCTGGTAAAGCAAGCTTTTCTGTCTTCAAGAATTCCTTGGTTATTCTTGCCTTTTGTATTTTCACATAAATTTTAGATTATCTTTCATATCTCACAGTGAAACCTGTTGAAGTTTCTTATGGGGATATGAATAAATCTGTAGGTCATTTTAGGGGAGAATTGATGTTTACCTGGTATATCCCTCCATTTATTTAGATTTTTTTTTTAAGATTTTATTTATTCATGAGAGACAGAGAGAGAGAGAGAGAGAGAGAGAGAGAGGCAGAGACGCAGGCAGAGGGAGAAGCAGGCTCCATGCAGGGAGCCCGATGTGCGACTCAATCCCGGGACCCAAGGATCATACCCTGGGCTGAAGGCAAACACTCAACCGCTGAGCCACCCAGGCGTCCCATATTTAGATTCCTTTTAATTTCACTTTTATAATCTGTAAAACTTCTTAAATCTTAAAACTCTTTTTTTTTTTAAGATTTTATTTATTCATGAGAGATGCAGAGGAAGAAGCAGGCTCTCCACAGGGAGCCGGATGTGGGACTTTATCCCAGGACCCCAGGATCATGCCCTGAGCCAAAGGCAGATGCTCAGCCACTGAGCCACCCGGGCATCCCTAAATCTTAAAACTCTTAAAACATTTCACCATATGATGTGTTTGCTGTAGGTTTCTTATAGCCAACCTTCATCAGATTAAGGAACTTGCCTTCTATTGCTTGTTTGCTAAGAGATTTTATTCTGAGTTTATATTCTGTTAAACACTTTGCATCCACTGAAGTACTTCTGTGACTTTTCTCTTTTATTCCTTAATGTAGTGAATTTACATTGATTGTAGGGCGTCTGTCTCCCCTGCTCCACTTTTTTTCTTTTTTTGAAACAGGTTTGATGTTAAGGTAGCCTTGCATTCCTTGTATAAACTTGACTCAGTCATGACAGATTATCCTCCTTGTATATTATCGGATATAGTTTGCTAGTATTTTTGCTTAGGATTTTTATATCAAACTTGATGAATGAGAGTGTCTTTTACTATTACTTTTTTTTTTTAAGATTTTATTTATTTATTCATGAGAGAGGCAGAGACACAGGCAGAGGGAGAAGTAGGCTCCATGCAGGGAGCCCGACGTGGGAGATCCCGGGTCTCCCAGGATCATGCCCCGGGCCAAAGGCAGGCACCAAACTGCTGAGTCACCCAGGCTGCCCATACTATCACTTTTTTAAAAAAAAGATTTTATTTATTTATTCATGAGAGACAGAAGCAGAGGCGGAGGGAGATGTGGGTCTCAATCCTAGGACCTCAGGATCATGACCTGAGCCAAAGGCAGATGCTTAACCAACTGAGCTGCCCAAGTGCCCCTATCACTTTTTAAAATAAATATTTTATTTTAAAATATTTTCAGATTTACAGAAAAATTGCAAAGATGATAGAGTTTCCATAGATTCCATACCCGTTTTTCTTTATTGTTGACATTTCACATTAGTATTCTTATAATTAATAAACCAATATTGATAATTATTCCTTTTTTAAGATTTTATTTATTTGAGAGATAGTGAGAAGGAGCATGAGTGGGGAGGAGAGGGAGACGCTGGTTCCCCTTGAGCAGGGAGCCTGATGCAGGGCTCTATTCCAGGTCCCTGGAGTCATGACCTCAGCCAAAGGTAGACATTTAACAACTGAGCCGCCCAGGTGACCTTGGTACATTGTTGTTAACTAAAGTCTAGACTTTATTCAGGTTTCTTCAATCTTTCCATAATGTTTTAGTTCTGATCTGAGATCCCACATTACATTAAGTCATCATACCTCCTTAGGCTCCCCTGGGTTGTGAGTTTTTTTATACTTCCCTTGTTTTGGAAGACCTTAACAGTTTTCAGGAGCACTGGTCAAGTATTTTGTAGAATGTTTCTCAGTTGGTATTTATTAACTTTTTTTTCATAATCAGACTGGCATTATAGGTTTGAGGAAGGAGGACCACAGAGGTGAAGCATCATTTGCATCACATCACATTGAGGGCACATACTGTCAACAAATTTATCATTGTTCGTATTGACCTTGATCACCTGGCCAAGGAAATATTGTCAGGTTTCTCTATTAGGAAGTTAACCTCCACCTTCCCCTCACTCCTGCTTTCCCCTTTTTATAGTGTACTCTAGAGAAGGAAATCACCGCACACAGCCCACACCTGTGTAGTGAATAACATTACTTTTTTATAACCTTCCATTCTAGTTTCCTGAGTGCTGGCTTCATAAAACAGCTCATAGAGGACTCCCTTCTTTTTTGTATTGTCTAGAGTGGGTTGAGTAAGGTTCATGTTACTTCTTCCTTTAATGTTTGTTAGCATTTACTGGTGAAGCTTTCCCTTTATGGGATGGTTTTTGAAACATTCAATTTCTTTACCATGTGCATTTTCTATTTCTTTTTTTTATTATTATTATTTATTTGTGAGATACACAGAGAGAGAAAGAGGCAGAGAAACAGGCTTCCCGCAAGGAGCCCAATATGGAACTCGATCCTGATCCCAGGATCACGCCCTGAGCTGAAGGCCCAACCACCGAGCCACCCAGACATCCCAACGTTTTCTATTTTTTTTTTTTTTATCAGTTTTATTAAGTTGTATTTTCAGGGATGATACGTTGTATTTTCAGGGAATTTTCAAAGAATCTTTTAAAATTTTCTGATATTTGTCATAAAGCTTTCCATAATAAGTTCTCATCTTATTTTGGTAACAGCTTTTTTTCTACACAGTATACAATTCATTTGTTTGAAGTATAAAAATTCAGTGCTTTTTAAAAATATATTCACAGAATTATGCAATCACAGTACAATGTAGAGCATTTTTGTTATGTCAAAAAGAAACTTCACACCTATTAGCAATCACCACCAATTATTCCTTCCCTTCAGCCCTAGGGAACCACCAATCTGCTTTGTGACTCTGTAGATTTGCCTATTCTGAACACCTCATAGACATGAAATCATACAGTATGTGGCTAATTGTGATTGGCTTCTTTCACTGAACATAATGTTTTCAGGGTTCACACATGTATCAGTATTTCATTCTTTCCATTGCTGAATTCCATCCCATCATATGAATGTATCACATTCTATTTATTTTTTAGCTGATTTTTTAATTTGCTTGTTTCTACTTTTCCACTATTATGAATAATGCTATTAACTTTTGTGTACTGTTTTGTATGGATGCATGTTTTCATTGCTTTTGATGATACACCTAGGAGAATTCCTGGGTCATATGATTACTCTGTTTAACATTTTGATAAACTACTACATGGGTTTTCTGAAGTGGCAGCACTGTTTTATATTTTTATCAACAGTGTATGTGGGTTCCACTTTCTCTGAATCCTTGCCAACACTTGTTATTTATTTATTTTTTTTTTGCCAACACTTGTTATTATCTGTCGTCTTGGTTCTAGCCATCCCACTGTGTGTGAAATGTATCTCATTATGATTTTGATTTCCATTTTCCTGACAATTAATGATGCTGAGCATATTTTCATTTGCTTATTGGCAATTTATATATCTTCTTTGGAGAAACATCTATTCAGATCTTTTGCCCATTTTTAATTGGATTGTTTATCTTCTTACTAAGTTCTTTATATATTCTAGATAAGAGTTCCTTATCAGACATATAATTTGCATCCTTCCATTCTGTAGTTGTCTTTTTACTTTCTTAAGGGGGTCTTTTGAAGCATGAAGTTTTTAACTTTTATAAAGTTCAGTTTACCTATTTTTTTTTCTTTTTCTGCTTGTGTTTTTGATATTGTTTCTAAGAAACCATTCCCAATACAAGTCCTAAAGATTTACGTTTTCTTCTAAGAATTTTATAGTTTTGCCTCTTTAAATGTGTGATGCATTCTGAGTTAATTCTTTAGATGGTGTGAGGTAGAGGCTGTGTTAGAAGTTTCCAAAACTGCCCTCAGGCTTGATTTGCTGGAATGACTCATGGTAGCTGTTCTATTCAAGATTATAATTTATTACAATGAAAGGACACGGATTTAAGTTAGCAATAAGACATGTGGGTGAAGTTTGGAAGAAACCAGGTGCAAACCTCTGGGTATCTCCTGCAAGTGCAGCTATGCAGGATATGCCTAATTTCCTTGTCAGAGATGAGTGAGGACATGTAGAAAGTGTTGCCAACTAGGGAAGCTTACCCAAGATCTTACTGTCCAGGTTTTTTATTGGTGGTCAGTAATGTAGGCACGCAGCACACCTGCATGATTGACTTCAGCTACTCAGTTCCTAGGAGTTGGCCAAGGGCCAGTCCTGAAAACAGGCCTTTCTTGGGAATATGCAGGGTTTGATCATCTCAGGGCTCAGAGTTAACCCTTTCCTACACAGGAGACCAACTTCATTATTTTGCATATGGATACTGTTTGTTGAAAAGATAATATTTACCTATTGATTTGTTTTCACACCCTGTTGAAAATCAGTTAACTGTAAATGTGAGGATTTATTTCTGAACTCATATTTCCATTCCATTGATCTGTATGTTTATTTTACGCTGATACAGTCACATAATCTCTTAATATCTGTAACCTGTGTGATAATGCCTCCCTTTTCATTCTTGATTGCTCATAGCTCAGGCCTTGTCTGTGTTTCTTTTGATTAGTCTTGCTTGAAAATTGTCAATTCTATTATTCATTTACTTATTTTTTTATTTTATTTATTTATTTATTTATTTATTTATTAAAGATTTTTTATTTATTTATTCATAGAGACAGAGAGAGAGAGAGAGAGAATGAGAGAGAGAGGCAGAGACACAGGCAAAGGAAGAAGCAGGCTCCATGCAGGGAGCCCGATGTGGGACTCGATCCTGGGTCTCCAGGATCACGCCCTGGGCTACAGGCGGCGCTAAACCGCTGCGCCACCGGCGCTGCCCCTACTTATTTTTTTTAAACAGCTTTATCTTTGTTGATCATCTTCTATGAGGTGCTTGTTTTCTGTCTTGTTAATTTTTACTTTTCAGTATTTATTTCCCTCTAGTTTGTGAGGAGGTATATTTTCCTATTCTTTTTACAGATTTGTGATGATGAATATCAGATTATTATTGTCAGAGTTTTTGTTTCCTAATGTATGCCTCTGAAGCTCAAAATTTACTTTTTAGCATACCTTTTCCTACATCCTGTAAATTTGAATATATAGTATTTTCATTTTCATTCATGTTGATTTGAATTTGAATTCAGTTCAATTTGAATTTGAATTGGGGCATGCTTTTGTTTTCAAATTTCCTTTTTTTTTTCCTCATTAGAAAGGCAACACAAGGGGCAGCCCTGGTGGCTCAGTGGTTTGGTGCTGCCTTAGGTCCAAGGTGTGATCCTGGAGACCCAGGATCAAGTCCCATGTCGGGCTCCCTGCATGGAGCCTGCTTTCTGCCTCTCTCTCTATGTGTGTCTCTCATGAATAAATAAGTAAAAATCTAAAAAAAAAAAAAAAAAAAAGCAACACAGAACCATCAAACAAATCCCTAAAGCAAACAAATAGAACATAGGAGCATGCGTTGAGGACATTGTAGTGTCTGTGATGCTGTCACAAAGATGAACTTTAAGCATTTTAGTGTATTTTCTTCCAGGCTTTTTTATGCATATGAATTCAGCATACTATTACTGTTTAATGGATGGGATTTGGGCTACAAACTCTTATAACTTTTTTTTTCTTTTCCAGCTAATAACATATTTGCTTTCATGAATCTTTTTTATTCTTTTTCCTTTAAAATCCTTCATAGGCGGGGTATGCCCTTATGCATTTGGGAGTGTTCTGAGTGAGTTGCCAAATGCCTGTTAGCTCCATGCCAAGCTGAGCAGATCTGCCCCTGCCCTTGAAGGCTCTTATGATCTAATGGAGTTGGACCCAGGCACAGGAACAGCCACTGACAGAGCTAAGCTCACTGCTCTTGGGAAGAGCTACAGGGCAGCAGCTTCAGAGCAGAAACATAGGAGGCTGGGGAGAGGTGCTGTGCACTAGAGGGAGGCTGCTTCCAGGTGTAACTTGGCATCACCCAAGAAGGCTACATCTCCTCTCACCCTCCACCACACTGAAAGCCATGTGTCCCCTTGCAGGTGATCGCCATGATCAAAGGCCTGCAGGTGCTAATGGGCAGGATGGAGAGTGTGTTCAACCATGCCATCAGGCATACCGTCTATGCTGCACTGCAGGACTTTTCCCAGGTTACCCTCCGGGAACCACTCAGGCAGGCCATCAAGAAGAAGAAGAACGTCATCCAAAGGTCAGCCTCAGTATAATACCTCCCTGTGAGCTCAGAGTCGAAAATTGTAGAATCAGCTTAGGTTTAAAAAACGGTATAGTTATATTTTCATAAATATGCTCAGCACATTTGTCTTCAACCTCCAGACATTCACTTCTGGTGAATTTCCTCTAAATGTAATGCAGTGGGGGATCCCTGGGTGGCGCAGCGGTTTAGCGCCTGCCTTTGGCCCAGGGCCCGATCCTGGGGACCCGGGATCGAGTCCCATGTCGGGCTCCCGGTGCATGGAGCCTGCTTCTCCCTCTGCTTGTGTCTCTGCCTCTCTCTCTCTCTCTGTGATGACTATCATAAATAAAAATAAATAAATAAATAAAAATAAATAAATGTAATGCAATGGATCCAGTTATTCACCTGAGCAATGCATAATAAATCAACCACAGACTGTCTGAACAATGGAGATGCGGGAACAAGGGTGTGTTTATCTCTGGCAGGAGAGTGTCTCAAAATCTGATGATTCTAATCGCCAGGCTTGTGGGAACAGGAAGCCCAGCATCACGTTTCTCAAAGTGTATCATACTCAGTATTTTTGTTTCTGATCCTTTTGGCCTGACCAAGTGTGTTGGTCAGAAACTAACACACTTCTTTCAGAGATCCTGCAGTTATCTTGAGCTAGTTTTCTCTTAATTTTAGCCTTTTAAGGTTGTCTTTCAGAAACATCTGTGTGAAATGAAGCTTACCGGGGCTTGCGTGTATTGATTTCATTTTTTTGCTTTCTAATTGATATGTTTGACATCTGGCTTGGTATGAGTTTTAGCATTAATAAAATTGATACTGTAAATCTTTCCATTTTGCTTATGTTTGCCATCATGGGAGGCTCACCACATGGGAAATGTGAAGTATAATCTAAGAGTAACTCAGGTTTTAGCCAGAACTTTCCCATGAAGTGATAGGATGGGCACATGGGTATGTCTGCCCAGTGTGACACCTATGGAGGGGTCTCTGTATGGTGGAGCCTGTTGGAGATGAAAACATGTTCCAAATGTGTCTGAGACAAAGGCCCGGTCCCCGCACTTGGGTTGGTGACATGTTCCTGTTAGAAGTCAAGGAATCAGCCAGTGGAGGTTGAGTTTCCGCTCCCTAGGTAAATATTTATGGTCTATCCCCAGCTGCCCTTTGCATGACTCAATATTCAGGAAGTATAGCATCACTTCCAGGTTAATCGATGCAAACTGCTGCTAAATCAGACCTGGGGCTATAGTAATGTCCCCCAGAGAATGTTCTATTCAAAATTTCCATTACCATGCCCCTCCACTGCCCTCAAAGGAAATCACGTGTGAGAATCAACTGTCCCAAGAGCGAAGTGCCAGCAGAGGCAGTATTGTGATTGTAAAAGTCTGGAGGTGCCTCACTCATGACTTGAATGGGCTGTTTAGTGTCCTGCAGGCCATCAGAAAGACCGTGTGTGACTGGGAGACAGGGCATGAGCCCTTCAATGACCCAGCCCTGCGGGGTGAGAAGGATCCCAAGAGTGGATTTGATATCAAAGTGCCGCGGCGCGCCGTGGGACCTTCCAGCACACAGGTTCTCATCCTCCCTGCTCCCCTGCTTCCCCTGTTCCCCTGAGTGGGCTAACCCTGAACTGAGGCTTGGTAAGCAATGCTAAGAGTTAAATGCCACAAGTCTTGCCTGTGCCTTTTCTGCTCCTCTGTTCCCTGCCCAAGTGAATCTGGAGCATTAGCCAAGACATCCTTGTGATTCTCGGGTTTAATCGTTTGCATGCAGAACTTAATTTAACTGCATTAACTCCCATTGGAAAATGTGGGTGAAAGTCTCTGTGTCCATTTTACACTGTGTTTCCTGATGGGTGTTTAAATGTACGGTTATACTTTTTCTATTGGGCCTAAAATGATAGTTTCTGAAGATAGAACTTGTAGGAATGTAAGAATGTAGCTTCTTTGTGTCCCTGGTCTTAAGCCACCACTACTGTTCTCTCTCCCAGCATGCTCCGAGTTCCCTGTTGCCCAAAAGGAGCTTTCTTCTGACCCTCATTTCTGATTTAATATGTCCTTCTGCTTTTCTCTTCCTGTTTTGGGACTTAGTATTTCTAACTCATTGTTCTTCTGTTGGGGGCTTTTATAATCTTTCCTGCCAGTTTTTCGGAGAACTGCCAGCAAAGCATGTTGGTGGCTCTGTATGAAACCTCTCAAATGTCTAGGAGGAAGGCATTTGGCCCACTTAAGGACAACACTTGTCCTGGGTCTGTCCAGTGTGCATGCACCCACCCACCCTCTGTTCCCATGTGTGCCTCCCCACCCCATGATGTGTGTGTCCTGTGACTAACGGCTCTCTCCCAACTCTCCCCCCATCTGTCCGTGTCTAGCTGTACCTGGTGCGCACCATGGCGGAGTCCTTGAGCTCTGCCGAGCTGCTGAGGCAGCTCAAGTCTTTGGGCATGGAAAGACTCTTGCATGTGGTAAACGCGTTTCTGAGGCAGTCCTACACCTATCCGCCTCTTTTAACCTTTGGTGGTAAGACATCATTTGTTTTTCTTGTTGATGTTTATGGCACGGAGATGAATTGCTCTGCTACAAATTCCTTCTCTCAAGCAGCACCAACTTGGCTACTTAGATGGGTGCCTAAGACCACTTGGAGGAGCTGGCATAGTGGTAGGCTTACTGCTCCAGCCTGGCTCTGGTCAGGGCATAGCACAGTAGTCTTCCTCTTGTGGTTTACATAAGTTTGGTGTAACTAATGTGCCATGTATATTTTCTCCCCCACAAATGTTTCCTTGGATAATGCAGCTTTACATGGTGAGAACCATGCTAGAGTCCCTCATTGCAGACAAAAGTGGTTCCAAGAAAACCTTGAGAAGTAGCCTTGAGGGGCCCACCATATTGGACATAGAAAAATTTCATCGAGAGTCATTCTTCTACACTCACTTGATAAATTTCAGTGGTAAGAGATACTGCTGACCAGTGTTTGACCAAGCATGTTCTAACACTGCTAACACCATCTAGAATGCTTCTGCTGACCATCCCCTGCTCTGGTCCCCTCACATACCCAGATGGTGACCTGTGTTGTGACCTATGTGATATTCCCTCACCTTTAACTGCACATCCGGCCGGGGCCCCTCCCTATGGTGTGGCCCTTCGAAACATGAGGGCCCTTGGGCCTGTGGCTGCTCTGTGGCTTGAATGCAAAGTCTTTGTAACCCGTATGAGGTCAGAAATACAGACAAATGTAATCTGTCACCTGGCTCAAGAACAAGATAGTGATAAGTATCAGAAACAGCCCCCATGAACAGTGGTATGTGGAAGGTGGCAGTGACCTTGACCAGGGCACTGGTGGACACCCTCGGTTCTTGTGGAGTGCTGCAGCAGCTTGCTTAGGGCAGGAAGCCTCTATTTTGGCTGCAAGTGCTACAGGTTTGGAGTAAATAGCAAGGCCTTTGCTTTTCATTTGTCAAATGATAGAGACAGTTTTTTAAAATTTGTTTCTGTTTTGCATTAGATAGACTTGTCCTGAATAGCATGTAATGCTGTATCTTTATCCTAAGTAAAAAAAGATAACCTCGTTTTTATTTCTCCTTTTAAAAAGACATATTTTTCCCTTTCAGTCTCTCAGAGAGGCTCACAGGATTGACAGGGTCCCATTTACGGGTGGTGGTGTCCGTCCCAGGCCAGCAGGGACCAGATGCTGACTTTGCTCTTTTCATAAGTGAGAATGTGCACGGTCTAGGGTGACTTTGCTTGCAGCCACATCATGGTTGTCTTATCTTTAGTGTGAGGTGCCATGTGACCCCTCCCTGTTCACGTCCACTCCCTCCCGCATGGCTCACGGCTGAGATTAAAGGAGCCAGCACCTCCCACATGCCCCACCCTGTCCTCGATCATCCTGCTCAGTCTTTTCTGCCTGCAGAAAGTTAACGTGATGTCATTTGAATCCTCCCAGAAACACTCCAGCAGTGCTGTGACCTTTCACAGCTGTGGTTCCGAGAGTTCTTCCTGGAACTGACAATGGGCAGGAGGATCCAGTTCCCTATCGAGATGTCCATGCCGTGGATCCTCACAGACCACATCCTGGAGACCAAGGAGGCATCAATGATGGAGTGAGTGCCCTGCAGGCCCGTCTTAGCTCTTCGTGGTGACCAGGGTCCTTGATAGTATTTGGGAGATGGAGGAGGGAGCTGGGTTGTTTGCAGCATTTCATCTGAAGTTGTCATATTTGGGATAAGACTTCAGGGATTAATACGAGTAACAGATTTCTTGGCTTTAGACTAAAATCAGGAACTCAGGCAGCAGAAGTCCTTAAGCCCTACGTGTCAGGTGCTAGTGAGGCCCTGGGGACTCAGGTAGGGGTCAGCAAGAGGAGATGTGGTTTGGCATCTCGTGTGGCATAGCCTCTGAGCCAGATGAATTTGGGAGAGGAAGCTTTCTTTTCAGGTCAGTGCTCAAGGCCAGGACAGGGTGTGATAGACTTTATAAATATGAGGTCCATGAAGGTAAGTTAATAGAAAAGGAGATGTTTTGTGAACAGATTGGAAACTGACCCAGCAGGCTCTTTGGCACACACAGCCTGTGCACGCCAGTTCTTGAGTGGCAATCAGAAGGATGACCTTCCACTTTCTCTGGAGTGGCCGTAACATCTGCTCTGCAGCATTGGGGAAGGTGTGAGGAGCCTTGAGGACTAACACAGAGGCTTTGGCATGCATCTGTGTTGCGTTTTTGGAGTTGAGCTTGACCTCACTGCTCACACAGCCTTCCTGCTGTGAGCTGGGAGGGACCTTGTACTCTCAGAGGGACCTTACTACTGGAGACCACTTGGCTGCTGCCTTTTGTCCAGCTATGGGGCCAGGGGAAAAGGGCTGTTGGTTATGCTGGACATGGTTGTAGTCAGCTGTGGGATTCAGGACCTCTATATGTTCTTCTTATCAGAAAGTTCATTCTTAGAAATAAGAAAATAACTTCTTTTTGTGGTTATAAAAAACACTACATTCTGTGGTGAAAAACTTTGAAACATAAATAAGTGAGAAGATGCCCTGATAGACCCTCTAGGGGCCCTGGGCATGGCCAAGTAAATGTATCCCATCTGTGGGACCATAGGGCTTGGTCCATTAGGGACTTTGGCAGGAACTCCATTTGGTGTTTGAAAAGATTGTTTTTCCTCATGTGAGAGGTCAACAATGAATATTAAGTTTCACTGAGAGTGTGGGAAGTGAGAGTCAAGAAGGCCCATGTGGAAGGCTAGGCTGACCACTGCCCCCTCTGCAGGTACGTCCTCTACTCCCTGGACCTGTACAATGACAGCGCCCACTATGCCCTCACAAGGTTCAACAAGCAGTTTCTCTACGACGAAATTGAGGCAGAGGTGAGGGCCTAGCACCTTTAATAAATTTTAATTTCCATATTCTCTGAGTATAAGAGGAAGCAGATTTTCTCTATAATACAAGGAGGTTTAAACAATAGAATGAACTTTTGAAATATTTTGGAGCGAACCCTTCTATTTGTACTTTCTTCTCTGTATCTGTACATGTGACCTTTGGGGTCTCTGCATGTCATAAACACCTGTTTCCTCACCTGTCTTCTGTTATGAACTTAGTTTAAATCAACTCCTATTTTATTTCTTTCATTTTAGCTTTTTATTTTTGCATATTGTAAGTAATGCTTTGATGAACTTCCTTGCAGCTAATATTTGAGCTGTGTTTGATTTCTTTTTTTTAAGATTTTATTTATTTGAGAGAGAGAGGTAGCAGGAGAGAGCACGAGCAGAGGGCAAGGAGAGGGAGAAGCAGGCTCCCCACTGAGCACAGATTTCCCCACTCAGGGCTCTGTCCCTGGACTCTGAGACCATGAGCTAAGCCAAAGGCATATGCTTAACCAACTGAGCCACCTAGGGACCCCACATTCGATTACTTTTTTGAGGACAAATTCCAGCAAGTAGAATTAAATCTGTGTACATGCAGCTAAGGAGATAAATCTTATTTTCTAGCTTAAGATTTAAGAGCATTTAACCTCAACAAATTGCATTGTGCATCTAGATTTCCTTCTCTGCCTCCTCACAAAACCACTAGAACATGCTTCTTCAGGGAGATTCATAGACTCCTGGGCCATGTAAGGTAGGCATATGGCAGAAACCTGCAGGTCCTGGGGTTACTCCCTTTTGAGCACATGATGTCTTTATCAGTTTTGGGTGGGGAAGCCAATGCCATTTGCAAGGGAAGATACAGTTTTGGGGATGGAGTCACAGGGTATAATCCATCCTATGTCTCCTCCCTGACCTCAGTGCCTAGAGCAGCTGGCCTTGTTCCAGGGGAGGCCACACGCAGCTCCTGGGATACACAGCCTGGTGGCAGGAGCAGAACCCAAATGCAATGTCTATTAACTACTGGGAACACATGATGAAGAGACTTTTTCATGTTCTTTTGTCATTAAGAGATAGGGAACATTTTTCTCCATTGGTAAGAGAGGTTCTGATATAATTTTCAGTGGCTGTGTAGTGCTCACTTCTGGACATACCATAATGCATTTAATCTGTTTTTGGACAATGAGGTCATTTCTTATTTCTCTTTTCTAATAAGAGCCTTTGTTAGTTGCCTTAACAAAAGATTCTCTTTTAATTTTATATTCCCAGAACTTATTTATTTTATAACTGGAAGTTTGTACCTTTTGATCACTTTCACCCATTCTATCTATCCCTACCCCTGCCTCTGGAAACCACTAGTCTGTTCTTTATGCATTCTTTTTTTTTTTTTTTTAAGATTCTACATACTAAATGAAATTGTACAGTATTTGTCTTTCTCTGTCTGACTTATTCAGTAGCGTAATGCCCTCAGGGTCCATCCATGTAGTTGCAAATGGCAGGATTTCCTTTTTATGGCTGAATAAACTCCATAATATATATATACATATACCACAATTTCTGTATGTGTTCATCTTTTCCTCCATCAGTGGACACTGAGGTCGTTTCCATGTCTTGGCTGTTGCAGACAATGCTACAATAAATATGAAGGTGCAGATATCTTTTTTGAGTTAGTGTTTTCAGTTTTTTTGGTTAAAATACCTAGAAATGGAACTTGCTGAATCAAAAGATTTTTTTTTAATTGTCTTATTTGATCGTTAGGAAATAAAATTCTAACATGTCCTTTCTTTTTCTTCAGGTGAATCTATGCTTTGACCAATTTGTTTATAAGCTAGCAGACCAGATATTTGCATATTATAAGGTTATGGCAGGAAGGTGAGTTTGTGGTTTATGGACCACATGATTTGGATATGAAATCTTGGGTAATTGGATCTGACATTTCCATTAAAATTCACAGCCTATGAGAAATGTCTTCTCTTCCTCCATACTAGTTTGCTTCTTGATAAACGTTTACGATCAGAATGCAAGAATCAGGGGGCAACGATCCATCTCCCACCATCTAACCGCTATGAGACACTACTTAAGCAGCGGCATGTGCAGGTAAGTTATGGAGCTGGCATTGGAATGGTGAGGTTTTCTTAGAGCTTATTGAGTTTGAATAGATGTCGCGCAATTTCCTTATGTGTTGAGAATTTTTTTTTTTTATATGAGAGGGAGAAAGTACAAGTGGGGGACAGAGGGAGAGGGAGAAGCAGATTCCCCACTGAACAGGGAGCCTGACTCAGGGCTCGATCCCAGGAACCCGAGATCACGATCTGAGCTGAAGGCAGAAACTTCACCAACCGAGCCACCCAGGTGCCCCAAGTGTTGAGATATTAAAGACATAAAAGAATACTTACAACGTTCTGCACCCTGCCCTACCCTGCTCTGGCTGCAGGGGAAGGCATGGCCCCAGAGGGTTGAGTCCTCTCCACATACCCAAAAGTCAGGGCTTTTTAAGAATGAAGGTGAGAAACATTTGTCAGCTGAGTGATAGAGAGCTTTTTCTTGGCCAGCACAAAGAATAAAAATACAGTGCTTATTTTTTATTTCCTTACAAATAATACATATCATAAATTAGAAAGATATGGAAAAATATAGGGAAAATTCCACTTAATTTTACAGATAATGACCAGTCACATTTTGGACATTTCCCACCAGGATCTTGTTCATATTTTTATGTTACTGAGATGATATTGAGGCACACTTACATTATTAGGACTCTGAGATAGGGAATAACTTTCTCTTCCTCATTCTTGTAACACTGTGTAGGTCAGCCATGCGCAAGGTCTCTGTGGTCATACATACCATTTTGAGGGTTTCCTCACTAACAGACCCAGATTCTCCTGGCTTTTTGGTGAAATTTGGGGTTTCTGTTCATGACATAAGTGTAAATTCAATGCAAAGGATGCTACAAAAGCTCTTTATGGTTTTGACCTAGAGAAATATCAGCTCTAGGAAAGTAGGGTATTTGATCATGACACCTATGTATATCATTTGATTTAAAATATTTACATTTTGTATATTATTTATTTGTCTTCTCTTTTGAAATTGGATTCTGAGGGATCCCTGGGTGGTGCAGCGGTTTGGCGCCTGCCTTTGGCCCAGGGCGCGATCCTGGAGACCCGGGATCGAATCCCATATCGGGCTCCCGGTGCATGGAGCCTGCTTCTCACTCTGCCTGTGTCTCTGCCTCTCTCTCTCTCTCTCTGTGACTATCGTAAAATAAAAAAAAAAAATAAAAATAAATAAAAAAAAAAATAAAAAAAAGAAATTGGATTCTGGGAGAATATATATGTTTTGTTGTTGTTGTTCCTTGTTTGTATTTTATTGTTCATTCTTTTTGCTTTCTCCATCTTCCAGCTCCTGGGCAGATCCATAGACCTTAATCGCCTGATTACTCAACGTGTCTCAGCAGCCATGTATAAGTCTCTGGAACTGGCTATTGGACGATTTGAAAGTGAAGATCTGACATCAATAGTTGTAAGTGTTCTCCCTTTTGTCAGCCTTACCAGATTTGTGGGAAACTGGTCAAAAGGGTTGGAGCTAATTTTAGTTTTGACCTTACTGATAAACTGAACCATAGGAATTCATAGGAATCAAAAGGTATTCACTGATCGAGCATGGCTTATCCTGAGTATTGTTTTTTAGTGTCTGCTCTTAATAGTCACAATTCTAAATTGGCTTGAAAGAACAAGTAATTCTAATCTTGAATAAGTTACACCTAACTATGGGAAAAGAATAAAAAAAGAAAAATTTTAAAAATCAAAAAGAAATGAACACAAAAAGGATTTGAAAGAAAATGATACAGAAGGTAGTAAAGATCTAACATACATATAGGGGGTATACATACATTGAGAAAAACCAAAGCAATAGAATGGAACAAATATTAAAAGTTGTATTTCAAAAAAAAGTTGATAAAATTTAAGACATGCTATTATCAACAATAGCCTAACTATGGAGAGAGCCCAAATGTCCATCGGCTGATGAAATGATAATGGAGATAAATATATGTGTGTGTGTGTAGTATATATATATATATATATATATATATATGCACAAACACACAATGGAATATTAGTCATCAGAAAAATGAAATATTGCCATTTGCAATGATGTGGATGGACTTAAGAGTGTATTATGCTAAGTGAAATAAGTCAGAGAAAGACAAATACCATATTGATCTCACTCATGTGGAATTTAAGGCAGAAAACAGATGAACCTATGGGAAGGGGGAAAGAAAAAAAGGAGAGAAGGAAACAAACCATAAAAAGACAATGCTAGAGAACAAACAGGACTAATGAAGGGAGGTAAGGATGGGAGGTGGGCTAGATGGGTCGTAGGTGTTAAACAGGACACTTGTGATGAGCACTGGGTGTTGTATGTAAGTGATGAATCACTGAATTCTACTCCAGAAACCAATATTGCATTGTATGTTAACTACCTAAAATTTAAATGAAAAAAGTTGTATGTAAAAAAAAAATTAAGGAGTACCTGGCTGGTTCAGTCAGTTAAGCATCTGCCTTCAGCTCTGGTCATGATCCCTGGGATCAAATCCTACATTGGGCTCCCTGCTCAGTGGGGAGCTTGCTTCTCTCTCTCCCTCTTGCCCTCCACCCTGCTATGCTCTCTCATGCACTTTCTCTCAAATAAATAAATAAAATATTTTTTAAAAAGAAAGACATGCTATAAAATATATATTAAAAGCCTATGATGTATGCTTGGGAAAACTGACCCAAAGTGGCCAACACCAAGGAATATTGAAGTAAAAGTATTAGATTATAAAGGAAAAGAAAAAGTCCTCTGGATATCTGAGCAGAGTGATCAGAGAAAGAAAATTTGTTCTCAGAGCTTTGCCCATAGCAATTCATACCAGAAGCCAAGGAAAGGAAACACAAATTAAGGATTTTGTGCTAAGCCAAATCGATCTTCCAAGAATGAAGTCCACAGACAAATGATAGTGAAGATGTAAGAACTCAAGGAAGACTGTACACTCCCAGAGAAGCAGCTCTGGATGAGTGGTGGGCATGAACAACTTGGTTTGAGCATCTCCACGTAGGGTGAGCAGTGCTCCTCATATTCTTTTACAGAATTAAAATATTATTGACTTGGATATCTTACGTTCTTTGTCTTCATATTTGATCTTTTAAATCTAATGTGTAACTGACATGCACAGTGCACCTCAATTTGGACCAGGCACATTCTCATTGCCATATGTGGCCAGTGGCTGCTGCTATGGATAGCAGAGACCTAGGAATGTTTATGGGCAAACTCTGAAAGCTTGGAAGGCCAAGTGTGAAAGTGCTTGCTGACTCTGCTTCATAGCTGTGGTTTTGGGTAACTCCAGGCACATGAGGCTGACTCAGGCTGAGGCTTGAGGACACACAGTGCCCCAGCAAGGGCAGAGGTGGATACGTCCCAGTGGTGTGTGCCCTGGGTGGTTGGAGGCTGGGGGGAGGGAGGGGAATGCAGAGGGGACCTTAGTGGAGAAAGGATGATGGCCCTGTGGGGGTAACCATAGTAAAGAGAGGTGTTTCAAAGCAGTGGAGAGGACATAATAAATTTAGGTGTAAGAAGCAAGCTGCTGTGACCTACTAGATCCCCACTGTGTATTCTTGGCCTACTCCCCAGCCTTACCTTTGTGTGTCCTGCTATCTTCTGCCCAGCCTGCTCTGCCCCAACCATGGCACTGCCCACGTGGGGAATGGAGGCTGCTGTGTTGGGCCCATTTCCGTTCTCATACCCTTGTTTTTGTGGTCCTGTAGGAGTTGGATGGCCTCTTGGAAATCAACCGCATGACCCATAAGCTGCTAAGCAGGTACCTGACGCTGGACAGCTTTGATGCCATGTTCCGGGAGGCCAACCACAATGTGTCAGCACCCTATGGGAGAATCACCCTCCATGTCTTCTGGGAACTCAATTATGACTTCCTGCCCAACTATTGCTACAATGGCTCCACAAACCGGTGAGTGTGTACCTCATGAATAGTTCTGGATGCCCTTGCCAAAGGGTTCCTAAATGGGACAATCCCAAGGCTCTGCATCATCCAGTAGGTTGCTGTCCCCTCCCCTGTTCCCCATCATCTCTCATGTCCAGGTACTCAGGCCCTCTTAGTCTCTTTTTGCAAATGTAGCCCTAGGCCAGCCTGTGGGCATGTCTGAGGCTTTGCATGTGGAGATTGCACAGCAGGCCAGCGTTCCTGTCTGGGGCATTTGCGTGTAGCTCAGGGCGGGATCTCATGGGGCATGTGGACAGCAGCTACAGCTTACGGTTGTAAGTCTACCGGATGTTGGGATGTAGTCACTGACTCTACTTGTCATCCATTCTGGGATGTTGGGGTGTATAAAGATCCATCAGCCACCCTCTCACCTACCTATCCTTTCAACAACACAAAGTGGCTAATTAGGTGAGTGCCATGGTTGATAGCAACATTATTTCATGTGGTTCAGCTTCATATGGCCCAGATCCTGGGACAGCCTTGCCTTGGCTGCTGTGCGCTGGGCAGCTGCCTGTTGGAGGTTTGTTCCATATGTCTTTAGCTCGGGTCCTGCTGTATGTCAGCATATACCAGGGACATTTATCTGTATCTGTGTGTGTGCATGTATGTATTATGACTGCTTTTTAAAAATCATTGTCTTGGGGCAGCCCTGGTGGCTTAGTGGTTTAGCGCCGCCTTCAGCCCGGGGTGTGATCCTGGAGATCCAGGATCGAGTCCCACACTGGGCTCCCTGCATGGAGCCTGCTTCTCCCTCTGCCTGTGTCTCTGTAACTCTCATGAATAAATAAATAAAATCTTAAAAAAAAAAAAATCATTGTCTTTGGCTTTGCTGCTGGGTCTGAGCATCCCATCGGGTATTGGCTGAATTGTTACTGGCCCAGAGTTTTATGTCTCAGGGTGCTGATGAGAACTAGAACTGAGGACAGAAAGGAGGCCCTCCTGTGGTCTAATCAGGTCTGCTATTGCCAACATCAGAGCCCCAAGGGTAGATTTCTCTGTGGGGAGGCAGGCCTGTTCCCAGGTACATGGGGCTATGCCATCACACTGGCCCCAGGTGGCTGACATCCAGTCCCAGGCAGCAGTAGTGGAGATGTGGCCATGGGTTTCAGAGCCACAAATGAAGGAGCCTTTGTCAGCATCCCCCAGTTAAGGGTCTTCTGAGCCTGGATGGGCACAATCCCCCAGAACCAGACTTTATGGACTACTCATCCCTGTTTAACTTCTTTTAAGACACCCAGTTTCCTGAAATAGGTATCTTCCAAGTTAGAGTTTGGATTAACTGAAAAAATATTTTTATTACATAAAAAATGTATCATAATTATAGAAAAGCTAGAAATCATATATACATATATAGGGGAAAGAATTAAATCCCTAGAAATTGCCTTCATCAAAAAATGGGTCTGTCATCTGCAGTTTTTGCCATACAGTCAGATATACATGTATATTTTTTATTTTGCTGAAATGGGTGTTGTTATGTATACTATTACATACATATTCTTACCCCATGTGATATATCACAAGAAGGGTCATTCTGGGGCAGCCCCAGTGGCGCAGTGGTTTAGCGCCGCCTGCAGCCCAGGGTGTGATCCTGGAGACCCTGGACCGAGTCCCACGTCAGGCTCTCTGTATGATGCCTGCTTCTCCCTCTGCCTGTGTCTCTGCCTCTCTCTCTCTGTGTGTGTCTATGAATAAATAAATAAAATCTTTTTTTTAAAAAAAAAAAAAAAGAAGGGTCATTCTGTGTTAAGATATAGATATACTTTTCTCCCTGAAAATCTGTTTAAGTCATGGCTGATGTTTGTAGGTCAAAGAGCTGTTTTGGTTAGTCCATTTGAAACCTTTGGAATTAATTTGTTACCTTAAATCATTTTTGCCTTGTCTGGTGTCTCCAAAGGTAACATGCAACAGAACCCCACTGTCAATGGGCTGAAAAAAGATGTTCCAATGAGGTCAGAATCAGGCAACACAGGGAGCTGTGATGTTTTTTGTACTATTTTAGATTTTTTTTTTAAGCTATCTAGCATTTCTTCACCCTTTAAGGGATATCCCAGAGATCTTGCAAAAGGAGCAATTAAAGGTATTCCCTGTGCCCCCTTTATGCTTGCTGCATGTAGCACCCACTTGGCCCTGTGTCCTTGGTGAGGTTCAGTGGGCTGAGCCCTCAGAAGTGACATGAGCTACTTAGAAGGACTGCAGAGGAAGGTCAGCTTTACATGACGATGAAAAGTCAGCATTTGCCATAAACTCTTGTGATAAATCGCTGTATTTTCTGAAAGACTGCAGACATCTGAACAAAAGTTGGGTGAGAAGTGTAGAGTTAGGGAAATGGATCTGATTCTGAGTTCAAGCCTACCTAGGTGGGCCCTACCATGTGGGTGCCCTGTTTGGGGCTGTTGACGGAGAACAGGCAGCAGGAGCCTCACTATCAAAGGCCAAGTTGGCAGGGCTCAGGTCAGAAAGCTGGTGCTAGTAACCCAGTGACCTGCTCGAGGGTAAAAACCTCCAGGCGTGTGTCCGTTACAGGACCCTGTGCAA
Organism: Nyctereutes procyonoides; assembly: GCF_905146905.1. Taxonomy (NCBI): domain Eukaryota; kingdom Metazoa; phylum Chordata; class Mammalia; order Carnivora; family Canidae; genus Nyctereutes; species Nyctereutes procyonoides. The sequence continues at coordinate 60,247,953 of NW_026575047.1, read as the reverse complement.
GGAGCATTGAGGCATCCAATATATAACTGAAGAGAGAGGCCCTTGTTTCTTGAGACCACACGACACAATGTTGAATGCAGATGACTCCAAGCAGAAAGGACAGCACCGATGCCTTCACGTGCTGTGGCATATTTCTCCCATGGCCCACGCAGTGCTGTGAACATTCCTGTTTGCAGGTTGAGCACAAAGCCCACAGAGGCTGAGAGTGGATCCCACCTGTGTTGCAGGAGGCTGCTCTGCCCACCGAGGCTCCTGGAAACTGAACTGGAACCTGAGAAGACAGACAAAACTGTGTCACTCAGTATTTTTTTTTTAAGATTTTATTTATTTATTCATGAGAGATGGGGGGTGGGGGGCAGAGACACAGGCAGAGGGAGAAGCAGGCTCCATGCAGGGAGCCCAATGTGGGACTTGATCCCGGGTCTCCAGGATCACACCCTGGGCCGAAGGCAGGCGCTAAACCGCTGAGCCACCCAGGGATCCCCCATCACTCAGTATTTTGATTCCATACTTGAGGGTTTTCTAAGAGATGCTTGAGGGAAACCTTCATTTGTTCTTGGCGTATCTACTGATTTTGCTGCTTATTTTTGATTAGGAATTTTGCTGATAGCTCTGGGAAGTGGTTTAGGGTGGCCTGTGACTTAAATTTAACCTATACAGCTAATAGTTGTATGAAAATGCTATAGCTCTGGAAATAGGCCAACAGTTGGGATCAGAGTTAGGCTTCAAAGAGGAAGGCCACGGAAGAAGCAGTGTGTCTTCAGTGCAGTGTACCATGAAGCCAAGGGCATTATTTTGTCCCATTTCCAGTATGTTAACTTCTGCCCCTTTGTTAGGATGGTGGCTATCAGGTTTCAGTTCTGGCTTGTTATCAGTTGTCATTATGGTGCTTGAACAATGATTTCAAACTTCATCTTTCCTTGTATATTACTTGGCTTTCTGCTATTTGTGTTAACATTTATTTGTTTATTATAAATAAGGACTCAGGAATTCTAACTCAGCATTAGAATCTGTTACTATGGGATCCCTGGGTGGCGCAGCGGTTTGGCGCCTGCCTTTGGCCCAGGGCGCGATCCTGGAGACCCGGGATCGAATCCCACGTCGGGCTCCCGGTGCATGGAGCCTGCTTCTCCCTCTGCCTGTGTCTCTGCCTCTCTCTCTCTCTCTCTCTCTCTCTGTGACTATCATAAATAGATAGATAGATAGATAGATAGATAGATAGATAGATAGATAGATAGATAGAATCTGTTACTATCATGACTTGGGTTTGTGGCTCAAGTTGGCCCCATTTTGGCCAGTGGGAGCCCCTTCTACCAGATTTTCTCTGTCTGCATCATTTTGAAGCATGGCTCTACTTCCTGCACCACAAGAAGTTCCAGGTTCATCTTCTATTTCTCTTGCTCTGTCCTTGTGATTTGTCATTTCTACAGGATTCCTTAGAGTGGAGACTATTTTAGAACTAGACTTAATATTTAAAAAGTAAGTCTGGGTGTTAGGTATGCTTATTGCTATTGGAATATCATTGTTTCTAGACCCTTTTGATGTTAGAGCTAGAAGTACCAGATGTGTGCTGTATTAGGTTCCTCTAACAAACTATCACAAACCATGGGGCTTCAAACCACAAAAATTTCTTTTCTCAAAAATTTCTAATTCTGGAGTCTAGATATCCAACATCAGAGTGTCCACAGGGCCATGCCACTTCTCTGAGACTCTGGGGAACCTCCTTTTGCCCCCTACCAGCTCCAGGTGGCAGCTAGCAGTTCTCAGCCTTCCTTACTGTGCAGCTCTCTCGTTCCAGGCCCTGCCTCTGTAGACATGTGCTGTTGCCCTATGTGTGTCTCTTTTCTTACAAGGACTGGAGTCATTGGATTCAGGAGCCGCTCCTCTTCAGCATGACCTCACCTTGACTAATCACAGCTGCAGTGGCCCTGATCCCAAATAAGGATCACATCCAAGGTGCTGGTCATTAAGACTTCAGATTTTCTCTTTGGAGACACAAACCCATAAAATGCATGCATGCACGGCTCCTCTGTAGCTGTTTACATATTATAACCGTGAATTCACACTGGTACCTTCAGTTCCAGTTCAGCACTGCAGGTGTCATTCTTATTCTCTCTCTCCCTTTCCATTTCTGTAATTCCTTTCTACACTGAAAATCCTGTTTCATTATTCTTGGTTCCTGGATGTAAATATTCTTGGTATATTTACTCTCTTGCTCAGTTCTAAAAACGCAGAAAATGACTTCAAAATTATTAATGCTTCCTACACAAGCCTACTAAATGGAATTCAGTATTTGTTGCCAATGCTTTTCTCTTTACATTGGGTGGGGGGCGGGAGAGAGAGAGAGAGTGTGTGTGTGTGTGTGTGTGTGTGTGTGTGTGTGTACGTGGTTAAAAATTGTTCGGAAAAAATGTGGTTTATGTATGCAATGGACTATTACTCAGCCATTAGAAATGACAAATACCCACCATTTGCTTCAACGTGGAGGGACCTGGAGGGTATTATGCTGAGTGAAGTAAGTCAATCGGAGAAGGACAAACATTATATGGTCTCATTCATTTGGGGAATATAAATAATAGTGAAAGGGAATAGAGGGGAAGGGAGAAGAAATGGGTAGGAAATCTCAGAAAGGGAGACAGAAGATGGAAGACTCCTAACTCTGGGAAACGAACTAGGGGTGGTGGAAGGGGAGGAGGGCGGGGGGTGGGGGTGACTGGGTGGTGGGCACTGAGGGGGGCACTTGATGGGATGAGCACTGGGTGTTATTCTGTATGTTGGCAAATTGAACACCATTAAAAAATAAATTTATTATTACAAAAATAAATAAATAAATAAATAGATAGATAAATAAATAATAAATAACTAAATAAAAATTGTTTGGAAAAAGTAAAAATAAAAATTGGTATAATGGAGGAATAGGGTTTGGATTTACTCTTTTGCCCTAAGCAAGTGAAAAATTAGACAAAATTTATGAAACCACTGTTTTCGGGCATTGCTTGTTTCCCTGAGGGAAAGGAAACAAAAGAAGTGAGCCCTATGACTTCCCTGGCTTTCTGCCTGGAAGCACTTCCTGGGCCTCAGTGTGGAGGGAGGGTATCCCAATATAGACTGGAAGTCTTTTTTTTTTTTTTTTTAATTTTTTTAAATTTTTTTTTTATTGGAGTTCAATTTGCCAACATATTGCATATCACCCAGTGCTCATCCCGTCAAGTACCCTCCTCAGTGCCTGTCACCCAGTCACCCCAGTCCCCCACCCACCTCCCTTTCCACTACCCCTTGTTCGTTTCCCAGAGTTAGGAGTCTCTCATGTTCTGTCACCCTCAGTGATATTTTCACTCATTTTCTCTCCTTTCCCCTTTATTCCCTTTCACTATTTTTTATATTCCCCAAATGAATGAGACCATATAATGTTTGTCCTTTTCTGATTGACTTATTTCACTCCACATAATACCCTCCAGTTCTATCACGTTGAAGCGAATGGTGGGTATTTGTCGTTTCTAATGGCTGAGTAATATTCCATTGTATACATAAACCACCTCTTCTTTACCCATTCATCTTTCGATGGACACTGAGGCTCCTTCCACAGTTTGGCTATTGTGGACATTGCTGCTAGAAACATCGGGGTGCAGGGGTCCTGGCGTTTCACTGCATCTGAATCTTTGGGGTAAATCCCCAGAAGTGCAATTGCTGGGTCGTATGGCAGATCTATTTTTAACTCTTTGAGGAAGCTCCACACAGTTTTCCAGAGTGGCTGCACCAGTTCACATTCCCACCAACAGTGCAAGAGGATTCCCCTTTCTCCACATCCTCTCCAACATTTGTTATTTCCTGTCTAGTTAATTTTCCCCATTCTCACTGGTGTGAGGTGGTATCTCATTGTGGTTTTATTTTTTTAAAAAGATTTATTTATTTATTTATTTATTTATTTATTTATTTTATTTGTTTATTTATGATAGAGAGAGAGAGAAAGAGAAAGAGGCAGAGACACAGGAGGAGGGAGAAGCAGGCTCCATGCAGGGAGCCTGACGTGGGACTCGATCCGGGGACTCCAGGATCGCGCTCTGGGCCAAAGGCAGGTGCTAAACCGCTGAACCACCCAGGGATCCCCCTCATTGTGGTTTTAATTTGTATTTCCCTGATGGCAAGTGATGCGGAGCATTTTCTCATGTGCTTGTGGGCATATCTATGTCTGCCTCTGTAAAATTTCTGTTCGTGTCTTCTGCCCATTTCATAATTGGATTGTTTGTTTCTTTGCTGTTGAGTTTAATAAGTTCTTATAGATCTTGAATACTAGCCCTTTATCTGATATGTCATTTGCAAATATCTTCTCCCATTCTGTAGGTTGTCTTTTATTTTTGTTCATTGTTTCTTTTGCTGTGCAGAAGCTTTTTATCTTGATGAAGTCCCAATAATTCATTTTTGCTTTTGTTTTCCCTGCCTTCATAGATGTATCTTGCAAGAAGTTGCTGTGGCTGAGTTCAAAAAGGCTGTTTCCTGTGTTTTCCTCTAGGATTTTGATGGATTCTTGTCTCACATTTAGATTTTTCACCCATTTTGAGTTTTTGTCTCACATTTAGATTTTTCACCCATTTTGAGTTTATCTTTGTGTGTGGTATAAGAGAATGGTCTAGTTTCATTCTTCTGCATGTCAGCCTGGACGTCTTACTTGGTGGAGGAGATAGATTGGAAACTGAGGAAGCTGAAACAGTTGACACTTACAGGGGAAATTTGCCGGGTGGGAGAGGGGAGAGCTGCGTAGAGAAGCAGCTCCTGAGACCAACTCAGGGCCCTTTACTCTTTGCTCAAATATTAAACTGTATGGTGCATTGGTGAAACTCCACAAGGATAGTAAAGAATAACTTTTTAGAGCTGTAAGCTATATAATTCACAGAATTAGAAGCCATTTGAAGCCCTGCCAGTAAGAATGGGGAAACCTCACTGAATACCTACCCATTTGACAGAATTGCCAGAGGGCCAGCCTTAGTACTAGCCCTCAGGTACTGACCACTAAGCCACCCTAATTAGGAAGGGGTCCAGCTGACTTGGGAGCCATTTAACAGCCTGGTCAAAATAACTCAACACTTTAAGGGTTAACAACAAAATCCAGACACCTGATGCTGCAGGCCACTGACCTGCCCTCAGACATGCATGTTCATTTCATGCGCTGGTGGTATTTTGCTAATTACATCCTTTTTTATTTATTAAAGTGTAATATGTGTCAATCAAGTTCTTCAGATTTAATAATTAACAAATCCTTATATTTTTCTTAATGATGGCTTCTTTATAAAAGTTTACATGTTTAAATGAACCATTCTGATTTGAAAGTATTAGCCAAGTTTGACATGTTTGCTTTAAACTCCAAGCATTTGATTTTCAGTATCCCCTAATCCATTATGAGTGTGGTTATAAGCACTGAATTTCCTCATTCTTCCCCTTACCTTGTAAATAGTGATTTGAGTGATGACTCGACTGCCTGTGCCTGCCTTCCCACTCCTGTCCTCGAGGTCACTGCTGTGTCCAGAGGCCCAGCAAGGCTTGAGTGCTTGTTCATTACCACTTGTCAAAGGACTGATTTAGGCATGAAATGGTCCTGGTGCAAAGATACAGATGCAATGAAACGCCGGGACACCTGCACCCCGATGTTTCTAGCAGCAATGTCCACAATAGCCAAACTGTGGAAGGAGCCTCGGTGTCCATCGAAAGATGAATGGATAAAGAAGATGTGGTTTATGTATACAATGGACTATTACTCAGCCATTAGAAATGACAAATACCCACCATTTGTTTCAACGTGGATGGAATTGGAGGGTATTATGCTGAGTGAAATAAGTCAATCGGAGAAGGACAAACATTATATGGTCTCATTCATTTGGGGAATATAAATAATAGTGAAAGGGAATAGAGGGGAAGGGAGAAGAAATGGGTAGGAAATATCAGAAAGGGAGACAGAACATAGACTCCCTACTCTGGGAAACGAACTAGGGGTGGTGGAAGGGGAGGAGGGCGGGGGGTGGGGGTGACTGGGTGGTGGGCACTGAGGGGGGCACTTGACGGGATGAGCACTGGGTGTTATTCTGTATGTTGGCAAATTGAACACCAATAACAAATAAATTTATTATTATAAAAAAAAAAAGAAAAAGAAAAAGAAATGGTGCTGGTGCCCATAGACCAGACTCTGTCCCGGAGTTTGGAGACTGTGCTTATGTGGTGGAAGGACAAAGGTGTTCTCACTCTCTTGATGAACTCTTCTTACATGTACTATGCTTGGGAGTATTTATATCTCATGGTATTTTATTTCTTAGAATTTTCCTACGTGATGATTACATCAGTTAACTGGAGGAAGATGTAACTGATGGGTAATGAAAAAGTTCTGAATTTTAAAGAACTACCATTAAATTTGTTTTCTTTTTTCTTTTTATCCTTTTTTTGTTTAGATTTGTTCGGACAGTATTACCATTTTCTCAAGAGTTTCAAAGAGATAAACAGCCTAATGCACAACCCCAGTATTTGCATGGATCGAAGGTAGGTTCTTTTGTGTTTATGTTATGATTTTTTTTTAAGTTCACAATGAAGCATATTTTCAAGTTTAGTTTAAATCAGGTCAGTTGCAATGATTTAAATGTATCATGCCATATATGAAAGAAATGTTATTGTTTTCTTCCATTAGCACCTTCCTAAAAAGTAATGTAGTGCTAGGACAGCACTCTAGCCATCTGGTGGGTGTCAGGCTGGGCCTGGCCTCACTCCTGCCCCTAAAATCAGTGAGTTTACCAGCAGAGTTAAAGTTTTAAAAATAGCAAACCAGGCAAATGTGTGGAATAGGCTCAGGGCTCATCTCTGACAGAGGGTCAAAATATCTTGTCCAGGTGTGATGCCATGCAAGGAGAGGTGAGGTGAGAAGGGAGGGGCATGCAGAGGACAGTTGACATCCAGAAACCGCAGGCAGACAGGCTGGCTGAGGCCACAGAACATTGTCCAGTAAGGTAAGACAGGTAGGTGTCCAGCCTGAGGATGGCTGCATTTGCAACAGGCTAAGAGTATTAAAGGTTAGTGTAGTTAGTATTTAAAGCATTCTTACAGTTTGATAAGAAAAGATGCTCTATACTAAAAAGGAGACAAAGGGAATGAGCAGATATTTCCAAAAATGTAGTAAAAGATAGAAATAGATATCTAGCCTCACCAGTGATTGAAGAAAAATAAATGAGTGCACATGAACCTGTATGATTCTATGAGACCATCTGCAATGCTTATCAATATTTAAATGTTCTCACTCGTGGGAAGCTGGATAGGCTAAGGAATGAATCAAACAAGTATAATGTGAGGTCCATTAAGGGGGTGGTCATACAACATTGTCATAAAAAATATGGAAGCAGCCCAACTGACCAGCAAGAATATTCCAATACCTGATTGTCTAGTGGAATGCAGTACAGTTGTTAACAAATAATTACATAGATCTTATGATAGTTGTGGGACCTGTATTTTATGAAGTTAAAAAAAATCAAACTCCAAACAGAATGATCCTAATTACAAAAAGGTACATCCAGAGAAAAGATTATTGGCATACTAAACAGTGGCTGTCTTTGGGAGGGCTGAGTCTGAGAAATGTCTTTCTTTTTTTTTTTTTTATATATTTTATTTATTTATTCATGAGAGACACATAGAGAGAGAGAGAGAGAGAGGCAGAGACACAGGCAGAGGAAGAAGCAGGCTCCATGCACCGGGAGCCCGACGTGGGATTCGATCCCGGGTCTCCAGGATCGCGCCCTGGGCCAAAGGCAGGCGCCAAACCGCTGCGCCACCCAGGGATCCCGAGAAATGTCTTTCTTTTCTGAATTCTGTTTATGATGTGTTTGCATTGTTCTCACTTGGGTTTTAAGTTGCCCTGTCCAATGTTGGTGTGAGTCTCACTCTTCACAGGGCCCAACCTTTGGGCTGTGTAGAGAAATGGGGCCTGGCCCCCTTCCCCAGCACAGACACTAGCCCCTGTGGTCTCAGAGCCGTTAACGCTGAGCCTTTGCACTGCTGATTAATTTTGCTCTGAAGCTCTGAGGGGCTGAGGTTTGAGCAGTATCTTCTCTGTGTTTTTTGCATGTTCTGCTCACAGGTGCAAAAATGTGTCTATTAAAATAATGACATAAAAAAATAAAATAAAATAATGACATAAAAGGACCACTCTTCAGGTCCCTAGTGGTGGCTCTCAGGAGAGTGTCAACATGTCACTCTTCCCTTACAACTAGTCTTTGAAGACACAGGTCCTTGGCTCACCCTCCTCCTCTTCTCCAACTTCTCCAGGCTCATGATGTCATCTCCTTTCAGCTGCCCACTTCTGTCTTAATCACAACATCATAGCATTTTACAAACTGATGTGTCCATTTAAAGTTTTCATCCTGTCAGCCAAGAAAAAATGATAGATGTCTTAGTGGGACAAGCCAGAGGGCTAAGTAGAGGATATATATGGGGAAACCAGAGTTGGCAGAAATAGAAACTTCCTGTGTTTTGCAAGGATATGTGGAATTTCAAGCTGAAATTGCTGCCAACTCTGTGTTCTGCATTTGAGTGGCACCATGTTCTCTGCATGGTGTATGGAAAGGGCATGTCCCTGTGAACAGGTGTGCTCCTAGGATGCTGTGATAGAGCATGGGTTGGGTTTTGGAGAGGTCTTTTTCTAATGAGATCTGGATGCTGAGAAGAAACCAACCTTACTGAGGGCCCTGAGGGCCAAGACTGTGTCACAAGATGGGGGTGGATGAGGGTGAATGGCAGGCAATTTAGGGCCAAGGTGGTTGGGGGGGGTGGTCAGGAAGTGGACACAGAATGATGGCAGGTGGAAAGATGTTACTCTAGTCCCAGCAAGAGGTAGTGTCTTGGACCAAGTAGCGTTGACAGAGATGAAGAGAAGTAGATGGGTTCAATATCCAAAAGGATATTTTGGAAGTGGACTTCACTGGACTTGCTAATGCCCTGAAGATGGAGGATGAGAGAAAAAAAAGACCCAAAGATATTTCCTAAGTTTCTGGCAGTTGGTGAGTAGAGGTGTCAGTTTTTGAAGTCAAGGAGGGCTAGATTTAGGGAGGTTAAAGGGAAGAGGCCTTGATCCCTAGGGCCTGTGTCCTCTCCTCTTCCCAGGTCTGTCCATGCCACATGGCACAGACCTTGCTGTGAATAGGGGAGGATGTTGCCCCACTAAGTGTCTCTTCTGGTCACAGCCAGGCTGGCTTCACAATTTACTCAACTGAGGCAAGGGTTGTGGGAGTTGTGAGAGGGTGCAAGGTATGGGTTGGAGTATCACGTTACCCCACTTGGTTAGGGTCAGGATTTTTGCTGCCGTTTTAAGCCTCGTGATGATGACAAGAAGTGAAGAATGCCAGGCGTCATTGTTCTGTCTGCTGTGTTCTAGGCTTGAGCATAATTTTAAAAAATACTAAGTAATGTGTTTTTCTATAGGTAACAAGTTACAGTCATTGTCTCAGGATTCACTCAGCAACTGTTTCCTATGCATGTGCTGTGACCTGGGCCGTGCCTGGCTTCAGTCAGGGAACATGGTTCTTGATGCAGCAGGATGTGAGGTGCAGGCCCTGCTCCAGAGAGGCCTGAAGTTGTTGGCTGGGTGTTGGGGTGCAGACAGGCACCAAGAGCCAAATATGCCTGGTCTGAACAATGGAGGGCACCCCAGCAGGTTTGGGAGCATGACCAGTGGGGCAGGGAAGGTGGAAAGGAGGCTAAAGCTGTTGAGACACAGGCAGGGACCCCTAGACCCCTGCCCTCTTCCCTCCTTCTGCTTGGCCAAAGATTTCTCACCTGCAGAGAAGTCCCCAGTGGTACCTGCTTCAGATAAGGGAGGTGGGAGATGAAAACACCTGGCTCAGTGCTGCCACTGGGAAGTCCCTCAGGTCAGACAGGTGATGCTTGTGGTGGGACATGAGGCCCAGACAGTTAACAGACTCTGCCTCATACCCACCCCCAAGTGACACCCAGACTCTGTGGACCCCAAGAGAAGCCTGTTGTCATGCTCTGTGAGCTGCTGGTTGAGTGGAACTAGCTTGCCTAATAGCAGGTTCCCTTTTAATCTCAGTGTAATCAAGGCCAGGACACAGGTCAGGAGTTAGGGGACCCCTGACCTACAACACGACACCTTTTAATGCCTCTAACCCATTCTTTCCCAGTTCTTTTAAAATGTGGAACTTTCACTTCTGTCTTCTTTCCTCTCACTAATAGATGGCAGCTTGAACTTGACTGTGGTAGGACCATGCCCTTGGAAAATGGACACAAACTATAATTCTGGCTGGTGTATTAGTGCAGGCTGCCCATCTCCTCCACTCCTCTAAAAAGGCATGAGGTGGACAGTTTCTTTTGGTGGGGTGCAGAGAGAGGGAATCTCAAGCAGACTCTCTGCTGAGCACGAAGCCTGATGCAAGGCTCGATCTCATGACCCAGAGATCATGACCTGACCTGAAATCAAGAGTTGGACACTTAACCAATGAGCCATCCAGGCACCCCAAGGTGGATAATTTTTTAAAGAATTAGAATGTAGAGGCACCTGGGTGGCTCAGTCGGCTCAGATCATGATCTCAGGGTCCTGGGATCGAGCCACATCATTGCAAATGGCAAGATTTCATTTCTCTTTTTATTTAAATTCTAGTTAGTTAACATGCAGTGTAATATTAGTTTCATGTGTACAATGTAGTGACTCAACACTTCCATTCAACCCCCAGTGCTCATTACAAGTGCACTCCTGAATCTCCATCACCTATTTAACCCATCCCCCCACCCACCTCCCCTCCAGTAACTATAAGTTTGTTCTCTTAGTTGAGTGGGTTTTTTTTCCCTTATGTGCATCTGTTTTGTTTCTTAAATTCCAGATATGAGTGAAATCAAATGGTATTTATCTTTCTCTGACTGATATTTTAGCATACTCTCTAGCTCCATCCAAGTCATTGCAAATGGCAAGATTTCATTCTTTTTTTATGGCTGGGTAATATCCATTGTATATATATGCCACTTCTTTACCTGTTCATCAGTCAGTGGACATTTGGGCTCTTTCCATAGTTTGGCTATTGCTGATCATGCTGCCATAAACATAGGGGTGAATGCATCCCTTCGACACAGAATTTTTGTATTGTTTGGGTATACCCAGTACTGCAATTGCTAGGTCCTAGGGTTTTTCTGTTTTTTACTTTTTGAGGAACCTCCACACTGTTTTCCAGAGAGGCTGCATCAGTTTGCATTCCCACTGACAGTGTAAGAGGGTTGCCCCTTCTCCACGTTCTCTCCAACATCTGTTGTTTCCTTTGTTGTTGATTTTAGTCAATTCTGAGAGGTGTTGAGGTGATACCTCATTGTGGTTTTGACTTGTATTTCCCTGATGATAAGTGATGTTGAGCATCTTTTCATGTGTCTGTTGGCCACCTGTATGTTTTCTATGGAAAAACTGTTCATGTCTTCTGTCCATTTTTTAAACTGGATTATTTGATTTTGGGGTGTCAAGTTTTATAAGTTCTTTATATATTTTGGATATCACCTGTTTATCAGATATGTCATTTGCAAATATCTTCTCCTATTCTGAAGGTTGCCTTTTAGTTTTGTTGTTTCCTCATTGTGCAGAAGCTTTTTGTTTTGATGATGTCCCAATAGTTTATTTTTACTTTTGTTTTCCTTGCTTCGGGAGACATATCTAGTAAGAAGTTGCTGCAGCTGAGGTTAGAGGTTTCTACCTGTGTTTTCCTCTGGGATTCTGATGGTTTCCTGTCTCACACTTAGGTTTTTCAGCCATTTTGAATTTATCTCTGTGAATGGTTTAAGACAGTAGTCCAGTTTCATTCTTCTGCTTAATGGCTGTCCAATGTTCCCAACAACATTTGTTGAAGAGACTGGTTTTTTTTTCCCCCCAGTGGAAATTCTTTCCCGTTTTGTCAAAACTGAGTTGACCATAGAGTTGAGAGTCCATTTCTGGGTTCTCTATTCTGCTCCACTCATGTGTGTCTTTTTTTTGTGCCAGCACCATACTGTCTTGATGATCACAGCTTTGTAATAGAGCCTGAAGTCTGGAATTGTGATCCATCCAGCTTTGGTTTTCTTTTTCAAGATCACTTTGGCTATTTGGGGTTTTTTGTGATTCCATATGACCATGTGCATGACAAATATTTCTCTATCCCCTCATTTCAATCTGCAGGTGATTTTAGGTCTAAAATGAGTCTCTGAAGAAATGTGTGGGAAATATCAGAAAGGGAGACAGAACATAAAGACTCCTAACTCTGGGAAACGAACTAGGGGTGGTGGAAGGGGAGGAGGGCGGGGGGTGGGGGTGAATGGGTGATGGGCACTGAGGGGGGCACTTGACGGGATGAGCACTGGGTGTTATTCTGTATGTTGGTAAATTGAACACCAATAAAAAATAAATTTATTATAAATAAAATAAAATGAGTCTCTGGTAAAAAAAAAAGAAAGAATAAAAAATTTAAAATAAAATTAATCTCTTGTAGGTAGCATATAGATGAGTCTTGTGTTTTTTTAATCCATTATGGTAGCATTTGTCTTTTGATTAGAACATTTAGTCCATTTATATTCAGAGTAATTATTGATAGACCTGGGATTACAACGTGAACCAAAGGCAGATGCTCAACTGCTGAGCCACTCAGAGGCTTCATGGCGTGCCATTTCTATGAAGAGATCTGCTGCTAACCTTATGGGTCTTCTGCTTTTAGGATTTTTTCTTTATCACTATATTTTGCGAATTTAACTACAATATGACTTGGTATTGGCCTGCTTTTATTGATTTTGATGCAGCTCCTCTGGTTTTTAAAGCCAAAATTTATGGGGATTACTCCTTCCTGTGTGAGCTTCCTGGTACAAGGGTCTATTTCTCTGCCCTCTTTACAACGTGCATCCCCCTCCTCTCATTGGCAGCTTCCCTCTGCCTTTCTGATCTTCCTAAGATTTCAGATGTCTTCTTCCCTATATTCCATTGTGGAGATTTTTCTGCCAGTCTTCAGATTGCTCTCCATCTTAATAACTTGGAGGTGGATGATATCTTGGAGGTAGGATGGGGGTGAGCTTAGGGTCCTCCTCCTCCACCATCTTCCCAAGCTCCTGAGATTATTAGATTTCATTAATGTTTTTCATGGTTTTCTTTTGAAACACTAGAACATACATCCAGAAGGAGAGGAGCCCCCATGAATCACTATTTGTACATCCAATATAAACAAGTTTTCTGCATACTTAGTTAAATGCCCCAGTGCGGGCAGGCCGGGTGGCTCAGTGGTTTAGCGCCGCCTTCAGCCCAGGGCCTGGTCCTGGAGACCCGGGATCGAGTCCCATGGCGGGCTTCCTGCATGGAGCCTGCTTCTCCCTCTGCCTGTGTCTCTGCCACTCTCTCTCTCTCTCTCTCTCTGTCTCATGAATAAATAAATAAAATCTTTAAAAAAAAGTAAAAATAAAAAAATAAATGCCCCAGTGGTAGAAGACAACCTTATCAGTAGGTAACATTCTAAGGGCTGAATTCCCAGGAATTGCAAGCAGGCCTCCTGAAGATACTCAAGAGCTGAGCATCCAGGCCTGCTATGCTGATTCTTCAGTCACTTTTCTGATGATGTGGTTTTTGGTGTATGTAGAGTAAATATTTAAGACAGTGACAAAGGGGGCAAGGAGAAGATTCAGGGAACCTAAGTGGAGGTGAGGTTGATAACACTTCAAAGTGGTAAAATGTTGATAATTGGATTGTTATAACTTACACAACATATAAGACCTAGAACAACCACTAAAAGATGTGTGAGGAGATTTTTTTTTAAAGATTTTATTTATTTATTCATGAGAGATAGAGAGAGACACAGGCAGAGGGAGAAGTAGGATCCCTGTGGGGAGCCCAACGTGGGACTCAATCCCAGGACCCCGGGATCACGACCTGAGCCAAAGGCAGATGTTCAACTACTGAGCCACCTAGGTGCCCCTTTTTAGATATTCTTGAAACTTGATCAATCATAGTGAAATCTAGAAAATGTTTAAGTGACTCAGAAGAGGTCAGGAAGACTGAAACAGACCCTACTTAGATATCAATAATTACATTATATATAAATCTGCTAAATGTAAGTGGTCTTTATACAGTTAAAATACTGAGGTTTGGCAGAGTGGATTTAAAAAACATGGTACAATAATAAAGGCACTTTATTGTGTCTCTCATGAATAAATAAATAAAATCTTTAAAAAAAAAAGAAAATTAAAAGAGTTGAGATCATACAGAGTGTGTTTTCTGACCACACTGGACTCAAACTAGAAATCAGAAAGAAGAGAAGAAAATCTCCAGAGACTTGGAAATTAAAACATTGCTGTATGATCCATGGGTCAAGATGAAGTCTGAAGGGAAATTTTTTTTTAAAGACACCTAACTAAATGAAATGCAAATATATCAGAATTTATGGGATGCAGCTGACAAGTGCTGATAGGAAAACACACACTGAATGCTTGTTCGGAGTCTTCCTGCTGGGTGCATCCATGTCCTTAGACAAGATTGGAGGTCCCCTCCTATAGGAGGCCACCCTCATTACATTGCCACCTACTCACCTGGTGGGGGCTGCTGTCCACAGCTCCCTGTGTGTCCCTGAGAAGACAGTTCTCACTGCTCCATCAGTGTCTGTCTTCAGATGTCTCCCCCAGGAGACTGGGAGCAGCTCTGAGGAGGCAGCAGTGAAGATGTGTTTATTTCTCATTCCAGGACCTCAAAATGGCTTCTGTAGAACTGGCAGTTTGATAAATCTTTGAAATTTGTCTTATTTTTTCTAGCAAACTTTTTTTTGTACTTGGAATTTTTTTTATTATTATTTTTTTAATTGGAGTTCAGTTTGCCAACATATAGTATAACACCCAGTGCTCATCCTATCAAGTGCCCCCCTCAGTGCCCATCCCCCCCCACCCCCGCCCCCCCACCCCCCCCACCCCCCGCCTACCTCCCCTTCCACTACCCCTTGTTTATTTCCCAGAGTTAGGAATCCTTCATGGTTTGTCTCCCTCTCTAATTTTTCCCACTCATTTTCCCTCCTTTTCCCTATAATCCCTTTCACTAAACTTGCTTGTCATTTCTTTTTGTTGAAGACACAAATACTAGTAAAGGCAGTCTAACAAATTCTCTGGGATTCTCCACCTAAGGACACTGTATATTGAATGCATATTTGGTGCATTGTACGCACCAAATCTTGTATGCATAGTAACCACGTTGAAAACTCTGAAGATTTCATCAGGCACTTAACATTCTTTATCCCCCAGGCTTTGAACTTGGCCTACTCTAGCATATATGGCAGCTACCGGAACTTTGTTGGGCCTCCGCACTTCCAGGTCATCTGTCGGCTGCTCGGCTACCAGGGCATTGCAGTGGTCATGGAGGAGCTGCTGAAGGTTGTGAAGAGCCTGGTATGTTTCCCTCAGTGTGCTTCCTTTACGTGGTCTAGGGTTCTCTACTCAATTCAAATGTGGGAGGGAAATAAAATATTCAGGCACTCCACTGAGCAATTCTGGGATATGAACTGAGTGTTGTACAATTCACTCTATTCTAACACTATGTACCTGGAGATATCACCAGATCCCACAGTTTAAGGGCTCTGACCCACAAGGCTTCCCCACACCCACCCTCCCACTCAATATCAAGTGTAATTTGTCACTTGTACCTCTGACCCACTGGCTATAAATACATGGGTCGAGGTCCTGAAGAAAAGAGCTTCTGTTCTCGTGCTCTTTGGGGCATGAGACAGTGACCTATGGAACTGTTCTGGTTCCCCAAACCCCACCCTATTAGGTTTTTAATACATAGGCAGGATTGATTAAATCATTGGTCTTTGGTGACTAAATGAACCTCAGCCCCTTCCCTATCCCCAGCAGTCTGGGGGTGGGACTGAATGTCCCAAATCTAACCATGGGGTTGGTTCTCCTGGCCACCAGCCCCTATTGGTGAGTGCTTTCCAAAAGTCACCTCATTAACAAGAGACACCTTTAAGGTCTCTTTGGATAATTTGAAAGGTTTTAGGCTTTCTGTGCCAGGAACAGAAATAAGACCAAATATATTGTACAGCCTTGAATTCACTGGGGTGGAAAAGCCTGGTCCCTGTTATTTTACCTATTCAGAGACAAGTACCAAAATACAGCTTGCTTTATAAGAAAATGTGGCCTTTATATGCAGACATAGTCTTCCCCACCTCCTTTTATAAAGGACCACTGCTATTGCTTGTTGCTCAAGAGAGACATGAAGCCATTTGGGAGAGACCGTGTTTCAGCTGGCAAGCATCTGGGAGGGGACAGTTGTACAAACACTCCTGTTTCTGTTTGTGAAATAAGAGGTTTCTTAAAACACAGATCTCCAAGAAACACTTACACTGAGGGAAACAGAGAAGAGTGTGTTGTCCATGAGGAGTTCTGAGCTGTCTCTGGCAGGGCTGCAGCAAGGGGCAGATGGGCTCCACTGAGAGGCAGTGGTCCTACTGTTGTTCAGAGATTCCTGTTACCCAGGGATGGCTGGTCCCCCTGCAGGGCTGATGGGGTGTGCCCCTTTTCTGAGTACCAGGGGTTAAACTGTGAATAAAGGATTCATACATTCATCTGTGTAACTTCAGATTGAGGTCAGAAGTTAATGTGCCGAAGTCTTTTAGTTAATTAACTCCTTTTGGAAAAAGAAAGTGAGAAAATGGTATTTGTACGCTATCATAGATTTAGTTTTCTGTGTTATTTCTGTTAACTAAGAAAGAACTTCATAAAATCTTAATCTTTAATCTGTTTCCATTATTTTCACCATTTTTTTTAAAAAAAGTTTTGAGAGAATGCATGAACAGGGGGAGGGACAGAGGGAGAGGGAGAAGAAGACTCCGCACAGAACAGGGAGCCTGATGCGGGGCTCTATCCCAGGACCCCAAGATCATGACCTGAGCCAAAGGCAGACGCTTCACTGAGCCATGTAGACACCCCGATTTTAATCATCTTTCTGTGACTGTGCCCATTTCTTTAGGATTCTTTATTGCCAAATATAGACTTTTAGGGCATTTCTATACTTGAAGCTGAATTTATGGCCACAATAATTAAAGTGGCAATCCATCAAGGAGATGGTATGATCATTAACAATGCAAAGCAAAATCTGACAGAATTCTAAGAAGTTGACAAATTATACAACCTTTTTGGATCAAAAATCAATTAGGATATATAAAAGTTGGATCTTTTGACACAGCCATGACTGCATAACCCACTCAGTCTCTGCTAGAACCCCAGCTATAGCCTTTGCCCCAAAATACATAACTTGGAAGGTGTTCGGCACATGCCGAGCCCAGTGTTGGAGCCTCATCAAGTCCATACGAGGAATACAGAAACCACCCCTTGCGGATGTTGTTTCCCAGAGCCTCTGTGTTGGCCAAAGTTGGATGCAACTAGAGCAGGTCTCACCGTCCTACTGTCACACTTGAGATCACTTGCCTCCTGAAAGGGGATTGTGTTTGAGAACGTAAATTTGGTTAGTCCTATAAAGTCACCCTACCCTGGTAGACATTTTATTTCTGTGGATCGGATTTCCTTTCCCTGTGGAAGTGACTCTCAGTCCTGCTCGTTGCCATGTATTTTACTAACAGACTCCTTTTTAGAAGCCCCATACACCACTCACAACCTCTGGGGTGGTGGCGGCCAGTGGTTAATGCAGCCTGTCTCTCCTGCAGCTACAAGGCACAATCCTGCAGTACGTGAAGACACTGATGGAGGTGATGCCTAAGATCTGCCGCCTGCCTCGGCATGAGTATGGCTCCCCTGGTGAGTGTGGCCCCTCCCTGGGGGTGAAGCATGGAGGAGACAGCATAAGTGTTCAAACTACAGTGCATCAAACAATTCAGACTTTACTGAAAAGGATAGGATCTGCTTTCCCTGGGTGGGAGGATGCAGGGCACCTAATCAGAGTCTGATTGTTTCCGGTAGAATGAACAAACCGCCTTTCAACTGGGAGCAAGTGTGTGGGAAGTGTGCTGGTGGCAGGGAGGTAGTACCCATTAGTCACCGATGGGTGATGGGGCTCTGACATTGTGAGGCCCTGTCTGTTGTACAGCACTGGGACCTTGAAGATCACCAACTGGGGAGAGGCAGGGCGCTGAGCTGCCAGGTCCAACTGCCCTGGGGATCCTTGCCAAATGGCAGTTGGGACCTGACATGTTGGGATGAGGAATTTGAAACCTGTTATTTCTCTAACTTTGTTCTTCTTAGAGTTATTTTGGCTATTCTAGGTCTTCTGCATGACCAAATAAATTCTAGTGTCAGCTTGTGGATTTTTGGCTGGGTTAGCATTTGAATGTATAGATTAAATATTGACCTTCTTTCCAATTCATAGGCCTGGTCTTTTGTGCCTTTTCACAATGTGCAGGATCTCCAGGACAGTGATTAAAATGTGTTGTCTTGCTCTGGAGCTCAGGGAAAAAGTATGTAGGTTTTACCACTGAGAATGACATTAGCTGCAGGTTCTTTGTAGATGTGCAGATTAAGTATGTTCCCTTCTATACCTATGAAGGGATGCTGAATTTTCTCAAACCCATTTCTGTTTCTGCTGGAGATGATGGTGTGGTGTTTCTGCTTTATTCTTGCAATGTGACACCTCCTCAGAAGATACAGGGTTGAGAGAGAAGCTTTGGAGCTGAGGCCCAAGGCCCAGGTGATGCACAGACTACTGTTGCAAGAAAGAGGTTGGGTTTGGGGGACATGTGACTATCTCCGTAGCAGGCACAACGGCAGCATCAGAGGATGTTTCCTGGCCAGCACAAGTGCCCCCAGCCACAGACCCCAGGCTGTGCCCCCACCCTCCCCAGTCTCCCCATTCGCTCTCTGTTACCATAGGTATCCTAGAGTTCTTCCACCACCAGTTGAAGGACATTGTTGAGTATGCGGAGCTGAAGACAGTGTGCTTCCAGAACCTGCGGGAAGTGGGCAATGCCGTCCTCTTCTGCTTGCTCATTGAGCAGAGCCTGGTGAGTGCCCAGCCCATACAAGCCCCAGGCCATGGATTCCCCATAGGTGACAGGAAAAGGTATTTTTTAGAGGTCTGATTTAATGGGGGTAAAGGTAGTAGGTATTATAAAGCACCAGTGTGTGTGTGTGTGTGTGTGTGTGTGTGTGTGTGTGTGTGTGTGAGAGAGAGAGAGAGAGAGAGAGAGAGAGAGACTGCATACAATTTGAATTTGTCTCGTGTACCTGAAAAACAGAACAATGTAGTTCATCATTTAAGAATGTTTTACTATGTGAGTGCTGTGGAATGTTTTATTATGTTGTTTTTAGTACATCTAAACAAACATGTGACATATATGTAAGGTATAAAGCTCTGCTGCCCGGGAGAGCTGTTTGCATGATGGAAAGTTCTGTATCTGAGACTGTTGAGCACTTACAGTGTCGCTCAGTGTAACTGAAAAACTGATTCTTAAAGTTTGTAGAATTTTAATTATGTTATGTTTAAAAATCTACAATGTCCCATGACTATTGCAGTGGACAGCATAATAAAGCAGATGCCAGAAGTTTAGCAATACTGAGAAATTGCACCAGGGGACACCTGTTCTCTCCACTGATTGGCTCCTTGTGGTATCATTGAGCTGTTCCTCAGTCCCCTCACAAAAACTGACTGGAATTGGAAAACCTAGTAACTGTAACAGAATCTCTTGTGGCCTTACTCAGGTTTTCTCTCTGTGACTAAAGAGGTGGGCAGCTTCATTTGTTGCTTGCTCTTCCTATTCTGTTAAATCCTCCACTGTGTCTTGTGCCCATTCTTCTACAGCTTATTTATGGAAGTTCTTTGTATATCTTTTGTGTGTTACACATATTACATAGACTTCTCCCTGTTTGTGGTTTGTCTTTTCACTCAGTGGTGACTTTATACACACACACACACACACACACACACACTGATATTCTTTTTTGTTGTTGTTATTTATGATAGTCACACAGAGAGAGAGAGAGAGAGAGAGAGAGAGAGAGGCAGAGACACAGGCAGAGGGAGAAGCAGGCTCCATGCACCGGGAGCCTGACGTGGGATTTGATCCTGGGTCTCCAGGATTGCGCCCTGGGCCAAAGGCAGGCGCCAAACCGCTGCGCCACCCAGGGATCCTATAAACTGATATTCTTGAGTGTAGTCTCTTTTTTGGTATAGTCAGCACTTTTTGTATGTTTTTAAAGAAGTTCCTTTCTACCTAAGACTTATAAAGATTTATATTTTCATCTGAAGGTTTTAAGTGTTGCTTTTTACATTTAAGTTCATAATTCTTCTGGAAATTTTTTTTTTTTTTTTTTGTCTGTGATGTGGGAGTAGATGTTTCTTTTTTTCTACACGGGGTTAATCAGTTGTCCCTCCTCCAGTGGCTGAAGGACCCCTCCTTTCCTTGATAATCTGTAGTGTCACCCTGTTATCTGCCAGCTTTCTGTGGATTCACTGGTCAATATCCAGGCTTTCTGCCATGACCCATTGGTCATATGTCTATCTATGGCATAACTACACATTGTCTTATTCATTATACCTCTAACTTAAATCTTGCTACCTTGCAGGACATGTTCCCTTACCATATTCTTCTTCGAGGGTTTGTTGCCTCTTCATATATCTTTGCTCTGCTCTGAAAATATCAGCTTGCCAAATATATTGAAAAAGCATACTGACATTTCAGTGTTAATTGGTTGCAGCTCTAGGCGTATTTGGGGAGATCTTTTGCTATGTTGTTTCTTAAAGCAGTCTCTTGTCTTCAGGACCCTGGGAGCTTGGCAGGGGCAGGATCATGTCTTGCAGTGAATGGGACCATGGTACCCATATGCACTTCAGGACATAGCATTCAGACTGCCATGCCTCTAGGGGCTGAGCCACTGGATTGACCTCCTTCACCCAGTTAAAAAAAAAAAATATATATATATTATATATATATATATATATATATATATATATTATATATATATATATATTTAAATAAATAAATGTGTGTAGTCAGATAGTCCAAGGTTAGATGTGGATACATCTGGGAGCTGATGGCCTCCTATCAGGGTGCGTCTTCTGACTTTCCCCTCTGTTGCTGTGTTCCTGAATAGACTCTTTCCATGTGGTGACAAAAAAAGGAACCATAGGCCATCTGAAAGTCAGCATGGACTCTGAGTGCCACCCTTTCACACAGCAGGAGTGACAGCATGAGGTGGAGGACCCACCAGAGTCACCAAGTTGGCTGGGCAGTTCTGCAAAGAGCAGGCAGGCTGGCCTTGGAGGCAGCAAGCAGCTGACATCCAGGGCAGCCTTGCTCCAAGAACATGTTAGGAAAAACTGAATCTTCTACTGGAATATCTGTGAATTTTTTTTTTAAAGATTTATTTATTTTAGAGAGAGGGAGTGCGTGCGACTAGGGGGAGGAGCAGAGAGAGAGAGAAGCAGACTCCCTGCTGAGTGGAGCCTGACACAGGGCTCAATCCCATGACCCTGAGATCATGATCTAAGTCAAAATCAAGAGTTAGAAAAAAAAAAAAATCAAGAGTTAGATGCTTAACCAACTGAACCACCCATGCACCCCAATATTTGTGAATTTTTAACAACCAAATAAGTTAGGAAGAATTACTTAATTTCTTTTTTTAGGATTTTATTTATTTAGAGACCAATAGAGCACAAGTGGGGTGGAGGGAGGAACAGAGGGAGAGAGAGAAGCAGACTCCCCGCTGAGCAGGGAGCCCCACATGGGGCTGGATCCCCAGACCCCAGGATTATGACCTGAGCTGAAGGCAGACACTTAACTGACTAAGCCACCCAGGTGCCCTAGAAAGAATGACTTAAAATCATAATCTCTTACCATGAATTTTAAATATTTAATATAGGAAGATTCCCTTCATGTGTGATTTTGCCTGAACACCAACATAAAGTGCATTCTTGTCTACATGTGTCTAAGTCTAAAGGTGCCATTAATCTCTGGCTTTGGGTTATGGCAGGGAGCCCCAGTTTTACTGAGGGAAGACTGCCTTAATGGAATTGACTTAGTGGCAGGGAACCATTAGGCTGGTTTTTCCTCTGGGCTACCTGTGCTTTAAGGAAATAAGATAAACTATCAAAAGCTTTTCTTCCTTACAAAAAAGAAGATATCAAAGAGGCCTTGTATAGACATAAAGAATTATAGAACCATAGGGGTTTGATACTGGAAGGGCAGAACTCCTCTCTTGTCAGTTCAAAGGAACAGACTAAACCCACCATCAGGGCAACAATTGGACACGCATTGACTTTTGGATGGAGTGTGATGCTGTATTAGAAACTTAGGAAAAGAGGGATCCCTGGGTGTTTCAGTGGTTGAGCAGCTGCCTTCGGCCCAGGGCATGATCCCGGAGTTCCAGGATCGAGTCCCACATCAGGCTCCCTACATGGAGCCTGCTTCTCCCTCTGCCTGTGTCTGCCTCTCTCTCTCTGTCACTCATGAATAAATAAATAAAATATTAAAAAAAGAAAGAAAGAAACTTAGGAAAAGAGAAATCTGAAACCAAGGTGATCTTTGCTGCCTAGATTTTTAAATTATGCCTGTTGTGCATATCTCTCACGACAAGGAAATCCCTTGTTACAGTTGTTCAGCACTCTTAAACCTCACTACAATCCATTGGGGATTGGTGCCTCAATAGTGGAGGGATCCTGTAGGCCTCAGGGGCCTGGTGAGTGCTGGGTCTCTAGTGCCCAGTTGACACAGATCCTCCTTGTCTCCTCCCTTCTGAGATCAGGCTTGTGTCTTAAGTATATACTCTTGTGCTTAGCTCCTGCAAGCACAGTACTGGGCACCCAGGAAAAAATGTTATAAATAGTTGTCAGTTGATTTGAAAACAGACTTTGGCTTATGAGCATATGAATATTTCTGAAACAATGAAAAAAAAGAGCACCTACATCTTAGTCGAATACAACAGATGCCGGGACCCCTTGCCTGGGACATACTGAGCACCATGCATGGCTGTCTTGTGGACACAGTGGCCCTGCCCTGCAGGGATGTGTGTCACCGCCCCTCCTCACCCCTTCTGCTCATTATCACCCCTTTGCTTCTCCCTTCTCTGGATTCCCTTGTTAGTGCACTTGTGCAAGTGCTGAAAAGCCACACTTTCTCTGTTGGGCAGGTCTACTCCCAGGTCTGGCCCGAGATTGGAATTTGGTGGTGTTGCTTTTGTCCTTCTGGAAGTTGGAGGTGGTATTTCCCATAGTTTCACCAAGTGAAATTCTCCAAGGTGGAAGATGGCATGGCTGTTCTACTCTGTCTCAGATGGTTATGCCCAAATCCCATCAAACTCAGGGACAGGTTTAAAGACTCCAGACACTGATCTCTTCTTGATGCTTATTTTGGTCTCTCTGATGAAAGTGTAAAAAAATACATTTCAATATTTGAGTAGGTTCCCACTATTATATGTACACAGACTCACACATACATACACACACTCTGAAATACTACTCAGCCATCAAAAACCATGAAATCTTGCCATTTGCAACAACATGGATGGAACTGAGGGTATTAATGCTAAGCCATGTCAGTCAGAGAAAAATAAATATCAGATTGTTTCACTCGTGGAATTTAAGAAAAAACAGATGAACAGAGGGGAAGGGAGGAAAAATGAACAGAAAAGGAGACAAACCATAAGACACTTAACTTTAGGAAACAAATAGGGTTGCTGAGGGGAAGTGGGTGGGGAAATAATGGGATAACTGGGTGATGGGGATTAAGGAGGGCACTTGATGTAATGAGTACTGAGTGTTACATGCAAATAATGAATCACTACGTTCTACTCCTGAAACTAATAATACACTATATGTTAAGTAAATTGGATTTAAATTAAAAATTTTTTAAACCCCAAAGAACCTAGCCTGGAAAGTTTGATTATGTAGGTTTTTTTTTTGGGGGGGGGGGGTGTTATTTGTTTTTAGTTTATGCATGTGTGTATTTAATAAACTTTTAATTTTAGAATAATGTTAATTGCTCATTTGCTTTAAATGCTGGATTTATAGCTATCCTCAATTTTTCTAGTTTGGTTTGGGAGCAAAAATTTGCTTTGATAATAGCACCTGGAAGCAGCACAACTGGATGAGCCACCCCTCTTGAGTGGTTTTGCTGGCCTGCAGGCTCCTTTACTGCTTGCAGAGCTCTGTTTCTGTGTGACTCTGCCCTTAGCATTCCTACGTGGCAGCTGTCATCCCTTAACCAAGTCTACCATCTGCCATCCATTGGCCTGACCACTTTCTTGCAGTCAGCCACCTTCCAGCTGCCCCCTTACACTCTTTAGGTTCAGGCCGGCCGTTTACTACTCACCGTGTTACTTTTTTCACTCAATAGTAAGTAGGTCTGGAGATCATTCTACATTAGGAAATGGTGACATTTCTTATCCTTTTTGTAGCTGCAATAGTATTCCATTGACATCGCCCTCTTTTATGTGTTTACGTAGCACAGGATCATCTGATCCTGTCCCTTTTTTAATCTTGTTTCTCTCTCCTTCCCCAACGTCTTCACCTCGAATAGAAAGCCGAGGGGAACGGGTCCTGTGTACACTAGCCCAGAGGAGGTTTCATATATTCATATACATATATTCTGCATGAGAAGCTCATGCTTTGCTGCTGGCCTAGGAATGGAAGACAGAGTATGGAGGGGTCAGTCTGCTTCTGGAGTGTCCTAGTAGAACAGGTGCACTAGATTTATGTTAGTTGATAATAGGACACTCGATAAGTACAAAGTGTCTTCTCTTTCTCTTGGTCTTAGCTTAACAGTCAGTGCCACCATCTGGGGAGATTCTCAGAAGGGAAAATATCACCAATTGATCTATATCTTAACTTTCTGAAAACAGTTTCTTTTAGCAATTTGTATTATTACTGTGGAATTACAAGATTTCAAGATTAGCATAGTGTAGGAGGCCTGAGAGAGAGCTTATTCACATCTTCTGGTGAGCACACCAATCTTTAGGGCCCTTCTCTATTGTTTCAGAGCCCTTAGAATCTGGAAAAATGCCTTGTTCTTTGGGTTTATGGTAAGTTTTTAGGAGTTCTGCAACCCCTTGATGTTGGAGGGTAAACTTTCCCTCTATACTGCAATATTCTGGAGAGTGGATCTTCTGTAGGGTTTTTATTACCTCTTTATTTTTTTGTTTTTTTTAAGATTTTATTTATTTACTAATGAGAGATAGAGAGAGAGAGAGAGGCAGAGACACAGGCAGAGGGAGAAGCAGGCTCCATGCAGAGAGCCCGATGTGGGACTCAGTCCCAGGTCTCGAGGATCAGGCCCTGGGCTGAAGGTGGCGCTAAACTGCTGAGCCACCGGGGCTGCCCCTATTACCTCTTTAGAGGTGTTACGATCCAAAAGCAATATTCAGTGCTGGTTTTTACTCATGTCTAGATTTAAATTAATTAAAAGTAAATACAAATTAAAGATCAGTTCTTCAGGTGTACTACCCACATGTAGCTGGTAACTATATCAGCGTGTAGCACAAACAGAGAATATTTCCATCATCCCAGAGAGTTCTACTGCACAGTGCTGCTTAGAATATTTGTTTTACACTAAATGGCAAAGATCTTGTTTTTAGCACCATACTTATCTGTTTGTCTTTGTGATGAGGTAAACTTCCAAATGCAACCTTCTTTTCTTTTGATCTAGTCTTTAGAAGAAG
This sequence comes from Nyctereutes procyonoides, assembly GCF_905146905.1. Classification (NCBI taxonomy): domain Eukaryota; kingdom Metazoa; phylum Chordata; class Mammalia; order Carnivora; family Canidae; genus Nyctereutes; species Nyctereutes procyonoides. The sequence goes on along the minus strand of NW_026575047.1, from coordinate 60,222,342 downwards.
TGTGTGACCTGTTGCATGCAGCTCCATTTCAGAACATCTTGCCGAGAGTCCATGTGAAAGGTGAGTCCCTGACCAGGGAGTTTAGACTGCCCTTTGCAGTGGTGACACTTCGTCCTTCTGACCAGAGAATTTAGTGCCAGTTTTGTTTGAGTTTGGTGCCTGTTGATTCATAACTGGAGATAATTGGTAATGTAACATGGTTAAATTAATATTGAATAATTGAAATAGTAAAGGATGAAATGATATGTCTTGGATGTGCTTCAAAATAGCTCTCATGCTGTCCCATAAATACTCAACATCTATGAAACAAGAGTGTCATGAATTGATACTCGTGCAGCAAATGGGTACAGAGGGTTTTGTACTCTTCTCTGATTTTGATTACATTTGGTATTTTCATGTTTTAAGAAAAGAATATTGAACAGAAAATCAGTTCTGTCATTTTGAATTAAAATATCAAGCCAGCTCTGTAGTGTTCAGAGAGAATCTGTATAATGTTCATCTAAGAAATCTTTCATTTGTTTCTTTGACAAAATGAAACTTTGGCAGTTGTTTTTTTTTACAGAGGAACAGAAATTAAAATATTTTTTCCACTGCAGAGGGAGAGAGACTTGATGCCAAAATGAAAAGACTAGAATCAAAGTACGCCCCGCTTCATCTTGTCCCTCTGATTGAAAGACTGGGGACCCCTCAGGTAATGGATACTCTGGCAGCTGTCACTGTTGCAAGCTTGGTATCCACATCAGGCCACTGGTGGGCTGGAGCTTCAGCATACAGGCTCTGGGTGACCCACCCTGGAAAGCATCATGAAGTCAGATGGGCCTTTAGGCCTTGGTGTCTCTAGTGGGGTTCTTAATAGGACTTTGTCACAGGGGTTGGGAAGTTTGAGCTAACATGTGCAAAGGGCTTCAGACATCACCAGCACATAAAATGTACACAGTAAATGTTACTTGTTTTTTCTGTCTATCTCTTCATGAAGAGGACTTTTTTCATAAGTTTTTAATAACGAAGAAAGTGGGAGTCTCATATAGGAGGCAAGGTGTCGGGGTAGAGCTCCATGATTTCATATCAACTTAAGCTACATCAGGGTTTCTCAGTTGCAGCACTATCCCCAGTTTGGACCAGATAATTATTTGTTGTGATGAATTGTCCTATGAACTGTAGGATATTTAGCAGTATCTCTGGTACAACAGCCTCATGGAGGTATAGCATAGAAGCAGCAGTTTGCAAAACACCTGGGTCAACTGAAATAGAGTCATTTGCTCATCTTTGAGTGTGTCCTGGAGGGACAGAGATCCTTGGGAGACTTCTCCCGGAACAAAGGAGCCATCAGGCACCATTTCCAACCCCTGCCCCCCAGCATGAACACATGGTCACCTGCAGTAAACAGTACCGTGCTGACACTGACTACCTGACTTGCTGACACTGCTGCCCTGCTCCCAAGTGCTGTGCTGCAGCGGATCTGCACTCTCCAGACAGGTCTGCCTCAATCCTGGCACAGCAGGAACCCTCTTGCAGAGGATTGGTGCTGTGCAAACCTTGCTAACACCGTCATACATGGCTCCCACTTCTTACCATTGTAGCTCTGTCTCCCAATGCACTCTTGGCCAGAGCCCATCTAGAGTGGTGCTACAGGCCTGGCAGTGAGAGAGCACCGCAACAGGGACCAGCACCACTTTAAAGTGACTCTTACCCTGGAGAGAGGGAAAGAAAACCACACACACCAGTCAGAGGGCCCAGTAATGGGCTGGGGGCAGACTGCTGGGCTGGCTGCAAGCCTTGCCCACGAGTGAAAGCTCAAGGAACAGCACAGGGAAAGCACAGTGTAGTTTGGTGCTACCACATCTCTGGCAAATACCTAGTCCAACTTAGCTCAAGCTGTAGGTGGCACGAGACTGGCCTACTAACACCACAGGGACGAAGCGCTGGCCACCGCAGGCAAAGAGAGCCACTGCAGACAGCTAGACTAAGGAAAAAGCATCCTAGCCACAATAGCAGGGCATGCATAACACATATAGGAGACACCCCTGAAGTGCTAGGTTCTGGTGAACAGGGGACACTGAATGGTGGTGACCTCTTCTTCATAAGGCCATTACTGTCAAGAGCAGGAGACATAGCTGATTTTCCCAACACATAGAAACAGAGAGTTAAAGAAAATGAGGAGAGAGAGGAATGTGTCCCAAATGAAAGACCAGGACAAAAATCACAAGAGACTTAAGCAATTGGAGATCAGTAATATGCCTGATAGAGAATTTAGAGTAATTATGATAAAGATACTCATTGGGTTTGAAAGAAAGAGTAGAAGACAAGAGTGAGACCCTTTACAACAACAATAACAACAACAAAGAACCAATCAGAGATGAAGTACACAATAAATGAAATTAAAGTACACTAGATGGGCAGCCTGGGTGGCTTAGCAGTTTAGCGCCACCTTCAGCCCAGGATGTCGGGCTCCCTGCATGGAGCCTGCTTCTCCTGCCTGTGTCTCTGCCTCTCTCTCTCTCTGTGTCTCTCATGAATATAAATAAAATCTTTTTAAAAAATATAATGCACTAGATGAAATAAATAGTAGGCTAGAGAAAGCAGAAGAATGAATTAGTGACCTGGAGGACAAAGTATTAGAAAGTAGTCAAGCTAAGCAGGTAAGAGGGAAAGGATTCTGCAAAATGAGAATAGACATAGGGAACTCAGCAACATGATCAAGTATAACATTCACATTATAGGGATCCCCGAAGAAGGGAGAGAAAAGGGTGCAGAAAATTTATTTGAAGAAATAATAGATGAACACTTCACAAATCTGGGGAAACTAAAGTCCAGATCCAGAAGGCACAGAGAGCCACCAACACAATCAAGCCAAAGAGGTCCACACCAAGACACATACTACTTAAAATAGCAAAAAGTAGGGACAGAGAATTTTAAAATCAAAAGAGAAAACCATAATATGCAGGGAAACCTGATACAACTATCAGTAGATTCTTCAGCAGAAAGTTTGCAGACCAGAAAGGAGTGGCATGATATACCTATTCAACATACTGAAAGGAAAAAATCAGCCAAGAATACCCTGTCCAGTAAGGCTATCATTCAAAATAGGAGAGATAAAAAGTTTCTCATACAAACACAAATTAAAGGAATTCATGACTACAACAGCCCTACAAGAAATGTTGAAGGGGACTCTTTGAGTGGAAAGGAAAAACCATAAGTAAGAGTAAGAAAAATAGGAAGTGCAAAAGCAGTAAAAATAAACATATCTGTAAAAGTCAAGGGATTTACAAAATAAAAGGGTGTAAATTACGACACCATATACCTAAAATGTGGGGGAAGACAAGTAAAGAATGGGTTCAGACTTAAGAAACCATCAACTTAATATATACTGGTTTGTGCAGAAGATGTTATATACAAACCTAATGGTAACCACAAATCAAAAACCAGTAACAGGCAAAAAAATAAAGAGAAATGAATCAAAGTATATCACTAAAGAAAGCTGGCAAACTGAGAGAAGAGAGCAAGAGAAGAAAGGAAAAGAGATAAACTACAAAAATAAGTACAAAACAACTAAAAAATTGGCAATAAATATGTATCTATCAATAATTTGAATGTAAATGGAGAAACTCTCCAGCAGAAGACATGGATTGACAGAATGGATGAAAAAACAAGACCTATCTATATGCTGCTACAAGAGACTCATTTCAGACCTAAAGACACCTGCAGATTGAAAGTGAGGGGATGGAGAAACATTATGCAAATGAATGTAAAGGTAAAGCTAGGGTAGCAATATTTATATTGGACAAAACAGACTTTATATTGGACAAAACAAAGACTATAACAACATACAAAGAAGGACACTATATAATCACAAAGAAAACAATCAGAAGATAAAATAATTGAAAATGATTATGTACCCAACATGAAAGTACCTAAATACATAAAGCAGTTAATAACAAATGTAAAGTGAGAAAGCAGCAGTAATACAATAATGGTAGGGACCTTTAACACCCCACTTACATCAATGAACGACATTCAAAGAGAAAATCAACAAGGACACAGTGGCTTTGAATAACACACTAGACTAGTTGGATTTAACATATATTCAGAACATCCATCCTAAAACAGGATACACATTGTTTTCAAGTGCTCCAGAATAGATCACACATTAAATGCCTACAAAACAAATCTCAACAAATTATAAAAGACTGAAGTCATGCCATGCATCTTTTCTGACCACAATACTATGAAACTAGGAGTCAACCAGAAGAGGAAATCTGGAAAGACCACAAATAACATGATACTAAACAATAAATGGGTCAACCAAGGAATCAAAAAAGAAATAAAAAATTCCATAGTGACAAATAAAAATGAAAACACAGTGGTCCAGAGTGTTTGGGATGCAAAAACAAAAAAGTGGTCTGACAGGGAAGTATATAGCAATGTAGGCTTACCTCAAGAAGTAAGAACAATCTCAAACAACCTACCCTTAGGTCTAAAGGAGCCAGAGAAAGAGCAACTACAAAATCCAAAGCCAGCAGAAGGAAGTAATATTATAGCAGAAATTAATGACATAGAACCTAAAAAAACCCAAGACAAAACAATGGAACAGATCAATGAAACCAGGAGCTGTGTGTGTGTGTGTGTGTGTGTGTGTGTGTGTGTGTGTGTGTTTAGAGATTTATTTATTTATTCATGAGAGGCAGAGACCTAGGCAGAGGGAAAGCAGGCTCTCCACAGGGAACTCGATGCAGGACTCGATCATCCCAGATCCCACGATCACTCCCTGAGTTGAAGGCAGATGCTCAACTGCTGAACCACCTAGGCATCCCAGGAGCTGGGTTTTTTGAGAAAAAATCCACAAAGTTGATAAACTGTTAGCTCGACTCATTTAAAAAAGAAGAGAGGAAGGACTCAAATAAAATCAGATATGAGAGGAGAGACCACAAAAATACAAACAAGTATAAGAAAATATTATGAGGGGATCCCTGGGTGGCGCAGCGGTTTGGTGCCTGCCTTTGGCCCAGGGCGCGATCCTGGAGACCCGGGATCGAATCCCACATCGGGCTCCCGGTGCATGAAGCCTGCTTCTCCCTCTGCCTAGGTCTCTGCCTCTCTCTTTCTCTCTGTATGACTATCATAAATAAATAAAAATTAAAAAAATATTATAAAAAAATATTATGAAAAATTATACGCCAACAAATTGGGCAAGCTTGAAGAAATGAATAAATTCCTAGAAACATTTAACTTCCCATACCTTAAGCAGGAATAAATAGAAAATTTAAATAGACCAGTTACCAGCAATGCAATTGAATCAGTAACCAGAAAACCCTAAGTCCAGGAACAGACAGCTTCACAGGTGAATTTTGCCAAACATCTAAAGAAGAGTTAATATCTGTTCTTCTCAAACTACTCTAAAAAATAGAGAAAGCTTCCAAATTTATTCTATGAGGCTAGAAGCACCTTGATACCCAAACTAGATAAAAACACCACAAAAAAGAGGAGCTACAGGCCAATATCTCTGAACATAGATGCAAAAGTCCTCAACAAGGGCAGCCCCGGTGGCCCAGCGGTTTAGCGCTGCTATCAGCCCAGAGCGTGATCCTAAAGACCCGGGATCGAGTCCCACGTCAGGTGGCTTAGTCGGTTAAGCGTCCTACTCTTGATTTCAGCCCAGGTCATGATCTCAGGGTTGTGAGATCAAGCCCCATGTCAGGCTCTGCGCTGGACATGGAACTTAGCTTGATTCTCTCCTCCTCCCTGTGCCTCTCCTTGCCCCCACTCTCCCTCTCAAAAAACATCAAACATGTCGTTTCAGTAGACGCAGAAAAAGGGTTTGACAAATACAGTACCCATTCATGATAAAAACCTTCAACAAAGTAAATTTAGAGGGAACATACTGCAACATAATACAGGCCTTATATGAAAAACCCACAGTGAACATCATACTCAATGGTAAAAAACAAGAGTTCTTGCCCTAAGGTCAGAAACAAGATAGGATGTCCACTCTCAACACTTTTATTCAACATAATTACTAGAAGTCTTAGCCACCGTACTCAGACAATAAAATGAAATAAAAGGCATCCAGATTGGTAAGGAAGAAGTAAAACTTGCACTGTTTGCAAATGACCTGATCACTATATATACAAAACCCTAAAGACCCCACCAAAAAACTCCTGGAGCTGATAAATGAATACAATTGCATTCTGTACACTGATGAAGCAGCAGAATGAGAAATTCAGACAGCAATCCCATTTACAATTGTAACAAAAATAGTAAGATATCTAGGAGAAACTTAACCAAGGAGGTGAAAGACCTATACTCTGAAAACTAAAAATATTGCTGAAATAAATTGAAGATGACACAAATGGATAGATATATCATGCTCATGTATTGGGAGAATAAAAATTGTTAAATATCCATATTACCCAAAGCAGTCTACAGATTTAATGCAATCCCTGTCAATGTACTAAGAGCATTTCTCACAGAACTCGAACAAACAATCCTAAAATTTGTATGGAAACCCTGAGTAGCCAAAGCAATCTTGAGAAAGCAAAACCAAGCTGGGGGTGTCACAATTCCACACTTCAAGTTAATGCTGCAAAGCTGTGGTAATCAAAAACAGTGTGGTACTGACACAAAAATGGAGATCAGTGAATAAACCCAGAGGCAATCCCACAATTATATGATTAATCTTTGACAAAGGAGCAAAGAATATGAAATGGGGAAAAGTCTCTTTAAACAAATCATGTTGGGAAACTTAACTACATGCAAATATAGAGACCTCAACATGAGACCTCATTCCATAAAATCCTAGAAGAGAACACAGACAGTAATGTCTCTGATGTTGGCCATTACATCTTTCTAGATATGTCTCTTGAGGCAAGGAAAACTAATAAAAATAAACTGTTGGGACTTGATCGAAGTAAAAATCTTCCACATAACAGAGGATACAACCAACAAAACCAAGACAACCTGCTGAATAGGAAGAGGTATTTGCAAGTGACATCTGATGAAGGGTTAGTATTCAATATATTTAAAGAATTTTAACTCAACACCAAAAGACATCCAATTAAAAACGGGCAGAAGACATGAACAGACATTTCTCTATAGAAGAAAGACATCCAGGTGGCCAGTAGACACATGAAAAGAGCTCAACATGAATCATCATCAGGGCAATGAAAGTCAAAACTACCATGAGGTATTACCTCACATCTGTCAGAATGGCTAAAAGCCCAAAGACAAGAAACCAGTATTGCTGAGGATATTGAGAAAAAGGAACACTTGTGCACTGTTGGTGGGAATGCGTACTGGTGGAGCCACTCTGGAAAACAGTATGGAGTTTCCTCAATAAATCAAAAATAGGATAATAGGGTTATAAGATCCAGTAATCATACTGCTAGGTATTTACCTAGGAAATACAAAAACACTAATTTGAAAGGTTGTATGCATCCCTGTGTTTATTGCAACATTATTTATAAAAAGGTAGATTATGGAAACAGCCCACATGTCCATTGATAGATGAATGGATAAAGAAAATGTGGTATGTATACACACACACACACACACACACACACACACAGTGGAATATTATTCAGTCATAAAAAATGAAATCTTGCCATTTACAACAACATGGATGGAACTAGAGAGTATAATGCTAAGTGAAATAAGCCAGTCAGTCTTTCCATATGATTTCACTTAAGTGGAATTTAAGAAGCAAAGGAACAAAACAAGAGACAAATCAAAAAACAGACTCTACAGAGAATAAATTGATGGTTACTAGAGAGGAGGTGGGTGGGGTGTATGGGTGAAATAGGTGAGGGATATAAAGAGTACACTTCATGAGCACTGAGTGATCTATGGAATTGTTGAATCACTGTCTTAGACACCTGAAACTAATTATAATATTGTATGTTAATCATACTGGATTTAAATTTAAGAAAATTTTTTGAAAAAACACAGTGTCCCTGGCCTCTACCAACTAGCTGCCATTCCTCTCACTCCAAGTTGTGACCACCAGAACTGTCTCCACACATTGCCACATTTCCTCTGGAGGCAAAATCACTCCCAGTTAAGAACAGTTATACTAGGCAATTCTTGACTGAAATACATTTAATCTAAGACCTATATGCTTATTTCTAAAAATCTTCTTCTGCTAATTAAGATAGTTTTCCAGTAAGTCAGAAACGAATCTGAGTAGTTTGGTTTCAGCAGTTTCTACCCTCCTGCCATGGCTCATAACGTTCTGTCCTTCCTGCAGCAAATTGCCATAGCAAGAGAGGGGGACTTGCTGACAAAGGAACGTCTCTGCTGTGGCCTGTCTATGTTTGAAGTCATCCTGACTCGGATCCGGACCTTTCTGGATGATCCTATTTGGCGTGGACCTCTCCCCAGCAATGGAGTCATGCATGTGGACGAGTGTGTTGAGTTTCACAGACTGTGGAGTGCCATGCAGTTTGTCTACTGTATTCCTGTGGGAACACACGAGTTTACAGTCGAGTAAGTATGTGCTCAGTGGATGGGGAAATGGGAGCAGGCTAACACAGAAGACTGTGTTCCTCTTGAAGTTTGATGAGCTGCTTCAAAGCCACTTAAGTGGAGGTTCTTATGTGATGCTCAGGAGGTGACATGTGATGCTCCTTCACCCATGGAAACGTAGGCACACTGAGTATGTCCACAGACTTCACATCACCTGCTGCTCAGCGTTCCCGTCCTGGCCGGTTCCAAGTAGATTCCTTGATCATTGATGTCTGGACACAAATTTTAAGAGTTTATAATCTTTTGTTGGTTGTCCATTGAGCTTGCTACTTCCTGTTTGTAGGCAGTGCTTTGGCGATGGGCTCCACTGGGCTGGCTGCATGATCATTGTCCTTCTTGGGCAACAGCGCCGCTTCGCTGTCCTGGATTTTTGCTACCATCTGCTTAAAGTCCAGAAACATGACGGCAAAGATGAGATTATCAAAAATGTGGTATGTGGAAGATTCACAAAATCATCATATTTGTATTTATAAAAAAAGTTCTTTTGGGGGGAATGTTTTTATCCTAGTATGTAAGGTGACAACTGAAGCTTTCTTTTCATTTCCAAAATGAATCTAAATCTACGTGATAACTAAATCAGTCAGGCAGTTAAAGTACTAATTGTTCAATTTTCTTTCTCTTTGTAGGGTACTTAGATCTGCTTCATATTATACAACCTCATGGGATCTGCATTTTCAGATTATTGGCATACTATTCCAGTCTTCTGGCTTGTCAGTGAACTGTGTGTGCTTTGTTTTGTCTGCTTGTTTTGGCTGCCTTTAAGATCTTTTTCCCTTTGTCATTTTTATGGATTCTTTGTAATTGAATTCTAGAGAATACTCAGCCTTATCTTTCCAAATATTTTAGTCTTTCTTCCATTCTCTATTTCCTCCTCTTTTAGGACTGCAATTACATGCTTGTTAACATTCTTCTGGCTCCTTTATCCTGTTAGTTTTCTAATTAGTTTTCTGATCCACAGCAGATTGCCACAGACTTAGTGGTTTAAAACTGATGCTCATTCCCTCAGTTCTGTAGGTCAGAAATCTGGGTAGAGGATGACTCAGCTGGGTCCTTCATCATCTCAAGGCCAAATTCAGTGTATCTGCAGGTCTGTGTTTCTGTATGCAGCGTCTGGGGATGAATCTGCTTCCAGGCTCATTCAGGGGGACAGCTGGACAAAGTCCCTTGCAGATGGACTGAGGTCCCTATTTCTTCCTGGCTGTTAGCCCACATTTCAAGTCCTACCTATGCTTCTAGTCTTTCAACTTTCCTTTCCACCATATCTCCTTCTCTTCTATGATTGAGTTCACCTGGAAAATCCAGGGTACTTTCTTCATTTTAAAATTTATCATCTTAACTATGTTTTTAAAGTCTGTAGGTAACACGTTCATAGGTTCTGGGGATTGGGACATGGATGTCTTCCAGGGGCCACTCTATGTCCCGTATCTCCATTTTCTTGTCTCTCTAGGCTGTTCCCAGAGTACTGTATTATTCAGTAACTAATTTACTTCAGCTCTGTCTAATCTGTTTTTACTTTTGAATATAAGTTCATATTTAAAAGTTTAATTTGGTTCTTCAAATCTTAGTGGTGATAATTTTATCTTCAATGAATTTTTATTTTTATACATTTCATGTATTTTATATCATGTTATTCTAATATCTGAAGCCTCAAAGACTTACCTGAAAATCTGAGGTGTTTTGTGTGTTAGGTTTATTTGCCAGCTGTTGTCCAATTGAACTTAATTTGGATTGCCTTTTTTTTTTAAGATTTATTTATTTGAGGGAGAGAAACTCAAGCAGATTCCCCACTGAGCATGGAGCCCAACGTGGGGCTTGATCTTACAACCCTAAAAAATCATGACCTGAGCCAAAACCGAGTTGGGCACTCAACCAACTTTACCACCCAAGCGCCCCATGGATTGCTTTTCTCCCAAGATTTTTTTTTTTAAGATTATTTATTTATTCATTAGTGACAGAGAGAGAGGCAGAGATACAGGCAGAGGGAGAAGCAGGCTCCATGCAGGGAGCCCGATGTGAGACTCAATCCCAGGTTTCCAGAATTAGGCCTTGGGCTGAAGGTCAGCGTTAAACCACTGAGCCACCCGAGCTCCCCTTTCCCAAGATTTTTATTTGCTTCTCATCTCCATGGACTGTTACCAAATGGGGTCACCTAGACCTGGCTTTATTGGGAATCTCTACATATAGTCCTGCTTGCTTGCAGCCTAGGCCATCTCATCCCACTGCTGCTGATAGCATCTGTCCCTGAGGTGGTCCTGGCTTCTGCTCTGCCTCTTGCATAGACAAAACCTACAATGCTTTTTCAGTGTTTTCCTGTGTATGTGTGTGCACGTGTTTTCTTTATCCAGCTGTTATACCAGGAGGGTCTATCAAAGCACCTGTCCACAAGAGCTGGAATCTAAAACTCTGAAGATTACTGGTCTTTCCCTACTGACCATATTATTTTCACCTTTATATTCCCAATTTTTAGTACACAGCAGGTTCTTAATACCTTTGTATTGAATGAATAGTAGGCCTCTAAGTTGTATAGGTAAACCTGTAGTCAGTAGCATAAAACCAGTAATGTAAATGCAAAGCATATTCATTGTCCCAATAGGTACATTAAAGACACGCATGCTAGTAGGTAGTTTGCTATAATTTTTGTGAAAATCCTGCCATTTTGAAACATAAAGGTACACTTTTTAAATAGTAAAACATTCTAATTTTAACTGTTACAGCCGTTAAAGAAGATGGTGGAAAGAATTCGCAAGTTCCAGATTCTAAATGATGAGATAATTACTGTCTTGGACAAGTACTTAAAGTCTGGTGATGGGGAAAGCACGCCTGTGGAGCATGTTCGCTGCTTCCAGCCACCTATACACCAGTCTCTGGCCAGCAGCTGAGGACAGGGACATCATGTTTTTGAAGAGTCCCAGTACTGACTGCATTTAATAACTGTAAGGGCATGTTTTTCTTATCATAAACTATTTAGCAAGATTTTTAGGGACTATTTTTCAGTATCTCTGTGCCTGTTAAAAGGGGGTACTTTTCAATTAAAAGCTTAATTTTATAAAATTGACCTATTTTTCTAGACTAAAATTGTATATGCTTTTGGTAATTAGCCAAGTCTGAGAATATTGGCCGCTGATTGTTGCCATCATGTTCTTAGAGAATTATTTTCCATTTTTCCATGGAATGTTCCAACAGCTAGCTATGTCAGAGTGCTGCTGAGTACATCCATTTATTCCTTAGCAAAAGGATCAGTATGTTTGGGTAAAGATCTATGGACTTAAGAAACTATCAGTTCATTGTAACAAAATCCACTACCAATTAGAATTAAACTTAATGATTATTTAGCTTTTGTTTAGGGATTTTTCTGATGGTCTTTTATGAGTAACCTTTTCTAAGTCATTGTTCCCTTCCCTTTTGTGTGTCAGTGTTTCAGAAAATAGTGAACTTGATTCCTTTGCTTCTACTAAATCCAGTTGTGACAAAATCTTAATTTTTAAGGTATGATTTAAATAAGGTTACAGAAATAAAACTAATAAAAACTTTTGTGTTTATTCTTTTATTGTTGTGACACTGCTGTTATTCCCTGCTTTGGGCAAGAACCTTTATCTGCACAGACCTGGCCCAGGAGATGAGTCTAGGTCACCCGTAGCCTTGTAAGAAGGTCATGATAGGGAGTAACTGCCTTATGGCTTTGAAAACAGAACCCTAAAATCCAGCAGCATCATACATGCTACTGAAAATAAAGTGTAAACTATTTAACCTTGAATATGAAATAGAACTGTTCTTTACAAAAAGTTACCTTAAAATGTTGCTTTTGGTAATATGATTAACTCTAGGGGCAGTGTTCTGACAGACTGAGGTAGTATCCACTCACCCTATACTGAAAGTAGAAAATATGAGTAATTAATGGCTAAATTTAAGTAGTAATTCATATTACTAAGTTCTCTAAGACTCTGTTATACATTTTTGGTTTATAATTAACATTTATGTACAACTTCAAGTACTAAAGATGTTGAATTAAGAATTAATGTATGCATGCTGAGTGCAATAGCATTCATACCCATGGGAGGTGAAAATTGGTTCTTACTGTTATGTACAAAGTACAGATATACAGAACCTAAACACATAGTATATCTGTGATACTAAGATTACATGGGGGAGACAGGAAAAGAAAACATGTATAAGGGCTCAGAGGATTAAAAATTGCTGGGGAAAGGGGAATTTGTGTCATGAAACTTGGAGACCATTAACTCTGCCCTGATAAAGCCAATGGAGAGCTGTGTGATGGGACACTGGTGCCATCACCACAGTAATGCTCTGGCAACTCCCAGACAAGGACAGTGAGGCACGAGTGGTGACTGGTTACACAGTAGGGGTCAAGCTGTGTGACCTTGGGGAGGAGCAGCAGAGTGGGACCAAGTCCATGTTCTTCCTGCTACACACGTGGAAACAGTGTACTTTTTTAAGGCCAAGTAACTGCTACGATGATAGGTTCTGAAGCTGAAGTTCATTATACTAGTCTGCTTTTTTGCACACATTTGAAACTTTCCATAAACATTTTTTTCATGGACTTTAGGAGACCAAAATACATACTGGTCTGAACAAACTAAAGGTAAACTACTGAGTACAAAGAAACCATATTTTACAAACAACTGTATTCTAAGCATTCAGACTTAGAAAAGAACTGTTTCAATTTGTCTTTTTATTATAACATGAGCTAAATTTAAGAAATTAGCCTTTTGACTTTATTTCCCAGAGTTGTTAGAAGATCTAAATGACAACATAACTCATTATGAAAATATACTGAAAAGTACAAGGACTGATGTAAAATGGTAGTCAAGGTTCCAGGTACCAAGGGATTAGAATAAGCGAAGGATGAAACGAGTCAGGCTATATAGCCTGACAGATGCAGGATGTGCTGGTTTAGCAAGGTGCCATCAAGGAGTAGGAAGACCATCAAATGTGTGCTGTTAAGTCACAGCGTGAGAAACCTCTCCAATGTGCAACTTCCTTTTTTTGTTTGGTAAATTGAGTTTTTCTTCATTAAACTTAGGATTTCTTTAAGCTAACATTTCAAAATTAATTAATCAAACAGGAGTTATTTTTATAGGTAAGGTAAATCACAGGATAACCAATTAGAAAAATGTTCCTTTTTAAGTCAAAAAGCCTTCAAATGGTCAGGGACTGATGAGTGAGGATGGCAAAATGTACATTTCAGATTTCCAACACCAATGTAAAAATAAAGCATTTTTATAGACTTAAAACTGTCAGTGCATTTGGATTTTGATGAAAGAAAATTTAAAATACCTCTACAATAATACAATGTTAATAGAAATTGGCCATGTACTGAGGTCATTTTAGTGAGCTACCATCATGTAAATATAAGAAAAATAATTTCTTGGTCCAAATCAGTGAAACTTTAAAAAAGATTGTCTCTCGAGAACAATGCTTTTTCAGACACATCCTGATATTCAAAATCACTTTTATAAGACAATTACAGATTAACTTTTTAATTATATTTTTCTTAAAAAGCTGTGAGATTTCCATTTCTTCGGGAGATATTTTCACCACTGTGCTGTTCAATTCCACAGGTTAAGCTTTCTTCATTATTATTTAGAACTTCATACACGTTAGAGAGATTGCCATTCATTGTTTTTTCATCTTTTCGAAAAGACAAGGGGAGACTCGCTAGACTAAAGCTGACGTCTTTAAAGGCATGCAACAAGAATATTCCCACAATGATTGTAAAGAAGCCACTCAGAGTACCAATGACATCATCAACAGGCATATCTTGCCACTCTTTAAAAAGAATAGCCGAACAAGTTAAAACTGATGTTGTAAAGAATACGTAATATATCGGAGTCACAATGGAAGTGTTGAAAATATCCAGGGCCCTGTTCAGGTAATTAATCTGTGTGCTCACACAGACTATAAGGCTCAGCAGCAGAATCCAGGCCAGGGGATGTCGCAGCACAGGCTTTCCAGCAAACAGCTCTTTGATTGTAATGCCCAGGCCCTTAACACAGGAGACTGACAATGCTCCAATTACAGAGCAGATTGTTATATACACAAGAATATTTGTCTGTCCATGGCGAGGTCCCACCACGAAGATTAGTATCAATGACACAATGACCACAAGTGTTGCAAAGACCACAAAACCTGGAGGCAAAGAAAAGTTGTGTTTAGCCAAATGCAGAATAAAAAAAACCCCTGAAAATCCAAAATAAATATTAACTCAATAGGAAGGAGAAAAGGAGTGGCCTTAAAATAAATACTAGCTTTCTCTTGCTGTCCCAGCAAAAGTGCATTCATAAAAATTTTGTTAAAATTTTTTAAAAATATTTTACTTATACATTTGAGAGGGAGAGTGAGAGAGAACACACGGGGGAGGAGCAGGCTCTCCACCTAGCAGGGAGCCCAATACGGGGCTTGATCCCAGGTTCCCAGGATCATACTCAGGATCACAACCGGAGCCGGCCGAAGGCAGACACTTGAGTAAGCCACCCAGGCGCGCCTACACTCATAAAAGTTTAGTTAGATGTATATGCTGGACAATTATACCATGTTTCATATTCATAAACTAGGTCATAGAAATATTATTAGAAATAATTATTAGAAATAATTAGGTCATAGAAAATGGAGATCACATTGATTTGCAGCCATCTACACTAGAATATCTTGCTACTTTCCACCCACTGGAATGGTCTTAACTCCAAGAATGGAAACAATCAGAAACTAGTGGACAGAAATTATGAGATGACCTTGAACACAACAATTTATAGATGATAAAAATAACAGTTACAAATCAAGTTTGTCCTAAAAGCAGTACATTTTTTTAAATATTTAGAGAAAACCACTGGGGTAAATAGCAAATCAGTAAGAATCAAAAATACTGTTAGGGTTCTGGTTCAATGTGGAGAACTAAACCCAGCATAGTAAGAGCCATGTAGCATCATGGCCAGGCACTTTTCTCAGCAATTTGCACTGATTTATTCCTTACAACTACCCTATAATATAGATACTACCATCTGCTAAAATGCCACAGAAGTCACATGAATTTATTCTGTTCACTCCTTAAAGTCTGCTAATAAGTAGTAACAGGACTCTTAAAGAAACAGACACACAAAAGCACGAATGGATACAGGAGATGATAGCAACAACATTATGGAAGCCAGAAAACAGAAGATAAACTCGTAACTGATGCAGCACATCCACGAAAGCTGAATCCCACCCACATCAGCAATGATAAAAGATGGGAAAGTAACTCACTTTGCAGCACGAACACTACAAAGGTACAATGTACCTCTGGAAGCAGGGTAAAGAACAGACAAAAACAGAAGACCTGGCTGAAAATCTATTCAGCATTAAGACCCCAGGAACTCTGCTCAGCTCTGAGTATCTGACTGACTGTTCTTCCTGCCACAGGAAACTGGAGGACTCTGGCCAGGTGAGTGTGTAGGTGCCACACTAAAATAGGGGGCTAGAGTAAGGTCTAACTCCCTTTTTCCCATCACCTCCTAGGACTCAGGCAGGACACTCTGCTGGGAATGTGATATGCCTGACTTTCAGAAGGCAGCCAAGAATCACTAGGAGAGGCACCAAAACTAACAGAAAAACACAAAGCCTTTGTTTGCTCTATGCAGAGGAAAACTTCACAACAGATAAATCATCATCCTACAAAAACATTAAAACAGTAAAATTACCATTAACATCCTCAAAGAGACAATGATGAGGCCAGAACTCGAAAGGCCGAAATCTGAAGAAAAAGGTAAGATGAAAACTCACCTTTCTCCCTTGCGATAACTGCCAATTCCAGAGCAGGAAGTAAGGAGGGACAAAAAAACCAGCAGGAAGTGGTGACCTGGGGCTTGTGGAAGTTTCAGTAGACTAGGTAAAAATAAAAACTTGGAATCTGGGACTGTCTAGGCAGCTGGGACACCAGGGCCAAGATTCTAGAAAGGCAGGAACTAAAGAGACACTGAGTCCCAATTTCTGTGTGCAACCCCCCCTTAAGGCATTTGTGGGTATAAAGCTATACATGCCCAGGTCTGAGAAGCCAAGTGGACAGCCTGCTGAAAAAGCCAGGGAGCTAAAAAGACACCTGCAGTCTTGGAATGCCAACACGAACACTGCCATTCAAAGTTCACCCAGGTGGAGGGTCCAAGTAAACATCCTAGGCTATCAGCTGAGAGAAAGAAGAGCTATGATGAAGACTACAGGCATAATGGAAAGAAATCAGCCCCAACAAAGATTGAAGCAATATTTCAAGTTAAAGGTGACTTGCTGTACTCATATCTCACTGACAAAAGAAATTTTGGTTCTCTCTGAAGGAATTAAAAAAAATCACTTAGAGTCTTTATACTTTTTAATAATCTATATCCAGCATTTAATCAAAACTGCTTAAAGACAAAACTAAATGACTGAAAACAAAAGCAAAAACAGAGCCCACAAATAATCCTGATACTGAAGTTTGCAGAAAAATTTTAAAATAACCAGGACTCTCCAGGGACTTGCTGCACAACACAACACATGTGGTTGACAATAATGTACTGTACATCTGTGAAATGTTGAGAGGGTGAATTTCATGCTGTGGGGTTTTTTTTTTTTGACACACATACACATAGACATAGACACACACACACACACACACACACACACAAAACCAAAGAACAAAAGCAAGCTCTTTGGAAATTAAAAAATGTAACAGAAGAAATAAAAATTCAAAAAAAGGGCTGGAAGACAATACTGAAGAAATCTCCCAAAAGGCAGAGCTAAAAGGAAAAATGGTAAAAACAGGGGGGTAAATATATATATAACAAAAGTCACTGTATGGTTCAAGAGGTCCAGTCAACGGAAGAAGAAGAATTTCACAGAAAATAAAGATGAACAAAAGAATAAAAGACAAATTTCACAGAATAAAAAATGAATTTGATATCCTAGAATAAGATGCACATTTCCAAATTTAAAAAATCTATCAAGTACCTAGCACAATGAATAAAAATTAGCCCACATGTAGGCACCTCAGCGGAAAATTTCAGATGATTGAGGGCAAAGAGGACATCCTAAAGGTTTCCTAAAAACAAAATATGGTTAACATATAAAAGATAATTAACTGTGTTTGATTTCTTAGCAGGAAGTGAGAAGACAATGAGGTCACATTGATTAAAGACATTTTTGTATATCCAAGGTCTCATCTCTTCTGTGCCTGTCTTGTCTCCTACAACAGTGGTTCCAACC
This sequence comes from Nyctereutes procyonoides, assembly GCF_905146905.1. Taxonomy (NCBI): domain Eukaryota; kingdom Metazoa; phylum Chordata; class Mammalia; order Carnivora; family Canidae; genus Nyctereutes; species Nyctereutes procyonoides. Next base: position 60,204,600 of record NW_026575047.1, on the reverse strand, counting down.
AAAATGAAGGAGCAAACCCAGGATTCAAAGACAAGAAAAAAATAGAAAGTGAAGGGGATCTTTCATGATGCTGATGAGGGAAAATCCACAGTGACAAGTGTGCTGGTGGCCTCAAGATACCAATCTAGACCAAGGCCAAATAAAATAAGACTCTGGGAGAAATTTCCAGAAGATATGAAACTATAGAATATCTAATGTGTTTGAAATTACTGAGGGTAGAATTAAGACCACTGGAGAAGAATTTCAGTATGGCTTGATAAACTCACAGAAAAGTGATCAAACAAGATCATGATCAGTTAAGAAAAAACAAGTCAAATAAAGAAGGAAAGGTAACTATATCATAGGTGTAAGCTGGGAATAAAAGTGATATAGTGCTTATAAATAAATCATTTAAACAAAAAAAAGTAGATACAATAGATAGTGGATATAACAGATGATGCCTAAAGCCAAAAACAGTAGCAGCAATGTAAGCAAGTTATTTAAACACATGGTTAAAGAACAAAATAAACAATGGTTAATTAAGGGCTGCTATGGGAGGAAAATGATCTTGTTTTTCATAATAAGTAATGGCAAACAACTTACCTCTTGCACATAAAACTTTGGTTAAAATAAAAACTAAATTAAAAAGTAAAATAAAGGGATTCCTGGGTAGCTCAGGGGTTTGGCCCCTGCCTTTGGCCCAGGGCGTGATCCTGGAGTCCCGGGATCGAGTCCCACATCGGGCTCCCTGCATGAAGCCTGCTTCTCCCTCTGCCTGTGTCTCTGCCTCTCTCTGTGTCTCTCATGAATAAATAAATAAAATCTTTAAAAAATAATAATAATAAATAAAAAATAAAAAGTAAAATAATAAACCGATAAAGCTTTTTTTTTTTGTTTCTTACCTGGATCCCCCAGCTTGTGAGACATTTCATTTAAAGTCTCAATCTCCTCTTCTTTTGGAGCATGAATGACCATAACTGTAGATCCTAGAATACTTAGCAAACATCCAATTTTCCCATGAAGATTAAGTCTTTCATTTAGAAAGTATGAAGAAAGAATGGCACTACAGTGGGGAAGGGGGTGGAGAACATTAAAATTAATCAACCACTTTTCTCATTTTTAAAAATCAACACAACTCAATTTAAATTACTGAAAAACTACAACACTATGAACTTGTAAAGATTCTTTGGCTTCACAACAAGGTAAAGAAAAGGTGCATTCAATCATAAAATGAAATGTTTCCAGCAAATTAATGATTTCTTTTTTTTTCCTAGCACTTGTAAGTTTATTTTTTATGACACTTTTAATTTTTAAAATATTTTCTTTAAATTCAATTTGCCAACATATGGTATAACACCCAGTGCTCATCCCGTCAAGTGCCCCCATCAGTGCCCGTCACCCAGTCACCCCCCGCCCCCACCCACCTCCCTTTCCACGACCCCTTGTTCGACCCCTTGTTCGTTTCCCAGAGTTAGGAGTCTCTCATGTTCTGTCTCCCTCTCTAATTTTTCCCACTCATTTTTCCTCCTTTCCCCTTTAATCCCTTACACTATTTCTTACATTCTGTATGAGTGAAACCATGTGATGATTGTCCTTCTCTGATGGACTGACTTCACTCAGCATAATACCCTCCAAGTCCATCCACGTCAAAACAAATGGTGGGTATTCATCGTTTCTAATGGCTGAGGAATATCCCATTGTATACATAGACCACATAATGAATTCATCATACACTAAACCAGTATAGTTCTATATTTCTACTGTAGAAAATCAGTATGAAATTTAATAAATGGAGCTATGGTAGAAACTTATAACCTAGGAATATATGTCCAAATCAATGCTTAAATTTGCTCAACTTTAATTTATCCATACTGGTTTATGCATCTTTCCTATGTGTTCATGTAATTCTAAATTATTTGCCTGTTAAATTAGCAAGTTTTAATATTTTATAGCCAAATGTATCCATATCTAAAAAATATATAATGTAAACCTATAAATATGGCATAACATACAGAAAACTAAGGGTAAAAGACATGTACCACAATAAATCTTTATATACTACAGATTATATATCATCTGGAAAAATTATGTAACCTGCATGTAATATTGATTTTTACACACACACACACACACACACACACACACACACACACACACACACTCTATATTCGGGGGAAACAAAGATTTTAAAAAACCTATCAATCAACTTTGAGAATAGTAACCAAAACCCAAACTTCAATATAGTCTTAGCTGTTTGGGCTAATCATTAAGAAACAGAAAAAAGGGCAAGTCTTGGACTGCTCCTTGCAAAGGAAGACCCCAGAGCACTTCGGAGGCATATAATACCCTTGCACCAATCATTGATTTTCTATAGGTATAGAAATTGATTTATCACCAATACAGCTACTGAAGTGTACATGTCTCATATGATATTGTGACGAGTCCAACTTAAAATTTTTAAAAATTGTAATAAAAACTCCTGCTGGCTCTGAAAACAAGACAAAGCACAAAAGCATTTTCTCCTACAAATTGATAGCTTGCCTATGCACAAAAGATAAATTACTACACAGCTTAAAAATAATTCTCAAGATTGTTTCAATGTAAATTATGGTGAGCATGTCTAATCAAATGGCACTAAGGCTTTATAGACCAATATACTGACTGTTCTTACACACAAAGCATCCTTACCTTACTAGGACGCTGAGAGCTCCTAATGGAGTCACTAGGGTGGCTGGAGCAAAGGCATATGCAGCAAAGTTGGCCACTTCACCTGCTCCCACTTGGAGAAAGAAAAGAAAACTCAGAACAAGTCACTCAAAATGGAAATGCCCGCATTTTATTTTCATATACAGTTGACCCTTGAACTGGAATTTGAAGTGTCCACTCATGTATGGATTTTTAACAGCACTGTAAATGTATTTCATGATTTTCCTATCTATAGGTGTTTGGAATATAGTATATAATATATATATAAAATGTGTGCTAATCAACTATTTATGTTATTGGTTAAGGCTTCAGGTCAATAGTATGCTAATATTAAAGTCTGGCAGAGTCAAAAGTCATATGTGGATTTTCAACTGCACAGGGGGTCAGGGGCCCTAACTTCCATATTGTTGAAAGATCAAATGTATATTTTTTAAAATGCTATTTCAATTGTATTTAGTAATTTCTCTATTTTCTCCTACCTATTCAATAAGGGTTCTCCTGTAAATTATCATTAGAATAGAATTCAAACCAATTAGAAATACAAGTCCGAAAAAAAATACAAGTCTGTAATTTTAATTGAATAGATCTAATTTATGCTTACATATAGATTTTTAAATTTTTTTTAAAAACTTATATCCCGGGATCCCTGGGTGGCGCAGCGGTTTGGCGCCTGCCTTTGGCCCAGGGCGCGATCCTGGAGACCCGGGATCGAGTCCCACGTCGGGCTCCCGGTGCATGGAGCCTGCTTCTCCCTCTGCCTGTGTCTCTGCCTCTCTCTCTCTCTCTGTGTGTGACTATCATAAATAAATAAAAATTAAAAAAAAAAAGAAACATTTAAAAAAAAAAGAAACTTATATCCTATGATAACAGACACAAATTAATTAAAAGCAGCTAAAACAGGTGTGAAACACCTCTCCCAAGTCTTTTTCACTAGTTTTTTCTTTTTTAAAAAACCCAACTCTTATATTCAAAAGACATCATCAGGTACTGATTTGAAGTAATTAAATTTTTGGACATGAACCTTCTGTGGGTTAAAAATATTAGTCTTTTTTATAGTATTATGTAATTTGCCTCTTCACTCTTTTAAATTCTTCACTAAAAGTTCTCAATTTTAATGTCAAATTTTAAAATATTTTTCTTTGTGGTTGGTATTTCATACAAACTGTATGAGAAATCCTTTTTATTTTTAATTTTTAAATTCTACCAGTTAACAGTGTTAATATTAATATCAGGTGCACAAAATACTTAAGGCTTGAATTTGACAATTCTATACATTATTTGGTGTAGGATCTGACAATTCTATACATTATTCAGTGCTCATCCTAAGTGTACTCTTAGTCCCCTTCACCTATCTCACTCATCTCTTTTATTAGAAATCTTTCTTGAAATTCTTTATCCCCTGAATTCTTTAGTGTTCCACCTTTCACATTTAAGCTTATGAACCACTTGGAGTTGATCTAATGTTTGGAGTGAGTAGAAATCAAATTTTATTTTTTCCACATGGATTGTTACAGCAACATTTACTGAAAAGCACAGTTCCCTATTTCAATACCACCTTTGTAATAAATACACTGTCGTGTTTTACGGTTCTCCATTCTACTGGTTTATGTATTTTGGCACAGTACAATACTGTTTTAATTAGTGTAGCTTCAGAGTAAATCTCTATATCCAGTAGAACAAATCCTTTCACCTCTTAAGAATATCTTTGCTTAGGGAAACAAAAGCAAAAATGAACTTCTGGGACCTCATCAAGATAAAAAGCTTCTGCACAGCAAAGGAAGCAATCACAAAACAAAAGGCAGCCCAGAGAATGGGAGAAGATATTTTGCAAATGAAATATCTGATAAAGAGTTACCACCCAAAATCTATAAAGAACTTAACAAGCTCAAACTCAACACCCAAAAAACATAATCTAGTTAACAAATGGGCAGAAGACACGGATGGGCACTTTTCCAAAAATTCATCCAGATGGCTAGATACTTGAAAAAATACTCAACATTACTCACCAGGGAAATCAAAAACCATAAAAACCATGAGATACTACCTTGCACCTGTCAGAATGGCTAAAATTAACAACACAAACAACAGGTGTTGGGGAGGATATAGATAAAGGGGAACCCTCTTGCACTGTTGGTGGGAATGCAAACTGATGCAGCCACTCTGGACAAGTTCGGAGGTTCCTCAAAGAGTTAAAAATAGAACCACCATACCATCCAGCAATTGCACTCCTAGGTATGTTCCCAAAGGCTTGGAAAAACAGATTCAAAGGAATATGCCCCCTGTTTACAGCAGCATTATCTACAATTGCCAAACCATGGAGAGAGTCCAACTCCATCAACTGATGAATGGATAAAAAAGATGTAGTATATACATATGATGCTATATTATTCAGTAATATAAAAGAATGAAATCTTGCCATTTGCAACAACATGAATGGAACCAGAGTGCATTATGCTAAGTAAAATAAGTCAGAGAAAGACAAATATCCTATGATCTCATTCATATGTGGAATTTAAGAAAAGAAAAAGAAAAGAGGGATCCCTGGGTGGCGCAGCGGTTTGGCGCCTGCCTTTGGCCCAGGGCGTGATCCTGGAGACCCCGGATCGAGTCCCACGTCGGGCTCCCGGTGCATGGAGCCTGCTTCTCCCTCTGCCTGTGTCTCTGCCTCTCTCTCTATCATAAATAAATAAAAATTTTAAAAAAAATTAAAAAAAAAAAAGAGATGAGCATATGGAAAGGGAGGAAAGAAAAAAAGGAGAGAGGGAAACAAGCCATAAGAGACTCTTTATAATGATAGAGAATAAACTAAGGGTTGATGAAGGGAGGTGGGTGAAGAAAGGGCTAGATAGGTGATGGGTATTAAAGAGGGCACTTGTGAAAGGGAATATAAGGGAAGGGAGAAAAAATGTGTGGGAAATATTAGAAAGGGAGACAGAACATAAAGACTCCTAACTCTGGGAAACAAACTAGGGGTGGTGAAAGGGGAGGAGGGCGGGGGGGTGGGGGTGAATGGGTGACGGGCACTGAGGGGGACACTTGACGGGATGAGCACTGGGTGTTATTCTGTATGTTGGTAAATTGAACACCAATAATAAATTAATTAATTAATTAATTTAAAAAAAAAGAGGGCATTTGTGATGAGCACTGGGTATTGTATATAAGTGATGAATCACTGAATTCTACTCCTGAAACCAATTTTGTACTATATGTTAACAAACTTTAAAATTTTTAACTTAATTGCTTTGCTTTACTTGGACTTCTGTATTACCATATAAAATTTACATCAACTTACCATGTACCACATAATCACCTAGTTTTAAATGGAACAGCATTTAGCTTGTCACTATGGAAGAAATGATTTTCCAATAATGAATCTTTCAATTCATAAAAATAATACACCCCTCTATTTGTCTTTTTCTCAGTAATTATTTCATTTTCTCTATAGGTATCTTTCCCATCTTTTGTTAGATTTATAATTAAATGATTCCTGTTTTTAAAAATTATATGCAAATAGTACCCTTTTAACATTTCATTTTCTAATTGTTGCCTACAATTCAGCTAAATTTTATATGTTGACTTTGTATCTAACACTTTGCTAAATCTTATTGTATAATTTGTCTGTATATTCATTGGAATTTTTATACTCATACAATCAGTATAATACAAGTTTACATATTTCTTTTTTTTTTTAGATTTATTTTTTATTATTATTCAGATAGAGAGAGAGAGAGAGGCAGAGACACAGGCAGAGGAAGAAGCAGGCTCCATGCAGGGAACCCAACGCGGGACTTGATCCCGGGTCTCCAGGATCACACCCCGGGCTGCAGGCAGCGCTAAACTGCTGTGCCACCGGGCTGCCCAGTTTACATATTTCTAATTCTATTCCATCCCCTTGCCTTCCTACACTGGTTAGAAATTCTTTTAAAAATACTGAAGGAGTAACAAGAGGTCATTTGTTTGTTCCCAGTTTCAAAAAGAAAGCCTTCAATATTTCTTTATTTTGGTGTTTATTGTGATTGTTTTGGCTTTTTTTGTCTTTGAAATCTTTTGTCACATTAAGGAAATTTCCTGAAATTACTTGTTTTAGGGGCACCTGGGTGGCTCGGTGGTTGAGCATCTGCCTTCGGCTCAGGGTGTGATCCCAGGGTCCTGGGATTGAGTCCCACATCAGGCTCTGCACACAGGAGCCTGCTTCTCACTCTGCCTATGTCTCTGCCTCTCCATGTCTCTCATGAATAAATAAAATCTTTAAAAAAAATTACTTGAGATAGTTTCTTTTTAGTCATGATAGTTGCTAAATCATAGTGAAATGATAATTTTTCTCCTTCAATTAGTTAACATCATAAATTACAATGGTTGGTTTTCCAAAGTTATGCCAGCTTTGCATCCCTAGAATATACCTAATTTGTTCATGATGTGCTCTCTAAAATAAATTTTTAAAAAAACTATAAACTTTCATTACTTCAGTAATATGTTCAAAAGTTAGGATATTTTGTATTTGGCACCCACATATTGTTTTCTAACGTAAACACACTTTTAAAATATTTTCTAGGGATCCCTGGGTGGCGCGGCGGTTTGGCGCCTGCCTTTGGCCCAGGGCGCGATCCTGGAGACCCGGGATCGAATCCCATGTCGGGCTCCCGGTGCATGGAGCCTGCTTCTCCCTCTGCCTGTGTCTCTGCCTCTCTCTCTCTCTGTATGACTATCGTAAAAAAAAAAATAAAATAAAATATTTTCTAGTTTTCATTCTGACTTCTTTGAACCATGGATACATAAGTGTATTTCTAAATTTCCAAACATGGGGATTTTTATGTAATCTTTTTGTTACTGATTTCTATTTTAATTATAAAGATCTGTGAAAATACTCCATTAAATCCTTTGAAAAATTTAAAACTGGCTTTATGATCTAGCAAAAACAGTCCATTATATAATATTCTATTAGCCTTTGAAAACAATGTAGACCAGGTTAATTTGGTTAAATTTATTATTCAAATGTTCTATAGCCTTAACAATTTTACTTTGCTTCTCCTATACTGAGTGTTATATTAATATTTTACCATATGATTTTGAATTTACTTCTCCTGTTGCTCTGTCAACTGCTGCTTTGAATCTTTCAAGGCCATATTTTTTTTTTTTTTTAATTTATGATAGGCACACAGTGAGAGAGAGAGAGGCAGAGACCTAGGCAGAGGGAGAAGCAGGCTCCATGCACCGGGAGCCCGACGTGGGACTCGATCCCGGGTCTCCAGGATCGCACCCTGAGCCAAAGGCAGGTGCTAAACCACTGCACCACCCAGGGATCCCCCTCAAGGCCATATTATTAAATAAAGTTGGAACTGTTAAAGCTTCCTGATGAGTTGAAGTTTTTATCTCTACAAAATAAGCCTCTATCTCTAGTATTGGTATTTGCTTTGAAGCTTATTTCTAGTATATTCAGCAATCTCAACTTTCTTCAGGTTGCTTTTCCATCTTTTTCTTCCAGCCATTCTATATCCTTGTTTTCTATGTGCATCTTGTAAAAGATGTTTTTGTTATTTGTTTTTATGATTCCAATGCAATAATCTTATACAGGTTCTCATTCTTAGTAGCGCCTGACTTTGACCCTTAATTAGCCTAGTTCAAAAGTTCACTCTATCTCTCAGATGCCTGCTCTGAAGTCTATAATTACCTCTAGGGCAAAAAATGTCTTCAGTTTATCCTTCTGAGCTCCACACCCTTCCCTGATCTTGGCTAGGTAATTCATTACACGTTTGCTGTTTCATGCTTTGGAAAGGTTGTTTTTTATATTCTATCCAGCCTTTTAACTTATTTTCAATAAATCTTACCAGTTCTACCCTCAAAACACATCCAGAATTCTACCACTTAACACACTCACTACAACTACCCTGAGTCCATACCATCATCTGATTTTTGCAATAGCCTCCCCACTTGGTTTTTCTGTTTCTGCTTCTATGTGGTCTATGCCCCAACAAAACAGCCTGGGAGATCTTATTAAAATCTAAATTAAATCATGTCAACCCTTTATTCAAGTCTCCAATGACTGCCCACACATAAAGTCCTTTCTGTGACCTACAAAAACCCACACGGTCCAGACCCTCATTATTCTCTGAATTTATCCCCCGCTACTTCCCCTACATTCACTCCCTTACTATTCTTGCCTCTTTAATGTTACCTTCACAATTTAATAATCCAGTACTGTATTTATAATAAAGCACTGTAAAATTTGGCAGCTTAAAACAAAAGCCATATTTTCTGTTGGTCAAGACTTCAGAAAGAGATCAATAGGTACTTCTCAGGATTTTTTAAGAGGTCTACAGACAAAGATATAAATTGGGGCGGCAGTCATCTGAAGGCTGGATTGGAGCTGAAGGACACAACCAAGGTGGCTTAGTCACATGACTGGCAAGTTGGTACTGCCTATAGCCTGGGGACCTTCTATAGGCTGCCTGAGTGTCCTAACACCACTGCAGCTGATTTCCCTCAGGGTTAAAAATCCAAGCAATCAAGGTAAAACCACAATACCTTTGGTGACAGCCTTAGAAGACATACATCATCACTTCTTTTGCATTCTATGATCACACTGGGTCAGCATTAATTCAGTGTGAGAGGGGATTATACAAAGGTGTGAATACCAGGGGTAAGAATCCTTGTAGGCTATCTTGCGATTGCCTATCACATTTCAACAGGCTAGGCATGGTCTGCCTCGTGGTTTTCACATTTACTGTTTTCTCCTGCTTAAAATGTTCCTCCCCGAAATATCCATATGGCTAGCTCCTTTACATCTTTTATTCAGATATTAAGTTCTGCCCTAGTCCCCCTTCTTAAATATAAGAGAACTGTCTTAGCCTCCCATCTAAAATGTAAGCCTGGGGATCCCTGGGTGGCTCAGCGGTTTGGCGCCTGTCTTTGGCCCGGGGCACAATCCTGGAGTCCCGGGATCGAGTCCCACGTCGGGCTCACTTCTCCCTCCTCCTGTGTCTCTGCCTCTGTCTCTCTCTCTCTCTCTCTCTCTCTCTCTCTCTCTCCCCCCTGTGTCCTTCATAAACAAATAAATAAATAAATCTTTTAAAAAATAAAAAAAATTAAAATAAAATGTAAGCCTATCTATCCTTCACATTATATCCCTTCCCTACTTTACCAATGTATAGCATATACCACTAACACACATTTTAATTAACGCAAGTTTGTTTGCTTCCATCTAGAATGTTAAGGCTCAGAGGGATAAGGATTTTTTTCTGTTTGATTAGTTTTATGTCCAGCACCTAGAATAAAAACTGGCATACCAGAAATGATCAATAAATATTTGTTGAATGAAGAGTCAAATCAGTCTCATTATTTTAACTGCTCTTAAGCTTACATAGAATACTTTCAAGGCTCAGTGCCTTATTCATTTTTTTCTTTGTACCTTTTTAAAGGTAATCATTAAAATAAGCACAGACACTTATCAAATGTATATGTCCTTTCCAATTTGGAATGAAAATCATGAAGAATGAATTAAAAACAGGATATTTTTCTAGGACTTTTTTAAGGTACCTTCTTAAACTGAGATTTTTAAGACTTTTTAATTATTTATTTATTCATGAGAGACACAGAGAGAGGCAGAGACAAATGGCAGAGGGAGAAGCAGGCACCTCACAGAGAGCCTGATGAGGGACTTGATCCCCGAACTGGGATCACACCCTGAGCCAAAGGCAGAATGGTCAACCGCTGAGCCACCCAGGTGTCCCTTAAACTGAGAATTTTAAAAAACATATAGCTCTATCAGACATTTTAATTAGACAGGTAAAAGAAAGTTTTCTCGGGCAGCCCCGGTGGTGCAGTGGTTTGGGGCGGCCTGCAGCCTGGGGTGTGATCCTGGAGACCCGGGATCAGGTCCCACCGGGCTCCCTGCATGAAGCCTGCTTCTCCCTCTGTCTGTGTCTCTGCCCCTCTCTCTCTGTGCCTATGAATAAAATAAAATCTTTAAAAAAAAAAAAAAGTTTTCTCACTCAAACTATTAAAGTGCTAGCTTCAAAAAATTTACTGGCTTAAATTTTACATATTTTAAGTATTATTCATTAAAGACAAAGGTGGGGATCCCTGGGTGGCTCAGCGGTTTGGCGCCTGCCTTTGGCCCAGGGTGCGATCCTGGAGTCCTGGGATCGAGTTCCGCGTCAGGCTCCCAGCATGGAGCCTGCTTCTCCCTCTGCCTCTCTCTCTCTATCATAAATAAATCTTAAAAAAAAAAAAAAACCACGATATTAAAAAAATAATAAATAAAAAATAATAAAAAAACAAAGGTTTATTTAAAGTTTAAAAAAATGCTAGAGGCAGGGGCACCTGGGTGGCTCAGTGGTTGAGCATCTGCCTTCAGCTCAGGGCATGATCCCGGGGTCCTGGGACAAGTTCTGCATCAAGCTCCCTGAGGTGGCCTGCTTCTCCCTCTGCCTAGGTCTCTGCCTCTCTCTGAGTCTCCCTCATGAATAAACAAAATCTTAAAAAAAAAAAAAAAGTGCTAGGGGCACCTTGGGTAGCTCAGTGGATTAAGCAGCTGACTCTTGATGTTGGCTCAGGTCATGATCTTGGAGTCCTGGGGTTGAGCCCCATACCAGGATCCGCACTCAGTGGGGAGTCTGCTTCGGGATTCTCTCCCTCACCCCCTGCCCTTCCCTTTGCTCATTCATTCTCTCTCTCTCTCCCTAGAACAGATAAATCTTTTATTAAAAAAATTAAATAATAGGGATCCTTGGGTGGCTCAGCAGTTAAAGCATCTGCCTTCAGCCCAGGGCGTGATCCTGGAGTCCCAGGATCGAGTGCCATGTCAGGCTCCGTGCATGGAGCTTGTTTCTCCCTCTGCCTGTGTCTCCGCCTCTCTCTCTCTTTCTCTCTCATGAATAAATAAATAAGTAATCTTAAAAACATAAATAATAAAATGTTCTAGTAATATGAGGCTGTATTAGTATATGCAAATATCTTAATATACAACCATAGTATTTCCTTGAAATATTCTCTATACGTACTTGATAGCAATCCAGCCCACCACAACCATTCTTTAAGATATGCATGGCCACCTTGACCTGTAAATGAAAAAATATTTCACTTTTTTGGAAGATTATCAGACTTTAAAAATTTATGACAATTATTAGCAATGACAGATTTTAAAATATCTCATTTGTTGATTATTATTATTTTGAAGATTCCATTATGAATAAGGGGATTTCTAAGATATTTTTACGATTATCTTGGAAAAGGAAATGAGGATTAGGACAATGGTAAAATTTTTAGGTTTGCACTATACTGTTGAGTGAAGGAATTATGTCAATCCTTATATTCATAAGGTCTATACTTCATTCTCTTGTTTCTTTGCTTCAAGCAAAGAAAATGAACCAATAAGAAGTAACCCGACTTCAAGTAAGTTAGTCTGATTGTGGATAAGAAATAGGTGTGGTTATGAGGCAGTAACCATAGAGAAAGTAGTCTTATATGACCATACATAAAAAGATTGAGCATTTCATCACAGGCTACAGCTACCAGGAGATGCTCATCTTCCTTTTCTACTTGACTTTCCTCCCAACCAAATTAATAAAATCAGGAAGCAACTGGTACTTAAGCCATTGTCAAAAAGAAAAGGCCAATGTAAATGAACCCTTTGACAGGCATTATCCATCATGGACAATGAGAGTGCTTGCCTTAAGACAAGAATAGGAAATACACTTATTCAGGTAACATATACTAATCCTTTCTCCTCTGCCCACTAACCTCTAATAGAGGCTACTATTTTAAGATTGATTAGCTCTGGCCATTAAGATGGCACAGGAAAGAGGGAGAAGGTGATTTTTTTTTTTTTATTGCCAAAGTAGGTCTCTCTGTAAGCTGTCATGAATGCACTAAATAAAGTGAGAAGGGGGTTTAATCATACTGAATATCCTCCAAGGTCTTGTGACTTGTCAACAGTTTCTGGGGAAACAACCAATATAACCCTTCAGAAAATCAATGAACAGAATACTCTTCAACTGCAGTAAGCCTTCTCTTTCCTTCCTCCTAATTTGAGATCATCAGGAAAAACATCTTAAGGTATAAGTAAAACTTCTATTATCCTAGACAGAAAATCCTAGCCTTCAGTAAGATTCTGATTCTATTCATAAATCCTTATTTCCTTCTCTACAGTCATACCAAAATTTAAAGATAAGGCTGGATGCTAAATGGGGAATGGTTCCTATTTCAACTTGGATAATTGCAGGAATGAATAGTTAGCTTATTTGGATATTGTCTCACTTTTTATTTTTCTCATTACAAAACTGATGTCTGGGGTGCCTGGGTGGCTCAATCAGTTAAACATGTGGCTTTGGCTCAGGTCATGATCCCAGGGTCCTGGAATCAAGTCCTACATAGGTCTCCCTGCTCACTAGCGAGTCTGCTTCTCCTTCTGCCCCTCCCCCACCCGTGCTCGTATGCATGCAAACTCGCTCTCAAAAATAAATTAAAATCTTAAAAAAAAAAAAAAGCAAACTCCCCACCCCCAAATTAAACTGACATTTGATTCTCTATACGCATTTACAAAGCTTGCAGAGTTCAAAGTTTCAAATATACTAACTAGGAATAAAGATATGATTGTCATCAAAGAACCTAAGTACATAAGCACACACTGATGTCATTTCAGTCACATAGGGCACAGCCTACCTGCTCTCATGGAGCCCTTCTTGGCAAGTCGCAGAAGACCTTTTTTTTTCAAGATGAAACTCCCACCAATGAAAACGCTGGAGCTCATAGCCAATCCCAGACCAATGTAAAAATCATATTTTCCACGCCCCTGGATCATTTCGTTTGTTACTAAAGAAGTTCTTGTGAGTCACATTGAGCACAAAACAGAGAAGCCACTAGTGCTGGAGGCAGGACTATGTAATCTTCAAATCTAAATGCAAAATAAAACAAAATGAGATTTTTAAAAGAGCGATCATGATCATCCACATGCAATTCAAATTTTACTCCATTTCTCTTCTCATAAAGGAGTATTTTCATTACAACCATTGATAATATATTTACTATTTATAATTTACTGCTGATGTATTATATTTCTCATAGTTTTGTCAAAAGATGGGATCGTGATACAAAGCTATACTTAAAAACCAAACTCACAGAATCAAAGAACAGACTGATGGTTACCAGAGGTAGAGGGTAGCAGAGTGACAGAAATGGGGGAAGGTGGCCAAAAGATAGTAAGTTTGGAGATGTAATGTACAGTATGGTGACTATAATTAACTATATATTGTATTATATATATTTGACTACACTGTAATGTACAGTATGGTGACTATAGTTGACTATATATTGTATTATATATTTGAAAGTGGCTAAGAGATCTTAAAAGATCACAAGAAAAAAAATTTGTAATTGTGATGTTAACTTATTGTGGTGATAATTTTACAATATACACATATATGATCACTATGTTGCATACCTTAAGCTAATACAATGTTATATGTCAAGAACTCAATAAAACTGAAAAAATAAAAATAAAACTACTTTTATATGCTAATACTAAATTTAAATTTTAAATCAGTTTTATAAACTCTGGTTTCATATTTAAATAACGTTTGAGCATCAGCCTTTGGGTCAGGGCATGATCCCAGGGTCTGGGATTGAGTCCTGCATCAGGCTCCTTGCAGGGAGCCTGCTTCTCCCTCCACCTATGTCTCTGCCTCTCTCTGTGTCGCTAGTGAATAAATAAAATCTTAAAAATTCTACAGGATGAAAATATATAAATCTAGTTTATAAATACATTCACCAATTTCACGTGTCCTTTCTGAATAATCTATACAGGGAAACTCAAAAGAGTTTTCTTACACATACACTTTCTTCTTAGAAATCTATGTAAACAGACGGTAATTTATTTATTTAGCCTATTTAAGGGCATGCAGAGAGAAGCTGGTTTTCACATTATTTTGTTAGCAGAGGATGATGATTCTGGCAGACAGACGTTTGCCAAGGTACAAGTGTGATACTGGGAGACTTTTCAGGGAGCATGAGGGCTATGGAACTAGAAAGGCTCAAGCCACAAGAGCAGAATGTAAGCAGGGGCTTCCCAAAGATTACACATTATTTTCAAATGGCCAATTCATGACCTCTGCTGATAAATGAACTACAGCAAAGTGTAGAAAGTAGGGAAAAAATATTACATAGCAATAAGGTTTATGATTGGTTATAACCAACTTTCTGGTATTTTTCTTTTTTTTCTTTTTTTTAATTTTTTTTTTTATTTTTTATGAGAGTCACAGAGAGAGAGAGAGAGGGGCAGAGACACAGGCAGAGGGAGAAGCAGGCTCCATGCACTGGGAGCCCGACGTGGGATTCGATCCCGGGTGTCCAGGATCGCGCCCTGGGCCAAAGGCAGGCGCCAAACCGCTGCGCCACCCAGGGATCCCTTTTTTTTTCTTTTTAAGAATCAGCTTTATCTTTTTTAAAGATTTCATTTATTTATTATGAGAGACACAGAGAGAGAGGCAGAGACACAGGCAGAGGGAGAAGCAGGCTCTAGGCAGGGAGCCCATTGTGGGACTCAATCCCGGGACTCCAGGATCACCCCCTGGGCCAAAGGCAGGCGCTCGACCCCTGAGGCACCCAGGCGTCCCTGGTATTTTCAGTCCCACAATTTAACTTCCAAGTTCCAGAACTAATCTGCAATTCAGTCAGAATCCTCACACATTAACCCTTGCTAACTAGCCAAGTTTTTCCATCCTTCAAGTTATGAGATTCTGGCCTTTAGCAAAAGCAACTTAACTTCCTATCCACATAGTCCTTCAGTTAGTTTACCCATTTACTCAAACAGTATTTACCAAACATATGCTGTGCTAAGTAAACTCTATGGATTAAATAGTGATAGCTAAATTTTAGTCTTCAGTGGGGAGACAGACAAAAGGCAGTTAAATAATGGGTGATAATGTTCTGTAATAACGGTGAAAAGTATTCACACTGAGATGACACTCCAAACAAAGGGGCCAGTGTTTATATTTGCCTGTTGAGTCACATGATGGTTCCTGGAACACTTCCTAAGGTACAGTCCTTCCCACCCCAATGGCTTGGAATATGGTCTCTAGTGGCTTACTTTGGCCAATAGGAGGTAGGTGTAAATGACAAGAATGCCAGTTCTGAGTGCCCCTTTGCACCCTTCCATCACCACGTGCAGAGCAAAAAAAAACAGTCATCCCTGCTGATCTAAAGACCTTTGAGCAAAATAAAAAATGCTTATTGCTACATGCCACTGGGATGGCTAACTTGTATACCGTAACAGGCTTATTACAGGTAAATGTAAAATTCCCATCAGACTTCTGAAAAACCAAAACTTGTCTGCAGAAATGGGGATCAGTGGTAAAGATACGCACATCCAGGGGTTCACTGTATTATTCTCTCTACTGTATATACAATGTATGTTTGGACATTTCCATTATTAAGGTTTTTAAAATACATGCTGCAGTGATGTCAAGACAGAACCTACTAACAAGAGGAACCTGGGTGGGGCAGTCTGTTGGGTGGTCTCAACTCGGGTCTTAATCTCAGGATCATGGAAAGAGAAGGAAAAGGAGGAGGGGTGAAGATAAAGAGAGAGAAGAGAGAAACGGGGAGGGAGGGAGGGAGGGAAGAAAATAGAGAGGGAGGGAAAGTGGGAAGGAAGCAGGGAGGATGGAAGGAAGGAACAAACAAACCACTAACAAGTTCTAAAGACAAAGTCACCCCACAATCTAGAAAAAGAGAATACTGAAACATGGAAGGAAGGTAAGACACTCCAGTCAAGGATGTGCTGTGAGTTTTTTAAGTATCAGTCACATACGATATGGGTGTCCACCTGACACCTTTCCAGAACTGAGCTCTTTTACTAGGGATTTGGAAAAGTATCCCCAGTCTTTTTAATGCACTCCTAAGGCAAGAAAATGCATTGAGGAATGTCCTAGGTGGGGAATTTGAAGACTCAGGCCTGCCTCTAACTGAGTGCATGACCTGGGTGAGGCACAACCTTAACAGACAGATACACTAACGAAGGAAGCTAAACAATCTATTAAGTTATTATGGTTTTTAAATTTAAAATAAACTATAGTCTCTTTATATGCCAAACATTGGCAACCTCAAGCTTCAACTTTATTTTGCCTTTGGAATAATTCTAGGGCTGCCTGGGTGGCTCAGTGGTTGAGCATCTGCCTTCCGCTCAGGGCTCAGGGCGTGATCCTGGATGGACATCGGGCTCATGTAGAGAGCCTGCCTGCTTCCCTCTCTCTCTCATGAATAAACAGATCTTTTTTTTTTTTTTAAAGGAATAATTCTAAGTCACGAAAATCAGTATATAGAGATGTAAACATGGAGAGAATTTGGAACAAAATGGTTAGCAGTAAGAATTAGGTCTATGAAATATAAAAAGATTATGCCAACAACAACAAATATGCTTACAGTTTTTCCCACCACACTGTAAATGACCAGTTATTTTAAATGTCTATGACCCAGTCTCTCTCACTAGACTGCCAGTTCCTGGGCTCCTACACAAGTCACCTTTTAATCCTGTGCACCTAGCTATCTGGCAGTCTCAAACTATGTCTTTATATATTTATGGGTTATTACAGATGAATGGAATAATTATAACGGGCCTTAAAAGTAAAGCTGCATCATTTAGATCAGCATCCTAAAATGTAACAACTATTTTAAAGCCTATAAGCTTGAAAACTGTAGAAACTAGTTAAAAGTATGCTGGGAAGTAACAGTACTATATACAAGTAAAAATGCAAGGGTAAAGTAAGAAAGTCTGGGGAAAATAGGAGTAAAGAAACCCAGCTACCAAACACTTCAGCCCACTCTGCATTCCAATGAGCCTGGGTCACCTAAAAGTCTTGAAAGAACCCCTTAATGTAAAATCAACTCCTTTAAGCACTATCATCACCAAGCAATGTTCTTAATCATGCAAATTCTACTGAGGAAGTGACAACTTAAAAGTTCCCAGTCCATAAAACATCCCTATAGAAAATCTGCAGAGAACCTAATGTGTAGTCTCCATATTCTGGAATCAATAAAATGTAGCTTTGTTATCTCCAAATGTGATATCCAGAAACAAGTCAGGTTTATCTACAGTTCCAATCCCAGAATAGTGATTGCCTCACAAATCCAAATTTAGACTTTACTTACGTAAGCTTGACTTTCAAATACGAAATGCAAAATTATTTAGTAATATTTACTTAATTTATTAACACTTAATTAAAGACAATGACTTTGGTTCTCTGTGCTGGTTTTCCCACAAAAGACACTCCTTTATAGTGGCAAATCTGATTTACAGGGTTTTACAGAATTAAGGTTGTTTGTTCTCTCATGGAACTATACCAGTGTGGTGGTGGGCAGGATGGGGGAGGGAGGGCGATACAGAATTTGCAAATCCTCAAGTTTATAAAGCAGTCTTCGTCACTAAAACTAAGTAAATGAATTTTCTCATTTGTTTGAAAATACGACATCAGTGTGAATGTCCTAAAAGTTAGGAATGAGTTTGTTTCACTATTCTCAGTTCTGCTCCCACTCTGTAACTATAAAGGTCAATCACAGCTGGGAGAGCTTGAAACAGATAATTTTTTTTTATTTTTAAGGATTAACTAAGAAGTAGGGCCAGGTTTAAGGATAGCTAAACAAGAAAACTTGCTAAATTTCACTTCAACTGTGTTCCTAAGCCAGAGATGACAAGCTTCAGGTGGTAACCTGCCCATTTACCTCTCAGAGGGACACAAGTGGAAGGTCCCACCCCACACTCCTCCCCTCCAGGCTATTATTAGTTCTTATATGTGGCCATCTGATCAATAAACATATACAGGGCAGCTCTAATATGCCAAACTTTGGAGTTATAAAGATCATCGTAAGTCTCTATCCTCAAGGATTCCACAGCTGAGTGAACTGAAAATTCTGAAGATGACCCATTTTAATTTTAAACATACTTTTAAAGGCTCCTAGAATTATCAGCTTCTTTCTAAATTTTAATTTTCACAACTTACTTTACTAATATTTATGAATACTTAACGTTAACTTTCATTAAATACAAGTTATGTTGAAAATGAAGTAAATACAACCTAAAACTCTGAAATTGGCCTACCTTCTCCTAAAACAGAACGCATAACTTAAGATAGGAAAAGACAGACTAGTATTCTAATATTTATAAAATAAACTGAAATTAAGATTTGCTTTGCAAAATGACTAATAGGCAACAGTACCAAAGTTAGATAATTTTTTAAAATATACCAACAGAAGTACATTTACAGCTTTAAACTTGTAGCATTTTTGACATTTCATTTTCACAAAAACTTGAAAGATATGTGGTGAGGGCCCCATAATGAGAAAACAGGCACAAAGATGTTAAGCAACTTCTTAAGCAGTTGGTGGGTAGCAAAACAGGACTAGAATTCAGGTCTCCCTATTCTCAGCCTTTTGTCTTTCCAATTGGAGTCTCCATTTAGCCCCAGAGGTGGAACACAAGCAAGTGGCAGCTCCAATCAGTCTCTCCGTATAGATCATCGACTTCTTTCCAATCTGCTCCTCGTATTCTGACCGTGGCTTCTCCATCCTCATTACTCACACTGGATACAAGGGCCAAGTGTGCCAGGTGGAGTCTACCTTTGTGAAATACAATCTTCCACTTCCATGTCTCTCCCAATCCTAATCCAGCTTCAACACATGATGCTGTCACACTGCTCTATAAAACACATCTGTGCCATCTCATTCTCCTGCCACCCGCTGTTTACAGAAAAGTTCAAATTTTGTAATCTGCTAAAACCTTTCACTATTTGTTCCAAACTTAACTTTTAAATTTTATCTCCCAATACAGTATTTCACATACCCTGTGTTCCACCTGAGGTCAACACAGTGCTGCCATTCTTACTCTATTTCCTCCTCCATATCTTTGTTTCCATTATCCTTTCATTTTTAACAAGCCAATTTAAAAAATATCTCGACAATGAAGCCCTGCTTGAATTCTATAAGCCAGAGCAATCAATCTTTTCTGAATTCCCTGGCCTTTACCCACACTTCTCTTTGGACACTTTTCAGGCCTGTATTACCGTTACTTATGTATACGACTTATATCCCGTTCACTGTGGACAGGTGCTTATCTCATTTACTCAACCAACTAACGGCTGAATACGTACTATGCTCTAGGAATGGGGATACGGCAGTGAGTAAAAAAGACCAAATTACTGCCTTCATGGAGTTTCCCTTGTGTTGGACGCAGAGCAAGACAATAAAAATAAATAAGAACATTATATTGGAAGGTGGTAAATGCTATCTATGGTTAAGGGCACTGGGGAATTGGGTAAGGGACTTCAATTTTAACCAGGTTGGTTAAGAGGCCTAGTGGAGAAGAGAACATTGAGCAAAGGCTTGAAGGAGGAAAAGAACAAAGCAGACAAAAAATGCAAAGGCAAAGATATGAACAAGTAGGCAGTTTTCTAGAAAAAGAAAGGCCACTGTGGCTGACACTGAGTGAACAACGGTAGGTAGGATAGCACTGCGAGATATTTTTATATAAAAGAAATATCCTGAAACAAGTGCAATTCTTTAATTTCTAATAGTAATAGCTACCACTTATTGAACACCTGTGAAGCACTGTTCCGGGTAGCTGATATACATTAATTCTAATACACACAATGAGGTATCATTATCTCCACCTTACAAAGAAACCAAACCTCCAAGGGGTTAAATCGCATGCCAGGGCGACAGAGAAAGTTAGTTACACAGCCTGAAGCGGAACCTAAGTGTCCACTGGACTCCATTTCTATAGGGGCTGCCCACAATGAATGAAAACTTTGTGGAGTTCTTTATTTATTTATTCATGAGAGACACAGAGAAGCAGAGACACAGGCAGAGGGAGAAGCAGGCTCCCTACAGGGAGCCTGATGTGGGACTCAATCCCAGGACCTTAGGGTCACAACCTGAGGCAAAGGCAGAGGCTCAATCACTGAGCCCCCCAGGCAAAGGCAAAACCTTTGGAGTTCTTAATATTTACTCCTGTTTGGTTTCCACAGCTTTAATTTTTTATTTCATTTTTAAATAGTTTTTAAGTTAATTTTTATTTAATTAAAAAATTTTTTCCAATCTCTTATTTAGCAAATTATTATTTTTAAAAGCAGTACTTATAAATACTACAGAACCGGCATCTCCAACCCTAATTTAGCAACATTAGTTATAAATTAAAATCTTAACTTACATGTAAATTTAATATGGTCTCATGAAAAAAAGGCTGGAAGCGGTTAGAGATGACTTATTCACTCTCATTTCCTTGTAAATAACACTCTTTATTCTCATTTAAAGTTTTAAACCCTGGCAGAGTAGCTCCGGCCTGGAAAGAAGAAAGTACAGAGGTAGGCAAAAGCACTGCAGAGTCACTTATACTTTCAAACATGTGGCTACTAGTGTCCATACTCCTTTTACTTACCAACATGAAACCTACTCATCCAACCACAACACACTGCTTCAAGAGACAGTTTACTGCAATGAAACACATCTCTATTCTCTCACGTCTCCTAAATGAACTGAAAAACCTAGTGAAGAAATTAAAGAGACAGATAGAAAACTAAACGTACACAGAGTCATGTACACTTGTAGTAGGAAGAGGGAAACGGGATTAAATGACTCTACAAAGTCAAGAAATTAAAACGGTCGTGTTCAAAATGTCACAGCCGACTTCTGAGGCTTGCTCCGTCGTTGGCGAGTATCTCGGCGCATCTGAGACCATCTTCTACAAACTCACCACAGAAGGAAAACTACGTGGAGGAGCCCGCGAACGCGCCGCCCCCACCCCACCCCCCACCCCCGGGCCGAGCCGGGCTTCCACGGGACTGCACAGGGATCCCTCCATGCAGGACCCAGAAGAGCCCTTCCAACCCCGAGCACACTTGTCCCCAGAGCGGAGAGGAGCCGCCCTGACGGCCCCTGCCGCCCCGACGCCGGCACAGCGGCCCAGCGCCAGCCCCGTCGCGCTCACCCCGGGCGGTGGCCGGCCATGCGGCTGCCTCTCCACTCTCTGGCCCTCGTCACCTCCGCTTACGCGCCCACACAGGCCGCACGGGCCGCCGCCTCTCGAGCTCGCGCGGCCAGGGCCTCCGTCGCCGTACAGAAAGAAGCGAGAGCATTCGGGGCTGCAGCCGTGCGCGCCGCCTCCTCCATGGGGGAGCGCCCAGGGGAACCTGCCCCGGACGACCTACGACGACCGCCGCAGCCGGAACCCAGGGCCGCCGCCGAGAGCCCGGGCGCGGCCGACTGACGCCAGAGGCGCCGCGCACGCGCAGAGCGGCGCAGCGCAGGCCCCTCCGCCGCGAGCCTTCGTGTGGTTTCCGGTTCCTTGAGGCGGCCCTGGTTCGGGAGAGCCGGGCGAGCCGGGCGAGCCGGACGAGCCGGGGAAGGAGGGCGGAGGGCGGAGGGCGCGGGGGGCGCGGAGGGCGAGCTTTGCAAGGAAGCTCACCAACCGGTTGATCAAAATAAAAGTACCGTGTGCCGCTTTCCTGAACTGCGAATTCCCACTTGTGGTTAGCCTGCGAAGCTGCATTTTCAGCCATCTCCCCAGCGGTCCCCTAGGAAAAGGGAGCTCCGAGGGGGCCAGCGGGGGCCAGGGTTGGGCCTGGGACCTGGGGCCTGGTGGTGGACGCGGAGGACTGGCTCACAGCAGGGCCCTTTCGTAACTCAGACCCGAAAGAGGAGCTGGGGGGGGCGGGGGGCGACTTGGTTTGGTAAAAGCGCTTCTGGAGACACTAGGAGCGGAAATGCATTTTCAGGAGATACATGGGAAACCTACTGTTCGGCTCTCCTGCGTTGGCTTCTCCAATGGAGAGCGTCCTTAAGACCCACCATCATCATGGTTTTCTCCAAAGATTTGTGTATTTTAGGGACAGCTCCCTCAGGGCAGAGGGTGCGAAGGAGAGAGAGAATCTCAGACTCCCACTCAGCGGGCAGCCCATCCTGGGGCTTGGTTTCAGGATCCTGAGATCATGACCTGAGCTGAAATGAACAGAAAGATAGCTGAACTGACTGAGCCTCCCAGGCACCCTGGTTTTCTCTAAAACGAACAAAGGCTCAGTTGGCTGAGCCTCCAACTCCATTCAGGCTCAGGTCATGATCTCAGCGTCCTGGGATGGAACCCCACCACCTTGGACTCTGTGCTCAGAGGGTGTCTGCTCGACAATTCTCTCCCTCTCTCTCTGCCCCTCCTGCAACTGGTTTGCTCTATCTCAAAATAAACATACCTTAAAAAAAATAATAATAAAATGGGCAAAGACAGTACTCATTTTTAAGACGTGTGTGTGGTAGAGAGGAACAAGCCAGATCAGGTGTGAGGCCTGTTAATATCTTGGTTGGAGGTGCTAAGGTCCTTTGGGTATGTTCTGGTTTCTGAATAGACACCGGTATTCGAAATGTAAATAATGTTGGGTGGGAATGTTTTTTAAGTGAATGCTTGTTGAACCAGAAAATGCCAAATATAATTTGCTCTTTTCAGACTCATCTGATTAGCCAACAACCTCCAGTTTTGTTATAGGTGACTATGCAGCTACTAATTAACTTATTTACTTTTTGCAGCTACTAATTTAAAAGCTTTTTAATCTTCTGTGAGCTGGTAACCAGGCAACCATACATTTAGAACTGGCTCAGAAGACTTTTTTTTGCTTAATTATTTGGTCTCAGCCAAAGTCTACCTAGGTAACATAGTCAAATAAGGAATTACATATTGAAAGATGGTTGGCATGTTAGTCTCTGATGATATAGTAGATTGATGAAAAATGGCTCTAATTCTCTACCCATCCATGTGCCCATGCATTTTGCAGAGTGACTTTGTGGTTCCACTTCATCCACTGATTCTGCCGAGGCCTTGGGACTGTTTTTGGCCAGACTAAATTATGCTAAGAAACCTAAACTAGTTTGCTGGAGAAAGAGACCACGTGGAACAGAGCAACTTGCAAAGCTACCCAGATGAACCATACTATGTCCAGACACCAGAGACTGAGCCAACAGACTAATATGATTGGTTGAGGTTCACAAATATGCACTGTTGGTCCAGACATATGAAAAACACTAAATGATTGTTGTAAGCCACCAGTTTTTATATAGATGGTATGTAGCAATAACTAACAAATGCCATCGTACCTATAGGAGTTAGATGATCACAATGAAAATAGTGGTTAGTTTGTATGAAAAGAATGCTTAGAAATTATGTTAACCTAAGGAATTTGCTTATAGGTCTTTTCTGCCAGTATTCTAATCATCCCAACAAAGCCCTGTCTCATGTAATCATCTTTCTCTCTTTGTTGTAGCTCAGACTCCTCTCACATTTATCTGGACCTCCCACCTGACACTTAAGAGTCATGTTACACAGTGCATTGTTTTTAAAAGTTTTTAATAGACCTGCTAACATTATGTAGGCTCCTTAAATGCGCAGACCACTTCTCCAGCATATGATGTTACACAACTTATATGTGAGTGTTCAAGCAGATATTTTTAAATTTTTAAAAATTCGTTTCCTTCTCGTATACTGCTGGTGGGATCATAAAATAGTGTAACTTCCTTGGAAAACAATTTGGCATGTCCTTAAAAAGTTAAACATATGTCAACCATATGACCAGCTATTCTACTGGTAGATATTTACCCAAGAAAAAGGAAAGTATATATCCATTAAAAGACTTGTAAATTAACATTCGATAGCAACTTCATTTGTAATGGCCAAAGAAATGGAAACAACTCAAATGCCCAACAAGAAAGCAACTGCGGTATATCCATATAATAGAACACCATTGAACAATAAAAGGGCATAAACTATTGATATATGCTATAACATGGCTAATTCTCAAAATAATTTCAGTAAGTGAAAGAAACCAGACAAAAAGTATATAATAAACAATTATGTTTATATAAAATTCTAAGAAATGGAAGGTGTATATAGCAACAGAAAGTAGATGGCTGACTGGGAGTGGAGAGGACAGTAAGGGCAGAGGGATTACGGTGTGGCAAAAGGAAACTTTGGGGTGATGGATATGTTCACTGTTTTGCTCATGGTGATACTTTCATCCTATAACATCATGCAACATACATCAAAATCTACTAAGGGTATATTTTACATATGTGCAGTAATAGAATATGTCAATTATACCTCAAAGCTGTGAAAATCTTTGTTATAGAAGTATAAGCAAGACTTCTTTAATACAGTATTTTTAAAAAATCATGTATTAGTAAATCAAATAGTTTCTCATGTACAAAGTGTTGTTCACTTGCTCTTCTTTGCTTTGGTTTTGTTACTATATACGCCAGCCAAGAGCATGAGAAAGCATAACAGATGATTATTTTTTCTTTAGCTCAACTCCCTATCACTGAGTTTGCCTTTCTCCTTCTGAAGTGAATAGTGGCAACCTCTAGCATTTTATGTATTTTTTTAAAGTTTTTGCTCAAATTCTAGTTAGTTAACATACAGTGGATTATTAATTTCAGGTGTACAATACAGTGATTCAACACTTCCATATATCACTGTGTGCTCATCACAACAAGGGCCCTCTTTAACCCTCTCCTTAACCTGTTCCTCTGCCCACCTCCCCTCTGGTATTTCTAGCATTTTAAAAGATTAGTATTATATAAATGTTTTCCAGTTAGTACTGTTAAATTTACTCAGGATCGCAGATGACTTATAAATGTAGTAGGGCATTTTCCAGAACATTTGTTGGAAGGAGAGAGGAGACCTCTCTGAAAAAGACAATACTAACTTGCAGTAAGTTTAAGTAGAACACTAGAATATTCATTAAAAGCCAGGACTTGGCTTTTAATAATTGTCTCATTTGATGGAATGGTGAGTGAAGATGGTAGACAGAATAATGTTCCTCCCCCAAAGATGTCCATAGTCCTAATCCTTAGAATGTGTGACTATGTTGCCTTATAGGCAAAAGGGACTTTGCAGGTGTTATTAAATTAAGGGTCTTCAGATGGGAAGATAATCCTTAATGTCTAAATGGGTCCCAAATTAATCACAATGATCTTTGTAAGAAGAAGGCAAAAGTGTCAGAGTCAGAGAATGAGATATGACAATGGAAGAAGGGTCAGAGAGATGCAACATTGCTGACTTTGAAGATGGAGAAAGGAGAATGAACCAAAGAATATGCAAGGTCTCTACTGAAAAAGGCAGAGAACAGATTCTCACCTAGAGCCTCCCACACCTTGATTTTTAGCCCAGTTAAATCTGTGTTGGATTTCTGACCTCTGGAACTGTAGGATGATACATTTGTGCTGTTTTAAGCCAAAAAGTTGATGGTAATTTGTTAGGGCAGCAATAGAAAACCAATACAGCAAATAAGCACATCAAATCAGAGTAAGGAGGACAATTGAGATCCCACACATCATCATTAAAAATAAAAGGATTCCATTAGTTTGAATTCTCCATCCTCCACCCCTTTGTCTGAGTTATTTTATATGGATTTGTTGTGTTACTTGATTGGCATCCCTCTTATCCTCTTTGCCATGGTACAATTCCAGTCTCAACTTTCAACTGGAATTAGTCTGTCTCTTTTGAACTACTAATACAGATAGAAGTATCTCTTTGTTTCTTGACTATGCCTCAGCTCTCCAACACAAAAAATTTTTATGAAACTACCAGGTGAGTTTGGAAATATGGTGTACTAATGTGATTAACATTACAATAAAGATGCTAAAAATGTCATGCCTCAGACCCATCAGACAGGGACATGACTCAGCAACAGAGGAACTAGAGTGTAAGTTCCTCGCAACCAACCAGGACAAATTTTTGTAGAATTAGGCACTTACACACTTCACAACTCCAAAAACATTGGTGGTTTTTAAAATGTTTGTTCCTTGAGGCAGCCTGGATGGCTCAGTGGTTTAGCACCGCCTTCAGCCCAGGGTGTGATCCTGGAGCCCATGGATCAAGTCCCATGCCTGGCTCCCTGCATGGAACCTGTTTCTCCCTTTGCCTGCGTCTGTCTCTCTCTCTCTCTCTCTCTCTCTCTCTCTCTCTCTCGGTCTCTCATGAATAAATAAATAAATAAATAAATAAATAAATAAATAAATAAATAAATAAAATGTTTGTTCTGGGGACACCTGGGTGGCTCAGCGGTTGAGCATCTGCCTTCGGCCCAAGGCATGATCCCAGAATCTCAGGATCGAGTCCCACATCAGGCTCCCCGCATGGAGCCTGCTTCTCCCTCTGCCTATGTCTCTGCCTCTCTGTGTGTCTCTCATGAATAAATAAAATATTTTAAATAAAAAAATATAAATAAAAAAACAAAATGTTCCTGATTTCTGTATAGGTACACTTTGATAAATGTAAGTAATTAGGGATTACTGGCTGGCTCAGTTGGCAGATCATGCAACCCTTGATCTTAGGGTTGTAAGTTAGAGCCCCACATTGAGTGTGAGATTGTTTAAAAAAAAAAAAAATATATATATATATATATATATATATATATATATATATATGAGTAATTAAATCCTTTTGGAAAGAGCCTCAAAAATACATAATTTTTGCTCAAATAATTTTTCTTATTTTGGACAGGGGGCGTTGTGGAACAAAAGGAGCAGAAGAGAGAGAGAATCTTAAGCAGGTACCATGCTAGGTGTGGAGCCTGATGTGGAAGTTGATCTCCTAACCCTGAGATCATGAGCTCAACCAAAATCAAGAGTCAGACACTAAACCGACTACACCACCCAGGCATCCAATATTTTTTTTCATTTAATAAAGTGAGTTATAGGACACTAATAAAGATTAATGACAAGATTTCTGATGACGCCGTATTAAAATGTGTTATGATTCTCTAATTTTCCATGTGCTTAAAATATAATAAAATGTTATGTATAATATATAAAAGGTATTAACATGTAAAATATAGCTGATTTTCCTTAATACCATCATTTTGTTGTATCA
This sequence comes from Nyctereutes procyonoides, assembly GCF_905146905.1. Classification (NCBI taxonomy): domain Eukaryota; kingdom Metazoa; phylum Chordata; class Mammalia; order Carnivora; family Canidae; genus Nyctereutes; species Nyctereutes procyonoides. The sequence continues at coordinate 60,177,023 of NW_026575047.1, read as the reverse complement.
GAACATAATCACTACATGGTAAACTCCTTCACATATCATGGATCTATATCATGATGGGGACCTGGGCTATTTGTTTCTACAAAGAAAACGGGACACATTTAATTAAGGAATTAGGATGATATGGAATCTGAGACTACAATATTTCAAGTTGTGGGTAAAAAAGAAAAGCAACAAGTGTTCAGCTAGAAATAAGTTATTTTATTTTAAAACACATACAGATTAATAAATATTATTGGAAAACTTAATAAATAGCCTTTTATATTTACATAAGGCAATTACAACATGCTATGACTACTTCTATAAAGCAAAATATAAGCAAGTCTTAGCCATTGATAAATGTGTGTACGTATGCTAACTGGAAGCTCCCCTGATACATTTACAGGAAAAAAACCTACACAATCAATCAACATGTTACATTTTTTAATCTAGTCATCGTTTCCTTCACGATTATATTCCATTTTACAAGAAAGTAATTTAAGTCATTTAAAAAGGCAAAAACACTCAGGAATGCTACTGAAGAACAGTACCCTTAAATGATTCCAAAGTGCAAAAACACTGACATGGGGGTAGGGGCCAAATTATTATGTTCTGACAAATAAAATAGTCTGAACTTTTCAACATGACCTTTTGGTACTAGTGGTTTAAGAGCTCCTGACATTTACCTGGTGTCAGGTAGTTCATGTCAGGGATGAACTGCTTGGAAGCAAGAAGTTCAGCATCATTCTTACAAATCTAACACAACAGGATCAATCTGGTTCACAGGTCACTGAATCTTTTGCAGCACATAAACCTAGGCAGAATGTCAGAAAATCTCATCACACCATCAGAATGTGATTTTTCAGTGCAACTTTTAAAGTCCCTGTTTAATTTCCATATTTTATAATATAATATACAAACCCTTCCTTTTAAAACAAAAAAAGGAAAATTAAAGCTTCATGGAATCATGCAAACTTTACACCCAGCACTCCCTTTGCTTACGCAGAGCTTGAAGCTGCCTGTCTATAGCACAGTCCTGAGCAGACTCAGATGGTGCAGCTGAATTTCCACTGCCTCACTCCAGAGCAATCCTGCATATAACATTCGTCTGAGGCTACCAGCACATGCTAACAGTGTGAGCGCTCTAAAACAGGTGATTTGGAGAACCATCTCACCCCTTTAGAGGTAGAGAAACTGAGGCACAGAAAGGTTATGTGACTCACCTATAGTTGCACAATTCAAGGAAAAATAGAGAAAAGAACAAATATGTCCTTCTCCCTGGCTCATGCTCTGGGCCCTAGACTATGTTTTTTATCATGTTGGGTACGTTTGAAATAGATTTATTTACATGATCATTGTTCTACTGAGTATCAACTTTTTACTAGACAACATTTTTTTTTATGTAACATAAAGTTACATTTTTAAAAATATAATTATCTTGTTGCATTTAATAGCATGTGAGAAATGTGTATGAAAATAAACAAGTAGTGAAACAGGCCAAATTCTCGTTCTCATTCCTATAATTCTTAATCTTTTCAAGTATACAATGGAGGTATAAGAATCTGGCCAGATGGGAAAAATCACCTAAAAGCTAAAGGACCGACCCTTAAAATTCATCACCAGTACAACTGTGAGGTGGAAGTGAGGAATACAGAAAATTGAGGTATTTTATATGATAAACTGTTTCATGGTGTGACTGGTGTGCAACTTGATCTTTTCTCTTTCCAACTCAAGTTAAGACCTCTAGCTATGAATATGAGTAAAACTTGAAAAAATAACACAGACATGTCCTTGGGAAGAAGGTCAATACTAAGTTGTTAATATTACGTTTTTTGGTCCCTGAGAAGGCGGAACACCAAGATTCCATCTAATCCTGCTCAATGGGTGAACTGCTTCCTTGGTGTCAAACACAGTGAGAAGGACAACTCCTTCAGACCACTGGAATCAACCAGGCAACTGTGAACTGATCTAAGCTAAAGCATTTTTCTCTCCACAGTTTCCTACTGGATATGAGAGGCCAAAGTAAGGATCAAGTAGACATCAGAAAAGAGCAATGGACATGGCTCTGTAGACAGTCGGAGCACTTTCTCTGCTCTTCTAGATTAGGTGAGAGAGGTATCATCTCTCAATAAGAACTAGGCAGTTCATCAACACCTTGGTCTCCATGGACCAAGTGCTTGTCCATACCTAGGAAACAATGCATCTCAGTGCTTTACAAATGTCTAGGAACTAGCTTCTGGAAGTGAGCACAGTATTTACAAAGAGAGGAGCTGTCAAGGAAGAAGGAAGAGGGGTGACTACACACATTAATAGTATTCTCTTCTATCAGACATGAAACCCAAAGAAAAAGAACAAAGACCAACCTACTACAGCTGGCATGAACTTCTGGAAATAAAATTGAATATAACAAATTGGCTTGAAAAGGAGGAATTGAAAGAATATATCTTATTGCTGAACCAACAGCAGCAAAGTATATTTCACTAATGTTCTAATATGAAAGTACCATAGTGACATCTGACTGAAGAACCATGTGTGGCAAGTAGCAGACGGCCCTTCCTCTCCAGAACCTTCTCTACAGGCATGGAGTAGTCCTCCAGAACAGCAAAATGCTCAGGGTGGTCTTAGTGCTGGGTTTGGGTTAGAATCCTTAATAGGCCTCAATGAGCAAAATAAGAAAGCAATCTTTTTAAAGGTAAAGATTCAGATGAAAAACACAAAGCATTGTCCAAGTAGTAGAGCAGAGAAATGACTTAACTATTGTATTGTAGAGAAGCCTTGAAAACAAATAGACAGTAGGTATTTTTTTCTTACTTTATCAGAGATAAAATCCAAAGAATAGTATAATAATGAAAATGTTCCATATATATTTACTTTTAGAGACCAATGAGACCCATTCCCATTCTAGGCCCTCCTCTAAAACTCTCATTTTGAGGCTTTTTTCCTTGCAATTCCAAATGAATTATGAAAACATGAATTTGTAAAACAAAAACAAAAACTGTTAAATCAAGTTATGTGCTCTATGTCAAACATGAAATTAGGCTATTAGACTGCTGGTCATGTCAATTATTTTGAGACTAGAGTTATACACTTAAAAATTCAATCATTAGAACTTTGTTCCACTGGAAGGAAAGCTGAGCATCCTACCAAAATAATCTGCTAATCTGGGAGAATCTAACTGTTCCAGAACAAATCACCCTTAAGAGACCAGGTATTACTACTTTCAGATTTTGTTTTACTCTAAAAAATCGGAGGTGATCATCCAGAAAATATCACCTCTGAATATCCATGGTATAATTATGAATTAAAATATAATGAGGAACACTAATAGATGAATTTAAACTTAGCTTCACCTATAAATTGTAACAAAATAAACAAGATAATTTCCATAAGACATATGAACTTTCTCAGTGTACTTGTGTTACCACATATATTCTTTTAATATCTTAAACTGTTTATCTAGGAAATTATTTTTATGTTCAAAAGTATACTGATATTACCATGTGACATTTTTGAGAGCATAGTTCAGTAAATTAAGGCTTGCATTCCTAAAAATACCTGATAATAAAAAAAAAACAAACCTTCAAGAGCTGACAAAAAGAGTGAGGGACTCTTTGAGTATTTATTAACTATCAGTTAATATGAGATTAAAACATTTTTTAAACAGTTTTGTTGCTGCTCTCAGTTCACTAATCCCTGACAACCCACATCATCATATTTGCTTTTAATTCATAAAGGTGTTCTTCACTCTATGTTAAACTATCCTCATTTTATTTAGCTTTTTTTGTTTAATATTTTAGGGAACAATTTCTTTGGCCTTTAGAGATGTTCTTTTTGCCTGAAAAAAAACATTTTTCCCTTAGTGAGTAATTTCAATTGGTTATTGTTAAGTTTGATATTCTAGTTCACCAAATCACCTCACCCAATCCCATCTTCCAACTTGACACAGTTAACTATTTAGATAAAACACTGCACATGAAGTACATGATATCTTAATGAAATAATTTGCATCACTTTGTGCTTTGCTCCCATTTAATATACACAGAAAGTTACTAAAAACAGATGATCTCTTTGATCCAAATACTGGCATAATTCGTGGCCTCTTTGCATTTCAGAAGCTTAATTAGAGGTTGGGTGAAGAACTCTAGGGTACTCTGCCTTTTCAAACAACAGGGAGATGGCTAAGTTAATTGCTTTTCTTTTTCCTAGAAATTCTTTTGAAAACTTAGTATATGTGTTCTAATTTGCAGAGAGTCTGAACTACACTGTGTCCTTTAACCTGTTCCTGTATTATAGGGAACTCGATATATGTGCTATTGAACAGTTACTCTCTCAACTAACACCCTGTCAAGTAATTTATTTCTTCTCAATGGCCACAATACTCACTGAAAGAGAACATGGGTATATTTGATACTGGGTCCGAGGTACATAGACTGAATGCAAATAAAAATACCTTACGTTACCTTAAGTCAATTGTCTTTAATTGGATAATAACTTCATGCTAAAGGGGTCAATTTGCTCTTCTGTGTCTTTCACATTGACTTTCTTCCAACAAATGACTATATTGTTATTTCTAACTGCTTTACACATTTATATTTAGGATAGTGAAATATTAAAGTATAATCAAAGAGTTATTCTAATCTAAAAGAATATACATGTATTAATCATCAAATTAAGTGAAGAGTTCAAGTGATAAAAGGCACTGAAATTGATTTGAGCTATTGAAAGTCATCCTATAAATGGAACTCTGCATCATGTCCACCTATTCTCTATTTTCAATTAAAATATCTTGGAGTAGGGGGTGGGAGAGTCAGCTCATTAGAGGATTAAAAACAATTAAATGTATATACTTCTTATATGGATGAGGTACCTGAATGTTATACATGCCTAATGCAAAATAACACAACTACAGACACATTTACTATATACTCAGACTTCAAGACAACAATTTCTCCCATTTCCAAAGTAATCTTCTAAGTAAGAGTATCTGCGCCCCTGCAAAGACTAATCAGAAAGAGCCCATCTTTATTTTGTATTAAATAATGTTAAAATATTTTAAAAGCAAAGAGTATTCATGAAAGCTTCCAGGTTAATGACAAAGAACATGAGATTCCTCTCATTGGAGAGAGATGATGCCCAGGCAACCATTTAGCAACTTCAGACTGCAGAGGGCTGGGCCCCCACCCTGGTGCTGAGTGATGCTCCCCACTGTCCATCAGACCACCCATTAATATGCAAGCAACTTTAATACCATTGATTAGGGTCTCTTCCACTTCACATCAGATTAGGGCCAGAAACAACATCCATTTCCTATTCTTGAGCCACTCAACCCCCTGTTGGGTTCTAGTCTGTTTTCATATTAGATTTGTTCATCTCCCCAAGGTTGAAATTGAACTCTTTGAACACCTGTATAAGGACAATCCCAACAGAGACAGTGGTGAACCCACAGGCCATACCCAGGAAGTCCACTAGGCCCACATTGCTCCATTCCCGAAAGAGGATGGCCGATGCTAGCAGGACAAGGGTGGTGAACACGACGTAGTAGATGGCCCCAAACACAGAGGAGTCGAAGCACTCAAGCGCCTTGTTGATGTACCTGAACTGGACGATGATGCTGCAACCAAGCACAGCCAGGAGCACCAGGCACAGGCAGAGGGCCCGCTGACTAGATGGGTTGTTGTGGAAGATATCTTGGGCCGCCAGCCCGATGCCCTTGGTAGAAGGCACAGTGAAACTCCCCAGCAAGGAGCAGATACTGATGTAGACCATGATGTTGGTGGGCCCATGGGCCGGCGCAATCCAAAAGATGAGCAGCAGCAGCATAAGGAGCACGATGCACAGATAGCCCACAAACACTGGAAAACAGATGATTTTCTTACTTTAGAGTCAGTTCAACAAGACCCAGGCAGATAATGCTCCTGTACATGTGGCCAGAGTGGGAGGGTTCTTAAAGAACATGTGAGAAAGCTGCAGGGGAATTTATGTTGGTGATCACGGGCAATATACAGCAGATGAAGGCCATAGGCCCTGGGATATAGAGATGGTTTCACACAATCAAAAATCATCCCCTTCTCCTCAAAACTTCTGAATGTCTCCTTGGACTTATAAATGAAAAATATGCTTGTAATTATCAGAGCCTAGAACCCAGTTTATATATGAAACAAATTTTTGCATATATTTAATATGCACTGAATTTTTCAGAACTTCATCAAGAGTTATTCTCCATTTCAGAGGATCCCATTGCTGATGGCAATACCCTAAGTATTTCAGTTAATAGCACAACACACCAATAGCACAACACACCATGAGTCTGTATTTGCAACTGCCAGGGTCTCAGCGACTCCACATGGAGTGAGGTCTGCTGGCTTTAGTATGTTTTCTATAGTCGTACTTGAGCATTCTATTTTTTATTTTTTTAAGATTTTATTCGTCTACTCATGAGAGACACAGAGAGAGGCAGAAACAGGCAGAGGGAGAAGCAGGCTCCCTGTGGGGAGCCAGATGTGAGACTCAATCCCAGGACCCTGGGATCATGCCCTGAGCCAAAGGCAGACACTCAACCACTGAGCCATCCAGGTGCCCCCTTAGCATTCTATTTTATTATAAAGTACCAACCTGCCATTTCTCCTTTTCTTTCATCTTATAGTTAGGGCATCATATTGAAAATGTGCTTTGAAATTACATCTACAAGGAGGTTATAATTTTCAATTCAATATGAGTTAGTAAAGGAGGTACTAGGAGCTGGGCCTGACAGGGCAAGGAACAACGTGGACATGCACCAGGCAGGCTGTGGGAGTCCCGTCTTCCCTACAGGTAAGAAAAAGGAATTATGGAGCCTTGTTCTAGGAGAGGATTCAGGAAGATGACCTTAAAATTTCTTCTGAGGCAGGGCACCTGGGTGGCCCAGTGGGTGAGCAACTGCCTTCGGCTCAGGTCGTGATCCTGGGGTCCTGGGATTGAGTCCGACATTGGGCTCCCCACAGAGAACCTACTTCTCCCTCTGCCTTTTTTTTTTAAGATTTTACTTATTTATTCATGAGAGACACAGAGAGAGAGAGAGAGAGAGGCAGAGACACAGGCAGAGGGAGAAGCAGGCTCCATTCAGGGAGTCTGACGTGGGACTCGATTCCAGGTCTCCAGGATCAGGCCCTAGGCTGAAGGTGGCGCTAAACCACTGAGCCACCTGGGCTGCCCCTCCTTCTGCCTATGTCTCTGCCTCTCTCTGTGTCTCATGAATAAATAAATTAAAAAAAATTATTCTGAGACAATTGTTTGACAAAAAAATTCATTCTGTTTTTTTACATTTAGAAGAATTTTTTAAAAAACTAGAAACCTCCTTAACTTAATAAATTAAATGGATGGGATGCCTGGGTGGCTCAGGGGTTGAGTGTCTTTCTTTGGCTCAGGCCACAGTCCAGGATTGAGTCCCACATCAGGCTCCTTGCAGGGAGGAGTCAATGTGCCTCTGTCTGCCTGTGTCTCTGCCTCTCTGTTTCTGTGTCTCTCCTGAATACATAAATAAAATCTTCTGAAATAAATAAATAAATAAATAAATAAATAAATAAGAATAATATCAATTTATATTCCAAGTTAAAACAAAGGTTTTCATGTTAAAAACAAAAATCTTTTTGCTACCATACGTTTATATCAAATTGTTATGGTAGTATTCAAATTAGACATATATTTTGTAAAAGTTAGGACCTGAATATGCAACATCCAAATTTATCAAAAAGTAATAGGCCTTGGGACACCTGGGTGGCCCAGTGGTTGAGCATCTCCCTTCGGCCCAGAGCGTGATCCTAGGGTCCTGGAATGGAGTCCCACATCAGGCTCCCCGTGGAAAGCCTGCTTCTTCCTCTGCCTATCTCTCTGCCTCTCTCTCTCTCTCTCTCTGTGTGTGTCTCTCATGAATAAATAAATAAAATCTTTAAAAAGCGAAAAAAAAGCAAGAGGCCTTGAAGCATCCAGGTAGCTCAGTCATTAAGAATCTGACTCTTGATTTCTGCTCAGGTCATGATCTCAGGTTTTGAGGTCGAGTTCTGAGTCAGGCTCCACACTTAGTGGAGAATCTGCTTGAGATTCTCTTCCCTCCTCCCTCTGTGCCCCCCAATAAAAAAAAAAGTAAGATATATTGTTCTGAAACTTAAATAAAGTAAATCCTTCAGGACATTCATACCCAGTTCACTGATTTTTCTCGTGTCTTTGTATTCTCATTTCTCATAGTTTTAGAAATATTTTCACTTTTACAGGGTGAAGTAAATGAAACAATACCAAGTGTTTAGGGACAAAATCTAATAGAAAAATACAGTCTTAGCTAATTTCATTATAAATCCTTTTTCAAATTTTTACAGATGTTTCTGTTGCAATGACAGTCACTGCCAATTGAGAGCTATAAAAGAGTGGTCAGTTTTTTTTGTGACCTAGAGATGTCTATATTTGGGATATTCATGTGGATGCAATTTTGTGCTGCCACCTTTCTAAAATTGTTTGTGAGCAACATAAGATAGTCTACTGGTAATAATTTAGAAGAATCTATATTTTAAGCCAGTATAATTTTGTAAACTGCGGTTTTTTATAGCATTAGTCGAAAAATGTATCTTAAAAATATCTAGAAAAAATATAGAGAGATTTCTTTTTTTTTTTTTTAAATTTTTATTTATTTATGATAGTCACACAGAGAGAGAGAGAGAGAGGCAGAGACACAGGCAGAGGGAGAAGCAGGCTCCATGTACCGGGAGCCTGACGTGGGATTCGATCCCGGGTCTCCAGGATCACGCCCTGGGCCAAAGGCAGGCGCCAAACCGCTGCGCCACCCAGGGATCCCTATAGAGAGATTTCTATGGGTGATCCAAAGATAAATCAAATTGAGTCTCAGCTGTCAGCTTCACATCAGAGGGAAGTGCAGAGGTGTGGACATACAGTGGTCCTGAGGGGAGCATGGCCCACAGCAGACCCTAGCAGGACTGACACTAAGAGGGAGAGACAGCAGGAATGCAGAAAGGAGGTAGGGTGGGAATATGGGAGGTAGGGAGAGGTAAGAGGCGGTGGGAGGAGTCATGGGGAGTGGTCATGGGAGGTAGGGCAGTGGGAAGGCCACAATAAGCTACAAGTGGGTAAGTGTGGGATGGAGGCAAGAGGGGATGAGCCAATTGCGGAAGGGGCAGATGATGAAGGCACTATGCACAAGGTCTCTGAGGTCCAGAAGAAAGCAGAAGGGGTCCCAATCTCCAGGGAGCAGGAAAGCAAGGTCTGGAACACAGGGACCGCCAGACCTCTTCCCACACCTCGGGCAGCACGAGTAGGGATGCTACAGCCTGCAGGGCACAACAATGGCCACTCATAGGCAAAGAAGAACAGAGGGTCTGGGGAGAACAGACCATGAGTAAGCCAACTCCAGCCTAGGACTGGAAGAATCATACTGACAGCCAAGCTCTCTTGCACCTTTGCTAGAAAAGAGTTACCTGGGTTAGTCAGCTTCTCTTCCAGCTCAGCCTGAGTGGTCACACTCTCAGATTTTGGGGAGTGGATAATCAGCACAACAGAACCTGCACAGCTTAGCAGACACCCCAATTTGCCCAAGATATTGAGCTTTTCCTTCAGAAGATAAGAAGCTAAAATGGACCTTTGTTTTAAAAAAAGAGAGAGAGAGAAATTATTAAAATTTAAACCATACTATCTGATCTGTTTCTACTAATTGTACTTATTTTGGAAAAGCCCTATTTTCTTAACAGCCATATTTGTTTTTAATTTAGTTTTTAAGAGCAGAAAAGATTGGGAGTTTATTGAAATTGTTACTTAAACACAAAATATTTCCATACCAATTCCATGCAGTCAGTACATAGATAATGACTCTTAACCTATATTACTATATATTATTTTGGTAGATAGAAAATATACCAGGATAGAAAAATGTTTATTATTCATAAAGATGAAGTTTCACAATTAAATAAAAATACTGCTTCCTTATTTTTAAAAGCAGACAATCAGGGGGGGCCTGAGTAGCTCAGCTGGTTGAGCATCTGACTCCTCCTTTCAGCTCAGGTCATCATCTCAGGGTCATAAGATTAAGCCCCGCCTCGGGCTCCCCACTCAGTGTAAGTCTGGTTGAGATTCTCTCTCCTTATGCTCCTCCCCCTGATTGCACTCTCTCTCTCTCTCTCTCTCTCTCTCTCTCTCAAATAAATTTAAAAAATAAAAGCTTTTAAAAAGTTAATACAAAAACTAAAAGCAAACAAACTATGTTAATGGGAAAGTAAGTTATAAAAACTGTTAAAATAATTACACGTCATTCATGATGAAAACACAAGTCAAAATGAATTGAGAAAATGCAAAAAAGACGAAAACCCAAAAATACAGCAGTAAATGCATTACAATTTTATAACAACCCAAACTATTTTTTGAGGAGGGGGAGAAGGAGGGCATGTGGGGAGGCGGGGAGAGAGAGAGAGAGAGAGAGAGAGAGAGAGAGAGGGAGAGAGAGAGAGAGAGAGAGAGAATATGAATCTTAAGCAGGCTCCACACCCAGCACAGAGCCCAACATAGGACTCAGTCTCACAATGCTGAGAACATGATGGGAGCCAAAATCAAGAGTCAGATACTTAATTGACTGAGCCACTCAGGTGTCCCCAATACCCTAAAGTTTTAAAATGTAGTCACATTACTTATATAACGCAAAAAAAAAAGTATTCCTTTAAAAACACCTATAATCTTAAGGTTGGTTGGTAATACTTTTTTTATTTCCCTGTGTAACATCAGTATACAATCTGAATTGGAAAACCTCAGCTTTTAGTAATCATAAGACTAGTAATAGTCACTTTGTTGTCTATGGCAAAAGCCCTCAGGGAACACAAATATCCATCAGGAAGGCACACTAGAATTAGATATACTGCATTATTTCCTTCTTAATCCTCATTTTACAGATAAATAGTCTCAGAAAGGATTAGCACTGAACCCAAAGAACAAAACTAATAAGAAGTGAAATCATGGTGATAACATATCTATAAAGCTAAAGCTCGATCTTTTCCCTTATACCACTTCGTGTCTTTATCCCTAGATAGCTTAGTCCTCAAGGAAACCTTTGCAATGGACTTGAGGAAATAAACAAAATCATTGCTCGGAGGGGCTCGGGAGCGGCTCCAGGAGGGGGCTGCAGGGCGGGAGCGCGAATCCAACAGCGCAGGCCCCGGAGCACAGGGCGCCGGGACACAGCCCAGGATCCGGCCTCCCCCGGGCAGGCATTCCTGCGGAGGCTAAATCCAGGCTTCCAGAGTTGCCATAGCAACTGCTGCTGTTCCTCCTGGGGCCCCACGGGGGTAAACAACCCCTGCTGAGCCCGACAGCAGGCAGGGGCAGAGCAGCTCCCCCAAGTGCTAACATCTGAAAATCAGCACAGCAGGCCCCTCCCCCAGAAGACCAGCTGGACGGACCAGTGATACTCCCCCGTGTTCCAATACAACTTGTTTTTGGCCACTCTGCACTGAGCAAAATGACTAGAAGGAAAACCTCACCTCAAAAGAAAGAATCAGAAACAGCCCTCTCTCCCACAGAGTTACAAAATCTGGATTACACTTCAATGTCAGAAAGCCAATTCAGAAGCACTATTCTACAGCTACTGGTGGCTCTAGAAAAAAGCATTAAAGACTCACGAGACTTCATGACTGCAGAATTTAGATCCAATCAGGCAGAAATTAAAAATCAATTGAATGAGATGCAATCCAAACTAGAAGTCCTAACGACGAGGGTTAACGAGGTGGAAGAACGAGTGAGTGACATAGAAGACAAGTTAATGGCAAAGAGGGAAACTGAGGAAAAAAGAGACAATCAATTAAGGGACCATGAAGACAGATTAAGGCAAATAAATGACAGTCTAAGGAAGAAAAACCTACGTTTAATTGGGGTTCCCGAGGGCGCCGAAAGGGACAGAGGGCCAGAATATGTATTTGAACAAATCCTAGCTGAAAACTTTCCCAATCTGGGAAGGGAAACAGGCATTCAGATCCAGGAAATAGAGAGATCCCCCCCTAAAATCAATAAAAACCGTTCAACACCTCGACATTTAATAGTGAAGCTTGCAAATTCCAAAGATAAAGAGAAGATCCTTAAAGCAGCAAGAGACAAGAAGTCCCTGACTTTTATGGGGAGGAGTATTAGGGTAACAGCAGACCTCTCCACAGAGACCTGGCAGGCCAGAAAGGGCTGGCAGGATATATTCAGGGTCCTAAATGAGAAGAACATGCAACCAAGAATACTTTATCCAGCAAGGCTCTCATTCAAAATGGAAGGAGAGATAAAGAGCTTCCAAGACAGGCAGGAACTGAAAGAATATGTGACCTCCAAACCAGCTCTGCAAGAAATTTTAAGGGGACTCTTAAAACTCCCCTTTAAGAAGAAGTTCAGTGGAACAATTCACAAAAACAAGGACTAAATAGATATCATGATGACACTAAACTCATATCTGTCAATAGTAACTCTGAACGTGAATGGGCTTAATGACCCCATCAAAAGGCGCAGGGTTTCAGACTGGATAAAAAAGCAGGACCCATCTATTTGCTGTCTACAAGAGACTCATTTTAGACAGAAGGACACCTACAACCTGAAAATAAAAGGTTGGAGAACCATTTACCATTCAAATGGTTCTCAAAATATACCCTAAAAACTATAGAACACTTCTGAAAGAAATTGAGGAAGACACAAAGAGATGGAAAAATATTCCATGCTCATGGATTGGCAGAATTAATATTGTGAAAATGTCAATGTTACCCAGGGCAATTTACACGTATAATGCAATCCCTATCAAAATACCATGGACTTTCTTCAGAGACTTAGAACAAATTATTTTAAGATTTGTGTGGAATCAGAAAAGACCCCAAACAGCCAGGGGAATTTTAAAAAAGAAAACCATATCTGGGGGCATCACAATGCCAGATTTCAGGTTGTACTACAAAGCTGTGTTCATCAAGACAGTGTGGTACTGGCACAAAAACAGACATATAGATCAATGGAACAGAACAGAGAACCCAGAAGTGGACCCTGAACTTTATGGTCAACTAATATACGATAAAGGAGGAAAGACGATCCACTGGAAGAAAGACACTCTCTTCAATAAATGGTGCTGGGAAAATTGGAAAAAAAAAACAACAAATAATATTAGACTACACAACTGGGTGTTAAACTGAGGGGTCAGACATAGCTGCACATAGGTGGAAACCAGAGGACTGGGAGGCTCTCAGAAGTAAGCCTGGGATCATGGGCAGGCTATGGGTAGGCTATGCCAAAGTGGTAAATGGCTGCCATGCATGAAAGCAGAGAGGAAAGAATGTTGAAAAAAAAGCCAAAGTTGGAGGCATCACAATTCCAGACTTCAGGCTGTACTACAAAGCTGTGATCATCAAGACAGTGTGGTACTGGCACAAAAACAGACACACAGATCAATGGAAAAGAAGAGAGAATCCAGAAATGGGCCCTCAACAATATCCTAATTAGCTATAACAATATTCTAATTAGTTATTCTAGTCAATTAATATTCAACAAAGCAGGAAAGAATATCCACTGGAAATAGGAGAGTCTTCAATAAATGGTGTTGGGAAAATTGGACAGCCACGTGCAGAATGAAACTGGACTATTCTCTTACACCAGACACAAAGATAAACTTGAAATGGATAAAAGACTTATATGTAAGACAAGAATCCATCAAATTCCTAGAGGAGAACACAAGCAGCAACCTCTTGGACCTTGGCCACAGCAACTTCTTGCTAGAGCAGCTTCAAAGGCAAGTGAAACAAAAGCAAAAATGAACTATTGGGACTTCAACAAGATAAAAAGCTCTGCACAGCAAAGGAAAGAGTCAACAAAACCAAAAGACAACCTAAAGAATGGAAGAAGATATTTGCAAATGTCTTCTCAGATAAGGGGCTAGTATCTAAGATCTATAAAGAACACACCAAAAGAAGAAAATGGAGGAGGCGGAGGAGGAGGAGGAGGAGGAGGAGGAGGAGGAGGAGGAGAAGGAGAAAAGAAGAAGAAGAAAAGAAGAGGAGGAGGAGGAGGAGGAGGAGAGAAGAAAAGAAACCCAGAAAATCCAAGTCAAGAAATGGGAAGAAGACAAGAACAGACGTTTCTCCAACAGACACATGTAAAAACGCTCAAGCGTTTTCAGAGAAATACAAATCAAAACCAAAATGAGATACCACCTCACACCAGTTAGAGTGGCAAAAATTAATAGTACAGGAAACAAATGTTGATGAGGATGCAGAGAAAGGGGAACACTCTTGCACTGCTGGTGGGAATGCAAACTGGTGCATCCAATCTGGAAAACTGTATGGAGGTTCCTCAAAAAGTTAAAAATAGAGCTACCCTTAGACCCAGCAATTGCACTACTGCGTGTTTATCCAAATGATACAGTAATTTGAAGGGGCACACGCATCCCAATGTTTATAGCAGTAATGTCCACAATAGCCAAACTGTGGCAAGAGCCCTAAGTCCATCAACAGATGAATGGATAAAGAAGATGTGATGTGATGTGTGTGTGTGTGATGGAATACTACTCAGGCATCAAAAAGAATGAAATCTTGCCAATTACAACAATGTGGATGGAACTAGAGGGTATTATGCTAAGTGAAATAAGTCATAGAAAGAAAAATATCAGATGGTATTACTCATATGTGGAATTTAAGAAACAAAAGAGGGATCCCTGGGTGGCGCAGTGGTTTGGCGCCTGCCTTTGGCCCAGGGCGCGATCCTGGAGACCCGGGATCGAATCCCACGTCGGGCTCCCGGTGCATGGAGCCTGCTTCTCCCTCTGCCTGTGTCTCTGCCTCTCTGTGTGTGTGTGTGTGTGTGTGTGACTATCATAAATAAATAAAAAAAAATTAAAAAAAAAGAAACAAACATAGGAGAAGGGAAGGAAAAATAATATGAAATCAAAGAGGGACACAAACCATAAGAAACTCAACTACAGGAAACAAACTGAGGGTTGCTGGAGGGGAGGTGGGTAGGGGGATGAGATAACTGGGTGATGGGCATTAAGGAGGGCATGTGATGTAATGAGCACTGGGTGTTATATGCAAGTGATGAAATCACCAAACTCTACCTCTAACACTAATAATGCACTATATGTTATTTAATTGATTTTAAATTTTAAAAAAGACTAGAAATAGTAAGTGTTGGTAAGGAGAAAAGGGAACCCTCTTGCACTTTAGGTGGATTGTAAATTGGTGCAACCACTATGGAAAACGGTACAGGGGTTCCTCAACAAATCAAAAATAGAACTATCATATGATCCAATAATTCCACTGCTGGGTATTCACCCAAATAAAATGAAAACAGTAATTCAAATATATATATATGTGTACTTCAATGTTTTCTGCAGAATTATTTATCACAGTCAAGATAGAGAAGGAACCTAAGTCCTTATCAACAGATGAACACATAAAGAAGGAATGGTATGTGTATATACATACACACACACACACACACACAAATAATATTCAATCATAAGAAGAACAAAATCTTGCCACCTGTGACAACATGGATGGACCTAGCGGGCACTACGCCAAGGGAAAGGAGTCAAAGAAAAATACTGTATCATGTTATTTACATGTGCAATCTAAATCACAAAATGAACAATAACAAAACACACAAACCCCCGAAGGCTCATTAATACAGAGAACAATCTGGTGGGGCAGGGCTGTGGGGAGATGGATGAAATAGGTGAAGGGGATTAAGAGGTACAAACTTCCAGGTGTAAAATAAACCATGGAGTTGAAAAGTAGAGCATTGGAAATATGGTCAAAAGGACTGTAATAACTGTATGGTGCCAGATGGCAACTTCACTGATTGTGATGAGCACTGGGTAATTCATAGAAATGTTGAATCACTTATGTTGTACACTCGAAACTAATATAACATTGCAGGTCAAATTTAATAAAAATAAATTATTGTAGTTTTCAGTGTACAGATCACCTTCTTCATTATATTTATTCCTTAGCATTTTATTTTGTTGTTAATGCAGAGAAACACAACTGATTTCTATATCCTGAAACTTTACTGAATTTTTAAAATCTGTTCTAATAGTTTTTTGGTTGAGTTTTTAGGATTTTCTATATTTAAGATCATGTCATGTGCAAACAAAGACAATTTTAATTCTTATTTTCTGATTCAGATGCCTTTCTTTTTCTTGCCTAAGTCCTCTAAGACTTCTAGTACTATGTTTAATAGGAATGGTGAGAGTGGGCACACTTTTTTTTCCCCATCTTAGAGGAAAGTTTTCAAACATTCACTGCTGATTATCTTAGCTCTGAGCTTGTCATATAATGGCCTCTATTATATTGAGGTATGTTACCTCTATACCCAGTTTGTTAAGGCTTTTTTGTCATGAGTGCATATTGACTTTTACTAAGATTTTTTGCATCTACTGAGATGACCATTGAATTTTGATTTTTCATTACATTAATGTGGTATATGACATGTATTGGTATTCATATGGGTTTGTTTTTTTTAAGATTTTATTTATTCATTCATGAGAGACAGAGAGAGAGAGAGAGAGAGAGAGAGAGAGAGAGAGAGAGGCAGAGACACAGGCAGAGGGAGAAGAAGGCTCCATGCAGGGAATTGGACATGGGACTCTAGGATCACACCTGGGCTGCAGGAGGCGCTAAACCGCTGAGCCACCCGGGATGCCCAGTATTCGTATGTTGAACCATACTTCCATCTCAGAGATAAATCCAACGTAATGATGATGTATGTTCTTTTTAATACACTATTAAATTTGGCATGCTAATATTTTGTAAGAATTTTTGTTGATGAATTGAGAATATATTCATCAGGGATATTGGTAGTTAGTTTTCTTGTAGTGTCTTTATCTAGCTTTGGTATCAGGGAAATGCTGGCTCATAAAATGAGCTTGGAATTCCTCTCCTCTTCAATTTTTTGGAAGTTTGAAAAAGATTGGCATTAATTGTTCTTTAAACATTTGGTAGAATTCACTCATAAAGCCAACTGGTCCTGGACTTTTCTTTATTCGGATATTTTTTATTGTTGATTCCATCTCTTATCATTTGTCGGTTCTGATTTTCTATTTCTTCATGATTCAGTCTTTGGTAGGTTTTATATTTCTAGGAATTTATCTCTTTCTTTAAGGCTGTTCAATTTGTTGCCATATAATTGTTCATAGTAGTGCTTTGTATTTCTGTTGTATCAGTTGTTATGCCTCCTTTTTCATTCCTAATTTTGAGTCTTCTCTTAATCTAAAGCCATATCCATTTTATCTTTTAAAAATGGTTGCTCCTAGTTTCTTTAATCTTTTCTATTGTTCTTCTGATCTCTATTTTTGATCTTTCTTATTTCCTACCTTTTATCTATACTGGGTTTAGTTTGTTCTTTTTCTTCATTCCTTAAGGTGTAAAGTTAGGTTGAGATAATTTTTTTCTTAAATTAGGAATTTATCACTATAAAATTCTCTTTTAGAATTGCTTTTGCAGCATCTCATAGGTTTTAATATGAATTTCCATTTTCATTTGTTTCAAGATTATTTTATTTCTCTTTAAATTTCTTCTTTGACCCTTGATTGTTTAGGTGTTGTTTCATCTTCACATACGTATAAATCTGCTCCTTTCCTGTTACTGATTTCAATTTCAATACCATTAAGGTCAGATACTTGTTATGATCTCAACCTTCTTAAACTTGCTAAGACTTCTTCAGAAACCTGTAATATTATGTATCCTGGGCAATGTTCTATACGCACTTGAGAAGAATGTGAACTCTCCTGTTGTTGGATAGAATGTTCTGTGTATGTATCTTAGATCCATTTAGTCTAAGTATGGTTCAAGTCTCATGTTTCCATTTTGATTTTCTGTCTGAATGATCTATCCATTACTGAGTGCGATACTGAAGTCTCCTTCTATTATTGTATTGCTGTCTTTTCTTCCAGCATATCTGTTAGTATCTATCTGCTTAATATATTTAGGTGCTCTGATGCTGGGTGCATATATACTTATGATTGTTAAATCTTGATGGATTTATCATTAGATGGTGAGTTTCTTTGTCCTTTATTACTGTATCCGCCTTAGTCTATTTTGTCTAAGTACAGCAAGTGGCGCCTGGTTGGCTCAGTTGGTTAAGCATTTGCCTTTGGCTCAGGTCATGATCTCCAGGTCCTGGGACCAAGCCCCGCACTAGGCTTCCTGCTCAGCAAAGGGTCTGCTTCTCTTTCTCTTTCTCTCTCTCTCTCTCTCTCTCTCCCCCAGTGCCCCTCCCCACTTCTCATTCTCTCTCTCTCTCAAATAAATAAAATCTTTTTAAAAATTAGTCTAAATAGGGCAGCCCGGGTGGCTCAGCGGTTTAGCACTGCCTTCAGCCCAGGGCCTGATCCTGGAGACCCGGGATCGGGTCACATGTTGGGCTCCTTGCATGAAGCCTGCTTCTCCCTCTGCCTGCCTCTCTCTGTCTCTCATGAATAAATAAATAAAATCTTTTTTTTAATTTGTCTAAATACAACTATCCCAGCTTCCTTTTGGCTTCTACTTGCTTGGAATAGCCTTTTCCATCCCTCTGCTTTGAGCCTATGTGTGTCCTTAAAGATGAATTGCGTTTATTGTAGGCAATATATTGTAGGGTCCTGTTTTTTAATCCAGCTAGCCAGTCTATGTCTTTCGATTGGAGAAATCACACCACTTGCATTTAGAGTAATTACTGATAGGTGAGGACTTACTAATGTCATCTAATTAATTGTTTTCTGGTTGTTTTTATAGTTCCCTTGTTCCTTTCTTCAACATTTGTATCTTCCTTTGTGAACTGATGATTTCCTGTAATGAAATACTTTGATTCCCTTGTCTTTATCTTTTATGAATCGACAGCAGGCTTTCACTTTATGTTTACCATGAGGTGTACAGAAAACACTTTATACCTATAACAGTCTATTTTATAACAAAAATTTTATTTTAATATCATACAAAAACTCTTTTTACCATCTGCCTTTTGTTTTTGCTATCATGATTTATAGCTTTATATATTATGTATCAATTAACAAAGTATTGTAGCTATAGTTATTTTTAATACTTTTGTCCTCTAACCTGCATACTAGAGTTAGTATTAACACACCACCATATTACAGTAGAATATTCTGAATCTGACTAAATGCTTAACTTCACCAGAGTGTTATATATATATATATATATGTATTTTTTAAAAATATTTTATATATTTATTCATGAGCCACAGAGAGAGAGAGAGAGAGGCAGAGACACAGGCAGAGGGAGAAGCAGGCTCCATGCAGGGAGCCTGACATGGGACTCCATCCTGGGTCTCCAGAATCACACCGTGGGCTGCAGGTGGCGCTAAACTGCTGTGCCACGGGGGCTGCCCCAGAGTGTTATATATTTTCATGTTCTAAGCACCCTTTCATTTTAGGTTGAAGAATTTTCAGCATTTCTTACAAGGCAGGTCTAGTGGTGATGAATTCCTTTAACTGTTGTTCATCAGGGAAAGTCTTTATCTCTTCTTGAAATTTTTAATTCCATTATAGTTAACATACAGTGTTATATTACCTTCAAGTGTACAATTTAGTGATTCAACAGTTCCATACTTCACCCAGTGCTCATCACGAGTACACTCATTAATATCCATCATCTATTTAATCCATCCCCCCACCCACATCGCCTCTGGTAGCCATCACTTTGTTCTCAATGGGAAAACTTAGCAGCAAAAGAATGAAACTGGATAACTTTCTTATACCATATACTAAATTTCATACACAAATATGAACTAAAAACAGATTAAAGGCCTAAATGTGCGACCTGAAACCATAAAAATCCTAGAATAGAGCACAGGCAGTAATGTTTGTAACATAAGCTGTAGTAACGTTTTTTTTAGATATGTCTCCTGAGACAAGGGAAGCAAAAGCAAAAACAAATTTTGGGACTACATTCAAATAAAAAGCTTCTGCACAGTTTTTATCTCTTTTTAATTCTGCAGAACAACTTTGCTGAGTAAAGTATTCTTGCTATATGGTTTCTTTCTTTCAACACTGAATATACCAGTGCTCCATGGTATACCATGTGCTCCTGGCCTACAAGGTCTTTTGTAAGAAATCTGCTGATAATATGGGAGTTTCCTTATGTAAGATAATTGTTTTCTCTTGCTGTTTTTTTTCTTTTCTTTTTAAAAAGATTTTATTTATTTGAGAGAGAAGTGAGAGAGAGAGAGAGAGGGAGAGAGAGGCAGACTCCTCTACTGAGCAGGGAGCCCAACACGGGGCTTGATCCCAGGACTCTTCGTATGTTGAACCATCATTACCTGAGTCATTACCTGGGATGGATCATTACCTGAGTCAAAGACAGATACTTAACCAACCCAGGTATCCCTCTCTTCCTGTTTGTTTGGGTTGGTTCTATCTATCTATCTATCTATCTATCTATCTATCTATCTATCTATCTAAAAGAGAAATAGAGAAATAGTGAGAGGGCATGAGTGGGGGCAGGGAGAGGAGAAAGCAGGTGCTCCACTGAGCAGGAAAACCTGTAATGAGGCTTGATCCCAGGATCCTGAGATCATGACCTGAGCTGAAGGCAGGTACTTAGCCAACTGAGCCACTCAGGCACCCCTCTTACTATTTTTAAAATACTCTTTTCAACTGTCTATTGACAGTTTTATTATATTCTGGTGACGATTCTTTTGGATTAAAATTTTGGGGTGACCTACAAGTCTGGATGTCCAAATCTCTCCCCAGGTTTAGGAAGTTCTCCACCACTATTTATTTAAATATGTTTTCTAACCTCTTTCTCCCTCTTTTTCCAATAGTAGTACCCTGTTTTCATGAAGGTGCCTCATTAGTCCCATAGTCTTTCTTCATTCTTTTTGCCTTTTCTCTTCTGATTAGATGATTTCAATTGATCTGTCTTCTAGTTAACTAATTCTTTCCTCTGATTGGTCAAGGGTGCTGCTCAAGTTCTCTACTGAATTCTTGAGTACATCAATTGCGCTCTTCAGCTCCAAAATTTGTTTGGATCTTTTTTAGGTTGTCTGTTTCAAACTTCTCATTTTGTTGTTATTTTCCAGATGTCTTTTAATTGTTTATATGTGTTCTCTTGCAGTTCTCTGAGCATCTTTAAGAGAACTATTTTGAATTCTTTGTCAGGCAATTCCTGGATCTCCATTTCTTTGGGGCTAGTAACCAGAGGTTTACTCTATTTGGAGGTGTCATATTTCTCTGATTCTGAATGATCCCTGTAGCTTTGTGTAGGTATATGTGCATTTGAAAATGCTGTCACCTCTTCCAGACTTTAGGGACTGACATTAGTAAAAGAAGACTTTTACTTATGGATGAGAGCACAGTGGAGCATGCTGTGACTTGGGGGTTAGTGTTGGAGGGTTCAAGAATGGGGGTGTGTGGCAGCACTAGGTCTGGTGGGGTATGTCTCTTCAGCTCAGGCTGCTGGGGTCATCCACATTGACAGCAGTGGAGCTACTGGTGTCCTCAGGAGTGCCTCCAGGTCCAATGAAAGGGATCAGGGCAGGCAGGGGTGATGGCCAGAGCTGGTGTGGACATGGCTGGTTGCAGGGTCCAGTTGCAGACACATACATAATGCTCAGGAGTAAGATAAGCAATAAAGACCAGGGCCAACCACAAGCTCACTGGCAGCTACAAGGGCCCTGGCTGTTGGTGTGGCTGCACACTCTTTCCTTGGGTGTGTGTGCTACAGTGTAGCAGTCATAGTGGTCAGGCTGGAAGTGTGCAGGTGCATAGGTGGAGAAGCTA
Source organism: Nyctereutes procyonoides (assembly GCF_905146905.1). Taxonomy (NCBI): domain Eukaryota; kingdom Metazoa; phylum Chordata; class Mammalia; order Carnivora; family Canidae; genus Nyctereutes; species Nyctereutes procyonoides. The sequence continues at coordinate 60,155,299 of NW_026575047.1, read as the reverse complement.
GCTGCAGGTGAACATGGTGGTGCAGGACAGTGACAGATGTGAAGCCCTGATAAGGCCAATAGGTTGCTGCAGAGACCCTGACTGTCAGAATAGTCTCTCATGGCTGCAGAGAAGTACCCTCACCTGCATGTACACTGAAGTGGAGATTGGTAACAGATTTCAGGTCTACAGTATGGAAGGGCACAAATGGAGAGGCTAACCCTGAACACACAGTCAGCTGTAGGGGTAGGCTGATGTCTACTCATACAGCTATAGAGTTCTGGGACTGGATCCTGATCTTGCAAGGGTGGGATGGGAAAGGAATGAGGAGGGATTCTGATGCTAGTATCATTAAATGTGAATACCCCTGGGGCATAAGCTGATGAAATATCCAGATGTCCATGGTAACTGTGCTGGCCACTGACTTCTACAGTGGCAAAATCTGCTGGGTTTGTCTACAGAGCAGATGAGTGAGCCACAGTTGCTCTCACTGAGTGGCTGCTACTGGTATCCCTTCTTTTCTTCCTTGTTCCTCCTAGCCACCTCTGCCTCAGCTTTTGCAGTGTGGGTGGAATGAAACCAAAGCAGGACCTTGGTGCAATGTCCTGAAAGGCTGGTTGCTCACCCTGCCCCTCCTTCCTGGCAAAGGAAACACTTTCTGGTTGAGAAGTCCCTCCCCACGCCTCCCCATTGCTGTGCAATGTCAGCTTGGGGGAAGCAATGAATCAGACAAATAGAAGTTGTTTTCTTTCTGTTTTTTTGTAGTTATTATCGGGTTTTTGTTCCACAGTACTGCTAAAGTTTCTTAAGCAAACATTAGACCTCTCCCAGAACTATTTTTCTTCATGGATAACTGTCCAATTATTGATCTTTGAGAGGGGGACAGAGGGTGGGGTTCCCATACATAACAATTTTGGTGACATCATCTTTTTTACTAGCTTTTCACTTCCTTGAAGACATTCTTTAAAGCACAAAAGTTTTAAATTTAGATAATACCCAATTTATTTATATTTATATATCTTTTTTGCTTGTGCTTTAGGTGTCAAATCTAGAAAAATAGTGCCTAATCCAAAGTCACAAAAATTTATACCTTTTCTTCAAGTGTTTTATAGTTTTAGCTTTTGAATTTGTGTACTTGATCCTTTTTGAGTTATTTTTATATATAGTGTGAGGGAGGAGTACAACTTCATTTGCATGTGGATACCCAGTTGGATCAGCACCCCTTATTGAAAAAACTACTCTTTCCTTACTGAATTGTCTTTAACCATTGGTTAAAATCTGTTGACAATAAATGTTAGGGCTAATTTCTAGAATCTCAATTTTGTTTTATTGATATATATGTCTATCCTTAACCCAGTACTACACTCTTCCGATTACTGTAGTTTTACAAAATGTTTTGAAATCAAGAAGTGTAAGTCTTCTAATTTTAAGTCCTCTTATTTATCATGAATGTTTGGGCTATTCTGGGTCTCCTGCATTCTTTTTAAAGATTTTATTTATTTATTCATGAGAGACACGGAGAGAGAGGTAGAGACACAGGCAGAGGGAGAAGCAAGGCTCCCAGCCTGATGAGGGACTTGATTCTGGGACCCCTGAGCTGAAGGCAGATGCTCAACCACTGAGGCACCCAGGCATCTCTCTCTTGCATTTCTGTATGAATTTTAGAAGCAGCTTATCAATTTTAAATAAGTCAACTAAGATTCTGATAGTGCACTGAATCTGTAGATGAGTTAGTATCATCATCTTAACAATATTCTTGTTAATATGTGAATATGGATATATGATATATGAATTACAGTTTTCAGACTGAGTTTTGTGCTTCTTCTTAAAAACGAATTCTTAAGTATCTAGTTTGTTTTGGTAATATTTTATAACTGAATTGTTTTCTTAATTTCATTTTTGTCTTGCTCACTGCTACTGTACACAGATAGAATTGATTTTTGTATATTGATCTTACATCCAGCATCCTTACTGAACTTATTTGTTCTAATAGTTTCTTAGCAGTTCCATAGAATTTTCCATATGCAAGATCATGTCCTCTGCTAACAGAGATAGTCTAACTCCTTCCTTCCAAATCAGGATGTCTTTTAATCCATCCTCATTCCAATTTGCTTTCCCAACTATATTGGTTGGAACCTTTGGTACAACGTGAATATAAGTGGCAAAAGCAGATGCCTTGTTCTTGATCTTAAGGGGAAATCATCCAGTCCTTAACCTTAAATATGATATTTGCTGGGGGGTTTTCAGAGGTCCTTTGCCAGATTAGGAAGTTACCCTCTATTTCTAGCATTTTTTAAAGTAGGCTCAACCCCCAGTGTGCGACCCAATGCAGGGCTTTAACTCATGACCCTGAGATCAAGACCTGAGTTGAGATGAAGAGTCAGATGCCTAACCAACTGAGCCACCCAGTTGCCCTCCTATTTCTAGCATAATGTTTTCATCATGAAGGTGTATTGAATTTTATAAAATGATTTTTTTGTCTGTCTATTGAGATATGTTTAACCTTTATTCTATTGATGAAGTATATTAACTGATTTACTTTGACCTTAAATCTACCTTGCATTCTTGAGATAAACCCTATTTGGTCTTGGTGTGTAAGTCTTTTTACATATTAATGAATTCAATTGGCTAGTATTTTGTTAAGGATTGCTCCATTCATATTAATAAGAGAATTGGTTTGTAGTTTTCCTTTCTGGTGATTTCTTTGGTTTTGTTACCAGGGTAATATTACCCCATGGTGTAAGTTGGGAAGGGCTCCCATTTCTCCTATTTTTTTGGAAGAGTTTGTGAAGAATTCTATTAATTCTTTAAATGTTTCAAAGAATTCACCAGTGAAACCACCTCTCCCTGAACTTTTCTTTGTTGGAATTTTTTTTATTATGAAACCAATCTTTACTTGTAGGTCTATTCAGACTTTCTATTTTTAAAGCATTTTCAGTAGTTTGAGTTTTCCTAGGAATATGTCCATTTCATTTAACTTATCCAATTTGTTGGTGTACTGTGTTCATCTTATTTGCTTATAATTCTTCTAATCTCTGGAGAGTTGATGGCAACATCCCCTTTTTGTTCTTGATTTTAGTAGTTTCAGTCTTCTCTGTCAACGTAACTGAAAGGTTATCAATTTTGTTGGGTCTTTTCAAAGGACAATATTTGGGTCTGCTTTTTGCTATTGTATTTCTAGTTTCTATGTCATTTATCTATACTAATCTTTATTATTTCCTTCCTTCTATTTCCATTGGGTTTAGTTGGCTCTCTTTTCCCAGTGTCTTAAGATGGAAAGTTAGATTGTTGATTTGAGATCTTTCCTTTTTTTTTTTTAATGTAGGCATTTACAGATATAAATTTCCCTCTGCATATTGCTTTAGCTGAGTCATGTGAGCTTTGGTGTGTTTTCACCTCATTTTTATTCATCTCAAAGTATTTTCTAATTTCCTTTGTAAGTTCTTTTTTGACCCATTGGTCTTTTAGCAGCAATTTAATTTCCACATATTTGTAAATTAAAAAAAAATTCACTGGTTTTGCTTTCTGATTTCATTCTATTATAGTCAGAAAGTACTTTGCATGGTTTCAATCCTTTCACATTTATTGGTGATTCTTTTTTATGGCCTAGCATATGGTCTATCCAGGAAAATATTCCTTATACACTTGGAAGAATATGAATTCTACTGTTGTTGGCTGGAGTGTTCTACAGATGTCTATTTTGTCTAGTTGACTTACAGTGTCATTCAAGTCTTCTATTTCCTTCTTGATCTTTTGCCTAGTTTTTCTATCCATTATTGAAAGTTGGGTTTTGCAAGTTGTAACTATTATCATTGAATTGTCTGTTATTCGTTATTCTATCAGGTATATTTCATATATTTTGAAGGTCTGTTTTTAGGTGCATATTTGTTTATAATTGTTACATCTTCCTAATGGATTGACTCTTTTGTCATTACAAGATGTCTCTATCAGTAATATTTTTTGTTTTATAATCTAGTTTGTCTGATATATAGCCTCTCCAACTTTCTTATGGTATTGTTTGCATAATATATTTTCTTTCCTTCCTTTTACTTTCAATTTATATCTTTGAATCTAAAATGTCTTGTGTAGACAGCATATAGCTGGATCTTTATCCTGCCTGACAATCTCTGCCTTTAAAAAAAAAAATGATTTTATTTATTTATTTCAGAGAGACAGAGAGAGAGAGAGAAGCAGAGGGAGAGGGAGAGAGAGAACCCCAAGCAGATTCTGCACCAAGTGCAGAGTCTGATGGCACGCTCGATCCCACCACCCTGAGATCATAACCTGAGCCAAAATCAAGAGTCAGACTTCTTTTCTACATGTCTCATGTTTTTTTGTTCCCAATTATTCACTTACTGTATTCTCTTACATTAAGTAAATCTTTTTAGTGAAACATTTTAGTTCCTTATTTTTTTCACCATACTTTTTTGAGTGACTTCTAATGGTTTCTCTAGAGTTTATCAGAATACATTTTAAATTGATACTAAATTAACCCTAGTGAGATATAATGCTATTCCTCTATAGTTCAATTTCTACTTCCTTCCTTTTGCACTATTTTTTGTGCTATTTGGGTCTTTTACAAACCAAATAATACTTTATTATAATTATTACTTTATAAAATTTTATATATGTTTTTTAAAGGTGAGAAAGGAAAGAAGAACATGTACGTATTTATAGTTTGTTATATTTACCAGGTATCCTAACATTCTTAATACTTTCGAAATATTTATTAAATATACAGGTATTTATTACATCTGGTTGCTTATGTGCATTTTATTGAAAATGAGGGTTAATATTAGTGGAATAAATGTAGTTTCTTTTTTTTAAAGATTTCTAAAAATTTATTCATAAGAGACACAGAGAAAGAGGTAGAGACACAGGCAGAGAGAGAAACAGGCTCCATGCAGGGAGCCTTTTGTGGGACTTGATCCTGGGACTCCAGGATTATGCCCTGGGCTGAAGGGAGGTGCTCAACCGCTGAATCACCCAGGCATCCCAATAAATGTATTTTTTTATGAAAAAAATTGTCAGGTTTTCCCTATGTCATTTTATTTACTGGGATTTTCATACTATTCCCATCAATTTAAGAAATTCTTTATGTCATAGCTTTAATTACTGTAATATTTAAATCTTTTTTCCATTTTATTTTTAATGTAGAATGTTAAACTTTTCATTATTACATCAAACTTTAGAAATTTCTTATCCTTTTAAGATCTGAAAGACATTTTTTCAAGTTGTGAAAATAGAAATATTTTTCTTATACATAGGCCATAAGCCAAGCTAACCTTTTTTTTTCCTGTTCTTTTACAGATTCAACCTCCATAGTACATATTCTAGGTTACACTAGAGATGCAGGTTTATTCAGTGAAAATAAGAGACAGAAAATGTCTATAGTTATGTGCAACAGATAACTGGGCACATTAACTGACTGAGTTTACCATAGCTTTACAAAGAACACTCAACTCTGCATTATGAACAGGACAATATACTTCAATATATCACTTCAGTCATGCACTGGAATAGTATCAACAAACCATTGGTTGTATTTGCCTCTCCACATTTGATGGACATTCAATATATAATATTTAATTTACTTAGATTAGATCATATTTTGACGGTGCTATGATTTAAACTGATGTTCCTACAAAATTGTTTACCAGTTTTCCCAACACTATTTACCTAAATAAAAAAATTTCTCTTTTAGAATAGAGACATGAAAATTAAATGCAGTCATTTAATCCCAGTACTAGACTGGATCTTGTACTAGAAGAAAAAATGATGGTACAAAGGAAAAAAAATGGCATAAAAATAATGGCATAGGGGATCCCTGGGTGGCTCAGCGGTTTGGCACCTGCCTTTGGCCCAGGGTGCGATCCTGGAGTCCTGGGATTGAGTCCCACGTCGGGCTCCCAGCGTGGAGCCTGCTTCTCCCTCTGCCTGTGTCTCTGCCTCTCTCTCTCTCTCTCTCTATGTCTATCATGAATAAATAAATAAAATCTTTAAAAAATAAATAATGGCATAAACGGTAAAAAATAAAGGAATAAAGGATAATGACATAAAATAAGGATATAATGGGTCATTTAACAAAATTGGAATACAGAAGACAGATTAGATACATGTAATACAATGTTAAATTTATTGAAATTGATCATTGTACTGTGGTTATTAAAAGAATATCTATAGTGTTAGGAAGCACAAATTGGTGCATTTAAGGGTGAAGAATCATGATAGATGTAGTCTCAAAGGATAAACAAACATACAAAAAACAAAGCAAACACTACATTTATGGTTCTCAACTGGGGGTGATTTGCACACCCCCAAGGACATTTGCAATGTCTAGACACATTTTGGGTGGGTACTACTGACATCTGATCGGTGGAGTCCAAAGATGCTAAGCACCCACAATGGACAAATCAGTCCTCACAACAAAGAATGACTAGTCTCAAAGGTCAACAGTGTTGAAGTTGAGAAATCTTTTTTTTTTTAAGATTTTATTTATTTATTAGAGACACACAGAGAGAGAGAGAGAGAGAGAGAGAGAGAGAGAGAGGGAGAGACAGGCAGAGGGAGAAGCAGGCTCCATGTAGGGAACCTGACATGGGACTTGATCCCGGATCTCCAGGATCACACCCTGGGCTGAAGGCGGCACTAAACCGCTAAGCCACCAGGGCTGCCCCAAAGTTGAGAAATCTTGATACAGAGAAAGCAAATGATGGAGGAAGTGGGATAAAAATCAACAGTAGGTGTGCATTGGTGAGGGGTATATGGATGTTGTTTTGATCATTCTTTTAAGTTTTTATTTAAATTCCAGTTAATTAATATATTAGTTTCAGGTGTACAGTATAGTGTTTCAGTACTTACATACTACATTTGGTGCTCATTACAACAAATGTACTCCTTAATCCCCATCACCCATTTAACCCATCACCTGTTTTGATTATTCTTAATCTTGTAACTTTTCTGTAATTTGGAAATTATTTTCCAATAAAAACTGTTTTTAACTTCTTTTCAAAATACTATATTGTGATGATTACTTTATCATACACTGAATCATTAGAGGAAAGTAGACCTACCTGGGGACTCCCTAGTCTATTTCTAGTCTATTCTATTTCTCTTCTATATTTCTGGTCTGTCTCCTGAAGACTTTGAGCAGTGAACATTTCTGGTGAGGTGACTTAATTGTCAAAGTCCATGAGAATAGTTCTTTGGAACTTAACTAGGCAAGATATTTTAATATATGCATATTAAATGTTCAATGTGCAAAGACCCCAGCGTCATGATTTATTTACCTGATGTTTTTTCAGAAGAACAAATCAAAGAGTGAGGCTGGGCTCTGGAAAGCTAGAGCAGTGATTCCCTGAAGTGGAATTGCATCATTCATGCAATCCAAGTTCTTCAGGCCATCCAAACACAAAGCAACATCACGCTACATGTGATATTAGTCTGCTGTTTAGATAAGGACAACATTCTACAAACATATTTTCAACCTGGAGAAAACATATTTGTGCTTTTTAGGCTACAGACTCTTAAAGCCTAATTGACTTTAAAGTACAACTTAAATTTATCTATCATAGACCCACCACTTCTCTGAAAGGATTTGGGAGTCTGTCTAGAATACAGGAGAATGCCAATATATAAATGAGTTAGAAACTTGGATTTTATTTCTTTTATTATATCTGTTTCTTAATAATTTCTTCAAAGGTAAAACAGAATATAAATAAGCTCATAGAAGGATATATGTTGAGCTATTCAATTTATAGCTCATAAAATCATTTTTGTAGGTAACTGAAATGTAATACAAAGACTCCACTTGTAATGCATAATGGCTGGCAGCCTTCAAGTCCCCAATCCTACCTTCCTCCCTTAGCCCCACATCTGGGCAACGTGATAAGAAAACCTGCTCATAGTCTCAGACCCTAGTGTCCTCAGTCCATTAGTATTGGCAAAAATTTAACTGAGTGTGGAAACCTTCACCCCATTCACTTTCTAACTGCAATAAAAACCCAAAGCCCCTCCACCCTCATTTCCCCCTGGACGTTTAGACCACAGAAGCCCTTCTCCTGGGCATGGGGATTCATCTGCTGTTAACTGTTACGAGTTATAAATTCTATTTTATACGCATTGGTGCCACCTCCATAATTTCCCAGAGTGGAGTGAGAGATTTGTTCAGTGTTTGGTAGGGGATGCTAGGCATACAAATAAAACACCAACTGACTAGTTTTGCTTAGTGATTTCTCAGAATCACTTGCTAAGGCACCAGGAACACCCTATTTCTAGAAGTCTTTCAGGATAAAGACAGGAGAACAACAGAATCACATTCACTCATGTCCATGCATAAGTTAGGGTCTGAAATATACTAAAACAAAGTTCTAAGAGAAGGGTAATAATTCACAAAAATCATTTCGAAGGGATAAAATTAAACCACAGAGTAGAATACTGAAGACCTAGCTGAGTAGAATACTGAAGCTTTTGCTTTTATTATTTGAACAAAAATACTTAAAATGAAAAGTTTTTTAAAATCTAAACTGCACATTAAAAATCAAAACACAGGATCCCTGGGTGGCGCAGCGGTTTGGCGCCTGCCTTTGGCCCAGGGCGCGATCCTGGAGACCCGGGATCGGATCCCACATCGGGCTCCCGGTGCATGGAGCCTGCTTCTCCCTCTGCCTATGTCTCTGCCTCTCTCTCTCTCTCTCTCACTGTGTGCCTATCATAAATAAATAATAAATAAAAAATTAAAAAAAAATTAAAAAAAAAAAAGAATAAAACCAGCTAACACATAGTAAGCTCTTATTTAAAAAAAAAAAAAAATCAAAACACAGAATCCCAGTTCTCACCCAAATGGCACTCCAAGGGCACCCAGTGGAGTCACCAGGACTGTGGGGACCGCTGTGTAAGCCAGGAAGTTTCCAATCTGGCCAACAGCCACTGTCAAGAGAATCACAGGATATCACTTGCAATTACAGCTCACTTTTAGCAATCATCACAGAGTTTAATTTGGCAAGGCTCTGCTCTGAAAGGGCTCCTCTTTTCATTTCTTGTAAGGATGCAAATGTGGGGCAATGTTTGCATAATTAAGGGTCCTGAAAGCAGAGGAAAGTAGGCCCTACAGCATCACGGACCCAATCATTCAGAAGTAGTTTCAGCCCTCTGTGGAAATTCCAAAACTAAATGGCAGTGATTGACAGTGGATGCAACAAAGTATATTTCCACTCTTTCTGTAACACATTCTTGTTTTAAGACTAATCATGTAGAATCTCCTGTGTCCTTTCAATGGCCTGGAATCTACTCCAGTATAGAGTACTAGGTCACAGTGACATGCTGCTGGCACACCAAGTGGAAAAACTACTGCCCGCACAGGACTGCACTGGGACTGTATCAAGACAGAGCTTTAAGATGAGCTCCTCAATAAAAGGAAACATCATCTGCTAGACAACACCTTGCCTAAAAGACAATGTGTGACAAATAAACCTCATGATATTTATGAATTTTCTAACACAATTTTTCTTTATATATGTAGGACTCTGGACTCCAATCTTATTATTTTTATATGATAGCACATAAACCTCTGTGTGTGACCTCTTTTATATGCTATTACATGATCCTGTATTTAAGGCTAAGTGAAGAAACTCTCCTTTGTAAAACCAATTATGTTCAACAAAATATGAAATTTCACCAAATGTCAACAGCCTGACTACAGGTGAGTAAGCAGAAGCTGTTTTAATTTCTTTGGGCCCAGGACAGTCAGACCTGGACTAAATTCAGAACTAATTGCAGGCAGCAGGAACTCTACCTCCTCCCTCCCTCCAATGCCTCCTACATTGGTCTTCAGCCCAAAGATTGGAGCTGCACTCATTCCACCCCCTCCAGTCCAACCAGAGGAATGACTGATCTTAAGAAAGAAAACACACTCTTCACCACACTAGGTACTTACTTGCAATTGTGCCTGCCCACCACACAATGTCTGTTAAATAGGAGGTACCTATGAAAGAGATAAAAATGTGAGAAAAGTATAAAGCAAGAGGTTTACAAACTACATACTTAAAAAGGAGTTTTTAGGGACCCCTGGGTGGTTCAGTGGTTGAGCGTCTGCCTTCCGCCCAGGGCATGATCCTGGAGTCCCTGGATCAGATCGAGTCCCACATCAGGTTCCCTGTAGGAAGCCTGCTTCTCTCTCCGCTTATGTCTCTCTGTGTCTCTATGAATAAATAAATGAAATCTTTTCAAAAAAGCAGTTTTTACATGAAAATAAAACTAAAAACAATGAATGCCATACTGCTTATTTACTCTTTAAGTTATTCTATAAATAGCAGCATGAGTAACCACTAAAAGTGGCAAATTCAGATTTTTTTTTTGCAACGAACACAAACTGACCCAAACAAGTAAAACCTTTATAAAAAACGATTTTTTGGCTCATGATGCCACCCAGAGACACACATATTCTTTGGCATGTAGTTTATGTTGAAGTCCAGTTCTCTCATGCATTTACTGCAACCCATTTATATGATAATTTTATGAGCATAGGGTTCAATGACTTGATGCTTAAATAGGTTACTCAATTTTCATAATTTAGAATTTATAGGGGCAGCCCCCGGGTGGCCCAGCGGTTTTAGTGCTGCCTTCGGCCCAGGGCGTGATCCTGGAGACCCGGGATGGAGTCCCACATCGGGCTCCCTGCATGGAGCCTGCTTCTGCCTCTGCCTGTGTCTCTCCCTTTCTCTCTCTCTCTCTCTCTCTCTCTGTTGCTCATGAATAAATAAATGAAACCTTTTTAAAAAAAAAACTTAGAATTTATGATTTAGCTCTTTTTTCAACCATTTGGGCAGCAGACCTTTTCACTCACTCAGTGATTTGACATTTTACATAGTCTCTTGTATTGTTAGGTTACCCTAATATATCCCCATGCAGTCAGGCAGAAACATGAACAGGTGCCCAGGCCTTCCCATCACATGGGTCCCTCTTCCTGCCTGTATGACAGGAACCTACAGCAAGATGGTCTCCCGAACTCTGAGACACATAGTTACACAATTTCAGATATGTCAAAATGCTCATCTGACAGGTTTCTTCAGTTCAAACTAAAGTACCTAATTCTAATAGTGAAAGGGATCCTAAGAGAAGGGGGGGTACTGAGTGGGGAAAAATTAGAGAGGAAGACAATCATGAGACACTCTTAACTCTGGGAAACGAACATTAAGGAGGGCTTTTGTTTTCCTTGCCTTTGGAGACCTGTCTAGCAAGAAGTTACTGTGGCTGAGGTCACAGAAGTTGCTGCCTGTGTTCTCCTCTAGGATTCTGGTGGATTTCTGTCTCACATTTAGGTGTTTCACCCATTTTGAGTTTGTGTGTGTGGTGTAGGAGAACGGGCCAGTTTCATTTTTCTGCTCATGGCTGTCCAATTTTCCCAACACCATTTGTTGAAGAAACTGTCCTTTTTCCAGTGGATATTCTTTCCTGCTTTGTCAAAGATTAGATGACCATAGCATTGAGGGTCCTTTACTGGGTTCTCTCTTCTGTTCCATTGATCAGTGTGTCTGTTTTTGTGCCAAGTACCACACTGTCTTTATGATCACAGCTTTGTAATACAGCTTAAAGTTCAGATTGTGATGCCTCCATCCAGTTTTGGTTTTCATTTTCAACATTCCTTTGGCTAGTTGGGGTTTTTTTCTCATTTCACACAAATTTTAGGATTGTTTGCTCTAGCTCTGTGAAAAATGCTGATGGTATTTTAATAGGGAATGCTTTGCATGTGTGGATTGCTTTTAGATACCACAGACATTTTGATAATATTTGTTCTTCCAATCCATGAGTATGGAATGTTTTTTCCATTTTTTGTGTCTTCCTCAATTTCTTTCACAAGCATTCTATAGTTTCCAAAGGACAGATCCTTTACCTCTTTGGTTAGGTTCATTCCTAGGTATCTCTTTGGTTTTGGTGCAATTCCAAATGGGATTGATTTCTTAATTTCTCTTTGTCATGCTTCTTTGTTAGTGTACAGAAATGCAACTAATTTCTGTGTACTGATTTTATATCCTGTCACTTTGTTGAATTCCTGAATCAGTTCTAGCAATTTCTGGGTGGAGTCTTTTGGGTTTTCTACATAGAATATCATATCGTCTGTGAAGAGTGAAAGTTTGAGTTCTTTGCTGATTTGGATGCTTTTTATTTCCTTCTGTTGTCTGATTGCTGAGGTAGGACTTCCAGTGCTGTAGTTAGCAGCAGTGGTGCAAGCAGACATCTGTGTTGTGTACTTGATCTTATGGGAAAAGCTCTGATTTTCCCCATTGAGGATGATATTCACTGTGGGTCTTTTGTAATGGTTTTTATGATATTGAGGTATGCTCCCACTATCCTTACATAGCATATGGTTTTTATCAACAAGAATGCTGTATTTTGTCAAATGCTTTTTCTGCATCTTTGACAGGATCATATGATTCTTATCCTTTTATTAATATGAAGTATCACACTGAATGATTTGCAGATGCTGAACCACCACTGCAGCCCAGAAATAATTTCCACACAGTCGTGGTGAATAATCCTTTTAATATACTATTGGATCCTATTAGCTAGTATCTTGGTGAGAATTTTTGCATCCATGTTCATCAAGGATATTGGTCTACAATTCTCCTTTCTAATGGGGCCTTTGTCTGGTTTGGGAATCAAAGTAATGCTGACCTCATAGAATGAGTTTGAAGTTTTCCCTCTATTTCTATTTTCTGGAATAGTTTCAGAAAATAGATTTTATGTCTTTAAATGTTTGGTAAAATTCCACTGGGAGGCCATCTGGCCCTCAACTCCTGTTTGTTGGGAGGTTTTTGATTACTGCTTTAATTTCTTTACTGATTATGAGTCTGTTTAGGTTTTCTATTTCTTCCTGTTTCAGTTTTGGTAATTCGTATATTTCTAGGAATGCATTCATTTCTTCCAGATTGCCTAATTTGTTAGCATATAACTGCTCATAATATTCTCTTATAATCGCATTTCTTTGGTGTTGGCTGTGATCTCTCCTCTTTCATTCATGATTTTATTTATTTGGGTCCTTTCTCTTTTCTTTTTGATAAGTCTGGCTAGGGGTTTATCAATATTATTAAATCTTCCAAAGAATCAGCTTTGTTGATGTGTTCTACTGTTTTTCCAATTTTTATATCACTGATTTCTGCTCTAATTTTTTAAAATTTATTTATTTGAGAGAGAGATTGCACAAGCAGGGGGAGCAGCAGGCAGAGGGAGAGGGAGAAGCAGGCTCCCTGCTGAGCAGGAAGCCTTACTTGGGGCTTGATCCCCGGACTCTAGGATCATGACATGAGACAAAGGCAGACACTTAACTGATTGAGCCACCCAGGCACCCCATGATTTCTGCTCTAATCTTTATTATTTCCCTTCTCCTGCTAGATTTGGGTTTTATTTGCTTTTTTTTTTTTTCCAGCTCCTTTAGATAGGTTAGGTTACATATTTGAGACTTCTTGTTACTTGAGGAAAGCCTGTATTGCTATACACTTCCCTCTTAGGACCGCTTTTGCTGCACCCCAAAGCTTTAGAACTGTTGTGTTTTCATTTTCATTTGTTTCCATGTATTTTTTAAGTTCTTCTTTAATTTCCTGCTTGGCCCATTCACTCCTTGGTAGATGTTCTTTAACCTCCAAGTATTTGGGACCCTTTCAAATTTCTTCTCGTGTTTGACTTCAAGTTTCATAGTATTGTGGTCTGAAAATATGCATGATATGATCTCAATCTTTTTGTACCAGTTGAGACCTGATTTGTGATCTAGTATGTGATCTATTCTGGGGAATGTTCCATGTGCGCTCAAGAAGAATGTGTATTCTGCTGCTTTAGGATGAAATGCTCTGAATATATCTGTGAAGTCCATCAGGTCCAGTGTGTCATTCAAAGCCCTTGTTTCCCTGTTGATCTGCTTAGATGATATGTCCATTGCTGTGAGTGGGGTATTAAAGTTCCCTACCATTACTATATTATCATCAATGAGTTTAAGTTTGTTATTACTTGATTTGTGTATTTGGCTACTTCCAAGTTAGGGACATAAATATTTACAATTGTGAGGTCTTCTAATGGATAGACCTCTTTAGTATGATATAGTGTCCGTCTTCATCTCTTGTTATAGTCTTTGTTTTACTTATTTATTTTTAAGGATTTTATTTATTTATTCATGAGAGACACAGATAAAGATGCACAGACATAGGCAGAGGGAGAAGCAGGCTCCCTGTAGGGAGCCCGATACAGGACTCGATCCAGGACCCCGCGATCATGCCCTAAGCCAAAGGCAGGTGCTCAACCACTGAGCCACCCAGGCATACTATCCACCCCCTCACTTTTAATCTGTAGGTGTCTTTGGGTCTAAAATGAGTCTCTTGTAGACAGCATATCAACAGGTCTTGTTTTTTTATCCATTTTGATACCCTACGTCTCTCAATTGGAGCATTTGGGCCATTTACATACAGAACAGTTATTGAAAGATATTAATTTAGTGCCATTATATCAGCTGTAAAGTCATCGTTTCTGTAGATTGTTCCTTTCTGGTCTATGTTACTTTGGGGCTCTCATTTCATTCAAATGATCCCCTTTAATATTTCTTGTAGGGGGGATCCCTGGGTGGCGCAGCGGTTTAGCACCTGCCTTTGGCCCAGGGCGCGATCCTGGAGACCCGGGATCGAATCCCACATCGGGCTCCCAGTGCATGGAGTCTGCTTCTCCCTCTGCCTATGTCTCTGCCTCTCTCTCTCTCTGTGTGTGTGACTATCATAAATAAATAAAAATTTAAAAAAAATATTTCTTGTAGGGCTAGCTTAATGCTCACAAATTCCTTTAGTTTCTGTTTGTTCTGGAAACTCTTTAGCTCTCTACTTTGAATGACAACCTTCCTGAATGAAATATTTTTAGCTGCATATTTCTCTCATTCAGCATCCTGAATATATCATGCCAGTCCTTCTGGCCTGGACAGATCTGCTACCAACTTTATGTGTCTATCCTTGTAGGGGGGACCTCTTGTCCCAGGCTGCTTTCAGGATTTTATCTTTCTCTTTGAAATTTGCAAGTTTCACTATTATATGTTGAGGTGTTGACCTATTTTTATTGATTTTGGGGGTTCTCTGTGCCTCCTGGACTTCAATGCCTGTTTCCTTTCCCAGATTAGGAAAGTTTTCAGCTATATTTGTTCAAATAAATTTTCTGCCCCTTTTTCCCACTTTTCATCTTCTGAGATGTCTAGATATATAGATATTATTTCACATTATGGAATTGCGGAGTTCCCTAAGTCTACCTTCATGATCTAATAGTTTTGTTTCCCACTTCTTTTCGAATTTCTTATTTTCCATCATCCTGTGTTCTGTATCACCGATTCACTCTTCTGTTCCGTTACCCTCATTTTTATGGCCTTCACTTGGGGCCTCTATGCGATAGCATTTTTAATTTTGGTCTGACTAGATTTTAGTTCTCTTATCTCTACAGTAAGGGATTCTCCAGTATCCTCTATGCTTTTTTATGCCCAGTTAGTATCTTTATAGTCACCGTTTTAAATTCTAGTTCAGACATCTTATTAATATCTATTATTGGTTAAATCCCTGACAGTGAGTACTGCCTTCTGTTCCTTCTTTTGGGATGAGCTCTGTCTCCTCATTTTCCAGAAAAGAAAGGAAGAAAATGAACAAAAACAACAACAAAAATACCCTAGATTCTGGGTGTGTTTTGGTCTGCTTGTTAAAAGAAACTAGATCCCAAAATAAGAAAGAGAAAAACATATATGTGTGTATATATATATCACATATACACACACATATATGAAAATACAATGAAAGAAAACAAATTAAATAATATGTACAATATACATAAAAAGTAAAAAGGAATAAAAAAAATTGAGAAAATAAATGAAAAAATACTAAAACACTAAAGAATAAAAATACAAAGAATGCTATATACTGTTTTCCCCGAGAGCTGAAGGTCTTCAGTGCTCTAATATCAGTAAATTTGGTAAGAGCAAACTGTCTGTGCTGATCTTCTGGGGGAGGGGTCTGTGGCACTGTTTCTCTGGTGGATTTACCCTGTGATGAAAATGCTTTTCCTGGGCACAGGGAGGCAGAGCTTGCTGTAAGTGGCTGCACAGTCCACTAGGTGGTGCAATTTTGCTCCCAGAAGGCTTTCAGCACTGATGAGGGGGATGAAAATGGCTGTGCCCTCTAGTCCTGGAGCTGAAAATTCACCCTGAAACAGTCTTCAGTGAGCCCTCAAAGAAAAGCAATCAATCACTCTGTCTCCCCATTTGCCATCAGAACTCTGTACTCACCCATCTTTGTGATTGAGCGTTTTTGTTTTTTTTCTTTTATATCCTTTAATAATTATTTATAGAGATGAATCTTCTAGCTCCCAACTTGATTATTAGAGAAATACAGAATTCTAGGATTTGCATCGAAGTATTCCAGCTCCATTTCCCACCCAACCCCCATCACAAAGGAAAAGTTTGGAGTGGGTCATATAAGATTGTCAAAATGTTGACATATTTTGGGGCACCTGAGCAACTTAGTGGTTGAGCATCTGCCTTCAGCTCAGGTTGTGATCCTGGGGTCCTGGGATCAAGTTCCCCATCTTGCTCCCCGCAGGAAGCCTGCTTCTCCTTCTTCCTATGTCTCTGCCTCTCTGTGTCTCTCATAAATAAATAAATAAATTTCAAAAAAATGATGACATATTTTGAAGTGATCTTAAGGGTAAACAAAGATTCTTATTTTCCTTGATCGAGTGTTTTTATCTCAGGTATGCTACGGAGTTTCAAAACTTCAAATTTTAGGGATTCCCATAGCATGGCCCTGCCCTGTTCCTCTTGGGGCGGTAGGGGGTGCAGGGAGGTGCTCACCACACTTCTGCCTTTTGTTGGACTCCTCCCAGAAAACAGTCAGAGGACGACACCACAGTTTGCAGTTTATGCCAACACAGAACATAGAGCTGACACATAGACTTACTGTTCTTTTTTTTTTAATATTTTATTAATTTATTCATGAGAGACACAGAGAGAGAGAGAAGCAGAGACACAGGCAGAGAGAGAAGCAAGCTCCATGCAGGGAGCCCGATGTGGGACTCAATCCCGAGACTCCAGGATCATGCCCTCGGCTGAAAGCAGATGCTCAACCGCTGAACCACCCAAGTGACTTACACTGTTCTCAGGTGGCTTCCAAGCTCCTAGTTCTGGGAATTCTTCGCACTCAGGCACTACTAGTTCTTCCTGTGACCTAGGGCATCCTGAGACCACATTGTCACACCTGGGATTCCACAGCACTCACCTCCTGAGCACTTCTAAGCCAGGTACATGCCCCACTGTAGCAGATTTCTAAAAGTACTGATTTTGCACTGATTTTGCTGTTTAAAATACTCGTAGTAGCCTCCTTAAGCAGGTTCCCTCCCCCACCACCATATCCTCAGCTATATCACACTTGATTCAAGTCTCCACACCTCCTATCTTCCAAACGTTGGTTGCTTTTCTACTAATAGATTTGCAGCATTTGTTTTCTCAGATCTCTAATTGGTTTATTGGATGTTCAGAAAGATTTGATAACTATCAAGTTGTATCCAAGGGAGGAGATACCCTTAGGGTCCCCCTACTCCTCCAACATCTTAACTTCTCTCTCTGTTGTGTTTCTGTACACCAATAATGAACTACCAGAAAGAGAAATTAAGGAAATAATCCCATTTACAAGAGCATCATAAAGAATAAAATATCTAAGAATAAATCTATCAGACATTGATGAAAGAAATTAAAGATGACACGTGCAAATGAAAAGATATTCCCTGTTCATGGATTAAAACAATTAATATTGTTAAAATGTACATACTCAAAGCAAACTATAGATTCAATAATCTTTTTTTTTTTTTTAAAAGATGGCTTCTTCTTTTTTTTAATTTTTATTTATTTATGATAGTCACAGAGAGAGAGAGAGAGAAGCAGAGACATAGGCAGAGGGAGAAGCAGGCTCCATGCACCAGGAGCCCGACGTGGGATTCGATCCTGGGTCTCCAGGATCGCGCCCTGGGCCAAAGGCAGGCACCAAACCGCTGTGCCACCCAGGGATCCCAGGATTCAATAATCTTTATCAAAAATATCAGTGGCATTTTTCACAGATATAGTACAAAGAATATTAAAATTTGTATGGAACCACAAAAGACCCCAAATAGCCAAAGTATTCTTGAGAAAGAACAAAACTGGAAATGTCATGCTTTTTTATTTTAAACTATACTACAAAGCTATAGTAATCAAAACAGTATAGTACTGATGTGCAGGCACACTGACACACACACAAATTTAAAAAATAGAATAGAGAGCAAGTTATACTGATGCTTACATGGTCAATTTACAACAAAGGAGACAAGAGTATACAATAAGGAAAAAAGTCTCTTCAATAAATGGTATTATAGAACTGGTCAGCTACATGCAAAACAATGTAACTAGACTACTTTCTTACACCATTTACAAAAGTTAACTCAAAATGGGTTAAAGGCCTACTGTAAGACCTGAAACCATAAACCTCCTAAAAGAAAACATATGCAGTAATTTTTTGGACATCAGATTCCACAGCATTTTTCTGGATATATCTCTTCAGGTAAGGGAAACAAAAGCAAAAATAAACTATTGAGACTATGATATCAAACTAAAAATCCTTTGCACAGCAAAGGAAGTAATCAACAATACAAAAAGGCAACATGATGAATGGGGAAAGAAATTTGCAAGTGACATACCTGATAAGGGATTATTACTATCTAAAATATATAAAGGGATCCCTGAGTGGCTCAGTGGTTTAGCGCCTGCCTTCAGCCTAGGGCTTGATCCTGGAGTCCCAGGATCGAATCCCACATCAGGCACCCTGCATGGAGCCTGCTTCTCCCTCTGCCTGTGTCTCTGCCTCTCTCGCTCCCTATCTGTGTCTCTCATGAATAAATAAATAAAATCTAAAAAAAAAAAAAAAAAAAAATATATATATATATATATATATATATATATATATATATATATATATAAAGAACTCATACAACCCAACACCAAAACAACCCCAAATAATCTGATTTTAAAATGCACAGAGGATATGGATATTTCTCTAAAGGCGACATACAGCTGGCCAACAGACACATGAAAAGATGTTCAATATCACTAATCATCAGGGAAATGCAAATCTAAACCACAGTGAGGTATCATCTCACATTTGCTATAATAGCTATAGTCAAAAAGAGCAGAAATAACAAGTGTCAGTAAAGATACAGACAAAGGGAATCCTCATGCACTGTTGGTGAGAATGTAAATTGATGCAACCACTAGGAAAAATTGTATGTTTCCTCAAAAAGTTAAAAACAGGGATCCCTGGGTGGCGCAGCGGTTTGGCACCTGCCTTTGGCCCAGGGTGCGATCCTGGAGACCTGGGATCGAATCCCACGTCGGGCTCCCGGTGCATGGAGCCTGCTTCTCCCTCTGCCTATGTCTCTGCCTCTCTCTCTTTCTCTCTCTGTGACTATCATAAATAAATAAAAATTTAAAAATATATATATATAAAAAAGTTAAAAACAGATCTACCATATGACTCAATAACTCCACTGCTATGTATTTACGTAAAGAAAACAAAGATATTCATTTCAAAAGCTATATACACTCATGTTTACTGCAGCATTATTTCCCATATGGAATTTCCATATTATGGAAACACCTAAAGTCCCCATTGACAGATGAATGGATGAAGAAGGGGATGGGGGGTAGATACAGACATAGATACACACACACACACAGTGGAATCTTACTCAGTCATAAGAATGAAACCTTGTCATTTGTGACAACATGGATGGACCAGAGGGTATTATGCCAAATAAGGTAAGTTGGACAAAGAAAGACAAATACAGTGTGATCTCACTTACATGGAATCTAAAAAACAAAATAAATAAAAGAAAACAAAATAGAGCAGACTTACAAAAAGAAAGAACAAACTGTTGCCAGAGGGAGAAGTATGGAGGGATGGGCAAAACAGGTGAAGAGGATTGAGAAATACAAACTTCTGGTTATAAAATAAAGGAATATAAAGAATAACAGGGAATATAATCATTTATACTTTAATAACTTTGTGTGGTGACACACGGTAACTAGACTTCTCATGATGATCAATTTGTCATGTAATCACTCTGTTGAAACTAATATAATGTTGAATACCACTTTCAATAAAATAGTTCAATAAAAATACATATAGTACAAAATTACTAAAGGAATTAACTTACAATAGAAATTTTCACTTTATGCAAATAAAATGATAAATGAGTATATAAACAGAAAATACATGAGACAAATACAACAGACTAAGTGATATATATAAATCCAACTGTAATAATTAAAATATTAAACAGAAGTTGGTATAATGTCATTCAAGTCTTCTAATCCTGGGGGATCTTCTGCTTAGCTTTTCTACAAAAATCTTTTAAAATAAATTTTTGAACCTAGGATACTGAAGTCTCCAACTACTATTGTTTTTCTATTTTTCTTTTTCTTTTTTTAATTTTTAAAAAGATTTTGTTTATTCATGAGACACATAGAGAGAGAGAGACAGAGACATAGGCAGAGGGAGAAGCAGATTCCCTGAGGGGAGGCCAATGCAGGACTTGATCCCCTGACTTGGGATCATGCCCTGAGCCAAAGGCAGACACCCAACCACTGAGCCACCCAGGTGTCCCTATTTCTTTC
This sequence comes from Nyctereutes procyonoides, assembly GCF_905146905.1. Lineage (NCBI taxonomy): Eukaryota > Metazoa > Chordata > Mammalia > Carnivora > Canidae > Nyctereutes > Nyctereutes procyonoides. The sequence continues at coordinate 60,134,616 of NW_026575047.1, read as the reverse complement.
TTTATTATGTTAGTTTTGCTTAATGTATTTTGAGACTCTGTTGTTAGGTACATAATGATTTATAATTGTTACGTCATCCTGATAGATGGAACATTTCACTGTTATAACATGTTTTTTGTTTTTAATATATTTTTGTCTTAAAAATCTACGTTTTTCATATTAGTATAATCATTTCAGTTCTCTTTTGTGTATAAGTAAATATTCTTATCCATTAATTTAAATAATTGTAAATGTATGTCATTCTACAACATTTTGAAGCTCATTTTTATGGCAGATGCACATAATAATCCACTCAACGTTTTAAAATTTATCTATAATGTAGAAAGATTTTAGAGACTTTAAAATCAAGGAATCACAATCTTTCGTAGTGGAGAAACATAAAATGCTGGGGGCAGGGAACACCAACTTTTTTTATTCTAATGAATATAGTTTGGTCATCAGTGCTTATGGAGTCAGGGATAGCCATCATACCAGTTGCTGGAATGTGAGTGACCCCCATGAAGTGAAAACTGGTCCAAGAATGCCAGTGGCCAATGCAATGAAAACCCATAGGCTCTCCTCTTTCACTGCTACATTTCCCAGCACCACTGACCACCATGTAGCACATGTACTTGGAAGTTTGAAAAAAAAAATGTGTTACTAAAATGGGGAGAAAGCTGGTACCAAAGGATGGCGAAATGACAAAATTTTGGTCACCCTTTTGTCAAAGGAGCTCCAAATCTCTCAGTCCCTCTCATTCATATGCTCTAGGAGGAGCCTGTATTTGATGAAATCCAAAAGCTGTTTAGAGCACACTCACGTTTAAAGCCAGTATTAAGCAAAATTTTTCTGCTTCCATGGACACTTAATAAATCAGATTTTCTATCTGGATACCCATCCTGCTACAAATCAAGGTGAAGCTCCTCCAGATGGTCTCCAAAGGCCTCAAACCAGGAGCATCCCTTGTGCACTGCCCTGAAGGAGGTCCATGGCTCTGCTTACCCATCCACCTGTGCACAGCTTCCTCATTTAGCTGGCTGCCTCAGGTTCCTTCCTCCTTCTGTAGCCATGAGTTCCTCAGTGTTTGCATTCCATAACAGCCCTCAATCTCTATCATAAATAGATATTTTTCTCTATGTTCTAAACCCAGTTGGTTTCTTCAGGCTTCATCTTCAAACATCACTGTACCTAAAGATCCTAAAGTCACTCACCTGATCCTAAAGTCACTCACCTGATAACCTCAGGAGGCACTCATTCAAACCTCTACCCACACTCCGTTTCCCAACTGATGGCCACGATACTTTAAGCCCTCTGGGCTCAGCAAGAACAGAGTGCCACAAAATTATAGAATAGAATATGGAGGATTTTCTGTTTGTTTGCTTAAACTCATCTGTCCTCTCCTCCACTCCTAGGTAGAGATACCAAGAGCTAAATTGCAGGGGGTTTTGTCTCACACTGGAAAACTTGGGTGCTAACTGGGGATTGAATGCCTGTTTATAACAGTTGGACTATAAAACAAAGAAATGTTGTGCAAATACAAAAGAGACTTGTCAGGATGAGAACATCAGTTGGCAGGGACACTGTCCAACTATGGACTTGTGGCTTTTAAAACATTTCTTTTTTAGTTATATAAGTGCATCACAAACATCCTTAAAATATGACTTTCTAGCACAAAAATACAGATAGCCATCTAGTTTATTTACGTTCTGGATTATACCACAGAAAAATTGCTTCCATTTATGTGTGCTCCTATAGTAACAATAGAAGTTGCTGCAAACAGCAAAGCTAGAGTCCATCACTATGTCCTTTACTAATTAAGTAATACCTTGACTTTAAAACTGTGTAAAAAGATGCCACCGTTTTCTTAGGGTTCTTTAAAAAGGGCTAGGAATAAAGGAATTTTCTTTCCAAACACCAACATAACTAGATGAGGGTATTAAGTAGAATCAATTTGAGCACTAGTATTCATTGACTTATATGTGGATTTAATACTTTAAGTCATTTTGTACATCAATTATTAAATATGTAGACTTATTTTCCTAAAGAAATAGTTTGGCAGTCTTGAAAAAGAGGAACAAAGCTGTAGGACTTCCACTATCTCACTTTAAGATTTATTATAAAACTACATAATCAAGACAGTATGGTACTGGCATAAGCATAGACATATACAATGTAACAGAACAAAGTTAAAAAATATACCCACACGTGTACAGTCAAATCATGGACCGGAACAGCAGTATAATTCAATGGAGAAGTCTCTTTAATAAATGGTGCTACATCAACTGGATAATGATAGGGAAAATACTGAACCTTGATTCATGCCTCAGCTATATGAAAAAGTTAACTCAAGATAGTTTACAGGCCTGTAGGTAAAGCAAAAGCTATAAACTACTAGAGGAAAACAGAAGGATGCCACCATGACCTGAGTAGAAACAAAGATTTCATAGGCAGAAATCAAATCAAAAAGCACAAATGACATAAAAGAAACAAAATAAAGTTATGCAGGTTGGAAGATGGTGGTAGAATATGACCCTAGCTTCCCCTCATCCCACAACTACAACTAGATAACTATCACATCATTCTAAATACCTCCAGAAATCTACCTGAAGACTAGCAGAACAAACTCCACAACTAAACGTAGAGAAGATGCCACATCACAGATGGTAGGAAGTGCAGAGATATGTTTTTTTTTTCAGAGATATGTTTTGAGAGAGAGACTGTGGCCATTGTGTTATGGAGGGAGCTGCAGTCGCAGAGAAGGCTGAGAGACGGGCTAGCATATTGGGGATCCTGCAGGGAAAACAAATCCCCACAGCAATTGGTTAAGAAAGAGAGAGGCCAATGTTATTGAGTTCCAGCAATCAGCCCAGCTTAAAACCTGGAGTTTTAAAAGCCAGCATCCTTGGCTGAGATAGAGACTGGAGGGCATCCTGCTGGTCTTAGAGAGAAGACAGGCAACAACCCATAGACATACAATGTGAAAAAAAGCAATCCAAAAAGCACCTAGGGCACACAGTGGGGAAGGTTACTTACTCCTTTCAGAACTCATCCTAGAAAGACAGTGTTCACAAAGAGAACCCCCCAAGAATAAAGGAACTGCTGGTGCTACTTCCCTCCCCTGCCTCTTATAAGCACAGGGCCACCTGTGGGAACCAGCACAGTGCTAAAACTAACTTGCTGGCACCAAGCACCTCCCCCTCCCCCCGCCCCACTGCAGTGGAACCACTCTTCTCAGTCACCCTTACCTCAGTCCCAGTGCGGCAGGCCACCCTCAGAAGACCAGCCCAAAACCCTACTCACACTATGCCTCCTCGATCTGAGAGGTTTTGCAGAGCCTCAGTTTAGGTAGTGGTGGTGACAGATCTCATTTCATAAACAGACTAGAACACACCTGGTGAAAATGTCCACATTCAGGCCGGGGACTCAACACTGCCCACAGCCTCTGCAGATGACTGGCCTGAATGATAAAACAGCTAGGGCATAAAGCGGAACATATGCAGCACACACTGGAGATACTCCTGGAAGTGCCAGACATTGGGCAACAGAGGACATCACACTGTAGGGTACTACATGTTGTGGTCTTCACAAGGCCATTAGATGCACAGAGACTCAGACAAAATGAGAGGACAGAGAAATTTATCCCAAGGGAAAGAACAGGACAAGTCATGGCCAGAGATTTAAGTAAAACAGATATAAGGGACTAGCCTGATAGAGAATTTAAAATAATGATCATAAGGATACTCACTGGACTTGAGCAAAGAGTGAAAGACATGAGTGAGACCCTTAACACAAAAATAAGTAATGACATAGAAGAATATGAAATAAGTCAGTTAGAGAAAGACAAATACCATATGATCTCATGCATATGTGGAATTTAAGAAATAAACAGATGAACATATGGGAAGGGGGAAAAGAAAAAAAGAAGAGAGAAAAAGAAGCCATAAATGACCCTTAATGACAGAGACCAAACTGAGAACTGATGGAGGGAGGGAGGGGGACGATCAGCTAAATGGGTGATGGGTATTAAAGAGGGCACTTGTGATGAGCAATGGGTATTTATGTAAGTGATGAATCACTGAATTCTACTCCAGAACTCAATACTGCACTATGTTAACTAACAAAACTTGAATTAAAAAATAAATTTTAAAAAAGGCAACATAGCAGAGATAAAGGGATCAATAAACAAAACAAGAAACAAGCTTAATAGAATGAACAGCATGCTAGCAGGAGCAGAGGAATGAATTAGTGACCTAGAAGACAGAATAATGGAAAGTAATCAAGCTGAAAAAAAAAAAAGAATTATGCAAAATAAGAATAGATTTAGGGAACTCAGTGACTCCATCTAACATAAGAACATTTGTATTACATCAGTCCTAGAAGAATAGGAAAAAAAGGGAGCAGAAAATGGAATTGAAGAAATAATAGCTGAAAACTACCTACTCTGGGAAGGAAACCGATATCCAGATCCAAGAGGCAGAGAAACCCTTACAAAATCAACAAAAGCAGATCCATATCAAGACATCTTATACTTATATTGGCAAAATATAGTGAAAAAGAAAAAAAATTTTAAGTGTAAAACAAAAGACAGTAACTTACATGGGAAACCCATAAAGCTGGCAGGAGATTTTTCAGCAGAAGCTTTGCAAGCTAGAAGGGAGTGGCAAAACATATTCAAAGTAATGAATAGGGAAAAATCTGCAATCAAGAATATTCTATCTAGCAAGGCTATCATTCACAATAGAGGAGAGCTAAAGAGTTTCCCATATAAACAAAAACTAAGAGTTTGTGATCATTAAACCTGCCCTGCAAGAAGTATTAAAGAAGACTTTTTAGGTGGAAAGGAGAAATAAAAAGTGACGGTGTAAAAGTAGAACACCCTAAAGCAGTTAAAATGAATGTTTTGTAAAAACTCAAGGAACTCACAAAAAAAGGCATAAAATATAATAACATATAGCTTAACATGGAGAGAAGAGTAAAGAATGGGTTCAAATTTAAACAACTATCAATTTAATAAACATTGTTCTAAGCGCAAGAGATTATATACAAACCTAAAGGTAACCATATATCAAAAGCCATTACTAAACATGCAAAAAATAAAGAGAAAGAAAGTATATTATTAAAGAAAAATCAGCAAACCTTTAAATAGAAAAAAGGGATCAGAGAAAATCTTCAGAAACAACCCCAAAACAAATAAAATAACAATAAATACATATATATCAATAATTACCTTGAATGTAAATGAATTAAATGCTTCTATCTCAAAAAACATAGGGTAAAAAAAAAGATATAGGGTGATATAATTGATTTTAAAGAACCAAAACCCATCTATATGGGAGAAAGACTCATTTCAGATCTAAAGACACCTTCAGATTGAAAGTAAGGGGATGAATATCAAAAGAAAGTGTGCAAAGAATGCTTATATTGGACAAAATAGACTTTAAAACAAATAGACGAAATAGACTTTAAGACAAAAGCTGTAACAAGAGACAAAGAAGGCCACTATATAACGATAAAGAATATAATCCAACAAGAATATACAATTGTAAATATTTAAGCACCTCGCATGTCAGCACTGAAATACATAAAACAGTTAATAATAAACATAAAGGAACTAAAGGATAATAATATATTCACATCAACAGATCATCTAAACAGAAAATTATGGAAAAAGTTATTTGAATACTGGAAGGTTTGGTTTTAACAGATAAAACCATCATGAAAATATATATATATATATATACAGTAGGATACACATTCTTTTCAAGTGCACACATGAAACATTCTCCAGAATAGATCACAAAGATACTCAATATTGGGGCACCTGGGTGGTACAGTTGGTTAAACAACCCAACTCTTGTTTTCAGCTCAGGTCATCATCTCAGAGTTGTGGGATTAAGCCCCCCATCAGGCTCCATGCTCAGCATGGAATGTGCTTGAGATTCTCTGTCCCTCTCCCCTCCCGCTTGTGTGCTCTCTCTCCAAAATAAATAATTTTTTTAAAAGATATTTGAGGGGATCCCTGGGTGGCACGGTGGTTTGTCGCCTGCCTTTGGCCCAGGGTGTGATCCTGGAGACCCGGGATCGAATCCCACGTCGGGCTCCTGGTGCATGGAGCCTGCTTCTCCCTCTGCCTATGTCTCTGCCTTTCTCTCTCTCTGTGTGACCATCATAAATAAATAAAAATTAAAAAAAAAGATATTTGATATCATACAGTGTCAGGGAAATGCAAATGAAAATCATGAGATACCACTATACACTCACCAGAAAGGCTAAAATTAAACAGGTGACAATACAAAATGTTGAAAAGAATGCAGGACATCAAAAACCCTCATATACAGCTAATGAGAATGTAAAATGGTACAATTATAGTGGGAAAATGTTCAGTAGTTTCTTAAAATTTAATTATATACGTACTTCATTGACCAACACTATTACTCCAAGGTATTTACTGGAAAGAAATGAAAACATTATGTTTTTAAAAGACTTAAAAATTTGGAAACAACCAAAATGTTCATCACCAAAGAATGAATAAGCAAAGTATGGTATTCAAACAATGGAACACTATCCAGCAACATAAGAAATGTACTATTGATACACACATCGTGATGAATCTTCAAACCATGATGAGCCAAAAAATAAGTTAGACATAAGAAAATACATACTGTATTAATCCACTTATATGAAGTTCAAGAATTGACAAAATTAATTCACTCTGTGCAAATAGGTATCAGAAGAATGGGTATTCTGGTTTGAGGAAGACAAAATGAAAAAGGACATAGGGAACTTTTTAGGGTTATGGCAATAATCAATCATTTTACTGGGGTGTCAGTTACACAGGTATATTTATTTCCCAAAACTCATTAAACTGTACCCTTAAGATTTGTGCAGTTTACATAATTATACTCCAGTGTTTTTTTAAAAGAAATAGTTCATAAACAATACATAAAAATTTCCAGGTTAGCCCACACACTGTTGACCATAATACATTAACTGCTGTGATAAAGTTTCACTGTTTCTTCAGAAAATGAAATTCTGTGCTTCAAAGGGAAAATGAATGTGGTATATATTAACACATTCTCCTTTCTCATCCTACTCCCTCCAGGAAGCTCAGTCAATAGTTGTATTCTATTTCCTTACTCTGCTTATCTATTAAGTATTTATTAGAACCACTATGTACACAGTCCTTAGTGAATACAAAGACTTTAAAAGACTTCCAAGGCATGGTTTCTGCCCTTAAAGAACATCTACTTTCTCCCTGCTATAACTGCAGGGCTTTCTCTCCCAGAGATGGAGGCTGCCCCTGATGCACCCTGAGGGCAGAGAAGCCAATGTGGTTGATTCCTGCTTTCATGACAGGTAGATGTCAGATATTTATACCTGTACCAGTGTGATCTTTTGATGTGAACAGAACAATCTACGATAATGAGCTCTCAGTCATGACGACTAGAATGGAACTGTAAGAGGTAAGTCAAAACTGTGGAAAATGAATTTGGGGTATACATGTTTATATTTCCACTACATTTAAATATGAGCATGCTTCCCAGGCATTGCTGGTGGGATTGAAAATAGATATGATATTTCTGGAAATCAATTTGGCTACATATACATACACAAGGTTTATAAGAACATCACTTTTAAAATTCTACTGCAAGGGAGATACTCAAAGGAAAGAACCCACAAAGATTTACATGCAAGGATAGTCAATGTAACATATTACATTAACAAAGAAATGAGACACACCCATGTCCTACAAAAGGAGAATGGTAACAGCCACTGAATATATTTTCAAAGACTATCTAATAACATGGGATGAACTCATGACTGATGGAACATAACCACAAGATATAAACTGACACACACAGCACAGACACATGTATGTTCTGCTCCATTTTAGAAAGTATATAAAGAGATGTACTACCTAAAAGCAATATTGGGCCAGAACTGGATCCTGATTCTAAAAGATAAAGTGAGGGAAAACTTGAAATAATCAGAGAATATTACACACTGACCATGAGAATATTAAAGATTAACTGTTAATCTTTAGGTATAATATATTATGGCTTTGTCGAACCAAGGGATATTTGCTGAAATATCTAGAGGAGACAGTATGCTGCCTGAAGTTTGGGTCAAAATTCCCAGTGGGCTGAGGGTGAGGGATGACCCTAGGGGACAGATGAAGTAAGATGATTGTTGAAGCCAAGTACAATGAGGGCCCATTACACTGTTTTTTCTATGTATGCGTTTGACACTTTCCATAATAAAAAGCATTTTTTAAGATTTTAAGGATATATATTTTTTTGGAATATCTGATGGGTGGTGGTCATTACTCTATACCCTAGATATGTGTTAGATATATTTTGTATGTAGAATTTTTCATTAAAATTCCACTTTGAAAGATAACTATTGAATGTGACTAGAAAGAAATACACCTTAACTATAAAAAGTTATCTCAAGTTGAAGAGATGATACTTTTAATTTTCCTATTCATAGTTTTATGTACTTCCCAGATTTTAAACAATTACCAACAACTCTAGTCAGGAAGAAGGTGCTTTTTAAAAATATGATTATGTCTGGGAATTTATGATATATTCTGCTGAATCACCCCAAAGAGTTCTTTTTTAATTTTTTTTATTTATTTATGATAGAGAGAGAGAGAGAGAGGCAGAGACACAGGCAGAGGGAGAAGCAGGCTCCATGCACCGGGAGCCCAACGTGGGACTCGATCCCGGGTCTCCAGGATCGCGCCCTGGGCCAAAGGCAGGCGCCAAACCGCTGCGCCACCCAGGGATCCCCACCCCAAAGAGTTCTGACTGGACATGAACAGCCAGGCAAACCCTCTGCCTAACTGCCGCCCCCAGGTCGAGGGCACTGCCTCTCAGGCTGTTCCAGGCAATATCTAAATGAGGTCAGTTTACAGTCACAAGTTCCTGGGCCAGAAGTATTAGGGAGTGTGGACTGAGGGAGTGTGGGATTGTGCATATTACTTTTTGGAAAGTGGCATTTAAGTCTGTATTCAAAGTCCAGTTAGTTACTGTACAGTGTAATATTTGTTTCAGGTGTACAATATAGTGATTCAATGCCTCCATACATCATCTGGTGCTCATCACAAGCAAACTGCTTAATCCCCATCACCTAGGAAGGGAAAAAAAAAATGAGTGGGAAATATCAGAAAGGGAGATGGAACATGAGAGACCCCCAACTCTGGGAAACGAACTAGGGGTAGTGGAAGGGGAGGTGGGCGGGGGCTGGGGGTGACTGGGTGATGGGCACTGAGGGGGCACTTGATGGGATGAGCACCGGGTGTTATTCTATATGTTGGCAAATTGAACACCAATAAAAATAAATTTAAAAAATCCCCATCACCTATTTAACGTGAAAAGTGGTCTTTTCTAGTCCCTCACAGTTGAAACGATTTTTTTTTAAAAAAGATGATTGCGGGGATCCCTGGGTGGCTCGGTGGTTTGGCGCCTGCCTTTGGCCCAGGGTGCGATCCTGGAGTCCCGGGATCGAGTCCCACATCGGGCTCCCGGCATGGAGCCTGCTTCTCCCTCCTCCTGTGTCTCTGCCTCTCTCTCTCTCTCTCTATCATAAATAAATAAATCTTTAAAATAAAATAAAATAGAAGATGATTGCTTACTCATTAAGGACTTAATTAAAAGAATGAAAATATAAATACCGTTATATTTTATACTATACCTATAAATATTTTTGAGGAAGAAATACTGTGTCCAACAGGTCCAATAAGCCCAAGGGGTATTTTGCTTATATCATATGAAAATGAGAATAAATTATTTTTTAATATTTTATTTATTTATTTTGAGAGAGAGAGTACACAAGCAGAGGAAGGGGCAGAAGGAGAGGGAAAGAGAATCCCAAGCCGACTCTGTGCTGAGAGCCCACCCAGGGCTCAATCCCACAATCCTGAGATCATAACTGTGTGCCTGAAGATGGCAGAAGAGGCAAGGAGAAAGCACACATGCATCTCATAGCCATGAAACACACACCCTGCAGAAACAATGCACAGAAGGCTTAGGACAGCAAGCAGAATGCCTGAATACCAGTTTCCACTCTCACTCACCTTCTAAGTGTCTTAAGAGTGTGACTACACCTCTAGGCTGTACTCCTCAGCAAGGAGACTATGAAATCTGAAAAGGATTTTTCTATTATGTAAAATATATATAAAACTTGCCATTTTAAGCCTTGTTAAGTGTGTGATTCTATGACATTAAGTCACACTGTCGTGCGACCATTATTACCACAAATGATCTCCAGAACTTTTTCATCTTTCCAACCAGAAACACTGCACCCATTAAACACTAACTCTCCACTCTCTGCTTCCTGCAGTCCCTGCTACCTCCATCTTACTTCCTGTCTATGAATTTGACTAGATACCTGAGTAAAATCATAAAGTGTTTGTCCTTTTCTGACTGGTATATTTCACTTAGCATATTGTTCTCAAGGTTAATCTATATTGTAGCACACGTCAGAATTACAATCCTTTTTAAGGCTAAATAACATCCCCTTGAATGTATATACCACAATTTATTTATCCATTCATCTATCAATGGATATTTGAGTTGTTTCCATGTTTTGTCCACACTACATCCTTTTGTTCCTGCTATAACCACGGATGTACAAATATTTGTTCAAGATCCTGCTTTCATTTCTTTTAGGTCTATACCCAGAAGTGGAATTGCTAGATCATATAGTAATTCCAATTCCATGTTTAATTTTTTGAGGACTTGCCATGCTGTTTTTTCCTTTTTTTTTTTTTAGATTTTGTTTATTCATTCATGAGAGACACAGAGAAAGAGGCAGAGACATAGGCAGAGGTAGAAGCAGGCTCCCTGCAAGGAGCCCAAGGTGGGACTGGATCATGCCCTGAGCAGACGCTCAACCATTAAGCCACCAAGGCGTCCCACCATACTGTTTTTTTTTTTTATAGCAATTGCACCATTTTACATTCCATGAACGGTGCACAAGACTTCCAATTTCTCCACATCCTCACCAGTACTTGTGATTTTATGTTTTTGTTTTGTTTTTACAATAGCCATCCTAATGGGTATGAAGTGATATCTCCTGGCTTCGATGAAAGGGATTTTAAAAAGATCAGCTGGTTCATCCTAGTCTAGGGCATTCTACATACAGCAACTCACTAGGCAATTCTCCAAAGCCTCCAGCAAATTCAAGCACATGACTTTCCTGAAACTGTTTCTACAAAGCCTGTTCCAGGGCAGGATACCACCTTCATGCTATCATACTCCCTGGCCATCCTCACCTATATGCACAGGAATTCTAAAAGCTGTAATTGGCTTTCCACAAATGTTTTCACACCCAATGGTCACCTTGTTTCTCTCACTTAAGTCCTGCTTTACCTGGATTCTAACACTATAAATGTAAAAATGATCTGTGGTCCCTCATGTCCTCTTCCCATGCAGAGTCCTTCAAAGGTTCCCCAAGAGTCAGGCAGTCCACTATGAGCTTCTGTTGTGCTCCTGGACTATCTGGGTACTCCATTCATTGGGAAGGTCCTTTCAAGGTGTGTGAAAGCCTATAACAGAGGAAGCCTTGCCCCAAAACCCACAGTAGAAGGGCTGAGACCAGAGCTTACCTCTCCTGAAGGTAAAACTCCAAAGAAATGCTCTCATGTGGCAATTCATTTAAAATTGAAACTTTCAGTGAGAGTTTTTTTATAATGTAGGAAACTGACCTTCTTTTTATGCAAGAACTTGACTTCCTACTTCTTAGCTATTTTCTCTTTCCTCCTAAATCCTCCATTTCAGGCATTTCATAATGGACAATTCTGCTGCTTGTTATCAGAAGTGGGAAAACATTTTAGGAAGAGTAGACTCTAAAACTGCGTATCTTCAATAACTACAATAGTTAGTGTCTGGCACATAATAAGAGCTTCATGAAAATCTACTGAACAAATCAAAACTAAATTTATCAAAACAAATGGATACGTGTCTTCCATCATGATGAACAACTCAGCTAACCTGAATCTGTCGCAAGTGGATAAGTGGGAAAGTATGGAATTAGCAAATATTACACTTTCACTTTTTATTTATTTATTTTTTATTTACGATAGTCATACAGAGAGAGAGAGAGGCAGAGACACAGGCAGAGGGAGAAGCAGGCTCCATGCACCGGGAGCCCGATGTGGGACTCGATCCCGGGTCTCCAGGATCGCGCCCTGGGCCAAAGGCAGGCGCTAAACCGCTGCGCCACCCAGGGATCCACACTTTTATTAATTTAAAGGGATGTTATGTAGTTATAAATAACTGTATCAATCATGGCAGGATTTTTTTCTAGTTATTTTATTTTCTTATTCATTAATTCCCTTAAATACATAAGCTGAGCTAAAATAACTTTGGTTTTACTCAATAATTGTTTTTTTATTAACTAAAGTGTATATGAAGGTTTTGTTAGATTTTCCCCAATATCATCATGTGTCCTTAGACTTCTCCTGTCTGTGACAATCTCTCAGATTTTACAACCTTAGCAAAGGACTGGTCAGATATTTTGCAGGCTGTTCCTCTATTCATGTTTGTATGATGTTTTTCTCATGGGGAGACTGGGGTTGTAGGTTTTTGGAAGGACCATCACAGAGGTGGAGTTCCCTTCTCACACATCTTACCAATGGGCACATGTGTTGTTTATTTTTGAGTCACAGGGCAGCCCTGGTGGCTCAGCGGTTTAGCGACGCCTTCAGTCCAAGGTGTGATCCAGAGATCCGACGCCTTCAGTCCAAGGTGTGATCCAGAGATCCGGGATCATGTCCCAAGTCAGGTGCCCTGCATGGAGCCTGCTTCTCCCCTCTGCCTGTGTTTCTGCCCCTCTCTCCCTCTCTCTCCCTCCCTCTCTCTCTCTCTGTGTGTCTATGAATAAATAAATTTAAAAATCTTTAATAAAAAATAAAAAAATATGTTTGAGTCACAGCAAACACTTCACACACTCCTGAAGCCCATCAAACTGGCTCCCTGAAAACTCTGCCACTGCGAGTTGTGTCTTCATATCTGTATCCTAAGGAAATTGCATTTGCTTTGATTTAGATTTTATGTAAATTTCAGTGTTTTCACTCCAAACTTGAGTTCTTTAAATGAATATCCATGATTTTATATTTTCATTTGAGATTACAGGTCCCTTTTATGTCTTTACTGGAGGGGCTCCTGGCTGACCATCTAGGACACTCTGAGAAAGTTTCACCTGTGTTCCAGAATCAGAACTATTAAATAAGTTTACTTATTCTCAAACCCATGGCTTGGTGGTCTCATTTCCCCCCAAAGAACTCTTAAGACCGTTCTTATTAAAATACAGCTAACCACCACAAGATTCTGTCTTTCTGGGAGCAGCATTTCTTTTCCGTTTCAAAGCATGCTATATCTTGCATTCAGTAAACTGTCTCAGGCCTCTCTTAGCACAGAGAGTTCTTGTCAGCAAAGAACTGTGCTCCATCTCTCACTTTCCCACTACTAAGCAGTGGGGTTTGGTAGTGAATCCACCGGGGGAATACTCAGTTGGCCCATTTTTTGCTTACTTAAAAAATCTGCTTTGCGCTTTCTTCACACTAAAGATCACTTGTAGTCAGACGGCTCGAGTCTCAACCAGAGTGGCTTAACCAAGGACCCCAGGAACAGAAGCTCAAGAAAAGCAAAGACCCGCTGCCTAACCCTGAGGGCGCGCGCCTCCGCGGCCCACCTGCGCCGCCCCGGCCGGCCGAGCGCACGGCGCTTCCTCCAGCAGTCTGGCGGGAGCGGGGCGCAGACCGGCGGGGCTCTGTCTCCCGAGTACGCGGCGGCCGGGGCCACAGCCCGGGCGAAAGGCCCGTGGCTCCCCGCAGGCAGGCGCCGCGCCTCGACTCCTCGGGGCTCCTCTGCAAGAAGAGGCTCCCCGAGCAGCGGCGAGTGCGGGCCACAGCGGCGCTTGGGCTCCAAGCGGAGGGCGGCTGGTAGGCGGCGCGGCTGCAGAGGGAGCGCGAGGGTCTGGGGAGGAAGAAGAAGTCAGCGGAGCAACACTCTCAGACCGACCCGGGCCGCCGCAGGCCGCGGGGCGGGAGCAGCAAGATGCGGAGTCCCAGCGGCCAGGGCCCGGGCCGCCTCCAGGAATGCGGGAGCGCAGGGCGCGGCCGCGGCGGGGACGCTCGGGACCCGCCCGGGCCGCCGCCGCGCTGCAGGTGGGCGTGCAGCCTCCCGCCGGGCGCCAGGCGCTCCGCCTACCGCCCGGGCCGGCCCCGAGGGAGGACCCAGGCACCCCCCGACCAGCAGCCGCGCCCCTTCCCTGCGCCCGGCGAGGGCTCCCTGCACCCCCACCTCCACCCCGAGCACAGCCCGCGCGGCCCGCCCTACCTCGCCGCTTGGCGCGCACGATGCCCTTTTTCTGAAGCACGAACGTGGACCCATTCACCAAACTCGACACAACGGCCACGCCCAGGCCGAGCGACACGGCAGCGGGGCTCGGGCTGCGGGCCCCCTCCCCGGCCGCCGCCGCCGCCGCCGCCGCCGCTGCAGTCCCCATTCCGCCCGCGCCCGCGCCCGCCCTCCGCGCCTGCGCCTGCGCGCCGAGCCGGGACCCGAGGTGGGGGTGGGGGACGGCCTCGGGGATCCGGGGCCGGCGCCGGGGGGAGGGTGGGGTGAGCGTTCGGAGCGCCCAGGGGCAGGCGCCGAGGGGGCGCCGCGGCGGTCGCGGGCGGTGGGGGGTGGACTCGGCGAGCGAGGAGAGCGGAGGAGCGACCGTGAGGAAGGGGCTGAGAGAGGGAGTAGTAAGAGGGGGCGGTGCTGGGAAGAGGGAGTGGGCGCGCGAGGTAGGCTGGAGGTGAATGAAAATCCAGGAACCCCACTGAAGTTTTATCTCAGGTAAATCATTTTTCAGCAAGTGTTCCATGCACCGCTTGGGGCCAGGAGGGGCCGGCAGGACGCAGGCAGGACCAGGAGGGATCAGCATCCCCGCCAAGGCTGCAGGCAGAGGCCCACGGGGACTCTCGACAGGGCCTGAACCCTGGACCACCGGCTGAAGACCCTCGGATGGCACGACGGGCTGGCGTGAAGCCCAGCTGTCGCCACAGTGCAGCAGTCCAGCTTGCAACCGTAACACCTAATTTCCTAATTTATTTTCAATAAAATATATTAAAATAAAGGGAAGCGTGGAAAACAGTACTAGTTATTTATTTAAAAATTCCACAATCTCTAGCCTAATTATCGTTTAGATATTTTCCCTCAGTATATATACTTTTACATAATATCAAATTATAATGTACAAAATATCCTTTTTACTTAATGTCATAATCAGTCTCCATGTTGCTACATAATTATTATCTTATTTTTTTAGAGATTTATTTATTTATTTATGATAAAGAGAGAGAGAGAGAGAGGCAGAGACACAAGCAGAGGGAGAAGCAGGCTCCTTCCCGGGAGCCCGATGTGGGACTCGATCCCGGGATTCCAGGATCCCGCCCTGGGCCAAAGGCAGGCGCTAAACCGCTGAGCCACCCAGGGATCCCCATAATTATTATTTTAATGGCAGTATAATTTCCCATAAAGCTAATTACTGTAATTTGTCCAGCCATTTAGCAATTGTTGGTTGGTTGGTTGTTTTGGCTACCAGTTTTTTTTTTTCTATTGTAAATGATGCTGTAATAAACATCTTTATAAATTTTGAAAACACTCAGTTAAAGAGTATAAATCTACATCTACAGCATTATTAGTTTGTGGAGCAAACTCAAATAGTATATGAAATCATATACTATTCCCTATGAAACTTTTATGCTGAATGAATCTAGCCCATTGTTTATTCTTTTTTGTTGTAACATACAATTGACTCTTGAACAATATGGGTTTGAACAGCTTGGGTCCACTTATACTTAGATTTTTTTGTTATGATATAGTACTGTAAATGTATTTTCCTTCCTTACGATTTTCTTGATGTTTTCTGTGACACTTTATTGTCAGACTATAATATATAATACATATAATATATAAGATATGTGTTAGTCTACTGTTTATGTTATTGGTAAGGCTTCCAGTTAACAGTAGGTTATTAGTGGTAAAGTTTTTAAGGAATCAAAAGGTATACAGGGGTGGGAGGGAATCCCTGGGTGGCTCAGTGGTTTGGTGCCTGCCTTTGGCCTGGAGCGTGATCTTGGAGTCCCGGAATCCAGTCCCACGTCGGGCTCCCTGTGTGGAGCCTGCTTCTCCCTCTGCTTGTGTCTCTGCCTCTCTGTGTCTTTCATGAATAAATAAATAAAATCTTTTAAAAAAAAGGAAAGGTATACACGGATTTTCCTGTGTGTGTGTGTGTGTGTGTGTGTGAAGGGGTGGTCGGTGCCCTTAAACCCCACATTGTTCAAGGGTCCATTGCATATAACATAAAACTTGCCATTTTAGACATTTTTAAATGTACAGTTCACTGGTATTAATTATATTGACGAGGTTGTACAACCCTCACCACTATTTCTAAAGCTTTTCCATCATCTGAAACAAACTCTGTAGCTATTAAGCAGTCATCCCCACTTCTTACCCCTACTCCTTGGTAACTACTAAACTACTTGCAGTATTGAATATTCCCACTCTGGATATTCCATCCAAATGGAATTATACAATATTTCACCTTCCATGACTGGCTTATGACTTAGCTTGGTTTTCATTTGGTTCTAAGTTTCATTCATGCTGTAGCATGTGTCAGAACTTTATTCGTTTTTATAGTTGAGTATTATTCCACTGTATATACATACAACATTTTGTTTATCTGTTATTTGTTGATGGACACTTGAGTGGTTTCCACCTTTGGCTTTTGTGAATGATGTTGCAAAGATGGGCATGAAAGTAGCTGTTTGAGTAACTGACTTAAAATGTTTTAGGTATAGTGTACATAAGAGTGGAATTGCTGAGTCATATGGTAATTCTATATTTAGTTTTTTGAGGAACTCCTAAACTTTTCCATAGTCTCTGCATCATTTTACATCCCCACCAGCAATATACAAAGGTTCCAATTTCTCCACATTCTCACCAGTACTTGTCATTTTCCATTTGTCTTTTTTAAAAAATAGCTATCCTAGTAGGTGTGAAGTGGTTCCTTATTCTTTTTAAATATACCTGTGAACATAAGTGAGGTTTCCTGAAATAAGCAATAACTTCTATCATAAATCTCAGCAGAAGCAAGCAAATGAAAGCAGCAGCAACAACACTGCCAGCATAATAATAATTTACCTTTCTAATAATGCCGTATTATTTAATATACATATATTTTAAATAATGCCTTTAGAGCTTTTGGCAAAAAGAGTCATGCTCATTTAAAAATAAATAAATAGGGATCCCTGGGTGGCACAGTGGTTTGGCACCTGCCTTTGGCCCAGGGCGCGATCCTGGAGACCCGGGATCGAATCCCACGTCGGGTTCCCGGTTCATGGAGCCTGCTTCTCCCTCTGCCTGTGTCTCTGCCTCTCTCTCTCTCTGTGTGTGTGACTATCATAAATAAATAAAAATCTAAAAAATAAATAAATAATAAATAAATAAATCAAAACTCAGTGAATTCAGTAAATGCCAGAGAATATAAAAACCTCACCCCAGGGCACCCCGGGTGGCTCAGCCATTTAGCACTGCCTTCAGCCCAGGGCGTGATTCTGGAGACCTGGGATTGAGTCCCACATCAGGTTCCCTGCATGAAGCCTGCTTCTCCCTCTGCCTGTCTCTCTCTCTCTCTCTCTCTCTCTCTCTCTGTGTGTGTGTGTGTGTGTTTCTCATGAATAAATAAATAAAATTTAAAAAAAAACCTCACACCAAATTCAATCATTTAAAATAACTATTATTACCATTAAGAACTCCACTCCATGGGACGCCTGGGTAGCTCAGTGGTTGAGCATCTGCCTTTGGCTCAAGGCATGATCCTGGGGTCCAGGGTCATGCATCAGGCTCCTTGTGGGAAGCCTGCTTCTCCCTCTGCCTGTGTCTGCCTCTCTCTGTGTGTCTCTCATGAATAAATAAATAAAATCTTCAAAAAAAAAAAAAAAAAACTCCACTCCAAACATTTTTCCAGATGAGTATTTGGGTAAAATGATAGACATTTATCAAATGGGAAAGCACATGTAGTATTTTAATTCAAAAGCAAAAAATGTATATTACTTGGATTTAATTAACATTTTATAAACTGGAATAAAAATGGAGTGTCCACTGAAGCTGAGATAAATACTATTCTACCACAAAAGACTAGTTCCTAAAAGACGCCTCTAAAATTGTCAGTGAAAAACATTAGGCAGTGAAAAACATTAGGCAGTTACTAGGTTTCTCTTAGCTTTTGAGACAGTATCACATGACTCTTTGCGATGACCAATGAGGAAATCAGCTCAGCTACCATCCCCTTGCAATTTTTTTTTTTACTTTGTCAAGGCATAAAACATTTAGAGGCTACCTTGTACTCAAAATTCTTTATTTGTATAATCTTAAAGATTTTATTTATTTATTTGAGAGAGTGAATGAGAGAGAGAGAGAGAGAGAGAGAGAGACCACGAGCAGGGAGAGAGTGAGAGTGAGAAGCAGACTCTCCACTGAGCAGGAAGCCCCATGCAGGGCTTGATCCCAGGGCCCTGGGATCATGACCTGAGTCGAAGGCAGACACTTAACCAAAAGAGCTACCCAGGCACCCCTATGTTTATATAATCTTAAATATATATTTAACTGGGTTCATTATTCAAATCATCCTTTAGCCAATTTTTTCCTATCTTTCAATTCACAAGAAATTTTTCAATGAACATATATTAAAAATAAGCAACCATAGGTGTTAGAATCTTTGAGTTCTTTAGTTATGGAATGTTTACTTGAACCACAAAATGAACAAATTTAATATTTTCAAGACTGTACTTTCTTTCCCAAAAACATTGCGGACATTGTCTCACCTTATGGCATTAAATGTTAAGAGTCTGAGGTCACATTTAACCCAAATGGGGTATGAATAATGTTAAAGAATGATTGTTAATTTTGTTGGGTGTGCTAATGAAATTGTCATTATATTAGTATCTTTATTACAGACAACCACTGAAGTATTTACAAGTGAAATGATTATGTTGGGGATTTGCTTTTTAAATTTTCATAAGGAAATAAAAGGAGTGTGTAAGCATATGTGTAAATGGATTGATCAAGCACATGACACCTGTTACTACCTCCAGGCAAGAAAGAGTCCTACTGCATGTTGGATAGCAAAATAGGGTATGGATACCTGCCACCCAGAATAGTAGTCACAAGATGTCTACTCCCTCCATGCTTTATAAATGCTAGGGTCACCAAGAGAGACACATTTCACTAGATAGAATGACAGTTCACTCTCACACGAATCAGCTTCAACGGTGGGTTTTAGTCTATCATGGTCAACAGGTCCCAGCCTGTGGCCAATGCAGGGCAATGATCTGCATTCACCCCTCTTTTGCTTCAAGCTAAGGACCCCATTTCATCCCTGCTGGGAATGGATATAGTAGTGGGGTTGGCCACATGACCTACGGCGCACATGCTCAAGCAGAACAAAGGAATACACAGAATCTGAAACAGGGAAAGAATGCCCCACAAGGTGATAGCAGCACAGGCTGCCAAGGCTCTTTACGGCTTGAAAAAGAAGTATTCTAGGCCTCTACCCATTCCCATGCAGCCAAGCAGGGGTCAGAAGACTACACGCATGTGATTGCCTCTCCCATCAAGATTAAAAGAGTAAAAATAGCAGGAAGTTGCTAACTAATTAAGTTGGGCAACAAGTACAAAGTATATGAGGATTTCATGCTATTCTCTCTTCATGTGTTTGAAAACATTCTTTCTTTAAGTGCCCTCCATGCCTAGCATGGAGGCCAATATGGGACCTGAACTCACAATCCTGTGATCAAGACCTGAGCTTAGATCAAAAATTGGATGTTCAACTGACTGAGCCACCCAGGCCCCCTGCAAACATTCCAGTAGAAGTATTTGTGGTGTTTTTTTTTTTTTAACTCTGAAGTCAGTCTGATTTTCAAAAAATATTTTTTATTTCTATGTTTGAGAAGAGTTTAAATACAGATAAGGAATCAGGAAAGATTTAATAATGTTTTTTCTCACCCGCCCGGCGCCCGCTTCCCCGCCCCTCTCCTGCCGCGGCGCTGGGGAGCAGGCAGCGCGGGCGGCGGCGGCGGCGAGGGGCGGTGCGCAGAGGGCGCTGGGCGCAGCACGGGGTCCCGCGGGCCTGGGCGCTGCTTTGCCTCGGGCTCCAGCTCCCCGGAGGCGGCGCCGCGTGGAGCGTCGGGGGAGCCCCGTTCTCCCGACAAGGAACTGGTGCTCGTATGTGGTGACCCGTACCATCTCATGCCACGTGCAAAATGGTACCTATCTCCAGCGAGTGCTGCGGCACTGCGCCTGGCCCTTGAGCTGCCCGGGGAGCAGCTACAACGGTGGTGAGACCCTCCTACAAAGTGATCTACGAGACAGTGACCGCGCGTGAGTGGAGGTGCTGCCCTGGGCACTCCGGGGTGAACTGAGAGGAAGGCTCCTCTGGCTTCGTGGACCCCGGGTGGTCAGGCAACACCATGCGACCGATGGCATTTCGGCCCACAGCCTTTTCAGGTTGCCTCAACTGCAGCAAAGTGTCAGCTGACCAAGCGGCTGAAGGTACTGGAGGTCAAGGTGGCAGCGCTCATTGTCACTGAGCAGGCAGTGCTCCCAACCCCTGCTGCCGACCCACTCTGGGGCTCCCCAGCAGCTCAGGGCAGCCCTGGGGATGGAGGCCTCCCAGGGCTACCCAGAGTCAGAACAGGAGGGCCCCACTGCTCCCTTGAGATGATGGAGTTGGTGGCCAGGGGCTTCCTGGGCCCACTGGCCCTAAGGGAGAAACTGGCAGCCGAGGCCCAACAGGGATGAGAGGCCACCAGGTCCGCAAGGTCCCCCAGGAAGCCCTGGCCAGGCTGGAGCTGTGGGCAACCTGGAGAGAGGGGACCTCCAGGCCCACCAGGGCCTCCTAGCCCCCCTGGGCCCCTAGCCCCTGTTGGGCCACCTCACATCTGGAACCCCCAGTATGGGGACCCATTACTGTCCAACACCTTCACTGAGACCAGCAGCCACTGGCCCCAGGGACCAGCTGGACTCCCAGGACCTCCAGGGCCCATGGGTCCCCCTGGACTTCCTGGTCCCATGGGCATCCCTGGGAGTCCTGGACACGTGGGACCCCCAGGCCCCACTGGACCCAAAGAAATCTCTGGCCACCCAGCAGAGAAGGGAGAGAGAGGACTGCACGGGGAGCCTGGCCCCCAAGGCTCCATGGGGCAGCTGAGAGAACCTGACCCCAAAGGAGACCCTGGGGAGAAGAGCCAATGGGGGGAGGGGTTGCACCAACCACACGAGGCTTTGAAGATTTTAGCTGAGAGGGCTTTAATCTTGGAAACAATGATTGGGCTCTATGAACCAGAGGGGCCGGGGACAGGCCCTGCTGGCACGGGCACTCCCACCCTCCTGTGGGGCAAGAGGGGAGGACATGCAGCCAACTACGCAATCATGGCTCCCAGGAGCCAAAACAAGAGAGGCTGAGGGTGGGTCGGCCCTAGGGGCAGACCAGGTCAGGCTTCCCTTCCCAGCCTGAACTTTGCCAACTGCCTCCAGGGACCGCCCATCCATATTTATTAATGTTCTCAGGGTCCCTTCTGTCACCTAGGCCTTTGGGATGGGCAAGTCTTGGTCCTGACTCCCCGTGTAAGCCGAATAGGAAACTGAGAAAGGACAGTGGCCTGAGAGGGAGGGGCAGCCCAGGCAAGAGGTGAGGCCTTGCTCAGAGCCCTGTGCCTCCACCTCCCTCTGTGAAATAGGATGATGCAGGCATGCAGAGAAGGGGTGGTAGGTTCAGGTCTTATCAGCTGCCCAAGCCTTGGGGCCTGTAGGCACTGAAGGGAGCCAGGAGTTGGGGCTCTCCTGGGCCCTTGGCACCTGCAGGGCTGATGGGGAAGGGCTCACCTCCCCCTCCTTCCCAGCTAAACCTTGGGGAGCCCAACATACCCCTCCTCTCCTTGATTTCTGGTGCTGGGTCCCCACCCTGAGCTCAATAGTCAGGACCCTGGGGATTCCTTGCATAGGTCCTGCCCGGAAGCCCCACCCCCTCCCATGTCCCATGTAGGGGTGGGGGCATGGAGAGGGAGGGGCCCCCTGGAAGTAGACATCTCCAGCCAATAAAGGCCCCCAGTCTGTTGTCCCCTTGAAAAAAAAATAATGTTTTTTCTCTTTTATTATAAAATATTTCTAATGTATATAAAGGACAGAGAATAACATTTTTAATAAGCCATGTACTTATCCCTTCAAATCTATCAAATCTTAATGTTTTAATGTATTTGCTTCCAATTTTTGAAGGAAATATACAATAGTAGAGGCTCTCTTTTATTCCATCTCTCTTTCTTCTACCTGGCATCTGCAGAATTAGTTATTATCCTCAAAGCTCAATAACTCAATTAGAATATATCACACTGAACAATCTATCATTTCTACTAGTACATAGTATATCCTTTCTTTTGTAGATTGTTTTTCCTTCTTTCAGCAATTTTCTTTTTTTTTAATGTATATATTTATTTGAGAGAGAAAAAGAGAAAGAGAGCACGAGCAGGAGAGGGGGCTGATGGGGAAGGAGAAGCAGACACCCTGCTGACCAAGGAACCCAAGGCAGGACTTGATCCTGGGATCTCGAGATCATGACCTGAGCCAAAGGCAGACACTTAGCTGACTGAGCCACCCAGGTGTCCCCAGCAATTTTCTACCACTGTGTTTTTTTTGTTTGTTTGTTTGTTTTTTACCACTGTGTTTTTAAATATCCCCAAGCTAACCCTCCCCTTCATATGTTCCATCAGGTGAGTTCTCTATTTTAAGGAAAGCAATTATCCTTATGTTGGATAGTCTTTTATGTTATGTTTGTTCTTTTCTTAATTATCTCAATATTTATCCTCTATGTCTATATATTGGTGAAATTCTATGTGTTTCATTAGCTCTGAAATTTTATTTTTCATCACATCTGTTGTTTGCTATCCAGTCTTTGAGCTCTTCTTTCAATGATTTTTTTGTTCTTATTGAGCATTTGTGTCAGGGGTTTCTAAGACCACCCAGAAATTAGATGATTCACTTAGGAAGACTCACAGGACTGAGCATATAGTCATACTCATGACTATGATTAATTACAATGAAAGGATGCAAAACAAAATCAGCAAAGGGAAAAAGTCCATGGGATGAGATCCAGAGGAAACAAGGAGCTTCCAAGAGTCATTTTCAAAAGAAGTCACATGCATGTGCTAAATTCCTTCAACAAGTTATGATAATATGCCTGAAATATTGTCTGCCAGGGAAACTTGCCTGAGCCTAGGAGTCCAGGATTTTATCAGTTATCAGTCACATTAAAATTCAAGACACGGGCAGCCCCGGTGGCACAGCGGTTTAGCGCCACCTGCAGCCCAGGGTGTGATCCTGGAGACCTGGGCTCGAGTCCCATATCAGGCTCCCTGCATGGAGCCTGCTTCTTCCTCTGCTTGTCTCTCTCTCTCTCTCTCTCTCTCTCTCTCTCTCTGCTTTCTCTCTCTGTCTCTCATGAATAAATAAATAAAATCTTTAAAAAAATTAAAATAAAATTCAAGACTAATGGAAAGCACATGTTCAATATAAACAATATTGTTTGTACAAATAGGTTAGGCACAGTGAGCCACTCTAATCACTTATGGAAATAAATAATAATGGAGTAGTAAGTGAACTCTCTAAATCTACATTTCCAGATGCCACCCCAAGGCAAGCTTTGCAAACAAGCCTAAGTACAATGGTCTCACAGCTGCTATGCTCTTTTCAGAACAGCATCCTAGAATAAAATTCTTTTTTTTTTCTAGAGTAAAATTCTTATTGTGGAGTTTACTCTTATTCCTTGGGTAATATTTCTTCCCGAATGGTTTCTTCATCTATTTATTTATGTTTATCTACACATCTGTCTGTGTGTCTTTCTTTATCTTTTTCCTGTTGTAAGTTTGTAATAATAGCTTCTCTGATTCAGAAATCAACTAAAGTCAAGGAAGCATGCCCAAAAAAGTTTTTGAGTAAACTAGATACCACAAAGCCAAGAGATTGATTCTATTAATTTTATTTTTTAAAGGTTTTATTTATTTATTCATGAGAGACAGAGAGAGAGAGAGGCAGAGTACACAGGCAGAGGAAGAAGCAGGCTCCATGCAGGCAGCTTAACGCCCTGGGCTGAAGGTGGCACTAAACCGCTGAGCCACCAGGGCTGTCTGATTCTATTAATTTTAAAAGCAGGAGAAACTCTTAAGTCTCACCCAAAAAGGCTATTTAATCTAATTTACACACAAAATTCGTAAGCTTTAAATTTTATTAGAACTTCCCAAACAATTATCCGGTGGAAAAAAATGTTGATAGACTATGGACAACTGGGTAACCATGTAGCAAAAATTAAATTGGATCCATTCTTCAAACTTATAGAAAGATAAGATCCAAGAAGATGGATTCAATGTTAAAAAGAGCCTCATTTGTTTTGTTTTCAGATTCTGCACATAGGTGAAATCACATTGCATTTGTCTTTTTCTGTCTGACTTTTTTCACTTAGCATAATACCATCCATGTTGTCACAAATAGCAAGATCCCATCCTTTTTTATGACTAATGTTTCATTATGTATATATAAAATAGAATCTCTAAATCTATATTCCCACATAAATATATATATGTATGCATATGTGTATATATATATTCCATCCCACATCTTTATTCATTTATCTATATTTTTAAAGATTTTATTTATTTATTTGAGAGAGTGAGAAAGAGCACAAGCATGGGGAGGAGCAGAGGGAGAGGGAGAAGCAGGCTCTCTGCTGAGCAGGGAGCCAGATGTGGGACTCAATCCCAGGACCCTGGGGTCATGACCTGAGCTGAAGGCAGACACTTAACTGACTGAGTCACCCAGGTGCCCTATTCATTTATCTATTGATGGACACTTGGGTTGCTTTCATATCTTGGCTATTGTAAATAATGTTGCAAAAAACATAGAGGTGCATATATCCTGTCAAATAAGTGTTTTCATTTTCTTTGGGTAAATACTAGTAGTGATATTATTGAATCATACGGTATTTCTATTTCCATTTTTTATCTTTTTGGTATTTCTTTTATTTTTTGAGGAACCTCCATACTATTTTCCGCAGTAGCTGCACCAGTGGATGAGGATGAGTCCACATCACCATCAACACATATTATTTCTTGTCTTTTTGATTCTAGCCATTCTGTAAGTGTAAATGATATCACATTGTGGTTTTAATTTGCATTTCCCTGATGATGAGTGATATTGAGTATTTTTTCCATGTCACTCACTCATTCTTCTACCTCATTAACCCTCATTGTTAGGACCTCCAGTTTGGATTGCATCTCATTTAATTGATTTTTAATTTCGGCCTGATTAGATCTAAGTTCTGCAGTCATGAAGTCTCTTGAATCCTTTATGCTTTTTTCCAGAGCCACCAGTCGCTTTATAATTGTGCTTCTGAATTGGCTTCTGACATCGAATTGTAACCCAAATTCTGTAACTCTGTGGGAGAGAGGACTGTTTCTGATTTTTTCTTTTGTGGTGAGTTCTTCTTTCTAGTCAGTTTGCTCAGTGCAGAGTGGCTAAAAACAAGTTGTACTGGGGAAAAGGAAGGGGGAAAAAGTGAAAAAAAGGGGAAAACAAAGAACAGAAAACAAAAACAAAAAAACAAACAAGGAGGGGTATCCTCTGATTCTATATACTGTAAGTCCCTCAACTTCCCCTGGAGCTTTCCAGTGCTGTTTGGTTAAGAACTTGCTCTTCCCCTGTCCTTCCAGCTGGTCTTCTGGGGGAGGGGCCTGCTGTGCTGATTCTCAGGTGTGTGCACCTGGGGGAGCTGCCCTACCCCCTGCCTGTTGCACGGCTCAGTGGGAGCTGTTTATCCTGTGAGGCCCTGTTCCCTGGCAGCCCGCTCTGTCCCAGGCACAAGGTGACAGAGGAAGGAACAACAAGCCTGGTGGCTGCCAGCTCTCCAGCCCTGGAGTCAGCTCCGGCAGTAACTCCCGCAGCTCCCAGTCCGCACAGGCCTGGATGCTCCAGGGGCGGGGGGTGCTGCCCTGCACAGCTCAGGGCTGCCACCCCGCGTGGCAGGAGCGTCCTCGCTGTCCTGTGTCCTCCCGGCCTCCACCTGTCCCAAGGGGAGCACTGGATCCTGGGCTGTGTTCCCCGGCGTCCTGGGCTCCAGGGTTTGTGCTGCTGGAATCGTGCTCCCAGGGCCGCGGTGCCCCCTGCGCGCGGAGCCGCCGCCTGAACCGCCGCCTGAGCTGCTCCCAAGACCCCGCCGGGCGCACGGCAGCCCTTTAGGGAGCTCGGCCAGCGGTGTGTGGCGTGCTCTCCCCCGGGGGGCACTTCCTCTGTTAGTGACCCCGGGAACCTGGGGGCTCCACTGCCCCTCTTGGGACCCTGCCGGAGGTCCCTGCGAGCGTCGTTCCATCGGGGAAGATCGGTGAAGCTCCTGCCTCTCCGGGCCTGGGCTTTCCTGTCCTGGGGGCTCTCGCCGCGCCGCCTTAGCCCGGGTCCTCGTGAGGGCCCCTCCCCCCGCTGGATGCTTTTTTATTTGTTTTTTTTTTTTTTTTTTCTGTTTTCCTACCTTGATAGAAACGCGAACTCTTCTCACTGTAGCATTCCAGCTGTTCTCTTTTAAACCTCAGGCCGAATTGTAGGTTTTCACGATGATTTGAAAGTTATCTAGATAAGTTGGTGGGGACAGGTGACTTGGGGATCCTAATCTTCTGCCATCTTGCCTGCCCCAACGTTGAGCATTTTTTTCCTGTCTGTTGGCCTTCTGTATGTCTTCTTTCAAAACAAACAAAAACAAAAGGCAAAAACAGACCCATAAGTGCGGAGAACAAACTGATGATTGCCAGAAGGGAAAGAGTGGGGAGAAGGGCAAAATAGGTGAAGGGGAGTGAGAGATACAGGCTTCCAGTTATGGAAGTCATGGAGATAAAAGGCATAGCCTAGAGAATATAGTCAATGGTATTGTAACATTGCATGATGATAGATGGTACCTACACTTGTGGTGAGCATAACAACATATAGACATGTCAAATCACTATATTGTACACCTGAAACTAATGAAATATTGTGTATCAACTATACCTAAATTTTATTTATTTTTATTTTTTAAAGACTTATTTATTTATCCATGAGAGACACAGAGTGAGAGAGAGAGGCAGACACAGGCAGAGGGAGAAGCAGGCAACATGCAGGGAGCCTGACGCAGGACTCGTTCCTGGGTCCTGGGATCAGGACCTGAGCCGAAGGCAGGCACCCAACGCTGAGCCACCCAGGCATCCCTATACTTAAATTTCTTAAAATAAAAATTAATAAATAAATCTAGAGAAGGAGACTCAGTCAACATCATGATTACAGCCCTTTGCTATTCTAAGCAGAGGATCCAGCTAACCCATACTAACTCTGTATCTCAGAAACTGTGAGATAATAGATACTTTTTTTTTAAGACTTTAAGTTTGTGATAATTTGTTAGTAACCATAGATAACTAATGCAGCCACCTAGTTTCTTTGTGGCATAATTTAATTGGTTCCTTAATTCTCCATATTTTCTATAAA
Source organism: Nyctereutes procyonoides (assembly GCF_905146905.1). Lineage (NCBI taxonomy): Eukaryota > Metazoa > Chordata > Mammalia > Carnivora > Canidae > Nyctereutes > Nyctereutes procyonoides. Next base: position 60,107,029 of record NW_026575047.1, on the reverse strand, counting down.
TTGAATTTATTTCTAGATTTGATTGGATTACATTTCTACCTTTTAATATTAAAGATATGACATATATGGTGTTAGTGATTTCTATTGCATCAAATCTGGAGGCACTCAATGCCTGATAAGGTCAGTTGGTTCAGGTAGTGAGAACCTGACCCCTCCATGTAAACTACCCTATCATCCTTCCAGCTACTGGTTTCATCCATGGATGATCTTTAATTAAACAAATTAGTTTAATATGGTAAAATGATGATTTTAAAAAGTCAACCAGGTTTCTTCATTTACTAACTGGAATCATTCTTAAATGTACAGCTTGGTCTATCTATATCTATATAATATCTATATATATTTCTATTTCTATCATCCCTCCTACCCAAATAAAAATATAGAGGATTTCCAGGACCCCAGAAGTTCCTTCCTGAAAACTACCAAACTTATTCTATGAAGCAAGCATTACCTTGATCCCCAAACCAAAGACCTCACTGTTTTAATTGAAGAATTACAGACCAGTATCCTTGATGAACATGGATGCCAAAATTCTCACCAAGATACTAGCCAATAAGATTCAACAGTACATTTAAAGGATTATTCACAAGCACTAAGTGAGATTTATTCCTGGGCTGTAAGGGTGGTTCAACATCTGCAAATCAATCAATGTAATACACTACATTAATAAAAGAAAGGACATATGACCCTCTCAATAGATGAGAAAAAGCAGTTGACAAAGTACAGCATCCTTGCTTGATTATAACTCTCCACAGTGTAGGGATAGAGGAAATATACTTCAAAATCATAAAGCCATGTATGAAAAGCCCACAATGAATATAATTCTCTAAGGTCAGGAACATGACAGGGATGTCCACTCTCACCACTGTTGTTCAACATAGTACTAGAAATTCTAGCCTTAGCAATCAGACAACAAAAAGAAATAAAAGGCATTCAAGTTGGCAAAGAAGTCAAACTCTCACTTTTCACATCGACGGGATACTTTATGTGGAAATCCCAGAGACTCTAACCAAAAATTGCTAGAATTCACACAGCAATTCAGCAAAGTGACAGGATATAAAATCAATACACACACACACAAAAAAAAAATAAAAATAAAAAAATTAAAAAAATTAAAAAAAATCAATACACAGAAATCAATTGCATTTCTATACACTAACAATAACACAGAAGAAAGAGAGATTAAGGAGTCAATCACATTTGCAATAACACTAAAAACTATAAGATACCTAGGAATAAACCTTAACCAAAAGATTAAAGAATCTATATTCTAAAAATTATGAAACACTTATGAAAGAAATAGAGGAAGACACAAAGAAATGGAAAAATCCATTCCATGCTTGTGGATTGGAAGAACAAATGTTAAAATGTCTATGCCACCCAGAGCAATCTATACATTCAGTGCAACCCTATCAAAATACCATCAGCATTTTTCACAGAGCTGGAACAAATAATCCTAAAATTTGTATAGAACCAGAGAAGACCCTGAATAGCCAAAGGGACATTGGAAAAAACAAAAACAAAGTATCACAATCTGGACTCCAAGCTCTATTACAAAGTTGTAATCAATCAAGACTGGTATGGTACCGGCACAAAAAACAGACATATAGGTCAATGGGATAGCATAGAGAACTCAGAAATGGACTCTCATTTCTATGATCAACTCAGCTTCAACAAAGCAGGAAATAATATCCAATGAAAAAGACAGTGTCTCCAATAAATGATGTTGGGAAAATTGGACAGCCACTGGACCACTGTTTCACTACCCACAAAAATAAACTCAAAATGGATGAGAGCCCTAAATGTGAGACAGGAATCCCTCAAAATTTTAGAGGAGAATATAGGCAGTAACCTCTTTGACCTCAGCTACAGCAACTTCTTGCTAGATACGTCTCCAAAAGCAAGGGAAACAAAAAGCAAAAATGAACTATTGGGATGTCATCAGGATAAAACACTTTTGCACAACAAAGGAAACAGTCAACAAAACTAAAAGGCAGCCTTCAGAATGGGAGAAGATATTTGCAAATGTCTTATCAGATAAAGACTAGTATCCAAAATGTATAAAGAACTTAACAACCTCAACCCCCAAAGCAGAAAATCCAGTGAAGAAATGGGTAGATGACATGAACAGACATTTCTGTAGAGAAGATGTACAAATGGCCAATGGGTACATGACAAAATGCTCAACATGACTAGGCATCAGGGAAATACAGATCAAAACCACAATGAGATCCTACTTCACACTAGTCAGAATGACTAAAATTAACAACTCAGGAAATAATAAATGTTGGTGAGGATGCAGAGAAAGGGGAACCCTCTTATACTGTTAGTGTGAATGCAAACTGATACAGCCACTCTGAAAAACAGTATGGAGTTTCCTAAAAAAGTTAAAAATAGAGCTACCCTATGACCCAGCAATTGCACCACTAGGTATTTACCCAAAGAATACAAATATAGTGATCCATAGGGGGCACCTGCACCCCAATGTTTATAGCCACAGTGTCCACAATAGCTGAACTATGCCAAGAGCCCAAATGTCCATCAACAGATGAATGGATAAATAAGATGTGGTATATACATATACAACAGAATACTACTCAGCCATCAAAAATTGAAATCTTGCCATTTACAATTATGTGGATGGAACATACTAGAGAGTAGTGTGGTGAGCAACATAAGTCAATCAAAGAAAGACAGTTATCATGATTTCACTCATGTGGAATTTAAGAAATAAAACAGTATCATTGGGGAAGGGAGGGAAAAATAAAACAAGACAAAATCAGAAAAGGAGACAGATCATAAGAGACTCTTAATCATAGTAAGCAAATTGAAGTTTACTGGAGGGGAGGTAGGTGGGGGGATGGGGCAATTGGGTGATGGGCATTAAGGAGGGTATGAGATGTAATGATCCCTGGGTGTTATTATATGCAACTGATGAAACACTGAACTCTATCTCTGAAAATAATGGTAAAGTGTATGTTAATTACTTGAATTTAAATAAAATAAAATAAAAATTTCCTTTCTGATCTATAACCCTCCCTGGAGAAAATCACTATTCTGATTTTTTGAAGTTTGGCATTCTTGAAATTCATATAAGTGAAATACAGTGCATTTTCTCTTATAGTTGGTTTCTTTCCCTCAACCTAATAGATGAAATTCATCCTTGTTGTTGAATGTTTTGCTACTTCATTCCTTTGTGTGTGGGGGGGAGCGGGGGGTGTAGTACTCCATTCGGTGAATATAACACAATTTTTCCTTCCTCTTGTTAATGAACATTTAAGTTGTATCCATCTGGAGACTATTATGAATAAAAAGGGCTGTGCACATCCTTATACAAGTTTTTCTGTGAACACATGCATTCACTCCTCTTGTGTATATACCTAGGAGTGGAATTTCAAAAGGTAGGCATATGTTTAGCCTTAATGAAAAACATGTTTTCCAATGTGGTTATACCACTCTATACTCCCACCAGCATTGTTTGACAGTTCTGGTACAACCACACCTTTCTGATATTCACATTTAATCTCTTAACTTTTAGCAGAGATAAAATAAAGGAAATACCCAGAATAATATGCATGTTCCTGAGGAACACTCAGGAGAGTATTGATTTTGTTCATGTAATTCTGGTACTGGAAGCCATGACATGGCCAGAATGAAGCAAGAAGCCTGGCAGAACCCCTCCCAATAAAGTGCATGTCCCTTTGGTGAGCTATGCATCCCATACCCTCAAGTCCCAGGAGGATGAGTAGGGATTGAGAAGTTTCCTTCTGGACATGCTATTTCTTCTGGGCTTTTTCACCCCTGGGCCTCTGAGCCAGAGAGAGAGAACTCTGCCAGAAGTAGTGTCTCCTGCCTCACTCTCTATGAGGGGCCAGTCCTTTGGCTCCTCTTTCAGGAATTCTGAAATCCATAGGTCCTTGATATGATCATTTATTAAACATGACTTAATGCAAAGTCTCCCAGCTCTGTAGGATGGGTCTTAGTGAGGGGAGCCAGCACCTAGAAGGTGTCCTTTCTTGAAGGACTTTGACGTCTTTGGGCCTCCAGGTCTTGTGACTCGGGTGATGTGCCCCAGAAAAAGCCGTCTGGGCATGTGGTGGAGCCAAGTGGCTGAGAGGCAGTGTTTGTCCCCATCCTAAAAAACACTCATGCAAGTTTGAGAGGAGGGCTTGGGGCTGTGCAACTGAAGTTAGAAGCATTTTCAAATGGAGCTAGCTATGAGCAAGGCTGAATGGAAAAGAGCGAGGTCCAGTATCTCTGACCTTGAAAGAAACAAAGCCTTTCCAGGTGTAGGTCTAGGTGAGTCTTGGGCATCTACTCTATAATTTCTAACAATACCCAGAATACTGGCCCCCAAACCAACTAGTGAATTTCTAGAGCTAAAAAAAGGGGCCTTGGGAAGATCTGTTCTAAATTAACACATGCATTATGTATTTTATACAAACTGGGGGCTTCATAGCATCTAGCAGCAGTCTGTTCAGAGGTCATGGCAAGTAGATTAGATTTTTATTTTTTTAAGTTTGTCTTTTTTTTAATTTATTTATGAGAGACAAAGAGAGAGAGACACACACAGAGACACAGGTAGAGAGAGAAGCAGGCTCCATGCAGGGAGTCCAACGTGGGACTTGATCCCGGGTCTCCAGGATCACACCCTGGGCTGAAGGCGGTGCTAAGCCACTGAGTCACCCAGGCTGCCTGAGATTTTAAGTGCAATGGGAGTCATGGGATATGGGCTTTAAGGCTTTAGGAACAGAAAGTTGAATATATTTTAGGGTGATATGGGAAAATTGAAAATGAGGTTTTGAGTTAGATTCATTAAAATTTGGGGGGTGAATCTCTCACCTCCATAACTTTTAGCATTTTTGCAGAGGTGAGTAAAAGAAAGAAGAAAGAATTCTTGGTGCCAAATGATTGTGCATAGCTGTCAGTTCTTTTTGTTTTTATATTTTGTTTATTATAAAATATGACACATTTGGAAAAGTACATAAAATAAATGCACAGTGCAACAAAGTATTCTAAAGTGAATTCCCAGGTAACCACTAACCAGGCCAAGAGGAAGATCTGTATGGTTGTTAGCTGCCCAGAAGAACCTGACTGTTCCTGCTTCACAGCTTCCTCCTCCCATTCTAAAGGGAAATATTCTCTTGGTTTTCTTCAGAGCTTTATATCCTAAGGGTAGTTTAAGGGTTGGAAAACTATGGTCTACAAGCCAGATCTGGCACCCAATCTCTTTCTAAATAAAGTTTTGATGGAATATAATTACACTCATTTCTTTGTATCTTGTACTGTTTCTTTGTACTGTTTATAACTACTTTTAGGCTACAAGAGCAGAGTTGAGTAGTTGCTGCCCGGATGGCCCAGATGGCCAGTTAAGCCTGAAATATTTTCTATCTGACTCTTCAGAAAAAACTGGGAGCTCCCGGGTGTAGTTTATGATTTGCCAAACTTGCAGTTTGCTGCCCCCTGGTGTAGTGATTGCTCTAATGCTATCCTCCAGTTGGTAGGAGGATTGGCTGCTGGGAATTCACTGCTGTCCACTTCTCTGGCTGTTCCGTGGGAGAAAACCCACCAGAGAGTCACCTGATATGCTTATAAATGTAATTGTCTTTTAATTTCATTTTTAAATTGTTTATAGCTAGTGTATAGAAATGCAACTGATTATTAAATATCTCTCTTGTATCCTGCAATCTTGCTGAATTTATTTCTTACTTCTTACCTCTAGTAAATTTTTAGTAGACTTCTAAGGTTTCCTACATAACACTCATGTCATCTGCAAAAGAAATTTTTTCAAAAAGATTTTATTTATTTGACTGAGAAAAAGAACAAGAGACAGCACACAAGCAGGCAGGGGGCAGGCAGAGGAACACGGAGAAGCAGGCTCCCAGCAGAGCAGGACCTGAGAGCAGAAGAAAGATGTTCAACCGACTGTTACCCAAGCACCTCATTTGCAAAAAGTTTTGGTTCTTTTTCCTTCAAGGTGCCTTTCATTCTTTTTCATGCCTAATTACACTACCTAGAGTCTCATGCTGAATTTGTTGAATAGCTGTAGCAAGAGCAGAGATCCTTATCTTATTCTTGATCTTAGAAAGCTTTCAGTATTTCAATGTTAACTATGATGTCAATTTTTTTAAAGATTTTATTTATTTATCCATGAGACACACACACACACACAGAGAGAGAGAGAGAGAGAGAGAGAGAGAGAGAGAGGCAGAGACATAGACACAGGCAAAGGGAGAAGCAGGCTCCATGCAGTCTCCAGGATCCGGCCCTGGGCTGAAGGTGGCGTTAAACCGCTGGGGCACCCGGGCTGCCCTGATGTCAAATTTTTTGTAGAGCCCCCTGTCAGATTGAAGAAGTTCCCTTATACTTCTAACTTGTTGAGTGATTTTTAAAAAATCACGAATGGATGTTAGATTTTGTTGGATTCTTTTTCTGAGTATGTTGAGATGATTATGTGTTTCCTTCTTTTCCTATTAATATGATGTTTTACATGGATTGATCATCCTGTGTTGAAACAACTTACATAGCTGGTATAAATCCCACTTGGTCACAATATATAGTCTTTATATATATAGTTGGGTTTGGCTTTTCAGTATTTTGTTGATAATTTTTGCATCTACATTTATAAGGGATGTTGGTTTGTAGTTTTTTTATACCTGATATCTTTGTCTGGTTTTGGTATTGGGGTAATATTGAACTCCCAGAATGAGTTGGGAAAAGTTCCGTCTTCTATTTTTTGAAAGAATTTGTGAAGAGTTGGTGTTAAATTTTCAAATATTTGGTAGAATTCACCAACGAAGCCATCTGGTTCTGAGCTTATCTCTGTGGGAAGTTATTTTGAATGTTAATCAGTCTCTTTATTTTTTATAGGTCTATTCAAATTTTCTATTTCTTCTCAAATCAGTTTTGGTGTTTTTGTCTTTCTAGGAATTTCTCCATTCCATCTAGGTTATCTAATTTGTTGATAGGTAATTGTTCATAGTATTCCCTTTTATTTCTGCAAAGTTGGCAAATAACATCCCCAGATCTATTTCTAATTTTAGTAAGTTGAGTCATCTCTGCTTTTTTGTTGGTCTGACGAAAGGCTTGCCAATTTCTTTGATTCTTTCTAAGACCAAACTTTTGGTTTTGTGATTTTTTTCTGTTGAATTTCTATTCTTTCTCTCTCTCTCTCTTTTTTTTAAAGATTTTATATATTTATTCATGAGAGACACAGAGGGAGAGGCAGGCTCCATGCAGTCCCGATGTGGGACTTGATCCCAGGACCCCGGGATCATGACCTGAGCCAAAGGCAGACGCTCAACCACTGAGCCACCCAGGTGCCCCTGATTTTGTACTCTATAACTTATTTCCACTGTAATTCTATTTTGTAATTCTATTTCTCAGTTATTGCCATTTTGTGGTAAATAAATATTTTCTAGTGTGTTGTTACAGTTTCCTTGTTATTCTTTTGCCATATAATTTTCAGATTTTTTTTTTATTTCATACCTTGGAAGTCACAGTTAGCTTCTTTTAGTTCCCTAGGCTTCAGTAAGGGCAATTACTCCCGTGACATAAAGGCCTTGTTTCTTCTGTTTTTTGTTGTTGTTGTTGTTGTTGTTGTTTGAATGCCAAGTTATAGCTTCTGAATATGAGAAAGTATTCCTAGGGTCCAAATCTTATATCCTTTTCTTGTTATTTCTTTGATGTCTGGGATCTGACTATTGGCAACTCTTCACTGGACAACAAGGCCTTATCTACTTTTTTGGTAGATTCAATGTTTCTAGGTTCTAATGAAAAGCAATTTGTCACAACACCTGGGCTTGTTGCCTTTGCTTCTTGGATACAAGGTCTGTCGGTTTTGTGGGTGTTTTTCTTCCAATTTTTTATTTAAATTCTAGATAGTTAGCAAAGAGTATAATATTAGTTTCAGGAACAAAATTTAGTGATTCATCACTTACATGTAATGTTCAGTGCTCATCTAACAAGTGCCCTTCTTTTTTTTTTTTAAACATATTCTTTTTTTTTTTTTAATTTATGGTAGTCACACACACAGAGAGAGAGAGAGAGAGAGGCAGAGACAGAAGCAGGCTCCATGCACCAGGAGCCTGACGTAGGATTCAATCCCGAGTCTCCAGGATCGCGCCCTGGGCCAAAGGCAGGCGCTAAACCGCTGCGCCACCCAGGGATCCCACAAGTGCCCTCCTTGATAATCACCACCCACTTAGCCCATTCCCCTCCAACCTCTCTCCATTAACTCTCAGTTTGTTCTCTGTCATTAAGAATCTCTTATGGTGGGGATCCCTGGGTGGCTCAGCGGTTTGGCTCCTGCCTTCACCCCAGGGCCTGATCCTGGAGTCCCGGGATCCAGTCCCACATCAGGCTTCCTGCATGGACCCTGCTTCTCCTGTCTGTGTCTGCCTCTCTCTCTCTGTGTCTCTCATGAATAAATAAGTAAAATAAAAAGAATCTCTTATGGTTTGCTTCCCCCCCTTTTCTTTTCCATACATATGTTCATCTGTTTTGTTTCCTAAATTCTGCATATGAGTGAAATCATATGGTATTTATCTTTCTCTGATTGATTTATTTCACTTAGCATAATATACTCTAGGTGCATCCATGTTGTTGTAAATGGCAAGATTTCATTCTCTTTGACGGCTAATATTCCATCGTGTATATATACCACGTCTTCTTTATCCATTCATCAGTTGATGGACATCTGGGCTCTTTGCATAATTTGACTATTGTTGATAATGTTGCTATAAACATTGGGGTACATGTACCCCTTCACAAGTTCTGTAAGTTTTGAATATGAGCAACAATGTCTTAGTCTGTTTGGGCTGCTGTAACAAAAAAAAAAATCCTCTGCTTGTATAAACTTATAGACATCATAAATTTGTTCCTCATCATTCTAGAGGTTAGAAGTTGAAGACCAAGGTACTGGCAGATTTAATGTCTGGTGAGAGACCACTTCCTCACAGTTGGCTGTCTTTTCACTGTGCCCTCACATAGTGGAAGAGGCAAGGGAGCTCTGTTGGGTCTCTTTTGTTAGAGTACTAATCCCATTTATGAAGGCTCTCACCTCATGACTAAGCATCTCCCAAATGCTCCATCTCCTAATACCACCATATTGGGTAATGGGAATACTTGCTCTACTCAGAACCAATAACTTGGGATGCAGAACACAGAGAAAACGAGGCCTTTATGTTCTGGAAGTAACTGCTCTTACTTAACACCTAGAGATTGAATTACTTTCAACATATGAATTTGGGAGAGACATCAGTATTTAGTCTATAGCAAACATGGAGGGTTTCTTTTATTCTTTTTACTCTTCTGTGTCTAGGATCAATTTTGGACAAGTATTAAAGCAAGAAAGCCTTATCTCCTCTTTGTGTTAGATCCAGAATGCGTAGATTCTGAAGATGGGCAACTATCCAGGATATCAAGATATTAAATCCTCTGTTTGGTAGAAATCTAATATATATGTTGTGAGAATGGGCAAGTAATTCTAGTTGCTCTGGACTTTTCCTCACTGCTTTCTTACTCAAAGGTCCCTAGAACATAAACAAGTGGAGCCACTCCTGGGAACAACAGGCCTTTCCCTTTTTACTTGTTTACATCTCAGATCTCTAGGTTCCAAGTATGGACAACAACTTTCACTACAGTTAGGTCTTGTTCCCTGTTTATTGGCTTATACACCTCTAATTTCTGAGTATGTACACCTCTTTCAAGAGTTCCAAAGCCAAGTCTCCACAGTTTGTTAGATCCCAAATTGGTAACATTCAATTAAGGGTACTAACACCTGAGAGCACTAAGACCTCATTTCCTATAACTGTTAGACACAAGAGAGACTAGTTATGGGACCAAGGTCTTGTCCCTTCTCTTTGTTATGCAACAGTTCTTTCTGTTGCAAGTATAACTAACTCCTTGTCTCCTCTGCTTATTGGATCCCAAGTCTTGGTTCTGAGTATGGGAAATGGCTTCCAGGTCAGCAAGGCACTGCTTGTTGGATTAAATACCTCTAGTTTTCTAATATGTATACCTACTTCCAGGGCTTTAAAGCTTGTTTCTGCTGCTTGTTAGGTCCCAGATGTGTAGTGTAAGTGCCTGACAATTATTATTTTTTTTTTGTAAGTGCCAGACATTAAGCTCTTAGCTGCTAAGGCATCCATTTCAAAGATATACATCTTATATAAATATATTGCCAGCTATGTGACACAGTACAAGCTATAAAACTAGATAAAGAGCCAGGCTGTCCTACTCATGATGTTTCCCTTTTAAGAAGCTCTTAGTGACCGAAAACTGACTGAGGGACCGTGCTTTTCCTCCCCCGTGTTTTAATTCCTGCTCTTATGTTGTAAATTTACCAATAGTGAACTTGTGAAACCCTAGGCACCCCACCCTCAATCCAATAAAGTTAGTACCCCAGGTTGGCTCATACTTTATCTCTATCTGTGACCTCACTATGAAGCCCTGAGCATGCAGTGTACACTCCAGGACCTGTGAGTACTAAACCTTGTTTTTATAAAGTTCCCAGATTCTTGTTGCCGAAGAGTGTTTTGCAATCATTTTAAAAACCACAAGCATCTGTCCAGCCACAATATTGGCTGCAGTTGGAGAAATGTCTGTGGGAGCTGCCACAAGTAATATAGGCCCAGGTGAGTGGCCCAAGAATTCCTAGCTGACAGTATCACTATTCATTAGCTGAGACCAGCATAAAACAAAATGTCTAGGATTCAACTATGAGAACATACTTCCTAGGCACCCAGAACTTTTCCTATATATTTGTGGATCCAATGTCTGTAGGTTCAAAGTATAGACAGCTACTCACAGGGTACCCAGGGCTGACTTCCTTTCTTATAGGTACCAAAGGCTAGGTTCACAATAGAGGTACAAATCCCAGCATGCAAAGACCTGATTTCCTCTGCTTGTTGGATCTTAGGCCTTTAAAAATACTGGCCATAATTTGAGACTAAGACCTTGTGTGTATTTGTATAGTAGGACTTTAGATTCTTTTTTTTTTCCCTCTCTCTCATTAAACTTTTGTTTTAATGGGTCTCAAAATTCTGTGACAGATTTTTGGTAAAGTTTCTATTAAAAAGTACTGATTTTAAAAACTAATAACTTTTTTTTAAAAACTAATAACTTAAAACTGCCACACACACACACACACACACCAAATGGTCCACAAAACATTCTCCTTTCCTTCTGAAGGTTTTATGATGCATTATTATCATTAACCAGTCTTTTTTTTAATTTATTTATGATAGTCACAGAGAGAGAGAGAGAGAGAGAGAGAGGCAGAGGGAGAAGCAGGCTCCATGCACCGGGAGCCCGACGTGGGATTCGATCCGGGGTCTCTAGGATCGCGCCCTGGGCCAAAGGCAGGCGCCAAACCGCTGCGCCACCCAGGGATCCCATTAACCAGTCTTTTACTATTAAACTTAAATGGCCAATTGACATAAACAGTTCTGAGACCAGACTGGGGTGGCAGGTATTGGGGATAATATTCATTTAGCCTTCTGAACTTTCTGGGCAGACTTGGTGACTTTGCCAGCTCCAGCTGCCTTCTTGTCCACTGCTTTGATGACACCCACAGCAACTGTTTCATGTCACGAACAGCAAAATGGCCCAGAGGAGGATAGTCAGAGAAGCTCTCAACATACATAGGTCTGCCAGGAACAATATCAACAATGGCAGCATCCCCAGATTTCAAGAACTTGGGACCATCTTCCAGCTTTTTCCCAGAATGACCATTTTTCTTCTTCAGCTCAGCAAACTTGCAAGCAATGTGAGCTGTGTGACAATCCAGCACAGGTGCATATCCAGCACTGATTTGGCCTGGATGGTTCAGGACAATCACCTGAGCCAAGAAGCCAGCTGCTTCCATTGGTGGGTGGGTCATTTTTGCTGTCACCAGCCACATTGCCATGACGAACATCTTTGACAAATATGTTCTTGACATTGAAGCCCACGTTGTCCTCAGGAAGAGCCTCACTCAAAGCTTCATGATGAATTTCAACAGACTTCAGTTGTAACATTGACTGGAGCAAAGGTGATCACCGTGCCAGGCTTAAGAACACCAGTCTCCACTCTACCCACTGGGACAGTACCAATACCAGGTAGATGCAAGGGCTTTTTGTAGATGTCCTGGAGAGGCAGATGTAAGGGCCTATCAGCTGGACAAGTTGGTGGCAGAACGCAATCCAGAGCTTCAAGCAGTGTGGTTCCACTGGAATTCTCATCTTTATGGGTGACTTTCCATCCCTTGAACCAAGGCATGTTAGCACTTGGCTCCAGCATGTTGTCACCATTCCAACCAGAAATTGGCACAAATGCTACTGTGTCGGGGTTGTAGCCAATTTTCTTAATGTAGGTGCTGACTTCCTTGACGATTTCCTCATATCTCTTCTGGCTATAGCGTGGTTCAGTGGAATCCATTTTGTTAACACCAGCAATTAGTTGTTTCACGCCCATAAGACAGAAGTGCATGCTCATGGGTCTGCTCATTCTTAGAGATACCTGCTTCAAAATCACCAACACCAGCATCAACAATCAGGACAGCACAGTCAGCTTGAGATGTGCCTGTAATCATGTTTTTGATAAAGTCTCTGTGTCCTGGGGCATCAATGATGGTCACAAAATACTTGCTGGTCTCGAATTTCCACAGGGAGATATCAATGGTGATACCACGTTCACATTCAGCTATCAGTTTATCCAAGACCCAGGCATACTTGAAGGAGCCTTTTCCCATCTCAGCAGCCTCCTTCTCAATTTTTCGATAGTTCTTTTGTCAGTCCCACCACATTTGTAGATCAGAAGGCCAGTAGTGGTAGACTTGCCCGAATCTATGTGTCCAATGATGACGATGTTGATGTGAGGCTTTTCCTTTCCCATTTTGGTTTAGGTTTAGTGGTGGTTTTCACAACACCTGTGTTCTGGCAGCAAACCCATTGCAAAAAAAGGAGGGCTTTAGACTCCTACCAGGGGTTACTACTTTTAGCTTAACAAGGCCTATTCTATTCTGCTTGTTGGATCTATGGTGTCTAGAAACCAATTTTGAGCAACAAGGCCTGTGTCCTTTGTGTTTCATCCCAGGTCTCTAATCAAGTTTGGGAAAATACTCCTAGGGCACCAAGACCTGGTCAAATCTTTGTTAAAAATGAGCTTCTAGCTTCTGAATATGAGCCACTAATCACCAAACATTAAAACTTAAAAAATATATGCTTGTTGGGTGCAAAGTCTACAGAATTAGAAAAAGAGAAACCATGTCTAAGGTATGAAAGTGTGTTTTCTTCTCCTAATTGGATCCCAGGTCTCCAGGTTCTGGATATGGGCAATTACTTTGAGGACACTATACTTTTCCTCCTCAGTTTATGGGATTCCAGGTAACCATGTCCTGAACATGGGCAACTACACTCAGTGCATCAAGACCTCACTTCCTTTGCTTGATGGATTCTGAATATTTATGTGCCAAGACCACATCTGCTCTGCTTGTTGGAATCCTGGTATCTAAGTTCAGATTATGAAGAACTATTTCTATAGCACCAGAAAGTTGCATCCTTTGCTTTTTGTTTTCCAGGTCTCTAAGTCTTGAGTGCATATATCTTCCAAGGCATAGAAGCTCGTCTCCATACTTTATGGTTCCAGTTTTTAGGAAGCAGCAGAACTCAAGGCACAAAATTTTTGTGTCCCCCACTTATTGGACTCCAGGTCTCTGGATTGCAAAAATTATTATATGCTCTTAGGGCACTAAATATATTTTCCTCTGCTTGTCAGATATCATATCTTTAAGTTCTGATTATGAGCAAATAATCTCTAGGCACAGAGGCATAAGTTCCTCTGGTTGTTGGACTCTAACAACAGATCTCTAAGTTCTACTTCCTAAGTGTAAGAACCTATTCCTAGGGCATCAAATCCTCTTCCCCTTGATGGATCTCATTTCTATGATTTAGAAAACTCTTTCAAGGATATAAAGCTATCTCCTTTGTTTGTCACACTGTGGATTTCTCAGGTAAGTATGGACAACTACTCACATGTGTCCTCTCCTTGCTGGATTCCAGGTCCGTATGTTTTCAATAGTGGCAACTTCTCCCCAGGCAAGGAAGTCTGATAGATTCCGCTTTGTGGACCTCAGGTCTCTAGAATCTGAGAGGTGGCAAGTACACCTAGGACACAAAGTTTTCTTCTCTGCTTGTTGGATCTCAGGTTCTGATTATGGGAAAATACCCCAGCACTAATGCATAGACCCCTCTACCTTTTGGATTCCTAGTATTTATTCTGGGGGTTGACCACTACTTTGTAGGGCTCTGAGCCTTTGTCTCCACTGCTTGTTTGATTTTATGAGCTGAGGTTCCAAGTATGTACACCTATTTTTAGGGCACTGAGACCTTTTCTCCTCTGGTTATTGGATCAAAGTCTTTCTAAGGCCTTGCTTCTCTGCTTATTGAAAACCAGTCCCCAGGTTCTGTCTAATACCCCCACACACAAAGGTTATGTTTCCTCCCTTGGTTGGATCTCATGTCCTTGTTCCAACTACGGACAACTATTACCAGGGCATTATAGCTATCTCTACTGCTTGTTTGAATCAAGTTATTTAGGTTCAGATGAAAAGGATCCTATATGTCTAGGTTCCAAATAGGGTTACCTACCACTCAGGTGTCAAGGTCCTGTCTCTTCTGCTTGTTGCATCCCTGGCCTCTTAATTCTAAGAATGAACCTCTACTCCATGGGCAATAAGGCCACATTTCCTGTCCTTGGTAGATCTCAGGCATCTATAACTTCTCCAAAGTACACAGCCTTGTCTTCTTGGCTTGTTGGTCCTAGACTTAGGCTCCCAGCATAAGCAATTATTCTCTGTGCTCTAAGTCTTATCTCTCAAATTTGGGTTCCCAGGTATCTAGATTTCAAATATGGGCAATGACTTTTATGTCACAAACACTTTTTCACTCTATCATTGCTGTAGCTCTCATTTCTATTTGCATTTGATCCTAGAAATATTCTTGAGATCTTTTAACTTGGCTATATTTCCATATATCTAGATGTTTATTGTGGTAGTGTTTTCTTTTCCTCAAAAAATCTATTCTATCATATTTCCACTAATCAAATTTTTCTAGGTAACTAACATAAATGTTTACACTCCATTTTTTGTTCTGAAGTTTTATTTATTTTTAGGATTATAATTTTAATTTTGTATGTTTAGAGAATTAGAAAACACAGACAAGCATAACTAAGGGAATAATAACATCATTTCCCACTGCCCAAAGTTTATCAGTATTAATTCCTTAGAACATACATTTCCAGATCTTTTTCTATGCATGCACATATACATACATATACTCTTTTGGTAAAACATCTCCTCCTATAATTCTGTTTTGCAACTTGTGTTTTCCCCATCAGTGATAGCCACCTATTCAGTATCTATATATATTCACATAATTTAAAATCCAGATTTTATTCAGATTTTTCTCATTGTCTTCCAAGCAGCCTTGAAAGATTGTCAAAAGTATCCAAGCCAGGAATCTGCATTTATATATGGTCTCTTAAATTGCTTACCTCTTTTTTTTTTTTTAAAGGTTTTTTATTTATTTATTTACGATAGTCACAGAGAGAGAGAGGGGGGCAGAGACACAGGCAGAGGGAGAAGCAGGCTCCATGCACCGGGAGCCCGGTGTGGGATTCGATCCCGGGTCTCCAGGATCGCGCCCTGGGCCAAAGGCAGGCGCCAAACCGCTGCGCCACCCAGGGATCCCAAATTGCTTACCTCTTAATTCTCTTTTTATCTTAGACTCTTTCTTCACACCATTGACTTGTAAATGAGACTAGGTCAGATTCTTTTCTTTTGATGACTTTAGCATGTTCTTCTGTTTCTTGTTTCTAATAACTCAAAGGTTATAAGGACCTAAGGATTTAGCTTAATGAAAGCACTTTTTTAAAAACTAAAATGTATCATGGTGATATTGTGCACTTAATATTGTGTCAGAAGACTCAAAATATCTGGTTAACTCTTCTAAGTTGTGCTAAGTGTGGCCACTGAAATTAGGATGATGTCGTCAGGACAATTAAGGCTTTCCCCTTGTGGCAAGAAAACCATCTGGATGGTGTTGCTGTAGTTCCTAGTTCCTCATCAACCATTTACCTAATGGTTTAGCAGGAGTTGCCTGAATCAATGTTATTAGAATTTACCAAACAATGATTCCTTAAACATATCATTATTTCTACATTTATTATCAGGCTTGTTCTGGAAAGCATATCATCAGAATAGGTAGAAATATGCTGCAGTAACAAATAACTCTTGAGGGGGATCCCTGGGTGGCTCAGCAGTCTAGCGCCTGCCTTTGGTCCAGGGTGTGGTCCTGGCGTTCCGGGATCGAGTCCCACATCCGGTTCCCTGCATGGAGTCTGCTTTACCCTCCGCCTGTGTCTCTGCCTCTCTCTCTCTCTGTCTCTCATGAATAAATAAATAAAATCTTTAGAAAAAAAACCAAATAACTCTTGAATATTAATGACTAAAATAAGGTTTAGTTCTTGGTCATGCTATATGTCAAATATAGGTTGGTGGTAAGACCTCTGCTCTTACAAACGCTGAGGCACTCAGGTTGATGGAGGCTCAAATTCAACACCTGGTCCCATGATTGTCATGAAGAAGAGAATGTTAGAAGGTTTCACAGTAGCAACTTACTGCTTTGGTCTGGAAATGATACATATCACTTCTATCCACAACCACTGATACCACCTCACTTCAAGAGGAAATACAATCTTCCCATGTGTCTGGAAGGAAGGGGAACTATTGTTGGCACAATTACTGGTTATGGAACAAATTACTTTTTGCCTGCCACCTACCATACATTTTCCCCAACTGGATGCACAGTCCAGGAGGTAAGCAGTGATATCCTTACTCCATAGACAAAGAAAGTGAGGTTAAAAGATTTCTACAAGGTTACATAGGAAATATCAAACTCAGAATTCATATCCATGTCTTTATGACTACAGCTTACAGAGGAATCTTTTGGTGGGATGGTGGGATGAGAATATCTTCTTTCCTCTAGTATTTCCCTTAGAGATAAGTCTTGGAGTTTGGGATCTCCTTAGGCTCTGGATAATCCTAGGTATAACTGCAGCTAGGATGAGGCCAAGGAGAATGATGATGATAATGATAACCTATATTAAGATGTTACTAGGCACTGTACTAAGTATGTTGCATCAATTGCCTCAATCTTTGAGGTAGCTGTATGAGGTAAATACCTTTAATGTCTTCATTTTAGAATAAGGCTACATAACTTAGCAAAACTCACAAAGCTAGTAAGTTCAGAAACAAGATTTGACACACACATTTTGACTACAAAGCTTTTCCTCTTAATCATTGCAAACCTGATCAGTCAGTTCTGGCTTTGCCTTAGACTCTATTAATAGAGATAAGCAAATTTTAACAGATAAAAGTGTCTTTTATTTGAGACACTAATACATTTTATTTGAGAATGCATCAAACCTATAGCTTCTGCTGAAGGACTGGGTCCAAGTAGATGTTTTGTATTACATGACTCTCTTCCTGGCTCTGGTGACTAAACCAATGATGGACACTTTTCTCACAAGAGAGAGACCTTTGGTGTCCTGGGAATAGCCAAGGAGATTTTCTCTCTTAGGGATCAGGAGTTGGGACATGGGGTTAGGCAAATAGTGGTGGGCCTTTGAGTCATGTACAAATAGATTAAAGCCAGATAAATTTATGGAGAAAGATCATTCCAAGAAAAAAGAATAGCAAGTGCAAATGTCCTGAGACAGAAACATGTTTGGCATATTGGAGAAGTAGCAAGGAAACCCATGTGTTTGAAGTGAATTGGGTGAAGAGGAAAGTGGAAGTAAGTGAAAACAAAGAAGGAGCCAGGAGTAGATCAGGTCTCACCTTGGATATTATTTGACGTATGATGAGAAACTGGTGCAGGGTTTTCATCAGTGAGAGAGAGAGAAGCTGAAACATATTTGAAAAGTATAATACTGGCTGCTGGGTGGAGAATGGATGATAGGGCACAGTAATGGAAGCAGGGGGTGCAGTTAGAAGGCTCCTGTATGGGCCCAGGTGAGAGATGAAGATACTTTGGTTCACATTATTGAAGAGGTGATGGGGAGTAGTCTAATTCAAGATAGAGCCAATGAGGTTTATTTTTGGATCGGATGTTCAATGTGAGAGAAAGAAAGGAGTCAAGGATGATTATAATGTTTTTGGCCTGAGTAACTGGGTAAATGGTGGTCTATTTACTGAGAGGAATAGGGTATGTACAAGGGAGATTCTACATTTGGCTTTGGACCTATTAAGTTTGAGATATATATTATTCTTCCAAGTGGGTTATTGGATGTAGGACTATGGAATTTAGAACTGGAGATCTATATATCTTATGTCCTCAATTCTGAGATACACATTTTCTATATACTATCATCTCTAAAATCTGGTTACATCCCATTATCATTGGCTATCAGACAAGTCGTAGTTGAGACTTAGTTATGACATCTTCTTTTGACACCTTTTAGTAAGATAAAGAAAATAATGGCATCATTGCATCATAGATTTAATGCAAGATATCAAACTTTGGAGTTATTAGCATATTGAGAGCCATAAATTAGATGACGCTTACTACCTGGGGAGTAGAGAATCTCTACCTGATTAAGAAGAGAGCTGAGGAATAAGCTTAAGTCATTCCAATATGGCAAGATCAGGAAAATAAGCTTGATGAGGGATTTCCAGTCACAGAGGAGGAAACTGGGAAAATGTGAAGAAAATGTCTCAATTATGAAGTTTGTGAGCAACTGTGAACATACTACTGAGAGTGTACACGTGGTGAGGCCTGATGACTGATGTGAAATTTGGCCAAATGACAGTCATTGGTAACCTCTGCAATAGTATTCTGGTGAAGTGATAGGAACAAAGCTTGGCTGTGGTGGTTTAAGTAAGAGTGAGATGAAGTAGAGGTAGAAAGTAGAGATCATTTGACAAGTAAAAAAACCCAGAGAAATGGATGGTTTCTGGAAAGGATATGTGGAGTTCAAAGGAAGGTCTTTAAAGCCAGGATCCTCAGCATATTTATAAGTTGACAGAACAGATGCAGCAGAGAAGACATTGATGGAAGGGTGGAGGGGAGGCAAAGCAGGGACTAACAGTGGCGTCATTGATAGGTGAAGGGGTGGACCAAGAGCACTAAGAATATTGTCTACCCATAAGACAATGGGAAGCTTTATCCACAGTAACAGAAGGGAAGGAGAAAACTACAAACATAGTTATGGAGGCAATTTTAATGGTGAGAATAGTTTCATCAGCTAGAGTGTTCCCAGTTATAATATTATAATATCTGCTTATTAATTACTCCTAACAACAATAATCTTGTGGATGGACACAAGATTGGGTCAATGATGCATGTATAATCTCCAGGGCCACCTTCATCCTTCTACTTTGTTGCCACCAGCTGGCTGGCTTTTCTTCCTTAGGTCTGTTGTATCCTTGGTATCAGATGGCTGTGCAACACCAGGGGAAGGGGAAGGTCTGTGGCATAGATATGCAGTTGTGTGTCTCCGGAGTTCAGCCACATACTGAGTGGAGTGGATTCACCCAGCATTGAGGTTTGGCAGGCCAGTACAATGGAAAGAAAGAGGAATAAATGATTACAGATTATGGCCAAGCCATATGCTGAGCTGCAAAATCGACCT
Organism: Nyctereutes procyonoides; assembly: GCF_905146905.1. Taxonomy (NCBI): domain Eukaryota; kingdom Metazoa; phylum Chordata; class Mammalia; order Carnivora; family Canidae; genus Nyctereutes; species Nyctereutes procyonoides. The sequence goes on along the minus strand of NW_026575047.1, from coordinate 60,087,355 downwards.
TGGCAAAAAAGGAAAGTGAAGATGTGAGTCAAGACTTCTAGAGGAGTTGAAGTTTGTTTGCATAACTACTAGAGGAAATGAACTAGGGGATAAGGTGCAGTGATCAAAGAGTCAGCAGCTCACAATTGTACTCTCCAAGGTGATTTCACGAACGGAACAGATCCTGGTGGTGAGTGCTCAGGTGGAGCAGGAAGCATGATGGTTAAAAATAAGGCCATGAGGAACTGAGAGACAGGGGTACTGAGTGGGTGGCTCCTGTGATAGGAAAGGCCCTGAGAACAGGCCAGTAGTAGCAGTGGTATAAAGGTCATGAATAGGGTGCTTAAATCTTCAATGAACATGGAAAGTGATGGACGGTGCCATGGATTATTGCAATTAGGATCAGAGAGTGGTATAGTCTGATATCAAGGGTCTTAAAGAAGTTCAGTTGTGTTTTTTTTAAATTTTTATTTATTTATGATAGTCACACATTGAGAGAGAGAGAGAGAGAGGCAGAGACATAGGCAGAGGGAGAAGCAGGCTCCATGCACCAGAAGCCCGGTGTGGGATTCGATCCCGGGTCTCCAGGATAGCGCCCTGGGCCAAAGGCAGGCACTAAACCGCTGTGCCACCCAGGGATCCCCTGTGTTTTGTTTTTAAGTGAAGTGGAGCAATAATAGTCTAAAAGTGGCAGGAATCTGCTTCATGTCCTAAGATGTAGGCATGTGGAAGAGTAATAAGCTATGCTTTCCTCAGGGGACTGCAAGTTTTCATTAGAACATAAGAACATAGTATAAGAATATACCTGTAAATTCCACAGGGTTCAGGGGTGGGGGTTAAGGAATAGATGAGAAATAGGGACCTAAAAATAAAGATAAGTCTAGGGATAAGAATTAAGTTTAGGGGAATCCCTGGGTGGCTCAGAGGTTTGGTGCCTGCCTTTGGCCGAGGGCGTGACCCTGGAGTCCCCGGATCGAGTCCCGCGTTGGGCTCCCTGCATGGAGCCTGCTTCTTCCTCTGCCTGTGTCTCTGCCCCTATCTATCTATCTATCTATCTATCTATCTATCTATCTATCTATCATCTATCATGAATAAATAAATAAAATCTTAAAAAAAGAATTAAGTTTAGGAATATATGAAGCTTTAAATTTACTCATCTTTTTTGGGTTGTCGTTGCCTGTGCTTTTGCAGCCATATCTAAGAAATCACTGCTAATTCAATGTCATATAACTTTCCCTCTATGTATTTTTCTAAGAGTTTTATACCTGCAGGTCTTCCATTTAAGTTTGATGCATTTTGAGTTAATTTTTATATATGGTGAAAGGTAAGCGTCCAACTTTATTCTTTTGTATGTGGAAATCCAGCTTTCCCAGCACCATTTATTGAAAAGACCATCCTTTCACCATCAATGGTCTTCACACCCTGTCAGAAGTCAATTGACCAAATATATGAGTGTTTATTTCTGGGTTCTGGGTTTTATTAAATTGATCTAAATGTCTATCCTTACGGAAGTACCACAGTTTGTTTTATGTAGTTCTGTATCAGGAAATATGAGTCCTTCAACTTTGTTCTTTTCCAAGACTGGCTTGTATGCAGGTTTTCATAAGATGTCCATTAGCAGGTTCCTTTCTCTTCTTAGTTTGCTGAGTTTTTATGAGATGTTGATTTTTGTCAAAAGCATTTTCTGCATCTATTGAGATGGTCTCATGGTGAATTATGCTTCACTTTGAATTTAAACCAATCTTGAATTCTTGGGATAAACCCCAGTTATAATGTATTATTCTTTCCAAACTTGCTGGAATCCTTTGGAAAAACGGCTAAGAATTTTTTTTAAGATTTTATTTATTTATTCATGAGAGACACACAAAGACAAGCAGATACATAGGCAGAGGAGAAGCAGGCTCCCTGCAAGGAGCTGGATGTGGGACCCAATCCCAGACCCTGGGATCACACCCTGAGCCAAAGGCGGACTCTCATCTGTTGAGCCATCCAGGTGTTCCTGGGCTAAGAATTTTTATATATAATGTTCATGAAGGATATTGATCTTAATTTTTCTCTCAATGTCTTTTTCTGGTTTTGTTATTAGGGTAATGCTGTGGTTATAGAATGAAAAATTTCACTCCTTTTCAATTTTCTGGGAGACTTTATATAGAATTGGTGCTATTTCATTATTAAATATCTGGTAGAACCAGAACTCACCACTGAAACAATTTGGCTCTGGAAATTTCCTTTTTGGAAGGCTTTTAACTGCAAATTCAATTTTTAAAGTAGGTATAATCCTGTTCAGGTTATCCATTTTGTTTTGGTAATGTATGACTTTTGTGGAATTAGTCCATTTCATATAAATTTGTCAAATTTGTATGTGTAGAATTTTCCTAGTATTCTCTTTTGAAGATTTTGTTTTTAATATCTACACCCAATGTGGGGATTTAATTTACAACCCTGAGATCAAGAGTCACATGCTCTACTGACTGAGCCTGCCAGGTGCCCCTCCCTTACTCTCCTTCTTAAGTCTGTGGGGTTTGTAGTGATATCTTCTCTGGTAATCCTGATATTGGTAAACTGTCTTTTCTCTCTCTCTCTCTCTCTCTCTTTCTTTTTTTGGCAGCCTTATCAAATATCTTTTTAAGAAAGTAATTAATTTCTTTTATTTTTAAAAGATTTTATTTATTTATTCATGAGAGACACACAGCGAGAGGTAGAGACACAGGCAGAGAGAGAGAGAAGCAGGCTGCCTGACTGAAGCCAGATGGAGGACTTGATCCCAGGAACCCAGGATTAGAACCTGAGCAGGAAGCAAGAGCTTAACCACTGAGCCACTCAGGCGTCCCAAGGATTTATTTATTTTAGAGAGAGAGCCAGAGCAGGGGGAGGCATGGAAGGAGAGGAAGAGAGAGAATCCCTGCTGACCCTGGCAGCTCTATCTCCTCACCCTGAGATGGTGACCTGAGCCAAATCAATAGTCAATACTTAACCATTGAGCCACCCAGGCACTCCTATTTTTTTTTTTTCCCAAAGCACCAGCTTTTAGTTTCTTCTTTCTTTCTTTCTTTCTTTCTTTCTTTCTTTCTTTCTTTCTTTCTTTCTTTCTTTTTTTTTATTACCAGCTTTTAGTTTCAATGATTTTCTCTATTGTTTTTCCATTTTCATTTATTTTTCCTCCTGTATTACTTCTTCTCTCTTCCTGCTTTGGAAGTATATTGCTTCGCTTTTTCTAGTTTCTTGAAATGGAAGCTAAGGTCCTTGATTTTAGACCTTTCTTCTTTTCTAAGAAAATCAGTTGTTATAAATTTCACGTTCATCACTGTTTTGGTCGCATCCCATAAATCGTTGTATTTTTATTATTTTTGTTCAACTCAAATAGTTCTATTTTCCTTGGGATTTCTTCTCCGACCTGTGAATTATCTGGATGTGTACTGCTTAATTTCCAAGTGTTTAGAGGTAGTCCTGTTATTTTTTATTTTTGAAGCATGGAGCCCAATACCGGGCCTGAACTCACCACCATGAGATCAGGATATCAGCCGAGATCAAGAGTCGGAGGCTTAATCCACGGAGCTACCCAGGTGCCTCCTGTGAGCTCTTACTGATTTCTAGTTTAACTCCATTATGTCCTATGACTTTAGTGGTTTTGTTCCTTAGGATTTGCTTTAGGGTGGTACTAGAAGTAGATTCCTCCTCTGAGGCCCCTGCTGCCAGTCGCGCCAGGAATTGTACTTAGGCTGTTAGCAGCTTTCAAGGGGGGTATCCGGGAGGAGGCTCAGCTTGGCTCTGGTGTCACCTGAACCTACGCCCACAGCACCCCGAGGGCCCCCGGTCCAGCACAGCAGCTTCCGCGCGCCCCACCCCGCCCGCAGGGCTTCGCGAGCACTCTGCGGACCGCGACCCGGAGCGCCTGCGTGCGGCGGAAGTTCCGCCCCCACGCGCCTGCGGTTGGCCCTGCCCGCGGCGGCGGAAGTCCCGCCCCCTAAGCGCCTGCTGTTGGCCCTGCCGGCGAGGGGTGAAACCCTCAGAGGAAGATGGGCCGGATTGAAGGAAGGAGGCGGGGAGGGAGGAAGGGCGAGAGGGATCCTCTTCCCCATTGGCTGTCCCGGTGGAGCAGCCTCGCTGTGATTGGCTGGCCATCAGGGGCGGTAGTCCGTGTCGGTCCGCCCCTGGGGTCGCGAGAGATACCGGGATCCCCAGGGCCGGCGGCGGACCCAGCGGCGGCTGGGAGGCTCTGTCCGCGCGCCGCCCGCCAGAGGCGGCGGGGCCTTCGCGTCAGGTCCTCGTGCCGGGGGATTGCGGGGGCGGCCAGCCGTGGGGCGGTGCGGGTCCGAGCCCGAGCACCGCCAAGCAGCGGGCGGCGGGCGTTGGTGCGGCCGCCGGACCTGGGCCTGCGCGGATCGCCCGCGCCGCGCGTCTCGGGCTGTGTTTCCATTTCGGAGTCATTATTGTTTTGGATTTTTCCGCAGATGTGACTTTTGGTGAATTTGTTTCACGCACCACTTGCTGGTACGGGATAAAGCGGCAGATGCAGGCTACTGTCACTTGTCGGGCTGTGGGCGTCCGTGTGTGGAAGGGACGGGGTGACATTGTGGCTGGGGCTCCCGTGCCGGTTCATGCGAGGGCCTCGCCCACACAGTGCAGGCGCCCGGCGAGTCCCGGTGCCATACCTGTGCTGGCCGTAGTCCGCTGCCTCCTCCCCGCGTCCCTCGCCGTCTCTCTCTTCCTTTCTTCTCTCCTCCCCTCCCCCACCGTCTCTCTTCTCTCATCCTTCCCTTCTTTCTGCCGCATTAAACCTTCGGAAGGCTCTTTGTACCACTCTGAGAAGCTTCAGGTCTTCCAACATGTATGGTTTACCTGCAGGACTGACAACTGGGAGGAACCTGGAGGAAAGATGCCCTCTGATTCCTTCTGTTTGGCTGCACAGACTCGACTCGATTCCAAATGGTTGAAAACAGACATTCAGGTAGGGTTTGACATGCTTTTTTCTTGGTGTGTTCCTGCCTCCATATTTAAATTTCTGGTTAAGGCTTTTTATGGGATAAGTAACAGGATGCGGATCGGATCTCGCATATTAGAGAAGCAGGTTTATTTCCTATAATTTAAAACGAACCATTATCATATCAGTTTTTTATATAGATTGTGTGTGCCTGCATTTTAATTGCACTTATGAGTAAGTGCAAGTAACTTGAGATCTGGTTATGGAAACATTTGTTCTATTATTTTAAGAGGTCTGTATTATTCTTAACCATTTCTTGTTGACTGTTTAGTGATGGTTTTGAGAGGTTCAGTTATTTATGAGGGGAAGAAGTAACATGTAGTAATTATGTCCTGCAGAAACGGCCTCATTTACGGGACCCTATATTTGCGTTTCTAGGGAGACAAGAGTTCAGTTGAGCTGTATTTTTATTTTTTTTTTAAGATTTTTAAAATTTATCTATTCATGAGAGACACACAGAGAGAGGCAGAGACACAGGCAGAGGGAGAAGCAGGCTCTATGCAGGGAGCCGGATGTGGGACTCCATCCCTAGACCGTGGGATCACGCCCGAGCCAAAGGCAGACGCTCAACCACTGAGCCACCCGGGACTCCGAGCTGTATTTTTAGTATTTGGAACTGGTCTTATTAAGAGGAGTGTTCAGGTGTTTTCACATAAAGAATGTGTTGTCCTTAAACTTTCTAACGTTTTGATTTAATAATGTAATTGTAAGCTTGTCCAGAAATTATCAATTAAACAATAGCAGTAATGTTTCTATAGACTTTATTTTTTTATTTTTATTTTTATTTTTTTACCCCAAGTTAGTTTCCTTTGCAAATGATTTGGAAAAACTACTTTCGTAACTCTGTATTAACAGCAAAAAGAAGGATCTGAAATATTTTGTACTGTAAATTGTTTCTTCTCTTTCCTGAGATTAACCCATTTTAAGTATTTGTCAAGTAATCTCTACTTTTTTCAGTATAGTCTTACATAGTGCATAACGGTTTATCAAGAGTCGTATATTCTGTAAGCACTTGGTCGTAGATACTTGCAGTGAAGTATTATCACCCCTCTTTTTCTTTCTTCTTTTTTTTTTTTTTTAAAGTGTTGAGTTTCAGTAGGTGTGAGAGCCAAGTGCTTAGAGCTATGTTTTGGATTTTGGATTAATGGGGTAATGTTAGATTAAAGCGCAAAGATTTGGGTCAAGAATTGGCATAGTAGTTACTCATTTGGTTTGTTGTTGTTTAAACATTGCCTTTTATTTAGCAATTACCTTTTGTTTTCCTTTGTCTTTTTTTAAAGTGGGGGTAGGGAGATGTGAGATGAGTAATTTCTTATTTCGGAAATCTTGAGATTCAAGCAAACTGATTTTAAAGCCTGTTTTTTGTTTTTTGTTTTTTTTTATATTAGTGTTTGTGTATTTTGCAGAACTTGAAGAATTTTATCTCATAAAGTTTTTCTTTTCTTTTTAATAATTGAATAACTGCTTAATATGAGTTTTAGCCTGTGATCTAAAACCAGTTTAATGCTGAGTTGAGTTCCTTGATGAGTCAGGCAGATATAAATAAAAAGAAACACTACTTAGGCTTTAGAGTGCTTACTGTTTCACTTTTGATTTATTTAGTGTAATATACAGTGGCCCTTTTTGGACATTTCAAATATTAGTCAAAAGTCATCCGAGCTCATTCTAGGAATATGTGAAGAGACCTAGGTTTTGGAGAGTGCACCAGAGGGAAAATGTGTTGTGGCTATTGAAGCTGCTTAATATGAAAAAAATGATTGCTGATGTTGGTTTTATATAGTTTCTCCAGCATTGCTTGTTAAATATGAAGAACAAATGTTTTAGCATAAGAAATCCTTCCTGCAGACACACATTGCAGATGCAAGCCTTATACTACAGGTTTTACCCTTACTCTATTGGGGATGTCTCTCCCAACTGGAACGGGAAGTGTCCCATTCCTTAGGTAGGGCTTATGTTTGTGAACAGAATTGACACCTGCTTAATTTATATTATGTGGGTAGAAACATGTTTCTTAGCCTTGGATTTAGCAGATCAATTTTCTGTGGCTATTTTTGCTTGAAATGCCCGTGAAGGTTTTGGTGACTTTAGGAAGGAAATATTTTTGGAGCCTGTGAAAACATGTGTTTATTACACATGTGTATATTTTAAAGAACACCGACGCTGATCGTAGACTTTCTTTGTAGATGTTTAAGTGTGTCAGGCCTAAGATGTTGGAACAAGTTGCCTCTAGTGGAGTGCCAATTATATGGCAGGCGTATATCTGTTTTTTTTTTTAATTTTTTAATTTTTTTTTTTTTATTTATGATAGTCACAGAGAGAGAGAGAGGCAGAGACACAGGCAGAGGGAGAAGCAGGCTCCATGCACCGGGAGCCCGATGTGGGATTCGATCCCGGGTCTCCAGGATCACGCCCTGGGCCAAAGGCAGGCGCCAAACCGCTGCGCCACCCAGGGATCCCCCTTATATCTGTTTTTTACATATATAATGCTTTTTACTTTTTCAACACTCTTTTCAGATTGTTGTGTGGAGTACGTTGAATTGCCATTTCCTTTGCAACTGTCTTGAAGAGGCTATAAAAGGCAGAGCTAACATAATAACTGCTGTTACCATTTTAATATTTAAAGTAAAAGTCCTGTCTGATGTGATTGGTAGTTTCTCAGTGAACCAAAAGGTCTATTAAGCAAAGGAAGTATAAAAAATGGTATATGATACATTAAAAGGTATGGTATATGATACCTTTTTATTCTTAAATTATATATGTACATTTATTTGCTTAGTCTTGATGTAGGGCTAAGGATGTGTCTGAGCACCAGTCCAAGAATGGTGTTATCTTTTTCTTGCATAATCTGTACTCAGATGAATCTCCTAGAGTTTCTATTTTTGGGTTCTTTGAAGAGGAGCATGAAATTAGATATGTATGATGCAATTTTTTAAAAACTTATTTTGAAATAATTTATAGATTCACGGGAAGTTGCAAAGGTCACTGTTACTCTTCATCCAGATTTCCCCAGTGGTTACATCTTATATAACTATAGTACAATATCAAAACCAGGAAATTGACATTGGTACAATGTGTGCATAGTTCTGTGGCAATCCTGTTATCATACCACAGAGATTTCCCTCTGGCTCCTGTATAGTCACACCGTCCTTCTCCCACCATCTTTGACCCTTGGCAATTACTAATGTGTTTTTTTGTCTTTTTAATTTTATCATTTTGAGAATGTCATATGGTACATGACCTTTTGAGACTGGTTTTGTTCACAGTGTAAGACCCTTGAGGTGCATCAAAGTTGTTGAGTACATTAATAATTAAACTCAAATTGTTTGTCTCTTCTAATCATTAATTTGAAATGAGTCAAGATAAAAGTTAAAGTTTAAAATTGAACTTAAAATTATTAAGTGTATATTGTTACTTTATGCTTAGAAATATCAGTAGATGAAAGAACATAAACGTGATCATCTTGGTAAATTCTATTTTCAGGTTTTCCAGTTGACAGATGTAGAAATAAAATAATTTTATAAATATAGGTAACTTAATATTCATAATGACATCTTCTGATTACTTTCTTATCTGTAGAATAGGTAGCATAGCTCACTTTTTTATTCATGATTTTGGTTATTTGTATTTTTTCTAGATTTGAATTAATCTTGTCAGGGCTTTATATGTTCTGTTAGTCTTTTTTAAAAAAACTAACTTTTGGTTCTTAGAAAAGACTCATAATATTTATAAGGGAAAGTTAATGAGGTTACCATCAGATTTGACCACAAGACTTTTTTGCAGAAGAAGATTCAGTAACATATTTATGGATCCCAGGAAAAAAAAAATGTGAGTAGGTTATGTTCTAGGAAAGCTGACTTTTTAGGTAAAAAGGACACAACTCTATCAATGAACAGATACTGTTCCTATGAGCTCTTCCTAAGGAAGTGGGTAGAGGAGGATCTTTAGATGATTGAAAGACTATAGATTGACATGAAGACTGATGGTGGCATTGCACCTATAGTTATGACTGGAACAGAGTAAATGAGTTTTAAACAGGAGAGAACATATTATATAATAGCTATATGATTAGGTATGGTACATTATAGTATAAATGTTCTGCAATATCTAATCTATTAGTCCTTTTGAACTTTTCACTTTAGGTGTTGTATTTTTCATCTCTGAGTGTTCCATTTGGGTCCTTTTCATATCTGTCATTTCACGTGTCATCGGATTCATTTTTTCCTATTTGTGAGCATCTGGACGTTGTCTGTAATAGAGCCTTGAACGTTCTTGTCTCATAATTCCATCATCTTTGTCACGTCTGGATTTATTTCTGTTGATTGGTTCTGTCATTTCCATTGATTGATTGCTCTGGTTGTGGAGTGTTTTCGCATGCCAGATGCCAGGTAATTTTTTATTGAATGCTGGATGTTGTAAATATTACGTTGTTCTGTGCTGGATTTTATTTCTTTAAAAAGCATTAGTTTTGACTGGCATTCATCTAAGTTTAAACTTTTTCAAACCTTGATCCTCAGGTTTGCTTGGCTGATCTAGTACAACCTCTAGTCATGTGCTCATTTGTCTTTTTTTTTTTTTTTAATGATAGAGAGAGAGAGAGAGAGAGAGAGAGAGGCAGAGACATAGGCAGAGGGAGTAGCAGGCTCCATGCACCGGGAGCCTGACGTGGGATTCGATCCCGGGTCTCCAGGATCGCGCCCTGGGCCAAAGGCAGGCGCTAAACCGCTGCGCCACCCAGGGATCCCCTGTCTGCCTTATTAAGGCAGTCTCTTCCTTAGGGGTCTTCCTAATGTTTGGTGTGCTGCGAGGTCCTTTTCATTCTGGTTGGTGGAAACCCAGGCTTTTCTGTGACTGAGAATCCTGGGGGTTCTGCCTTCTACTTTCTAGTGCTTCTTTCCCCAGCCTTGGTGGTTTTCTCAACCCATGCAGAAATCAGTATTCAGTCCAAGACTCAAGGATCCCCTTGTTCCATCTCTAAAGTTCATTCTTTTTCTGCAGATCCCCCTTCACTTGTATTCTTGTCATCTTAACCTTCCTAAAGCTCATCTGTCTCCTCAACTCAGCAGAAACTTGGTCTTACAAGATCCTTTCAGGCTCTGGGTGATGATTTCCTCCTCTGGAGAGGATCTACCTACCAATCAAGCAGCACTAGCAGTCCCAGGTCACTGCAGAGCAGTTGGGGGCTGCGATTTTTTCAAAACTGGGCTTCTTTCCTAGGAAGGCCATCTGCTTCCACCTTATTCCTGCTTCTGGTGTGGCCCTTGGAAGTTTCACTCAAAGCATGGTGTGTCTACCAGGCTTTCCCCCATGAGGACCCTGGCTCCAGCAGCTCTGCTCAGCTATTGGTCTTAGCCCTGCCCACAGAATGGTAGATGCCTCTCAGAGGATCAGCCTTAGGTTCTTTTGGCTATACTTCCCTCTTGGGGCTCAGACTTGCTGCCTGATGTCTTAAAACACAGGTACTTTATGTTTCTGGCTGGCTTCCCCAGTTGCTCTAGAAACCTGTGTTTAAAATTTTTTTGGAGTTGGTATGTTGTCCTGTGTTTAGCAGTTGCTTAGTAAGTGTTTTTCTGCAAGGCTATGAAAAAAAAGCCAGATACCTTTATTTGAGTGTTTGCAAGTACTTGAACATAAGATTACATTTCAGGCATATCTTAAAGATAAGTAAAATAAACATTTTCTAACTATAAGTTAATAAAAATGTCATTTAACCATTTGGCATATTCTGTTTTAGATTATATTCCATAATTTTTTTTAAAGATTTATTTATTTATTCATGATAGAGAGAGAGAGAGAGAGAGAGGCAGAGACACAGGCAGAGGGAGAAGCAGGCTCCATGCCGGGAGCCCGACGCGGGACTCGATCCCGGGACTCCAGGATCTCACCCTGGGCCAAAGGCAGGCGGCCAACCTCTGAGCCACCCAGGGATCCCTATATTCCATAATTATACAATTCTGAAATAGTTTTTTTTTTTTTTTTTAAGATTTTATGTTTCTATTCATGACAGAGAGAGAGAGAGAGAGAGAGACACACACACACACACACACACACATAGGGACACAGGCAGAGGGAGAAGCAGGCCCCATGCAGGGAGCCCGACGTGGGACTCGATCCCGGGTCTCCAGGATCATACCCCGGGCTGAAGGTGGTGCCAAACCACTGGGCCACTGGGGCTGCCCTCATTTTATTTTTTAAAAAGATTTTATTTTTAAGTAATCTCTATTCCACATGGGGCTTGAATTTACACCCTGAGGTCAAGAGTCATATTCCAGCCAGGCACCTCCTGAAGTAGTCATTTTAATAGATATTTTAAGGGTTGGCTTGCCCAATCTGGTTTAGTGTTCAAGTATCAGTAGCACCAATGTGGGGGATTCAGGGGCTCTCCCAGGCCCTTTCCCTGCCTGTTGTGGTGTTGGTGAGAAGAGAACAAGCTTGGGAGTTAGGCCTTTTCCCAAATTCTACTTCTCATAGCCTCAGAGTTGTGTGATCCTGGTCAAATCCTGGTCTGAGCCTCAGAGTTTCAGTTTACTGTCCCTCAGAACTAGACCTGTTAATACCCCTCTTAACTGTCTGCTTTTCAGGGTGAAAATAACATTAGCTGCTATGTCATTGTAGGGATAAAAACTAAGACTGTGAGAGCAAATTGGAAAAGGAATGTAAGACCAAGTAAACTAATGAGAAGTATTTGGATTCTGTACTAAAACAGTTAAAGAAAATTTAAATTCTGTCATCTGTATCATCACCCTTTGGTTACTTTTTTATGTAAGTTAGCTGTTAAGGAAGACAAGCTAATAATAGGTAGTTGTACAGATAGTCTTAAATTGACAAGTTGGTGATTTTTATTTCCTGTACAGGCTGTTCTTACAATGCTGTGATTGTTTTCAATTTCCTGGCTTTTTCTTTGGGATTCTGTGCTTTCCTTCCAGTGCCCTGGAATTCTTTCCTGTAGGTTCACCTCTTTCATGCCCTCTCTTTAATGCCTTTCTCCAGAGAGGGTTGCTTTGTTTTGTTGGGTTAGTTCCTCCTTCCTTGAATCCTTTAAGATGCCCGGACCATTGTGCTTTAAATGGTGGTCACTCAGGTCCATGGCTCATTTACATCCTTATGTCCTCAGTTCATATGAGGCTTCTATAGTATGTGTCCCTCCAGATACCCAGTCTACACTTTCCACACAGGAGTTCGCCTTCTTTTCTTCCTCTAGACATGGTAGTAACATTTCTTGTTTCCACATAAACTGGGTTTCTCCCTTGGCTTAGTCTTAAAGTACTTCATGTTTGTTTTTCATTTTTGTAGCTCTAAACACCAGTGTTATTCAACATGGACTGTATCCAAAAACTGATACAGTCACCTTGTGGGTAATCCCAATGTGCAGGTGGGGTGGAGGATGTTGGTTACACTCTCCTTGGGCGTTTGGTATTTTCTCCAAGTTGTGCTCTCTATCCCATTTGCTGATGACTCACAGATTTGAATTTCTAGTCCTGACACTCTGTTAAGATCTGGATTTGTATTTGCAGTGTGTGTGTGTGTGTGTGTGTGTGTGTGTGCGCGCGCGCCTATGCATATAACTGTACACATGTGTACTTGGGGGGAGGATCACCATGTTCGTGTTAATAGTTAGTGCAGATCTCAGTGGTTAATACTAAATAGTTCTTTCTCATCTGAATCTATTCTTTTCCCTACCTCCTTTTCATTTGTCGCATCTACTCTGTCTCATTTGATCTGAAGTGTCTTTTAAGTACTTTACTTTCCTTGTCTTCTTTTAGGCTGTCATCCTTTTTTGGGGAGACTCTTGGCAGAAGCCTCCTAAATTATTTTTTGTTTCTAGTTTCTTCCTTTGTCTCCATCCATTGGACTGAGTTATGCCTTAAGTTATGAGCATTAATTCCCTGGACCACCTAATCTGGCTCCCGTTTGCCTCCCAGCCTTAAGTGGTTGTGTGGGAGCTGGACTGAACTGCAGCAGTATTAGCCCTCTTCTTACCTGAATGAACAGATGAGCCAAGCCTTTCCATTCCCTCATTAAAACATCAGAGATGCTGAATGTTTGTGGCTCACTCTTACTTTTCCCCCTGCCAGCTGAAACTTTTATCAAAAGTCATGTTTTAGTTTTAAGTATGTTTATGGCAGTTACCTTGTTAGTGAGGCAAACCAATAAGAGTGCTGAAAGAAAGCTGTTGTTTCTATGAAAACTAAGTTAGATGCTGATTGGTTCTGTTGCTATGTTATAAATTACCACAAATTTAGCAACTTAAAACAACTCATGTTTATTCTTCCAGTTTCTGTGGGATCAGAAGTTTGGACAAGGCTTAGCTGGGTCCTCTGCCTTGAGTCTAGCAGGCTCTATGCAGTCAGGGTGTCAGCCCTGCTGTGTGCTCTCACCTGGGGTCTCATTGGAGTCCTCTTTGGCAGAATTTAGTTCCTTGCAGTTGGAGACCTGAGTCATGGTCTCATATGCTGCCCCTCTGCATATGTAGTTCATGGCATCTCACCTTTTTTTGACTGTAGAGAATGTCTCTTCTGGATGGCTCCATTTTCTTAAGAGCTTCACCCGATTAAGTAGGGCCCCAGAATTATCTTCCATTTGATAACTAGAAATCAACATGTGTGGGACTTTAATTATATATAAGAAGTTTGTTGACCTTTGCCGTAGGTAGAAGTAAAACCTGGTCACAGGTGTGATGTCCCATCTTATTCATGGGGCCCACTCACACTCAAAGGGCATTCCACAGGGTATGTGTGCACCAGAGGATTAGGATCTTGAGGACTGTCTTAGAGTTTTATTTACTATGCATGCTTCGGATAAAATTGAGATGCTAAAAAAATTACTTGTACAGGTTAGGTAAAAGAGAACTCTAAAGGATTAGGGAAAATATCTTGAAAGTCTAGAGTTCTGTACTGAGATTGCTCACAGAGTACTGCTTAATTCTTGGTACTTGTAAAGAAATGGAGGGGCGCCTGGGTGGCTCAGTCAGTTAAGAATCTGCCTTCAGCTCCCGTCATGATTTTAGGGTCCTGGGATTGAGCTCTGCTTCGGGCTTCCTGCTCAGCAGGGAGTCTGCTTCTTCCTCTCCCTGCACCCCCCCCCCCGCCCCCCCCCCGCCCCCCGCTTGTGCTCTTTTCCTCTCAGATAAATAAATACATACAATCTTAGAAGAAAAATAAAGAAATGAGACTTGGAAATAGTAGATGCTTCCTAAAGGTGGTGCATGCTGGAATGATGACAAGGAATGAGTTAGTGGACTTGTAAACAAAGAAAAAGTGCTGGCCTTTCATTAAAAGATGGCCAAAGAGATGTGCCTTTTTTAGTGTAAGGTGTATTGTGTTTATGATAAGAGGGCTTCTGTTGTACCTGCAGTTTTCAGAATGGAGGCCTTCTCTGGGTGTCCACCAGGCCCCTGCCCCTTGTTGGCTGCTTGCTCTGGGAAGCCTGTTCTGACTCCTGAATACTGACAAGTGAGAGCATTTTTGCTTTTTGTTTTTTATCTTTGAATATCATTGTGGACTTGTGTTTTTATTTATTTTTGCAGTCCACTGCAGTTTTGTATTTTGATGCTCAGAATTGTTTTAAATTTAGCCAGTAGGGTCGCTATAAGGCTTTAAACTTTTTTGGTTCCAACACAAAATATTCCAGGCTCATCTTGTTTACCCTGACCCTTGAATCAGCCTTTTCCCCCAAGAGCCCAGGTTTTGTTCACTGGGAAGTGAGACTTGAAAACTGGTATCTGGGTGCTGAGGGTACTCATTGCTCTCAAAGTGTTATTCATTCTAGATTCTTTCCAAAGACAAGCAGATATATTCAAATATAAACTCATATTAAGAATTCGAATTTACTTTATTCTTAAAAATGTCCTTGATTTTTAAATCTCTTTTACATCTAAAAACCTTTTTTTCTAGTAACACCTAACTGTTGTAAATGTTTTATTTTATGAACATTGCTGTATCATGCCATATATATTAGATAGTTTTAAGATTTTTTTTTTTAAGATTTTATTTATTTATTCATGAGAGAGGCACACACAGAGAGAGAGGCAGAGATACAATACAATACAGGCAGAGGGAGAAGCAGGCTTCATGCAGGGAGCCTGATGTGGGACTTGATCCCAGGACTGCAGGATCACACCCTGGACCATAGGCAGGCGCTAAACCGCTGAGCCACCCAGGGATACCCCTAGTTTTAAGATTCTAATGTTAATACTACAATTATCAATAAGACCAATGAGTAAAGTTTAAGATTTTTTTTTCCCATAAAGTATATTTGACTAAAGATGTGTAATTGAAAGGCTCCTGAAATACTTTTCTTTGTGATAAACATAAGTTAATTTGCTTGTTACCAGTTGTAGATTTTGCTTTTTTATGATTTAATTTTAATTTTTGAAGATGAAAATCATTTATATGTTTCAGAAGTAAAAATATAGTTTACTCAAAATCTTGCTTTCATAAATCTCTACTGCTGTGTAGCCCTGTCACAGTTGTCTTATCATTAGTAATCATTATTATTTGTTTTTGGTTTATCTTTCTAGAGCACATATGTGTGTCTTTTTTCTCATATCTTATGTAGAAGTTAGCATCATTTATATACTATTATGCGCTGTGCCTTTTTCATTTAACTGTATTTTTTGGGATGATTTTCATTAAATGCTGATTGAATATATGAAAGGAAATGAGATTTTTTAAAAATCATAATCATTCTTTAAGAATTGCATTGTATGATCATTCTGTAAGTTTATGTTATTTATCATTACTAGCTTGCATTCACAAGAGATGGGCTCTGTGGCTTGTGGAATGAAATGGTTAAAGATGGAGAAATTATATATATGGGGACAGAATTAAACCAGAATGGAGAGCTTCCTCCTAGAAAAGGTAAGGACCTTTTACTAGTAGTTCTCATTTTGTAAAGATCTTTATAAGTTGTATTTTATAGAAATTTTGTAATGTGCAATAGGAATAGGAGTGTCTAAATATAACTCTTGAAATTTTATTTTCACTGGAGATTGTTGTCTGCATTACAGTAAACATTATGAACTACCTGGATTTCATTGCTCTTTGTAAATGAAGGTCTTTTCATTGCAAAGCTACCTTGCTGTGGTGTCCTTCCCAGTTAATATTTCTTTTTAAGTTTTGTAATATATCTTGCTTCAGCTAACTGTAAATAATGATTATTATAAGATTGAGTGGAAACAATGATTTCTGAAATTTTTCCTGGCTCTCCTATGGCAACATATAAAACACTTTTTGGAAGTCTTTCACCCATGGATTGGACTTGGCCCCTTATTTGATTTAATCTTGTATTTTTCATAGGGAAATACCAGCAAATACTCTTGTTTAGGCCTATTGTTATGAAAAGTCAACAAAACTATCCTTCAGTTGTTCTTGACTTTGGCCATGAGTCAGAAACTGTTGAGGCTTTAAAAAGAAATGGATGTCTGTACCCCCCCACTAGACCTGTAGAATATGAAAGTCCCCTCTTGAGATCTGCCAAAATTTGTTAGTCCCACTATTTGAAAGTCATGAAGGTGGATAAAAATAGTACTTTAAAAGTAGTTATTTTTCTCTTTGTAGGATGAATTGAGTTAGTGTCCATTTGAAAATACACTGGAAAACATTAGTATATTTTTTTGGGTATAGCATGTAATAGTTTTCTTCTTTTCCCTGATAATTTCATTGTTAAAATTTCCATACACCCAGAACAACTGAACTATCTACATAGTGAGCAGCTGCAAACCCACCCCACAGATCCTATCATAAGTGTTTTTTTTTTTTTTCACTTGTTTATTTCAGGGATCCCTGGATATCCATTCTTCTGTCCATTGGTGCATCTTATCCCAGCTCCCCTAGATACTTCATGCATATCATTTGATTGAGTTCAGTTTAGTTTTTTGTCTTTAAGTAAGCTGAAATGCATATATTTTAAATTTAACTGTTGCATGAGTTTTGACAAATGTAACTGTGTAACCTATATATTATATCTCACTCAGAAAGTTCCCTTGGCTGCCTTCCTGGCCCATCCTTGACTTCACTTTGCAGAGTCAAGCACTGGTCTGATCTTTTTTTACTGTTGATTAGTTTTGCCTGTTCTAGGATTCATGTAAATGGAATCATGTAGTAGTGTTTTCCTTTGTGTCTGGCTTTTTTCACTCAGTGATGTTTTAGTAGTTTCAGTGGTTCATTATGTATGTTTAAAAAGTTTTCCAGGGACACCCGTGGCTCAGTGGTTGAGTGTTTGCCTTCAGCACAGAGCATGATCCTGGAGTCCCTTCAGGGAGCCTGCTTCTCCTTCTGCCTGTGTGTCTGCCTCTCTCTCTCTCTGTCTCTCATGAACAAATAAATAATATCTTTAAAGAGAAAAAGTAAAAATAAAAAGTTTTCCATCACTTCTTCACAGCCCTCTAGTATTTGTTAATGAATTAAACATTTCCCAAAATGTTTTTCATCAAACACTAGTGAAAGATACTCTGAGAAAAACTATTTACATTTCTTATTATATTTGATGAATATTTTTTTCTTTCTCTTTTGAAAATCATGTGGTTAGAAAGCAAAGCCTAATTTTTTTAATGTAAGTCCCAACTGAATAGTTTTTTGGGGTCTTGGGTATTCAGTAAGTTTCTATTTTTGGTTTGGCATGTTATGTGCTTTTTATTGTTAGAAAATATTTTTCACAGATAGGTTTATATATACCAAATTCCATTTAGAAGGCTATGTACGTTGTATGGTGGTGATATTGTAGCTGATTGTGAGGAATGTACAGATTAGAGTAGTAGTTCCTTAGATACAGTTTTCTTTGCTGCATCTTTAAAGATTACTTTCTTTGGGAAAGGATCAGTTTCTTTCTTCCACAAGCAGCCATCTTAGGATGAGTTTTTATTGTTGTCAGTAAAATCCTTTAGTGGTTTATTTCTGGGAAACAGTGACTTCTAATAATTTCTGCTTCACGGGAGCTAAGCTTTCTTTCTTTGGTAATCACATCTAGAATTTACTGACCCTACTGGATGAGGAAAGAAAGCTGCCTCCCAGGTAGTATGGTTTTGTGTTTATTTTGGGAGGCCTGCCCCTCAAAAAAGACTGGATTATAGTCTTAACATTTTTTTAGGTGAACGCTTCTTATTAGCACCCCATTTAAGGTTTGTATTTATTATTTTGTGCGAAAGTACGGGAGAGAATATAAAATATAAAAAAAGAAAAGTTAAAGAGGCTACTAAAGTTACGCTAAGCTTATTTTTGTCTAGGGCTGGCCTTGCATGAAGAATTTAAGCATGAGCTGATCATTTATTATAAACCTTTTCAGTCTATGCAGATAGTAGAACTAATATTACCCAGTGCTTTGTGTAGCTGTTACATCTTTTCTTGAAGATATTTTCTCATTATTTCCTTTAATCCTCACTCTACCAAGAAACAAAAACCACAGTTTGCACAAATAACAGAGGTATGGCTGGAAATTGAAGCCAGGCCTCTTGAGGAATTTTCACTGCTAATTTCTATTATACTACAAATGTAACTTATTGACATCAGGATCAACTTTTTGTGGTTCCATGGAGATTATGACTTCATATTGTAAATAAGTGTGGTAATTGTTTTGAGGTTTTTGTATGTGTGGTATGTGTGTGGTGTCTAGTCAGGACTCTGTTTTATTTAAAAAAAATTTTAAAAAGATTTTATTTATCTGTCTTAAAAAATAGAGAGAAGCTGAGACGTAGGCAGAGAGAGAAGCAGGCTCCCTACAGGGAGCCCTATGCGGGACTGGATTCCAGGTCCCCAGGATTACATCCTGGGCCAAAGGCAGATGCTTCAACCACTGAGCCACCCAGGCGCCCAGGACTCTATGTGTTTTAATTTTAAGAGTTCAGAGATAAGTTTTTTTTGAACTTGAATGTTTCCATTATATCCTGTGCAGATGGGCAGCATTCCTGCTGGTTTTATAGCTTTTCTTTTTTATAGCATTAAATGTGGACTTTGTCCGACAACAACTCATGATTATTTGAGCAAAAAATCATCCATATACCAAGGTGTGTAACAGAGGACAAAGACCCTGTGATGTTACCCACACGTGGAGTTGGGAGCATTTTAGGTGTGGAGTATTAGTTGAAATTTGAGCAACAGTTATGGAGATTTGGTCTGGGCTCCAGCGATGGTGGTTTTTGGGGTCATATAAGAGAAGTGGGCACTGACCTCTAGGTGGAGGACTGTGAAAAGCAGAACTGGCTGTAGGTGTGTAGTGATAACATAGAACAGTGAGCAGTGAGCAGGAAGCAGCAGAAATGGGTTGTGCCAGACGGGAGTGAAATGTACTCTTTTTTTTTTTTTTTTCCAAAAATTTAAAAAAAAATTCCATTTATTTATTCATGAGACACACACACACACACACACACACACACACACAGGTAGAGACACAGGCAGAGGGAGAAGCAGGCTCCATGCAGGGAGCCCGATGTGGGACTCGATCCCGGATCTCCAGGACCATGACCTGGGCTGAAGGTGGTGCTAAACCGCTGAGCCACCCGGGCTGCCCGAAATGTACTCTTTTACGTGCCCTATTGCATCTAAATTTTGGGAAGTATGTCTGAGGATGAAGCGGACACACTCTCCAGATAATATACCCTGTTCCCAGGATACTCTAGGATAAGAATACACTGAAAAGCCACTTCAAAGAGGGCCATGAATGTTAGGAAAATTAATCAAGACTCTGTCCTCCTGCAGCAGGAACTCAAAGAATTAGAGCCTGATTCCTTAGCTGAGGGTTCTCAACCTTTGTTGCTCTTTAAAATCACCTGGAGGGCTTGGTAAGACACCTATGGGTGGCCCTACTTCTTGAGTCTCTGATTCCTTAGAGTTGTGATGAGGCCTGGGAATTTACATTTCTAAAACATTTCCAAGTCCTGCTGATGACGCTTGCTTTTCAAAGACTGTCTCATGTTTGAATAGGCACAGTCTGTTGCATTGGGAGTTAGAGACATAGAGGAATGGAAAAAAAGCCTCCTCATGAGTGGCTTAGGAAATAATATATAAAAAAAAAACAACCATATTCCAAAGCAAATGACCATAATTAGATTTCCCTCATAAATTTATTCTGTCCTCCATAATTAATTCTTGTTTTGGATCTTGAGTCCTTGCTGGAAGGCTTAACTTACTTCTGGGAGACAGCCTGGTGTCTACTGGAAGGGATGATGTCAGCTTCTGCTGGAGTCTGTTCCTTACAGGACTGGCAATTCCACTGAGGCTCTGTGTTTGTTCGCGTTTGTTCATGTTTGTTGAAGACCCATTTTTAGCCTTCAACTTTAGAAGGAAGCAGATAAGACATAAAGCTTTGGTTAATTAGTTATACTTAGTATCAGAATGGACAGGACTAAAATTCTTGGCAGAGTGGGCTTCATAGCTGTGCATGAGGATTTGGTTATTGTCCACCCTGGGGGTTAACTCGAAAGGGCAGGGAGGCATAGACGTATCTCTTGGGACCTCTTACCGTCCTGGAAACTGCAGAGTGTTTGTTTACATAACATTTTACATGTATGAAATTAATCTAGGCACCTTAATTTTCTCTTTCTGATTTGCTGGCTCTTCCCATATTATGGACCTGGACCATAGGGAAACTTTAATGAAATAAGGAACATCCCATCTCTGCATAATTTTATGTTCAGCCTTCCTCCTGCTTGTGAGCATTTCATCATGAATTCTGTTATGTGGGAGCCCATGTTTATTATTCTGGTGATTGGAAAGTGCCAAAGACCATTTGGATGTAAAAACACCGTGGTGATTTTTTAGTTTGGAATTTAGGGTCTGATCCTGGGAAGAAGGTATCAAACAGCCTCCAGAGGAGGCTGACCTGGGCTTGAGAGAGAGTAGCTGTTCTGTGACTTTTCCAGGCTGACATGGAAAAATGGTTACAGAGAGGAAGCCCTGTAAAGGGCTTATACTTTGTTTTTTTGATCAACTTTGTGAAATCTGACACATTTTTGAAGGTTTTGTAAACCAAAGCAGATAAAGTTCACTTTCCCTGGAATCTTGTACATTTTATTCTATCTGCTCACTTGCCCCTTACCATCTTCTTTCTTGTTCTGGTGTAACTAGACATTTTTCTTTAAGATAAAAAATGCTATCTTTTTCCCTTGATAGAAGCATTCATGATCTTGTATATATATTTATATTTCTTTGCTACATTATTTTCTGGTTTAATATCAATCATCCATGTATTACTTAGAACTTTTATCCAAATTAAGTAATTTCTAACTCAGGTAGTCTGTTTTTTTCAGACATCAAATACATGTTTTTCCATACCAGTTCTGTAAATCTCCTACACCAATTGGGTGTCTAGCAATTCAGTTCAATTCTAATAATTATTAGAATTAGTGTGGGACTTACGAATTTAGGTCTTAGTCCTACAAGACTGCCTTCATTTTATTTATTTATTTATTTATTTATTTATTTATTTATTTATTTATTTATTTATTTATTTTTTTCTTTCTTTCTTTCTTTCTTTTTTTTTTTTTTTTTATTTATGATAGTCACAGAGAGAGAGGCAGAGACACAGGCAGAGGGAGAAGCAGGCTCCATGCACCGGGAGCCCGATGTGGGATTCGATCCCGGGTCTCCAGGATCGCGCCCTGGGCCAAAGGCAGGCGCCAAACCGCTGCGCCACCCAGGGATCCCCGACTGCCTTCATTTTAGATGCCAGCTGCAAATGTGATACCCAGACTTCTCACACTTTTGCCTGGGTAACTACAATTTCAGGGGTTCCATGACTCCCTTGTTCAATAATTGTCTAGAATCACTTGCAGAATGCAGAAAAACACTTTACTTATGTTTATTAGGTTAATAAAAAAGATACAACTCAGGAATAAGCAACTGGAAAAGATGCATAGAGCAAGGAATGGAGGAAGGGGCTTGGAGCTTCTTTGTCCTCTTTTGGTGCCTCTACCCTCCCAGTGCATCCGAGTGTCCACAACCTGGAACCTCCTCAATCTTATAGTTTCAGAGTTTTTGTAATTTAATTTCCAAACTGCCTCCCTTCTTGGAGGTCAGGAGATGGGGCTAGTAGCTCTTATTCTGTAATCACTGGTCCTTTCAGTGACCAGGCTACACTGAGACCATCTAGAGGCCCTTCCGACTCAGCTCATTAGTATAAACTCTGGTAGGCTGGAAAGGGGTTTTTTAAGAATAACAGGAGACATGCCTCTCAGTAAATTCTAAGACTTTTAGGAGCTCTGAGACCAAATATATATTTTTATTATACCATACATAAAAAAGTGGGAAGTAGGTGTTAGAGCATTTTAGCAGAGCTCTGGAGTCTGCATTGTAAGACCCCATTTTGCATGTCTAATGAGCAAAAAGAACATGCTTATTAAGAGTTGCAAAGTTGAGGGTGCCTGGGTAATTCAGTTGGTTAAGTGGCTGACTCTTTCTTGATTTCAACTTAGATCATGATCTCAGGGTTCTGGGAGTGAGCCCTGCATTGGACTCAGTGCTGGGTGGGGAGTGTGCTTGAGGATTCTCTGTCCCCCTGCTCCATCCCTACTCATGTGCTCTCTATCTCTATCTTTGCTCTCTCTCAAATAAGTAATTCTTAAAAAAAAAAAATTGCAGAGTTGTTTTTGCTATTGAAGTAGCAATCTGAGAGAAAAGTATATGTGCTTGTATTTATTAACCTGGTGGCTGCTGACTTAGAATTCTCTCTTAGCATTTGTTCAGGGGTTCACAGATTAGCTATTGAAATCAGTTTAATATTGTGATGTGTCTCTAAGTTAATGAAGGACTTGAATATTGTTAAGATCATATACTACAGAACAATATAATTTTTGTTATAAAAAAGTCAGAATTTTATAATTCAGTTAGAGTGAGCTATAATCGTATATTTTCACAATTTTAAGCATGTGGAAGTCATGTCAGATTATCTAATAAGTAAAACTCATGTAGGAAGTTTAGAAAAGTCAGATTAACTAGGCCCTCCTTGAGAAAACAAACCCAGGGTTTATGAAAACATGTATGCTTTGTTGTATGCCATTTTGATAGCACATCAGGGAATGGAGTTAGAGCTATTTTTAAGTAGAATTATCCAGTCAGTCTGATTTCTGCAGGAATTCACTTGGATTACGTGATTTTGAATTCTATGTGTAAACATGCTTCTAATTTAGCAGTTTCTAAGTGATTTTTTTTTCTAAGCAATTTTTTCTTTTCCTTAGCTTTATTGAAATATAATTGATATATTAAAATTGTGTAAGTTTAAATCATCAAATTATAGTGTGATGATTTGAATGCCCACATATATTGTAAAATGTAAAAAATATATTGTATATATTGTATATGTATTTTACATTAAAATGTAAAAAATATATTGTAAAAAGCAACCCAGTAAGGTTGCTTAATACCTTGATCGTTTCACATAATTACTATTTTTTTGTGTGTAGTGAAGACATTTAAGATTTACTCTCTTGGCCAGTTTCAAGTATACAAGGCTCTACTGTTTTTTTTTTTTTTTTTTTAAAGATATTATTTATTTATTCATGAGAGACAGAGAGAGAGGCAGAGACACAGGCAGAGGGAGAAGCAGGTTCCATGCAGGGAGCCTGACGTGGGACTTGATCTGGGGTCTCCAAGATCACGCTCCTACCTCTGGGCTGCTGCTGCCCTGTGCCTGAAACCTTCATACCTTGGCACTCCGTCTGTAGGTCCTACAGATAGTGATTTGAATGGAAATCACTTCGTTGTAAAAACTTCCTCACTGTGACTGGACAGGAATGTCTGAAGGTCCTGAGGTCATCTAGTCCTAGTTCCTTTTCTCAGGGACCAGGTAGCAGAACTCTTCCCCCCTCAGTCCTCCGGGTATGTTGCTTTGGGTTCTTAGGAAGGTCAACTCCCCCACTTTCCCCATCTCCCCAGTTTTCCATGATTTGTGATTTGTTGGTGCAGTTTGTGTTCTGTTTATTATCTCTCCGTAAACTTTGAACCCTACATTCATAAAAAATACTGAAACTAACTAATGTGATGATGTCTCTGAATTGGTCATGCTAATTTTTCTTATTATTTAATTGTTTTTAATTATTCTTCTCTGTTGTTTTCTTAGCCTCTAGTGACATCATCCTGCCTTTGCTGTTGTGAATGTTCTCATTTATGCTCCTGAGAATAAAACTTGAGGTGTGCTTAGTGATGCTTGTATAAGGGGCTAAATAAATCAGATTTGTTTAAATTTGTGTTTAGTTTCTCTAGTCAAGATAGAGGATTATCTGTTGCAGATGCAAATTTGTTGTCCCCTCACTCTTGATACATTTCCTCATGTCTTAATGGCCCAAGGCCACATTCTGCTCATCTGTGGTTGCCCATCACTGTGGTTTTGCCATTTTGAGAGCTGTCATATAAATGGAATTATACACTATATAACATTTTATTTAATTTTTCCATTTTTTCAAATTTTACTTTATTTTTTAAAATTTAAATTCAACTAATTAACATATAGTGTATTTTTAGTTTCAGAGGTAGAGTTCAGTGATTCATCAGTCTTATATAAGACCCAGGGTTAACTACATCCCCTATCCTTCTTAATATCCGTCACCCAGTTACTCTATCCCCCCACCCCAACCCCCAAACCTTCCCCCGCTCCAGGAACCCTTAGTTTGTTTCCTATGACTAAGAGTCTCTTATAGTTTGTCTCCTCTGATTTTGTTGTCTTTTATTTTCCCTCTCTTCCCCTATGATCCTCTGTTTTATTTCTTAAATTCCACATATGAGTGAAATCATGTTATAATTGTCCTTCTCTGATTCACTTATTTTGCTTAGCATAATATTCTCTAGTTCCATCCATGCTGTTGCAAATGGCAAGGTTCATTTTTTGATGGCTGAGTAATATTCCATATATATATATATATGTAGATATATATATCCATATATGTATATCACCTATATTCTTTATCCATTCATCTGTGGATGGACATCTGTGCTCTTTCCAGAGTTTTGCTATTGTGAACATTGCTCCTCTAAACATTGAGGTACAGGTGCCCCTTCGATCACTACATTTGTATCTTTGAGGTAAATACCTAGTAGTGCAATTGCTGGATTCATGGGTTGCTCTATTTTCAACTTTTTGAGGATCCTCCATATTATTTTCCAAAGAGGCTGCACCAGTTTGTATTCCCACCAACACTGGGATACTAGCCCTTTATCTGATTATACATTTGCAAATATCTTCTCCCATTCTGTAGGTAGTCTTTTGGTTTTGTTGACTGTTTCCTTTACTGTGTAAAAGCTTTTTATCCTGAAGTCACAATAGTTCATTTTGCTTTTGTTTCCCTTGCTTTTGGAGTCATTCTAGCAAGAAGTTGCTGTGGCCAAGGTCACAGAAGTTGCTGCCTATGTTCTCCCCTAGGATTTTGATGAATTTCTGTCTCACATTTAAGTCTTTCATCCATTTCGAGTTTATTTTTGAGTGTGGTGTAGGACAGTGGTGCAGTTTCATTCTCCTTCCTGTAGCTGTCCAGTTTTCCCAACACTATTTGTTGAAGAGGCTTTTTTCATTGGATATTCTTTCCGGCTTTGTTGAAAATGAGTTGACCATAGAGTCCATTTCTGGGTTCTCTATGCTGTTACATTGATCTGTGTGTTTGTTTTTGTGCCAGTACCATACTGTCTTCACGATTACAGCTATGCAATAGAACTTGAAGTCCAGAATTGTGATGCCACCAGGTTTGATTTTCTTTTTTAACTTTCCTTTGGCTCTGCTGGTTCTATACAAATTTTAGGGTTATTTGTTTCAGCTCTCTGAAAAATGTTGATGGTATTTTGATAGGGATTGCATTGAATGTATAGATTGCTCTGGGTGGCATAGATATTTTACCAGTATTTGTTCTTCCAATCCATGAGCATGGAATATTTTTTCCATTTCTTTGTGTCTTCCTCTATTTCTTTCTTGAGTGTTCCATAGTTTTTAGAGTACAGATCCTCTACTTCATTGGTTAGACTTTTTCCTGGGTATTTTATGGTTTTTGGTGTAATTGCAAATGGGATCATTCCTTAATTTCTCTTCTGTTTCAGTGTATAGAAATGCAACTGATTTCTGTGTATTGATTTTATATCCTGCGACTTTGCTGAATTCCTGTATCAGTTCTCGCAATTTTTGGGTGGAATCTTTTGGATTTTCCACATAGAGTATCCTGTCATTTGTGAAGGGTAAGAGTTTGGCTTCTTCTTTGCCAATTTGGATGCTTTTTATTTCTTTTTGTTGTATGATTGTGGTGGCTAGGACTTTGGTATTATGCTGAATAATACTGGAGAGAGTGAACATCCCTGTCGTGTTCCTGACCTTAGGGGAAAAGCTCTCCGTGTTTCCCTGTTGAGGATGATATTCAGTGTGGGCTTTTCATATATGATGTTGAGGTATGTTCCCTCTATCCCTACACTGCAGAGAGTTTTTATCATGAAAGGATGCTGTATTTTTTCAAATGCTTTTACTGCATCTGTTGAGAGGATCATATGGTTCTTTTCCCGTCTTTTATCAATGTGGTGTATCACATCGATTGATTTGCAGTTGTTGAACCACTCTTACAGTCCAGGAAAAAATAATCTTACTGGATCGTGGTGAATAATCCTTTTAATACACTGTTGGATCCTGTTGGCTAGTATCTTGGTGAGAGTTTTTGTATTCATGTTCACCAAGGATACTGATTTTGTAATTCTCCTTTTTGTTGGGGTCTTTGTCTGGTTTTGTGATGGTAATGCTGGCCTTGTAGAAAGAGTCTGGAAGTTTCCTTCCATTTCTGTTTTCTGAAACAGCTTCAGAAGAATAGATTTTTTTTAAATGTTTAGTAGAATTCCTCTGGGAGGGCGTCTGGTCCTGGACTCTTGTTGGGAGGTTTTTGATTACTGCTTCAGTTTCTTTGCTGGTTATAGGTCTGTTCAGGTTTTCTATTTCGTCCTGTTACAGTTTTAGCAATTTATATGTTTCTAGGAATGCATCCATTTCTTTCAGATTGCCTACTTGTTGACATATAGTTGCTCATAATATGTTCCTCTAATTGTTTGTATGTCTTCAGTGTTGGTTGTAATCTCTCCTCTTTCATTCATTATTACATATATATTGGGTCTTTTTCTCTTGCTATCTTTTTTTTTTTTTGATAAGTCTGGTGAGAAGAAGTTTATTGATCTTACTAATTCTTTCAAAGACCAGCTCCTAGTTTTGTTGATCTGTTCTTCTATTCTTTTGGTTTCTATTTCATTGATTTCTGCTTTAATCTTTATTAATTTTCTACTCTTGCTGGATTTAGGCTTTATTTGCTGTTCGTTTTCCAGCTCCTTTAGGTTTAAGGTTTGTGTATTTGATGCCTTTCTTGTTTCTTGAGAAAGGCTTGTATGTACTTCCTCTTTGGACCTCCTTTGCTGCATTCCAAAGGTTTTGAACAGTTACGTTTTCATTTTCATTAGTTTGCATGAATTTTAAAAATTCTCCTTCAATTTCCTTTTATCTTTTAGTAGGATGCTCTTTGGCCTCCACGTATTTGAGTTCTTTCCAGATTTCCTCTTGTGATTGAGCTTTGAAGCATTGTAGTCTGAAAATATGCATGGTATAATTTCAGTCTTTACATACTGATTGAGACCTGATATGTGACCCAGTGTGTGATCTATTCTGGAGAAAGTTCCATGTACAATTGAGAATGTGTATTCTTTTGCTTTAGGATAAAATGTTCTGAATATTCAATCCCTTGTTTCCTTGTTGATCTTCTGCTTGTCTAATATAAGGATTACGTCCCCAGTTTCTTTTGTTGTCCATTAACCTGATAAATGATTTTCCATCTCCTCACTTTCAATCTGGAGGTGTATTTGGGTCCAAAGTGAGTCTCTTATAGAGATCATATTGATGGGTCTTATTATTTTAATCCATTCTGATACCCTGTGTCTTTTGATTGGGCATTCAGCCCATTTACATTCTGAGTAGTTATTGAAAGAGGAATTTAGTGCCATTGTATTACCTCTAAAGTCACTGTTTTTGTTGATTGTTTCTTTTTGGTCCATGTTACTTTTGAACTCTCTCTTCACTTAATGGATCTCCTTTGGTGCTTTAGTGATCACAAATTCCTTTAGTTTCTCTTTGTCCTGGAAGTTTTTTTTATCCCTCCTATTCTGAATGACAGCCTTGCTGTCAAAAATATGGCTGCATATTTTTCTCATGTAGCACTCTGAATATATCATGACTGTCCTTTCTGGCCTGCCACATTTCTGTAGATTGGTCTGCTGAGCCTTATGTATCTGCCCTTATTGGTTAAGGGCCTCTTGTCCTAGGCTGCTTTCAGGATTTTCTCTTTGTGTCTGAGATTGGCAAGCTTCATTGTTACATGGTGAGGCATTGACCTATTTTTATTGATTTTGAGGGGGTTTTCTTTGCCTCCTGGACTTGAATCCATGTTTCCTTTATCAGATTAGGGAAGTTCTCTGCTATAATTTGCTCAGATATACTTTCTACCTCCTCCTTTCTCTTTTCTCTTCTTCTGGCATCAAATTATTCTAATGTTGTTTCATTTTATGTTATCAGTTATCTCTCGAATTCTCCACTCATGATCTAGTAGTTGCTTATCTCTTTTCCTCCAGCTTCTTTATTTTCCGTGATTTTGTTTTCTGTATCACTAATTTGTCTTCTGCCTCATTTGTCCTAGCAGTCAGAGGATTCTTCTTTTTTTTTTTTTAATTTTATTTATTTATTCATGAGAGACAGAGAGAAAGAGGCAGAGACACAGGCAGAGGGAGAAGCAGGCTCCTTGCAGGGAGCCTGATGTGGGACTCGATCCCGGGTCTCCAGGATCATGCCCTGGGCTGAAGGCAGGTGCTAAACTACTGAGCCATCTGGTCTGCCCAGAGGATTTGCTTTTTTTTTTTTTTTTAATAAATTAATTTTTATTGGTGTTCAATTTACCAACATACAGAATAACACCCAGTGCTCATCCCGTCAAGTGTCCCCCTTAGTGCCCGTCACCCATTCACCCCCACCCCCCGCCCTCCTCCCCTTCTACCACCCCTAGTTCGTTTCCCAGAGTTAGGAGTCTCTCATGTTCTGTCTCCCTTTCTGATATTTCCCACACATTTCTTCTCCCTTCCCTTATATTCCCTTTCACTATTATTCATATTCCCCAAATGAATGAGAACATACCCTGTTCGTCCTTCTCCGATTGACTCACTTCACTCAGCATAATACCCTCCAGTTCCATCCACGTTGAAGCAAATGGTGGGTATTTGTCGTTTCTAATGGCTGAGGAATATTCCATTGTATACATAAACCACATCTTATTTATCCATTCATCTTTCGATGGACACCGAGGCTCCTTCCACAGTTTGGCTACTGTGGACATTGCTGCTAGAAACATCGGGGTGCAAGTGTCCCGGCATTTCATTGCATCTGTATCTTTGGGGTAAATCCCTAACAGTGCAATTGCTGGGTCGTAGGGCAGGTCTATTTTTAACTCTTTGAGGAACCTCCACACAGTTTTCCAGAGTGGCTGCACAAGTTCATATTCCCACCAACAGTGTAAGAGGGTTCCCTTTTCTCCGCATCCTCTCCAACATTTGTTGTTTCCTGCCTTGTTAATTTTCCCCAGTCTCACTAGTGTGACGTGGTATCTCATTGTGGTTTTGATTTGTATGGCATTTCTATACACTAACAATGAGACTGAAGAAAGAGAAATTAAGGAGTCAATCCCATTTACAATTGCACCCAAAAGTATAAGATACCTAGGAATAAACCTAACCAAAGAGGTAAAGGATCTATACCCTAAAAACTATAGAACACTTCTGAAAGAAATTGAGGAAGACACAAAGAGATGGAAAAATATTCCATGCTCATGGATTGGCAGAATTAATACTGTGAAAATGTCAATGTTACCCAGGGCAATTTACAGGTTTAATGCAATCCCTATCAAAATACCATGGACTTTCTTCAGAGTTAGAACAAATTATTTTAAGATTTGTGTGGAATCAGAAAAGACCCCGAATAGCCAGGGGAATTTTAAAAAAGAAAACCATAGCTAGGGGCATCACAATGCCAGATTTCAGGTTGTACTACAAAGCTGTGGTCATCAAGACAGTGTGGTACTGGCACAAAAACAGACACATAGATCAATGGAACAGAATAGAGAATCCAGAAATGGACCCTGAACTTTATGGTCAACTAATATTCAATAAAGGAGGAAGACTGTCCACTGGAAGAAAGACAGTCCCTTCAATAAATGGTGCTGGGAAAATTGGACATCCACATGCAGAAGAATGAAACTAGACCGCTCTCTTGCACCACACACAAAGATAAACTCAAAATGGATGAAAGATCTAAATGTGAGACAAGATTCCATCAAAATCCTAGAGGAGAACACAGGCAACACCCTTTTAGAACTTAGCTACAGTAACTTCTTGCAAGATACATCCACAAAAGCAAAAGAAACAAAAGCAAAAATGAACTATTGGGACTTCATCAAGATAAGAAGCTTTTGCACAGCAAAGGATACAGTCAACAAAACTCAAAGACAACTTACAGAATGGGAGAAGATATTTGCAAATAACATATCAGATAAAGGGCTAGTTTCCAAAATCTATAAAGAACTTATTAAACGCAACAGCAAAGAAACAAACAATCCAATCATGAAATGGGCAAAAGACATGAAGAGAAATCTCACAGAGGAAGACATAGACATGGCCAACATGCACATGAGAAAATGTTCTGCATCACTTGCCATCAGAGGATTTGCTTTTGATTGCATCTCATTAATAGACTTTTTGATTTCAACCTAATTAGATTTAAGTTCTTTTTTCTTCCTTCAGAAACAGGTTCTCTGCTGTTTTTATACTTTTTTTCAAGCCCCAGCTAGTATCTTTATAATTGTTACTCTCAACTCTAGTTCTGTCAACTTAGTTATATCCATACTAATTAGGCCCTTGGCAGTCAGCGCTGCCTCTTGTTCTATTTTTTTGTGGTGAGTTTTTCTGTCTTGTCATTCTGTCTAGAGAATAATACTTGAAGAAGAAAACAAAATACTAAAATAGCAACAATGACCCCAGAGAATTATATACTAAACAAATCATAAGAGACCAGAAATCGACGAGAAAAAAAAAAGAATATAATCAGCTGAACAAAACAGAGTAACACACTAGATCTTGAGTGTATTTTGGTCTGTTAGGAAACTAGATCCCAAAATTGTAAAGAAAAATGACTTCTGTATACATAAAAATAAAATTAAATATAATGAAAGAATAGAACTGTAGCAGTGAAAATTAAAAAAAGATGTAAAAAAAAGAATGTAATCAGGCAGGTGAACAGAACAGAGCAATATGCTGAATTCTGGGTGTATTTTGGTCCATTTCTTAGAAGAAATGACATTCCAAAATTGAGAGAAAAGAAAAAAATATCCACAAAAATAAATACAATGAAAGGATAGAATGTAACTGTAAAAATTAAAGATTTAGTCTTTATAAAATAAGAAATTAATTGAAAAGCTAAATGAAAGTATTAAAATTGAAAGCCTAAAGAATTATTAGAACAAAACCACGAATTCTATGTACTATTTCCACCTAGCACTGGAGTTTTTGCAGTTCTGTGTGATAGGTAAACCTGGTCTTAGCTGGTTGTTTTTGCTGATCCTCTGGGGGAGGGGCCTGTTGTGCTCATTATCAGGTGTCTTTTCTGGGGTGGAATGGCACCCTCTTGCAAGGAGGTAGGGCTGAGTATAGGCTGCTCCAGATTGTTCTTTGTGGCTTTTGTTCCTCAAAGGCTTTCTGCACTGCTTTAGAGGATGAAAATAAAAGTGGTGGCACCCCAATTTCCAGGAGCTGAAAGATCACAGCTCCCTCTCTTTAGTGCAACCTCAGGGAAAAGCAGTCACTTTTGTCTCCCCTAGTCCTCTTCCACACTTTGTGTTCACCCAGCCTGTGACCATGCATTTTTATCACAGGTTGTTTCCAGTCTCCAAACTGCAGACTCTTGTGGCATGCACCCCATGCCACTCCTCCTGAGGGAAGGAGGAAGGTCTCAACTAGGTTCTGCCCCTTGCCGGGCCTCTGCTCAGAGAGTGGTTGCCCAACTGGCCCACAGGCCCACAGTTTGTGCTTTGTGGCAACACTGAGCTGAAAGCCAACTCCTGGGCTTCTAAAAGTTCTGATTTGTGCTCCACTCGTATATCACTTTTCAGTAGCTGGCTTACAGAGCCTCCCTTCCCCTGCAGTTCATTTTCTCATCAGATTCACTTCTCTGTACCTCCTGCCTTGCAGAAAGTGATTGTTTTTCTACGTGTAGAATTACACAATTCTTTTCTTAGATTTCTGGGTGAGTTCATAGATGTTCAGAATGATTTGATAGCTATCTAGCTGAATTCCAGGGACCAGACAAAACTAGGGTTCCCTACTCCTCTGCCATCTTCCTCTGAATCCCCATTATATAACATTTTAAAATTGGCTTCATTTACTCACTTGTTATATCTTTAGGATTCATTTACATTGTTGTATGTATCAACAGTTCTTTTTTTTTTAAGATTTTATTCATGAGAGAGACAGAGAGAGAGAGAGAGAGAGAGAGAGAGAGAGAGAGAGAGAGAGACGCAGAGATACAGGTAGAGAGAGAAGCAGACTCCATGCAGGGACCCGGATGCAGACTCGATCCTGGGACTCCAGGATCACACCCTGGGCCGAAGGCAGGCGCTAAACTGCTGAGCCACCCAGGGATCCCCCGTATCAACAGTTCTTTTTATTACTGAGTAATATTACATGATTTGAATGTACCACATTGTAGTTATCCATGCACCTACTAAAGGACCTTTTGGTTGTTACCTTTTTTTTGATAATTATAATACTACATTGAACATTTCTATACAAATTTTGCATGAGTATAGATAGTTTCCATTTCTCCAGGATAAATATTTAGTAGTGTGATTGTTGGGTTTTATGGTATGTATGTTTAATTTTATACAAAACTGCTGAATTGTTTTCCAAAGTGACTTTATCATTTTGCCTTCCCTCTAGAACTGTGTGTAGTGCCTGTTTTTCTGTATCCTTGTCAGCACTTGGTATTATCAGCACTTTTAATTTTCACTATTCTTACAATTATGTAGTATGAGCTCATGGTTTTAGTTTGCATTTCCTTAATGACACACGATGTGTATCTCTTCTTTGTTGAAGTTTCTGTTTACATCTTCTATTATTATAATAATATGTAACTATTATAATATTAATTAATAATTAATTAATAAAATAATAATTAATCAATAATATGTAATAATAATGTAATAATGTAATTATTACATCTATTAATTGGTTAATTAGGTTGCTTGTTTCTTTTTTTCTTCTTCAGTTTGAGATTTTTTTATGGTTTGTATTCTCATTACAGATCTTTTCTCAGATACAAGATTTATAAATATTTTCTCAGTGTAGTACTTTGTTCTTTTATTTTATTTTATTTTATTTTATTTTTTATTTTATTTTATTTTATTTTTTTTACTTTGTTCTTTTATTCTCAATGTGTATTTTATAATTTTTCTTTTATCGATTGTGCTTTTGGTCTCATGTCTAAGAATTATTTTGCCTAGTGTTTAGTGCCTGGTAATAAAGATTTTCTCCTATGTTTTCTTCTAAGAGTTTTATAGTTTTTATAGTTTTTCATTTTATCATTAGATCTTTGGTCCATTTTGAGTTAATTTTTGTATAAAGTATAAGGTTTGGGTTGAAGGTATTTCTTATTTTTCATATGGATATCTAGGTTTCCTAATACTATCCTTTTTCCATTGAATTGCTTTTGTATTTTGTAAAAAATGAATTGGCTCATTTTGTACATAATTCTTCCTGTTTCATTGATATGTGTCTATCCCTTTATTAATGCCACACTGATGACTGTGACTTTGTAGTATTAAAATTGATTCCTCCACCTTTATTGTTACTTTTTGTAACTTTCATTTATTTATTTTGCTCATATATAAATTTTACCATCAGCTTATTTAATATCTGCAAAAAGTCTTTTTTTAAATAATAAATTTATTGTTTATTGGTGTTCAATTTGCCAACATACAGAATAACACCCAGTGCTCATCCCATCAAGTGCCCCCCTCAGTGCCGGCCACCCAGTCACCCCCACCCCCCACCCTCCTCCCCTTCCACCACCCCTAGTTCGTTTCCCAGAGTTAGGAGTCTCTCATGTTCTGTCTCCCTTTCTGATATTTCCCACCCATTTCTTCTCCCTTCCCCTCTATTCCCTTTCACTATTATTTATATTCCCCAAATGAATGAGACCATATAATGTCTGTCCTTCTCCGATTGACTCACTTCACTCAGCATAATACCCTCTAGTTCCATCCACGTCGAAGCAGATGGCGGGTATTTGTCATTTTTAATGGCTGAGTAATATTCCATTGTATACATAAACCACATCTTCTTTATCCATTCATCTTTCGATGGACACCGAGGCTCCTTCCATAGTTTGGCTACTGTGGACATTGCTGCCAGAAACATCGGGGTGCAGGTGTCCCGGCGTTTCATTGCATCTGTATCTTTGGGGTAAATCCCCAGCAGTAATATCTGCAAAAAGTCTTGATGAGTTTTTGATTGGCATTGTGCTAAATCTATAGATCCGTTTGGGGAGAGTTAACATTATTACTATGTTTTGTTTTTCAGTTCATGAACATAGTATATCTCCGTTTAGTTAGGTAGTGTTTTATTTTTCATCAGAATTTCACACTTTACAACATACATTTCCTAAGTGTGTTGTACTTTGTTAGTGTGTACCTAAGTATTTACCTCTTTTGGGGCTATTGTAAATGTTTAAAATCTTTTTTGATTTCCAACTGATATTTCCAACATAGTATGTATCTTCTACATCGTATCTATTATGTAGAAAAGAGTATGTAGATGCTACTGTGTGTTCTATTTTTATGTGTTGACTTTCTCTCCTTTGTTTTTGCTATACTCACTAGGCAGGTCTTTTTTTAAATTTTTTTTATTATTATTATTATTATTATTATTATTATTATTATGTTTTTTTGTAGATTTCTTGGAATTTTGTTGAAGATAATCATGCAGTTTGTGAAGAGGAACAGTTTTTATCTTTTCTTCCAATTTTTCTTGCCTTACTGCATTGACTAGGACTTCTAGTACAGCATCAAATAGGGATGAAGAGAATGGGCATCCTTGCCTTATTCTTGATCTTAAGGGAAAAGCATTCTGTTTTTTACCATAAAGTGTGATAAACCGTAGGGTTTTGTAGAGACTCTTGATCAGGTTGAGGAAGTTTTCTTCTATTCCTAATTTGTTGAGAACTTTTGTCCTGAGTGGATGATGTATATAGTCAAAAGCTTTTTATAGATTGACAGTATCAAATATCAAGTGATTCTTACTTCTGCGGGGGGATTATTACACTGATTGATTTACAAATATTGAACGAGCATCGTATTCCTGGGATAAACTCCTCATGTTTATGGTGTATTATTCTTCCTATATATTGTTGGATTCAATTTACTGATATTTTCTGTTAGAATTTTGCGTCTATGTTCATGAGGTATATTTATCTATAGCTCTATTTTTTGTAAGATTGACTTTAAGATTTTTTTATTTATTCATGAGAGTGACAGAGAGAGAGAGAGAGAGAGAGAGAGAGAGAGAGAGAGAGAGGCTGAGAAACAGGCAGAGGGAGAAGCAGGCTCCATGCAGGGAGCCTGACGTGGGACTCGATCCTCGGTCTCCCGGCGGCACTGAACCTCTGAGCCACCTGGCCTGCCTGTATGATTGACTCTTGAACAACATGGGTTTGAACTATGCCTGTCTGCTTCTTTGCAAATAGTTTACAGTACAGTACTGTAAATGTATTTTTCTTATGTTTTCCTAACATTTTTTTTCTGTAGCTTATTTTATTGTAAGAATGTAAGATATAATACATATAACATACAAAACGTGTATTAAGTGGCTGTTTATGTTATCAGTAAGGCTTCTGGTCAACAGTAGGCTATTATTAGTAGTTAAGTTTTGGGGAAATCCAAAGTTATGTGCAAATTTTCAACAGTCAGGGAGTTGGTATCCTAGCTCCCTTGTTGTCCAAGGGTCAACTGTACTCTTGTTTGTCTAGTTTTGGTGTTAGAGTAATACTGGTTTTGTAAAAGGAGTTGGGAAATGTTTCTCCTGCCATTTTCTGGAAGAGATCATGTAGAATTGGTATAAATTTCTTTTGTAAATATTTAGTAGAATTCTCCATTGAAACTTCCCAGGTCTTGAGATTTCTATTTAGGAAAGTTTTAAATTCTGAAGTAAATTTCTTGAATAGTTATCATACAATTTAGCTTAACCAGTTCTTCTTGGGTGACTTATGGTAGTTTGTGATTTTGAACAACTGTTCTGTATCTAAGTTGTTATTTATGTATTTAGGGTTGGTGTATTCTCTTGTCCTTTTAATATCTGCACAGGCTATAGAGATATATCTCCTTCATTCTGGATATTTGTTAATTACTACCTTTTTTCCCTCTAGTAATCTTGTATAAGGTTTATTAATTTTATTGATCTTTCAACAAATCAGTTCTTAGTTTCATTGATTTGTTTCTGTTTTTGTTTTCAGTTGGTTTCTGCTCTTCATTATTCCACTCTTTCTGCTTGCTTTTGGTTTATTTTGTGTGTGTTTATTTTGGTTTATTTCTCTTTCTAATTTCTTAAGGTAGAAGTTTAAATTGTTGACTTCAGACCTTTTTTTTTTCTTTGCTAACATAAGCTTTTAATAATACAGATCTCCCTGAAAGTACTATTTTAATTGCATCCTACAAATTTTGATGTATTTTCATTTAATTTTTAAAAACTTCTCTTGAGACTTTGCATTACTGACCTGTGCATTACTTTGAAATGTGCTGTTTAATTTCCGAGTCTTTTTGCATTGTCTACTTATCTTTCTGTTATTATTGTTTTCTGGTTTAATGCCACATGGACAGGACACATGCTTAGTTGAGTGATTTCAACTTTTGTTAAGATTTGTCTTATGACCCAAGATGTGGTGTGTCTTGGTGAATAGTCATTGTGTACTTCACAGTTCTAGAGGCTACAATTCTGAAATCAAGGTGTCATTCTTTTTAGAATGCTATTTTGCTGTAGTTGGGTGGCTCAATGTGTAAAATGTTGATTGTATCCTTTTGGTTGATGATCATGATATTCAGTTCAGGCCTACTCTAATGACTTCATCTTAATTTGATCATCTGAAAAGATCCTATTTGCCAATAAGGTCACTCTCATAGATACTAGATGTTAGGACTTGAAAATCTTTTTGGGGGACAAAATTTAACCTGTAATAGGTCCCTTATTAAGCCAATTTGTAATTGCTAAATACTTAATTTCAATTACTTATTTATTGTGTCAGAGCATCCATGTCCACTATGGGATATTTCAGGGCAGTAGTTGCTATGACCAGGGAGAATTTAGGCAAGACAGTAGTTTTGATAGTTAAGGTAAGGCATTTGTCCTTTAGGTTATATGTAGTAATTTTCCTAAGGTTATAGGGGGTACTTTTTAAAATTTAGTGGGATCTTCAGGTGTAAATGTAATTTGAGCCCCAGGATTTACTTAAATCCACGAAGGTTTTCTGATTGGTGCTTTTTAGCAGATACTGAAGCTGAGTCACTACCTGTATCATAGAGGCACAAAAGCCCATCTGTCTTTTTGTTGTGTAAATTTTTTCAGTAAACTTTGAAGTTCCATTTGGGTCAAACTGTGGACCTTTATTTATTTCAATTTGATTTTTCCCCCCTCTAAGAGCTTTCGTATATATTGTCAGGGCTGTTGGCTTCCCCATGGCAGAGGGCTGCTTTATAAGACCCTGACTTACGTTGGGCTTGAATTTACCCCTTTGTTGTGCCCACTGCGGCCCTGGGTCTTTGTTGTGACAGAGGCATGGTAGTAGAGTGGCTGGCTCGGTGAACTGGTGCAGGGCCCACAGCCCAGAGCTGAATGCTTTGAAACTATCCTCTGCTGCAGCCTTGCCTTTTCTTCCTATGCAGGCCTCCTTTTCTCTCTCTCTCTCTCTCTCCTCCTTCCCTCTCTCCCTCTCCAAATGTTGTCAGTATTTTGAATTTCTAATCTTGTAGAGTCCGGGCTTTCATTTTCTGTCTCTGTCCAGTCACTTATAGTGGGGATCTTCTGACTGGTTATAAGGAGAGATTTGGGGTCCTGGTGACCTGCCTCTTCCTCTGTGGAATGCTAGTCATTCTCCATGGGGTTGGGATCCACATCTAGTAAAGTCATTTTGTTTATGCCTGGTTAGGAGCAAATGCGGTGACATAAGGAAGTGGAGGCCAAGTGTTCCATACAGACACTAGAGTTCGCTTGTCACATAGCAGGCTGAAGGTGGGCTTCTGAGCTTTCACTCATGGCAGAATTAAAGTTTAGAGACTTTGACTGACCTTATATGCCTAATTACTTATAAAAGATTGAAATTGGAGAATCATGTTTTCATTCCAGGACGCTTGTCTCATGCTTGTGCAAAAAAGCAAAAATTAGCAAATCCCTCTTGTTAATTAAAAAACTCAATAACAGGGGTGCTTGGGTGGCTCCCTTAATGTCTCCATTAGGTGTCTGCCTTTGGTTTAGGTCATGATCCTGGGATTTGGGATTGAGCCCTCCATCAGGCCTCCCTGCTTAGCGGTGAGCCTGCTTCCTTTGTCCCTCACCCCGCTCATTTTCTCTCTCTCTCTCTCTCTCTCTCTCTCTCTCTCTCTCTTTCTCTCTCTCAAATAAAATCTAAGAAAACCACCTCAATAACAGTTATTTCATTATTCAGTTTTTCCAAAAAGAGTAATTTGTAAAAAACGTAAGTGCAAAGTTATTTAGCCTTTCCTCTGACTTGTCTTATTTTTTTTTTAAGTTTTATTCTGTGTGGCCTTAATTTGTTATATTAAGAGTGGCTGTGGTATCTAAAACCACTGTTGTTGTTTGGTCAGTTGCATTTACATTTTGTTAGTAAAGTTTTATTTCCTGTGTCAGTGGTCCTTTATCATGGCTGAATATTAGAAATACCTGGGAATTAAAAATGCTAGT
Source organism: Nyctereutes procyonoides (assembly GCF_905146905.1). Lineage (NCBI taxonomy): Eukaryota > Metazoa > Chordata > Mammalia > Carnivora > Canidae > Nyctereutes > Nyctereutes procyonoides. The sequence goes on along the minus strand of NW_026575047.1, from coordinate 60,048,412 downwards.
GCCTAGGTCCTACCCAAGACAAACTGAATTAGAATCTTAGGCAGTAGAACTCAGTTTTGGTATTTGAGGGGTGTGTGTGTGTGTGTGTGTGTGTGTGTGTATGTGTATGTGTATCCCTCACCCTGTGCTTCTGATGTACACTGAAGGCTGAGAACCTGATTCCAGAACCTGATTCCAAGCCTTTTTCTATGACTTCAGCAAATCAGTAGAGCTTAATTTAGAGGTGCTGTGTGATTTTTATATTTGTAATATATAAAAATTTAAGTATTACAAAAAATAATCTGTATTTAATGCACAGTTGGATATTTCTGTAAATAAGACAGGTACTGTTAGTCAACAGTCATTGCTGTGGCAGGAAGATGAAAGAATGGGACACATGAAGTGTGCCAGTGGCTAAGGCCCTTTCTTTAGCTTCAGGAGCTGAGGGTTGAGTTAATTATGCTTCACAGTTCCTGGCACACCATTTCAAATCCATCTTTTAAATGTTTTCCTTTCTAATATGTTTGTGTATCATTAGGAAACATGCTAATGTTAATGATGTATTTTTAGTTTGTGTAAATGGAATGTGTGATTCCTTAGCCCGAGTTTCTTCCCTTTGCCATTTAGTACTGTATTTTTAAGTGGTATTCATAGTGCATTGGACTGCTGAGGGTTTCTATCCTCTGAATTCCCCTAATTGTGGGCCTCTATGGGAGTTCTGTGAGCATAGCCAGGGATTAGAGGACCTTGCATGTAATTTGGAGGCACTTGTTGGCTGTTTAGTCTGGCTGTGTGAGGTCCACCCCTTTGGCCAGCTATGCCTAAAGGTTTATGTGCCCAGCTCCACATAGCTGCTGACATTTGACATTATTTAATTATCAAACAGATCATCGAAGGCAGGCTTACTTCCTGGCATGCGTTGTTCTAGGCACTTGGGATTTATCAGTGAACCAAACCAGATGAAACGGGAAAAAAATCCTGTCTTGGAGCTTATATTTTAGCTTTCTAACAATTGCCGATTTGGTGAATGTAAAGTAATATTTCATTGTTTTAACTTATATTTTTCTAAATAGAATTGGAGTATCTCTTCATATCATTAGTCAATTGGGATTCCTTCTGTTTGATATCTGATACTTCTCTTATAGAATGCAGCAGTTTTTTGATATTTGTCACTTGTTGGATTTAGTTATTTTTAGATACTTCTTACTGTTTGTAATTTTATAGAATCTCTTCCACAGATTAAATGTATATGTCTAATTATTTCATTAAGAAAATAATGAGCTCCTTTGAGGATAGGACACATTTATACTTCAAGGTTTAGGTTCTGTCTTTATTTGCATTATAAGGAGTTTCATGACATTTGTTCTTGACTGAAACTCTATTTTTTAATCTTATTTTATTACTTTTTAAAAAAGATTGTGTTTATTTATTCATGAGAGACACAGAGAGAAAGAGACAGACAGAGACATAGGCAGAGGGAAAAGCAGGCTCCCCACAGGGAGCTTGATCCCGGATCCTGGGGTCATGCCCTGAGCTGAAGGCCGATGCTCAACCGCTGAGCCACCCAGGCATCCCTATTATTTTACTTCTTAAAAGATTTTAAAATAAATGTATTTGAGAGACAGAGTGCAGAGCAAGAGAGAGAGAGAGACAGTGTGCGCGCGCGCGTGCGAGTGTGCGCTCAAGTACAAGCTGGGGAGGGGGTTGGGGGTAGGGGTAGAAGCAGACTCCCCACTGAGCAGGGAGACTGATGCAGCTGCATCCCAGGGCCCTGGGATCATGCCCTGAGCCCAGGTGCCTCTTGACTGAAACTTTAAATTGTCGGTGGCCCAAAGTCACAGTTTCCAACTTTTTTGTGTGTCCCAAAGCTCCTGAATCATACTTTGTCAATGATAGTGGTCCTGTATAGCAATGGTTCTCAGTTGATGGAATATGGCAATATATAGAGTTAAAAATGGTTTTTGAATCATGCTCCCATTTCACATCCTCTGTTCTTTTGGACACAGCAATTGGGGATCACTGAATAAAAGCAGTTCACATGAAATTCAATTAGGTAACATCAAGGACTAAGTTTATTAGTTGTGAAATGTGGTAGGAAATTGATGGAATATTTTAGAAGACCTGCTTCAAGGAAGAATTGGAATGATATGTAAATTTCTTTTTTTTTAAGGTTTTATTTATTTATTCATGAGAGACACAGAGAGAGAGAGGCAGAGACACAGGCAGAGGGAGAAGCAGGATCCATGCAGGGAGCCTGATGTGGGACTCGATCGTGGGACTCCGGGATCACGTCTTGGGCCAAAGGCAGGCGCTAAACTGCTGAGCCTCCCAGGGATCTCTGTGAATTTCTTTATTAAAGGGCTGCTAGATCATTTATTATTACTTCATAAAACACAGTGTACTTTTTGTGGTAGTGATTCATATTATTTTCTTGTAATCATCAAACATTCAACTAATGATGTAACTTAACCTTTCCATTTTTGGGAGGGACATTTGCAAAGAGACTGACAAGTGGATGCTACAATTTGAAAAGGAATTTATAGAATTTTTTTTTAAATTTATAGATTCTTAAAAAAAAATTTATTTTCCAGATGATGGTGTTGATACTCAAAGTGGAACAAAGAAAGAAGATCTGAATGACAAAGAGAAAAAAGATGAAGAAGAAACTCCTGCACCTGCATGTAGGGCCAAATCAATCCTAGAGAGCTGGGTGTGGGGCAAGCAACCAGGTATTATGAACTGAGATTCTGGTACTTTGGAAAGCTTGATCTGGCACCTCTCTTCTAGATACCATAGATGGATTTTGTTGTTGTTGTTACTGAATCTTAAAAGTTTAACTTAATTTTTTTCATATCATGGTAAACTCTATATACATACAATTTTTATATATACAGTCAGGGACATTAAACATGTTCACATTGTTTTGTAATCATCACCACCATCCATTTCCAGAACCTTTCATCTTCCCAAACTGAAACTCTGTACTTATTACATGGTAACTCCTTTTTCTTCCCTTCTCTTAGCACCTGGAAACCACAATTTTATTTTCTGTCTTTAGGATTTTGACTAGTCTAATTACCTGGAGTAAGTGGAATCATATAGAGTCTTTTTTGGTCTGGCTTATTTCATTATTTAGCATAATGTCTTCAAGGCTTATCCATGTTGTAGTATGTGTCAGAATTTCCTTCCTTTTAAAGGCTGAGTAGTATTCCATTATATGTATATATAACATTTTGTTTATCCATTTATCAAGGGGTATTTAGGTATTTAGGTTGCTTCCACCTTTTAGCTATTTTGAATAATACTGCTATGAGTTTATATAGAAGTTCTTCTTTCAATTATTTGTGTATATACTTAGGAGTGGAATTGCTGGATCTATGGTAATTCTATGTTTAATTTTTTAAGGACCTGGCAAATTTTTCCATAGTAGCTACACTATTTTATATTCCTACCAGCAATGTATGAGTGATCCTGTTTCTCTGTGTCCTCATCATCATTTGGTGTTCTCACTTTTAAAACATTTTTAGCTGTTTTGTTAGGTGTGGAGATACCTCATTGTGGTTCTAATTTGCAATCCCCTGTGGTTGTTTACCATCTGTGTATCTTTTTTAGTGGACTACCTGTTCATGTCTTTTGCCTGTTTTCTAGTTAGGTTTTTTTTTCTTTACTGTTGTGTTTTTGGAGTTCTGTACATATTCCAGATATTAGTCCTTTATCTTTTTTTTTTTTTAATTTTTTTTTTCAATTTTTTTATTCATTTATGATAGTCACACACACAGAGAGAGAGAGGCAGAGACACAGGCGGAGGGAGAAGCAGGCTCCATGCACCGGGAGCCCGACGTGGGATTCGATCCCGGGTCTCCAGGATCGCGCCCCGGGCCAAAGGCAGGCGCCAAACCGCTGCGCCACCCAGGGATCCCTAGTCCTTTATCTTATATATGGTTTGCAAATAATTTGTCTCACTTCATAGCTTATCTTTTCATCCTCTCAACAGTGTCTTTAGCACAAGAAAAGGTTTAAAATTTTAATAAATTTCAATGGATTTTGCTTCCTCCTCTTCCTTCTCCCTCATCTTATTCGGCTTCCTCTTCCTCCTCTTCCTCTTTGCCTATCCCTAGAACCTGAAGATTTTTCCCTATATTTTTTCTAAAAGTTTTGTAGTTTTATGTTTTACATATATGTTCTGTTCTATTTGAGTTAAATTTTGTGTGCAATATGGGTTTTAGGTCAAGTTTTTTTGTCTGTTTATAATAACTAATTGCTCCAGCATCATTTTTTGAAAAGGCTAACTTACTATCGTTCTATTGCTTCTGCACCTTTGTCAAGAATTAATTGAGTATACTTGTGTGGTCTATTTCTCATTTTTCTATTCTGTTTTACTAATCCATGTGTGTATCTCTCTGCCTATACCACACTCTTGTGTAGCTAAGAGTAAGTTTTAAAATCAGACTGGTTTTTCCCACTTTCTTCTTTTTTTCACATTATTCTAGCTATTCTAGTTCCTTTCCCTTTCCATAATAAATTATTTCTATATAGTTTTCTTGTATTCTGCAACCTGGCTGAATTGACTAGGAAGTTCTTTTTTTTGGATTTTCTACATAGACAATCTGTTTTATTTCTCCCTTTTCAGTCTGTGTGCCTTTCATTACATTATCTTTCCTTATTGTTCTGGTTAGGACTTACTTACTGTGTTTCCTAAGAGTGGTAAGAACAACTTTACTTTATTCCTGATCTTAGGGGGAAAACTTTCAGTCTTTTCATTATAATATTAGCATAGGTGAGGAAATTCCTGTCTATTCCAGTTTCCTGAGAGTTTTTATCAGAAATGAGGTGTTGAACTTTGTCAAGTGTTTTTTCTACATTACTTGATTTGTCATGTGATTTTTTTTTTTTTTCCGTTTCATTTGTTAATATGAAGGATCTGATGTTTGACTGCTAAACCATCTTTGCATTCCTGGAATAAATACCAGTTGTTGGTGATGTATAATTCTCTTTATATATTGCCTAATTCTACTTACTAATATTTTGATAAGGATTTTTGTGCCTATATTCATGAGAACAGTATTCTGTAATTTTTTTTTGTACTGTCTCTCTTTGGTTTTGATACCATGCTAATACTAGTTTCTTAAAATGAATCGAGAGTATTTCCTTTTCTATTTTCCAGAAAAGACCATTTAGATTCTGTGTTAATTCTATTTTAATATTTGCTAACATTCTCCAGGGAAGCAATCTGGACCTTGTGATTTCCTTTCTGAGATTTTTAAAATGATCAATTCAGTTGTCTTAATAGTTGTAGGTCAACTTAAATGATCTGTTTTATATTTGCTGAGTTGAAGTAGTTTGTATTTTTTGGGGAATCAGTTTATTTTGTCTAGGTTGTCTAATTTATACATGTAGAGTTCTACCTCTGTAATTATATGTAGTTCCTGTTTCTTTCTTGATAGTGGTAATTTATGTCCTTTTTTTTGGGTGTGTTTTGTCATTTCTGTTTAGAGGTGTCAATTCTATTGATTTTTTGAAAGAACCAGTTCTTTATTTCATTGGTTTTTCTCTATTTTTTTCCATTTTCATTCTCATTGTTTCTACTTTTAATTACTTTCATCTTTCTGCTTACTTTTTGTTTTATTTTGCTAGATTTTTCCTATGACCCATTTAGTACTATACATTTCTCTCACTTTATTTGCATTTTAATTCAGGTCAGTATATTTTTGCTTCCCTGTCTCTTTGACCCATGGATTATTTCAGAGTGTGTTTAGTTCCTAAGAGTTTCGTGATTTTTCCCAGTATTTTTCTGTTACTGATTTCTACTTTGTTTCCATTGTTTTGGATAGCATATTCTGTATGATTTCACTTCTTTTAAATTTGTTGAGGTCTGTTTTGTGGTGGGATATGATCTGTTTTGATACTTGTTGTGAATGATTGTGTATTCTCCTGTTGGCTGGAGTGTTCTAAATGTTGATTAGATGCTGTTGGTTATGGCATTCTTTTATATCCTTACTGATTTTCTTTCTCCCTTCTTTCTCCTCTCAGTTGTTGAGAGAAATGTTGAGGTCTCCAACTCAGACTATATAAATGTTTTTTTCCTCTTTTCAGGATTTTTTTTTGTGTGTGTCACATATTTTGCAGTTTGGTGCATGCACATTTAGAATTGTTATGCTTTATTGGTAGGTTGGCCATTTTCTTATTTTTTGTTGCTCTTTATTCCTAGTAATTATCTTTGCTCTGACGTTTATTTGATATAAATATACCCATTTTTGCTCTCCTTTGTTTACTCTTTGCATACTTTTTGTTTTCTCTCTTCATTTACTTAAAAAAAATATTTTTTAAAAGTAGGCTCCAAACCCAGCATGGAGCCCAACGTTAGGTTTGAACTCCTAACCCTGAGATCAAGACTTGAGCTGAGATCAAGAGTCAGATTCTTAACTGACCGAGCCACCCAGGCACCCCCATATCCATTTACTTTTAATTTGCCTATTTGAAATCATTTTCTTATAGATGGCAGAATTGGGTCATGTTGTTTTTTGGTTCACTCTACCAACGTGTCTTTTAACTGGTGTATTTAGACTGTTTGCATTGAATTTCATGTAATTATTGATAAATTAGAGCTTGAGACTGTTGTATTATGATTTCTGTTTGCTGTTTTTTTAATTTTTGTTTTGTTTATGCTGCCTCCCTATAGTTTACTTGAGCATTTTTAGAATTCCATTTTGATTTATCTATAGAGTTTTTGAGTTTATTTTTTTGGAGTAGCCTTTTTAGTGGTTTGTCTAATTAATACATTATATATACATAACTAAGCAGTTTCCGGTTGTGTCATTTAACTAGTTTGATTGACATACAGAAACCTTACTTCCCTTTATCCTTTTCTGTTCATATGATTGCCACAAATATTTCTATTGGTATTTATAACCACATTTAGCAATATTATAATTTTTGGTTAAGGCTTCAGACATGATTTAGAAAAGTCAAGAGATGAAGAAAAGTCAAGAGATGAAGAAAAGCCTATTGTATTTACCCATGTGTTATTTACAGTGTTCTTCCTTCCCGAGTGCCAAGGTTTTCCTTTTATTATTTCCATTCTGTTTAGAGAACTTTCTTTAGCCATTCTTTTAGTGTAGGTCTGCTGATGACAGATTTTCTTTTCCTTCATTTGAAAATGTTTGATTTTTCCTTTCATTCCTGAAGGACATTTTTGCTAGATTTAGGGTTCTGGATAGACGATTCTTTTTTTCATCATTTCAGAATATTTTGTTGCTTTTAGCTGTTGTCCATGGCTTCTTATAAAAAATTTGCTATTACATGAACTGTTATTCTACCACAGTTAAAGTTTTTTTTTTTTTTTTTGCTGCTTTTAAGATTATTATTATTTTTTTTTTGTCTTTAGTTTAATTATAATGAATCTTCATGTGGATTTCTTTGGGTTCATCCTGTTTGGAATTTGCTCACCTTCTTGAATTTGTAGATTTATGTCTTGCTAAATTTGGGAAGTTTTCAGTCTTACTTCTTAGAATACTTTTCAACCCCACCCCATTCTTTAATGACCAGAGTTCAATGAGAAGAATGTTAGATCTTTTGTGACATTCTCACAGTTGCCTGTGACTGCTCATTTTTCCTTTTTATAAAATGAGATATAATAGATATATAACATTGTTAGTTTCAGGTATGCATTGTAAAGATTTATTTCTGTATATAGCACAATGATCATCACAGTAGTTCAGTTACAATCTGTCATCATATATAGTTAAAGAATTTCTTTTTCTGTGATGAGAACTTTTAAGATCCACTCTCCTAGTAACTTGCAAATATGCAGTGCAGTATTATTACCTATAGTCACTGTGTTGAACATTACGCTCCTATGACCTATGTTATAACTAAAAATTTGTACCATTTGATCCCCTTATCCATTTCGCCTTCTCCTTCAACCACCCCATCCCCTTGCCTCAGGCAACCAGCCTGTTCTCTGTATCCTTAAGCTTGGTTTTGTTTTTTAGATTCCATATACAGGTGAGAGCAGATAGTATTTATCTTTTTGTTTCTGCATTTGAAAAATTTAAATTCAATTTACATATAATGTATTATTGGTTTCAGAGGTATAGGTCAGTGATTCATCAGTCTTTTTTTTTTTAATTTTTTTTTTTAATTTTTATTTATTTATGATAGAGAGAGAGAGGCAGAGACACAGGCAGAGGGAGAAGCAGGCTCCATGCACCGGGAGCCCGATGTGGGATTCGATCCTGGGTCTCCAGGATCGCGCCCTGGGCCAAAGGCAGGCGCCAAACCGCTGCGCCACCCAGGGATCCCTCATCAGTCTTATGTAATACCCAGGGCTCATTACATCACATGCCCTCCTTAATGTCCATCACGAAGTTACCCCATCCCCAGACAACCTTTTTTTTTTTTTTTAAGATTTTATTTATTTATTTATTTGAGAGAGAGAATGAGCCCGAGCAAGGATAGGGGCAGAGGAACAAGCAGACTGGGGGCTTGATCCCAGAACCCTGAGATCATGACCTGAACTGAGTCAGACGTTTAATGCAGACACTTAACTGACTGAGCCACCCAGGTGCCCCTTATGGTATTTATCTTTTTATGTCTGACTTATTTCACTTAGCATAATGCCCTCAGAGTCCATCTATATTGTTACAGATGGAAGGATTTGCTTCTTTTCTGTCTCAATATTACATTGTGTATATATATATACATATATACATATATACATATATACATATATATATATACACACACACATATATACTATATTTTCTTTACCCATCTGTCCACAAATGGACATTTAGGTTGTTTTATTACTTGGCTATTGTAAGTAGCAAATGCTACTTATATTGCTGAAATTTTAATGCTGAAAATGGGGGTGCATATGTCTTTTCAAATTAGTGTTTTTGTTTTCTTCAGATAAATATCAAGAAGTAGAATTACTGAATCATATAGTAATTCTATTTTTAATTTTTTGAGAAACTTCCTGTTTTCCATAGTGGCTGTACCAGTTTACATTCACAACAACAGTACACAAGTGTTCCTTTTTCCTACATCTTAACCAGCACTTGTTATTTCTTGTCTTTTTGATACTAGCCATTCTAAAGAGGTGAAGTTATATTGAATTATTGTTTCAATTTGTGTTTATTTGATTAATGTTGTTGAGTACCTTTTCATGTACCTGTTGTCCCTTTGTATGTCTTCTTTGGAAAACTATATATTTAAATCCTCTTCTCATTTTTAATTGGATTGTTTGTTTTTTTGCTATTGAGTTATAGGAGTTGCTTTTTAAAAATATGTTTTGGATATTAACCCCTTATCCATTATCAGATATATTCATTTGCAAATACTTTTTCTTTTAGTAGGTTGCCTTTTCATTTTGTTGATGGTTTCCTTTGCTACACAGAAGCTTGTTAGTTTGTTGAGTCCCACTTTGTTTATTTTTGCTTTTCGTGTCAGATTGAAAAAAATCATTGCCAAGATCTGTGTCAGGAGACATACCACTAATGTCGAATTCTAGGATTTTTATGGTTTCAGGTCTTATGTTCAAATTTTTATCCATTTGAGTTAATTTTTGTGTGTGGTGTAAGATAGTGGTCCAGTTTCATTCTTTTGCATGTGCCTGTCCAATTTTCCCAGTACCATTTATTTACTTAAGAGACTGTCCTTTCCCCACTATATATTATTGGCTCTTTTGTTATAAATTAATTGACCTTATGTGTGTAGGTTTATTTCTGGGCTCTCCATTCTGTTCCATTGATCTCTGTGTGTTTCTATGCTGATGCCATACTGTTTTGATTACCATAACACAGTAACATAGTTTGAAATTAGGGAGTGTGATGCCTATAGCTTTGTTCTCTTTTCTGAAGATTGCTTTGGCTATTTCGCCTTTTGTGGTTCCGTATAAATATGGGATCATTCTGTTTCTGTGAAAAATGCCACAGAAGTTTTGATAGAGATTTTGCATCTGTAGATTGCTTTGAGTAGTGTGGATATTTTAACAATATTGATTCTTCTAGCCCATGAGCATGGATTATCTTTCTGTGTATTTACATCATCTTCAATTTATTTCATCAGTGTCTTTGGCTTTTTATAGGTTTTTAACCTCCTTTGTTAAATTTATTCTTAGGTATTTTATTCTTTTTTTTTTTTTTTAAATAGACTTTATTTTTTTATTTTTATTTATTTTTTTTTATGACAGTCACAGAGAGAGAGAGAGGCAGAGACACAGGCAGAGGGAGAAGCAGGCTCCATGCACCGGGAGCCTGATGTGGGATTCGATCCCGGGTCTCCAGGATCGCGCCCTGGGCCAAAGACCGGCGCTAAACCGCTGCGCCACCCAGGGATCCCTAGGTATTTTATTCTTTTTGATGCAGTTTTAAATGGGATTTTCTTGATTTCTCTGATAGTTCATTATTGGTTTATAGACGTGCATCAGATTTTTGTGTATTGACTTTTTTATTCTACTTTTTAAAAATTTTTATTTTTAAATTTAAAATCAGTTAACATAAAATTAATATGTAGTATTAGTTTCAGAGGTAGAGTTCAGTGATTCATCAGTTGCATATAACACTCAGTGCTCATTATATCAAGTGCCCCCTTTAACGTGTATTCTGCTACTTTACTGAATTTGTTTATTAGCTCTAACAATTTTTTTTGGTGGCCTATAGGGTCTTCTAAATATAATATCAGGTCATCTGCAAGTAGTGACAGTTTTATTTGTTCCTTGCAATATGGATGCTTTTATTTTTTTTTCTTGTCTAAAAGCTCTACGTAGAATTTCTAACACTATGTTGAATAAAAGTGGTGAGAGGACATCCTTGTCTTGTTCCTGATTTTGTAAGAAAAGCTTCTAGCTTTCCAGTGTTAAGTCAGTGTTAGCTGTGGGCTTGTCATATATGGCCTTTCTTATCTTGAAGTACATTTTATCTGTACCTACTTTGTTGAGAGCTTTTATCTAAAATAGATGTTGAATTTTGTCAAATGCTTTTTCTGAATCTATTGAAGTATCATATAATTTTTATTTTTCATTTTGTTAATGTATATCACATTGATTGATTTGTGGATGTTGAACTGTTTTTGCATCCCTGGGAATAAATCCCACTTGATCATGGTGTAGCATCCTTTTAATGTATTGATGAACTCAGTTTACTAATATTTTGCTGAGGATTTTGGTGTGTATGTTAATTAGGGAAATTGGCCTGTAACTTTTTTTTTTTTCTTTCCGCTATCCTTATCTGGCTTTGGTATCTGTAATTCTGGTCTCATAAAATCAGTAGGAAGTGTTCTCTCCTCCCCAGGTTTTTGGAGAAGGGTTGGTATTAATTCTTGTTTGAATGTTTGGAAAATTCACCAGTGGGAGCCATCTGTTTCTGGATTTTTTTTGTGTGTGTTGTTTATAACTGATTACATCTTTTCATATTTACTATTTCTCATTCAGTTGTAGAAAGTTGTATATTTCTAGGAATTTGTCAGTTTCTTCTGGATTGTGAGTTTGTTGGTGTATAATTGTTCCTAGTAGTTTCTGACGATCTTTTGTATTTCTGTAGTATCAGTTGTAACATCTCTTGGTGACTTTAGCTACAGGTTTGTCAGTTTTATCTTTTCAAAACCATTCTTGTTTTCGTTGATGTTTTCTATTGTCTTTTTATTATTTATTTCATTATTCTCTGATCTTTGTTTTTTTCCTTCCTTCTACTAACTTTATCCTTCATTTGTTCTTCTTTTTGTAGTTTCTTGAAGCATAAAGTTAGATTATTTGAGTTGTATCATGTTTATTGATGTAGGCATTTATTGTCATGACCTTCCCTTTTAGAGCTGCTTTTGCTGTATCCTGTAAGTTTTGGTATGCTATATATATATTTTTTTCATTTGTCCAAGGTGTTTTCTGATTTCTCTTGACTTCTTGGTTGACCCCTTGGTTGCCAAGTAGCATGTTGTCTAATCTTCACATATTGTGAATTTTTCAGTTTTCTTGTAATTGATTTCTAGTTTCATACTATTGCAGTTGAAAAAGTTGCTTGATGTGATTTTAGTCTTATATTTATTGAGGCTTTTCTGGTGGTCTAATATATGATCTCTCCTGGAGAATTTCCATGTTGACATAAGAAGAATGTGTATTCTGTTGTTTTTGCTATGGTATATCTATATGTATCTATATATATTTATATATACATATCTATATATATCTATATCTATCTATATCTATCTATCTATCTATCTATCTATCTATCTATCTATTAAGTCCATCTGGTCTGATGTGTAGTTTAAGGCAGTATTTCCTTATTGATTTTATGCCTGGTTGATTTATCCACTGATGAAAGTAGAATATTAAAGTCCCTTGCTGTTACTGTGTACTGATGTCTTTTTCTCTCTTTAGGTTTGTTGGGATGTGCTTTATGTATTTATTTGTTCTTTTGTTGGGTATGTAAATATTTATAAATATACCTTCTGTTGGGTGGACTTTTTAATCATTTTTTATCATTATGTAATGCTTTTCATTTTCTTTGGTTCTTATACAGTCTTTATTTTAAGTCTGTTTTGTCTGCTACAAGTATAGCTACACCCACTTTGCTTTGGTTGTCATTTGCACAGAATATCTTTTTTCATCCCTTTACTTTCAGTCTGTTTGTGTCCTTCCATCTGAAAGTGAATCTCTTGTAGGCAGCTTATAGATGGATCTTGTTTTTTTTTTTTAATCCATTTAGCCATTCCATGTCTTTTAGAGAATTTTCTACGTATGTATACTAATTATTGATAGGTATGTGCTTATTGCCATTTTATTAATATTTTTTCTGGCTGATTTGTACTTCCTTTCTTCTCCTTGCTTTCCTCCTTTGTGGTTTGATGGCTTTCTTTATTGTTATGCTTAGATTTCTTTACCATTATCTTTTGTGTATCTGCTATAGGTTTTTATTTTATGGTCAGCCTAAGGCTTACACATTCATAACAGTCTAAGTTGATAACAGCTTAAGTTTGAAAGTATTCTAAAGTTCTAAATTTTTACTCTCTCCCCCATGCTTTGTTTTGATGTCATAGTTTACATCTTTTTATCTTGTGTATCTCTTAACTATTATACTTGTACTTACTTTTACTAATTTTGTCTTTTGACCTTTATGCTAGGTTTATAAGTGATTAATCACTTACCTTTACTGTATATTTATCTTTCTTTTTCTTTTTTTTTTTTTGAGATTTTATTTATTTATTAATGAGAGACACAGAGATAGAGGCAGAGGCATAGGCTGAGGAGGAGCAAGCTCCTCCCAGGGAGCCTGATATTGAACTCGATCCTGGACCCCAGGATCACGCCCTGAGCCAAAGGCAGATGCCCAACCACTGAGCCCACCCAGTCGTCCCTATATTTTTCCTTCTAATGAGATTTATACTTTCATATGTTTTTTTTGTTACTAATTAATTCCTTTTCTTTTCCAGGAAAAGGGCTCTTGTCCAGGCCTTCTTAATGGACTGCCACAAAACTGGCAGTTGGTGTTTATCTTTGCCCTTCAAAGGTTGGGGATTAGCAGCTTTATAGATAAGGGCAGTCCTGTTGGTAAACCTACTGCATTTGTACCAGAATAGTGCAGTTTTTCTAGCCTTGCCTGCCTTAAGTCCTAGTGCTCACTTCTCCTCCTTAGTAATAACTGCTGTTTGTGGCATTCCCCCCCCCCCCCCCCAGAATAGGACACTTTCATTTGTATTAAAAACCTGTGCAGGCACGTATTCATTTTCCTCAGTGACTTTCTGAATGACATTTTGAGACTTTGTCTGCTTCCTCTTGATTGACAAGCTGCTTTTCCTGCTGACATTTTTTAAGCCAGACCTCTTTCTGAAATTATCAAACCATCTTATTGGCATTAAATTCTCCAACTTTTGATCTTCACCTACACTTTACTTTAGGTTGTCATTGGAAAATGGCTTTGCTTTTTCTTGAATCACATTAGAGTCTCTATAGGTGTTCCTTTCTTATAGCAATCCTTCACCCGCATAAAATCGGCATTTTCAATACCACATAAAAAGGTATTTCACAGAAAGTACAATGTTTTTGTGTCTGCTGGTATAGCTGCTGTGTCAGTTTCATGAATTTCCTCTTTTTTTTTAAGATATTCCCTTTTTAAAAAAATTTTTTTTTTAAATTTATTTATTTATGATAGTCACAGAGAGAGAGAGAGGCAGAGACACAGGCAGAGGGAGAAGCAGGCTCCATGCACTGGGAGCCCGATAGGGGACTCGATCCCGGGTCTCCAGGATCGCGCCCCAGGCCAAAGGCAGGCGCCAAACCGCTGCGCCACCCAGGGATCCCCCTCTTTTTTTTTTTTTAACATCGGTTCTTACACTGGATTCATTTATCTTGAAATGACAGACAGTCACAGCTGTAGACCTCAGTCTATGGTATTTATCAAACAGTTTCAACCTTTTCTTATAATGTCAAGACTTTTCTCTGCTTCTTGGGAGCACTTCCAGCATCATGAGTGACACTCTGTAGGAGTCCCATAGTTTTATTCAAGGTTTATGATACTGCACTAAACACAATGAAAAGATATATGAGAACTACTAGAGATCATTTTTTACTGCAGTCTGCAGTTTACTAGACAGGTGCTCATGTGGAGATGGTTAGCATCTCCTGGTGTTGTAAGCCGATATTTGCAATCCTGGAGCTCACTACAAAAACAACAGGAGTGGTTATGAAATTGTTATAGTAGTATGTTACATTAAGTATGTACTGTGGTTAATTTTATGTTCTTGTTATTTAATACTGTAGATTTGTTTACATTTCTTTCAACCTTGTAGGGACTGTAAGTATTTGTCATAAGTATTGATAAATTTTAACTTTATAATAGATTTGTGTATATTTTGTGGTAGCAAATGATAAAATAGACTAGTAGTTACATGTATTTTGTGCATTCATGACATATCTAACTTCTTAATTTTTTTTTATATTTTTAGGTTTTGTGATTTGTCTGTGTTTTTTCAAATTGTTGCAGATCTCCAAAAAAATTGCCAATATATTGAAAAAAATGTGTGTATAAGTGGACCTGTATAGTTTAAGACTGTGTTGTTAAAGGTTCAGTGTAATTATTTTATCTTCCTCTGAAATATTCCAGTAAATCTATTACCTTTCATGAGTCATGTGTGCTAGGCAATTTTATTGAAACATTTTTATTTTGAGTTTGGTTATATAACATGAATATAATGGGTAGAGTTTTTCTCTGTGTGTAGGAAATATGCTGCTGGTAAGTATTGACTTTATAATTTTGTGTTAAAACCTTTAATAGTGCTTCAGAGAGGCAACATACCATGGTGGCTAACAGTGGTCTGTCTCATGTACCGTAATCCTCTGGGTCACCTTGAGTAAATTCTCTGTGCCTCAGTTTCCTGGTCCTTAAAATACATGTACAATATTATCTCCTGATGGGGTAATATCGTGTGAGACTATGAGAATTACCTTGTATGTGTAAGGTGCTTAAAACCATTTTTGGCCCATATTAAGTACTCAAGTGTTAGATACTATTGCTATTATCCATTTTATTAACATTGTTCCAAACTATATGGAAGATACTGAGAGGTCGAGTATTTTCTTCTCTTGTTTTCTAGATGTGAATGAATTGAAAGAATGTCTGTCTGTGTTGGTTAAAGAACAGCAAACTCTGGCCATCCAGTCAGCCACTACTACCCTTTCAGCCCTGAGACTCAAGCAGAGGCTGGTTATTTTGGAACGGTATTTCATTGCCTTGAATAGAAGTGTTTTCCAGGAGAATGTCAAAGTTAAGTGGAAAAGCAGCAGTGTTTCTTTGCCTCCTGTGGACAAAAAAAGGTAATAATATAATGAATAAGGAATCCTGATACCAGCTAAATATAAAATGCAGGTTGTTTTGTTAAGGCAAGTTTAAGTTTGACTTGCAATATACTTAGGATATTTTATTTTATTTTATTTTAAAGATTTATTTATTTATTTATGATAGACAGAGACAGAGAGAGAGAGAGAGAGAAAGAGAGAGAGAGAGGCAGAGACACAGGAGGAGGGAGAAGCAGGCTCCATGCCGGGAGCCCGACGTGGGACTTGATCCCGGGACTCCAGGATCGTGCCCTGGGCCAAAGGCAGGCGCCAAACCGCTGAGCCACCCAGGGATCCCCCAGGACATTTTATTCATGCTTTCCTTTTTCCTAGTTTCATATAGTCTGGAGAATGGCTTTGCCCATTTGCTCAGAGTAACAGACTGTGCTTCATAATCTGTGCCATTAATTTAAAGCCCTTTTCTGTCGGTAAAGAAACTGTGGAAGCCAGTGAAGGTGGAGACAAACATGTCTAGATTTTTGAAAATGGAGTCTGAACATTAACATTCTTTTTGTCTTGCTTTATTTTGCTACTGGGTAGGGTAGAGTAGTCAGATCATGATATTTAGTGAGTAGCTAGTTTAGATGTTTATTTTTTTCTTCCTAATGTGATTTTCTAATTCTTTTATTGTAAGAGATGCTTTCAGGCATATAGTTTTTTAATATATTGGTATACATTGGCAGATTTTCTGAGACATTAACTAGAATGCTTAAGGCTTTATATAAAGTTTTGTTTTTCCAAATTGTGGCTGTCTACCACAGTTTTGTTCTCAGAAGGCTTGACTAAGATATTTCTAGGTATAACCCATATTTTATGTAGCAAAAAGAGTTGGTTTTATTTGATTGTAATACTGACTTTTATTCCCTATGGAGCACATGAAATGTAGAGGGGCAGAAGCAGTGGGCAAAAAAACAAAACAAAACACCTTATTATCTTGCTACATGGAACAATAAGTGCTAAATGAAGCATTTTTCATGTTTTGTTTTTCTTTTTTTCTTTTTTTTTGTTTTTCTTTTTAAATCTAGTTGAATCAGATTACATGTTCTATATTTGATAGTTTTAAGATAAACCAAGTGACAGAGGATTCCTACACATGTGATGATAGCCAGCAGCACGGTTCTTTCTTTCCTTCTTGTCTGGAAAGTGAGTGGTCCTTTGTGGTGATCACTGATCAGAGAGGGGTTCTGCCTATGGAGGTGGTAGGTTTTAAGACTCTTTAAGCACTTTTATGTGTTTGTTAAATGAGACTGAATTTTCTAAGATGCAGAAGTGACTGAGACCCCAACTGATTTTTCTCTGTGCTTTTTCCTTGTGGTGACATAAGTGTTGATGGATTAATTGAAATCTACCTTTCACTAGGTCAAGCAAATTCCTAAAATTAAAAAAATGCGTATTTTGAGATGATTGTGGGTTCATATGGAATTGCAAGAAATAGTACAGATTCCTTATACCCTTCACCTGGATGTGAGGGCGATCTGGCTGCGACATCTGTCACCTCATTGATCGCCAGGGTTGATTCAGCTGATCTGGCTGGCTAGGCGGGTGTCCCCTTCCTCCCTCACTGCTCCGTGCGTCCCTCCCGAAGCTGCACGTTCAGTCGAAGAGGACGACCATCCCCGATAGAGGAGGACCGTTCTTCGGTCAAGGGTATAAGAGTAGCTGCGCTCCCCTGCTAGAACCTCCAAACAAGCTCTCAAGGTCCTTATACCCTTCACCTACTTTCCTCCAGTGGTAGCCACTTACAAAACTATGGTTTACTGTCACATTGAGGATATTGACTCTGATCCAGATGACTTCTCTCACTCAGATGTCCTCAGTTTTACATGTTCTCAACTCGTGTGTGTGTATGCGTACCTGTGTGTGTACAGGCACATATGCGTGCCTTTCCATATGATTTTATCACAGGTGTGGATTTCTGTTACCAGTGCCACAGAGTACAGGACAAGGAGCCTTTTTATAATGACACTCACTTCCTTTCCCTTGCCCTCTTCTGTCTCCTTGGGTAGCCCCTAGTCTGTTCTTTTTTTTTTTTTTCCTAGTTTGTTCTTGATGTCTGTTCTGTAACCTTGGCTTATATCAGTCAGTGTTATCTCCTTGAGATTTTTCCAAGTAGTTGTCATGTATCATCATTACATAGTAGATTTCTATGACATGGTTGAATTTCATTTTGTTTATTCATCTATTGAAGGACACTCAGTTACTTAATTTTGAGCATTATGAATAAAGCTGCTATGAATATTTGTGGGCAGGTTTTTGTGTGAACCTAAGTTTTATTTTTTGGAATAAATGCGCTGGAGTTCAGTTCTTATGTCTTATGTTTAGGTTTGTAGAACATTGCCATGCTCTTTCTAGAATGGCTGTACAATTTTACAGTCAATCAGCTATGTATGAGTGGTTTAGTTTTTCCACATTCTTGTCAGCATTTGGTGTTATTACATCTTTGTTTTAGCTATTCTGTTAGTGATATGTTCTACATTTTTATAGATTTCTTTTCCTCATTTCTCAACTTACTGGTTAGTGGTGGGTTTTACCTTTTTTGTGGAACTAGCAATGGGTTGGATGGTTGACTGGTGTGGATGGGCATGGATCCAAACTATTTGTGTGTTAGTGTTTCTTGAGTATTTGTAAAACAGAGAGTGACTTACACTGTACAGATTTAGGACTATTGGGCTCTTTCTCCAGGGCCAGGGTTATGATTGCCTGAGGGGAGCCCCAGTTTCATGCTTCTCCTGAAGCAGTTTTCTGGTGAGGGCTCCTCGTACCTCATCTGAATAGATTCAGCATATGTGTTGCTATTTTAAAGATCATTATATTTCTTATTCAGAAATAAAGTGTAAATTTCCTTATTCCTGTCTCGTAGGCGCTCAGTTCCTTCATTAGAGGCAGTTATTAATTAAGGTTTTTTTTGTGTATGTGTGTGTCTTCTCATGAGCTCCCCTCCTAAAGCTCAAGATTCATAGATATGTGCGTACTAGCTGCCTCTGTGGGGTCCCCACGTTCTTCCCTGCTAATTTTATTTGACGTCTCTATGGATGATCATTCCATATCATTACCCATTTTAAAAAATTTATTTATTAATGAGAGACACAGAGACCTAGGCAGAGGGAGAAGCAGGCTTCCCACAGGGGAACCCAGGATCATGCCCTGAGCCAAAGGCAGATGCTCAACTGCTGAGCCCCCCAGGTGTCCCTCATTACCCATTTTTAATAGCATTTCCCCCTGACTGTAAAAGCAAATTTAGTAAGTTTGAAGGATACTGTATATAGTAGAAATATTCAGCTGTGTAAAGTTGAAAATAAAAGTACTTGTTAAGCATGATTAAGTTTATATTGTATACTTTTTGTATTGTAGTTTGTTTTTTAGAATGATTTTTATTATATGCCGTTTGTATAACTTTTTAAAAACATGCATATCTTGTTAACTTTATAAATATAAATGGTAAAAAACTTAAAGGATTCATGAGAATGATAGGCACTAAATTCAGGAAAGGTTAAGCTCAACAGGATAGGGGCAAAAGAGAATAGGAGACATACATGGATCTCTATTCCTCGTCATCACATAGACCTAAAAGAGTCCAAAGTATAGATTCCATAGCCCTGGGTGCAGACTCAGGCATTTGTCATATTCTTTGTGTGTTCCTCAATCACCTTACCTGCCTTTTCTTTACTACATGCCATTTAATCTCCCCATTTATGTATTTATGTCTATTTTCTGCTTACCCTGTGTTTCTAATAATATCAGCTCTCAGATTATTTTGTGAATATTTTTGCAATTCACTTAAAATTCTAAATGTTTTCTTAAAGTAAAAATTTCCATTACAAAGGACATTTGATAATTTTTTAAATATGAAATTAAAAGTCACACAGTGTCTTCCTGCTGTCTAAAGAAATCCATTGATCACATTTCATATAAATCCTTCCATATTATTTATCTTATTTTAGTATTTGCACATTACTCTGACTGACCAGTTATTACAACTCCCATATGTGTTGTCCACAGTTCCCGGCCCACAGGCAAAGGAGTGGAAGGACTTGCAAGAGTTGGATCCCGAGCAGCTCTCTCCTTTGCCTTTGCCTTCTTACGCAGGGCCTGGCGGTCAGGTATGTAGGCCTAGAGTGTTCTCTTACCCCAGCACATCAGGAGACTTGGGTGGTCTTCTCAGTTCTGCCACCACATGCTCTTGGCCTGATCCCATATGCTCTCTGTGCCTCATTTTTTTTTGTTTATAGAATGAGGGGCTTAAGTCTGTTTGATTTTTCAGGTCTGTTCTTTTAAAAAAAAAAAAAAAAAGATAAAGCGCATATGTGTGTACATCCCAGGTGAACCACTGCAGTGCATCAATGCTGATTTATTTTCTAGGAGAACAAGAAGTTAGAATTGCTCATGGGCAAGTTGAACTGACTTTGGGGTACTTGTATTAAGTTTTAATCTGTTGAGTTCTTAGAGTATCTTGTTGAGAGAAAAGTGAGGGATTGAAAATGTGACAGTGGCATCCTCTCACATGGAGGAGTAGGAGGCCTCTCTGGGAAAGTGGGGAGGGCTTTACTTCTCAGTGCTGCTTAAGGAATGGGTGGCCTCCTTTGATACACGTGTGTGCCCAGGGGAGGATGCAGATCTCTGCAGCGAGCTGTTGCAGGAGTCCCTGGATGCCTTGAGAGCTCTGCCTGAGGCCTCACTCTTCGATGAAAGCACCGTGTCCTCTGTGTGGCTGGAGGTGGTAGAGAGAGCAACCAGGTTCTTGAGATCCGTCGTGACAGGGTGAGTTCTTTCTTTTCACATCTTACTGTGTGAATGATGCTAACATGCTTCAAAGTCTTATTTCACTGGCTTCTCTTTAGAGCAGGTTTGTGCTGTTTCCAGCTCACCCTTAGCTCTGTGATTCTAGATCTTAGTTTTTAGGTTTTCAAATATTTGCTTTTGAATCTCTGATTAGACCCAGAATTAGACCCATATCATATTGAATCAGGTGGAAAATGAAAGATGTTTTTGTAATGTATTTTTTCAGATATTTTATGATTTGGGAATTAGTCATTCATAAAATGTTTGAGCACCTATTTTGTGCTTCTTGGTGAGAATGTGAATGCTGTCATTCTGAGTGATGGGTGTTGTTTTAATAGACAATGTAGGACTAAATAACCACCCAAGATCAAAATGTTTAAACCTGCATCTGTTCATTTTAGTGTAAAAATTTTTTGAACGTGAATCATTTTTCTGTAAGGAAAGTCATGAACTTTGGTCTTAGGTGCTATATGTTTTTGTTAACCGTTTTTAAATTTATTTTTATTTTTAAAATATTTATTTATTCATGCAAGAGACAGAGAAAGAGAGAGGCAGAGGGAGAAGCAGGTTCCATGCAGGTAACCTGACGTGGAACTTGATCCCGGGTCTCTGGGATCACGCCCTGGGCTGAAGGTGGCGCTAAACCGCTGAGCCACCCAGGCTGCCTCGGTTTTTAAATTTAAAGAAAAATGTATATAGTTAATATATAATTCGGCAGCAAAGGCATAATTAGAGCAAAAGTGAGTCTTTTCCCATTCCTTTTGCCTAAGGTCACTGCTGTGTCCTTTCGGTATTCAGGGAGGGACACCTGAGGTCTCTATGCCAACAGTCTATGAGTTCCCCTCCCTAGCATGCTGATGAAGGCATTGCAGCAAGATTTAGGGCCGTGGGCCCTGAAATAGGCTTGGAATTTGATCCTTGAACCCTGTGGGGATTAGAGGTGTTATCCCCCACACAGTTTAAAATCCATATAGCATACTGTGAACTGGAAGCCTGACCGGTAACATAGACAGTGGATTAACAAATATTTTATGTTATTATCTGTATTGTATACTGTATTCTTATTATATTATCTAATCTTAAGCTTTTTGGTGTTTCTAGGCTACATAGTTCATCTGTGAGTTTTTTCAAATTACTGAAAATCTCCCCCAAATTTTTATATATATATATATATATATATATATATATATATATATATATATAAATAAAAAAATCTGTATAAGTAAACGTGTGCAATTCAAACTTGTTGTTCAAGGGTCAACTGTAGTTTCAAAAATTCAACTGTAATGGTGATATCAGAAAGTCATCTCTTCCCCATCTTGGGTTAAGAAGACTTGTTTATCAATGGGGAAAAGTTGAAATATTTGTTTGATCAGAGAAAAATACACATAGACATTTTGCTTGTGTTTGCCAGGTGGTTTTAACAGTTGATTTTTCTACATTTACATAGAGGGATGTTAATATTCTAATAGCCTTACATGTCATTGAAAGTGGAAACATCTAAACATTTTTCTACCCATGATTTGAATAATGATAAAAAGAATTTTATGCTATGGATGCTGGAATGTTTTCTAATATAGTCATCTTATAGTATCTGAATTAATCCGTTCAATAATGTTTACAAATTAATTGTATACTTTAAAATCTCGGATTAAATTTGAGTATTAAGTCTCAGAAACTTGATTCTAAATATTAAAAATAAACATGCTGTTTTTAAGATCACATGTTACTTTGTTCTTGGGTCTACTGTTGTCAATTCAGGGATGTTCATGGAACACCTGGTACCAAAGGGCCTGGAAGCATCCCTCTGCAGGACCAGCACCTGGCCCTGGCCATCCTGTTAGAGCTGGCTGTGCAGAGAGGCACGCTGAGGTGAGGAGAATCACAGGCTGGGAGTATTTCAGGGAAATGTCTCTGTATCTGAACATTTGTTTCATTTTATGGTTATTTCATTGAATCATTTGTGATTGTAGAAAACGTGTGGTGTTCTGTAATCAAAGAACCACTTCCTAGGACTTTCTCTTCTGTCTAACCTGGGTACACTTATATTTTCTTCACTTTTTTATGTTCAATTTTCTAGTAATGTAGGAGCTGTTTTTTTTTTTTTTTCCTTTGAATTTTCCTCAAATGATCTTTATTCCATCAGTTAAGGTCCTAGAAGTTCCCTTTAGAAAGTGCTGTTTGAGGGATACCTTGGTACCTTAGTAGGCTAAGCGTCTGACTCTTGATTTCTTTTCTTTTCTTTTTTTCTTTTTTAAAGATTTTATTTATTTATTCATGAGAGATACAGAGAGAGAGAGAGAGAAGCAGAGACACAGCCAGAGGGAGAAGCAGGTTCCATGCAGGGAGCCTGACGTGAGACTTGATCCTGGGACTCCAGGATCATGCTCTGCACCGAAGGCAGGTGCTAAAACCACTGAGCCACCCAGGGATCCCCTCTTTTCTTTTCTTTTCTTTTCTTTTTTTTTTTTAAGATTTTATTTATTTATTCATGAGAGAGAGAGAGAGAGAGAGAGAGAGAGAGAGAGAGAGGCAGAGACACAGGCAGAGGGAGAAGCAGGCTCCATGAAGGGAGCCTGATGGGGGACTCCATCCCGGAACTCCAGAATCACACCCTGGACTGAAGGCTGGTGCTAAACTGCTGAGCCACCCAGGGATCCCAGGGATTTCGACTTAGCTTTTGACCTCAAGGTTGTGAGTACAAGTCCTGTATTGGGCTCCATTCTAGATGTGGAGCCTACTTAAAAAAAAAAAAAAATTGTACTGTTTGAGTTTCTTTTTTTCTTTTCTTTTTTTAAATACTGTTTGAGTTTCTTAACTGGTTTTATATTTCTTATCCTCAGAAGATGGATATCTTTGCTAAAATCTTGGTATTGATTCAGTGATTTTACTGCCAGGAATTATTTTTTTGGTATTATTTTAGTGGTATCCTTTCAAATCTAAAGTATTTCTATTTTATTTAGCTGTTTGCTTTTATTTTTGACAGACCATGGTGATAAAAACTAATCTGTTTTGCTAGAGAATAAAGATATTTTCTCTTTCAGCCAAATGTTGTCTGCCATCCTGTTGTTGCTGCAACTGTGGGACAGTGGGACACAGGAAACTGACAATGAGCGGTCCGCCCAGGGCACCAGTGCCCCCCTTCTCCCTTTGCTGCAAAGATTCCAGAGCATCATCTGCAGTAAAGATGCCCCTCATATAGAGGGTGACACTCACGTAAGTTATCATAACAAGATTTTGCATTTAAGTAGCTACCTTGATTCAGTTTTTCTAAAAGAGTTATTTAGCCTTTTATACACAAGATGGGGGTGCACATCTGTGGCAATAGTCTCTAGGGGAGGGTGTGTATTTGGTGATTACAGCAGTGAGTCAGGTGTGGAACAGGTATGGGCTATCATGGGGTGAGTTTCAGTTGCTGTGGTAGAGTATCACACAAGCACGTGACCTCTGTGTGTGTTCTGGATTGTGTGTACCTAGTAGGAAGAATGTATTTCTTGACATGTATCAGCTTGAACTTTTAGAGAGATTCCTCTACTGCTTTTTTTTCTTTCTGCTGAACTGGAGCCTTGAGCCCTTCACGTTCGTGGGTTTAGTGCTTGTATATTTCTAGCGGCCTGGAAACTTGGTTTGGCTGTGCTTTGGCTGTGATGGGGAGTGAGTTTAAGATGCTGAGGAAGATGTAAAGAAGTCATGCTTATCTCCGTGAAGGAGTTAGTTAGAAGGCATGAAAATGGGTAAAAATTCGGACAATATTCAGGAACAAAGTGTGAGAGTCAAGCAGGTCCTTTTGGGCACTTGCAATGATAATGTGGGGAGGTAGCACAAGGACTTGAGGCTTAGCTTGTGTGGGATAGAGTGTGTGTTTAGTTCAGAGGACCTGCTTTACCATGAGGTTGCTTAGTGGTTTATGTTTATTTGTTTTGACCCAGCTTGGAGAAGTCAGGTAAGTCTTCCTCTTTCATGCTCTTCCATATACCATTTATGGAGAAGACCTCAGATCAGTGAGTGCCAGCTGGATTGCAGCACAGAACTAAGTCTGACATACACACATTTTTAAATAAGATTTATTTATTTATGACAGAGAATGTGTGTGTGAGTGCGTGAGTGCGGGGAGAGGGGGCGAGGAGGGAGAGGAGAAATGAGAGAGAAAGAGAGAGACAGACAGACAGACAGACACTCAGTCCACTGAATGCAGAGCCCAACTTGGGGTTTGATCTCACAACCCTGAGATCATGACCTGAGCTGAAATCAAGATTCAGAAGCTTAACTGATTGAGCTACCCAGGTGTCCCTGATCTGCATAGTCTTAAACACATACTAGAAAAAGAGCGTTGAAAATAGTGGCTTACTTTTTGTTGGCCCTTCCTATGTGCGGGGCATTGTGTGGAGCATGCCACTTAAGTCATCACTGTGTTTAGTCCTAGAACAGTAAGGCTGGTTGCAGAGAAGGGCCTGCCTAGGTCCTGGGTCTGAACTCTGGGACTGCTGCTTTTTAGAGACACAAGTTTGATCTTAGAGGTCTTTTCTACAAAGGCCATCATTCCATTATAAAGTTAATTTTTCTATCACTTGGCAGTCTTTAATGGGAATAAGGCTACTCTGCTTTTAGAAGAATTATATTTGTTACTTAATGTGCGAGTAACATTAGGTTACTCCAGGGTGGGTGGCATTTAGGTTAAAATAAGTGGTTTTGGTTTGCAAAACCAGGTTAAGGTGCAGTGCTGTGTTCCTAGGAAGCTTGCTTTGTATTCTGAGGGCTCTTGGAAGGTTGAGCCTACAAAGTGTCTGGGCCATGTCATTGACCTGAGTGGAGTATGCACATGGGTAATAGATGTGCAAAATGTGCAGGCACTGCTGTGTGTAGTGTTTTATAGCAAATGTGTAAATATGTAGATGTGTAGTGTCACTGCATCAATGACACTTCTCATTTGATGACCAAAAGGAGTAGATTTACAGATAATGCCTAACTGTTGAGTACCAAAATATAAAGAATGGTTAAGGGCTAATTGTGTTACTTTAATTTTTCCACCATTCTCAAGAAGCCTGTTTACTTTTCTTCTGTAGCTTTTGTCTGGTCCTCTGAGCCCCAATGAGAGTTTCCTGAGGTACCTTACTCTTCCACAAGACAATGAGCTTGCCATTGACTTAAGACAAACTGCAGTTGTTGTCATGGCCCATTTAGACCGCCTGGCTACTCCCTGTATGCCACCTCTGTGTAGCTCACCAACATCTCATAAGGTACGTGTGATAGCAGTGTTTATTCTTTGTATGTTGTATAGTTAGTAGCACTCTTAGATTCTCACTCTGTGCTGATATGGAGACTCAGTTTCTCTGGTGTTGGGGGTAGAGCTGGCTTATAGCTTTTTAAATCTTGTATATGGTTTAAGGTGTTGTCAATGATCAGAATGAGTGATGAGCCAGCTGAGGTGCACAGGGATTTAGGATCCAATCCATTGTCCCAGTTCTAGAATCAGGAGATGTGTCCCCAGAGAGCTCTCCTTTATCCAAACAACTGCATGCCATTCTGCCTTCCTCACAGGTTCCAGTGCCGTTTTTGTAAAGTAGGGGCTCAGACCATGAACTGTCTTGATGCTGCTAAGAGCAGTGATAACACTAGTCCACATGTATGAAGAGCCTACCATGCAGGCCCCTTGAGGACTTCCCACATGTAGTTGCATCTGATCATCACAACACTGCCCCAGTGTATTGATTAAGAAGACTGTCATTTGGGATGGCAGTGGATTTTTCCAGGGTCACACAAGAATTTGGATTTGTATCCAGGTTTTCCTAACTTTAAATTTATCATGATGTATATTTTAATTTCATTTTATAGTCATAGTCATTTGTTTCTTTTCCAACTAAGTATATTCACATGGTTCAAAAATCAAAATTAAGTGCAAAGACGCTGTTACTTCCTCCTTCCTGTCCTCTCATCTACTGGTTTTACACCTGCTGCTTTTTACTTTTCTAGTCTCTCACATATCCTTTCGGCATTCTCTGGAATAAATGTTATTGGTAGCATGTCGTAGCTTGTTCTTTTCACTACACAGTATATACTGAGGAGCTTGCTCTATTAGTAAACAGAACTTTTTTTATTTTAAAGCAACTCAGTATTCCATGTTTGCATCTATCATGATTTTTGTTTGCATGTAAACTGCTTTACTTTCTCTTGGTGCTTTTAAAATTCTCTCTCTTTTGACTCTCTTATTTGCTTTGTGTCTTGATGCCAGACCTCTTTGGGTTGGTTTGGTTGGGGGCTGGCTCTCTGTGGCTCCCAGATCTGGATTTTTCTTTCCTTCCCCATATTCAAGAAGTTTTAAGCTATTATCTCTTCAGTCTTCTGCCCCCTTTTCTCTCTCTTCTTCTGGGATCCCTATCGTGACCATTATGCTTGACAGTGTTGCGGAGTTCCTTGGGGTCTGTTCTCATTTTCATATTTTTTTTCCTCTCTCATTGGCTCAGCTTGATTACTTTCCATTACTCTGTCCTTCAGGTTGTTGATCTGTTCTTCTCCCTCCTCTTTTTTGCTATTTATTCCTGATGGTGTATTTTTAATTTCATTTAATGAGTTCGTTATCTCTAATTGGTTCTTTCTTAGGTCTTCTATCTCTTTGTGGAGGGTCTCATGGAGGTCCTGCACTTCTTTCTCAATTCTATCAAGTATCTTTATGAGCATTACTTTATATTTGCTATCAGGCATATTACTTATCTCCATTTTGTTTAGGTGATTTTGTTCTGCTCTTTCATTTGGGACATGTTCCTCTGACTCCTCATTTTATCTAAGCTGTGTCTTTTCCTAGGTGTTAGGAAAGTTAGCTATGTTTCCTGCACTTGAGAGTAGTAGCTTTATGAAGAAGGGGTCCTGTAGGGGGCCCCACAGTGCAATGTCTCCTTTTCACCAGAAAATTGTGCTTCAGGATGTCTCCTATATGTGTTGCTACGGGAGTATTCTACTGTTGTGACTGAGCTCTGTTTGCTTCAGTCCAGTTTGTGATGGTTCTCTGCCTATTGTTCAGAGTCTGGTGCCTGTGGTGTTAGTGGGCCAGTCCAGGGATGCCTTGGGCTCAAGTTGAGCCAGACCAGGTAGCACCAAACTTGTACATACTTGCCCTGTTTTGGTCCCTGAGAAACTTTTATTGGTGGATGGGGGCTGTAGTCAGACTAACTGCCTGCCTCTAGCCCATTGCTGGGGTCGCGGTCAGACTGATGTGTGGTTATCTTCCCCTCTCCCTGGAGCAGGACTCACTTTGGAGTGGTGTTGGCCCTTGTCTGGGCTGCTTGCACACTGCCAGGCTTTGCTTTGATGGGATCTTTGATGGGATCTTGTCCAGAGCTTATCCAAGGGGATGGATTACTTTGCTCTGGCCTCTTGTTTATGTCTGTCTGCAGAAAGTCTCTTCTGCCAGTCTTTGGGCTGCTTTCTGGGTTATTTATACCCATGGTGTTCTCTAGGTGGCCACACTGTACAAGGTGAGCCCTGGGTCTTCCTACCCTGCCATCTCCCTCTTTATATTTCTCTTTAGTGGTTTCTATTAAAATGAAATGCTGTGGAAGAATTAATTACCTGTTCAGTTACTTCATCTTACCTGTTAACTAAGGTAATATGGGATGTTATGAGTTATTTTGATATTTTTTTACATGCTTTGTTTTTATCCTATGGTATTTCAGTGTTAATAATAGCATAAATTTTTCTTTCTTTTGACTAAGAAGAAAATATTCTTGCTACCATAAAGAAAATGTTTACTTATGTTGTTATCTTACAGGGATCATTGCAAGAGGTCATAGGATGGGGGTTAATAGGATGGAAATACTACGCTAATGTGATTGGTCCAATTCAATGTGAAGGACTTGCCAACCTGGGGGTCACGCAGATCGCCTGTGCAGAGAAGCGCTTCTTGATCTTATCGAGGAATGGCCGCGTGTACACGCAGGCCTACAATAGTGACACACTGGTGGGTGTTCTTGGGCCCAGATTGCTTGCCTTTGTGGACACTTTTCTACTATAGGTGCTGCAGAGTTCTAGTCTTAAAGACATTGGGTTTCTGAAGATTTAGAAACACTTGTTCATTGTTTTATTATTTTTATTTAATAATCTTAATAATCATTGTCAAGATTTGGGGGCAGAATTTCTTAGTTGTTAATATTGGTAACTCCTTATAGTAACACTTAGTATTGCCTGTCATGATTCCATTTGTATACTAATTTTCCACGTGTAAACTCAGTCAACTATGGGGGGAGTTAGTAACAGATGAGAGAATTTGGCCTCATGGGGATAGAGCATGTTCCTGTTAAAGGAAGGTGCTTTTCACCTTGACTTGTGAATTTCCGTTATGTGGAGGTGGCCTAGTCATGTCACATCACTTGGAGGCTGCCTACTCCTCTGTTGGTAATGGGCAGGTCATCTGGACAATTGGATGGCAGCCTCATGTTCTTTCAGTTCGAGGAGGGTTTGTTAAAATGAGATGCATCAGTGAGAAGAGTCATGTTGTTTTCGTTTTCTTTGTCGTAGGATTGCTTACTAATTTTTTTCCTGTTTGTACTATTCTAGGCTCCACAGCTGGTCCAGGGTCTTGCCTCCAGAAACATTGTAAAGATTGCTGCCCATTCTGATGGTCACCACTACCTGGCTCTGGCGGCCACTGGAGAGGTGTACTCCTGGGGTTGCGGGGATGGTGGACGACTGGGCCATGGGGACACTGTGTATGTATGGCCCTTTCTTGTAATTGACATGTTCTCTCTTTGAGTTGCTCTATCCAGAATAGGTGGAAAAGAAAAGTGTGGCTGGGTTGTTTTCCATTTGCTCTGACATGTAGGGCTAGGATGGAGAAGGCTGTCAAGATATGTCAGCCCCTGAGTGACACTATGGGAGTTCTGCCCACAGCACAGAGGGTGACATCAGTTGGCCTTCATCTTCTTCTCTCCCATATTCAAAATTTTCAGCTTTGGTAATCCTGTTTTAACTATACATACCAATACCCCACATGGTGGAGTTTCCTAAAGCAAATCCCACATTACTTGTTTCTTTATTCAGAAATACTTCAACATGTCTCTATCAGATAAGATCCTACTTTCCTTAAGCCGTTCCATTTTCATAGGTACAAAACTCAATAGTTTCTTTTTTCTTTTTTTTTTAAGATTGTATTTATCCATGAGAGACACAGAGAGAGAAGCAGAGACCTAGACAGAGGGAGAAGCAGGCTTCCCTGCGGGGAGCCCGATGCAGGACTCGGTCCCAGGACCCTGGGATCACAAACTAAGCCAAAGGCAGATGCTCAACCACTGAGCCACCCAGATACCCCTCTGTAGTTTCTTACTGTCCTATTTTGTAGAAGCTTTTGATTATTGTGAGAGACTAGGAGTGAAACAAAATGGTGGGTTTGTAAAAATGGAGAATTCCCACAGCTGCCACAGAGTGGTGGGAACCCTTTTATATGTTTCGGGTTTGATTGGGGAGCCTGATGGAGAAAAACTTAGGCTTTAGGTTAAAATTGAAGATGCAACCCCACTTCAAGTGGGTTAGAAGTATGAACAGCCGAGTTGAGAGGTGTCTGGCCTATTCTTACTGTGGTGGGATAGAGGTGGGCCCCCCTAGGTAGAATCTCAAATTGTCAAAAAAGCTGAGCAATGTCTGTTATGTGTTAGCATTCAGCAGAAATATCCTAAACTTGTCAGTGTTGTAAGGGATTCAGACAAATGTGGTAAAATGATTGTTAGAAACAAAGGAATGCTAATTATGGAATTTAGAATTTTTTTTTTTTTTAAAGAATGATTGTTATTCTCAGACTAGAAGGGGGTGAGATGGATGAGGCACCTGGGACTTGAAAGATGGAGATATAGGCTGGAGACATTAGTTTTTGGCTTCCTTTATGTCATTTGTAATTTGTACTAAATTACAAAGCACAATTTTGTAATTAAATAATACTCAGTTGAGATTAAGTGCTAGATGCTAGATTAAGTAACTTGTCCATTGCTTGAGAAGTTGAGGGAAGGGGAAAAAAAAAATCAGTAGAGATGTTAGGAGTTGGAGGGAAACTTTGGGAGGTTGAAACTTGAGCTGAACAGGAAGGAGAGGGCAGCCCCAGTGGCACAGTTTAGCACTGCCTGCAGCCCAGGGTGTGATCCTGGAGACCCGGGATCGAGTCCCATGTCGGGCTCCTTGCATGGAGCCTGCTTCTCCCTCTGCTTGTGTCTCTACCTCTCTGTGTGTGTGTCTCTCCTGAATAAATAAATAAAATCTTTTTTTTTTAAAAAAAAGAACAGGAAGGAGAAGTGGTATGAGAGTAGGTTTGTTCAGCTCTCCTTGTGCCTGTGTATGTCCCTTCTTCTGTGTGCGTTTATTTATTCACAAAGTATTAAACCATGTCTTTGGAGAGGATAGACTTGAGTGTTGTCAGTCATATTCTGGATTATAAGCATAGGGCATTTTACTAGTTTTGAAATGAAGAGCCAACTACTAAGACTTCTACCTAATTAGTCCATACTTCCTCTTTTCATTTGTAAAATACAGACTGAGTGTGATTAGTAAACCTTGCTCCTTCATTCTTTCCTCATTTATTTAACAAATGTATAAATTTTAACCATCTGTATGAGGTTTACAAATCCATTAGTTTTAAGTTTGATGAGTTTCAGTAAATGTGTGCACTTGGGGGAACTGCCACAACTGAGACAAAGAACATTTCTGATGCCCCTGCTACTTTGGATCCCTTTGCAATCATCCCCTACTCCCTACCTCCAGTTTCTGATCTGGCCTCTGTCACAAGTGGTATTTTATCTCTGGCTCTTTGACGTATCAGGATCCCTGAGCTTCAGCCAAGTTGTTGGGCCTGTCAGTAGGTGCTTTGTGCCTGTTGCTGAGTGGTCTATGGATGGGTCACTGTTTTGCACCACTGTAAACAAAGCTGCTCTAGACTTGATTTTACAAGTCTTTAACAAACCTGTTCTGATATTCCTGCTGCATACCATGTTTGGCATTGGGTGCTCAATTAACAAACAGTCATGGAAGTGTTGGGTGTTTGAATTCTATGTTCCTTAGTTACTTCATAAGGCACCTGAAAGGCCAAACTGTTCTGACACTTTGCCAGGTTATTCAGATAGTAATTTTCTTTGCTATCACTAATAGGATCTGTGTAAAAGGACATTTATATTTGTTTCCTTTCTCTCCACAGGCCTTTGGAAGAGCCTAAGGTGATATCTGCTTTCTCTGGAAAGCAGGCTGGGAAGCATGTGGTGCACATCGCATGTGGAAGCACATATAGTGCGGCCATCACTGCCGAAGGGGAGCTGTACACTTGGGGCCGAGGGAACTACGGCCGACTAGGCCATGGTACATTTGCTCTTAGCCAGCTTGAGCATGCAGTGGGAGGTTATTTCTTTTGAGGGACTTAACAATAACAATTGTCCTATCTGTTTGAAGGCTCCAGTGAAGATGAGGCCATCCCGATGCTGGTAGCTGGGCTTAAAGGATTGAAGGTCATTGATGTGGCATGTGGGAGCGGGGACGCTCAAACCCTGGCTGTGACAGAGAATGGTACGCAGTGCTCATGCTGCCCTGGGCAGGTTCTTAGGATGAGGAGTGCCGCTTTCCTAAAAGGAGTGAGCTTTGAAGAATAGTGGACCTCATATGGCTGCCCCTTTGTCCATCTTTAAGTGGTGTGCATCTCAGTGTCTTAACTCAGAGATTAAGAAGTTATATGACTTTTAATTTCTGTTGCCCAGAGTCAGAGAGCTAGTTAGCTGCTATATCCTTCCTATTTGGGCATTTTATGATAAAAAATGAGAGTTAGAGTGGAATAATTGACATTCTGAATTGTTTCTGGTTATTATTATTATATTTCCTAATTTCAGCTACCTTTGATTCCCTGTAGTAAATCCTGCTTAGTCTATGTGGATTCTAGTATGATACTACAATGTTGACTTGTTTTTAATTTTACTTTTGTATTTGTATTCATTAATGAGATTATACTCATTTTGCTTTTCCTTTGAGGATACATTTAGTGGGTTTGATGGTTAGGATCATAGTAATTTGGGGGGACTACTTTTATTTTTATTTTGACTTTTTAAAAAAATTAAATTCAATTAATTAACATATGTATTATTAGTTTCAGAGGTAGAGGTCAGTGATTCATCTTATGTAATACTTAGTGCTCATTACATCATATGCCGTCTTTAATGCCCATCATGCAGTTATCCTATCCCCCCAGCCTCCTCACCTACAGCAGCTCTGAGTTTCCTATGATTAAGGGTCTTTTAGGGTTTGTTTCCCTCTCTGGTTTCATCTTGTTGTATTTCTTCCTCTCTTCCGCTATGATCCTCTGTTTCTTAATTTGTTTCTTAATTTCCACATATGAGTGATCATATGATAATTATCTTTTTTGATAGATTTCTTTTGCTTAGCATAATACCCTTTAGTACCATCCACATCATTGCAAATGGCAAGATTTCGTGTTTTTGATGGCTGACTAGTATACCACTGTATATGTATATACCACACCTTCTTTATCCATTTATCTGTGGATGGACATCTGGGGTCTTTCTATAGTTTGGCTATTGTGGACGTTGATGCTATAATTATTGGGTTGCAGGTACCCTTTGTTTCACACTATATTTGTATCTTTGGGTTAAATACCCAGGTTGTAGGGTAGCACTATTTTCAACTTTTTGAGGAACCTCCATACTGTTTTCCACAGTGGTGGTACCTATTTGCATTTCCACCAACAGTGTAAGAGGGTTCCCCTTTCTCTGCATTCTCACCAACATCTGTGGTTACCTGACTAGTTAATTTTAGCCATTCTGACTGGTGTGAGGTGGTATCTCATTGTGGTTTTGATCTGTGTTTCCCTGATGCCAAGTGATGTTAATTGTTTTTTTTTTCTTATGTCTTTTGGCCACGTGTATGTCTTCTTTGGAGAAATGTCTGTTGAGGTCATCTGACCATTTCTTGACTGGATTTTCTGTTTTATGGATGTTGAGGTTGGTAAGTTCCTTATAGATTTTGGATACTGTTAAGACATTTGCAGATATTTTCTCCCATTCTGTAGGTTGACTTTTAGTTTTGCCGACTGTTTCCTATGCTGTGCAGAAGCTTTTTATCCTGATGAAGTCCAAATAGTTCATTTTTGCTTTTGTTTCCCTTCCCTTTGGAGACCTGTCTTGCAAGAAATTGCTGTGGCCCAGGTAGAAGAGGGTGTGTTGCCTCTAGGCTGTGTTCTCCTCTAGGATTTTGATAGATGCCTATCTCACATTTACGTCTTTCATCCATTTTGAGTCTATGTTTGTGTATGGTGTGAGGAAATGGTCCAGTTTCATTCTCCTGTCTGTAGCTGTCCAATTTTCCCAACACTATTTGTTGAAGACACTGTCTTTTTTCCATTGGATATTCTTTCCTGCTTTGTTGAAGATGAGTTGACCATAGAGTTGAGGGTCCATTTCTGGGTTCTCTATGCTATTCCATTGATCTGTGTGTCTGTTTTTGTGCCAGTACCACACTGTCTTCACGATTACGGCAATGCAATAGAACTTAAGTTTGAAATTGTGATGCCCCCAGATTTGGTTTTCTTTTTCAACAGTCCTCTGGCTGTTTGAGGTCTTTTCTGGTTCTATACAAATTTTAGGGTTATTTGTTCCAGCTCTGTGAAAAAAGTTGATGGTATTTTCTTTAGGGATTGAATTGAATGTGTAGATTGCTCTGGGTAGCATAGACATTCTAACCATATTGTTTTTCCAAACCATGAGCATGGAATGTTTTTTCTATTTCTTTATGTGTTCCTCATTTCTTTTATGAGTTTTCTGTAGTTTCCTGAGTAAAGATCCTTTACCTCTTTGGTTAGACTTATTCCTAGGTATCTTAATGGTTTTTGTTGGAATTGTAAATGTGATTGATTCCTTAGTCTCCCTTTCTTTGGTCTCATTGTTAGTGTATAGAAATGCAGCTTGACTCTGTGGATTGATTTTATATCCTGCCATTATACTGAATTCATGTATCAGTTCTAGCAATTTTTAGGTGGAGTCTTTCTGGTCTTCTGCATTCAGTGTCATGCCATTGTGAAGAGTGAGAATTTGACTTCTTTGATGATTTGGAGGCTTTTTATTTCTTTTTGTTGTATGATTGTGGTGGCTAGGGCTTCCAGTACTATGTTGAAAAAGAGTGGAGAGAGTGAATATCCCTGTCCTGTTCCTGACTTTAGGGGAAAAGCTCTCAGTGTTTCCCTGTTGAGGATGATATTTAGTGTGGGTTTTTCATATATGGCTTTTATGAGGTTGAAGTATGTTCCCTCTATCCCTACACTGCAGAGAGTTTTTATCATGGAAGGATGCTGTATTTTGTCAAATGCTTTTTCTGCATCTGTTGAGAGGATCATATGGTTCTTGTCTTTTTTTTATTGATGTAACATGTTGATTGATTTGCAGCTGTTGAACCACTGTTGCAGCTCAGGAATAAATCCCACTTTGTACTGGTGAATACTACTTTTGATGTACTGTTGGATCTTATTGGCTAGTACCTTGATGAGAATTTTTATATCCATGTTCATTAAGGATATTGATCTGTAATTCTCCTTTTTGGTGGGGTCTTTGTCTGGTTTTGGGATCAAGGTAATGCTATTCTCACAGAAAGTGTTTGGAAGTTTTCCTTCCAGTTCTGTTTTTTCTAACAGCTTCAGAAGTGTAGATATATTTTTTTTAAATTTTTCTTTATTTATGATAGTCACACACAGAGAGAGAGAGAGAGGCAGAGACACAGGCAGAGGGAGAAGCAGGCTCCATGCACCGGGAGCCCGATGTGGGATTCAGTCCCGGGTCTCCAGGATCGCGCCCTGGGCCAAA
This sequence comes from Nyctereutes procyonoides, assembly GCF_905146905.1. Lineage (NCBI taxonomy): Eukaryota > Metazoa > Chordata > Mammalia > Carnivora > Canidae > Nyctereutes > Nyctereutes procyonoides. The sequence goes on along the minus strand of NW_026575047.1, from coordinate 60,013,012 downwards.
GGCAGGTGCCAAACCGCTGCGCCACCCAGGGATCCCTAGAAGTGTAGATATTAATTCCTCTTTAACTGTTGACATAATTCTACCTGGAGGCCATCTGGTCCTGGACTCTTGTGTGTTGGAAGATTTTTTTATTACTGCTTCAATATCTTTGCTGATTATGGATTTGTTCAGGTTTTCTATTTCTTCCTGTTTCAGTTTTGATAGTTTATGTATTTCTAGGAATGCATCCCTTTTCTTCTAGATTGCCTAATTTGTTGATGTATAGTTGCTCATAATCTGCTCTTATAATTGTATTTCTTCGGTGTTGGTTGTGATCTCTCCTCTTTTATTTATGATTTCATTTATTTGAGTCCTTTTTCTTTTCTTTTTGATAAGCCTGGCTAGAGATTAATTGATTTTACTAATTCAAAGAACCAGCTCCTAGTTTTGTTAATCTGTTCTACCTTTCTTCTGGTTTCGGTTTCATTGATTTCTGCTCTAATCTTTATTAATTTTCTTCTCTTGCTGGATTTAGGCCTTATTTGTTGTTCTTTTTCCAGCTCCTTTAAGTGTAAGGTTAGGTTGGATGTTTGAGACTGTTCTTGTTTCTTGAGAAAGGCTTGTACTGCTATGTACTTCTCTCTTAAGACTGCCTTTGCGGCGTCCCAAAGGTTTTGAACAGTTGTGTTTTTATTTTCATTTGTTTCCATAAAGTTTTAAAATTCTCCTTAATTTCCTGATTGACCCATTCATCCTTTAGCAGGAAGCTTTTAACCTCCATGTATTTGTATTCCTTCCAATTTTTTTCTTGTGATTGAGTTCAAATTTTATAGCATTGTGGTTTCAAAATATGTATGATATAATCTCAGTCTTTTCAAACTTGAGACCTGATTTGTGACCCAGTATATGATCTATTCTGGAGAAAGTTCCATGTGCAATTGAGAAGAATGTGTATTCTTTTGCTTTTAAAAAAAATACTCTGAATATATTTGTGAAGTCCATCTGGTCCAGTGTGTTATTCAAAGCCCTTGTTTCCTTGTTGATCTTTTGCTTAGATGATCTTTCCATCTCTGTGAATGGGGTGTTAAAGTCCCTTACTATTATTGTATTATTATCAACATGTTTCTTTAATTTTGTTATTTATTTGTTTATATATTTGGTTGCTCCCATGTTAGGGGCATAAATATTTACAGTTGCTATATCTTCTTGTTGGATAAGCCCTTTTGTTATGATACAGTGTTCTTCATCTCTTACTATATATAGTCTTTGGTTTAAAATCTAGTTTGTATGACGTAAGGATGGCTATTCCATCCTTCTTTTGATGTCCATGAGCATGGTAAATGGTTCTCCACCCTCTCACTTTCAATCTGGTTGTGTTTTGGGGTCTAAAATGAATTTCTTGAACATGGCATATTGTTGGGTCTTAATTTATTTATCCATTCTGATACCTTATATATTTTGATTAGAACAATTAGTTTATTTACATTCAGAGTACATTTTGAAAGATGTGAATTTAGTGCCATTGCATTACCTCTAAAGTCACTGTTTTTATTGATTGTCTCTGTTCCTTTCTGGTCTTTATTACTTTTTGGCTCTCTGCTCGCAGGATCCCCCTTTAATATTTTTTGCATGGGTGGTTTGTTTGTTTATTGATTGATTGATTGCATGGGTGATTTAGTGTTCACAAATTCCTTTAGCTTTTGTTTGTCCTGGAAACTATTTTTTTTTTATAGTTAATGGAGTATTTATTCTTTATTAAGTAATGGAGTACAACTATTCTGTGTGTGAAGTGGGTTTGAAATATTGTCCCACTTTTATATATCTACGACTGAAACTGAAGTGTTTTATTTATTTATTTATTTATTTATTTATTTATTTATTTATTTATTTATTTACGATAGTCATACAGAGAGAGAGAGAGGCAGAGACACAGGCAGAGGGAGAAGCAGGCTCCATGCACCGGGAGCCTGACGTGGGATTCGATCCCGGGTCTCCAGGATCGCGCCCTGGGCCAAAGGCAGGCGCCAAACCGCTGCGCCACCCAGGGATCCCAAAACTGAAGTGTTTTAAATCTCAGTCCATGCTCTTCCACTTTTTGTTGTTGACAATATTTATCTATCAGAATATGACTAAAATATATCAAACTTTTTTCCTTGATCATCTTGTCACTTCATGATATGTGAAAAAACAGTTTCTTTAAGAGTTAAAGGAAGCTCTTCAAACATGCTTATAATTGATATCTAACAGTTTATTTGCTGATCTGTCCTGGAAACTTTTTTTTTTTTTTATATTTTTTTAATTTTTATTTATTTATGATAGTCACACAGAATGAGAGAGAGAGAGGCAGAGACACAGGCAGAAGGAGAAGTAGGCTCCATGCACCGGGAGCCCGACGTGGGATTCGATCCCGGGTCTCCAGGATCGCGCCCTGGGCCAAAGACAGGCGCTAAACCGCTGCGCCACCCAGGGATCCCATGTCCTGGAAACTTTTTATCTCTCTTTTTATTCTGAAAGACAGCCTTGCTGGATAAATTATTTTTGGCTGCATATTTTTCTCATTTAGCACATGGATTATATATATCATGGCCGCCCTTTCTGGACTGCCAGGTCTTTGTGACCAGGTCTGCTGCCAGTGTTATATGTCTGCCTTTGTGGGTTAAGGGCCTCTTGTCCCAGGGTACTTTTATGATTGTTTCTTTGTCTCTGAGATTTGCAAACTTCATGAGGTGTTGATCCATTTTTATTGATCTTGAGTGGCATTTTCTCTGTTTCCTGGACTTAAATGCCTGTTTCCTTCCCCAGATTAGGGAAGTTCTCAGGTATAATTTGTCCAAATGAACATTCTGCCCCTTCATCTTCTGAGGCCCCCTATTATATGGAATTATGTTGCTTTATGGTGTTGCTGAGTTCTCGAAGGCTTCCTTTATTATCCAGTAGTTGTTATTTTCTTCTCTTCTACTTACGTTCCTTATTTTCCATCGTTTTGTTTTCTATGTCACTGACTCCTCTGCCTTATTCATCCTTGTTAGAGACTCCATTTGTGATTGCATCTCAGTAACAGCATTTTAAATTTTGGCCTGATTAGATTTGAATTTTTTATTTATCCCTAAAGGATTCTCTGGTGTCTTCTATGCTTTTTTCAAGCCCAGCTAGTATCATAATAATTGTTATTTTACATTCTAGTTCTGACATCTTACTTATATCTGTTTTTGATTAAATCCCTGGCAGTGAGTACTACCTTCTGTTCTTTCTTTTGGGGTGAATTTCTCCATCTTGTCATTATGTTGAGAAAAGAATAGAAGAAAATGAGAGAATAGACAAAAATAACAAGAACAACAGAAAAAAAAATGCAGAAGAAAACAAAAAGCAAACAAAGTAAGAAAAACTCAAGAAGTAAAACAATAAAACAACAAACTAGATCTTGGGTATATTTTGGTCTGTTTGTTAAGAGCAACCAGATCCCAAAATATCAAGGAAAGATAAACTCATATATATACAAAAATAAAATAAAATACAATGATAGGCAACCAACATAAAATATATATGTATGTGTGTATATGTATATGTATGTATATATGTGTGTATATATATAATATATATATAAAAATGAAAATTAAAAAAGAAAGAATTGAAAAAATAAGAAAGTACCTGAATGAAAGTAAAACTGAAAGACTAAAGAATAGAAAGAACTCCACAAATGCTATATAGTGTTTTCCTCTAGAGCTGAAGTTCTGCAGATCTCTGTGATTGGTGAACTTGGTGTTAGCTGGTTGTTCCTGCTGGTCTTCTGATGGAGGGCCTGCTGTGCTGATGTTCACGTGCCCTTGCCTTCCATGGTGGAATTTTTCTTCCCTTGTAAGCGGCTCCAGATTGCACTGTGTGCACTGTTTTGCTCCTTGAAGGCTTTCAGCACTGGTTGGGGCAGGCAGGGGATGAAAACGGCAGTGCCTTGATCTTTCTCTCCAGAGCTGGAAGTTTGTGCTCGTCGCTCTTCAGTGAGCCCTCAGAATAGCAGTCAATCACTCTGTCTCCCTGGTTTCTGTCCGAACTCTGTGTTCACTCAGCCTGTGACTAAACTATTTTATCTGAAGCATATGAGTGAGTTTCGAATCTCCAAATGTTACGGATTCGTGAGGTATGGACCCATGCTGTTCCTCCAAAATTCCCTCCAGGATGGAGGGCCGTCTCAACAAGCATCTGCCTTTTGTGCTGAGACTCTGCCCAGAGAATGGTCGTGCGAACATGCAGCAGTTTGCAGTTTATTGTTTGTAGTTCATGGCAACCCAGAGCAGAAGGTTGGCACCTAGACTCATTGTTTACAGCTGGCTTCCCCACTCCTATGTCTGGGAACTCTGTCACACTCAGCCACCTCCATTCTTCTTTTGACCCCTGGGATCCTGAGACCATGCTTTCCCATGAAGGATTCCACCCTGCTTTGCCACCTCAGCACCTTTAATCCAGTGATGTCCCTCACTGTAGCAGACTTTTAAAAGTTCCGGTTTTGTGCTCTGCTGCTTATAATACTTTGTGGTAAACTCCTTAAGCAGGCTCCCTCTCCTCCACAGTTTCCTCAGATATATCACCCCAGATGCCAAGTCTTCCTACTTCTACCTTCCAAAAAGTGGTTGCTTTTCTATTTGTAGCTTTGTAGCATTTCTTTTTCTCAGATGTCTCCATGATTTTGCAGGTGTTCAGAATGATTTGATAACTAGCTGAATTCCAGGGATCAGATGAGCTTAGGGTCCCCTATTCCTCCACCATGTTAACTCTCCTCCTCCCTGGGAATTTCTTTAGTGAGAGGACAAACATCATTTCAGGCATCTTCATGTTCACCTAGGCCCCTTCTCCCTCAAAGGGAGAGACATAGAGGCATCTTACTTCTGCTCCTATGAGTCTTAGAAAAAGATGGTTTCATCAGTCATCTTAAAGTTCTTTTCTTCTGGCATGAAGCTTTCCATTTGACATCTTGTTTTTATGTGTCCAATGTTGAATGATTGATAGATTTTATAAACCTCTTAACCAAGAAGTGTTTTTTAAATAAGCCTTATTAGGATTTGTTATTGAATTCTTTGTGTGAAACTTCTATGTATATAAAACTGTGTTGTTTTGACTTAATTGCCTTGATTGGAAACTGCATGCTGTTTACTTCACAGCGGCGTTTCTTTGGTGCAGATATCGTATAGGGAAATGTCCCTGCTACATTACTGTTTTTTGAGATGACTGGTAGAAGCATCCTGTCCTGTGCGGTCTGGTTCTAGGGTGACAGGGTCACTGAAAGCATTGGAGAAAGTGGGAATTGCCAGCTGGGCTGTGTGAACAATAGGCATTTTGCAAAACATTTAAGTATATGCATATTCTCTGATATTTGTGTATGGGTTTACTGAGTTGAGCATTGGTGTGTTTATGTCATTGACTGCCTATTAGTGTATCATCTCCAATTTTAGTTCAGGGATTGGCTGTTTTTTCAAATAGACTTGTATTGGAATGCCACCTTGCTTACGTATTGTTTGTGGCTGCTTTCTGTGACATTGGAACAATTGAATATTTGTGACAAAAATCACCTTGTCCACAAAGCCTAAAAATACTTACCATCTGAACTTTTTGTTAAAATTTGTTGATCTTTAGTTGTTTATCTAAAATAGAGAGCAAGAACTTAGTCACTTACAGAGCAATTTAGTTTCTTTTTTTTTTACATTTCTTCTCATTTCTCTTCCTCTACAGTTTTTACCTGTTTTTTTCAAAAATTCACATTTTTTGCCTTTTTACAAAGCTTTTAGCTTAGTTGTCAGAGTAAAAAAAAAAAACCAACCACATTTTTGTAATTTACTTTATTCCTTTATTTAATATTTAATTAGAGTATACTAACCAAATGTTATTGGAAAAAAGTGCTGTCATGCAGTTAATTTGTGGTGGGTATGACAGGAACACTGTGGAGGCAAGACCTGAGAGACAGTGGCAGAGAGCTGCAACTGTGTATGATGGGTCCAATTATGGTATTTTATGGAGGCACTGGAGCTGTGTTCTGTGTTCACTACTTGGTTGATCTGAACCCAGTCATTGAACCCAAACCAGTTAGAGTCAGGACTTTATAATTTTTTTAGCTAAAACAAAAAGAAAACCCAGCTATCCTTTTCTTAATTGGTTCTTTATTAACCTGAAGTATAAACTAGATTTCATTTGGTTAGTAGTCATCTGTATTGTGTTAACTGTATATATTAGTGGTCTAGATTTGTTACAAGTTATATTCAGTATTCGCAGCCACCTAAAAGTTGCATTAAGATATGCAGTTATTTTTACTTAAATATAAATATATTTGTATTTTTTAGGTCAGGTGTGGTCTTGGGGAGACGGTGACTATGGGAAATTGGGCAGAGGTGGTAGTGATGGATGCAAAACACCAAAGCTTATTGAAAAACTTCAAGACTTGGATGTTGTGAAAGTTCGATGTGGAAGTCAATTTTCTATTGCTTTGACAAAAGATGGCCAAGTTTATTCATGGGGAAAAGGTGACAACCAGAGACTTGGACATGGAACAGAGGAACATGTTCGTTATCCCAAACTCTTGGAAGGCTTGCAAGGTGAGTGAAAAATGTAAACTTTTAAAACTTTTTGAATCTTTTTCTTTAGGAATTTTTTAAAGTTCGCAGGTTTTTCTCTTTTTTTACATAATATTTTATGAATATTAGAAGGCTTTTACCCATATTTTCATAGGTATAGATAATGAATGGAAAGTGGTTTTGTTTCTGTTAAAAATGGCATAGAATTATTCTCACCAGATTTCATTTGAAACTTATTCAGTTTTACTAATATTGATAAGTCCTTTTTGGGGCTGGTATCTATTCATTACTAAGTAAGCTGGTCTTAGTGAGATTAACTTCTGTTGGTGAGGTCATCTATAGTTATACTGTAGACATTGCTAAGATGATGGATATGCATGGTGCTGTGGGACCACAGTGGGAGATAGGATTAGTGTGCTTGGAGTGGTCTCATTTGAGCTTATCCTTGATGGGTAAATCCTGCTTGTCTGGTTACAAGCTCATCCAGCATGCATTCTAGATAGAATGGGAGCCAAGGCATGTACTTGTGCTTTGCAGATGCCTTCTGAATTGTGGGAAAAGTTGGTGATTGGTGTATCAGGTGACCTGTAGTGCTTTAAAGGGGGTTGGCAAACTGTTTTTTTTTTTTTTAATTTTTTATTTATTTATGATAGTCACACACACACAGAGAGAGAAAGAGAGACAGAGACACAGGCAGAGGGACAAGCAGGCTCCATGCACCGGGAGCCCGACGTGGGATTCGATCCCGGGTCTCCAGGACCGCGCCCTGGGCCAAAGGCCGGCGCTAAACTGCTGCGCCACCCAGGGATCCCCCAAACTGTTTTTTTTTTTAAAGGAGTAGACTAATAAATATTTTAGGTTGGAGTACCATACGTTGTATGGCTCAACTACTTTTTCTTCTTTTGTAGCCCGAAAGGAGCCATAGATAATATATAAACATGGGCCTGTCTGTGTTGTAGTACAACTTTATGCATAAAAATAGTCCTTGGCCTTTGTTTGGCATGAGGGATAAAATTTGTTGAATCTCTGAGCTGGATTCTACTTATGTTTTTGCTTTTTTTCAAGGGAGTTTGGAAGTGAGGCTTTTACATGGGACTTGCTAGTTTCTTTTCTCATCATTTTCATTTTATAACATTAATACCTTGGGGTGACTGGGTGCCTCAGTTGGTTAAGCATCTGATTCTTGGTTTTGGCTCAGGTTGTGATCTCAGGGTCATGAGATGGAGGGACTGTGCTTGGTATGGAGTCTGCTTGAAATTCTCTCTCTCCCTCTCCCCTTTCCCCACTCATGCATGCATGTGATATCTCTCTCTCTCTCTCTCGTACATTTTTTTTATTGGAGTTCGATTTGCCAACATACAGTATAACACCCAGTGTTTAGATAATCCCATCAAGTGCCCTCCTCAGGGCCCGTCACCCAGTCACCCCATCCCCCTGCCCACCTCCCCTTCCACTACCCCCTCCCTGTTCATTTCCCAGAGTTAGGAGACTCTCATATTCTGTCACCCTGATTTTTTCCCACTTACTTTCTCTCCATTCCCCTATAATCCCTGCTACTATTTTTAATATTCCCCGTATGAGTGAAACCATAGGATGAGTGTCCTCCTTTGATTGACTTACTTCACTCAGCATAATATCCTCCAGTTCCATCCATGTTGAAGCAAGTGATGGGTATTTGTCATTTCTAATGGCTGAGTAATATTCCATTGTATATATAGACCACATCTTTATCCATTCATCTTTTGATGGACACTGAGGCTCCTTCCACAGTTTGGCTATTGTGGACATTGCTGTTATAAACATTGGGGTGCAGGTGTCTTGGCTTTTCACTGCATCTGTATCTTTGGATAAATCCCCAGCAGTGCAATTGCTGGGTTGTAGGGTAGTTCTACTTTTAACTCTTTGAGGAACCTCCACATGGTTTTCCAGGGTGGCTGTACCAATTTACATTCCCACCAACAGTGCAAGAGGGTCCCCCTTTCTCCACATCCTCTCCAACATTTGTTGTTTCCTGTCTTGTGAATTTTCACCATTCTCACTGGTGTGAGGTGGTATCTTATTGTGGTTTTGATTTGTATTTCCCTGATGGCAAGTGATGTGGAGCATTTTCTCATGTGCTTGTTGGCCAAGTCCATGTCTTCCTCTGTGAAATTTCTGTTCATGTCTTTTGCCCATTTCATGATTGGATTGTTTCTTTGCTGTTGAGTTAATAAATTCTTTACAGATCTTGGATACTCTCCCTCTCTGTCTTTTAAAAAAAAATCAATAAAATACTTGAAACATATTAATACCTTGATGACAAGGTATTATGGTGTTTATTATTTTCTAAGTTTCTGAGATAAGTTGTAGGATAATACCACTGGTTGTATGCTATGGAGCTGTGTTTGAATTTCATTAACCTTCTTGTTTATATTTTTTTCACTTAGTAAAGGAAATCTGCTTCCTCAGCTCTATTTATTAGATACAGAGATACCTTACTATGAAAGCATTTAAATGACTGATGGTGCAATTATTTTGGCCAGTGTCAACTTTTGATAGGCTCTTAAGAAAGAACTGTTCTCATTCTTCTGGTAGAGTTTTGGAGCTGAATTATATTTTATGTCTGTTTTCAGACTACAATCTAATTATACTAAAAATTAATAACAAGGATGGTTGGAAAATCCCCAAATACATGGAGATTCAACAACAAACTTCCAAATAACTTATGGTCAACGAAAAAAATCTTAAGAGAAATTTTAAAATATTTTGAAATAAATGAAAATAAAGATAAAATTTGTGGGATGCAGTGAAAACAGTGCTTAGAAGGCAATTTATAGCATTGAATGTGTATATTAGAAAAGAAGAAAAATCTAAGTAATCGTTGTGTATAGAAAAGAAAACCATTAACAAAATGTAAAGGTGGGGCATCTGGGTGGCTCAGTTGGTTAAGCGTCCAACTTTTGATATTGGTGAGATCAGGGTTGTGAGATTGAGCCCCACACTGCGCTCTGCACTGGATGTGGAGCCTGCTTAAGATTTTCTTTCTCCCTCTGCTTCCCCTGCAGTCCCTGCACACTTTCTCTCTCTCAAAACAAAAAAGTAAAGGCAACCTATAGAATGGGAGAAAATATTTGTAAATCATATCTCTGATAAAGGGTTAATTTCCAAAACATATAAAGGACTCTTACAGTTTAATAGCAAAACACACATAAAAACTAACTCAAAACCAGTTTTATTAAAAGTTGGCCAGAAGACCTGAGTAGGCATTTTTCCAAAGATGACTTATAGATGGCCAACAGATACATGAAAAAGGTGCTCAGAATCATTAATCATCAGAGAAATGCAGATCAAAACCACAAGTGAGAAAACACTTCATACCTGTTTGAATGGCTATCAAAAAGACAAGAAATAGAAGTATTGATGAGGATGTGGAGACAAAGACACTCTTGTGCACTGTTTATAGGAATGTAAATTGGTATGGCACTGTGGCAAACAGTAAGGAGGCTTCACCAAAAATTAAAAAAAGAACTGCCGTATGATCTAACAATTCTACTTCTGGGTGTTTATCTGAAAGAAGTAAATATGCTAACTCAAAAAGGTATTTGCATCCTCATGTTTGTTGCAGCATTATTCACAGTAACCAATATCTGGAAACAACCTTAGTGTCCCATTGGTAGATGAGTAGATAGAGAAATGTAGTGTATACATATGATGGAATATTATTCAGACATAAAAATAAGGTAATTCTTCCATTTTTGTTAACATGGATGGATATTAAGGGCATTATATTAAGTAAATAGGTCAGATAGAGAAAGAGAAACACTAGATCATCTTACTTATATGGGAATCTAAAAAACTACTGTCCCCAAAACTCCCCCCAAAACCATAGATGCAAAGAATAGATTGTTGGTTGCCAGAAGGGGAGGTTAGAGGGTTGGGTGATAATGGGTGAAGGTAGTCAAAAAGTACAAATTTCTAGTTGTGAAATAAGTCCTGGGGATATAATATACAGCGTGATGTATAACAGTAGTTAATTGCACTTTATTGAATATATGAAAGTTGCCAAGAGAATAGATCTTAAAAGCTCTCATCACAAGAAAAAAATTGTAATTATGTATGGTTATGGATGTTAAAATATATATCAGTAGTTTCCACCTTAGACAACTGGATAAAGGAGAACAGATTAAATCCAAAATAAGAAGAAGGAAAGAAATAATGAGAATTAGAGAAGAAACCAATGAAATTGAAAACAAAATCAATAGAGAAGATCAAGGAAACCAAAAGCTGATTCTTTGAAAAGATTAATAAAATCAATACACCTTTAACTAGGCTAAGAAAAAAAGGAAAACAGGCCACAAATTACTAATGTCAGAAATGATACAGAAGAACTCAGTACAGATCCTATTAACATTGTAAAGATGATAAAGGAATACTAAGAACAACTCTCTGTCCACAAATTTGGTAACTTAGATGAAATGAACCATTTCTTTAAAAGACACATTTGCCAAAATTCATACAAGAAATAGACAAACTGAATAGGCTCATATCTCTTAAAGAAATTGAGTCAATAATTAGTAACTTTCCAAAACAGAAAGCATGAGGCCCAGATGGGTTTACTAGTAAATTCCACCAGATGTTTGTTTTTTTTTTTTAAATTTTTATTTATTTTATGATAGTCACAGAGAGAGAGAGAGAGGCAGAGACACAGGCAGAGGGAGAAGCAGGCTCCATGCACCGGGAGCCCGACGTGGGATTCGATCCAGGGTCTCCAGAATCGTGCCCTGGGCCAAAGGCAGGCGCCAAACCGCTGTGCCACCCAGGGATCCCTCACCTCCAGATGTTTAAGGAAGAAATTTCTCTATAATCTTTTTTCAGAGGATGGAAGCAAAGGGAATATTTTTTTAATTCATTCTGTGAGGCCAGCATTACCCTAATACCAAAACCAGACAAAAATATTATTAGAAGAAAATTACAGACCAACATCTCTCATGAATATAGATGCAAAAATCTTGAACAAAATATTAGCAAATAAAATTCAACGGTGCATAGAATTAAAACATCACTACCAAATTGAATTTATTCTACGTATGCAATGCTGGCTAGTTCAACATTCAAAAACCAGTTCAATGTAATCCATCAAATCAAGAGAAGATTAAGAAAAATCACTGATCATATTAGTAAATGCAGAAAAAGCATTTGATAAAATCTAATACCTGTTCATGATAAAAAAACTCAGCAAACTAGGAATATATAGAGAGAATGTGATTAATTTGATAAAGAATATCTACAAAAATTCTACAGCTAACATCATACTTAATGGTCAGAAATATAATGCTTTCCCATTAAGATCAAATATAAGGAAAAGATGTCTCATCTCACCATTTCTTTTTAAAATCATATTAGAAGTTCTAGCTAATGCAGTTAAACAGCAAAAGGATGTTAAAGGCATATAGTTTGAGAAGGAAGAAATAAAACTGTCTTTGTTCACAGATGACATGAGTGTTTATGTAGAAAATCTGAAAGGATCAACAAAAAAGCTGGAAGTAATAAGTAATTATACCAGAAATGCAGGATACAAAGTTAATATATCAAAATTGACTTGGTATATACTGTAGTTCCTGTATACTAGCAACTAAGCAGTGGAATTTGAAATAAATACAAAATACTGTTTACATTAGTATTAAAGTGAAATAGGTGTAACTCTAACAAAATAAGTACAAGACCTACATGAGGAAAGAGAAGAAACCAATGAAATTGAAAACAGAAAATCAGTAGGAGAAGATCAAGGAACCAAAAGCTGATTGTTTGAAAAGATTAATAAAACCAATGAATAGGTAGGTATAACTCTAACAAAATAGGTACAAGACCAATTTGAAGTCATAGATACAATTCTAAGTACAGAACCTATATAAGGAAAATTATAAAACTGATGAATGAAATCAAAGGAGAACTAATAAATTGAGAGATATTTTTTGTTTATGGATAGGAAAGCTGAATCTTGTCATTTTTTTCTGTCTTGATCTTTGGATTTAGTGCAGTCTCAGTCAAAATCTCAGCAAGTTATTGGGGATATTGACAAACTTATTCTATATTTTATGCAGAGAGGCCAAAGACCTAAGATAGCTAACACAGTATTGAAGGAGGAGAGCAGGTTGGAGGACTGACACTACCCAAATTCAAGATTTAATATAAAGCTACATTAATCAAAACAGTATGACATTGATTAAAATATAGACAGGTCATTGGAACAAGATAGCTCAGAAATAGACCACTACATACAGTAATTGATCTTTGACAAGGGAGCCAAGGCAATACAAGGAAGTTGGAACAAGTAGACATTCACAGGGAGAAAAGAAAAGTGAATGGATAATTGATAATGGAGGATGCTATGCATGTGTTGGGGTGGGAAATATATGGGAAATCTCTGTGCTTTTTCCTTAATTTTGTCATGAACCTAAAAATATTCTAAAAGTAGAAAGTCTCAATGAGGCAAAAAAGAATATACTTTGTATGGTTATACCTTAGGACAGGAGAATAAGATTTAATAATTAAAATACACTTGTCTTTTTCTGAATGAAAATCTGAATAAGGAGACAAAAGTAACTTTTTTTGTACTAAGGTAATTTTCAGACTTTAGATCTTAATAAATTGTAGCTAGTGAAACATAATGAGTTTTAATAACATACCTGAAGCAGATGAATTATGTATAATATTAAGGCAGTTAACTATCTTTTAGAAATTGACATTAAATACCTCCTGACCTGAATGACCTATAGTAGAAGTCAGGTGTGAAGCTGTATTGTGTCACTCTTTCCTCCTAGGGAAGAAGGTAATTGATGTGGCTGCAGGCTCCACCCACTGTCTGGCTCTGACTGAGGACAGCGAGGTCCATAGCTGGGGGAGCAATGACCAGTGCCAGCACTTTGACACCTTGCGTGTGACCAAGCCTGAACCCGCTGCGCTGCCAGGACTGGATACCAAGCACATAGTTGGAATTGCTTGTGGACCTGCTCAGGTACCGTGTAGCTAGTGTGGAATAGATATGTTGTGGAATTTAGGCTTCCTGTCCTCCACTGTTGGTATGTAGAATAACCATTGATATGTGTGTGTGTGTTGTCCTTAGATCCGGTAGATGTAGTGAACTCACATTACTTAATGGAGTTCATGTTGATTCCCTGGGGTTTTCTTCAGAAACAGTTATGTTGGCTGAACATGGAGACAGTTTTATTTCTTCTTTTCTCTATATTTCTTTCCCTTACCTTATGCACTGGCCAGGACTTCCAGTATGATGTTGAAGAGTGGTGAGAGGGCAGGGCACATACATCCTTGTTCCTGATTATAGTCGGAAAGCATTTAGTCTTTCACCATTTGCTAGGATGTTGGCTGTATGATTTTTTTTTAGTAGTTGCCTTATTATCAGATTAAGGAAATTCCCTTTAACTCCTACTTTTTGGAGAGTTTTTCCTGATCCTGAATAGGTACTGAATTTTGTCAAATGCCTGGACCCTGGGATCAGGCCCTGACCCAAAGGCAGATGCTCAACCACTGAGCCACCCAAGCATCCCAAAAATTGTTTCTTTAAGAGATAACAGAACTATTTAGAATGTTTCTTCTTGAGTGAGTTTTCCTGGTTTGTGGCACTCAGGGAGTTGTTCTGTTTCATCTAAGTTGTCTGATTTTTGTGTATAATGTTTTCCTTAGTATTCATTTACTAAACTTTCAAAGTCTTTGGGGTCTGCAGTAATACTGTATTGGTAATTTTTGTTCTATTTTTCTTTGTCAGTTTGGCTAGAGACCATTTTATTGATCTTTTTAAATAACTAGATTTCAGTTTAATTTCCCCCTTTAGGGCAGCCCTGGTGGCGCAGCAGTTTAGCGCCGCCTGCGGCGCGGGGTGTGATCCTGGGGACCCGGGAATGGGTCCCGCGTCGGGTTCCCTGCGTGGGGCCTGCTTCTCCCTCTGCCTGTGTCTCTGCCTCTCTCTCTCTCTCTCTCTCTCTCTCTCTATGTCTCTATGTCTCTATGAGTAAATAAATAAAATCTTAAAAAAAAATTCCCCCTATATATTTCATTGGTTTATTCTCTTGTCTTAATCCCCTTCCGCCCCCTTCAGTTTGCTTTGGATTATATTTATTTATTTATTTATTTATTTATTTGTTTGTTTGTTTTCTTCAAGAGGAAGCTTAGGTTAATTTTAGACCTTTCTTCTTTTGTAATATGTAATCACTTGATGCTATAAATTTCCCTCTGAACAGTCCTTTAATGCACCAATACATTTTGATAATTTTCATTTTTTGTTCAGTTCAAAATATTCTCTAATTTCTCTCAAGAATTGCTTTATGACCTATGGATTATTGTGTGATTTAATTTCAAAGTGGAGATTTTTCTGTTACCATTTTGTTACTGATTTCTAGTTTAATCTTACTGTGATTAGAGAACAAACTATCTGATTTTAATTCTTCTAGATTTGTTAAGATTTATGTTATGTCTCAGGATATGTTTTCTTAACTGAATGTTCAGTGTGTGTTTGAAAAGAGTTATGTATTTTGTGGTTGATGTATTTTGCTGATACTGGGTAAAGTATTCTATAAATGTCAAATCCAGTCATTGATGGTATTATTCAGTTCTATAGCATTTTTGATTTCCTGTCTGCTTGTTCTGTCCCTTTCTAGGAGGGTAGAATTGATATTTCCAAGTATAATTATGTACTTCTCCATGTTATTTTTCAGTTCTATCAGGTTTTTTAAAATATTAATGCTTTTGGTCATTAAAAAAATTATGGTCAGCTCTACAGTGGTGTTGAATATATTCATGAGATTGTATAACCATCACTGCTATTCGTCTCCAGACTTTGTCATCATCCCAAATAGAAATTGTACCCATTAAACAGTTGCTCTCCATTTCTCCTCCTCCGGTCCCTAGTAACCTCAAATTTACATTCTGTTTCTGCAGATTTGCCTATTCAAGATACCTCATATAAATGGAATCATATAATATTTGACCTTTTATGTCTGGCTTGTTTCACTTATTTGGCATAAGGTTTTCAAGGTTGATCCATGTTGAAGCATGTTTCAGGATTTTATTCTTTTTAAAGGCATAATAATATTCTACTATATGTATATCCCACATTTTACTCATTCGTTTCTCCTTCGATGGACACATGAATTGTTTGTACTTTTTGGCTGTTGTGAATAATACTGCTATGAATATTAGTGTACAAATGTCTATTTGAGTCTCTACTTTCAGTGTTTTTGAATATATATCTAGAACGGGGAAGGCTGGATCATCTGGTACTGATGAAGACGTTGAGGAACTGTCAAACTTTTTCCACAGCAGTTGCATGTTTTTTACATTCCCACCAGATAGACACAAGGGTTTCAGCTTTTCCACGTTTTTGTTGACACTGGCTACTTTCTGCTTTCCTTTTTGTTTGTTTGGAGCCATCCTAGTGGGTGCAAAGTGGTATTTCACTGTGGTTCTGATCTGCACTTACCTAATAGAAAAGATGTTGAGCATCTTTTCATGTGCTTATTGACCATTTATATATCTTCTTTGGGGAAATGTCGATTAAGTCCTTTGCACCTTTTTTGAATTGTGGTTTTTGTTTTTATTTCTTTTTTGAGGAGTTCTTGATATATTGTGGCTATTAATCCCTTATCGAGTATATGATTTACACTATTTTTTTTCCCTTTCTCTACATGTCCTTTCATTCTGTTGATAGTGTCCTTTGATGCTCACAAGTTTTAAATTTTGAATAAGTCCATTTTATTTTTTCTTATTTTGCCTATGCTTTTGATGTTATATATATGTATATCTCTCTCCAAGAAATCCACTGTCATGTAGATTTTACCCAGTATTTTCTTCTAATTAGATTCATGGGAATTTGCCAATGTCATAGGTCTTGTTTACTGTAGCTATATAAGAAGTTTATATTCTAGTTCCTTTGCCTTTCTATATAAAGTTTAGAATACTTAGCTCTCTTGGCAAAAACATCTTGCTTGGACTTTAATAAGAATTGTGTTCAACCTCTTAGCAGTTTGTGGAGAATTGCCAGTTTTGCTATATATACTCCTTCAATCAGTGAAAATGGTGTGTCTAAACATTTATTTACATCTTCTTGATTTCATTTATCAACATTTCCAGTGTATAAATCCTTTACATGTTTTGTTAGATTTACATCTTTTACTTTTAACCTGCCTGTCTCAAGTATAGTGAGTTTCTTGGTCACTATTGTATAGGTGCTTTTTTTTTTTTTTTTAATTCTTGAGCCAATCTGTCTTTTAATTGGTATATTTACTATAATTTTTGACATAGATATAGTTCTTCCGTTTTATTGTTTGTCTTTTGTTTGTTTTCTATTACTTATTTCTCTATTGTGCTTTTCCTGCCTTTTTTGGAGCATATGAACATTTTTTTAGTATTCCACTTTATTTTGAATTTGACTATTTTTTTATATAGGTTTTTTTTTTTAGTGGTTGCTGTAGGTTTTACCATATACATACTTAACTCTTTGTAGGCTACTTAGAATCAGTATTTACCATTTTAATTGGAATGTAGAAACCTGTTGTTTAATTTTCAAGTACTTGGAGATTTTTCTATTTTTTTATATCTAGTTTTTATTGATGTCTAGTTTCTATTGTTGGTTTCTAGCTTAATTTTACTATGTTTAGAGAACATACTCTGATTTCAGTTTTTAGATAATTATTTTATGATTAAATATTCTAAATATGACTGTATTCTGTTGCTGAGTGTTGTATAAATGTCAATTTATTCTACTTCATTGATCATTTTCGGTTTGTTCTGTGTTATTAGGAGGGTAGTTTTGCTATCTTTATATATTTGGATTTATCTGTTTCTTGTTTCATTTCTATCAGTTTTTACTGCCATATGTTTTATAGTTCTGTTATTAGGTGCACATAATTCAACATTGTTCAGTCTTCTTGGTGAATTGACCCATTTATCATTATATAAAGTTCTGTCTTTAGCCCTGGCAATTTCTTTCCTCCAAAGTTTGCTGATATTAGTATAGCTAATCCTTTACCTAGCCCTCTTTAATCTTTATATTTAAGGTAGATTTCTTTAAGGTTGATACCATATTTAAGTTTTGGTTTTTATACATCTTGACAAGGATGTATACTTTTGTTTGGAGGTTTAGACCATTTAAAGTTAATGTAATTGGGCAGCCCGGGTGGCTCAGCAGTTTAGTGCTGCCTTTAGCCCAGGGCCTGATCCTGGAGACCTGGGATCCAGTCCCATGTCAGGCTCCCTGTATGGAACCTGCTTCTCCCACTGCCTGTGTCTCTGTTTCTGTATCTCTGTCTGTCTTTCATGAATAAATAAATAAAACCTTAAAAATAAAAGTTAATGTAATTATTTATAAGTTGGATTTATTTCTAACATTGTTTGTTTTTTGTTTGCTTTTTTATATTTCTTTGTCTTTTCCTGACTTCTTTGGGGTTATTTGAATAAGTTGTAGTATTCCTTTTTAACTTACTGAGTTGTTTCTTTGTGTAGTTTTTTAGTGGTTGCTCTAGAGATTAAATATACCTGATCTTTCCTTATTATTATTATTATTTTTTAAAAGCACTTGTTAGCATTTAATGAACCTCCCCCTATGTGGCTTCAAGCTACTAGAATGCAGGCGCCCCCCACGCCCTTTATCGTCTCAGCTCTTCTACTGAAGAATTTGGCCTTCACGATGACAGGCTGTTTTGGGAGTTTTCCCTTTCCCAAAACTTTGTAGTAGCCCCATCGCACCACATCGATAATAGGAGCAGCTCCAGTCTTGTTTTTGGCAGCATTTACCCGTGTCTGCTCACTGACTAAGGTCCACAGTTTATCAAGGTTGACAGTTGGGCAGAAGCTCTGGTTCCTCTTTAAGTGGTAATGTCTCATACCGACTTTTCCAAAGTAACCTGGGTGATATTTGTCGAAGTTGATCCTGTGATGATGCATGCCACCAGCATTACCCTGGCCTCCTGGGTGCTTCCGGTGTTTGTCGATGTGTTCGTGGCCGTGGCTCACGTGGCCCCGAAGTTCCCGGGTCTACCTCAGTCTGGATGGCATGTTGGCGGCCCAGAGGAAAAAGCGTGAACTTTCATTATTTACTTAGAGTTACTTTTAACTGTTCAGGTGGATTATGATCCTCTTTGTCATCCATTAAAGTGCATCAGTAATTTTGAGAGTGAAAGGATTTTCAACTTTTTATCTTTTTATTTCTGGCACAATGAGTTTGGGTCCTAAAATGAGAGAGAAAATTGGAATCTGATAGTATATAAACTAGACAGCCATGAAAGTACATGTGCATTTAGGACAATTAGAGGAATGGATAAGTAGTAATTTAAGGCATCTTTGTAATTCATAATGATGAATATCTCCTTTAATGCAATCCAATTGCTGAATGTGTGGATTCATTTTAGGTTCTTATGATTCTTTCATAGAGTTTTGCTTGGTCATCTTGTTCTGAGTGGTCCATTGGCCTCCGTGTCCCTTTTGTGGTAGATATCTGCTCAATGACTTTTGAGCAGCTGGACCTCCTACTACGGCAAGTGAGTGAGGGGATGGATGGTACTGCTGACTGGCCCCCACCTCAAGAGAAAGAGTGCATGGCTGTGGCAACACTGAATCTTCTACGACTTCAGGTATTAATGATTTCCTTTCCTCTCTCCCTTTGTTAAGTGTCTTAGGTATTTGTAATAATGTTTATATATATTTAAGTATATATGTTTATTGTTCTTGTGTGTGGAGAAACAACTGGGTGAGACAAAAGATGATTGAGAGACCAGCTGGATGTGCTAGGCAATCTCTCTTCTGGAATGTGAAAGTTCAACTCAGTAAGCTTGGACTCCCTCTGGTAGTACCTCCTCCACTTTGTCACAGGGAAGGTTAAGGTTAAAAGTCAAAATAAGAAAAGCTACAGGGCAGCACGGGTGGCTCCACGGTTTAGCGCTGCCTTTGGCCCAGGGCTTCATCCTGGAGGCCCAGGATCTAGTCCCATGTCAGGCTTCCTGCATGGAGCCTGCTTCTCCCTCTGCCTCTCTCTGTCTCTCTGTGTTCCTCACGAATAAATAAATAAATCTTAAAAAAAAAAAAAAAACTACAAAAATAGTTTTCTTTCTTTCTCCCTATCTTTGTTTTTTTTTTTTTTTTAAGTAAAACTATAGCTGAAATCCTTGGTCATCCTGTTTCTCTTGGTAATAAAATCCTATTAATGTCAAGAGACTAGTTTTTCTTAATAATTTTTCTCTTTGTAATACAAGGATTTCTATGTAACCCATCATCTCTGCCTTTGCTCTCTCCTCATTTTTGCCTTAGTTTCTTTTTTTTTTTTTGCCTTAGTTTCTAAAAAGCACATAGATGAATGTAATGTTTAGTTGCATTAATCGAATTTTCAGAAGTTTGGAGAGTACTTCTCTTTCCCAGAAGTCTATAGGAACTCATTTATTAGTACTACTGTGGTCCCTTTCATGAATCTACCCAATTGTCACTTTCCCATGGTTTGTAGCTATCTGGTTTGTCACTATCCCATGGTGTTGCTATCTGGTCATTGCTATGGTAAAAGACCTTGTACATGTCTCAGGCTGGATTCCTTTTGGCACCATATGCCTGGTGCCATAGTTTTTCTCTTGCTTTATTCCATTTTTTTAGGTCCTTAAGCTTTAGTTCTATCATTTAAAAAAATTCACTTAACAAAGCTTAATTCTTAAAAAGCATACAATTTGAGAATCTTTATTCATTAGGTGAATTTAATATTTTAATAGTTATTTTGTTTTAATAGTTTTTTTGATTCCTAATGTGTTTGAATTTAGGTGTTCTGATTAGTTAATAGTTAAGTTTTAATAGTTATTTTGATTCCTAATGTGTTTGAATTTAGGTGTTCTGATTAGTTTTGTGTAAGTTTATTCTTCATTTTCTTATTTCTTGATAAAGTTTCCAAAATAGTTTTTTCTTTTCAGATACCTTTAATTGTTCTGAAGTTTTTCAGTTTGATTTCTGGACGTTCATCATGTTACAAAAAAATTTAATATTTGTTAATTCCACAAAGTGTTAATTTAACCAGCACTTCTCTTCCTGAAAAACATAGGGGTTATAGGGATGCATCACACCTAAACTCCCCTTTCCACTTTCTGTGTTTTAATTGTCAGATAGACTCTTACTACACTGGATCCAGAGTACACTGATTTTTATGTGTGTGTTTGCCCTTAAAAGAAAAATACTCCCAATTGCCATATATAAGATATATTTCTGATTTAAGACATGAAAAGAAATTTTCCTCCAATTGATTAGTATCAGCATCATCATTTTTAAAAAGATCATACTTACTTGGATAGAGGCTGTTTTTTTTTTTTTTTTTAAAACAAATTTGTCATGGTTGCTTTTATCCTCTCCCTCCTGGGTATCTCCCTCATACATTTTGTCATCAAGGTCTGTGAGTTAGAGTCTGGAAATTCTGTTTGCTTGAATGCTTCTTAAGATAATTAAGATAATTTAACAGGACTTAGCTTTTTAGGTTATGTGTTTAGTTTATTGGCAGTTTGATGATGCTCTGTCTTCTGATTTTTATTGTTGTTGATGAGAATTGTTATATTAGTGTAATTATCTCTTCGTAGCTAATTTGCTTTTTCTTTTTGGTAGCCTTTCAGATTTTTTTTTTTTTTTTTTGGTTTGGTAATTTTAACTTACTATGTCTAGATGAGGATTTATTTTTGTATTTATAACTTGAGATTATGATTCTCATTAAATTTGAGATTACATGTTTCTGTTAAGTATTGAAAAGTATTCACTCTTTACTATTGAAATTGCACTCTTCCCCTTGGAGAGTCCTTCTCTATGTATACTGAACTTTTCTCATTCTTCTGAAGTATTACAACTTTTTTGATATTTTTAAATCTTTTTATCTTTTATAATGTTCACTTTCTGTCCTTCTGGTTTTAGTGCTCTCTTTTAGTTCACAAATCTTTTAGGTGATTGTTCCATATTTTTGAGTTGTCCATTTATTTAATAAATACTTGTATGATCACGGCACTACAGGTATTAACTTGTTAAATCCATGTGCCCCCTTCTGAGAAGTAGGACTCCTGATGTGTATTGCACAGATGAGGATGTACAGAGAAGTTCAGTTATGTGGCCCAGGTAGGGTATCCATGCAATCATGGAGGTTCAGGGTTGGAACCTGAGTCCAGGCTTTTCACACTTCTGCCTGAAGGTTTTTATTCTTGTAGCTGTTTTTCTCATTTTTAGAATTTATATTTGGGTCTTTTTCAAAGCTTTCATTTTGTTCATTATATTCTTCTGGGTTTTGTGCCTTCCTTGGTCTCTAAGAACATTTATTATTTTTAAAGATTTTATTTATTTATTTGAGAGAGAGAGAGAGTAGGGGGTGGAGGAGAGGGACAGAGAGAGTCCTAAGCAGACTCCATGCTGAGCTCAGAGCCTGACACAGGCCTCAATTTGACAACCCCACGATCACCACCTAAGCCAAAATCAAGAGCGTATCTGATTGTGCCACCTAGGTACCTCAGAACATTTATTTTTTTTATGGAGTCATTCCAGTGTTTATATTGCTCCCTTACTGTAGGAACTTGAGTTCTGTCTCTTAGAAGAACTTTGTCTTTGATTCTCTCCTGCGACTTACTGTGGATTGTCCTTTCCGACTGTAGTACCACTTTTAGAGGACGTCTTGCTAGGGATATCTCTTTGCCTTTGACTCTGGTGATGTTCCCAAAGGGCAGTTTTATATTTGTGTCTCTGAAGTGTCATGATTTTCAGGTTCTAGATGTTTTGGTGTTCAGTTCTTGACTCATGGATATCTATACCTGGAAGATTGGTATAAATTTAATTTTACATCTGCTCACAGACCAGGCCAGGTCTCTGATTTCTTGTGGGGTCTCTTTCTACCCAAAGCCTTCAATGGGCAGTGTTGCCTTCAAGTCCTGGCTGGTGATAGACAGGTGATCTTCAGCAGCTTCTGCAGGAACGTCAGGCTCAGTGGGCTGTCATGAGTAATTTGAATCTCCTACCTGAAGGCTTTGATCTGCTCTTAGAGCCTAGAACCTCTTAGCTCCTGCTGTCTCTCTGAGTTCTGGTATGGCCCTCAAAGAGCTTCCTTATATACTCAGCTTGGCTGTATAATCTTTTAACAGTTTTTTGGTTGTATTATATTCACTCTTTCTCTGTGTTTGGTACAGAGGGTTGGGGGTGCGGTAGAGGTTACTCTTTAACCTCTCTGTTGATGTTAAGCTCTTTCATATATGTATTTAAAGTGGGTTTAAAAAATTCCTCATAAAAGTACCTTACCATCGATTCTCAACTAGTATGGGTAAAATTTTTTAGTCTGTTTAAGAAAATTCATATATCAGAAGTTTTTCCTTTATTATTTGAATAAAACTCAATTTGAGGTATTATTTAATCTTTAATAAGATTTGAAATCCCGTTGTTTGTAGGGCTTCTAAATTAAAATTGTTTTTCTCTTTTCAGTTGCATGCTGCCATTAGTCACCAGGTTGACCCAGAATTCCTTGGTTTAGGTCTGGGCAGCGTCCTCCTCAACAGCCTGAAACAAACCGTAGTGGCCCTGGCCAGCAGTGCAGGCGTGCTGAGCACTGTACAGGCAGCTGCCCAGGCTGTGCTCCAGAGTGGGTGGTCCGTGCTTCTGCCCACTGCTGAGGAGAGGGCCCGGGCACTCTCTGCCCTCCTGCCCTGTGCAGGTGGGCTTGGGTGAGGAGCAGGGTTGGGGATGGGGTGAAGGGGTGGGAGCAGAAGAGGGTACCAAGAGGGGTTGATAATTACCTCACTTGGCAAAAGTGCTTTCCCTTTCCAGTTTCAGGCAATGAAGTTAACATAAGTCCAGGTCGTCGATTCATGATTGATCTTCTGGTGGGCAGCTTGATGGCTGATGGAGGGTTAGAGTCGGCGCTAAATGCAGCCATTACTGCAGAAATCCAGGTATGTTTCTGGGAGTGTGTATGTGAGCTGACTGAGGTGATTTTTACCTGTCAGTGAGTTCAGATTGAAACACTATATTCATGTGAGGAAATAACAACATTTGCCAAAAGGTTGCCATGAAAAACTGAAACATAAAGCATTTAGTAACATCCAAGTATTTCCTATAATTAAAGCTTTTTTTCATCTTGCTAGTTAAAATAATTTATTGAGATATTAAGTCTGATAAAATATACACACTTTGGTCTATTTAAATCAGTGTGACAGATACTATAATCATGTTATGAATCATCATCATGAAAGTGCTGACTTCACTTTCCATCATCTTAGAAAGTGCTGTTGTGCCTCTTTGCACCCAAAGTTAGGACTCCCCTGCCTCTCCCAGATTAAATTAGTTTTGCCAGTTTTGAATGTCATATATGTGGAATCATATAGTATATACTGTTTTGTGTCTGCTTTATTTTGCCTTTGATAATTTTCAAACTCAACTACATTGTTTTTACCATTGAGTATTTTATTGTATGATTATGGCACTATTTATCCATTTTGCTGTTAGTAGACATTTGATTTTTTTTTTTGACATTTGATTATTTTTGATTCTCTAAAGCTGCTTTGATCATGCTGTGTATGGTTCTTTAGTGAACATATGTTTTTTTTCTTGGGTAAGTACTTTGAATTATAATTTGCTAGATCTTAAGGTGAGTATGTTTTTATAATTTCCCAAAGTGGCTATGACATTTAATTTGAACCATCCTATGTGAGAGTTCTAGCTCTTTCTTGACCTCACCAACATGAGGCATGTCATTCTTCATATATTTAGCTACTCTGGGTGGGGTAGTGTGGTTTTTAATTTTGCATTTTTATGTACTTAATGGTCATTCATAGCTCCATTTGTTACTTTCATAGTGGCAAAAGATTTTAATTTAAAAACTAACACTGATGAAATTAGATGAAGTAAATATATTAAAAATGTCTTTGAAAACATACTTAAATACTTTGATTAAATTGAAAAAACAGAAGAAATCATATAGATAGCATTAGGAGCAGTGACAGTTCTTGTGTAGTTGTTGTTTTCCAGATACTGTGCTGTGTACTTTACTTTCATTTTCTCTGTTAACTTTCTCAATTGTGTTGAGTGGAAAAAGTGATTTAAAGTTTCATTTTATAGATGTGAACATAAGTACCACAGAAGTATGTGATTTGCTAAGGTGTCGAGACAAGTGAGTGGCAGGCTTGCTGACTCCAAGGCTTTTTTTCTTTATCTTCCCACACAGCTCTGTATGACAGCTTGCCTGATGGGAGCAGTGATAGTGAACAGGCACAGGCAGTCCACATGTGGCTAAGACAGAAACCTTGACATGACACAAGTGGGATTTTTCGAACCTATTAATTAATTTTTAAAATTTTATTATTATTTATTTATTTTTCTTAGTTTCAGGGCTAGAATTCAGTGATTCATCATTTGCATGTAACACTCAGTGCTCATTACATTAAGTGCCTTTCTTAATGCCAGTCACCTTCTCTCTACCCATCTCCCCTCAATAGACATTTCTCCAAGATGACATACACATGTCCACCAGACACATGAAAAAAATGCTCAACAACACTCAGCATCAGGAAAATACAAATCAAAATCAAGAGACACCACCTCACACTAGTTAGCATGGCTAAAATTAACAAGTCAGGAAACAACAGATGTTGGTGGAGATACAGAGAAAGGGGAACCCTCTTATACTGTTGGAGGAATGTAGACTGGAAAACAGTATGGAGGTTCCTCAAAAAGTCAAAAATAGAAGTACCCTACAACCCAGCATTTGCACTAGTAGGCTTTTATTTAAAGGATATAAACATAGTGATTTGAAGGGGTATCTGCACCCCGATGACAGTTCCAGGAGCACATGGGTGGCTCAGTGGTTGAGCATCTGCCTTTGGCTCAGGTCATGATCCTGGGGTCCTGGGATTGAGTTCTGCATCAGGCTTCCTGTAGGGAGCCTGCTTCTCCTTCTGTCTATGTCTCTGCCACTCTGTGTCTCTCATGAATAAATGCATAAAACCTAAAAAAAAAAAAAAAAAAAAGCAGCAGTGTCCACAAATAGCCAAACTATGGAAGGAGCTCAGATGTCCATCAACATGTAAATGGATAAAGAAGTGTATATATACACAATAGAATATTACCCAGCCATCAAAATGAATGAAATTTTGCTGTCTATAGAGGGTATTATGCTAGGCGAAATAAGTCAATTAGAGAGGGACAAATACTATATGATTTCACTCATGTGGAATTTAAGGAACAAAACAATTGAACATAGGGGAAGAAAAGGAAAAAAATAAAATAAGATAAAAAGACGAAAATCGAGAGGGAGGTAAACCATAAGTGATGCTAAACTCTACAACCTATTAATTTAGTTAGCAAATGTTTATTATTCATTTCCTTTGGGGGGATTGTTGGAGGGGAGATGTTGCTGGGCTCCAGAGGCTATAGAGATATATAGATTGTGATCTATATAATAACTAAAGTACCTAAAATAAAAAAAAAATTAAGGACCATTTATTTTATTTATTTATTTATTTATTTATTTATTTATTTATTTATTTATTTATTTATTTAATGATAGTCACAGAGAGAGAGAGAGAGAGGCAGAGACATAGGCAGAGGGAGAAGCAGGCTCCATGCACTGGGAGCCCGACGTGGGATTCGATCCCGGGTCTCCAGGATTGTGCCCTGGGCCAAAGGCAGGCGCTAAACCGCTGCGCCACGCAGGGATCCCCAGGGCCATTTATTTTAAAACAAAATTATTAGTAATCTACAAAAAGGCATAAACAAAAATCTCATCATTTAGGAATTGCTACTATACCAATATCTGTTGTTAATAGTTTTGGTATATAGTCTTCCAGACTTCTAAAGATGCAGATGTTTACCGATGATACTGATTACAGTGCTAGAATTAGTCTCAGTGGCTTATCAGTTTGCATCTTTTTTACTCGCCACGTTGCCATGTCTTCTGTGTTGAATATTTTATTATACTCATTTATTCTGTTGCTTTGGGGAAGTCTGTCATATGGAAAAGGAATTCCTTCTTGTTTTTTTTTTTTTAAACAACCTTTATTGACCATTTATGTTTTAGATATTTTTACTACTATACATAATTTTTCTTATAGATTAGAAGTCATTGAGTATAAGAATGTTTATTAGGAAAATGTTCTGGAAATGAAATTGTGCTGGGTCAAAAGCATGCATATTTATGATCTTTCTGATTCATGTTGTCTTCTTAAGAGTGGGAGGCCCAGTTACAATCCCACCCCTGAAATTGGGTCTTCATCCCGACACCCCTCAGGACTGGGAAAGGCTATTCATGTTTAGACTGTTCTGGCTTTTGTCATTAGAAAATAAGGCCCAGAAAGAGAACTTTTTTTGCTTTTTCATAGTAAATTTGTTCTCTAGAACAATGCTTGGTATGTCCTCAAGAATATTTATTGCATTTGACTGGCAAAGATACCTCTTTTTTTTTTTTTTAATAATAGCTTTATTGAGATCTAAGTCACATACTCTAAACTTTACTCTTTTAAAGTGTATATTTCAGTGACTTTTTTGTATATTTGCAGAGTTGTGCAACCATTATGACAACTGTCAGAACGTTTTCATTACTCCGGATGCCGCTTAACAGTCATCTCCCATTCCCTACTCCTTCCTAGCCATTGATGGCTACTAATGTACTTTGTGTATCTGAAAGATTTTCTGGCACTGAACTTTTCATATAAATGGATTTATACAATCTGTGACCTTTTGTGTCTGGCTTCTTTTTATAGCCTAGTGTTTTTCAACGTTTATTTATGTTGTACTTCATTTTTAAAAATTGCTAAATAATATTCTTTTGTTATGAGTATAGCACATTTTGTTTATCCGCTCATCAGCCAATGGACATATAGTCATCTCTACTTTTAAGTTATTATGAAAATGCTGTTATGATCATTTGTGTATGGGTTTTTGTGTGGACATATGTTTTTTCTTACAGGTGTATGCCTAGGAATGGAGTTGTTTAGTTTTATGGTAACTCTATGTTTAATGTTTTGAAGAATGGCCAGATTTTTTTCTTAAGTGGGATTTCCAGTAGGAATCTATGAAGGTTCTAGTGTTCCACATCCTTGTCAATCCTTGCTACTGTCCAGCTTTTCTATTATAGCCATCCTAACAGGTGTGGATATCTCTGATGACTAATGACGTGGAGTATCTTTTCATGTGCTATTAGCCATTTACATATCTTCTTTGAAGATATATGTATTCAAATCCTTTGCTCATTTTTAAATTGGTCTATTTATCTTTTAATTGTTGAGTTATAAGAATTCTTTTTGTATTCTGACACATGCCTCACGAAGAATATATCCTCTTATTCTTGGGTTCATGTTTGCAAAACAGATAGACTGTGCATGTATGGGGCAGATCATAGGGTATTTTTGAGATCAGGAGTGAAGGTTTTAGGTACTTCCCAGAAAGAAAGCAGCTAGAGACCATCAGCAGTGAAAGCCTGGATGTTGGATTTGTAGGATAGTCGGTTTAGAAGCTGAGCATCTGAATAATGGGATTTCAGACAAGCTGGGATGGGCCAGTGTCATCGGGTGGTTTGTGAGTTAGTGCATAGAGGCTGGGACATCTAGGCTGGGAGATCAGGGCTTAGCTCATGGTTCCTTCACCCTTGCTGCTAAGATAACTGGTAACCAGTTTCTATTTTATGAATTACAGGATATAGAAGCCAAAAAAGAAGCACAGAAGGAAAAAGAAATTGATGAACAAGAAGCCAGTGCCTCAACATTTCACAGAAGTAGGACTCCATTGGATAAAGATCTTATTAATACAGGGATCTATGAATCTTCTGGAAAACAGTGTTTGCCTTTGGTTCAGCTCATACAACAGCTTCTTAGGTAAATAGTATTAGATATATTTTTACAGGATTATTGGTTTTCACAGTAAAATAGTGAGATCTAGCACTAGGATCTGAAAAATGTGTTTGGGTGTTGAGGAAATAGTCTGAAATTTATCTAAAATAGGTTTTGGGGTAAAGAGCAGACTTTTTTTGAGTTTTTATTTTAATTCTAGTTAGTTGATATACAGTGTTCTTAGTTTCAGGTGTAAAATAAGGTAATTCAGCAGTTTTATAAACTACCCTGTGCTCATCACAAGTACACTGTTTAATTTCTATCACCGATTTAACCCATCACCCTGCCCCCATCCCCTCTGGTAACCATCAAGTTTGTTCTCTGTAATTAAGAGTCTGTTTTTTTATTTGTCTCTCCTTATTTCCCCCTCCACTCATTTGTTTTGTTTCTTAAATTCCACATATGGGTGACATCATACAGTATTTGTCTTTTTCTGTCTGACTTATTTTGCTTTGCATTATTTTCTCTAGTGCCATTCATGTCATTGCAAATGGCAAGAATTCTTTTCCTTTTTTTTTTTTTTATTGCTGAATCAGTATTGTGTGTATATGCCACATCTTCTTTATCTATTCATCATTGATGGACTTTTGAGCTACTTCCATAATGTGGCTATTGTAAATAATGTTGCCATAAACATAGGGGTGCACATATCCCTTTGAATTAGTGTTTTTGTATTCTTTGGGTAAATGCCCAGTAGTGTGATGGCTGGTAGTTCTATTTTTAACTTTTTGAAGAACCTCCACTGTTTTAAGAACAGACTTTTAAATTACAGATGAGAGAATAGGTTAGAGTATGTGAGGTAGAACTAGAGATTTTAAAGATTTTCACACAAGAGAAAATTGGAGTTTATGAGATAAACAGGAAAAGATTCTTATTCTCATGAGTAAGCAGTAGATGCAAATGAAAATCATGGTAATTATTATTTTTTAAACTGTATCATTACCTCATTGACTTGTTAGGCAGATGCATAAATGATAAGTGAATCTTGTCTTTAAGAGTGTCACATCTATATGTAAAATGCAGCTTTGGACAAAAATAATGACACAGTTTCCCACACCCCCACCGCCCCCCAATGGTCTGTTCAGAAGTTTTCTATCATTTTGGACCATTCCACACAGCTTTTAGGAGCACATTTGTAAAGCAAAGGGCATCATTATATCTTTTGTAACTTCTGTCTTCTCTGCTCAGTTTTGACTGAGGTTGTCTTTATTGCAGACACATCTAACACATATTTGAGGAAGGAAGCCAGCTGTAGGTCATCTGGGTTTATGATCTGTATTTCTGATTTTAGTTTATGTCGTGATTTCTTAATAGCTTTTTTAAAGCAGATATAATTTTAATTTTGCAATCCTCTTTCCCCTGCATAGGAACATTGCTTCTCAGACAGTAGCCAGATTGAAAGATGTTGCTCGTCGGATTTCATCATGTCTAGACTTTGAGCAACATAGTCGTGAAAGAACTGCTTCATTGGATTTGTTGCTGCGCTTTCAACGCCTTCTTATCAGTAAACTTTACCCAGGAGAAAGTATTGGTCAGACCTCAGATATTTCTAGTAAGTTGCTTAAAATTAAAATGTCTTTGTGTATTTTGCTTTCTGATGGAGGCTTTTTGACATCCCTATTCTATTCTACCTTCCCAGAAATGTAGTTCTTATACTGTTAAATGTACCAATTTGGGGCAACTTCAGGTAGGTAAGTGTACTATGTGGAATGAATCATCATTGGAGGAAGGGTGGGTCTCAGTTATAGCACTGGTTTATTAGCTGCTGGACATGAGACTAAGTAAGTCTCCTGGTAGGTTGCTCACCTATGGAATTGAAATAACATCGGAGGATGTCTTTGAGAATTAAAATAGGATGATACGTAAGGGCTCAGCTCTGTGTATGACGTAGAGTAGAGTACTTTCCATAAGCTCCAAAAGTAGTAGGTGGCTCTCTGTAAGTTGGCTTTCTCTGTCAAGGATGGAAAGGTCTGCTGCTTTTGTTAATATTTTTATAGATAGTATATTTTAAAATATCTTAGTTCCTGAAAGAGTTAGGCATTTGTAGATGATAGAAAATTTCAGGTTGAAATAAGTGAACTTACGTCTAAAGAGGTGCCCATCTCAAAGACATAAAGTCACAAGGACTGAAGAGTCATTAAGAGCCATTTAGGAAGAAAAGTTGAAAGATTTTATAAGATTGAAAAATGCATATAAGGGAAGGGAGAAGAAATGTGTGGGAAATATCAGAAAGGGAGACAGAACATAAAGACTCCTCACTCTGGGAAATGAACTAGGGGTGGTGGAAGGGGAGGAGGGCGGGGGGTGGGGGTGAATGGGTGACGGGCACTGAAGGAGACACTTGACGGGATGAGCACTGGGTGTTATTCTGTATGTTGGTAAATCGAACACCAATAAAAATTAATTTATTAAAAAAATAAATAAAATAAATGATAAAAAAAAAGGAAAAATGCCTAACGTTGTTCATTGGGAGTAATTTGCAAGTGTTAAGACTTGAATTTTGATGGCATTTGTATTGGATATAAGATTTTAAAACTGTATAAATTATGACTTTAGTTTTTATACGTTTATACTTTTTTTTTTTTTTAAGATTTTATGTATTCATGAGATACAGAGAGAGGCAGAGGCTTAGGCAGAGGGGGCGAAGCAGTCTTCTTGCAGCGTTCCTGCAGGGCTTGATCCCAGGACTCCAGATCATGACCTAAGTCAAAGGCAGATGCTCAACTACTGAGCCACCTAGGTGCCCCTATACTTTAGTATTTATACCCAAAGTTTCTAGGTAGTACAGTGTATAAAAATTGACATAACCAAATTCACTGTTTCTCAAACTATGTGATATGAAAAGAGCCAGGGATTAAGGGTTAATAGCTTCTGTTTGAGATTATTATTATAGGTAAAAGATGTGTAGATGAAGGTGAAAGAGTAATCAATGCAGTTTATTTACAAAGTAAATTTTAATGGTAAAAATGAAAAATTTTAAATCTTTCTTGAAGGTCATGAGCTTATGGGTGTCGGTTCTTTACTGAAGAAGTACACAGCCCTTTTGTGCACACACATTGGTGATATACTGCCTGTGGCAGCCAGCATTGCTTCTACCAGCTGGCGACACTTTGCAGAGGTGGCCTGCATTGTGGAAGGGGACTTCACTGGTACCTTTTTTATATCCTACCTTCAGATATGTTGTGTTTATTTTCATAGATTGAGGAGACTTAAAATTTATCCTTTTCTGATAAACCTGCATGCCTTTGCCCCATACATTTTCTAATCCTTTTGGCCTTTTTTCTTTTGTTTTTTCACTTGCTGACAATTCTTTTGTTAAGCAACCTGCTGCAGGAGTTGTCACTGTATAAATGTTATTAGTGATTTAGAGTTATATCACCATTATTAACATTTTAATAATGAGGTCACTAGTAATTATCTAATTTTATTTCAACAGCATAAAAATTAGTTGCCCCTTTCAGGACCTTAATAAGTTCCAGTGTTGCTTAATATGTCAGTTAATTCTATGACAGTAGAGCATTATTATTGAGTGCTTTTTTTCCTGATAATAAACTTAGTTTTCTGGAAACTGTTTTCTGAATATAAAACTCTAGTTAATACTTCTATGTTGAAATAGTGTTTTTGAAAAGCATTCTTGTAACTCAGGGTTCCATTTGATACTTTTATCTGTTCTTTCAAAATGAAAGATAAAATAATCTTGTAGAGATGTGCTAAGAGACAAGCATTCCTTATTTTGTGATTTATTAGAATTGTGTGAGCTTAAAAGTAGTTTTGTAGGATACATGCTTTATTTAGATCTTAATGCTTTTTTTTTCTTTCTTTTAAAATGTAGGTGTTCTCCTTCCAGAGCTAGTAGTTTCTATAGTGCTTCTGCTCAGTAAAAATGCTGGTGTCATGCAGGAGGCTGGAGCTGTCCCTCTGCTGGGTGGCCTTTTAGAACATCTGGATCGGTTCAACCAGCTGGCACCAGGGAAAGAAAGGGATGACCATGAAGAGTTAGCTTGGCCTGGCATCATGGGTATGGCTGCTTAGCTTACAGAACTTCCATTCAGGAGAGTTCTATCTTAGCTAGCCTATTCCTGCCTTTTTAGAGTACTTCACAGAGAGACCAATTTTTGCCATTTTCACTGATGGTAGTATAAGTGGAAAATGAAGATAATCCAAATCAGAAGATATTTAAGTTATATTTAAGGAAGATTTTTTCTTGATAATGGTTGTTACTTTGTGAAATGGACTATTTTAGAAAGTTCTGGAAAGCCCTTTCTTGAGTGGTGTCTCCAGAAGGTACTGTCAGAAGTGATTAGATATGGCTCAGCTTGGGAGGCAAACATCAGTGTGGGATAACTTTCTGAACTCATTCTATCTGACGTTACAGAGTTATGGAATTCCCATAGTCAGCTGAGCACTTGGTCTATAGTGCTTACCAAATTAGAATAGAACTTGTTTTTTCAAAGTTTCTAGCTTTGACATTTTTGAACCTAAGTCTGCGTTACCATGTAGTATGGTTCTGACTTTTCTGGACTCATAGAATTAAATTCAATTTTTTGGTTCAACTTTTATTTTATAGGAAAGCTCAAGGAATGTGGGCTTTTTCTTCTCCCATTATAAACTGTCATATTGTAACATGGGAGCTTCAAGTAAGAAGTAACAACTGTGCTGAAGAAAATAACATTAGAATGTCAGGCATAGTTTTTAACTTTTTATATCACTAATATTTTTAGTACCATTCTTCTACTTTTGTGAATTTAAATGTTACTTTTGTCTCTATACTCAGTATGGTTGAGGGCATTTAATCTGATTAGCAGTTTAAACTCATTAATTTAAAGACATTTTTTGTGTGTGTGAAATAAACATACTCAAAAGTACAGAGAACAACGCTGTGATTGATCATAGAGAAAATAACGTCCATCCAGATTAAGAAATTGAATGTTGGCGGGACCATCCTACACATCAAAACTGCTTTTTGTCTTCTGAAAGATTCCCCTCTCTGATCTTGTGTGGTCATTGGTCTGCTGCTTCTCTTGATCATTTTATCAGACAGGCATGTACCCCTTAACAATTTAGTTGTTTAAACATTCTTATGTCTATTTCATGGTAGTTTATAGGGTATGCTTTAGTACAAATGCCAGGTTTCCATAGTGATTGTGCTGATTTTCATCTCCATAGAATATGAGAGTTTTCACCGTTCCACTTCGTTGCCAAGAGGTCAAATGTCATTTTTTCTGTAGGTCTTTTGTCCATGGGGTCATCATACTAGCACTTTTGGGTGAAAGGACTGTCCTTGATCACTCTTTGGGAGTACCACTTTTGTCTAAATAAGTTGACTGCCTCTGTCTGTTTCTGATCTTGCAGCTTCCCTCTTTGACTTCTTGCACTTTGATAGCACCCTCTAGTGAATTGTTGAATGGAAATGGGATAGTGGGCAACCTTGCCTTGTTCTTAGGAACAGAAGAAAAGCTTTCCAAATTTTGTACATGAAGTATGAAGTTTGTTAAGGGTTTTCTTTGTAGAAACCTTTAAATATTAAGGATGTTCTCTTTTGTTCTGCTTTACGTAGAGGTTTTAGTTGTGAATGGATATTAGATTGCATCAAATGCTTTTCTGCATCTCAATGATCATTTAACTTTTCCTCTTTTTTCTATTAATATGTGAATTATTGATTTTTGTGTGTGTGTGTGCTGAAACCCGGGATCGAACCAGGGACGAATTATTGATTTTTCAAAAATTAAATCAGTTTTCCATTTTTGGAATAAAACTACCTAGGTTATATTGGTCATATTAATATACATTATTGGTTTGGTTTTTTTTTTCCCCTGACATTTTGCATCTGTATTTGTGAATTGCAGTTTTCTTTTTAGTGTTATGTAGGTTGCTTATAATCACCACTCCTTCACTAACAAAGAAGCTGTAAATTAGGAACATGGGAGCTTCCCATGCAGCCTCTCAATTCATTTATGATCTGTCAGTTGAGAATGTTAGCTAGTTGGGAGAAACTTTCTGATGCATCCGATAGTACAAAAACATAATAGAGTTATGTAAGTTTTGGTAAGGCGGTTGTGTTAGTCTCTTAGGGTTATGCTCTTCTTTTTTTAGAAGGGTATGTATAAGATTGGTAGAATTTGCAAGATAATCATCTTGATCTTTAGTGTTCTTTATGAACAATTTCTTTTGATTTGAGGGTGGTGAGGTAGAGGAAACCCCCCCCCCTTTTTAAACTATGTTAAAATATACCTAATGAAATTTATTTTAATCATTTTAAAAAAGTTTTCAGTTCTCTGGCTTTAGATACTTATGTTATTGTGCAACCATCACCACCATCCAGCTTCAAAACGTTTTCATCTCCCCTCAATTGAAATTCTATACCCATTAAACACTAACTTCCCATTCTCTACTCCCCCTCAGCCCTGGCAACCACCATTCAACTTGAATACATGAATTGCATTACTCTAGGTAGGTCATATAAATGGAATCATATAGTATTTGTTCTTTGGTAATTGGTTTATTTTACTTAGCATGTCTTCAGGGTTCATCCTTGGTTGAAATTTTTGGTTGCCAGTTTTAAAATTGTATCTATCCCTTAAAATTGTTTTAAAATTGTATCTATCCCTTCCAGACGAACTTCTGCTCTCTCCAACTGCAAAATATCAATGTATACGGTTAAGTGTTGTGTGTGTTATCATATGCAGAAAAGAATGTTCTTAGAAAATTATATCTGTTTTAATAGGCACTTTCTCATGTTTTCCACATCTACTGGCTCCTCTTTAAGGGCAAACTCAGCAATTGTACTGAGGAGTGCAGACTGTGGATAAATTCTGCTTCAACCATTTGTATTTGTGCAAACCTGTAACTGTACTCATCATTGGCTGCCATTTGACACTTGGGTTGTTTCCACTTTTTGGCTGCTGTGACTAGTGCTGCTATGAATATAGGTGTGCAAACATCTATTTGAATCCGTGCTTTCACTTCTTTTGGATATGTAGCCGACAGTGGAATCGCTGAGTTATATGGTAATTCTATGTTTAACTTTTTGAAGAACCCCACCATGATGTATTCTGTAGTTCTATTCCATTTTACATTCCTATAAGCAGGGTACAAGGAAGGGTTCTAATTTTTCACATCCTTGCCAACATTTTTTTTTTGTTTTGTTTTGTTGTTAATAGCTGATGAAGTGGTGTCACATTGTAGTTTTGATGTGATTTTCCTTAATGGTTAGTGATGTATATCTCTTCTTGTGCCTGTTGACCATTTGCATATTTTGGAGAAATGTCTATTCAAATGATTTTCCAATTTTTGAATCAGATTTTGTGGTTGTTGAGTTGTAGGAGCTGGTTATAGTTTGTTATTTATTCTGGATACATATAATTTACACCTATTTCTTCTTTGTATGGATTGCCTTTTCAATTTGTTGATAGTGTCCTGTGATGTTTAATTTTGATAAAGTCCAACTTACCTGTTTTTTCTTTTGTTCCCTATGCTTTTGGTGTCTTATCCAAGAAATCATTGCCAAGTCCTATGTTATAAAAGTTTTCTCCTGTTTTTTTTTTCCTAAGAGTTTGATGTTTTATAGTTTTAACTCTTTAGCTCTTTGGTCTATTTTGTTATTGTTCGTATATAGTGTAAAGTAAGTGTCCAACTTGATTGATTTGTAGTTGGATATTCAGTCTTCCTAGCTCCATTTGTAGGAAAGATTGTCCTTTCTCCATTGAATGGTTGTGGTACTCTTGTCTGAAATCATTTGACCATATATATGAGGATTTATGTCTGAGCTGTGTATTTTTTGTTCCATTGACCTAAATGTCTGTCTTTATGCAGGTGCCACACCGGTCTTTATTATTTCTTCTTTCTTAGGGTTTAATCTGATGTTTTTCTAACTTTTAAAGAAATGAAAACACAGATAGTAGGGAGAATAGGCTAATTAACCTGGGTTTACCATTACCAACCTCTCCTGCACTTATCTTATTGATTGATTGCATGAATGATTGAATCATCTTAAGCATATCTCTTTAAAACATTTTGACAGATACTACCTGTTAATGATCAGAACTTTTTTTGGTGATGAAACCATAATGTTATTCTGTCCAAAATTAATGATTCTTCATTGTAACATGTAATCCATGTTCAATTTTCCTGCATTATCTACAAATGCCTTTTTGTTAGTGTGGTTTTTTTTTTTTTTTTTTTAATTTAGAGTCAAGATCTAAACATGTTTTGCATGTTACAGTTGGTTGATACCCTTCCATTCTCTATTTCCTTTAATAGTATAACTCTAGGCCTTCTCTCCTCTTTGGTCATACTATTTATTTGTCAAAGAACCAGGGCATTTGTTCTGGAGAATTTTACATATCATGATTTTGTTTGATTGCTCTCTCTTCTTTTGGTCTAACGTCTATTGGTTATACTCTCTCTAAATAGCTGGTTATATGTATAGGGTTGATGAGATTTGAGTACAGATTTGGGTTCAGTTTTGGTTAGAGTGTGTCTGAGGTCATGATGTGTGCTTCTTGTTTCATTGCTTCTGAGGCCTGTGATTCAGGGTGACCCCACCTTCAGTTCTGTTCCCATGGACCAGGGAGTTCATATATATAGTCTTACCTCTATAATATCCCCTAGCAGCCTTACTCTCACAATTTGCACAGCTTAGGACATGATCCTAACTGGATTCCCCTCCTCAATCATCTCCCCTTATCATTTCTCAAATATTGAGTTGGTGTCCTAGTGCTTGCAAAGGTGACCAATGAGGTTTCCTCCCTCTCTCCCTTTTCCTCCTCTCTCCCTCCTTTCCTTCCTTCATATTGTCTCTTTTCTTTTTTCTTCTTTTGTATCATTATGAGCTCATAAAATTTTATTGACTTGATATTCACTAAGTTTTTAGCTTTTCTTTTTTCCTATCATATATATTTAAAGGTATAAATGCCCTCAAACATTTATTTAGCTATATAAGTGTTGTTCTATAGTATTTTTATTATTGTTCATTGCATTTTTTTCCGTAGTCATTTTTTTCTGGGAATTTTGGATGATTTATGTTTCATGATTTTCAAATTTGTAGAGAATTTTTATTTTTGTTACTTATTTGTAATTTAACTGCATTATAGTCAGTGCACATACTCTAACTTTATTCCTTTGAAATTTTTAAGATTTATTTCATTGCCTGGTGTATGGTCAGATTTGCAATTCATGCTACTCAGGTGATGTTGTTTTTGGTATTTGTTTTATAAATTGTTACATATCTTCAGTGCATTTTTGCTTGTGGTATTAGTTATAGTTAAACCCATAGCCATTATGGTTATGGATTTGTCTGTTTCCATTTATAGTTCTTTTGCATGATTTGTTCTGATTGTTTTATCTATTGATTCATTGATTTTGGTTTCTGTATATACAGAGTCTTTTTTTACAGGTCAGAACTGTAGAAATAATGAGGAGGTGACACAGATACGCAAAGCTGATTTGGAGAACCACAATAAAGATGGAGGCTTCTGGACTGTGATCGATGGGAAAGTGTATGATATAAAGGACTTCCAGACACAGTCATTAACAGGAAATAGTATTCTTGGTAAGGCTTCACTTTGCACTTCATGGTTAAAAGTTGTAACATGTACCATTTTGAGCAGAGCATTTGGCTTCTAAGTGATTAGTTGAGTTTTGCTCCAGCCTCTATACATTTTAATCTGCTGGTAACTCTGATGTCTGTCCTATCAGTAAATTCAAGCACATTTGAAGAATTTCTCATCATTGTGCATTTTTTGTTTGTGTTTTTTTCAATACTTGTTGGAACTTGTTTCAAGTCCTGAGTTGGCCCATGCAGCTTTGGGGGAGAGTGAAAGATCATTATACTTTGATAACCTTCACTTTGAAGTTAACCTGCCTTATCTATTTCCTACTTGACCGACCTTCCTTCCTTCCTTCCTTCCTTCCTTCCTTCCTTCCTCTTTTTCTTTCTGTCTTCCCTCCCTCCCTCCCTCCATCCCTTCCTTCCTTCCTAAAGATTTTATTTATTTATTTGACAGAGAATACAGAGGTAGCAGCAGAGGGAGAGGGAGAAGCAGGCTCCCCGCTGAGCAGAGACTTGCCCAAACATTGGATTTGATCCCAGGACTCTGGGATCCTGATATGAGCCAAAGGCAGACACTTAACTGACTGAGCCCCCCAGGAGCCCCTCCTACTAGACATTTCTAATGTAGGTGTCTGGGCAAATAGCATTGAAGTAATATTACTTTTGTTCTTTTTTGCTTTAGCTCAGTTTGCAGGGGAAGACCCAGTGGTAGCTTTGGAAGCTGCTTTGCAGTTTGAGGACACTCGGGAGTCGATGCATGCCTTCTGTGTTGGCCAGTATCTGGAGGTGAGGCTGTGTGCAGTAGGCCTCATCATGGATGTCAGGGGAGAGAGATCCTCTCCGTATATATGTGATAGGTGGTTTTTGCCCTGAAGTATTGATAGCTGAGCCTTTTGATGTGGGGATGGATGTCATTAAGTGACATATATGAAGATATGAAGATCTTTAGAGATTTCTTTGTAAATGAATTTACATTTTTTCATGTTAAGATTTACGAAGTATTGGTCTTGAAAAACCATTTCAAAAATTAATTTGTTGTAAAGGTGGACACTTTTCCACACATAAAAAAGAAGGTAAACTTTGGTCTTTACGATTTCATTGTAAACTTATGTAGAAATTTGAAATGCCTTATTATCTTGGTTAGGTTTTTTTGGGAAGAGCTATCCAGTAGCATAACTCTTTAGAATAGAAGTATGTCCTACATATGCTTGAGCTTTGGAATTTATATATTGGGATTGGTTTTCCAGGTATGAATCCAGAAGTAATAAAATTTATTAAGTGCCACTTAACGCTTTCATGAAGGGGAAGATTATAAATTATCATCTAATATGACTGGCAGAGTTTATTTTCATTTGAACACTTTTCTAATTGGGTTTCCTTTTTGTTAGCATAAATTTATTTCCTCTGCATATGTGGTCATAGTTCATTACGCACAGCAATTCTTGTTATATTTTTGGCTTTTGGGGGGTTATTTATGCATGTAACAATTCAGTATATGTTCTGAAGTATTGTTACAGTCACTCTGGAAACTTCTTTTTGACTTTGTAAGGAATTCTCTAGCTAATTTGTTTATATGAGCTTTGATTTTATCACCAGTAGAACTGTTTGTTTACTGTCTGCTTTGTAGGGTGTCTGTGGTTTATATCTTCTGTTATTTTGGCAGCAGCATGAGCTCACTATAATAGGATATAGAAAGAGGGTGTCCAGAGCATCTGCTTCTCTTCCTGATGAAAGTTTGTCTTGTTTAGGGATATTAGCTGTTGCTCTTTTTGGTTTTATGTTTTTAATTAACCCTGTTTTCTCAGACTCATAATGAAATTTATCTTTCCAAGCCTGACCAAGAAGTTGTTACCATACCAGATCTGGGAAGTCTCTCTTCACCTCTAATAGACACAGAGAGGAATCTGGGCCTGCTTCTCGGATTACATGCTTCCTATTTGGCTATGAGCACACCACTGTCTCCAGTCGAGATCGAATGTGCCAGTAAGAAAAATTTTGCTTTCTGCTAACAGCTACTTTAGCTGAGCTGTAAGTGCTATTTAGAATAGGAGAAGAAGAATCAGCACAGTTGTTGGTGAGTAAAAATAAGATAGTGAGATTAAGAGACTAAGCCAAGTAAATACAAATAGCTGTTAGTGGCTTTCATTTGCTCTCATGACCTGTGACAGCAGGGGAAGCTAACAGGTGCATCGGAAGATTGTGCTATGTGTGCTCTGACTTTTGCTTCCTGTGACAGATGGGCTTAACTGGGCTGTCGTTTCTATGTGATATGGATTGGTTATTTCTGTTGGTAATGGCATTCTGTTTTAGGATTGTGTTTTTACTAGACTCAAATACATTTTGGGATTGTAACCTTTTTAATCACCTTAAGTGAAAAAATTTCTCCATTTAAGGTGGATTAAAGTTCTCTTTGTGTATTTGTACATTTCTCAGTCTACCAGCTATTCAGCAAGTATCTGTTGAGTAACTTACGAGTTACCATATGAGGTGCTCAATGCATTAGGCATGGAATTAAACATATCTCTGCCATATCTGTGCTTTTTATGTGATGATGAGCCAGATATTATCATAGATCAGTACGCAGTGTGGTAGAGGATAAAATGGAGACATTTATAACTGGTTCTGATGGGGAGGAAAGCCACATCAGAGGTGGAAGAATCATGAAATTGGAGTCGCAGCAAACTGGCTGTATGAACCTTGTGGGCAGAAACACGTGTGTGAGGGACATTGTTGAGAAAAGTGGGGCTTCTAGTTGTTCGTGTATGTGTACTGTCAGGAGAGAAGGCTAGTGGGCAGTGAAAGCCATGGTACCTGGTCAGCTCAGCCTTCTGGAGCAAGCCTTGGTGTGCATGCTAGATGTTCTGCTTGTAGAGCCTTTGGGGGTGGCGGGGAATGGACTCATCCTCTCCCTCAAAGACTTGTCGTACTGTGGGGAAGATAGGCTTCTTCTAAATCAGCAAGGAGGGTGGGAAATGAGAAGAGTCAGAGTAAAGAACAGAAGATGCTATGGGCTCTAGTGAATGAGGGCCTAACCTACTCTAGGGCATCAGAAGCCACCTTTAGAGCAGTATTTTTGAGTGATTAGAAAGAGGTTTTTTTTTTTTTTTTAAGATTTTATTTATTTATTCATGATAGTCAGAGAGAGAGAGAGAGAGAGAGAGAAGAGAGAGAGGCAGAGACACAGGCAGAGGGAGAAGCAGGCTCCATGCACTGGGAGCCCGATGTGGGATTCGATCCCGGGTCTCCAGGATCGCGCCCTGGACCAAAGGCAGGCGCCAAACCGCTGCACCACCCAGGGATCCCAGAAAGAATTTTAAATGTAGAGATCTAGGGAAGGTCATCATCAGATTTGTGTTTTAGAATTAATGTGGCACTTTGGAGAATGTTTGTGAATGCTCTAATATCTAAATTTCCATTAAAAGAATGTTGAGTACATCCCAGATTTAATTGCTTGGGTTTTGGAGGACTATTTTGATAGCACAGGTCATTGAAAAAGACTTGTAGCAATGTACAAACTGACTTCACTTTTTTGATCAACCTTTCTTTACTCCAGTTATTATAGCAGTTAGAATGAGCACTCACATTTGCACTGAGGGATAGCATGTTCTTAGAGTCTGGCCATGCTCTACACAGGTCTCCTTTATAGTCGACTGGATTTCCAATCTTCCAAGGATCTCTCTTACTAAGATCCCATGTTGTATGTTTAGCAGTCTGCCATTTCTATTACTAGATTATGCTCTAGGGAAATATGGCTTGCCCTGACTGTCTTTGTAGATCCCTTCTCATGTGCTGTTTTCCTACCTGGATGCTCAGTGTTTTTGTCTTTATCTAAATCTCAGCTCAGTTGTCACTTCCACAGCAAATTTTTTACTGAATCTTCGAATAGTGGAGGTCTTGCTGCTGACCACTGTTGTACCCACTATAGTACTTCATAGCATACAGTTATCCTAGTTCAAGTTGAATGATTACTTGTGTAAGTGTTCCCCAAATGCTGCTCTCCCTGTTAAAATGCAAAGTCCCAGTCTTCACACAGTATTTGTGGTACCTGTCAGCTCCATGCTTGACCAAGTGTCCGAGTAGATGTTGGACTGGAACTATTCTACTGCATTCTGACACCATGCTTACAGTGTAGTGAAGAACCAGAACTGTTTTCATATAGATACAGGGAAGTATAAGCTAGTTTCTGTAAATATGATAGATAATATGACTCTTTAATATGGGTGATGCTGAATTTCTCCTCCTAAATCAGCTATTCAGTTCTTTATCTTTTATTTCGATATTTATTTCTGAATAGTGCACACTCAAGTTTCTTTTTAATGTTTGCATATGTATTTTCTAGAGTGGCTTCAGTCAT
The DNA here is from genome assembly GCF_905146905.1 of Nyctereutes procyonoides. Lineage (NCBI taxonomy): Eukaryota > Metazoa > Chordata > Mammalia > Carnivora > Canidae > Nyctereutes > Nyctereutes procyonoides. Next base: position 59,970,721 of record NW_026575047.1, on the reverse strand, counting down.
CCATCTTCTCTGGAGGCCTGCAGACCAGCCAGATCCACTATAGCTATAATGAGGAGAAAGACGAAGACCATTGTAGTTCTCCTGGGGGCACTACTGCCAGCAAGTCCCGACTCTGCTCCGACAGACGGGCTCTGGGTGACCATTCTCAGGCCTTCCTGCAAGCTATTGCTGATAATAACATACAGGATCACAATGTGAAGGTGAGTGAGGCCTTCGTTTACTTTAGAACTTTGATGTGTGAATACCTTTATGTTTTTTGGTTGGCTTATTAGCACAGACTTTTTTTTTTTCTTAGCACAGACTTTATTTACATATTATTTGTGGGGCTGATTTTGAGGTAAGAGGCTGGTTTGGTACAATATGCCAGTGATGTTTTAGAAGCATTGCTGATTGCGAGTATATCAGAAATTGTGGCATGTAGTTTGGAATTCGTAATGGCATGTTAGGGTAGCTCTGAAGTTACCTCCAGCTGTTTCCATTACAGGACTTTTTGTGTCAAATAGAAAGGTACTGTAGGCAGTGCCACTTGACTACACCGATCACATTTCCTCCTGAGCATCCTGTGGAAGAGGTTGGCCGCTTACTCTTATGTTGCCTTTTAAAGCATGAAGATTTAGGTATGAAGCTTGATATCTTAGCTATATTATAAATTTTTTGACTGACATGCAATATGCATTCATTCTTACCTTGCCCCTTGTTTAAAATATCTTTTGTAGGTCACGTGGCATTATCTTTAGTTCACGCAGGAACACTTGGTATAGAGCAAGTAAAGCACAGAACATTGCCTAAATCAGTAGTGGATGTTTGTAGAGTTGTCTACCAAGCAAAATGTTCACTCATTAAGGTAAGTACATTTTTATTCTCTTCTGTGCTCTGCAGACAGTTGGTAAAATATTTGGTATCTTTTCATGTTTAACTTTGTAGACGCATCAAGAACAGGGTCGTTCTTACAAGGAAGTCTGTGCTCCAGTCATCGAACGTTTGAGATTCCTCTTTAATGAACTGAGACCTGCAGTTTGTAATGATCTTTCTATAATGTCCAAGTTTAAATTGTTAAGTTCTTTGCCCCGTTGGAGGAGGATAGCTCAGAAGATAATTCGAGAACGAAGGAAGAAGAGAGGTAAGAATGTAAAAGGCAGGTAAGTGCTGTCAAAGTGTGTGCTTTTCTGCCATACAACTGAGTCTGTGATTTGAGTGAAGCTATTCGCTACTGGTCAGTACATGTGGATTTTCATGACTGCCATCATATTTGTTATGTGTATTTATGATTAAATATACAGATCCTGGGGATCCCTGGGTGGCTCAGTGGTTCAGCACCTGCCTTTGGCCCAGGGCGTGGTCCTGGAGTCCCGGAATTGAGTCCCGCGTCAGGCTCCCTGCCATGGAGCCTGCTCCTCCCTCTGCCTGTGTCTCTGCCTCTCTCTCTCTCTCTCTCTCTCTCTCTCTCTCTCATAAATAAATAAAATCTTAAAAAAAAAAAGAAAAAGGTAAAGCATTTAAAAAATATATACAGATCCTGCTTATTTTTCTAATATCAGATAATGATGCTAGGATTGAGGGTGTTATGATTTGGTAACTAGTAAATTGATACTGAAAAAGGTAAATACTAGAAACTTTGTTAAATTGATGGGGAAAAGGAAGTATTCTTTTCTTTTATCACTTGTCCTGGTAAATGAAATATATGGCAGTGTTTAATTTTTCAGTTAATACTGCCATTCTTGTAAAGAAATGTTTTTCTTTGGAAGTATTGAGTATTCTGATACATGGAGAATTGTTATAAAAGTAGCTAGAAGAGGAGTTACTAATATTTTCAGGAAGCAGATATGTAGTTGCTGGGATATAGAAAAGATTTTTTGCTTTAAATGACCAGAATTTGAATAAAAGTACATAAAATACTTGGAATTTGGTTGATTATAAATATGTCTACAGAATTTTTTTTTCTTTTTTTAAAAAGATTTATTTATTCATGAGACACACACACAGAGAGAGGCAGAGACACAGGCAGTGGGAGAAGCAGGCTTCTTGCAGGGAGCCCGATGAGGGACTCGATCCCAGATCCTGGGATCACACCCTGAACTGAAGGCAGACGCTCAACCGCTGAGCCACCAGGCATCCCGGAAATTTCTGATTATATTCTTATGAATTATACTGATTTATTCACAGATCAGCTTATTAAACAATATTAATTAGTTTTTTTAAATTACTGAGTTTTTGATGCACATGAGCAATGATGTCATGAAAGATTAGCTTGTGTTAGAAGCCATCCTGAATTGATTGTTCTTGAGCAAACTGTTAAGCCACAACAATTGCCTGAATCTGAGCGATGCTCTAGGTCAGGAGATCATGGTAGGAATGCTTCTGAGATCTTTGGAGCAGAGGCACAGGCTTAGGAGACTGCCATTGCAGCGTGAGGGAAGATGATGCCCTCACCACTCGGCTCTCACCTCCACAGATTCTGAGCCCACATTGTTACCTTTTAAAGTTTCTTGTTTTGGGTTTAAATATTTAGTTGTGTTATGTTTGAAGCTTTTTTTTTTTTTTTTTTTTTAAGAAATTTAAGTAACTTATAAATGATTAATATTGCTGGTGCTGTGTTAGGGCCACCAAGAGCACCCTTAAATTTGATGATTCACTGATATATGGCTCAGTAGGACTCAGAAGAGCTGTTATACTCATAGTTATGGTTTATTACTTTGTAAGGATACAAGTTAGAATTAGTAAAAGGAAAGGTGCATTGAGAGAAATCCAAAGGAAACTGGGCCTAAGCTTCTAGTGGAGCTGTACAGAACCATGCTTAATTCTCTCAGCAGTGAGAGACCACATGTATGAAGGGCTGTCAGTCAGGGATGCTCACCTGAGCCTTGGTGTTCAGGATTAGTATTGGGATCAGTCACATAGACATATAGGCCTGCATGGTTGCTCTTAGTTACTTAAGACTCAAGTCTCCACAGTGTAAACAGATAATAACCATATGTCCCACTGTTAGCATAAACTGTGTGGTCAGACTGGAAAATATGGCCCCAGACCTCAGGTATACAGAAACTCTTATCAGGCAGAACATGCCAAGGACTCAGAGCTCAGTTCATAGGAGCTGGCCAAGTGCTGAAGGGACAGTCTTGGGAATTTGTAGGGTTTGGGCAACCTAGACCTGCTGTGTTAAGTGTTTTACTGCCCAGGTATATTATTAATTACATTGTTTATTATATGCTGAGAAGAAATAGACTAAAATTCTTACAAGGGAGTAAAAATATGGAAGCAACAGCACATATCACATTGCAAATTCAATAGAAATTTCCCTAATTAAAGAGACTGACATAGTAAAGGACATCTAGTTAATTCACTTGCACAGTGATGATAGATTCATTACCCTGGTTCAGAGTGGGCCAGCTATGGTCTGAGGAAAAATGCAGCCTGCTGCTTGCTGTCTACTGCCCGTGAGCTAAGACTAGTTTTGCATTTTAAAATTGTTTCTTTTAAAAATCAAAAGAATAATAAATTTAATAAATGGAAATTATATGAAGTTTAAATTCCTGCATCCATGATTAAAATTAGCTGCTTTTCATTCTGCAACAGCAGGATTGAGTATTTGCAATAGACTGAATGGCCTGCAAAGACTAAAATATTCACCATCTGGCTCTTTAAGCAAATGTTTGCTGATTCTGGGCTTCCCTTTCTGTAGGATCTGCCCTATCATAGCACTCTCACTGTCTTTCTATTCATGATGTAAAATGACAATATTATTATTGAATGTCATGTGAAAATAATGATTATTTTTACTAGTTTTTCAGTTGACAGTGATATTTGCATATTTGTTTTAGTAAAATATTCAGGTGCTTTAACTTTATGCAGATTTAATATATCGTAATTTAAAATTATGTTTAAATGATTTTATAATTAATGATGTTTTTAATCATAGTTCCTAAGAAGCCAGAATCTACTGATGATGAAGAAAAAATTGGAAATGAAGAGAGTGATTTAGAAGAAGCTTGCATTTTGCCTCACAGTCCTATAACTGTGGACAAAAGACCCATTACAATTAAATCTCCTAAGGTAAAGCATTTACTGATTTTGAGGCTGGCTAAATAAAAACAAAGCACCTACAAAGGAACCCACAAGTATTGTCACTTTATTCTTCATAGAGAGTGTAGCATGTTACTGAAAGTATAGATGACAGCCCCAGTCACACCGAACACACTTGATTTATGGTATCCTGGTCAGACTGATAGCTGGAAAAGGGTTTCCTTTTACATTTAGAGGTACATTGTATCATTATTCATTTACCATTCATTCATTGAATGTACTTTTTGCTCCAGAAGCTGTCCTGGTCTTAGGCTATTAATATGGGTGGTAATTTAACTTTGTCTATTCTAAACTATGTAAATATAGAGATTATAAATTCATTTATAAGCCTATTTATGGCATATTTTTGCCATACATTACGTATTAATATAAAGTATTTTACTAATTTTAACCTACTTATATGTATTTGTATTTTATTTGAGTAAGTGTTTTAGAGTACATGTTAATATTAATAAGCAAACTAATGGTGAAAATGGTTTTCCTTTGTCAGGATAAATGGCAACCACTGTTGAGTACAGTTACAGGTGTGCACAAATACAAATGGTTGAAGCAGAATGTTCAAGGTCTTTATCCACAGTCTGCACTCCTCAGTACCATTGCTGAGTTTGCCCTTAAAGAGGAGCCAGTAGATGTGGAAAAAATGAGAAAGTGCCTATTAAAACAGGTAAAATTTTCTAAGAACATTCTTTTCTGCATATGATAACACACACAACACTTAACTCTATACATTGATATTTTGCAGTTGGAGAGAGCAGAAGTTCGTCTGGAAGGGATAGATACAATTTTAAAACTGGCAGCCAAAAATTTCCTACTTCCATCTGTGCAGTATGCTATGTTCTGTGGATGGCAAAGACTTATTCCTGAGGGCATTGACATAGGGTAAAACTTCAGAACATTTTTTTTATTAATTAAGGGAAATTGTGGCAACAAAGCATTCTTTCTATTCAAGTTAAAAATCTGGCAATATTCTAAATAATATTCTCTATCTTTCTTTGAAAGGGAACCTCTTACAGATTGTTTAAAGGATGTGGATTTGATCCCACCTTTTAATCGGATGCTACTGGAAGTAACTTTTGGCAAGCTATATGCTTGGGCTGTTCAGAATATTCGAAATGTTTTGATGGATGCAAATGCCAAATTTAAAGAGCTTGGTGAGTTAAAAAAAAACATCATCTTAAAAGGCTGTATTAAGAATGCTGTTGAAGTGATGTCAGTGATCACATTAGCATTATTTTACAGTTTGGCTCTTAATTATAAGTTGTAGAAACTCACAAATGCTGATTTTTGCTCTTTGAGAAGACTTTAATAACTTTGTACATTAGAATAATAATTTTTTTAAGATTTTAATTATTCATGACAGACACAGAAAGAGAGGCAAAGAAGAAGAATAATCTTTTTTTAAAAAACTTTTATTTAAATTCAGTTTAGTTAATATGTAGCGTATTACTTGTTTCTAGGTACATGAGAATAATTAAGGTGCTTTAAGCTTTCTGAAATTTTAAACAAAACTTTCAGAATTCAACAGAGGACATAATCTTCTTGTGTATCACTGATGCCATAAGCCCTAAAGTTTGTATCCTATATTAATACTTAATTTCTTGGGTAGTTTAAGTACCTGCAGAGAAATGCTAGGATTGGTCTTGTGGAAGAGAAGTGAAATATGACTGCTGTATTTGAAATGAATAAGCCACCAAGGCTATTCAGAGGAGCAGTGTGATAAGTTTTGCAGACAACTAAAAATGGGTATATGTGGATTGATGGTGGTAGGATTATTGCAAAGCAGTGCATAGCTAGCTGCCTGATGTCCATGCTTTTTGGAAATACACTGAAAAACAGAAATTTTAAAAAATTGCTACTACTTTCTGCATCATGTATGTTTTTATATCCACGCACAAGAAATTTATGTGAGTGTCCTTGCTTTTTAGGTATCCAGCCTGTCCCCCTACAAACCATTACCAATGAGAATCCATCAGGACCAAGTCTGGGGACAACCCCACAAGCTCGCTTTCTCCTGGTAATGCTCAGCATGCTCACCCTGCAGCATGGAGCAAACAACCTGAACCTCCTGTTGAACTCAGGCATGCTTGCCCTCACACAGACAGCACTTCGGCTTATTGGTAGGTTGGCACTGCTTTAAGTCATTTATGAAAATGTCAAGATTTTGCCTTCATGTCTTCTTTCTTTATAATTTCAAAATAAAAGTGACATAAAACTTACCCTCTTAACAACTTTTAAGTTTATCATTCAGTAGCATTAAGCACATCTACAATGTTGAATAAGCATGCCATTATCTAGTTCCGTAACTTTTTTGTCACCTCAAATAGAAAGCCACACCCAATTAGTAATGATTCCTGATTTCCCACTCGCTCAGCTTTTGGCAACAACAAATCTGCTTTTTATCTCTGTGGATTTCCTTATTCTGGATATTTCATATAAATGAAATACAATTTTTAGCTTTTTGTATCTGGCATATTTCACTTAGCATGTGTCAGTACTTCATTCCTTTTTATGGCTAAAAAATATTATATTGTGTGAATCTACTACAATTTATTTTCCTTTCATCCATGGTTGGACATTTGACTTGTATCTGTCCATTGTGAATAGTGCTGCTAGGAACATTTATGTACAAGTTTTTGTTTGAACACCTATTTCTAATTCTTTTGTTCTGTATCTAGGAGTGGAAGTGCAGGGTCATATGGTAATCCCTACTTTTGGTATGCTAAGGAGCCCCCAGTCTTTTCCATAGCATTCCATTTTCCATTCCACTCAGCAATGGAAGAGGTTTCCAGTTTTTCTACATCCTCACCAACACCAGTTATTTTCCTTTTGAGTGGTGGGGAGGCAGGAATTGAGTCCATCCCAGTTGATGTGAAGTGGTATCTCATTGTGGTTTGATTTACATTTTGCTAATATAAGGCCTTAAACATCTTTATACGTGCTTGTTAGCCATTTGTCTGTCTTTCTTGGAGAACTTTTTTTTTTTTTTTTAAGATTTTATTTATCTATTCATGACACAGAGAGAGAGGCAGAGAGGCAAAGACACAGGCCCCAGAGGGAGAAGCAGCTCCATGCAAGAAGCCCAATGTGGGACTCAATCCCGGGACTCCAGGATCACACCTCGGGCTGAAGGTGGCGCTAAACCGCTGGGCCACCAGGGCTGCCCTCTTGGAGAACTTTCTATTCAAAACATTTGCTCATTTTTAAATTAGGTTATTTGTGTTATTGAGTTGTAGGAGTGCTTTATATATTCTGGATACTAGACCATTATCAATTAAATGATTTGAAGATACTTCCTCCCCTTCTATGGGTTGTATTTTGTTTTACATTGATGCACAGAAGCCTTAAATATCGATGAAGTCCAGCTTATCTGTTTTTCTTTTGTTGCTTGTGCTTTTGATGTTATGTTCAAGAAACCATTGCCAAACCCAGGTCATGAGGATTACTCACTGTGTTTTCTTTTTAAAAATTTTATAGTCTTAGTTCTTTTTTTTTTTTTAAAGGTTATTTATTTATTTATTTATTTATGATAGTCACAGAGAGAGAGGGAGAGGCAGAGACACAGGCAGAGGGAGAAGCAGGCTCCATGCACCGGGAGCCCGATGTGGGATTCGATCCCGGGTCTCCAGGATCGCGCCCTGGGCCAAAGGCAGGCGCCAAACCGCTGCGCCACCCAGGGATCCCTATAGTCTTAGTTCTTATATTTAGGTCTTTAGTCTATTTCTAGGCAATTTTTAATATGGTGTGAGGTAAGGACTCCTTTTATTTCTTTTGGTTATCTAGTCGTCCTAGTACCATTTGTTGAAAAGACTTTTTTTCCCAAGGTCTTGGCCCCCTTGTCAAAAATGATTTGATTATAAATATTTTGGTTTATTTCTAGACTCTATCTTGTTGGTCTGTATGTCATTATGCCAGTACCACATTGTTGTGAACACTAGCTTTGTGGTAAGTTTTGATATCAAAAAGTGAGTTTTCCAACTTTGTTTTTTTTTCTCAAGATTATTTTGGCTCTTTTGGGTCCTTAGGATTTCTATATGAATTTCAGAGCTGGCTTTCTCATGTCTGTAAACAGTAGCTGTTGGGACTTTCTAGAGGTTGTATTGAATGTATAGATTGCGTTGAGTGAGTATTGCTATTTTAACAAATATTAAGTCTTCCTTTCCATGAACGTGGGATGGCTTTATATTTATTTAGGTCTTCTTTCATTTCTTTGAGCAGTATTTTATAGTTGTATTGTTATCAGGCCTCAAAGAGTGAGTTAGAAGGTGTTGCTTCCTTTTCTATTTTTAGAAGAGTTAGAGAATTGGCATTAATTTTTCTTTGAATGTTTGGTAGCATTTACCAGTTAAGCCATCTGGTTCTGGGTTTTTCTTTGTTGAGAGGTTTGATAATTGATTCAGTATTTTTATTTGTTATAGGTCTATTCACATTTTATATTTCTTCTTGAGTCAATTCAGATAATCTGTGGTTCCTAGGAATTTATCCATTTCATCTAGGTTGGCTAATTTGTTGGTGTATAATTGTTCATAATACTCTTTTAGAGTTCTTTTTATTTCTGTAGAATCAGTAGTAGAGTTCCTGGTTTCATTTGTTTTATTTTTTGTCATCTTTTTTTTTCTTTGTTTAATCAACCTAAAAGTTTGTCAATTTTGTTGATATTTTCCAAAAAACCAACTTTTGGTTTTATTGATTCTGTTTTATTTTTTTAAATTCCCAATCTCTGTTCTAGTCTTTATTATTTCCTTCTATCTACTGAATTTGGGTTTACTGTATTCTTATTTTTCTAGTTTCTCCAAGTGTAGAGTCAAGTTACTAATTTGAGATTTTTCTTCTTTTTTTAATGTATGCATTGATAGACAAAAATTTCCATCTTAGCACTGGTTTTTCTGCATCCCATACGTTTTGGTATGTTGTGCTTTTTTTTTTAATTTGTCTCAAAAGTATTTTTAAATTTCTCATGATTTTTTTTTTCCTTTGGGCAGTTAAGTGTATGTAATTTAATTTCCATGTACTTGTGAAATTTCTAGTTTTCCTTGTTATTAGTTTCTAGTTTCATTCTGTTAGAGAATATAATTTGTATGATTATAGTATATTTTGATTTATTGAGTTTTATTTTATGGTCTAGCTTGTGGTCTATCCTGGAAAATGTTCCATGTACCTTTGAGAAGATTGAGTATCCTGCTCTCTTTGAGTTCTGTGTATATATATATCTGTTAGATGTGATTGGTTTATAATGTTCTTTGCCTGAAATCTGAGATACTGTAAGGCCAGTGTTCCAATCCAAGTAAAAAAGCAAGGCTTTCCTAAGCTCTTTGATCTCGTCAATCTTTGTGTCCACATGACCTGTTCAAAAATATGCATCAGGCTAGAAAACAATCAGCCTCTGAGTCAAGCATCTGGTTTCTTAAGACCTCATTAGTGATTTAAAATGCTTTAGAAAAAAAATCTAGGAATTTCCATCTAGAAATTGACTCTCTTTTTATGTCATCTCCTTTTTTTCCAGAGAGGTAAAAGTCATAGCACAAATCATTAATTATGGGAGCTTTTGTTTAGAGTTTAAATTGGAACCTGCCTACTGGCTGCAGAAAGCAAAGGAGTTGTATATCATGAATACATATCTATATTTACCACTTTCCTTGATCAGGATGATTTTTTTCTTTCATGTAAGAAATTATAAGCATATAAAATTTTATATTTTATGTATGCATCCAGATACAAGAGCCATAAATTACAAAACCACTTAAAAAAAGATCCCCTTTTTTCTTATTGCAAATGTATTCAAACACTTTGCAATAAATTTGGCATTTACAGGGTTAACATTATAGCTGCCAGAGGAGATCCTAGCTGGAATGCAACCCTGGCCCTCTTGGGGCCTCACTGAAGCTCCAAAGAGTTGGGCTGAAGAAAAGAATTTTTTTGCCCCAGTAAAGCTGGGGAAAAGCTTTACCTTATCCAAAGCTTTACTCCAGCCCTGGGAACTGACAAGCCTTTTTTCTCCCTTTTGATTGAGAGAGGATCAGGCACTTTGTACATTTTCACCCACCCAAGCCACCTTTGGGAATGTTTGGGCACCTTTTCCTCCCATTTGGAAGAGTGAACAAAAACTGGAGGAGTTACTAGGGCTGTGCTTTTTTACCCCCTCACGTTAGCCAGCAAGGCCAAAAGCAGCCAGGGGATCTAGTATGCTGACTCTTGGGGTTAAATTGACTATTTTAAAATCCATTAATAAATTTTACTTCTTGCAGCTCATAGCTCAACTTCTGTTTTATACTTGTGGATGATTTCACAGCAATCAGGAACCAAATATTCATCATGCTCCACCCCTTCATTCTTCCTTTTACCAAACAGGGCTTTTACAATATTTCAGCAAGTTAGGGTTGTTCTAGAGAATCCTATTGTTGCCATCCCTGTGCCAGGGTCCCTAAGACCACTCCCAGATTCAGTGATTTGTGAGGAGGCCTCAGCAGTCATACTGAGGCCTAAGATTGACTGCAGTGAAAGACTAGAAACCAAAATCAGTGAAGGGAAGAAGCACATGGGAAAAGTCTGGGAGAAACTGACCTAAGTCCTTTGCTACTGGAGTCATACAGGATGAACTTGATTCTCTCAGCAGAGAATTGTGACTACATGAGTGAAATGTCTACCTGGGAAGTTCACGAGAGACTCTGCGCCTAGAGTTTGCACTGGGGCAGGTCAAGTAGGCACCTCTGCCTGGCACATAACTCAAGTTCTAGACCCAGAGAAAGAAGCAAATTTCAGCAGAGACCACATTGTACAGTTTAGGCACTGTGAGGCCTCTTGTCCATTAGGGAATGGTAGGAGGAGCCCTTCTGAAATCCAAGTTTCCAGAGGCCAGTTAAGGACTGCCTTGCAAGCAGTCTTTCCTAAGGATGGCAGTATCAGGCCTGCTATTCTTAGCTCTTTTCTGTGTGGTACTATAATTAAAGTTGGTAAGTTTCTCATTGTTCAACAGACAGGTGGTTATATTTTGTTTTTCTATTCTAATAAAAATATGTGATGAGTGTTTTTCTAACTTAATCATTTTGCTTTTTTTTTGGAGAGGGGAGCATAATTACTAGAAGTAGAGTAAATGTCTCTGTTTTATATCTTTTATATCTTCTGATATATATTTATATGCTTGGTTCTTTTACATTTTTAAATTCCCATTAATAAATCTTTCATGGTATTTATTATATTGATAAAGTACTACAGTATACACTATAGGTTCTTTAAAACTGTCATCATCAGTACTTACTAAGTTTTGAATAAGTGTAGGAAATTATAACTACTTACTAGCTCAGCTGTTGCATTTGATGATCTCATAGGTCCTAGTTGTGATAATGTTGAAGAGGATATGAATGCTTCTGCCCGAGGAGCTTCTGCTACAGTTTTGGAAGAGACAAGGAAGGAAATGGCTCCTGTGCAGCTTCCAGTTTCAGGGCCAGAACTGGCCGCCATGATGAAGATTGGAACCAGGGTCATGAGAGGTGTTGATTGGAAATGGGGTGATCAGGTACTCAGATTTGATTTTAAACACATTAGCCACACATTAGTCACCATCTTTACTTGCATGCTGTTAGTGAGTGGAAATTGGAATAAATAACTACCTTAACTTAGGGCCTGTGCAGTTGACAGAGGATGTAGTTCGTGATATAGTTAGTTTCTGGGCAGGTGAATGAGGTCAAAACAAGCAGAGATTAACAGTGGCTGTAGGGGCACCTCGAGCAGAATCAAGTCTTCAAAGGGTGGTGGCTGTTTTCAGAAAATTCCTTGGCTTGGGCTCAATTTTAGGGGCAGCCCAGAGCAGGAGCAAGAATAAGCAGGAGAGATCAAACCTCATCTTAGTAACAATGTTCTGAAAGCTGTGAGGACCTAGGTGTTCCTTCTGGGAACTGATGGCTATATGCCCATTAAGTGCCTCAGTCTTGTAGTTTCAGGTGTGCTAGTTGGGCAGTGGCCATTTCTGTTTCTCCTCATAGCACATCTTTCCTAAGCTTCTGTCAGGTCTCACAAGGTAGAGATCATGGGAGCTAGTGCCTGTGTCATTACCTTAGTCACTAGCTAAGGAAAGAGCCGCCTTTCCTGCAGTGTGGTAGTACTCTTGTCATCTTTAGGTTTTCTCAACCTCATTTTTAAGCATGGGCCTCGTCAGAATCATCTCAGAAGTGTTCTGGAACAGGTAGAAGCATCCTAAAAACAGCTTTGGCTCATAGTGTCCTGCAATAGATAGTAGTATTCTAAAAACAGCTTTTACTCATAGAAGTGAGAGATGGAGTTTCCATTCTAGCTAGGTTCCTGATGAGATGCAAGTAATTGTTTCAGGTTTCTGGTGTTTCGAAGCCCTATGGGGGATCAAGGGAGCCAAGGAATAGGACACCAGGACTAGGCTGGAAAGCCTTATCTCTGCATTGGCTAAGGGAGAATGCTGATTGAGACGATGCTTTTTCCCTGCTTAACTCTTGGTAAAGGAGCATAAGCAAGTTACTTCCTGATGTTTGATTTAAGGTAATGATGAGAGCTGTGCATGTTGCGAGTAGGTTTGGAGCAGTCTGTGGCACAAAGTCTGTACACAGTGACATAGCAGTCCTTACAGGCTTTGTTTGTGTGACAGAACAGGCATATGCCTTCTTTTTTTCTTTCTTTTTTTTTAAAATAAATTTATTTTTTATTGATGTTCAATTTGCCAACATATAGAATAACACCCAGTGCTCATCCCATCAAGTCCCCCCCTCAGTGCCCCCATCCCCCACCTGGCATATGCCTTCTTAACTAATCTTTGTTTTGGCTTCCTCAGGATGGACCTCCTCCTGGTCTTGGCCGTGTGATTGGTGAACTGGGTGAGGACGGATGGATCAGGGTCCAGTGGGACACGGGCAGCACCAACTCCTACAGGATGGGGAAGGAGGGGAAGTATGACCTCAAGTTGGCAGAGCTGCCGGCCTCCACACAGCCCTCAGCAGAGGACTCGGACACAGAGGATGACTCTGGTCGGTACCTTGGGGCTGTTTAGTCTGGGGGCAACCTGGCAAGCTGTATACTAATAGCAGCTGGCCATCCTTTTCATCTGGGAATGAGAACAGTGTCAGACTCAGCTACAGACAGTGGTCTGTAGTTTTGGACTTGCCCCTGAAGTTTCAGTGTAAATAAGCCCCAGGTGACTCTGATGCAGGAGTTAAAAGCATGCCTCTCATAGCTGGCAACCTAGCTGGATTTGACTCTCTTACTCCCTTTGGGGACAGTCAGAAGGGTTTGGTAATGCAGTGCTTGCTATGTCTTTACCTCTGGTGGACCTTGTTGGTTGGCTCAGAACCTGTGTGTGAGATAGTGAGCCAGTGCCTGGTGGACTAGAAGTAGTGTGGAGTTAGTACTGTCTTGCCTTAAAGAAACTAGAGGTGAGAATTTGGAGTGAACCCAGTTAAATCCTATCTAAGGAAATCCAAGGTTGTGGGAGGAGGACATCATGACATTTTTAGATGTGTCCAGCAGACCTTGTATGAATGAAGCTTCCCATGGTTGGTCTCAGGAAACCAGGGTTGATTCCTGGGGCTCAGGTGCTGGACTTTGGAAGTCATTTGTATGGTCAGGAGAGGCTGAGCTCAGTAGAGAATGGATGGTGTGGAGAGTGGAAAAGGCTCTGCTCAGTCCATGTCACTTGTGGGGGTCTAGGTCCCCTCTGATGTGAACAGGTGATGCCTGCTTTTTTGGGCTGTTGGGAGTAACATGTGAAACCTAGAGTCACACATAATATGGTCAGGACTGGCTTTGTTTTCACTCAGGGAAGTCAGGGCCTGAGCAAAGCTAAGTGAAAGAACTGTGGCTTAGCTCTTCTGTGCCTCCAAGTCAATGCTGTAGACACATGAGCCTCTGGTTCCCCTCCCTGGCTCAGGCACTTCCATCTTTATCCAGGGCATAGCTACCTTGTCAGCAGGCAGCTTCTGACATTTGTATTTTTTTTAAATATTTTATTTATTTATTCATGAGAGACAGAGAGAGGCAGAGACACAGGCAGAGGGAGAAGCAGGCTCCATGCGGGGAGCCCAATCCTGGGACTCCAAGATCACACCCTGGGCTGAAGGCAGGAGCTAAACTGCTGAGCCACCCAGGGATCCCAGCTTCTGACATTTGATAAGCTGTCTTTCTAAAAGAATAAATCTTTGAAATTGTGTGTTTCTGAGCTATATGCAGAGATTGTTTTTAAAATATTAAACTCTAATTTAGAAGGATTATTTTGCTTGAGGAAGGTAGACACAGAGATAATTAGGGTGTTTAGTACATCCTGAATCCCATCTTTTCTTGTAAAAAGCCACTTTCCTTTCCACTGTAACAATTGTGATATGAAATTCCTTAAAAGACTGTGTTATTAAAATCTCTTAAATTACATGCAGGGACATTTTCCAGTTCTATTTGGGAGTATAGGTTCTTATTTTGATACTTTTTTCCAGAAGCTGAACAAATTGAAAGGAACATTCATCCTACTGCAATGATGCTTACCAGTACTGTTAATTTATTGCAAACTCTTTGTCTCTCTGCTGGAGTCCACGCTGAAATCATGCAGAATGAGGCCACCAAGACCCTGTGTGGGCTGCTGCGAATGTTAGTGGAAAGTGGAACGACGGACAAAACATGTATGCAATGAATAGTTGTGGGCTTGCCTACAGAGTCCTGGGACTATGAATTTGTGTGTGTGTGTGTGTGTGTCTATGTAAGTGGGTGTGTCCATGGGGGTGAGTGTGCATGTGTACTAGAGTCCTAGACCTTCTGTAACAACTTACTGCAAATTTGGTTAGTTTGCTTGGGGTGCCACATCAAAGTATCGTACACCTGGGTGGCCTAAATTTTTTTCTCCATGTTCGAGAGGCTCGAAGTTCAAGATCAAGGCGTCAACTGGCTGCTTCCTTCTGAGAGCTGTGAGGGAAAGACCTGTTCTAGGCTTTTCCCCTAACTTCTGGTAGTTTGCTGGCAATCTCTGGCATTCCTTTGTTGTAGATTACTGCCTTCATCTTCACCTATGTGTCTTATCTGTCACCAATCTCACCTTTTAATAAGGACAACAGTCATAATTGGATTAGGGGGACCTCCCCCCCATTATCTAGTTCAACCTCTTCTAAACAAATTACATCTTCCATGGCCTCATTTCCAAATAAGTCGTATTCTGAGATACAAGGGTTTAGGACTTCAACATACTGGTTTTGGGAGCAGGAGGAGACTGTTCAGCCCATAACAGAATTATAGAACCTCAGAGTTTTGGAGACCAGAAGTCCAAAATCAAGGTGTCAGCAGAACTGTGTTCCCTTCAGAGACTTCAAGAGAGGATCCTTTCTTGTCTCTTCCAGTTTCTGGTAGCTGCAAGGTGTCTTAGCTTGAGGCTAAAGCACTGTACAGTCTGCCTCATTTTCACACAAAGGGCTGACTTGTATCTCTGTGTCCTTTTCTGCCTCTTATAGAGACTTTCATTGGATTTAATGTCCACTCTGATTCAGTATAATGTCCTCTCAATCCTTAAGTACATCTACAAAGAGTTTATTTCCAAATAAGGCCAAATTCTGAGGTTTTGGGTGAACATGAATTCTGGGGGATACAGTTCAACCCATTGAAATGTTTGTATGTGAATGTGTACGTGTGAGGAGAATGAATTGATGAGGTGGGAGGAACCAGTGTGTGTGTAAGTGTGAGAGTGCTTGTGAGTATGTGACTGAATCTGGTTGTAAGTGTGAGAGTTTTTTTCTGAGTAAGACTGGATATTTGAGTGGCTACAGGTTTGAGTATGAAGTGGCAGTGTGAATGTGTGTGAGTAGCTGGGTGTATCTGTTTATGAGTAATTATGAGTGATTGTGTGTGAATTTATCAGTGACTATGAGAATGAGTGTGTGTGATTGTGGTAGGGTGTGACTGTGTGAAAGTTGATGTGTTTGTGTGACTGAGCACAGGCATTTACATGTGTCTGAAGGAGGTGCCCCTGGGAGCCTGGAGAGCAGGAAAGCTGGGCCCTGGCAGGTGGGCCTCTGCCAGGAAAGAGTGGAAACCCGGGGTGACCATGAGCAGAGACCTGGAAGCCAGGAGAAGCAGAGAGGGTCAGTTGCATCAAATTGGATAAACCTCACGAAAACCTCCCTTGTCTTGTTCTATTAGTGAAGACTTCTTAAACTTGGATTGGAAATGTACAGTGCAGATGAAATGTAAACAAGATCATGGGAGATATTTAAAACACATATGAGGTTATAAAAAATATACAAGATTCACTCTTAATAATTACTATTTGAATATTGAGTCATTTTCTTATTGTCTAGAAATAAGTACCTGAAATGCTTTAACTGGTTTGAGTTACTATAAAGGTTTTAAAAGTGTTGTAAAATGCTCCTTGAGAGCTATTCTCCCACTGCTCTCACTTTGAGTGACATGGTAATATATTTGTGAAGTAGGTTGTTTTTGAAAATAACATGGTAGGTAAATTAAAAGTGTAGATTGTACGGAGTGTTTATTTCTAGAAATTTGGTGCCAAGCTAGTTTGTTTCATTCTGGCAGCTTCCCCAAACAGGCTGGTATGCCGGGAGCAGCACCGGAGCTGGTGCACGCTGGGCTTCGTGCGGAGCATTGCACTTACACCACACATGTGTGCTGCCCTCAGCTCCCCACAGTGGATTGCCCTGCTTATGAAGGTTGTGGAGGGACACGCGCCTTTCACCGCCACCTCACTACAACGGCAGGTAATTGTACTGCTGGGCTGATCCTGCTCAGTGTGAATTTTGGGACTGTAGGACCCCCTTAAGAGGTGGCATCAAGATACCAGTCCTCCCAGTCATTATAATTAGGTGCCTGTACTCAATAATGAGTGCAGAGAAGGACTAGGACCAACCCAATGTAGATTTTCTAGTGTAAGAGGCTGAAGTTTTTGATTGTTTTAAATTAAGTCACTAAACTGTACTTGACTTTTTTTTTCTTTGAAGTGATAAATCCTGCCAGCTGCTCTTAGGTGCTTCATAGAAGTTGTAGTATAATTGTCTTTAGAAGAATTAAGCTGAAAATAATTATTTTTTAATTCAATAAATATCTGCATCTGTAATAAAGCTTTTTTTAAAAAAATCCTGATAATCTGTATTTTTAATTAACTTGGGTATGATCATCTAATTTTAGAAAAATGAATATCTGAATTTTCTCATAATTAATTGCATTATAGGAACAAAAATAAAAGAAAAATCTGTTATTTCTTAATCTAAAATCACAGATAGTGGTTTTCTTTAATGTTTGCCATTTTAAATTGCCTTTTATCAGATCTTAGCTGTGCATTTACTGCAAGCAGTGCTTCCATCATGGGACAAGACTGAAAGGGCAAGGGATATGAAGTGCCTTGTGGAAAAGCTGTTTGGTTTCCTGGGCAGCTTACTTACCACCTGTTCTTCAGATATCCCATTCCTCAGAGGTGGGCAGCTCTCCTTATTTGTGTGAACTGATGAAGTGAACAGGGCACCATGTAGCTCCTCTCTCATACTTCTCTTTCAGAATCTACTCTGAGGCGGCGGAGGGCACGCCCACAGGCCTCTCTGACTGCCACCCATAGCAGCACCCTGGCAGAAGAGGTGGTGGCACTGCTGCGCACACTTCACTCCCTGGGCCAGTGGAACGGACTCATCAACAAGTATATCAACTCTCAGCTCCACTTGGTCACCCGCAGCTGCACAGGAAAGCCATCAGAGGGGGTGGGTGCCACTTTTCAGAGCTGCTAACTTTTCTCTGTCAAATGTTGATTTAACTTTTAAATTATCTCTCTAAGTTGATATGTATTTTATTTAAAGATATTTTAAAACATATTCAAGTGGAAATAACTATTGAAGAAACTATTATAAAAATGGCTTAGCTGTAAATGTGTAAGAAACAGGCAGCTCCCTGGGCTCTCTTCTTCAACCCAGCTGTCTGTCTGCATTAGGCCCTGTTAGAGGACTACTTACCTGACTCTGAAAACCCTGAGGTTGGGGGCCTCATGGCAGTCCTGGCTGTGATTGGAGGCATCGATGGTCGCCTACGGCTGGGGGGACAAGTCATGCATGATGAGTTTGGAGAAGGCACAGTAACTCGCATAACTCCGAAGGGCAGAATCACTGTACAATTCTCAGACATGCGGATGTGTCGTGTTTGCCCATTGAATCAGCTGAAACCAGTAAGTGAACTTGTGTTCAGTTACTTGATAATAAGGCAGAGGAGGTGTTTTTTTTTTTTTTTTAAGATTTTATTATTCATGGGAGACACAGAGAGAGGCAGAGACATAGGCAGAAGGAGAAGCAGGCTCCTTGCAGGGAGCCCATTTGGCACTCGATCCCGGGACTCCAGGGTCATGCCCCTGGCCAAAGGCAGGTGCTAAACCACTGAGCCACCCAGGAATCCCAAGGCAGAGGAGTTTTATACTAGAACTGGGTTCTAACATCAGTGCTGGAATGAACTTGATTTTCATAGTTCATGTCTACCATCTAGGAGGCTATGCAACCCAAGGAAAACCATCTATCTTTTCTTAATTTGTTTTGTGCCACTGTGATAAATAGGGCCTGTCTCATGGTGTTACATGGATTAGTAGTTCATGTCTTATTTTAGCCCCAAAGACATAAAAGGGCATTAGCAACGTAGAAGGTACTTCTAAGTATGTTTTTAGTTTTAATTATTTTAAAATTTTGAAGTTTTTTTTATTGAAAAACTCAACTTTTAAAGAAATTTAAAAGTAATTCCTTAAAAAATGACTTTTCTTCATGTAGAAAATGCTTATTAATTGTGTTGAGTGACATGACTTACATAGCAGCTATTGTCATCTTAAATTTATCAGGGATATATAGGGAAAGTGAGTGATTTATATTACTTTGATGTGATCTAAGTGTAATCAGGCTGTATCTTTCTGTAAAATACTGTTTTTGATTATTACAGAAATGAATATACATGTTGTAGAAAATTTGAAATGCATAGAAAATGCCTGAGAATTATGCCCTGACATAATTATTGTTGACAAGTTGTTAAAGAAACAAATTAATTTAGGTTATGTTCACATATATATGTCTCTCTTTTGCCTTGATGTCATCATTTAAAATGATTATTCTCGGATGTAAGAAGACTTACGGATATGTGTGATAATTTCAGAATTAAGATTCATGGTTATGATAATTTTTAGAACATTTCATTTGTTCATTTAATTGGACAGTCTTTGATGGTTTCTGTGTTCTTGCTTTAGCTACCTGCCGTGGCATTCAGCGTCATCAACCTGCCCTTCACAGAGCCCATGCTGTCTGTCTGGGCTCAATTGGTAAACCTTGCCGGAAGCAAATTAGAAAAGCATAAAGTAAAAAAATCACCTAAACAGGGTTTTGCAGGTCAGTACATGGTGCTTTGTGATGAATTAGGTATAGTCTTACCTGGCATTGCCTTGACAATGTTTTGCATTTTGTCAGAGCAAGTTCCTGTCATTGCCAAAGTCTTTGGGTTCCAATGGATTGACCATTTGCTAAGTTACAGTGGGCACGAAACCTTGAGCATGGTGATAAGAGTGTATAATACAAAGAATGACACCATGGTGCGAGTGGCTCCTGAAGAACCCCAGACTTCTCCCCATGCCTGTTCTCCAGTGCTGGCATTTATTCTGAACAAGCTTAGGAGAGGAATCTGTGTTCTCTTTCCCTCTCTGTTAGCCCTCCAGCCATGGCCCTTTAGCATTTTGGCTCTTGGCCTCTTCTCTGCCAGACCCAGTAAGGCCTGTATGTTTGAACCTGCCTTGCTTCATATCTGTCGACATTGGGCTAAGACCAAGGTCACCTCTGCTGAAAGCCTTCCTTCCTTTGGTCTGGAATACTGCTCCCTTAATTTTCCTTACACTGCCCCTTGCATGTTCTTTGAGAGTTCTCCCTGATTATTCTTTGCACATTGGAAATTCTTATGATTTTCTCCATAACTTCAGGTTCATTGTGCTCACTCTTACTGAGTTTTCTCATCTATCTCTCCCTATTCCTGTGATTGCTGCTGCAGTATTTATGACAGCAATCACCTTTAACTCTAGATATCCAGTTCACATATCTGACTGGAGGGCTACATGCATGTACATCGTAGCATGTTCAGAATTCCACTAACCTTGTCCCTTAGTTCCCATTCCCCATCATAGTGAATAAACTTGTCTGTCAGGCATTTAGGCTGGATGCCTGAAAGCCACCTATCCTCCTCCATCCTCTTCCATCTTACATTGCTCTACTGCCTTCTGTGGCCTCCAACAAACATGTCCTGCCTTGGGACACTGTTATACCACTGTAGTCCTGCTGTGCTTGTAGTCTGCCTACACCTTTGTGGCAGCTATCTTAGTTTCCTCCTCAATTGGCTGTCAGGCACCTCTGCAGTCATTTTTTTTAGATAAGGCCTCAGGGAGTGCTATGATCTTGTTGAGTTAGAGAACCATATGTTGTGAGTGTCCAACAAAATTGTCTTGGAGAAAAAAAAATTGTCTTGGAGAAGTTCTGGCAAGAAAATGTGGAACTATTTTGTTTGAAATGTAGGTATCTGGTTGAAATTTCAGCAATGTGGGAAACATTTGATTATGCTAATACCTATCAGATCTGTTAAACCATTTAATTTTCACCCCAACCCATCAAAGTAGTTGTGTGGGGAGCAGGAAAAGGGAAAGACCTGGGGGAGGTAGAGGATGCTTATCTAGAAGCACTTAGTCATAGCTCTGGAAAAGACAAGTCCTTCATTACTGACAGTATTTGGCATGGCCAGCTGTTTCCCACAGAACTGGGCATTGTTTATGCCACTTTGCAGCCATGGCACTGTGGTGCAGAGAACAAAATATCTTCCCCAAAGCTGGACAGCTGGTGAGAAGAACCCAAGCAGGATGTGTCATTTTTGCTAAGTCCTTTTCTCCCACAGGACAAGTAGATCTGGACCTGCTGAGGTGCCAGCAGTTAAAACTCTACATCCTGAAGGCGGGCCGTGCACTGCTTTCCCACCAGGACCAGCTCAGGCAAATCTTGTCTCAGCCAGCTGTTCAGGATGTCATAGCTGCTCACACAGGTATCTTTTTAAGGAAGCTCTTATAGATCTGAAAGGAAGGCAGGTACTCCCATAGAAAACAGATAAAAGACTTGAATAAGTAGTTCATAAAAGGGATAAAAGACTTGAATAAGTAGTCCATAAAAGGGGAAACAAATGGCTTCTAAATGTATGAGATATGCAACCTGGCCAATAATCAACAGGGTGTAAATGGCAGTGTCATTTTCTTCTAGTACAAAAGATTGATGACATCTGGTAAAAGGGAGGGAAAAAAAAAAACAGTGCATCGTTATTTAAAGTGTGGCTCATGGACCAGCAGCATTGATGGCACATAGGAGCATATTAGACAACGCAGACTCTTACACTGTACCCCAGACCTAAGAAATCAAAGTTTGCATTTTAATAAGGCCTTCAGGTAGTTTATACATGTATAAAGTAGTACTGCTTTAACACATTGCTAGTGGGAATCTAAGTTGGTACAACTATATAATGGGCATTTGAGGAAATGTTACACTTTAAAATGCATATACACACATATCTATATCTGTATCTCTCCATTGACAGGTGAGTTATCTTCTGGAAATTTATCACGTTAAAAGGCATGAAGATATGTGTTTAAAGCTGCTCATTATGGCTTCTTTGTTGATATTGCTTTTAGGTTGAAAACTAGGGACACCTAAATGCCTATTATTGGATGGTGTATCCACATAGTGGAATACCTTGACACCATTCACAGTGATGATACTTATATATGTTCATTGCCATGGAAACATGAACATGATAAAATAAAAAAGCACATTGCTTTGTATATCTCTTTGTAGATACACCATAGATTCCCCCTTTATTTTCAGCTGACTTTATTTTCTTATACTTCTCTATATTATTCCAGTTTTCTAGAATAACCTTATATCATTTTAAGTAGGAACAAAACCCCAAATTATGAAATATGTTTTTGATCATCTACTATTAAAGGACATGCTAAAGTATTATGGGGAACAGGATAATCTACTTATGGTTCCAAACTCTGTGGGGTCAGAGTGAGAAGAGGAAATGAATGCAGATGGCTTTGTGCAGGGTATGATGCCAGTGCACTGTGAAATGTGTAATTGCACTTCCACGGGTGTCGTGGGGACTCTGATGGCTGAGGGCTGGGGAGAGCAGCTTCTGAAGGGTGTGGCAAACACTAGGTGTGGTGTGATGAGGAAGCTCCATCCTGGTGGAAGAGACAGTAGGGACACAGACATATCAGTGAGTGTTGAAGTACTTCCCTTTCAAGGAGCTCAGGTTTATTGATGAACGTGAGGCAAAAGCTGGAGAGATCACTTGAATTCATGTGATATAATGCCTTGAATCCCAGGGTGAAACTTAAGGCTAATTTAGGACTGTAGTGGGGATTCACATGATAAGGACTGATAATTCAGGATGATAAATCTACTAGTGTGGTATAGGAAGTATTTGAAAAAGAAAGGCCATGGAGATGAGAAAATTGTTTTTGTGTCAAGGGATAAGGTGTCTTCTGGGGGAAGGCATGAAAAATGGAAAGAAGGTTCCAAGAGATACTGTGATAGTGTAGTCTTTTTTGATGATAAGTGCATGGGAAACCAGTGAAAAGTCAAAGATGGCTGACGTTTCAAGCTTGAGTTACAGGGAGGGCAGAGGGGAGTGCCTTTGACAAAAATTAGAAAGTCCAGTGGAGTGTGATATGTCTTGTTTTGTTTCTTAATCTTAAGAGTGTATTGTGAATTTAATTTTAATGTGAGTATAAGGTAAATCTAATTAAAGTACAGATTTATTCTGTAAGATAGTAGAGGTAAGCCGCAGTTGTAAAAAATCAGGAAACCAGAGCCCAAGGAATTTGGTTGGTTATTCTTTGGTCACTCTGGTGAGTAGTTCTGGATGGGACTGAATCAGGGTTACATGCTTGGGACAGAGTAGGGGCTCCAGACAGAGCTGTGTAGAGCAGGGCTTGACAGGTTACCATGGCCACCTGTTTTTATATAGTTTATGGAAACACAGCCATGCCCACTTGTTTACATGTCATTGTACTTTTCAGTGGCAGAGTTGAGTAGCTGTGATAGACATGGGGCTGGTCAGGCGGAAGTGTTTACTCTTTGTCCCTTCAAGAGAAAGATTTTCCGGCTCCTGATCAAGAGGGTTAGTTGAAGTTGTCACTAGCCAACCAGCAAACTCAAATGATGAGTGGGCTCAAGGCAATGGGACTCAGTGGGCCCGGGGCAAACAGGAAGTGCTAAAGCTTACCCAAAGCTACTCAGATTAAAATAGACAAAAAGATTTTACTCTGACCACACAACATATTTGGGGTTGGTGTCAATTTATGTTCTGAACAAAAGTTAGCAGGAAAAGCCAGGGCTAAACATACTAACTTGAGAGTGTCCATAGAAGGGGAAGGAGGGTTTTTAAAGTAGTGAGTATGCATCAAGAAAGAGAAGGTATAAGAACAAGACCAAAGGCAAAAATCAGGGAGTAGCTTTTTTGTTGTTGTTGTCTCTGAGGTCTCTAAAGAGACAGATGAACTAATAAAGGACAGATACCAAAAAACCAGGGAGTGGAAAATTCTTTAAAAGAGTAGTTTCTGATATCTGAGCCTTGAAGATTTTGATGGTCCAGTGCTTGAAGAGGTAGAGCTCATACTCGATTTGACATGTTCAGTGCATTATCTTTAATGGTAAAGAGATGTTAGGAGTTGAAATTATAATGTATGCATATTTTGTTTTTAAATTCAGATGATGGAGCAGCTGCATCCCCTGACCTTGGGGACATGTCTCCTGAGGGGCCACAGCCTCCAATGATCCTCTTGCAGCAGTTACTAGCCTCAGCCACCCAGCCATCTCCAGTGAAGGCTATATTTGACAAACAAGAGCTAGAGGTACAGTAACAGCCTCTGCAATTTTAATCTGGTACATTAAATTAGGAACAACTTTTTTCACAGATGTGTGTTTTCTTAAGGATATATTCTGAAATTTAAATGATATGCCAAAATAATTCTTATGACTACCTAGACTTTAATCATGTTTGTCATGGAACATTGCAGTACTGGTTAGAAGATGTATGAGTTGAAGTTTAACCTTATTATTTTAAAAAATATATTTTTTATTTACTTATTTATTTGAGAGAGAGCAAGAGCAAGCTGGGACAAGCTTGACTGCACTGAGTGCGGAGCCCGATGTAGGGCTCAAGCTCATGACCCTGAGATCATGACTGAGTTAAAATCTAGAGCCGGATGTCTGACTGAGTCACTCAAGTGCCCTGAAGTTTAACTGTTTTTTGAACATATGTGAATTATATGAAACAGTTAATGAGATTCAACATGGTTCAGATGCTCAAATATTTATGGCGTGATCTTTTTTCAGGAAATACTGTTATTGAAGAAGCTCCATTAGACCTAGGAATATTGCACTGGCATGCTTGTTCCATTCACTCCAAGGGCTTTCTTGGGCATGCCCTATTGCTGCCAGGCTCTCCGTCCTTGTCCTGTTGTGGAACACATGTTCTGTGCAGTGTAACTTGGGGTTGGGGCTGTGGGAATGTTCCCATAGTAGTGACATGTGACCAGGTCTAAGAGTGATGGGGACTTTTCATGGCCTGTAGCATGAAGGATTAGATGTTTCTAAAAATCCATTTTTCGGGGCACCTGAGTGGCTCAGTCAGTGAAGTGTCTGACTTCGGCTCAGGTCAGATCTTGGGGACCTGGATTGGATTGAGCCCCACATCAGGCTCCCTGCTAAGAAGGGCATCTATTTCTCCCTTTCCCACTGCTCCTTCTCCTGCACATGCTCTCTCTTTCTGAAATAAATAAATAAAATCTTTAACAAAATAAAAACCCTTCTTTCTATATAATACGTAAAAAAAAAAAACTCTGGGTAAAATCTCAGAGACAAAAACAAAACCTTGAGTGCTCAATTTGGCAGGCAGAATGTACCCTGATAGAAATCTTCAGAGACCAAGACTCCAGGGAGGTGGGATCCTGAGTGAGGAAGCATCTGCTTCAGGCTGATGGGAGGGCTGACAGCAATCCCATAGTGAGCTAGGAAGAAGGGGGAATGCAAAGGGAGAAGGCAAGAAATGTTGGGCATGAGGATAGGGAGCAGTACCTTCTTTGAAATGGCCTGAATGCCAACTACTTGTTTGTTAGGTCTGAAAACCACTAAGATGAGAGCTCAGATCAGGGAAAGAAAGTGGTCATAGTGTGGCAGCGTTTCTAGTCACCTATAGAGATAAAAAGAGGACACTTAGAGCAACTAAAGAGTGAATTGGGCAGAATGCAACCTGGAATCACACTGGGAGGTGCCCAGTGTTAAGAGGAAAGATGTAGAAGGAAATGTAGAGTTATCCTTTAAGAATTGGGAAGGACTTTTGTAGCAAACAGAGATCTTTCATTGTTTTGTCTTCATTGATTCTAATGGAAATTCAGCCATCATTCTTTTTGTTCTGTATGAAATGCCTCCCCCCCCCCCCGGGCTGCATTTAATATTTCATAATTTTTTGTTTTGTTTTGTTTTCTGCGGTTTGGCTAAGATGTGTATGTATTTTTTTGCCCCATCCTCTTGGGATACACTTAACTTACTTGTATCTCTGGCTTGATATTTTTCCCTGCCATCAAATTTGGAAACGTGTTAACTATTTTTTCCTGTTCTGTTCTCATTTTGTTCTTCGCTAAGAAAGATTATTAAATGAGTTTCTGTTTGTTTGTAGGTCTTTTTCTTTTGGTTAATTATCTTGGATAATTGTATTGGTTTGTTTTCAGGGTCAGGCTGTCTGCTTTGTTGGGTCTAAATTTGCCATCTAAGAAATTCTTTATTTTGTATTTTCAGATCTCATATTTCCATTTGGATTCTTACTTTATAGTTCTATAGCTCTCCTGACAGTTTGTATCTCTCCACTCTTTATTTTTTACTGTATGTATATTTACAACATATTCCTGATAGTTATATTAAATTTCTTGTTTGGTAATTTTAACACCTGGGCCAGCTGTCAGTCTGCTACTATTTGGGTGTTTTTTTTTTTCTGATTATAATCAGTTATTGGTTTTGCTTCTTCACATATCTACAGTTGTTAATATATTCTAAATGTTTTAGATACTACATTGTATTGGCGCTGTGTCCTGTCAGCATTTTCTGGAGAATGTAGCATTTTATTCTCATAGATAGTTCATTATCTGACCTTTCTCCCCAATCCTTTGGAGACTTGGCTCTAGAATTTTTGTGGTAGTTTTTGTTTTGCACTTAGGCCTTAGTTTCTGTATTCTAATTCCTCAGGAGTTAGAATCTTTTCCAAAGGTTCAGTGGAAACCTCTATACTTTGACCAATTCTATCTAACTTGGTTGGACTGGGGCCTCAGACTGTCTCCCTAACACTGGGCAGCTATAGAATCCCTCTAGCCTTCCAGCAATTCCTTATGCTTGGTTCTTCAGGGTCTCACAAATGCTCAGTTTTGGAATAAGTCAATAATTTGGGATAGTCCGTGTGCACATTTTATGATTTATCCCTCACTTCTAATTGCTCTGGCAAGACTGAATTCTAGCCTCTGACTGTAGTCTAATAACACTGCCCTGTCTGCTTGCTTGCTGGCTTCCCCCATGGTCAAGGGTTATACCTATTCCCCCATGGTCAAGGGTTATACCTATTCCCCCATGGTCAAAGGTTATACGGCCAAGGCTTTGGCTGTTCTCCAGGACCTTCAAACAGTTTTTGAAAATAGTTTGTCCAGAATTCATAGTTATTATCAGTAGAGGCTTAGTCCAGTGCACTCTCACTCTCCTTTACCAGAACTCCTAGTTCAGTCCAGTTGAGAATTGTAAGCTTTCAAGATGAAGCCTGTCACTTATGAGTTTTTCGCACTTCACAGCAAACCCTTGGTTTTTGATACTTCCTAAGCTTAAGCCTTAAGGGAGTTCTCAGTTTCTTCTTAATTTCTTTCTCAAATGCTCAGTTTACAAAAATAGTAAGTCATAGGCCCCCTGAGAGTAACTGGAGATGAGGAGCAGAAAGCTCAAATAGTTCAGGGAAAGAGTGTGTACTGGAGGTAGGGAGTCCCAAACGTAGACTCCAGAAATGCATACATTCATTGATTGATTATAATTTGTTTCCCAATCTTCTGTATTTACTTTTTTTTTTTTTACCATGTTTAACTCTCAGAGCGTTTTTTTTTTTTTTTTTTTTTTTAACCCATGAATCGTTAAGAGTTGATTTGACGGTACATGAGAGAATTCTGTGTCCTCTCTGGCTTATCTTAGGAAAAGAGCAGGAGACTGTGGACACTGCCTGGTCATGGGGAAGGGGTCAGGGACTCCCTTCTCCCCATCCAGCCCCACTCACTCTGCATTTAATTTGCTCAGCTTGTTTCCCACTCAGAGTGGCTGTGAAGTTTTCTTGAATGGACATTGATAATTGGCTAATTTACTGTGTGCTATGTATGCTGAAGCAGGAGTTATTTGACCATCACATCTTTCCTCTGCATTAAACTGTGAAAGTTGTTGTGGCTGTTAAGATGTTTTATCCATTCATTTAAAAAGTGTGAGTTTTCCATACTTCTGTATTGCATTTCATAGAAGTTCAAAAATATTATTTTTTTATTTTAAAAGGTTATTATTTATTTATATATATATTTTAAAGATTTTATTTATTTATTCATGAGAGACACAGAGAGAGAGGCAGAGACATAGGCAGAGGGAGAAGCAGGTTTCTGCAGGGAGCCCGATGTGGCACTCGATTCCAGGACTCCAGTATCAAGCTCTGAGCCAAAGGCAGACGCTTAACCACTGCTGAGCCACCCAGGCATCCCCTTTATTTATTTTTTTAAAGTCGGCTCCAGGGTCGCCTGGGTAGCTCAGTGGTTGAGCATCTGCCTTCAGCTCAAGGCGTGATCCCAGAGTTCTAGGATCGGTACCGCATCGGGCTCCCCACAGGGAACCTGCCTCTTCCTCTGCCTGTCTCTCTGCCTCTCTCTCTCTGTGCCTCTCATGAATAAATAAATAAAATCTTTGGGAAAAAAAATAAAGTAGGCTTCACACCCAAAGTAGAGTTTGAACTCATGACTTCACCATCAAGGGCTGCATGCCCTACCAACTGAGACAGCCAGGGACCCCAGTCTCTTGACTTTTATAAACCTCCCAGCTCCATTCTCATTTGTCCAGGCTGCGGCGCTGGCTGTGTGTCAGTGTTTGGCTGTTGAGTCTACTCATCCGTCGAGCCCAGTGTTTGAAGACTGCAGCTCCAGTGAGGCCACAACTCCTGTCCCTGTGCAGCATGTTCGCCCTGTCAGAGCGAAGAAGCGCAAACAGTCACCTGCCCCTGCTCTGCCTATTGTGGTTCAGCTCATGGAAATGGGATTTCCTAGAAGGAACATAGAGTTTGCGCTTAAGTCACTCCCTGGTGCCTCTGGGAATGCTGCTGGCTTGCCAGGTATATAATTTTCCTTGTGGGTGCTTCACTCAGTGTGCCCACACATTAGTTTGTAGATTTACCTTGAAATGCTAATGTCAGTAGCCTGCAGGCAGGCTGGTACTGTGGATCCTCACTGAGTGCACTGTGTGTGCTTGCTTGTAGGAGTGGAGGCCTTGGTTGGGTGGCTGCTGGACCATGCTGATGCGCAGGTCACAGATCTCTCGGATGCAGACACAGGGTCTGAAGAATGTTCAGATGAGGAGGTGGTGGAGGATGTGGACGATGTAGCCTACGCTGTGGTCAGTGCCTCCTTTGTGGTTGCCCCACTGCCTGTGTCAACCTGTCCTGTGCTCTGGGTTTCCTCCATGCTGTTCCATGGGGCCTCTGCAGTTCTGCTGCGCATGTAGTGAACCTGCTAAGTGCTAACTGGGTTTTCTGTGCCTTAATTACTTTAGTTTCAAAGCAGACCCTTGTTCCAACATCTAGTGATGTTGGGTAGAATATACTGTATTTAAAAAACGTGTTTTATATGACATAATGACTTCTAATTTAAGTAAATCATTTCATGGGATTAATGTGGAAATGTCTCAAATTTTCTATAGTTGTATCTTTTTTTATTCTGCTTACTATATTTAATATTTTTAAAATGAATTTTATAGTGAAAATACAGCATAGTATTTCATACTTTATTTTTTAATATTACATACTTTTTAAAGTAGATTTATCTGGGTCACAATTTTTAAAAAATATATTTATCTTTTATAGTCTACTGGTGCTGTTGTAACAGAGAGCCAGACATATAAAAAACGAGCTGATTTCTTGAGTAATGATGATTATGCTGTGTATGTGAGAGAGAATATTCAGGTGAGTAAATGTTTTAGCCTGGAGCTTTGCTCAGATTTTCAGTCAGCAAATGTTTGAGCATCTTAGAAAGTCAGAAGCCTGGTGGGGGAGGGCACAGCACCCAGCAGCAGGGAGGCCACTGTCACTGGAGCAGAAGACTGAGGAGGAACAGAAGATGAACAGAGTGCCAGAGCCAGACACACAAAAGTGCTTTCTGTACAGTGACATGGCACAGAGACATGTGCTTCTCAATTATTCCTATTTTGGACACTTTTAAAAATATATTTTTGCTTGTTTTTCTTATATCATTCTTACTGCCATCTAAGTCTTAAAATCTATTTAGACTTTTTTATATAATCCTTTATGTATCTTCAATCCTTTCTTTTCTTGTTTTAATTCTTTTGTAGTTAGTATACTTCAGAGAAAATAACCAGAAATCATCTCCTTTCATCTGTAAACATGTCAGTATTTATTTGTAATAGATAAAGGATCTCCCCCCCCCCCTTCCTCTGTCAAATAAGCTGTATTCCTAGCATGGGGCTTGAACTCACAACCCCAGTATTGAGAGTCTTATGTTCTACTGGGTGAGCCAGCCAAGCACTCTGATAAAGGATTTGTTTTTAGCTTAACAACATTACTGTTACCTAATGATAACTAACAAAATATATAATAATTCCATAATATCATCTTATAGCCAATGGTTGCTCAGATTTTCCCAGTTGTCTCAGAAATTGCTTTTTGAATTTGAATATAAACAGGGCCATACACCTTACATTTGAGTGATGTCTTTTTGAAGTGTGTCTTAACCTGGAACAGTTTTCCCTCCTTTCCCCCCCCTCCTTTTCATGTCATTTATTGTGGCTAAACTTTGTTGGATCACATATTCCTCCCTCCTCTGCATCTCCTGTAAAATCAGAGTAAGGTCTGGTGGAATGGGGGGAGTTGTTGGACTCAGGCAGTGTCTTAGACACAAATGCATCATATGGATCAGCATCCAGTGTTGTTGGTTTGGTCTGGTTAGTCTACTCCCATCTGTTAAGAAGTATTCTATCCACTTTGGTGCTTTGATAGCCATTTGTGTCATCACCCAGACTCATCATGAGGGGTTGTACAGTAGTGGTTTTCTAACTTTGTCATGGTTTCCAAATTTATTAGCTGAAGTTTTTTCCTTCAAGACTTCTTTTTATTTATTTATTTTTACTTTTTATTTTTTAAAGAGTTTTTTTTTAAAGATCGATCTATCTATCTATCTATCTATCTATCTATCTATCTATCTATCTATCTATCTATCTATGATAGACAGAGAGAGAGGCAGAGACACAGGAGGAGGGAGAAGCAGGCTCCATGCTGGGAGCCCGACGTGGGACTCGATCTTAGGACTCCAGGATTGCACCCTGGGCCAAAGGCAGGCGCTAAACCACTGAGCCACCCAGGGATCCCCGAAGACTTCTTTTTAAATCAACTGTAGTTACTCTTTGTAATATAGTTTATGTAGGAAAGGCAGAATAAATGCTTCTTTTGTTTTTGTTTTGCTTTGCTTTATCAATTTTCAGAATGGTGAATTGGTGCCATGGAACTTACAAAGGTGACTGAGAAACTTTGCTTATTATCATTGTGTTGAATTTATTGGCTGATATGGATCTGATGTGTTTCAGCTATTATTCCTGCTGATCAGGTTGTTCTTTTGAGTGAACACTTTGATCTTTCTTTGAGAGTTCACTTGCTTTATGACACAAGTTGATCCATGTTCATTTTATGTATTTCCTGCCCCAGACATTGAGCCAGCCAGTTTTCCTAAAGAGCCCTGGTTCTGTTTAGTGTAAAATGACTTGAGAGTACATCCTTTTTTAGAAATAGAATAATGCTCCTTATAATTGTTCATCTTATCTATACAGTGAATTGGATTTTTACTTTAATTTTAATCTTAGGTGGGAATGATGGTTAGATGCTGTCGAACATATGAAGAAGTGTGTGAAGGAGATGTGGGCAAGGTTATCAAATTGGATAGAGATGGATTACATGACCTCAATGTGCAGTGTGATTGGCAGCAGAAAGGAGGCACTTACTGGGTTAGGTATATTCATGTGGAACTTATAGGTGAGCACATTCTTGGGTAAGTTCTGCTTTTTCTGAAGTAGAGAGAGTTCTCAGGAATAAATACTAATTATAGTTTACTTATTGTAATCTCTAGGCTATCCTCCACCAAGTTCTCCTTCTCACATAAAGATTGGTGATAAAGTTCGTGTCAAATCTTCAGTCACCACACCAAAATACAAGTGGGGATCTGTGACTCATCAAAGTGTGGGGATTGTGAAAGGTAATATTATCCAGGCAACAAAATTCCAAATGTTAACTTTTTATCAGCTAATGTAATATACTCATTTTTTTGTTGTTCTTCAAGAGCAAAGGAAAACAAGTCTGGAGAAAGTCTATGATAATATAAATAGCTTTTTTTTTTTTTTGCTTCTCAGTGGTCTCTAGACCAGGAACACACCTATAGTTGAACCCAATCAAGTTTATTAACTCACTGCCATTCGGGAGGATGCATACCCTCAAAAATGGGATGTCTCCATAGTGGGTATAACCAGGGACTAATGGGGTTTGCATTGGATATTTTGGGGGAGGATTCAAGGGAATAGGGTAATTCTAAGAATGAGTGTTTTAATAAATATTAATCTATAAGGCAGAAAAAATGGAATTAGGATGAAGTTAATGGTTCTCAAGGAAGCAGTTCATACTAACCAAGATTGGGGAAGAAAGGTTTGGGAGGGTGTCTGGTTGTGTTTGTGGTTTGGATTAGATTTGAACTTGATCAGACTGAGTAAAGAGTGGTTTTGCTTTTGTATTGATCTATCACAGTCCCGGGTAACCTTGTTTGATGTTGGTGTTCTGTAAACTTGTTCAGTCATTCTGCCAAATGGCCTATATGTCAGTGTCTGGCCAACCCCCTCAGTCAGGAATTGTTTCTCTCTCTCTCTCTCTCTCTCTCTCTCTCTCTCTCTCTCTCTCATATGCTCTCTCTCTGCTATATAAAAATTTAGGACTAAATTTAAGAAATGGAAATGTGCAAATAGTGGGGGTTAGGAACTGGAAACATAAAATTCTTTTCAGTTTATATTTAATGTGCTATTATTGAGATTTCAAATCAAACACATGGTGTACTTTAAAAGATATGCTGTGTCCATTTTAACAATTGCATGAGAATTAAAAATGCATGTGTTTTTATTTTAAACTCTTCTAAGGCCATAAAGAGATCCTGTTTTGTTTTGCTTGAACTTTGTACAAAACTCTCTTACTATTGAATAGTTTGGATTAGAAAGACATGGTCATAATAGTGGTGCTTCCCAGTGTGGGGGAATACGAGAATGTCTCAGGTTACATAAGAACAAATGGCTTATTTAACATTTTACTTTAGTTTAACATTTCTCTTAAGACGTTCTTAAAAGCTTTATAAATTAAAACACATAAATTTTAAAAATGAGAACTTGGTTCAGAAGTTAGCGTTTTGAGTAGCAGAGTGTACTTACCAAAGGACAAGAGATCTCTTAACATTATTCTTGTGATTTTTATTTCCTAATACTAAATGGAGTTTTTAACTTGATGTAATTAAAAACAAAGAAACAAACATTGTAGAAAATGTCAATCGTACACAGAAATAGAGAATATAGCGAAATGAGCCTCCATGTGCCCATCACCTGGCTTTAATAGTTGGCAACCCCTGGCCTAAGTTAATTCCTTCCCTTGATTATTTTGAAGTCAATCCCTGATTGACATCATGTGCTAGTTCATCCATAAGTATCTTAGTATGTCTCTCTAAAAGAGAAGTACTCTCTGTAAAACATAAATAACTACAATATAATTATCACATGATTAGATATAGTTTTAATTTTAACATAAGTTTTTTTTATTGGTGACCAAGATGTTTCAGCAATTTCTATTGTGTCCCAGCTTTCAGTGCAAATGGAAAAGATGTCATTGTTGACTTTCCTCAGCAGTCTCACTGGACTGGGCTGTTGTCAGAAATGGAGTTGGTGCCTAGTGTTCATCCTGGGGTTACGTGAGTTAATTTTTATATTGCTAGATTTGTTTGGGAGGAATGGTTTTCTTTGGGATTAAATTTAATAAATTACCTTAATTTAAGAAATGACCATATTTTTTTTCTTACTAACCCAATGGTTGTTTTAAAAATAGGTGTGATGGCTGTCAGATGTTTCCTATCAATGGATCTAGATTCAAATGCAGAAACTGTGATGACTTTGATTTTTGTGAAACCTGTTTCAAGACCAGGAAACACAACACTAGACATACATTTGGCAGAATAAATGAACCAGGTATGGTAGAATGGTTATGCTCTTTTTCATTAAAATATTATTGAAATCATCATTGTGCACACGCATTATTTAGTTTGGTCTTTAAAGTTTACCTTTATATGGTGAGCACTGCACGGTGTACACAATAAAACAGGAAAGATGGTCTTACACACTTGAAACCTTCCTATCTTTTTTTTTCAAGCAATGAGGGACTATGGAAATTAGAATAACATGGTTTGTTTGGTTGTATTTCCATAAAGAATATTAAAAGGGTCTCAAGAAACTAATAAATGTATTGTTGCATTGGGTGTAGAATTGGATAGATAGAGTCTGCATGTCTTTTATTATATCTTTTTTTTAATTGTGGCAGAATATGTACAACACAGAATTTGCCATTTTAAATCACTTTGAAGTGTGCAATTCAGAGAATGTTGCACAACCATTACCACTATGTATTTCCAAAACTTGTTGATGACTACAGACAGAAACTGTACCATTAAGCAATAATTCCCCGTTCTCCCCTTTCCCAGTCCCTGGCAACCTCCAGTCTGCTTCCTGTGTCCATAAATTTGATGACACTGGGTGCCATGTATAGGTGGAACCAAAATTTGCCTTTTAGTGTCTGGCTTATTTTACTTAGGATTATGTCTTCAGGGCTTATCCCATGTTGTAGCATGTGTCAGAACTTCATTTCTTTATGGCTTAATATTTAATACATAATGTTTATCCATTCATCTATTAACAAACATTTGGATTGTTTCCACCTTTCAGCTATTATGGATAATGTTATTGTGAACATTGGTGTACAAATCTGTTTGAGTTCGTGTTTTTAAAATTGGGAGTGGAATTATAGGGTCATATGGTAGTTCTTCGAGGAAGCACCAAAATGTTTTCCACATTGGCTCTACCAATTTTATATTCCCACCAGCAGTATATACGGGTTCCACTTTCACCACGTCCTCACCAACATTTGTTATTTTTCATTTTTTTAAAAATTATACCCATCCTAATGGGTGAGAAGTATTATCTTATGATTTTGATTTGAGTTTCCCTAATGACAAATGACATTGAGTCTCTTTTCATGTCATTTTGGCCATTTGTATATCTTTTTTTTTTTGGGGGGGGGGATATGTGTGTAAGTCCATTGCTCATTTTTAAACTTTTGATGTTAAGTTATAGGAATTCTTTAAATATTCTGTGCATTGAACCCTATCAGATGATTTGCAAATATTTCATTTCATCCCATTATTTGGGTTGTCTTTTCACTTTCTTGATAGGATTCAGTGATGCGTAAATTTTTAATTTTAATGAAGTCCATTTTATCTGTTGTGTCTTTTGTGGCCTGTGTGTTTGGTCTCATATTTGCTTTCAGTCTCCATTTAAGAGACCATTGCTAAAGGTCATGAAGATTAGCACCTGTTTTTCTTTCTAGGAGGTTATAATTTTAGCTCTTAAACTTAGGTTTTGGTCCATTTTGAGTTAATTTTTGTTCATGGTATAGTGTAAAAGTTCAATTTCATTCTTATACAAGATGTGTGCTTCCAGTTTCCCAACACTATTTATTGAAAAGATTGTCCTTTCACCATTGAATAGTCTGGGCACTCTTTTTGAAAATCAATTGACCATAGATGTGAGAATTTATTTTTGGGTTTGCAGTTCTGTTCTTTTGGTCTTTTTGCCTATGCTTATGACAGTAGTGAACCATGTGTTGTGGTTATGTTAGCTTTGTAGTAAGTTTTGAAATTGGGAAGTGTGAATCCTTCAGATTTTTTTTTTTCAAGCTTGTTTTGGCTATTTCCTTTGAAATTCAGTATAACTCTGGGGATGGATTTTTCTACTTTGGTAAGCAGTATTTTTATAAGAATTGCACTGAATTCATATGTTGATTTGGGCAGAATTGTTATTTTAATAATATTAAGTTCTCCAATCCATGAGCAAGGGATATCTTTTCCATTTACTTAGACTTGCTTTCAGCAATGTTTCTTACAGCAATGTTTTGTGATTTTTCAGTGTACAAGTCTTGTGCCTTCTGGATTAAATGTATTGCTAAGTATTTTTTATGCCATATTAAATGGAATTCTTAATTTCTCTTTTGGAATGTTTGTTGCTAGTATATAGGTATATATACTACACTTCAATACATTTTGTGTGTTGAGTTAATATCCAGCAACTTGGCTGAATTTATTTATTGTCACTGACAATTTTTTTTGTGTTTGTTTTTTCTACATATAAGATCATGTTATCTATGAACCAAGATGGTTTTACTTCTTCCTTTCCAATCTGAATGCCTTATATTATTTTTCCCTGCTTTAGCTAGTTCTTCTAGTACTAAGTTGAATAGAAATAGAAAAAGTGGGCATCCTTGTTTTGTTCCTGAATTTAGGAGGAAAGCTTTCATTCTTTCACATTGAGTATAATGTTAGCTGTGGGTTTTTCCATAAATAGCCCTTCAATCAAGAGGAAATTCCTGTCTAGTTCTAATTCGTATTTTTTTCTTATCTTATGTGGGAGATTTGTAGAATCTAGGGTTATCTCCTTTTCAAGGCTAACTTAGAATTATTTCTTTTTTTTCTTGATGGGCCTGCTGTGGGTTTATCAGTTTAGTTAGTCTTTTCAGAGAGACAAATTTTAGCTTTTTTTTTTTTTTTTTTTTGCTATTTCTTGTATCTTTATTATTTCTTTTTCCTGTGGAGTTTGGGTTTAGGTTGATTATTTTCATCCTATCTTCTTGAGGTTAGTGCCGTCTCATTTTCTCACTGTCTTTTCTAATATATAAACTTAAAATTTTAAATTTGTCTTTAAGCAAATCTTAAGGTGTATCCTGCAATACTGCTATGTAGTGATATTTCATTATTTCAGGTTATTTTTTAAATTCCATTAAAATTATTTTTTTGTATTCATTGGTTGTTAAAGTTTCAAACATCAGAAATTTTACTGGTTTCTGCTTTGCATTCAGAGTATGTGATTTACCTTTGACACTTTGAAACTTGTATATGGTCATATAATTTCTATATGCTGAGATTTTATAAATGCTTTATATGTGCCTAAAAGAATGTCTCTTGCAGTTCTGTGGTAAAGTTAGTGTTTGCTTAATGTATCTTTATTTATTTACTTAATTTTAAAGATTATTTAT
This sequence comes from Nyctereutes procyonoides, assembly GCF_905146905.1. Classification (NCBI taxonomy): domain Eukaryota; kingdom Metazoa; phylum Chordata; class Mammalia; order Carnivora; family Canidae; genus Nyctereutes; species Nyctereutes procyonoides. The sequence continues at coordinate 59,933,947 of NW_026575047.1, read as the reverse complement.
TTTAGAGAGAGAAAAGAGAGCAAAGTGGAGGGGGAAGGGGCAGAAGGAGAGGGAAAATCTTAAGCAGACTCCCTGCTGAATACAAGTCCTGAGATCATGACCTGAACTGAAATCAAGCTTCTGTCCTTTAACCAGCTGAGCCACCAGGTGCCCCTTAGTGCATCTTTTTTTAGCCTTTTACCCTCAATCATTCTGTATTCTTGTAAATTTTATAATTTCTTATAAGTTGTAAATAGTTTAAAATTTCAGTATGATAATGTTGGTTTTTTTTTTAACGTTGGTCTTTTATATGGATCATTTAGGTATTTACATTAAGACAATTACTGATGTATTTTTATTTAAATTGAACACTTCTCAGTGTTTATTTGTCCTTCCTGTTCTCTGTTCCTCTTTCTACATTCCATCTTTCTTTTTTATTGTTGTTAAAGATTTCATTTATTTATTTTTGTGAGAGAAAGAGAGAGCTTGCATATACAAGCGAGGACAAGTTGGGGAGAGGAGCAGAGGGAGAAGAAGACTCCCCACTGAGCAGGAAGCCCAATGTGGGACATGATCCCAGGGACCTGGGATCATGACCTGAGCTGAAGGCAGATGCTTAACCGACTGAGCCACCCAGGCACCCTACATATCATCTTTCTTTGGATTGATATTTTTTTAATTGGTTAACACTCCAACACCCCCTCCCTCCCATTTTGGCTTAGAAATTACACACATTTTTAGTATATATTTCATCTATATGAGTAGTATATTTGTTACATTTTTAGTATTAATAGTTACTCAAGATATTAAAACATCCACCTTTTGACTTACCAAAATCTAATATTTAGTATTTTTACTTTCTTTTAAGCAATGCAAGGACCTTAGTTCCCTTTAACTTTATTTACCCTCTTTCTAATTTAAATTACCATGTTTTTATTGTGTCTTACAATTTTATACATGCACATTTTTAACCATATAATATTGTTATTATATACAGCCAGTATTTTAGATTTTTTCACATAACCTAATATTTCAGTTTTTTTAGTTTTTCTCTATCATTTTTTCTATCATTTTTCTCTTGCCTGAAGAATAGCCTTTAATACTTTCCTTAATGCATCTGTGGTTATGAATTACATTTTTGTGTGTATGAAAATTTCTTATTTCTTCTTCATTTGAGAAGAATGTTTTTGTTAGGAATTTTCTTTAAAAATGCTATTCCATTGTTATTCGGTTTATAATATTTCTGTTAAGGTCAGCGGGAAGTATAGTTATTGCTCCATTAAAGCTAATCAGTTTTTGTATTTCCTCTTAGCTGTTTTTGAGATACTGTTTTGTTTTTACCTTACACAAATTTTACATGTGCATAAAAGTGTGTTTCTTTTTATTTATCTTCCTTGAGGTTAGCAGGACTCTTTACTTATATTTTCTTTATTTTTTTTTCTAGCTTTGTTTAACTATAATTGAAGTATAACATTGTGTAAGCTTAAGATGTACATTGTGATGATTTTATATATATATAATATATATATTGCAAAATAATTACCACAATGAGGTTGGTTGTTAGTTAACAGATCCATCATGTGTGTGTTTTGGGGAGGTAAGAACATTTAAGATCTATGCTCAGCAACATTCGAAACAGAGCTTTTTAAATCTGTGGCTTGATATCTTTTGTCAGTTCTGGAAATTTTTTAGTCCGTATTTCTTCAAACATTGTGTTCTGTTTTCTATTTTTGGGATTCCTTTCACCTGTGTCTGATCTTCTCTCCATCCTGTAAGTCTTTCAGTTCTCTGCTGAAATATTCAGTGACTTATATTTTCAAATCTAAGTAAGTATGGTTATTTTAAAACCTGTGTCTTACAACTCTAATCTGGAGACTCTGTGGATCTCTTTCTGTTGTCTCGTACTTTTAGTAGTTTTTTTAGTCATGTTTTCTAGTCTCATATGCCATTATGTAGTGGACATTATATTTAAAAAATTATTTATTAAATCAGTTTGTGGCCTAAGATATTCTCTAGAGATTATGGGGGGAGAGGGTTGGTCTTCTAGATAATTGAGGTAAATAACTATCTGGGCTCACCTCAGTCTAGTGTCATTGATTGGGAGGATTTCATGCTAAGCCATAATCTGTAAAAACAAACAGCACTGCACAGTTTACCCTTCCTCTGGGGATTTTCCCTGTTGGGATCCCAGCCCAAAATGCGGGCTTTTTTTATGGCTATCCCTTTCTCTCCTGGTGGGCTCTGGACTCCAATTCCTGGTCCTCCCCTCCCCTCCCCAAGGCTTTCAAAAGTAGTATGATTTTTTTTTTCCTTTGTAAGTTCTCCTAACTGGCAGTTACCATCAGCGAAGAGTAGCCTCAGATATATACGGCATTGCTCATCTAGACATCTCTTTGTCTTAACCTTCCTCAGATTCTGGTCTTATAATTCTTTACCATCTTGTTATTTCTGATACTTATATGATTTATTCATCTTTAAGTATTTTGTTTGCCTCCTCTAGTTGTCCTCTGTGGGAGGGTTAGATGAAATTCCAGGTTTGCTGTTCATGGAATTGGAAACTCTTTACAGATTTGTTTTTGCTTTGCATTTGTAACAGCATTTTTTAAAAAAGATTTCATTCATTTATTTATTTTAGGGAGAGAGAGCATATGCATGCATATGCGCATGTGAAGGGGGAGGGAGAGGGAGAAAGAGAATCCTAAGCAGACTCCATGCTGAGCACAGGGCTTCATCTCAACTTTGAGATCATGACCTGAGCAGAAACTAAGAATTGGATACTTAACTGACTGGGCCACCCAGACGACCCTGTAACAGCATTTTTAATAAGAACATTTTTTTGTTAGCACTGTTAATTTAATAAGAATGTTTTTTGTTAGTATTCCCCCCCCCCCTTGGCTTCTATGTATCCCTCCATCTGGAAGTACATACGCTGTTGTTACTTGAGAATCAAGTAGAGTAAATCATAGCGTTCTATGAACTTCATTTCATAAATTGGTGTAAATTACACTGGGCTTTTTGAAGCTGTTTCAGGTATTTATTAGTTCCGTTTATCTGAGAGTGAGTGAGCTAGCCAGAGGTGAAGGGGGGTTGTGAGGAGGGGCAGAAGGAGGGGGAGAGAGAGAGAATCTTTTTTTTTTTTTTTAAGATTTTATTTATTCATAGAGACAGAGAGAGGCAGAGACACAGGCAGAGGGAGAAGCAGGCTCCATACAGGAAGCCTGACGTGGGACTCGGTCCCGGGTCTCCAGGATCACACCCCAGGCTGCAGGCGGCGCTAAACCGCTGCGCCACCGGGGCTGCCCCGAGAGAGAGAATCTTAAGCAGGCTCTCTGCTAGGCTTGATCTCTCAAGCCTGAGATCATGACCTGAGCCAAAATCAAGAGTTAGACACTTAACTGACTGAGCCACCCAGGTACCCTTATTAGTTCTTTTTAATTTGAAAACTTAACTATTTTCTTGAAGTAAGAAGCTCTTCACCATTTAGTATTCTTTATTTCTTGGTTGGGAAGGTTTTGCTCTACATGTATTAACACCACCATTTTTTGCCCACCATTAAATAGGACAGTCTGCAATATTTTGTGGCCGTTCTGGAAAACAGCTAAAGCGTTGTCACAGCAGTCAGCCAGGAATGCTGCTGGATAGCTGGTCCCGGATGGTAAAGAGCCTAAATGTGTCATCCTCTGTGAACCAGGCTTCTCGTCTTATTGATGGCAGTGAGCCCTGCTGGCAGTCATCTGGTTCGCAAGGAAAGGTAGGTGTTCCATTGGGATACTTCCAGAAATGCTTCTATTTAGATGATTTTATCTTCTAAGCTTCAAAATGAACTTTGAAGAAAAACCTATTGAGTTATATTGTGATGGCACCTGTCAGTACTGATTTTGTATTTTAGTTCAGAATTATTTTTAAAGCAACTGAGTAATATACCATCCAGGTTTTTTTAAGATTCTCTTTATTTATTCATGAGACACACATACAGAGAGAGGTAGAAACATAGGCATAGTAAGAAGCAGGCTCCATGCAGGAAGCCTGATATGGGACTCAGTCCCCAAACCCAGGATCACGCCCTGAACCAAAGGCAGGCACCCAACTGCTGAGCCACCCAGATGTCCCTATCCAGTTTTTATTGTCAGAGATTTTTAATGATATATGTAACAGATTTTATCTAACTGACCAATTGATACAGCGAGTAATAGGGTGCAATTGTTTTCTGTTACTTTCCCACATAAAATGTATGAGTTCAGATTCTGCTTCTGGAAAGCAGTTTTTCTAATATATCTGAACAAATAGGTGTTGCTCTTCGGAATGTTATAATTGCATGCAAGTGTCTGAACTTATGGTCCAGCTTGGAGAGAGGGGCTGTGTTTCCATCTTGACTCTAGTATTTTTTATAACCCACCGCTTGATGAGTATAAAGGCCCCTCCCCCCCCCAGGTCAGGCGTCTATAAACACATCATTTCTGGGTTTAGAGTGAGACTTTCCTCTAATAAGTAGTGGGGTGGAATACTCCTCTCAGGCCATATTCTGTATTAATTAATTAATTAATTAATTATTTTTTTATTAATAAATTTATTTTTTATTGGTGTTCAGTTTGCCAACGTACAGAATAACACCCAGTGCTCATCCCGTCAAGTGCCCACCTCAGTGCCCGCCACCCAGTCACCCCCACCCCCCTCCCTCCTCCCCTTCCACCACCCCTAGTTCGTTTCCCAGAGTTCGGAGTCTTCCATGTTCTGTCTCTCTTTCTGATATTTCCCACTTATTTTTTCTCCTTTCCCCTTTATTCCCTTTCACTATTTTTTTATATTCCCCAAATGAATGACCATCATATTATGTATTTAGAAAATCTCATGTAGATTTGAGCTTTGGTGATACTATTTTCATGGCTAAAATATGGCTGAATTTTATAAATTGAGAATACATTTTTTTGTTTTTTTTTTTAAAGCATTGGATTCGTTTGGAGATTTTCCCAGATGTTCTTGTTCATAGATTAAAAATGATAGTTGATCCCGCTGACAGTAGCTACATGCCTTCCCTTGTGGTGGTGTCAGGTAATTGAATTAGATTATTCAGCATCTTCTGTCATATGATACAACCACCTTTGTCTGATTTCTTTATCCCTTCCCCCCCCCAGGTGGAAATTCCCTAAATAATCTAATTGAACTAAAGACAATCAATATTAACCCCACTGACACAACAGTGTCCCTTCTGAATGACTGCACAGAGGTAAGTAGGTGTTCTTTTTTGATAGTTTGCAAATGACAATGGAGATGACTTTTTTGACTGTCTCTATAATAACATTGAGGCTATTTTCCCCCTAAATTAAGTAATTACATTTTAAAATTTGACAGGTACATAACTTGAATTTGCTATTTATCAGATCAGCTTGAAAAGGAAACAAAGTAAGTCTCATTCTTACCATCTTAGTAAGAAGTGAGGGTAAAGCTCCTGGAAAAATTGTTACCAGGCACTTCAGAATACTCTTTGTAACCAGCACAGGATTGTTTTCATTGTGTATCTACTAATATGTGATGGTTTTTTCTAACTGCACATGTGACACTGATACTGCTTTTTTGTTTTCATACCTGTTGACATTAAATGCTGAGCTATTGATCTGTTTTGATGCATTATAAGGTAATTTTCAAGATTGAATACAAGCTTCTTACAAATCTTGAAAATACTATCTGAGAGATCAGTGAAGGTTCTTTTATGTAGTACCTCTATAATAAGGAGCAGTGAGACTTTCAATCTTCCCATAAATTTTTCTACTGAGATGTCAACACTATTTTAACAAATTAAATATTCTTCAAATAATAGCATCCATACTATTGTCTCATGAGGACTTACTTAATTGGTATGATAGTGGATAAAGATATTAAATAAAGAACTTTTATTGATCTAAAGTTAAGTATAAGTAAGTTTATTTTTAAATTATTAAATGTAGTTAGCCATTCATTATTATTAGGCTGCCTGCATAAGGGCAGACAAATTCAAGGTGGTCCCAGTGTGTTACTTAAAACAAGCTGATACATAGCCATTAGGTTTGTAACTTGTTTCCAGTCTATGGGAATGTACCAGCTCCTTTTCCCAAGGCAGAGAATTGATGATCTGACCCTTATTTCCAATCTTCAATAAATAGAATTATAGAATATTATTAATTCTTGAAAGTCATTGAACTATTTTGTGATATACGAATTAGTTAATTAATAATTATTACCAGTGGTGTTAATGAATAAACTGGTAAATTATTAAAATGAAAGATAATATTGAATTTTTCTGAAAAAGATACTATTGAATTTTCGTGCATTTTATTGTTAACTCATTATTAGGTAACTGAAAGCAGCTTGTCTAACGTCTTAATTATACTTCTAATGAATTTGTACTTTAAATTAAAAACTAGAGTTAATTAAATCAGTAACTGAGATTATTGTTCATAAAAGGTATATTGTCCAATAAATTTTCAATTTAGAACAATTTATTATATAGTATACATGACATGTGAGAAATATGAAGCATTATGAGTAATTGGAAAACTCATGACCCACTCTCCGTTGCTCCAACCAATTTAAGAACTAGAATATTATCATTCATGGGAAGCCACTGGACATTCTAGCAGTCTTTCCTATAAAAATGGCTTATTATGGTAATTTTTTAATATAACCAAAAATAGAAAGTATACTGACTCCCCTACAAACCTTTGACCTATTTCAGCAATCATCAACATTTTGTCAATTCTGTTTCATTGTCTCCTTCTGTAAGTCTATTTTTACATTCCTAGAATGTTTAAAAGCAAATCCGAGATACGATCTTATCCATATTGTGTACTTCAATATTAATCTCTAGCAAGGACTGAGAAAATGTAACCGCAATGCCATTATCACAGCTAACGGTTATTCTTTAATATCATACAATATCCAGTCAGCGTATACATTTTCCCAATTATCCCATAAATATTTTTTTGCAGTTAGTTTATGTGCCTGCACTTTGTACTTCATTTAAGTCTTGATTCTCTTGGTTTTTTTCTTGCTAAAGAAGGAAATTGGGTTTTCTTTTCCTGTAGCATTTTTCATTTTTTATTTTTTTTATTTATTTATTTATTTATTTATTTATTTATTTATTTATTTATTTATTTAAATTTTTATTTATTTATGATAGTCACACAGAGAGAGCGAGAGAGAGAAAGGCAGAGACACAGGCAGAGGGAGAAGCAGGCTCCATGCACCGGGAGCCCGATGTGGGATTCGATCCCGGGTCTCCAGGATCGCGCCCTGGGCCAAAGGCAGGCGCCAAACCGCTGCGCCACCCAGGGATCCCCAGCATTTTTCATTTTTTAATTTGTCTTTTGCATCCCAGTGGTTTTGTTCCCACCTGTGCTTCCTGTGACATCATAGGTAGTAGATCTTGAGGTTTGATCAAATTCAATTGAAGCAATAGGAAGTCACTTGAAGTATATGTGCTTTGTGCTTCATTACTCTTTGTTCATAGGAAATGAAAGAATAGAGGAATACTGTAAATGCCAAATAGTAGGATATGGGGCATTCTGCAGGACAAAGAACTATCCTTAACAAATGAATGTCAAGGCGTAACAGAGGGAGGTTGCATCCTATTTGGATCTTGATTTGAATAAGCCAACAATAGAAAAATGTTTACGAGAGGATCAGAAAAGTTAATCACTGGTAGCATATTAGATGATCTGTGAAATTATTGTTTTAGCTATGATAATAGTAATGTGGATATATTTTTTAAAAGCCCGTACTTGTTTGATACATACAAAAGTTATGAGACAACATGCTGCCTGGAATTTTCTTATTATAATCCATATATGAGCAAAATTGCTTATATGTTGATTACTTGGAACTATGTGATAGTGTTGCAGTATACATATTTTTATTCTAAAAATTATGAAGGTGCTTAACTGATATTTAATCTTTTTCCTAATACATCTTGATTCAAGGAAGCTTTTTTTTTTTTTTTGAGAGAGAGTGAGAGTGGGAGAGCCCATGTGCGAGAGCATGCAAGTGAGGGGGTGGGGGTGGTGGACAGGGGCAGAGGGAAAGAGAGAATCCCAAGTAGGCTTCACACCCAGTACAGATGTGGGGCTCAATCTCAGGATCCTGAGATCATGACCTGAGCTGAAATCAAGAATCAGATGCTTAACCTACTGAGCCACCCACGTGCCCCTCAAGAAAGCTTTAAGACAAAAAGTTTCTAGTCATCCAGTAAGGCTATCATAGTTTGATTTTAGTAAGAAAATAAGTGTGAGTCCAGTGCCCTGGGTAGACATACTTGGTGATTAATGACTTCTTTTAAATTGTCCTCAAACATGACGGTATTAATTTTGCCTAACTTGCTTGATATTTCCAGAACTTAAGTAAAAGAGCTCTAGTTTTCTACACATTCCATGTCTCAAATGTGCTGCTCCCAGTTTAAGTATTTCATGTATTTGATTCTAAAAAGTCTGTAGCTTACTGTTTTTGTGTCTAGTATCACAGGTATATTGAAATTGCTATAAAGCAGTGCAGGAGTTCGGGAATTGATTGTAAAATCCATGGTCTTATCCTGCTGGGACGGATCCGTGCAGAGGAGGAAGATTTGGCTGCAGTTCCTTTCTTAGCCTCAGACAATGAAGAGGAAGAGGATGAGAAAGGCAACAGTGGGAGGTGAGAGCCATTTGTTATTGGTCGTGCTCATTCCAAAATTCTCACTTTCAAAAGTGAATATTTAATTAGACTGTATTCCATAATGAGAATAGTTTTATGTACTCAGGTAAATTTTAGTTTTTAAAACTTTAATTTTAGGAGAATGTTTAATGTAGAAACATTGTATTTAGATAAATATTAAAAAGAGGAAATAAAAATGTTGGATTTTTTTTTTCTACCTGAAATATTGCAGCTAATATTTTGGTGTATATACTTGTAGTTTTCTTTTTATCTGTCCCTAATTGTGTTTTCCTTTGAAATGGATATATGATATATATTTTACAGTTTTCTTTGCTAAATATTTTACTGTTAACTTCAAAACAGTTTATGATGATAAAATACATTATACATAAAACTTATCCTCTTAGCTATTTTTAACTGTCTGGTTTTGTGACATTAAGTACATTCACATCATTGTGCAATTATGGGCAACATTCATTTCCAAAATATCCATATCATTAGTCTTCTCTCATATAATTTTATTGAGTGCAGTATTTCATCTTATGACTGACTATGTTCTCATTTTCTTAATTCGATAATTTGCAAGAGTGCTATAGTGATAACTATTACCATTTTCCTTCATCATCCATTAAATACCTATTGTGGGCTAAACTGTTCTCCATCCTGTGAATGCTGTGGCAAATATGCAAAATAAGATAAAACAAACTCACACACATCAAGAGTGGCTTTCGATTGTGTAAAGTGCATGAAGAAGTTCATAGTGCTTTAAAAAATCTAGAAAAAAGCATTGATTTGTCAGGAGAATAAGGAAAACTCCCTCTAAAAGGCATACTTTCAGGAAAAGTCAGAGTTTTCAAAGCAGAGGTGTTTTTGGCAAGCAAATAGCATATACCAAGGATGAAGAAAGATATCTGCCCAGTTTCTGCATGTTTGCTCTTTTAAATTCTGTTTATAGAGGACTCATATGTACAGGGGGTTGTGTTCTGGGTCTTGTTCATGTCCCAGCAGAAAACAATGTAGATGATCTCTCTTCCTCAGATAAGTTGTATTTTCATAGCTAGATGGCTAAAAGTAAATTGCTAAGTCAAACGATATGCAAAATCAGTTGATACGTGTTACTATTGTTCTGCTGCTGTAGCCTGGTCTTTGCAGATACACAAAGGAGGCAGGTACCATGCTAGCTGAGTTCTTCTAACCACTGCCTTTTGCAGTAAGTGCTTTTCTTTTAGAAATAGAGGAGTGCTGCCTCTCACTGCTATTAAAGCATATCCTTTTAGTCATGAATGAGTGGCAAGTGTGATAATAAGTGAGACTATTCTAGGGTTCTGTGATCTTGGGTTTGGATTCTTTCTTGTTTTATTTTGGAACGTTTGCATTAAAACTGTAAAGAAAATAGCATATATTATGTAACATTACCTCATCTAGAATATATGTTGCACTGTATGTTATGATTCAAACTGATGGTATCTGTGTACATTAAAGGAAAATACCAGTTCACTTATATGAATCATTGAGATTTCCAAGAGAAAGGATTATGGCTTTGCATATTTTTATTCAGTAGCTATGAAAATGAGTTGGGTGAATATGTACATGTACTGTATATGTGAGATAATTAAAAAAGTTTGAGCTTTACTCATTGATTAAGTTTTTACAAATATTGAATACATTAATAGAAGAATTCTGGGTATTTGAATGTAATGGTTTTCTTTTCCTGTAAGACCAGCTAATGATTTCAAGGTGGTCCAAACACCCACAGGGTACACACCCAACTGGGGTATGCCCACACTGACTGCCTGCTGGCCTCCTTTCTGAAGGGTTGGTCATTACATGGTACCAGTTACTACACATTTTGAGTATCACTCTTGGTGTTCCATACATACTTTTGACTAAAAATATGTTACAGGGTATGTCAGTATAGATGGTCCCAGATTTACGATAGTTTGACTTGCAAGTTTTTTTTACTTTACAATAGTGCAAAAGTAATACACATTCTTTAGAAACTGTACTTTGAATTTTGATCTTTTCCCAAGTTAGCAATATGTGGTACAATCCTCTTGTAATACTGGGCAGCAGCAATGAGCACCCATCCATGAAATCATAAGGATAAGTAACCAATATATTTATTATAGCCATTCTTTAATACTGCTTTTTTACTTTCAGTATACTATTCAAGAAATTACATTAGATATTCGACACTTTATTGTAAAATAGGCTTGTGTTAGGTGATTTTGTCCATCTGTAAGATAATGTAAATGTTCTCAGCATGTTCAAGGTAGGCAAGGCTAAGGTTTGATGTTGAGTAGGTTAGGTGCATTTTTAAAATGCATTTCAACAGGATTTTTTCAATTTATGATGAGTTTATTGGGGTATAGTACCATTGTAAGTAGAGGAAGATCTGTAATTACAGTATATATATACTTGCTTTCTTGTGCCTGGTATCAGATGAAAGAATTTTCCTACATTTTAATACCCAAGCCATAAAATTTTGATCCTTTAAAGTAAATATTCATTAGTATATAATATGGTAAAAAAAAAAATCTTACCTAGCTAGAACCTAGTCTCTGGAGCCTTTAATTGTCCATCCTAGTTTATAAAAAGAGAACAAAAGCAATTGAAAAGCCAAAAACCTCAAACACAGATTCCTTAGTACCTGGCATCAACTAATAATCAAGAGAATAACACTATGTACTTAATGATCTCAAGTTTGAGAATTAGAGTGCTTTGTTGACTATACTTTGAACTTATTGAAGGCAGGTTAAGAGATAGAATGAGCAAGGTGGTAGGAGCCAACTGCCAGAGAGAACTATGCTTCAGAAGCCTTGGGGTACAGAGCAGACTTCTCAGGAGAGAAAGGATGTAGGGGACCTCTAGCCCAGCTAGCCTTATGGTGGGCAGAGGGTGTGTAGCCAGAAAATTGCATTTTGCTTTGGGACATGTATTTGTGTTAGAGTACCTCAAAAGTCGTATGGCTGTGACTATTTTATTAGTTCTTTGAGGGAAAATATGACCAAACAGATGTTTAGATTTAGGGCCATTGCCACAGTGCCTGACCCAGTGGTGATTCCTGGGGCCATTTAATAATTAATATTCTCAGCATTTAACATCTGTAGTAACTGTATGTTGAGGCATTGGGTGGGAATATCTGTGAGTCAGTAAAACAGCTGGTATATAAGAAGAAAGGAGAGCTGCATAGTGTGTCATAGAAAGGTCTCCATTGAAAACACTAGAGTTAAATTATATTATTAAAAGGTAGCATGCTGGTATCTAGAAATTTTGACCCTCTGGCACACTAATTTCTTCTAGGTTTTATTTATTTTAGTTTTAATTTATTTAAGTTTTACTAAAAAAGAACTTTAAGAGTCTTATAATAACCAACAATTTTGCTTGCTTGAGATTGCTTTCCTTTTTGCTTAAAAAAAATATTTTTATGTTGAATGATCTCTATTTCTGTCTTTTTTGTTTGGTTAGCCTTATTAGAAAGAAGGCTGCAGGGCTGGAATCAGCAGCTACAATAAGAACCAAAGTGTTTGTGTGGGGACTGAATGACAAGGACCAGCTGGGCGGCCTGAAGGGCTCTAAGGTATCCTTCTTCTGCCTGTAGTTTCTGTGTTACCTGTCATCAAATTATTAAGGATGAGCTTTGTTGGTACATTTGTCCTGGAGACTCAATAATAATCAGACCTCTTTTGAAGTTTTTATGATGCCTTACCTTCTATCAGTTGTTTTTTAAATTGACTTTTCTGAAGAAATCCTTCATAGACATCAAAATTTAGTTTCTGTTAAAGCCCCTGTCCTTGGAAAATAGTGCACTTTATTATTATTTTTTAAACATTTTATTTATTCACAAGAGACATGGAGAGGGAGAGAGGCAGAGACACAGGCAGAGGGAGAAGCAGGCTCTCTGCAGGAAGCCCAATGTGAGACTTGATCCCAGGACTCTGGGATCATGCCCTGAGCCAAAGGCAGATACTCAACCACTGAGCCACCCAGGTGTTCCAATAGCGCACTTTGGATGTAGTTGTATTACTGCTGCTCAGTAAACTAGAAAATACATTTTTGAAAATATTCAATAAGTATATAGATGAAAATTATAAACAGTAATTATATTTATCTTGCCTTCAAAACAGTAAGCATTTTTGCTTACCATGAACAAAATAATGTGTAAAAAATGCCATAGTGGTATGAAGATGAGCAAGATATCATTTAAAGAGTAGATAGAACAAATGATGCCTTTGAACTAGAGTTGAATTAATCATCCGTTATGTTACTTAGTGTCTCTTAGCTGAGGAACCATAAAACAAATTCCTCCATGAAGTTTTAGTGCCTGGAAACGGTTTCTCTTCAGTGAGTGTCTCTGTTACCTTTTAGTATTCTGTGAGACTTTTACCCATGGTAAGATCCCTTATTGCCTGCATTTTTAGGAAAGTTAGAATTCATTTTAAATCTCTCCTTTCAAGTATAACAAATTTTCTACTTTATTTGAAAGGCCTTGAATGCATTTGTGTTTTAAGGCCCCTAGTCTCCATTTGGAGGTGGGCCAGGGGCAGTAAAGTCTGGGAGTCTCAGTTGTGATAGTGTGGGGCTCTCTAGGTGATCCTGAGCACATGGCCCTTTGTTGGAGTTTGCATGTGAAGAATAGATTTGGCATTTCATGGTTGGGATGAAGAGTCTTTCTTGCACTGTAGTAGTGACTATCTGATCATTTCTGGGATTCATAAAGGGTTTCTTAGACAAGGGCTTTAAGAATTTTAAATTAAGTCACACCCATCTACAATGGGAAGTTGAAGCATTTAATTTCTTAGAGATGTCAGAATCAATAAGAATGAGCAGCACATGACCTGAAATAAAGCATAGTTTACTAGACTATGCTTGGTTTTATCTTTACATTATGTGTATTTTATTTTTCACCTTTTATTATGGAGCTGTTCAAACATAGCAGGTAGAAAGAATATAGGGACCTGAGCCCTCATATTCTGGTACCAGCTTCAACAGTTAACAGTAAAGGGTCATATTTTTTGTCTTTATTTTATTTTACTTTTTATTTTTTAATTTTTAAAAAAGATTTTATTTATTCATGAGAGACACAGAGAGAGGCAGAGACATAGAGGGAGAAGCAGGCTACTTGCAGGGAGCCTGATGCACTACTCGATTCTTGAACTGAAGACAGATGTTCAACTACTGAGCCACCCAGGTGTCCCTGTCTTTATTAACTTAACTTCTTTTATACCCCTCCACCCCCCATTTAAAGTATATCTCAATATATCATTTCATCCTTGGAATACTCTGGTGTATCTCTAAGAGAAAAGAACTTCTTTGGTTAATATAATCATGCAAATTAAAAGTAATTCCTTGTATCATCTAGTAAGGTTACTTGTAATTTTAAAAGTGTAAATAAAATGACCTTTTTCCTTCTTTTGCTTAACAAAAAAATCCCGTTCTAGATAAAGGTTCCTTCGTTCTCTGAGACACTATCTGCTTTGAATGTAGTACAGGTGGCTGGTGGTTCTAAAAGTTTGTTTGCAGGTATGATTCATATACTAAAAAATTTTTAAGTTATACTTACCATTAAAAACATAGTTGTTATGTTGCGAAAAGTGAGTCTTGTCTTTGCTCTCGTTCTTTGCAGTGACTGTGGAAGGGAAGGTATATGCCTGTGGAGAAGCCACGAATGGCCGACTGGGACTGGGCCTCTCTAGCGGGACTGTGCCTATCCCTCGGCAGATCACAGCTCTTAGCAGTTATGTGGTCAAGAAGGTGGCCGTTCATTCAGGTACCAGGCCAGAGTTGGCACTTGTATGCAATTAAGCCTGTTGTTCATGCTTTGTAAATAACTGTCGCCCTTAAATAATTTTCCCTAGGGTATCCTTGCATTCTTTTTCAAGTTTAATTATTAAGATTAAAAATTGGGTAATGTAAATCTCCAGGTGGCCTAGAATTTAATTATTGTTGCTACATAAGGCTTTGTAGAGATCAGCAGTTGTTGGCATTCCGGGTGTATGGGGACTACCACTCTCTAAGATGTGAGTTTTCAGTCTCAGAGCTATGGTCTCTGTCTGGCTCATGGGATCTTTGAAATACCATGTTTTGTGCTTAAATATTGTTATTTTTCTGTAGAAGGAGCATATACCTTCAGGTTTCCAAAGTGTCTGTGAACCCCTGTGATAAGAAAGATTCTTTGAAAAAAATCACATACCCTCAATTTAGGAAACCTTTACTAAGATCTATTTTAAAGCACTATGCAAGACCTCTGAAGAATGGAACCAAATTAGGTACAAAGTTCAGTTAATGCCTGCACCGAACATATTTAGATTTAACCCCATATAAAAGCAAGTCCAAACAGTAGTGGCTTAAACATGATAGATTTTTACTTTTCTTCCCTGTAAAAGTCTGGGGATGGGCTCCAGGGCCAGTATGGTAGCTCTGTGCCCATGAGGAGTACAAGTGCAGGCTTTTCTTTTTTTCAACCGTCCTTGACAGATGGCCATGCAGCTTTGTCTGGGTGAGCACAGACAGATATTTCCTCTAGCTCACTTAGCTCCTCTAAAGTGCTTTTCAGGATGCCTCGCTCACTTCTTTTGCTTCTTTGTCATGATCCTCTCTGGGCAAGAGAGTCTGGGAAGTATAGATTTTAACTGAGCATATTGTTACTCTTGTTAGTATGGGTTCTGTTGGTAAAGAATAGGGCAGAATGAATAATGTGGGTGACTGGGAGCCCATGAGTTGGCTGGGAGCCCATCCCCACACTGGGGAAGAACATGACCATGAAAGAGTGAGTATAATGCTCTCACTATACTGAATGATGGTGCTTTTGCTTAAATAACTCCACAGTTGGTGTACATTTCTCTCAGGCTTAATTGCCAGTGCATTTGATAATTTGTCTAGTCATAAATGTACTTATTTTTTTCTTTTTCTCCATCTGAATTTTGATCTTTTGTATATTTAACATAACAGGAACCCCATTATTAAACACGGCACTATTTTGCTGCTTCTTTGCAAGTAAAATTCATTCTAGGATTTAAACTTTGTAGTTTAATAAAAGTTCACTTTATATATTTGTCACCCTGAAAATATATAATTGATCTTATCTACTCATTTATTGCATACATATTCATTGAACACATGCTGCATGTTAGGTGGAGTAAGTAATTATGCTATGAACTTTTTGTAAACCATCTTCGGCAGCCCATATCTGTGTGGATGTTGCAGGTGGCCGGCATGCTACAGCTTTAACTGTTGATGGGAAAGTGTTTTCTTGGGGTGAAGGTGATGATGGCAAACTTGGACACTTCAGCAGAATGTAAGAATATTTTCTTTATTACTTGCTAATAAGAAATGGTTACTGATAATAGTGAATATCTTTTGGTTGTTAATTTGCAGAAAATTAAATAGGATAGGTCATTTTTGAAAATGGAACTTAAAAATATATTTGTTAGAAATATCTATAAATGTGGGGTGCCTGGGTGGTTTAGTCAGTTAATAGTCTACCTTTGGCTTAGGTTGTGATCCCAGAGTCCTGGTGGTGTCTGGTGGTGGGGTAGGGGGGATGGTCCCTGCTCAGCGGGGAGCCTGCTTTTCCTTTTCCTTCCTACTCGCACTTTCTCTTACCATCTCTGTCTCTCTTTCAAATAAATAAAATTTTTTAAAAAAAATCTATGAAGGTGATTTGGCCTCACACGATCTGTTTTAACGTTTGATAGTTAAGTTGATCTACGGATATTGTTTTCTCTAAATGTGAATCAGTGTAGATGTCCTTTTTTTCTTCTTTAAAAAAGACTGACTTGATTATAGGGAATATTATTTAATCTTACTTTAGGAACTGTGACAAGCCACGGCTTATAGAGGCCCTGAAAACCAAGCGTATCCGGGATATTGCCTGTGGGAGCTCGCACAGCGCAGCCCTTACATCCAGTGGGGAGCTGTACACCTGGGGCCTTGGCGAGTACGGCCGGTTGGGACATGGGGATAATACAACACAACTGAAGCCCAAAATGGTGATTATACACATTTTTGTTGCTTACAGAAAGCTTACTATCTGCTAATTTCAAAAGAAGATACGCTTTGAGTCTAGGAAAGTTCATAGACATGTGCATTATTGGCTTTCAGTCTGTGGAAAAAATTTCCCTTATTTTCTCAGTGCCTGTGCTTGATTCTGTTTTTAAATTTGTAATTGAATAGGTGAAAGTCCTTCTTGGTCACAGAGTAATCCAGGTTGCATGTGGAAGTAGAGATGCACAGACCCTGGCTCTGACTGATGAAGGTGAGCTCCTGCCTCTGTTTCTGGGTGGGTAGGAACATCATGAAGCGCTGGCCTGAAGTATACATTTTTTAAACCTAGGTTTAGTATTTTCCTGGGGTGACGGTGACTTTGGAAAGCTGGGCCGGGGAGGAAGTGAAGGCTGTAACATTCCTCAGAACATTGAGAGACTGAATGGACAGGGGGTGTGCCAGATCGAGTGCGGAGCTCAGTTCTCCTTGGCTCTCACCAAGTCAGGAGTGGTGTGGACATGGTATGTAAACTTGCTGTCACCCATCAATGTGTCTGAGTCCATGTGAAACAGTGGTGGGCCTCTGTCCCATGCCCACCCTGGAGGGATGGTTAAATATTCATTTTCATACTCATCCAGGCATCTTCTTTCTTTTATTTATTTCGAGTTGGGATTAGTGACAATATCATAATGAGAAATTTTTCATTATAACTGGGTCATTTGCCAAAGACACTAGAGAAATTTTAGCCCAGCTTGTCTTCCCTGTTTAGGTGAGGTTTACATAGAGGATTTCTTCTTTCCTACCATGCCAGGAGTCTAGTTATCAAATGGGCAGAAAGCAGACTTCTGATTTCTTTGGTCTTGAAAAAGTTCACGTCTTTCTTGTGAAAGCTTCCTTTATTAAATTTAAAAGGAGTGGGGCATCCATACCCCAAGGTGATGGGCCTTAGCTTGAGTATTATGACTCAGAGGCAGCTTGAGGAATTCTAATTCTACATCAGTAACTTAAATGTTCTATAGCACACATTAAGAATCTTGCTATAGAATTAATAAATGAATTTGAACTAATGATATACTATTTTATAACATAATTTCAGAGCCCCTGGGTACTGTGTGATGTTAATGAGCCGGCTCTGCTGTAAACCATTAGTGTTTTTCTGTGGAATGTTACTAGATGATAACCATATATTAAAATTTATACTGTTGTCCTCCTTGCAGGGGGAAGGGGGATTACTTCAGATTGGGCCACGGCTCTGATGTGCATGTGCGGAAGCCACAGGTGGTGGAAGGGCTGAGAGGGAAGAAGATTGTGCATGTGGCTGTCGGGGCCCTGCACTGTCTGGCGGTCACAGATGCAGGGCAGGTAAGCTGAGGTCACAAGTCCTTGTTTTGACAGTATAATTCATGATGAAATGCAATGAATCTTAGTGCTTACAGAATGAGGAGGGTAGGCAATGCTCATTTTGTTCTTCTGCATATCTGCTTAGTTGTCAGCATGCTCAGAGGTACCTGGTAAAGGGTTGCTGACTGACATGTGTTGTAAAGTGCTGGGCTTTCCTGCTTGAAAGTCCACCTGGAAATGTGTAAAGATTATTGTCATTGAAAGGGATCCTACTGCTAAGGTATTAGCAGTGTTTTTTACTTTAGAAATTGATAGTTGATGGAAAGATAAATGTGTCATTTTAGAAATAAAGTCATCTGTGACAAGTATTATTCTGCTTTGAGAGTCCATGGATGCTATATTTTTAAAAATTTACTTATGACAACAAATTAGCACAGTGGTTTTCTTTATTTTTCAAATATTTATTTAAATTCTATTTAGTTAATAGTGTGTAATACTGGTTTGAGGAGTAGAATTTAGTGAATCATGAATTACATATAACACCCAGTGCTCATCATAATAAAGAGCATACTGTTTTTTAATCAAAATGAATCAAAAATGAATTATTCCTCCTAATTCTGTAAAGCCAAGAAGTGAATTACATGAAAAGTGAGCATACTGTTTTTGATCATTTTTCTTTGCAAAATAAAGGAAAAAATAAGTATTGAACTTAGTTGAAGAGGAGAATCTCCCTGCTTCCTAAATCAAAACAGAACAGATGAATTCATTGGGTTGATTTTAAGTAAATACTTATTTTTAGTTATTGGAAAGAATTTTGAAGTAAATTTAAAGAAAATGTTCTCAAATGTTGAAAAATTCTCTTTTTGTTCCCTGTAACAGGTTTATGCTTGGGGGGATAATGACCATGGGCAACAAGGCAATGGCACGACCACAGTTAACAGAAAGCCCACACTTGTGCAAGGCTTAGAAGGCCAGAAGATCACACGAGTGGCTTGTGGGTCTTCACACAGTGTGGCATGGACTACCATTGATGTAGCAACACCCTCTGTCCATGAGCCTGTCCTCTTTCAAACTGCAAGAGACCCTTTAGGTGCTTCCTATTTAGGTAACATAGATTTGTATTTAGTATGAGATCCTTCTGTATGGTATAGCAACATCATAGATAGAGTATTTAATAACACCACCAGATCAGAGGTTGTAGCACTGTGTTAACTGCGTTCTGAACCAAGGCCACAAAATAATCTTTCGTTTTTGCATGCTGGCATAAAAATTTTAAAAAGAAATATGATGCTGAGTCTTATATTATGATCAGGTCAACTCTGGCAGTGCTGTGTAATAACTATTTGACATATATAAGCACTGTGGTGGGCTACTTGGTATTTTTAACAGCTCTATTCAGATATAATTGACATACAACAAACCGTGCATATTTAAATTGTAGTTTCCATGAGCTTTGACATGGGTGCACCTGTGAAAGCATCACTGCAGTCAAGATAAGTGAACATATTCATCATATTCTTTGTACTCCTTCTGAGCTTCCCTTCCTCCCACAACCACTGGCTTGCTTTCTGACACTGTATCAGTTTGCATTTTGGAGAATTTTATATAAATGGAATCATACAGTATGTACTTTTTAAATCTCACTTTTTAAATTCAGCATAATTATTTTGAGATCATCCATGTTGCATGTACCAGTAATTCATTCTTTTTTATTGTCAAGTATATTTCATTTATGGATATACTGCAATTTGTTATTAGTTACCTGTGGTTGGACTTTGAGGTTATTTCCAGTTTTGGCTATACAAATGCAATTGCTATGAAAATTCATGTACAGATCTTTATATGCACCTACAGTTGCATTTTAGGGTAAATACCTAGGAGACAAATGGTTGAATTCGTCTGTAGCTGTATTTTTATCTTCTTAAGAATCCTACAGACTGTTTTTGCAAAGTTGTTGTACCAAAGCTCAAGCTCCTCCATATTTTTGTCTACACTTGGTTTGGTTTCTTTATAATTTTAGCCTAGATTTGTGTAGATGTGTAATGGTATCTCATTGTGGTTTTACTTAGCATTTCCCTGATGACTAATGATGTTGAGCATCATGTGTATTTACCATCCAAATGTGTTATTTGTTGTGTCTATTCCTATCTTTTGCTTATATTTAAAATTAGCTTGGGGGATGCCTGGGTGGCTCAGTGGTTGAGCGTCTACCTTGGTCTCAGGTTGTGATCCTGGGGTCCTGGGATTGAGTCCTGCTCGGGCTCCCTGTGAGGAGCCTGTTTCTCCTTCTGCCTATGTCTCTGCCCCCCTCTGCCTGTGTCTTTCATGAATAAATAAATAAAAATCTAACCCCTCCCCCCAAAACTAGCTTATTTTCTTATTATTGAGTTTTAAGTGTTATCTATATATTCTGGGTACAAGTTTTTTGTCAGATATGTGACTTGTACATATTTTCTCCCAATGTGGCTTGTCTTCTCATTCTATTCACAAGTGAATTTTAAAGATCAGAAATGTCTAATTTTGGTAAAGTCCAGTTTATCCTTTTTTTTTTAATAGATTGTACTTTTGGGGGGTTATATCTAAAAACCTTTGTGTACTCAAGGTCATAAAGATTCATTTCCTGTGTTTTCTTACATAAGTTCTGTAGTTTAGATATTTAGTCTATGTTTTTTTTTAAATTTTTATTTATTTATGATAGTCACACAGAGAGAGAGAGAGAGAGAGAGGCAGAGGCATAGGTAGGCAGAGGGAGAAGCAGGCTCCACGCACCGGGAGCCCGACGTGGGATTCGATCCCGGGTCTCCAGGATTGCGCCCTGGGCCAAAGGCAGGCGCTAAACCGCTGTGCCACCAAGGGATCCCCTATTTAGTCTATGTTTGATCTTGAGTTAAATTTTATATATTGTGTGAGATGTGTATTGAAATTCTTTTTGGGGAGATGTGTGTGTGAATATCCAGTTGTTTCAGTTGCATTTATTGAAAAAATAAACCCCTGTCCTTTTTCTGTTCATTGCCGCTTGCACCTATGTCAAAAATTAGTTATACATGGATGTTGTAGAGGTTCAGTTCTATGTCTATGTCTATGTCTAGATGTTCAGTTCTGTTTTGTTGACTTATTTTTGTATTTTGATGCCAATAACATTATTTTGATTACTATAACAAAAAACCTAAATTTAGGCTATGGTAATTCTTTAACTTTGTTCTTTTTTAAATGCTGTTTTGAGTATGAGAATCAGCTTGTCGATTTTATGTAATAGCCTGCTTGGGATTTTGATTGCATTGACTATAGGTCATTGGGGACAGCCTCATAATATTGGATCTTACAACCCATGGATGTAGCATTTCTTTCCATGTGTTTAGGTCTGTAACTTTTCTCAATAATATTTTATATTTTCACTTTATAGTGAAAGCCTTGTGTATCTTTGTCATAATTATTCCTGAGTATTTTATATTGTTCATAGTGTCATAAATGGCATTTAGAAATGACTTTTGTTCCTTGCTTATTTAGAAATATTCAGGTTGCTACTTGCTAGTATATAGAAATACAATAGATTTTTTTAAGGGAACTTCATCTTTTTTTATTCTAATAGAAATACAATTTTTTCCCCTTCTATTACTCGTGAGGGGACATTTAGTCTCCAGCTTTTATAATTAACTGCTTTTATAATTATAAAAATATAATTAACTGAAATGTCCTCTGGCTTTACCATTTATTAGCTGTACGAACTGGGGCAAATTCCTGAGTGTACCTGTGCTGTTTCCTTTTCTGAGGTAGATGGAACAAACTGAGGCTTGACTGAAGTCTTGTTCTTTTCAGTTTATGTTAAGTAGGGGTTCCATGTTGATCTGCTTAATTTACAGCTCTTTTCATTTCACATTATGTCTGTACATTTTGAGACTGCCCTTTTGCTGTCAGCACAATACTCTGGAGAGTCATCCATGTTGTTGCGTGTTTTAGTAGTTCATTACTTTTATCACTGTGTACTATTCCATGGTTTTAACTAGTCAGACACTGAAGGACATTTGGATTATTTCTGGTTTGGGGCTATTAGAATGAAATCTGCATGAATATCAGTGTATAGGTTTTTGAGTCTGTCTTGCATATCTGGAATAAACCCCCTTTGGTTTTACAGCTTTTTTTTTTTTTTAATTGTTTATCTGCTTTTTAGCTGTCCTCATCTTTTAGCTCTTTATGGTCACTTTAAGTTTATTTTGCTATTGTCTAGTTTCTTGATCACCTCATTGATTTGAGGCCTTTTGTTTTTCTTAACATAAACTTTTAGTACTATAAATTTTCCTCCCAGCACAGCTTTCGCTATAGCTCACAAATTTTTTATATATTCTCTTTCTTGTATTTTTATGTATTCTTTTTTTTTTTTTTAATGATAGTCATACAGAGAGAGAGAGAGAGAGAGAGAGAGAGAGAGGCAGAGACATAGGCAGAGGGAGAAGCAGGATCCATGCACTGGGAGCCTGACGTGGGATTCGATCCCGGGTCTCCAGAATCGCGCCCTGGGCCAAAGGCAGGCGCCAAACCGCTGCGCCACCCAGGGATCCCTATTTTTATGTATTCTTAAAATTCCCTTTCTCAATAATATTTTATATTTTCTCACTTATGGGTTTTGACTTACGGGTTATTTTCTTTGTACTTTGTGGGATTCAGTTTGCTAAAAAATTATTTAAGAACACATCTCTTTGTTCATGATGGATAGTGGTCTTTTCTTCTTTAGTAATGCCTCTGTCTGGTTTTGGTATCAGGGTAATGCTGACTGTATAGAATGATGGCAGTAAGTGTACCCCTTCTTTTCGTTGGGTATAAATTTGTGTATAATTGGTCTTCTTTCAGTAGAATTCATTAATGAAGCCATCTGGGCCTAGTGTTTTCTTTGTGGGGTTTCTTCCTGTCTTTTAACCACAGATTTAATTCCTTTAGTAGATAAAGTTTATCTATTTCTTTTCTAGTATGATTTATGTATTTGTTTTTTTAATAATAAATTTATTTTTTATTGGCGTTCAATTTGTTAACATACAGAATAACACCCAGTGCTCATCCCGTCAAGTGCCCCCCTCAGTGCCCGTCACCCATTCACCCCCACCCCCCGCCCTCCTCCCCTTCCACCACCCCCAGTTCGTTTCCCAGAGTTAGGAGTCTTTATGTTCTGTCTCCCTTTCCGATATTTCCTACCCATTTCTTCTCCCTGATTTATGTCTTTGATAGGAGTTGCCCTTTCATCTGAGTTGTTGAATTTATTGGCATAAAGTTGATCTCAGAATTAGCTTATTTTCCTTTTAATATTTGTGGAATCTGTAGTGATGTAATTTCTCTTATTCCTTATATTGATAACTGTATCATCTTTTCCAGTTTGTCTAGAGGTTTATCAACTTTATTTTTTCAAAGAAATTTATATTTGATTTTTCCCTATTGTTTTTCTGTTTCCTGTTTTACTGATATGTGCTCTGTCCTTGTTAATTTGTTTCTTCTTTTGCTTTAATTTGTTCTAGTTTCTTATATTAGAAGCTTAGGTCATTGATTTAGGATCTTCCTATTTTTCTAGGATAGCCATTTACTTTTCTCTCCTTGATTTATTGACTTTGCTATCATTATGTCAATTATCTTCTTTATCCCCTTGCTCTGAAATTTTTTGTTTTAAAATTTAATTTGATATTAATGTAGCCACTCCAGCTTTCTTTTGATCAGTGCTATATAGTATATAAACCATGCTATTCCATGTACCATGATAAAAATCTTTTTTATCATTTTATTTTTAATCTATTATGTCTTTGTATTAAGAAAAGCTTACCTGTAGGCACCATAAGTTGAATTTTGATTTTTAAAATTTGCTCTGACAACTGCTAATTGGGAATGTTTAGTCTACTTAAATTTAATATGATTATTATATTTTTTAAATCTATTATCATGTTATTTGCTTTCTGTCAGTCCTCACTGTTCATTGTTCTCTTTCTGCCTGCCTTTGAATTATTTTTTATATTTTTCTCCTTTGTTTTCCATGAGTGCTAACTTCCTGTGTTATCTTAGTGATTGCCTGATGGTGTATGTTACACACCTTTAACTTATTATAGTCTAATATTAGGTGATATTACAGTACTTCACATATAGTATATGAATCATATAAAAATAGCCTCTGTGCTAATTGTTGTCACATATTTCTGTGTATGTTGTAAACTTCACAACATTTTAAAATTAATTTTCTTTAAACATAAGGTTACCTATTCAAATGATTTAAATAATAAGAGAAGAAAAGAATGTCTCTACATTTACTCATGTAGTTACCTACCATTTCTAGTGCATATTTTCCTTCTACTTGAAGAACTACCTTTTTAATGTTTTGTAGTACAGATGTGCTGGGAATTTTTCCTTTCAGTGTTTATGTCTGAAGTAGTCATTATTTTGCGTCATTTTTGCAATATATTTTAGCTGGGTATAGGTTGACAGTTTTTTTCTTTCAGTACTTTAAAGAAGTCCCACTGTCTTCTGACTTGCATTGTTTTCATTGAGAACAATTCATTGAGAATTTGCTGTTGTTTTATCTTTGTTCTTCTGAACATAAATGTGTCTTTTTTTCTGTTTTAAGACTTTCTCTTTATCCCCCTGATTTTGAACAGTTTGATTACAATATATCTTGGTATACTTGTGCTTATGCTTCTTGGATCTTTGGATTTATAACTTTCGTGAAATCTGGTAAATTTTCTGCCACTATTTCTTCAAAAACATTTTCTTTCTGTACTTTTTGGTCTCCTCTCTCTTCCGAACTCTAATTGTGTATAATAGATCTCTTTAAGTTGTCCCACAGATAACTGATGCTCTGTTTATTTATTTTTACTTCTTTTATCCTCTTTCATTTTACAAAGCTTCTATTGCTATGTCTTCAAATTCATTGGTCTTCATTTTCTAATGTGCTGTTAATGTCACCAAACTATTTTAATTCCAGATCTTGTAGCTTCCTCTCTAGAAATTTGATTTGAATATTTTTATATCTTCCATATCTCTAGTTCTTATTTTGAACATATGTAATACAGATATAATGAGTGTTTTACTTTCCATGTTTACTGATTCTGATATATGTGTCAATTCTGGGTTGTTTAGATCCACTGAGTTTTCTTCTTATTTATGAATTGGGTGCTATTTTCCTGTCTTCCTGCCTACTTGGTAACTTCTAGTTAGATGCCATACATTGTGAATTTTACTCTGGATGTTGCTAGAGATTTTTGTATGTCTGTAAATCTTCTTTAGCTTAGGTACAGTTAGGTTACTCTAAAACATTTTGTTCCTTTTGGGTTTTGGCTTTGGATTTGTTTAGTGGCTTCCGACCTGATATTAATCTGGGGCTAATTCCAATGAATAATGAGGTCTTCATGTCTGACTGATGGGAGCAAGTGTTGTGCTGGTCCCTCTGCATTCTTCCAGCCTATGTTCTGGGCCTCCGGTCTTTTCATGTAGTTCTTTCTTTGGCTTTGGGATGTTCCTTCTCTTGTAGGTTACCCATCACCTTTTGCTACATCTTCAACTGGGGTGAGTGAGGGTACCTGTACAACTCCCAGGCACTTATCTGGGTAACTCTCTCTTCTCTGCTTCTGTTCTGTGAACTCTGCCCACATTGGCCTTCCTGCCTCTGAGCTGTGCCTCCTTTACTCAAATAGACCACTGGGCTCTACCTGATTTCCTTTCCTTGACTGAGGCCTGTGAACTCTTAGGGCAGTGATGAACTGGATTATGTGTCCAGTAAGACTGTTTATTGATGAACATCTTGTTTTCACTCCATTGTTCTGTTTTGTTTTGTTTTTTATCTTGCATTTCAGTGGTAAGTAACTATAGGCAGTTGCTGTATTTTCATAGCCTTTGTTTTCAGTTAAACAGCAAAGCTTTGACGAAAGTAACTTCTTTATATAAGTATAAATAGGTTGTTGTTGTTTTTGTTTTTGTTGGAAGACTATTAACCTAATACTTTTAATCTGTGAAATAGCAAAATGCAGATTGCAGTGTGTTTTAGAACAAAACTGAAAAAGTCAAATAGGAATAGAACAAACTCTGATCTTTAAAATTGATCCCAAATACTATTTTCCTTTTCCAGGTGTGCCTTCAGATGCTGATTCTTCTGCTGCCAGCAATAAAATCAATGGTGCAAATAATTCTAAGCCAAATCGCCCTTCTCTTGCCAAGATTCTCCTGTCACTAGATGGAAATCTACCCAAACAGCAGGCCTTATCTCATATACTTACAGCATTGCAAATCATGTATGCCAGGTAGGTTTGTTGGCTAACTTTTGAAATCCTAACAGTTATTTAAACTTTGAGTTTTCTATTTTTGGTTGATCAAATGTCTCAGAAAATGTTGTGTTATTATTGTCTTTAAATACTGTGAGTTTTAGGTCATATACCCTTAGATAGTGAATGAGGATTTTTTTTAAACAGATTTATTTATTTTAGAGAGAGAGAGAGCGTGCAGCTTATGCACAAGAGCAGGTGAGAAGGCAAAGGGAGAGGAAGAGGAGATCTCCCAACAGACTCCCTGCTGAGCATGAGCACTCCCCTCCACCCAAGAACATGGGGCTTGATTTCATGACCCTGAGATTACAGCCTAAGCCAAAATCAAGAGTTACATACATACCGAGCCACCCAGGTGCCCCTGTGCTTTTTAAAATGAGGGTTGAAATATGAATCAGAAATCCAAATTGGGAGTGCCTTGTGGCTCAGTTGGTTAAGTGTTCAACTCTTGATTTTGGCTAAGGTCATGATCTCAGGACCATAAGATTGGGCCCCAAGTGAGGCTCTGTGCTGAGTGTGGAGCCTGCTTGAGATTCTCTGTCTCCCTCTTCCACTACTCCTCTTCTACCCTTGCTCTCTCTCTTTCTCTTTTTCTGTCAAAAAAGGAAATCCAAATTTAAAAACATTTTTCTTTATGGCTCTAAGCATTGCTATTTGAGGGATGAGAGGAAGAATTAACTGATACAATATATAGTGATGTTTAAGACCATTTGTCATTCCCTTCATTCACACCCTTGATAAAGCAGAGTTTTGATAGTGCTTTTTCAATATTTTGCTGCTGTTTTCTCAGTCTGAGTTAGTTGCCCATCTATCATGTTATGGACCTAATAAGTAGAAATAAATTACACAGGAAAATTAGTTCGAGACCAAAGGCCAATTCTGTCTTTGAGAGGACATTTAGTCTTTGCTGTCTTGTGTGAGGCACCCTTGGTACACAGGTTGCAGTAAACATTAGTAAACAAAAAATTAACCTTAGGCTCTAACAACAATCCTAGAAAATTTCTCAGGGGAATCTGGGGGGTTTATTCTGGTCTAATTTTTATTTTTTATTTTATTTTTTCTTTTACCTGTCATCACTATGGTTATTCAAATAAATAAAATCGTAAGTAAACATATAGCTTTTAGCTGATGAATATTAGTTCAGGATTTTCCCAGAACTGCTTTATATATATCATATAAAAATGAGGGAGTCATTCAGTAAGTGTGTGTCCATCTTCCTGACTTTTCTATCCTGCAGTAGTGAAGGGCGGTTCACCACAGGCCTGGCTTTCTCTCCTGACAGAGATGCAGTGGTTGGGGCCCTCATGCCAGCTGGCATGATGGCCCCAGTGGAGTGTCCTTCATTCTCCTCCTCGGCACCTCCTTCTGATGTGTCTGCTATGGCCAGTCCTGTCAATGGAGAGGAATTTGTGCTGCCTGTTGATATTGAAGACAGACTAAGTCCAAATCCATGGCAAGAAAAGAGAGGAGAGGTAAAAATAAATAATAAAGCAATAAAGCGACATTAGATCAAAAAGGAAAAGGTAGCTAGCTACTTTGTGTTTAGGGAAGTATAGGATATTCTTTCACTTAATTCAGAGTGCTTTTGTTCCTACTGCTCTGATTTTTGGCTTGAGTTAGAAAATATTTAGTTTCTAAAGGTTCTTTTTAGTACTTAAATAGAAATAGATTTATTCTTTTAAGAAGTTGGTAAATGCAAGTCCACAGTCCTTTATCTGCAGTTCTGAAACCTTAAAGCTCTGAACGCCAAGAGTTTTTGTAACTTATTTTGGGGAAAAACTCAACTTGAAGAGATGTGAACTCATTTTAATCTCCTCCATGTGATCTTTTGTGAATATTAATACATTTTCATGTGAATATGAATGTGTTTGACTTTTCAGGGCTACCCTCTACCCCACTGGAGCTGGTGATACAAGCACTTTGTTAACCTCTATAAAATATGGGACATTCCAGTTGGCCTAAGGGGTTTCAGATAAGGCTTTTTAAAATTGTGTAGGAAGTGTGCCACACTGCTGAGTTTTTACTCTTCCTATATACTTTTAAACTAGGTGATCTCTTCTGAGGATGCTGTGACGCCCTCTGCAGTGACCCCATCTGCTTCCTCAACTTCTTCTCGACCATTTATCCCAGTGACGGATGACCCGGGAGCTGCCAGCATCATTGCAGAAACTATGACAAAAACCAAAGAGGTCAAGCAGATTTCTTCTTTAGCGTTTTATTCTGAATTAATTAATTAATTAATTAATTGATTGATTATTTATTTATTTATTTATTTATTTATTTATTTATTTATTTTTATTGGAGTTCAACTTGCCAACATATATCATAACACCCGGTGCTCATCCCATCAAGTGCCTCCCTCAGTGCCCGTCACCCAGTCACCCCCACCCACCGCCCACCTCCCTTTCCACCACCCCTTGTACATTTCCCAGAGTTAGGAGTCTCTCATGTTCTGTCACCTCTCTGATATTTCCCACTCCTTTTCTCTCCTTTCCACTTTATTCCCTTTCACTATTTTTTATATTCCCCAAATGAATGAGATGATATAATGTTTTTCTCCGATTGACTTATTATTATTTGATTTGATTTGATTTGTTTTTCTTTTATTGGAGTTCAATTTGCCAGCATATATCATAACACCCAGTGCTCATCCCATCAAGTGCTCCCTGAGTGCCCATCACCCAGTCACCCCCACCCCCCGCCCACCTCCCTTCCTACCATCCCTTGTTTGTTTCCCAGAGTTAGGAGACGCTCATGTTCTGTCTCCCTTTCTGATATTTCCCACTCACTTTTTTCTCCTTTCCCCTTTATTCCCTTTCACTATTTTTTATATTCCCCAAATGAATGAGACCATATAATGTTTGTCCTTCTCCAATTGACTTATTTCACTCAGCATAATACCCTTCAGTTCCATCCACATCGAAGCAAATGGTGGGTATTTATCGTTTCTTTCTTCTTTTTTTTTTTTTAATATTTGTTGTTTCTAATGGCTGAGTAATATTCCATTGTATACATAAACCACATCTTCTTTATCCATTCATCTTTCGAGGGACACCGAGGCTCCTTCCACAGTTTGGCTATTGTGGACATGGCTGCTATAAACATCAGGGTGCAGGTGTCCCAGCATTTCACTGCATCTGTATGTTTGGGGTAAATCCCCAGCAGTGCAATTGCTGGGTCGTAGGGCAGATCTATTTTTAACTCTTTTTTTTTTTAAATTTTTATTTATTTATGATAGTCACACACACACACACACAGAGAGAGAGAGAGAGAGAGACATAGCCAGAGGGAGAGGGAGAGGGAGAGGGAGAGGGAGAGGGAGAGGGAGAGGGAGAAGCAGGCTCCATGCACCGGGAGCCCGACGTGGGATTCGAGCCCGGGTCTCCAGGATCGCGCCCTGGGCCAAAGGCAGGCGCTAAACCACTGCGCCACCCAGGGATCCCTATTTTTAACTCTTTGAGGAACTTCCACACAGTTTTCCAGAGTGGCTGCACCAGTTCACATTCCTACCAACAGTGCAAGAGGGTTCCCGTTTCTCCGCATCCTCTCCAACATTTGTTTGTTTCCTGCCTTGTTAATTTTCCCCATTCTCACTGGTGTGAGGTGTTACCTCATTGTGGTTTTGATTTGTATTTCCTGGATGGCAAGGGATGCGGAGCATTTTCTCATGTGCTTGTTGGCCATGTGTAGGTCTTCCTTTGTGAGATTTCTGTTCATGTCTTTTGCCCATTTCATGATTGGATTGTTTGTTTCTTTGCTGTTGAGTTTAATAAGTTCTTTATAGATCTTGGATACCAGCCCTTTATCTGATGTGTCATTTGCAAATACCTTCTCCCAATCTGTAGGTTGTCTTTTAGTCTTGTTGATTTTCTTTTGCTGTGCAAAAGCTTCTTATATTGATAGAGTCCCAGTAGTTCATTTTTGCTTTTGTTTCTCTTGCCTTCATGGATGTATCTTACAAGAAGTTACTGTGGCCAGGTTCAAAAAGGGTGTTGGCCTGTGTTCTCCTCTAGGATTTTGATGGAATCTTGTCTCACATTTAGATCTTTCATCCATTTTGAGTCTCTCTTTGTGTCTGGTATAAGAGAACGGTCCAGTTTCATTCTTCTGCATGTGGATGTCCAATTTTCCCAGCACCATTTATGGAAGAGACTATCTTTTTTCCGGGGGATAGTCTTTCCTGATTTGTCTAATATTAGTTGACCATAAAATTGAGGGTCCACTTCTGGATTCTCTATTTTGTTCCATTGATCTATGTGTCTGTTTTTGTGCCAGTACCACACTGTCTTGCTGACCACAGCTTTGTAGTGCAACCTGAAATCTGACGTTGTGATGCCCCCAGCTATGGTTTTCTTTTTGAATATTCCCCTGGCTATTCGGGGTCTTTTCTGATTCCACACATTTCTTAAGATTTGTTCCAACTCTCTAAAGAAAGTCCATGGTATTTTGATAGGGGTTGCATTAAATGTGTAAATTGCCCTGGGTAACATTGACATTTTCACAATATTAATTTTTCCAATCCATGAGCATGGAATATTTTTCCATCTCTTTGTGTCTTCCTCAATTTCTTTCAGAAGTGTTCTGTAGTTTTTAGGGTATAGATCCTTTACCTCTTTGATTACGTTTATTCCTAAATATCTTAGGATTTCGGGTGTAATTGTAAATGGGATTGACTCTTTAATTTATCTTTCTTCAGTCTCATTGTTAGTGGATAGAAATGCCACTGATTTTAGTGCATTGATTTTGTATCCTGCCACACTGCTGAATTGCTGTATGAGTTCTAGCAATCTTGGGGTGGAGTCTTTTGCATTTTCTATGTACAGTATCATGTCATCTGCGAAGAGGGAGAATTTGATTTCTTCTTTGCCAATTTGAATGCCTTTTATTTCTTTGTTGCCTGATTCCTGAGGCTAGGACTTCTAGTACTATGTTGAATAGCAGTGGTGAGAGTGCACATCTCTGTCGTGTTTCTGTTCTTAGGGGAAATGGTCCCAGTGTTTCCCCATTGAGAATGATATTTGCTGTGGGCTTTTCATAGATGGCTTTTAAGGTGTTGAGGAATGTTCCCTCTATCCCTACACTCTGAAGAGTTTTGATCAGGAATGGATGCTGTATTTTGTCAAATGCTTTCTCTGTATCGAGAGGATCATATGGTTCTTCTTTTTCTCTTGCTGATACGATGAATCACATTGATTGCTTTATGAGTGTTGAACCAGCCTTGTGTCCCGGGGATAAATCCTACTTGGTCATGGTGAAAAGTCTCTTAATTATTGTTGGATCCTATTGGCTAGTATCTTGTTGAGAATTTCCTGGTTGACCCTTTCATCTTTTAGCAGGATGGTCCTTAACCTGCACGTTTTGAAATCCTTCCAAACTTCTTCTTGTGATTTAGTTCTAATTTCAAAGCATTATGGTCTGAAAATATGCGGGTGACGATCCCAGTCTTTTGGTATCGTTTAAGACCTGTTTTGTGGGGGATCCCTGGGTGGCTCAGTGGTTTAGTGCCTGCCTTTGGCCCAGGGCGGGATCCTGGAGTCCCGGGATTGAGTCCCGTGTCGGGCTCCCGGCTTGGAGCCTGCTTCTCCCTCCTCCTGTGTCTCTGCCTGCCTCTCTCTCTCTCTCTCTCTCTCTCTCTCTCTCTCTCTCTCTCTCTCACTCAAAAATAAATAAATAAATAAATAAATAAATAAATAAATAAATAAATATCTATCTATCTATCTATCTATCTATCTATCTATCTATCTATCTTTAAAAAAAAGAAAAGAGACCTGATTTGTGACCCAGCATGTGGTGTATTCTGGAGAAAGTTCCATGTGCACTTGAGAAGATTGTGTATTCACTTGCGTTTGGATGTAAAGTTCTGTAAATATCTGTGAAATCCATCTGGTCCAGTGTATCATTTAAAACTCTTGTTTCTTTTTGTCCTTAGAAAACCTGTCGATTGTAGAAAGCGCTACATTCAAGTCACCAAGTATAAGTGTATTATCTATGTATGTCTTAACTTGGCTATTAATTGATTGATATACTTGGCAGCTGCCACATTCGGGGCGTACATATTGATGATTGTTAGGTCCTCTTGTTGGATAGATCCTTTAAGTATGATACAGTGTCCTCTTCATCTCTTACTACAGTCTTCGCGATAAACTTTAGTTTATCTGATATAAGGATGGCTACCCCTGCTTTCTTTTGAGGACCATTGGAATAGTACATGGTTCTTCAACCTTTTATTTTCAGGCTGTAGGTATCCTTATGTCTAAAATGAGTCTCTTGTAGACAGCAAATAGATGGGTCTTGCTTTTTTATCCAGTCTGAAGCCCTATGCCTTTTGATGGGGTCATTAAGCCCATTCACGTTCAGAGTTACTATTGAGTGATATGAATTTAGTGTCCTTATGATACCTATTCAGTCCCTGTTTTTGTGTATTGTTCCCTTGGACTTCCTCTATTACAGAATCCCCCTTAGTATTTCTTGCAGAATTAGCTTCGTGGTCACATATTCTTTCGGTTTCTGCCTATCTTGGAAGCTCTTTATCTCTCCTTCTATTCTGAATGAGAGCCTTGCTGGGTAAAGTATTCTTGGCTACAGGTTCTTCTCCTTCAGGACCTGAATATATCCTGCCAGCCCTTTCTGGCCTGCCAGGGTCTGTGGAGAAGTCTGCTGTTAATCTAGTATTTCTCATAAAAGTTAGAGATTTCTTGTCTGTTGCTGCTTTTAGAATCTTCTCTTTATCTTTGAAATTTGCAAGTTTTACTATTAAATGTCGAGGTGTTGAGCAGTTTTTATTGATTTTAGGGGTGGGATCGCTCTATTTCCTGGATCTGAATGCTTCTTTCCCTCCCCAAATTAGTGAAGTTCTCAGCTATGATTTGTTCAAATGCATATTTTGGGCCTCTGTCCCTTTTGTCACCCTCGGGAACCCCAGTTAAACATAGATTTTTCCTTCTGAGGCTGTCATTTATTTCCCTTAACCTATCCTCATGATCTTTTAATTGTTTTTTTCTCTTTTTTCCTCAGTTTCCCTCCTTGCCATCAGCTTGTCTTCTATGTCACTCACTCGTTCTTCACCCTCATTAAACCTCTTCGTTAGGACCTCTAGTTTGGATTGCATCTCATTCAATTGATTTTTAATTTCTGCCTGATTAAATCTAAATTCTGCAGTCATGAAGTCTCTTGAATCCTGTATGCTTTTTTCTAGAGCCACCAGTAGCTTTATAATAGTGCTTCTGAATTGGCTTTCTGAAATTGAATTTTAATCCAAATTTTGTAACTCTGTGGGAGAGAGGGCTGTTCGGATTCTTTTGTGGTGAGTTTTTCCTACTAGTCATTTTGCTCAGTGCAGAGTGTTGAAAAACAAGTTGTACTGGAAAAAGAAAAAGAGAAAAGAGAAAAAAGAAAAAAAAAGATAAAAAAAAGGGGGTGGGTGGGAAGCAAACAGAAAACAAAAAATAAGGGTGAGTATCGTCTGATTCTATATACTGTAAATCCCTTGTCTTCCCTTGGAACTTTCCAGTGCTGCTTAGTCAAGAACTTGCTTTTCCCCTGTCCTTCTAGCTGGTCTTCTAGGGGGTGTGGGGGGGCTGCAGTGCTGATTCTCAGGTGTGAGCACCTTGGGGAGCTGCTCAGCGCTCTGTCTGGTGCATGGCTCAGTGGGAGTTGTTTATACTGTGAGGCCACTGTGAGGCTCAGTGGGGGTTGTTTATCCTGTGAGGCCCCAAGAAGAACAGCAACAGTAGTGATGGCCAGCTCTCCAGCCCAGGAGTCAGCTCTTGCAGGAACTACCACAGCTCCCAGTCCGCAGGGGCCTGGATGCTCTGGAGGCGGGGGCAGCTGATCTGCACAGCTCAGGGCTGCCCAATGGCAGGAGCGTCCTTGCTGTCCTGTGCCCTCCGGCTTCTGCCTGTCCTGGGGGTAGCGCCGAGTCCTGGGCTGTGTCTCCTGGCACCCTGGGTTCCGGGGCCTGCACTGCTGGAATCGCGCTCCTGGGCCTAGCCAGTGCACGCTGCAGCCCTTTAGGGAGCTAGGCCACGGTGTATGGCGGGCTCTCCCCCAGGGCACAGGTCCTCTGTTAGTGCCCCTCAGAGCCTGACTGCATCCCTGCCCCTCCTGGGATCCTGCTCCAACTCCCTGGGGTATCTTTCCTCCGGGAAGATTGGTGAAGCTCCTGCTTCTCTAGGACGGGGCTTTCCTCTCCTGGGGGCATTTGCCTCACCCCGGCTACTTGCGGGTCCCCTCCCCCTTGGATGCTTTTTATGTCTTTATTTTTTTTTTCCATCTTCCTACCTTGATAGAAGCACGGACTCTTCTCATTGTAGCATTCCAGCTAGTCTCTCTTTGTATTCTCTCATTGTACTCTCTCATTGTATTTCCAAATCCCATTCCCCTGGGTTCTCCAGTTGTTAGCATTTCTGAACCATTGGTGGGGAGCTACAACAATCCTCACTTATTTCTCAGGGCTTCAGTGTGTATTTCCTTAGTGTCTAGATATTAACATTGATCCAGTATTACTTTCTAATCCACAGATCTAATCAGATTTTGCTCATTGTCTAATAGTATCCTTTATAGGTCCAGAACCCATCTCAGGATCGTTCATGTGTTGTCTCTTTAGTGTTCAGTATGGAACATTCTTTAATTCTTCCTTTTGATGGATATCACAGGAAGGTTGTAGTGTTCTTTTCCATGTATCCCATCGGGTGTGTGCATTGTTGATTTCCTGCATTACTGGTGATAGTAATTCTTATTGCTTGGTTAAGAGTGTCTGCCAGGTTTCTACACTGGAACTTAATACGAGTGTGTAAGTAAGTATTCAAGGGGAGATATTTGAGACTGTAAATAGGCATTAGTGCCTTGTTCCTTATCATTTTTAATTACCAGTTTTTAGTATCTATTGATGATTTTAGCTGAATCCATTATTACTGTGGTAGTTGTCACATGGTGATTTCTCAGATTTCATCATTCCTTTTTTAATGTAATTTTCTCTGTTCTTTTGTGAGAACTTCCCTTCTCTTTTTTGTCTATCTATGTAGGTATAGATTCTTGGGGTACCATTTCACTCAAAAAATGACATGCATTTCTATTATCATTTGACACCCAAATTGTCTCAGACATGGCATCATTGCGAGTCCTTTTTGGCACAACAGCGTGTTCCAGACTTACTTTTGCTTACCCTGCCCCTGCTCTGGAAGCATCCATTTCTCCAAGTAGCCCTGGTTCCTTATAGGCATCATCCAGATTATTATACCCCTATATTCCTGTCATTTCAGTTTTTATTTGATTCATGAATTATGGCAAAGTAATTTTCATATTAGTGTTAGGTTAGTATTAATCACATATATTGTATGTGGTTTATATATTCCATTGAATGCTTTTGCTGCTTTTCAGTGAGTGAGATTCTGTAATGTTATCGTTTCTGACCAACTTGATTTAACAATTTCCTGGGTCTCCATGCAGAGGTAGGAGCAGGGTCTGTTTCTTTAAAGGGAGAAACTAGGGCAGCCCTGGTGGCTCAGTGGTTTAGCGCTGCCTTCAGCCCAGGGCATGATCCTGGAGACCCAGGATCGAGTCCCACGTCGGGCTCCCTGCATGGAGCCTGCTTCTCCCTCTGCCTGTGTCTCTGCCTCTCTCTCTCTCTCTCTCTCTCTCTCTCTCTCTCTCTGTGTGTGTGTGTGTGTGTGTGTGTGTCTCTGCCTCTCTCTCTCTCTCTCTCTCTCTCTCTCTCACACACACACACACACACACACATAAATAAATAAATAAATAAATAAATAAATAAATAAATAAATAAGTAAATAAAACATTAAAAAAATAATAAAGGGAGAATCTGTTACTAGCCTGGAGAGGTGTGGTTTCCGGGGCTGCCTAAGTCCATGAAACTTATACTTTAGATATGTCCCATTCCCCTTAAGTTTCCTAAGTGGGGCTTGTGCTTCCTCTTGCTTGTATTTACGTATTCTTTGAGTTTATGGTTAAACTGGTTACTGTTTCTTAATGTATCATTCCTCATTTTAATTGTTGGACTTTTTAGGATGTTGAAAGCCAAAATAAAGCTTCAGGCCCAGAACCTCAGTCGCTGGATGAGTTCACCAGTCTGTTGGTTGCAGATGACACCCGAGTCATGGTGGACTTGCTCAAGCTATCTGTGTGCAGCCGGGCAGGTGACAGAGGCAGGGAAGTGCTTTCAGCTGTGCTGTCTGGCATGGGTACCGCCTACCCACAGGTAAGCCATATAATGCATGCTGTGGGCCTCCTCTCCAAGGAATGTGCTACTGTTGACATCACACCTTATCTTGTACTTGATTTTATTCTGAAGATAGCAATTTGGAAGGACTCCTTGTAAGCAAGTCCTTTCTGTCAATATGCTGCACTTGTCCTCCCAGTGTGCCTGTGGGTATCATTTTGGTACTTTTTGTCATTTAGAAATTTCTAATTTTTATCAAGTCAGATCTACCAGGTTTTTTTTCAATTTTTATTTTTTTAATTGATGGCTTCTGGATTTTGTATTATGCTGAAAAAAAATGCTTACCTACATGACATTA
This sequence comes from Nyctereutes procyonoides, assembly GCF_905146905.1. NCBI lineage: Eukaryota > Metazoa > Chordata > Mammalia > Carnivora > Canidae > Nyctereutes > Nyctereutes procyonoides. The sequence continues at coordinate 59,897,169 of NW_026575047.1, read as the reverse complement.
TGTAAGGAAATTTTCCCAAGTTTCTTCTGGTTGTTCTTGTGATTTCATTTATTATATTTATATTTTTCAGCCATCTGGGATTTATCTTTTTTAATATTAAAAAAGATTTATTTATTTTGGGGGTGGAGAGTGTGAACGAGTCAGGGGGAGAGTCAGAGGGAGAGAATCTCAAGCAGACTCCCCTCTGAGCATAGAGCCTAAGATAGGGCTCCACCTCATGATCCTGAGATCATGACCTGAGCTGAAACCAAGAGTCAGAAGCTTAAATGACTGAGCCATCCAAGTGCCCCATCTGGGATTTATCCTGATATAAGGGTTCCCTAAGGTAAGGATCCAACTTATTTTTTTCCTAGATGGCAAGCATGTCGTCTGACACCAGATTATGGGATAATCTATCCTTTTCTCAATAATTTGAAACTATTTTAATCATTTTAAATTCCTGTATATATTTGGATCCATTTATGGACTCTTTTCTATTAACCTAACTCTTTATGGGCTAATACTACAGTGTTCTAACTATGATAGCTTTAAGTAGGTTTTTATATTTGGTAACACTAGATCTAATAGGATTTTCTGCTGTGATGGCAATGTTCTATGGCTGAGCCATTCATTGTGATAGCTTCCAGTCATGTGTAGCTGTTGGCCACTTAAAATGTACCTGAGGAACTGAAGTTTTCATTTTATTTAACTTTAATTTAAATTTGTATAGCCACATGTGGCTGGTTTGGGATATAAAGTCAATATTGTATCAGTATATCTTAGAAATTGCATTGATCAGTCCTAAATTAAGGACTTCTGTGTCAGTAGCCTTGCTCTCTGCCTTTTTAGACCTGGCCACATCAGGGAGTCTGATGCCATGTGCTCTGTACAGATGTGTAATCTGTGTTTCTCTGGGTCCCATATCACTACCACCCAAATGAGAGGGTACTTAAGTATAGTTGAGTGGTCTTGAAAACAGTAAATGGTTTGGTAGTTAGTAAATCATTTGGGGCTTGTTGCCACAAGCAAAAGTTTAATTTTTTTTTTCTTTACAAGTTTATTGCATTTGTGAGAGGAAAGGATATGAACGAGTACATGTATTTAAAGTAACAGTGCCCAGCATTTGTTGCACACATATCTGCCAGGTCCATTTCTGGTATGTTCTTAGTACAGAGGGTAGATGTTGGTGTTCTCTGTTTACAGATAAGGAAACTGAGACTCTTGAGAGGCTGTTTCTGGCTCATAAGCACCTAGGTTGCTGATGGGTGGGAGAAATGGTATTGGACGCTGAGTGCTCTGAGGGCAGATCCACATCTATAACCCCTGTGTCATCCTCTCCTGAGAAGGTTGTTAGTCTCTCTGATGGGTTTTACAGAGGAAGATTGTGCAGCCCAAAAGACCCCTGATGGGCTATTCAGTAGGTGTTCGGTAATACTAACATCTCTGTCTCAGTGACACACATCCACACCAGGTTTAAGGGGAGACAGAGGCAAAAATAGGATTGTCTTCAAAATGTCCTGACTATTGGCAAGATGCTAATCCTATGTCCTATCCTGGCCTAATATTTGGAATTCTTAAAAGAGAGATGTATGAATTTATAGTCCTAATACCTGGATGGCAGTGATACTAGTTTGTCATTAATAAAAAACTGTTTAATAAGCTTATCTGTTATCTACATATGAAGAGAAATAGAGAAAAAAAATAATTCCTGAAAAGTATGGAAGACAGAATACTTCTGTTTCTGAATTTAGAAAATTTGTATGTTGTTTTTGCTATATTAACCTATTCTTAATTTAAAAATAGAAATCAAAGAGTTTATAATCACCAGTTTTGACCACTTGTATATGAATCACTAAAATTTTTAAATGAAATAAAGACATCATGGATTGTTGAAGGAATATGGTATGGGGGTTGACCTTTAATGTCCTGAATCAAGAGAAATCCCCGTTTATGTTTGTATTTATAGCTCTTCGTTCCAGATATTCTGCTGCTGTTTGTCCTGGATGGCTTGATCATTCTTCTCTATTCCTATCTGTTCCTGCTCGTCCCCCAGTGTCTTCTTGGATCTTGGTCATTTTATCACCTTTCTGGTCCTTGATATTTTGTTCCTGAGGAAGATTTTTCTTTTCTTGGAAGTAATCTTGTCTTTGTGTAGAAGGAAACTGTTATCACACAGTTTCATCAGTTGGCACGTGTTGAGTGCCTTGTATAGGTCGGGCACCTCCCACCTATGTACTTACATATTTAGGCACCTCTATGAGCTGTGTCCTATTTTGATGTTATAGGCAAGGGAACCAAGCCCTGATTTAAACTAGATTTCAAAAATTCCCAAGTCCTCCACTTTGCCACCCTGTGCCTGTGGAAAGATGATGCAGGGTGAGCAGGAGTAGTATCCTGACTTGATATGTGTCCCTGCTTCCTCCACCAGGTGGCAGATATGTTGCTGGAGCTTTGTGTTACTGAACTGGAGGATGTAGCCACAGACTCACAGAGTGGCCGCTTGTCCTCTCAGCCTGTGGTGGTAGAGAGTAGCCATCCCTACACGGACGACACTTCTTCCAGTGGCACAGTGAAGATACCAGGTATTCAGTGCTGGCACAGGGGGAGGAGGCATTGGGGGAATCTTTACCTTTAGAATGGCTTCATTTCTGTAATTACATCAGTGGAAGTAACCATCACCATTTTATTGAAAAGAAGCTATGGAATTGATTTAGAATTATTTCCCCAACTTTTCTAAAAAACACTTTTTTCCCCTCCAAATAAAAAAACATGAATATAGAAAACCCTGCAAAGTGAATGTTTAGGTTAACAATTATTAGGTGGATACCTTAGTCACCAAAACTCAGGTCTAGAAGAAGTCCTGTGCAGTTTCTAGAAGCCTTCTTGTGGTCTCCACTAAACTAAACTGATTGCTGTCCTGATTTGGAGATAAGACTGACTTGTATTTCTGGACAGTTTATATTACCCAAGTGTGCTTCTACTTCTTAAATCCCTTTTTAATCAATAATTTCTATTTTTTTTTTTTTTTAAGTTTCTTCTGGTAACCTTAGTTTCTTCTTTTATTTTTTTTCCCTTTTTCTCAATAATCAATCTGTTGAGGAACCTGGGCCTTTGACACTTTGGGTTTCCCTGCAACCTGGATTTGCATACTCTTGCTGTACTTCAGCCTGTTCTTCAGCCTCGTCTTTCTGCAAATTTGCCCTGATTCAGAATTCCAGGTAGTTCAGTCCCATTGTAAGACCATTGGTGATTGTGACCTAGCATCTAGAAGTACCTGGTGCCTCTTGTCTTTCCATATGTGATGTTAGCAGCTACCGATGCTGATGCTTGGAGCCTGAGGCCATTACTCCACTGGGGTTGAAAACGCTGCTATTCTAATGGTTTCATTTCTTTCTTACTTACATACTTTATAATACTTTATATAGAGGCACCAGGTACTCCCAGATGCTTTAGTTGGTTACCCAGGGGTGCTGTTTGCATAAGCAAGAAGGGATTAAAAGCTTAAGTTATTTTTCCTCCTATTTTTATTTTTAAGAGGATGAATTGTTTCCCTGTCATTCTCTGAAGGTGACCAGTTAGGTTTTTCCTTTTATATCATTGTGAACTCTTAGATTTTAAACTCATTGTGAATGATGGGCTTTGATAATTGTGATTATGATCCTATTGAAACTCAAATTATCTCATCTCTAGACATCAGGAACCTCTTCAGTTTGTCTCTGGAAATGACTTTGGTGGTCCATTGGTAACATCTGTGCAGTATGATGTGACATGATGCTTTAGGCTTGTCATGTAGTTCCTGCCCTCCACCTGGAATCTTCCTTTGGTGACTTTAAGTGGTTATGGCATTTCAGATTACTGGGCTGTTATTCTATTCTGTTCCTAGATCTTTTCAGTGACAGAGATATGATGAATGGTTGGGCAGTCCACTGACTGGCTTTTTTCTTTTGAGTCTATACTGATACATTAGTTCAATCAGAAATGCAAGATTTCTACTTTAACCTCTGCTGTTACATCTGTTTTCTTCTATACTGAAAATCCTCTTTAGGGGATAACAGAATTAGAATAACTAATAGTTATTCATTTACTTTATCTCAAAACAACGGACTCAGGATTCAATTCTTGTATAAACATGAATAGAGTTCCTGAAAATAGTTTAAAATTATTTTTGGCCTATGCTGTCTTCTTCCTTCCAACTTTATTAACATGATTATACTTATGTCTACCAAAGCATAATAGCTATTATATACAATCCTTATGTTGAATCTTCATTTAGTCTTAGTTTTACTCTGTTTAATGCTTCTTCTAGCCCTTTGTCTCTTATTTCATTAGGATTGACTGAAGCTCGCTTTCTAGTCAGTTATTCAGCAGGGCTCAGAGGATAGCAGCACTGGGATCATTTGTCCATGACAGTTTGTGCCCAAACTTGAAAGTTAGCTTTTCTTGGTAGTAAGTCTTTGGATCACATATTCTTCCCTTCTGATAGTGTGATGGTAATAATCTATTTCCTCCCTGTATATGCTGTACTTTCTTTCAGTAATTTTACTAGAATATGTTTTCATTTTAGTTACTGTAGTCAATATTCAAAGATAAGGGATGTGTTCCTTTAAAATGTAGTTTTAGGTTTTTTTCTGTGTATTACAGTGTTTATAGATTGTGGGTCCATTTCTGGGTTTTCTGTTCTCTTCCACTGATTTGTATGTCTGTTTTGTGCCAGTTCCATATTATTTTGATCACTACAGCTTGGTAATATAACTTGAAGTCCAGAATTGTGATGCCTCTAGCTTTGTTGTTCTTCTACATTGCTTTGGCTATTTGAGGTTTTTGTGTTACCATATAAATTTTAGGATTGTTCTAGTTCTTCAAAAAATGCTATTGGTATTTGGATAGGGATTATATTAAACCTCTAGATTGCTCTGGGTAGATAGATTTTAACAGCATTTATTCTGCCAATCCATGAGCATGGAATGCCTTTCCATTTCTTTGTGTCTTGAGTTTCTTTCATCAGTGTTTTATAGTTTTCAGAGTATAGGTCTTTCATCTTTTTGCTTAGGTTTATTCCTAGATATCTTATTATTTTTGGTGCAGTTTTTTTTTTAATTTTTTTTAAAATTTTTTATTTATTTATGATAGTCACAGAGAGAGAGAGAGGCAGAGACACAGGCAGAGGGAGAAGCAGGCTCCATGCACTGGGAGCCTGATGTGGGATTTGATCCCGGGTCTCCAGGATCGCGCCCTGGGCCAAAGGCAGGCGCCAAACCGCTGTGCCACCCAGGGATCCCTTTGGTGCAGTTTTAAATGGGATTGATTCTTTGATTTCTCTTTCTGCTGCTTCATTATCAGTGTAAAAAATGCAACAGATTTCTGCATATTAATTTTGTATTCTGTAATTTTACTGAATTTATTTTTCCATTCTAGTAGTTTTTTGGTGGAGTCTTTAGGATTTTCTTTCCTTTTTTTTTTTTTTTTTTAAAGATTTTATTTATTTATTCCTGAGAGACAGAGAGAGACATAGGCAGAGGGAGAAGCAGGCTCCTCACAGGGAGCCCAATTAGGGACTCGATCCCAGGACTCTGGAATCATGACCTGAGCCAAAGGCAGAAGCTCAACCACTGAGACACCCAGGTGCCCCAACTGAGTCACTCAGATGTCCCTCTTTAGGATTTTCTAAATAGAGTATTATGTCATTTGCAAATCAGAAAGTTTTACTTCTTCCTTACCAATATGAATACCTTTTATTTCTTTTTGTTGTATGATTGCTATGGCTAGGACTTTCAGTACTATGTTGAATACAAGTGGTGAGAGTGGGGGCACCTGGTTGGCTCAGTAGGGTAAGCATCCAACTCTTGGTTTCGGCTCAGGTTATGATCTCAGGGTAATGGGATCCAGCTCCATGTTGAGTTCTGCTTGAGATTCTTACCCTTCTCTCTCCCCCTCTGCTCTTCCCTTCACTTCCCCTCCCCCACACCCCTGTCTGTCTATTTAAAACCCCACTTTTTTTGAAAATGGACATCCTATCCTTGTCCTATTGCTGACCTCAGGGGTACAGCTTTTGGTTTTTCCCCATTGTGTATGATGTTCACTATGGGTTTTTCATATATGGTGTTTATTATGTTGAGGTATGTTCCCTCTAAACCCACTTCGTTGAGGGTTTTTATCATGGATGGATGTATTTTGTCAGATGCTTTTTCTGTGTCTGTTGAAATGATCATTTAAAAAAAAATCTTCTCTTACTGATGTGCTGTATCCTATTGATCGATTTGTGAATGTTCAATTACCCTCGGATCCCAAAATACCACTTGATTGTAGTGAATGATTTTTTTTTAATGTATTGTTGGATTCAGTTTGCTTGTATTTTTTTGAGGATTTTTGCATCTGTTTATCAGAGATACTGCCCTATAGTTTTCTTCTTTTGCATGGTGTCTCTGTCTGGTTTTGCTATCAGGGTAATCCTGGCTTCATAGCTTGGAAGTTTTCCTTCCTCTTTTATTATTTGGAATAGTTTTGAAAGAATAGGTATTAACTGTTCCTAAATGTTTGATAGAATTTGCCTGTGAGGCTAACTGGTCTAGGATTTTCATTTGTTGGTGTTGTGCCCAAGATTGCAAACCCGAGAAAACCACCAAGGAGCCGACAACGATGCAAGTACATAAGGGTTTATTAACAAGCTTGAGCTTGGGTCCAAGTATACCCGACACAGCAGGGACTTGGACCCTGAGGTGGGTTACAACTGGGTTTTTATGGGCTGGTCTAGGGGTAAGGTAGGGTTTTTCAGTAAGGGTGGGGGTGAGAATCTCCAGTAAAGAGGTCTCACAAGCTCTTACTTCCTTATTCTGATAAGGGTGTGCTGTGTGATTTTGCCTGTAGCCGAGGTAAGGTAGAGTTCAGTACCTGGCCACAGTGGCCTGGTCACAGTGGCCTGAGATGGCTACCGAAGCTACAATGGCTGTACTTGTGCCAATGTTAAACTTGAATGGCCCTAGTTTTCTCGGCCTCCACAGTTGAGAGTTGTTATTTTGTTTTTGTTTTTTTTTTAAAGATTTTATTTATTTGAGAGAGAGCGAGAGAGAGCATAGACATAAGCAGGGGGAGTGGCAGAAAGCAGGAGAAGCAGGCTCCCTGCTGACCAGAGACCCGGATGTGGGGCTTGATGCCAGGGCCCTGGGATCACGACCTGAGCTGAAGGCAGATAACCACCTGAGCCACCCAGGTGCTCTCCTGTTGGGAGTTTTTTGATTACTGATACAATCTCCTTTCTGGTTATCAGCCTATTCAAATTTTCCATTCTTCCTGCTTCAGGTTTGATAGTTTATATGTTTGTAGGAATTTATCCATTTTTTCTTGGTTGTCTAATTTTTTGGCATGTTGTCTTTCATAATATTTTCTTACAATTGTTTGTATTTCTGTGGTGTGGTTGTTATTTCTCCTCTTTCACTTGTGATTTTATTTATTGAGGTCCTTTCTCTCTCTCTCTCTTTCTCTCTTTTTCTTTGATAAGTTTGGCTAGAGGTTTATCAGTAAGGTTGATCTTTTCTAAAAACCACTTCCTGGTTTTGTTGATCTGTTCTTTTTTTTTTTTTTTTTTTTAGTTTCTGTATCATTTATTTCTGCTCTAATCTTTAATATTTCCTTCCTTATGCTGGTTTTAGGGTTTGTTTGTTCTATTTCTAGCTCCTTTAAGTATAAAATTAGGTTGTTTCTTTTCTTTCTTCTTGAGATAGGCCTCCATTGCTAGAAACTTTCCTCTTAGAACCATTTTTGCTGCATCCGAAAAGTTTTGGACCATTGTGTTTTCACTTTCATTTGTTTCCAGGTACTTTCTGATTTCTTGGTTAACCCATTCATTTTTGTAGCATGTTATTTAACCTCCATATATTTGTGTTCTTCCCAGATTTTTTCTATGGTTGACTTCTAGTTTCATAGCATTGTGCTCAGAAAAGATTATGAGTGGTAGGACTTTGATCTTGAATTTGTTGAGACTTATTCTGTGGGCTAACATGTGATCTCTTCTTCTTCTTTTTTTTTTTTTCATGTGATCTCTTCTGGTGAATGTTCTGTGTGCTGCTGAAAAGAATGTGTCTTCTGCTGCTTTAGAATGGAATGTCTTGAATGTATCTGTTAAATCCATCTGGTTCAGTGTGTCATTCAAAGCCACTGTTTCCTTGTTGTTTTTCTGTTTAGATTATTTGTCCATAATAATCTAAGTTAAGTGGGTTGTTAAAGTCCCTACAATTATTATTATTATTACTATCAATTAGTTCCTTTTATGTTTGTTATTACCTCTTTATGTATTTGGGTTTTCCCATGTTGGGTACATAATTATTATATCTGCTTGATGGATTATTCCCTTTATTATTATTATTTTTTTAAATTTTTATTTATTTATGATAGTCACACACACACACACACACACACAGAGAGAGAGGGGCAGAGACACAGGCAGAGGGAGAAGCAGGCTCCATGCACCGGGAGCCCGACGTGGGATTCGATCCCGGGTCTCCAGGATCGCGCCCTGGGCCAAAGGCAGGCGCCAAACCGCTGCGCCACCCAGGGATCCCTATTCCCTTTATTATTATATAGAGTTCTTCTTTGTCTCTTGTTACAGACTTGTTTTAAGTTTTGTCTGTTTTGTCTGATATAAGTATTGGTGCTCCAGCTTTCTTCTGACATCCATTTGCATATAAAGTTTCACCATCCCCTCACTTCAGTCTGCAGGTATCTTTAAGTCTGAAATGAGTCCCTTGTAAGCAACATATAGATGGGTCTTATTTTTTTATCTACTCTGTCCCCGTATGTCTTTTGATTGGGGCATTAGTAGTCCACTTACATTATTGATAGATACATATTTATTGCCATTTTGTTACTTGTTTTGTGATTTTTTTTTTTGTAACTTTTTCTCTGGTAGTTTTCTTTCTCTCATGGGTTGCTGGTTTTCTTTTGTGATATAGTTGGATTCCTTTTCTTTTTATTCTTTGCATATCTATTACCAGTTTTTGATTTGTGGTTAGTATATAACATTTTCTACATATAGCTGTCTGTATTAAGTTGATGATTGTGTAAGTTTGAACCCACTGTTTATTCTTCTCTCCCCCAATGTTTTAGGCGTCAAATTTTACACTTTTTATTTTGTGAATCCTTTGATTGATTTTAGTTGTGATGTTTGTTCAGCCATTCTTTGGGTCCTTTTGTGGGTTATTTGCTCTGATATGAGTGTTATCTAGTTTTATCTGTGGAGTGAATTTAGGGTCCTCCTACTCTGTCATCTTCCCCAGAAGTGCCTATTTTTTCTGCTTTTAAAATGTATTACTCAGTCATTTCTCTCCAACTGCTGGCCTTTCTGGGCCCAACCAGCTTGTCTCACCCAGTTTATTATACTAATACCACATACTAGCTGGCTGACCATGTATCTACCTCCACTCCTAATCTCCTGTGTGCTCCAGAATCATCTCCTTACAGGACATTCGGAGATACTCTCTTAAAATCACCTTGAAAACCCATCTCAATCAGAATATACTGGTCCTCTGCTTAAAACCCACCAATATACCCCTGTAACTTAAATAGGAAGTAAACTTCTGACTGTGATCTGTATGACTTACATGAGCCCTGGTAACCTCTTTAATGTATTCCTTCCTCCCTCCTTTGTCTTTCTTTCCTGGCCCCTTTACATCATCATCGTTGCCAGCCCTGTAGTATATTCTAGGTTTTGGCTTTTTGTCCTACTTTGTATTTGCCATCCGTCTGAAATAGTCTTCTCCTAGGCAATTACTTATAGATTTCTGATCCTATCTCCCTTGTTCAGATAATCCTTTCTGGTGTAACCACCATATGTAGAAACGGCCTTTCCCCAATCTCATTTCATACTCTTCCTTCTTCATAACAGTTAACACCCTATGACATTTAACAGACATCTTCTGTTCCTTACAGTAGAGCAGAGACTGGCTAAAATCAGTTACATACAAAGGGTGAGAGTGGAAATCCTTTCCTTGTTTCAATAAGGTGAACATGTTCAGTCTGTCAGCATTATGTCCATTAACTATAGATTTTTAAAATTTAAATTCACTATGTACAATTTGTACAAATGTACATAAAGTACATACTTAGTTTCAGATGTAGTGTTCAGTAATTTATCAGTTGCTTATAACACCCAGTGCTCATCACATCATGTGCTTTCTTAATGCCTGTCACCCAATTATCCCATCCCTCCACCCAACCTCCCCTCCAGCAACCCTCAGTTTGCTTCTTATCGTTAAGAGTCTCTCATGGTTTTTCTCCCTTTCTGATGACTTTCCCTTCAGTTTTCCCTCCTTTACCCTATGATTCCCTGCAATGTTTCTTATATTCCACATATGAGTGAAACCATATGATAATTGTCTTTCTCTGATTGCCTTATTTCGCTCAGCACAATACTCTCTAGTTCCATCCACAATCGATGTGAATGGATAAAGATATACACACACACACAATGGAATATTACTCAGCCATCAGAAAGGACAAATACTTAGCATTTACATTGACGTGAACTGCAGATTTTTTTCATAGATGCTGTTATCAGCTTGAGGAACTTTCTTTCTGTTCCTAGTTTCGGGGGTAGATTTTATGAGTGGATGTTAGATTTTGTCAAATGCTTTTTGTGCATTTTGTTGTTTACTCAATATAGCATATTGCAAACATGTTTTTAGTATTAAACTCACTTTGCATTTCCTGAACAAATCACAGTTGTTCACAATGTGTAATCTTTATTATATGTTGTAGGATTTGGTTTGCTAATATTTTGTTAAGGATTTCTGCATCTATTTTCATCAATAGTATTACTTTGTAGCTTTAACTTTGTATTTTAAAATTTATTTATTTATGTAGCTTTCCTTTCCTGTGATAGCTCTGTCTGGTTTTAGTATCAGGACAATACTGGCCTTAATAAATTGGGTTGCAAAGTGTTTTCCTCCCCCTCTGTTCTCTGAGTTTGTGTTGGATTGGTATTATTCTTCCTTAAATAGCTGGTAGAATTCACTAGTGATGCCATCTGGGCCTAGGCTTTTCTTTTTGGAAAGATAAATCTTGTCAGATGTTCTATTTCTATTTTAATCAATTTTGGTAACTGTCTTTTTGGAGTTTGTTCATTTCATCTAAGTTATATAATGTATAGTTATATATAGTATGCCTCACAGCTCTTTATATTTCTATAGGGTTAGTTGGTTCTAATGAAACAACACACTCCCATGTACCTCCTTTACTTTAAATACTCAACACTCCTTCACTTCTGACACCAGATGTGTGGGTTTTTCCCACACATCAAGCAATTCTGTGACACCAGATGGCTGTCCTAAAATTTAAATCCTGATACCATCTACCTGGAGATAGTGTCCGATCACACAGGTTAAGCGCTCAGTCCCACAGCTTCAGATGTCAATCACAAATCTAGATCATCACCTGTGCTTCTGACTGAATTGCTACAAATCAGAGGTTTCCCCGGCTACCTTCTTGGGTTTGATTAATTTGCTAGAGCAACTCACAGAATTCAAAGAAACAGTTTCTTACGTTAACCTTAAAAGCAAAACAGCTGTTATTTTACCAGCAAGTGGATTATTTGAGAATAACATAGGAATTGCAGTTTGGCACAAGCAAATCATAGCAAAAGCTATAGATAAATTCACAGAACAAAGGAGAATTATTCTCTTTTATAGAGGAAAGGGGAGAGCTTCAAGGGGCTCTTATAAACAACAATCCCATTGGAGTAAACTACATATTCAAGTGTAATGGCTTTTCTTTGGCTGAGTTGTGATAGTCTTATTGGCTGGGCTATTACTGGAAGAGTAAAAAACCTTGCTTCCTGCTGGGGTGGTCATGTACAATATTTTTCCTATTGGGGATGCAGGATACCTCTCTTCCTGTGGCAGTCTGCAATTGATGAAGAATTGGCCTCTCAACTTCATTTGAAATGAAGTGTCTTTTATTCAGCTTCACACTTAGGTTTACAGTTTATTATAAAGTATATTATAAAGGGTGCAGGTGTATAGCCAGATGAAGAGCTACAGAAGATGAGGTTAGGAAAAGGTATGAGTACAGGAGCTTCTGTGGAACTGGGGTGCACCACTCTCCCAGCATGTGGAAACTCATCAAATCTTGCCATTTAGGGGTTTTTATGAACCTTAACCTATAATACCGCCTCCACACTCCCTCCCTTTCCCAGAGATCTCTTGGTGGGATTGAAATGTCCAGCCTTCCAGTCACTTGGTCTTTCTGGTGACCAGCCCCATCCTGAGGTGATCTAGGGACCCCACCTTAAGTTAGCTCATTAGCATAAGCTCATGGGGGCTCTAAATGACAAAAGTTACTTCTTACAAGAAATTTCTAGGGTTTTAGGAGCTCTGGGCCAGGGATGAGGACAAAGACCAAATAATAGAACCTATTATAGCATAGTATTGATGTCCCTTTTTTTTTTCTTCCTGGTTTTTGATCATTTGTGTCTTCTATGTTTGTCCCCTACCCCCACCATCAGCCATCTTAAAATTTTATTAATTTTGTTGATCTTTTTAAAGAACTAACTTCTGGTTTCATTGATTTGGTTTTTCCTTTAGTTTTTCTGTTTTTCACTGATTTCTACTCTAATCTTTATAATTTTCTTCTACTTTTGTACTCTACCTAGTACAATATGTTTTTGCTTTTTGTTTTGTGTTTGTTTTTTTAAGGTGGAAGCATAGGTTATTGAGACTTCCTTTCTAATAGAGTTTGAAGTGACAGATTTCCTTCTAACCACTGCTTTGGCTATACCCCTAAATTATGATAGTGCTGTGTTTACATTTTTTGATCAGCCTAAAATACTTTGTAGTTTTCTTTTTGAGATCTCTTGTTTGAACCATGGATTATTATTTGTAAGTGTTAAGTATTTGGGGATTTCCCAAATGTCTTTCTCTTTGTGATTTCTGATTTATTCCATTGTAATTATACAATTATGATTTTATTCATTCAGTCATACGTTGAATGATTTCATATCTTTTAAATTTATTAAGACTAGTCTTTTTAGTGTTACCATTTTAATTCCTATTGATTTTCAGCCACTTTAAGTATTTGCTTTAGGGATTAAAATATACATTTAAATTTATCATAATTTACTTCATGGTAATACCTTAATTCTGATAAAGCATAGTAACTTTGCTCCAGCACAGTTGTATTTCCTCTTCTTCCTTCTTGCTGTTATTGGCATATATATTCATTATATGTTACAAATTTGTGCAACATACTTGTAACTGTATGTGTTACGTGTGCATGTATATGGTATAATACTGCATTATGCCAGGAATTGCAGACTTTCATGTCACAAAATCTTATTTTGAATTTTTTCCCCAACCATTTGATAATATACAAACTATTCTTAGTTCACAGCCTATGCAAAAATGGGTGAGATGATATGGCCTGTCGGCTATAGTTTCCTTAGCCCTGCTTTAGGTAATCTTTTAAAAATATAAAGAAAGAAAAGAAATAAAGTACTTATCTTTTAAAATACATATTTCCCATTTCCAGGGCTCTTTTTCTCTTCTCATGGAATCATGTTTCTATTTGATATCATTTTATTTTAGTTTGAAATACATTAAATGGTTTTTCTAAAGCATGTTTCCTAGTAATTAATTCTATCAGTATGTGTTTATCTGGGAATATTTTAGTTTTGCCTTCACCTTTTGAAGGATAATTTTGCTAGATATAGAATTCTTAGTTGATAAGATTTTTTTTCCCTTATAGTGTTTTAAACATGTCCTCCCACTGGTTTGTAGCGTCCATTGTTTTTCAGGAGAAGTCAGCCATTTATGATATTTTGTACTTCTAGATGTTTTGTGTCTTTTTTTCCCCTTGCTTTTTCTTCCCTCTCTTGCTGCTTTCATGATTTTCTCTTTGTCTTTGGTTTTCAGCAGTTTCAGTATAATGTGTCTGGATGTGGATCTCTTTGTTTATTTACTTGGGATTTATTAATTTTGAAAATTGTAGATTAATGTTTTTCATCAAATTGGGTTTGGCTGTATGTGTTTACTTTTTCTGCCCCCCTTTTTTCTCTTTCCTCTTTTTTGGGAGGAAATTCCTATTATATATATGTTTGTATTCCTTGATGTCTCCTAGGTATTTAAGACTTTGTTTATTTTTCCTCAATCTTTTTTTCTCTCATTTTCTAGATATTGTAAGATAGAAATTATACAGTCTTCAATTTGACTGGTTCTTTTTTCTGCCATTTTTAATCTGCCATTTTGCCCATCTAGTAAATTTTTCATTTTGATTATTACACTTTCCGACTCAGAAATTTCCTTTCAGGAGCACCTGAGTTAAGCTCAGTCAGTTAAGCCTCTGCCTTTGGCTCGAGTTGTGAACCCAGGGTCCTGGGATTGGGCCCCACATCGGGCTCCTTGCTCAGTGAGGAATCTGCTTCTCCCATTCCCTCTGCCTGTCACTGTGCCTACTTGTGCTCTTTCTGTCAAATAAATAAAAATCTTTTTTAAAAAAATTCCTTTTAGTACTTTCCTCATAGTTTTTCTCTATTGAGATTCCATGTTTATTAAATCATTGTTGTCATGTTTTCCTATGTTATCTTTTCTTTTTTTAAAAAAATTTTTAACATATTTATTTTAATTGCTTTAAAGTTTTTTCTAAACCTACCATCCAGACCATCAGAGTCCACTTTTATTGACTGATTTTATTCCTGAGTATGACTCACACTTTTCAGTGTTTTTGCATGTCTCAATTTTTTGTTGAAAAACAGACATTTTAGATAATGTATCATCTGGATTCTGATTTTTTTTTTTTTTAAGATTTGTAATGACTGCTGGGTTATTTTTGTTGTTTTGTGTATGTACTTGTTTTATAAATGCCTGGAATTCTCTGAAAGCTGTTTTCTCAATAGCATATAGCCTCTGATGTCCTGGCTTCACTCTTCTCATTTTTGTTTTATAGTATGACTTCTAGGGTTTGTTATGCTCAAGCCTGTTGGTCTCCACTTCTGCTGTTGGATCTCACATGTGGGAGCAGGAAGGGCATAGAATTCAGTGTTTTGGCAGTTTTCCTGTGAGCGTGCATCCCAGTTTTTCCAGGCCTCCATGATTCCCTCAATAGTCCTTCTGTTCTCTCTGTATTTTATGATTTTCCTGTTAAAATTCTGGCTGGTTCTGAGATCTGATACCTAGTGAAACTGGGCTCTCAGGCCAGTGGAGATGGAGGCTTTCTTATTGATCCTTTTATTGGCAGTGTCCCTGGCATGCATTTTTTTTGTTCCCTTTTCTGTATCAGTCAGCTTCCCCTGGAGGCATGGTCTCATCCTAGTAGAACTGTCCTCCAGCTTAGATAGAAACATATCCAGGCAAGAACACCATAGGCACTCACTGTCTATAGGCAGTTTTTCCATAAATAAATTCTTCTCAATTTGTTGTTTGCCTTTTATTTTCAGGTCCCTGGGATTGTCTTTTATAAAATTTTGTAAGGTTTTATAGCTGCTTTGAAAGAGGATTTGCTAACCTCTTCTCTCCACCATAACCTAGGTCCTGCCCATCATTAATTCTTTTGTAAGCTGACATGTCCCAAAGAAGACTCTAATGCTAAATGTTTGATGAATATTTCAAATGGTATTTTTTTAAAAGATTTTATTTATTTATTCATGAAAGACACAGAGAGAGAAAGGCAGGGATGCAGGCAGAAGGAGAAGCAGGCTCTACGCAGGGAGCCCAATGTGGGACCCGGTCCTGAGACCATGGATCACGCCCTGAGCCAGGAGCAGGTGTTCAACCGCTGAGCCACCCAGGCGTCCCTCAAATGGCATTTTTAAGAAAGATTTTTTCTATTTGCTTGAGAGAAAGAGAGCATGCACACAAGCAGGAAGCAGGGCAGAGAGGCAGAGGGAGAAGTAGACTCTGCCTACAGGGAGCCTGATCCGGGACTTGATCCCAGGACCCCAGGATTATGACCTAAGCTGAAAGCAGACACTTAACCAACTGAGCCACCCAGGTGCCCCTCAAATGGCATTTTAAATTTATGTTTATAAGGGGAGTAATAAAGCTCAGTCTGGCAATGAAAATTCACCCAGAACTGAGAGTGCAAAATGAATTGGTCAAGCAGAAGTATCCTCTTGGGCTTTCCATCACAGGTGAGGTCTTCTGTGGGAGACAAGGTGGGAGGAAAGGTGTGTATAGTCTTAGATCCTTGTCTTTGAGTCAGTTCTTTCTGCCTTTCTGTTTTTCATTAGCAGTTAAACATTTTAGTCTCACTGTTCCTGTGTGGGTGTGTTGTGGCTTATGACTTTGTCTGTGGTATGTCAGTTGGGAGTAATCACTGTGTGTTTTGTGCTCACTTGACCTCCAGGTGCAGAAGGACTCAGGGTGGAGTTTGACCGGCAGTGCTCTACAGAGAGGCGCCACGACCCTCTCACGGTCATGGATGGTGTCAACAGGATTGTCTCTGTGCGGTCAGGTGTGAAGGGATGCTGCTTGCCTTCGTAAAACAGAACTGTTAATTTACTAAACAAAATGCTAAGCCTCATTTTTAATGTGACACTTAAGGAAGGGACTGTAAGCTATTTTGCTGCAAAATACACAGTAGGTTTTATCTATCTCTTCCTAGTACTTTCAAAATATATAATTATGCTAGTGGTTTGTGTACCTCATCAATGATGGGTGGGATTACAGGGTAACTGTTGGGTCCTTGGGACACGGGTTGTCTGGGAAGCTCAGTTTCACCTAGAGAGGGATGGTACTGTAAGATACGTGGGAGTACCAGGCTTTTGCAAGGTAAAGGTTGATGAATGAAAAAGGTCCCTAAAAGGACTTAATTTATAGTTGATTCATTGAGGGCTGGGCTCAGGTTTTTGTAAAATTGCACCCCAGTGAGGAAAGCTGGGGTTCTTTCTCCAGTTTCCTGGGTAACTGCCATCATATAAGACCTTCCCCTGGAAACCTCTCTGCAGCACACACCCTCTGAGTGTGTGTGTGCTGGCTGACTCTGCAGTCCTCTCACAGTGTGTTGTACTTGTGTGTGAGTGTTTCCATCAGGGCAGTGCTTAGCTATCCTCGGTTTCCCTAGTACTTGGTACAGTGTGTATGGAAGGACAATATGTATTTTAAATGTTATTCAGTAGGAGTAGTATGAACTCAAATTTGGGAGAACTTGGGTTGGAGGAGCCAACTGTTCTTCAGATACTGTGTGAATAATTTTGCTTTGTATCCAAAGAAGTTTGTGTTGATCACACAATGGAGTGAACCCAACCCCAGGGCATACTTTCTCTACTAGGCCGAGAATGGTCCGACTGGTCCAGTGAGCTACGCATCCCAGGGGATGAGTTGAAGTGGAAGTTCATCAGTGATGGGTCTGTGAATGGGTGGGGCTGGCGCTTCACAGTCTATCCCATCATGCCAGCTGCAGGTAAGTGAGGGAGCTCCCACCATTCAAGTCTTGATGACTTAAGCAAGGTAGACATACAAACCATTTTCACTTAGTACTTTGTAGTCGGTCTTCTCCTGTTGGGAGCCAGCCCTACCCAAGGCCCCACTGCAGTGATGATCAGAACTGCCAAAGAGCCACCTCAGCAGTCCCTTTGTTAGGATGTTAGTGCATAATCTAAAGGGAAAGGAGTTATTGCTGGTTGCACTTCTTAAGCTGTTTAATTTTCAGATAAAATGTCAATGTACAGAGTGTAGTTATGTGACATAGATAGTGACAGTACCATATGCAGCCCTCTAACCATGGCATGAGGTCTACTCGGTCAAATTTGTGCAGGTTTCCTTGTGGGGTAGCCCTCATGCTGTCCAACATGGGAACATTTACAGTGCTCATTTCTCAGGCCCTAAAGACCTCCTTTCCGATCGCTGCGTCCTCTCCTGTCCATCCATGGACTTGGTGACATGTCTGTTAGACTTTCGGCTCAATCTCACCTCAAACAGAAGCATTGTTCCTCGCCTTGCAGCGTCGCTGGCAGCCTGTGCACAGCTGAGTGCCTTAGGTAAATAGCACCTTTATTATCATGTCTGTTGTACTTGGGAAAAATGGTCAAGCTTCTATTATTTTCTGTCTGCTCGTTTCAGCTGCCAGTCACAGAATGTGGGCCCTTCAAAGACTGAGAAAGCTGCTTACAACCGAATTTGGACAATCAATTAACATAAACAGGCTACTTGGAGATAATGATGGGGAAGCAAGAGCTTTGGTATGGAACATTAAATTACAGTTTATAGATGTTTGGCTTTTGGGATAAAATGTTGCTTGAATAATTTAATCTTTTAAATCAATGAGAAGAGTTTGGAAATTCTACATAAGAATAAGGCCACCTTTGTCTCATCTAGACTCCTTTATGTTGCTCCAAATACTGAGCGCAGGTTGGCCTGTGATTTTTGGAAACAGATGTGTCAATGGCTTTGAGCATAAGATTGTGTCTGTTGACTTCTCAAGGAGTCTGGTTCACAACATCCCCTTTATTTTGCTCTATGAGGTACTTACTATTAAAAGGATACTTGATCTTCACCATCTTAAGAGATGGAGCTTTGTAGGCCAGAAAGGGACCAGTTCTCTGTGAGTGGCTAATACTGAAATCAAGACCAAGCATTCTGAGGTGAATTTTCAAGCTCTTGTTATTAAACATATTTGAAAATATCAATACACATTTTTTAGAGAAAATAGTACCAACATAACAAAAAATTTGACTCACACAAAACGCCTCCTCTACACTTTGGATTGCTTTACTATAATGTATTTTTGTTGTTTTCTTAGAGTTTTACAGGTAGTGCTCTTGCTGCTCTGGTAAAAGGCCTTCCAGAAGCTTTACAAAGGCAGTTTGAATATGAAGATCCTATTGTAAGAGGTGGCAAGCAGCTGCTCCACAGTCCATTCTTTAAGGTAATGCTTATCTTAATATGATGAGAGAGCTGGTTGGCAGGAGAGCCCAGAGAGTGGTCATGTGTAGTACATCACTTTTCAGGCCTCCTTGAGAACAGGTGTGTATTGCTGATGTTAAATGTGAAAAATGTCCATAAAGGACTATGTGACCTAATCCCTTAATACTTTAACCAAGTATTAGTGTACTATGAGATTCTTGACTTAGGCAGCAAGTATTGTAGTGGTTGTCAGATCTGAGGTCCTGTGTGTCAGGGGCATAACTAGGGGCTAAGTAGGAATAATCCACATCATTGGTGATAGTAAAATACTTGCTTGGGACATGGCCTGGAGTAAGGAGATCTTGAATGAAGACTCACAGAAACCCTGTAATGTGTCTGTCCTTAAGTATGCAATGTTGGTTAAGTAGAATGTTAGCTGTATTTCTGAGCTTCCTTGTGGTGTTAATTTTTGGTTGCGCAGGTCCTAGTAGCTCTTGCTTGTGACTTGGAACTAGACACTCTCCCCTGCTGTGCTGAGACGCACAAGTGGGCTTGGTTCCGAAGGTATTGCATGGCGTCCCGTGTTGCTGTGGCCCTGGACAAAAGAACACCATTACCACGACTTTTTCTTGATGAGGTATTGCATGTTATTTTGAAATCACTTTTGGAATGTAAAAACATTTTCCTTACTCAGCTGTGGTATAAAAAAGATATCAATATTATGAGACACAGTAACATTCTCTTACAAAGTAATACCATAAAGAAAGGACACAGGTGAAAATGAATACATTGTGAATTTTAATAATTAATATAATGTATTTAATAATTAATATAGTAAAGATATAATGGTATTATAAAGATATAATAGACATTTTCAAATATCTTTCATGTGATATAATCATACTGGTTTTGGTTATTAACTATAAGATCACAATGTCAATGATGGCATTCCCTCAGGTTATTGGATGGGGATTACTCCTGTGTCCTCACCTTAATATTATTTGTTTTATTCTTGAGAGATGAGTGTTTGATTGATAATCTCATAATAATGTTGTCTAGGTGGCTAAGAAAATTCGTGAGTTAATGGCAGACAGCGAACACATGGATGTTCTCCATGAGAGCCACGACATTTTTAAAAGAGAGCAAGATGAACAACTTGTGCAGTGGATGAACAGGTTATTATATCAGAACCAAGAGTAATATTATGTACTGGAGAAAGGTGTTTCATGTGCAATTTTTTCCCATGTCATTTGTTTACTGTTTGTTGTAGGCGACCAGATGACTGGACTCTCTCTGCTGGTGGCAGTGGAACAATTTATGGATGGGGGCATAATCACAGGGGGCAGCTTGGTGGCATTGAAGGTGCAAAAGTTAAAGTTCCCACTCCTTGTGAAGCCCTTGCAACTCTCAGACCTGTGCAGTTAATTGGAGGAGAACAGACTCTCTTTGCAGTGACAGCTGATGGAAAGGTAAGTATGTGTTTTCTGTGGCATACTGTGTTAAAACTAAGCTACAGCTATGGCTAGAGTGCACAGTATATGTAAGGGTTCTATATTGAAACATTATCTCAAAGTTAATAGTACTTATGTATGGTGTGCTGGCGGCAGTTATTCTATAAATATTTCTGTATGATCTTCAGTGTGTTCTATAACTTTATAGTTTTTTATTTTGAAATCCAACATACAGGGCAGCCCCTGTGGCGCAGCAGTTTAGCGCCGCCTGCAGCCTGGGGTGTGATCCTGGAGACCCAGGATCGAGTCCCATGTCAGGCTTTCTGTATGGAGCCTGCTTCTCCCTCTGCCTGTGTCTCTGCCCCTCTCTCTCTGGCTCTATGAATAAATAAAATCTTAAAAAAAAATAGAAATACAACATGCATAAAAAGTATACTGTTTGTATATCGATAATACCTTAGAGTAATCCTTCTTTGTTTGCTATTACAGTGCTCTTTTAAAAATTAATTGCTGCTAGTATGATGAAGTGGTTGATATTTATAGATTGATTTTATGTCTGGTGACCTTATTCTACTCTTTCCTTTGTATATCTCAGGATTTCTTGTATCTTCCTTATAGAGAGTCATAATCTATAAATGAATTTTGTTCCTTTTCAGTTCACTTCTCTTTTATTTTTTTTTCCTTTTGTGTGAAGAAAGGAAGCTCATTGTGCTGGGTAGAAGTTATGGTATAATATTGGACAGGGGTGGTGGTCGTGGGCTTGTCTCGTCTTAATCCAGGCTGCAAAGCAAACACTGATTGAACATTTTATACACTTACTGTGAAGTTTGGGTAGATGCTCTTTATGAGATTAAATTCCTGTGGATGTTCTCTCCTTTGGTGGATTAATATTGTGAAATACAGTAATTGGTTTTCTTATATTAAACCCCCTTGCATTCTTTGGAGAAACTCAGCTTGGTTAGGATATGTTTTATTTTTTGGTTTGTGTTTGTGAATATTTTGTTTGGGATTTTTAGGAGCCTGTTTCTCCCTCTGCCTATGTCTGCCTCTATGTGTGTGTATGTGTGTGCGTAAATAAATAAATAAATAAATACATACATACATACATACATACATACCAGTATGGAGCAACATTTAATTTTTTTTTTAAGATTTATATATTTATTTATGATAGACATAGAGAGAGAGAGAGGGGCAGAGACACAGGAGGAGGGAGAAGCAGGCTCCATGCCAGGAGCCCGATGTGGGACTCGATCTCGGGACTCCAAGATCGTGCCCTGGGCCAAAGGCAGGCGCTAAACCGCTGAGCCACCCAGGGATTCCCCAACATTTAAATTTTTATAGGAGAGATATTTGAT
Source organism: Nyctereutes procyonoides (assembly GCF_905146905.1). Classification (NCBI taxonomy): domain Eukaryota; kingdom Metazoa; phylum Chordata; class Mammalia; order Carnivora; family Canidae; genus Nyctereutes; species Nyctereutes procyonoides. Next base: position 59,875,557 of record NW_026575047.1, on the reverse strand, counting down.
ATACATTTGGAAAGGCAGTCTGATTTTTTTTTTTTAGATAATGATAAAGCTTGTGTCCTGAAATAATTACCCACTTAGAGTGAAAGTAGAGTAGTGTATTCTACTGTGTGATTTATATGCTGCCTTGCTGAAATGTTAAATATATTTATTTTTCCTATGGGTGTTTTTTATCAAGGATTTGTTCCAGGAAAAAGATCTTTTAGAAATATATTTTTGTGACTTTAGGATTTCTAATACTCTGTTTCTTTCATTTTTAGAATTTTGATAAGCGTACAAAAATTAAACACTCCTGTGATTTTTAATTTTTATTTTCCTCTATGGTAAACATGTCTAGAGCACTGATTGAACTTGTTACTTACTGAAATATAGGGATACTTGGATAAAAACCTGATATTTACATTTTTCTTGTCTTAGCTGTATGCCACTGGATATGGTGCAGGTGGCAGACTAGGAATTGGAGGGACAGAGTCGGTATCTACTCCAACATTACTTGAATCCATTCAGCACGTGTTTATTAAGAAAGTAGCTGTGAACTCAGGAGGAAAACACTGTCTTGCCCTCTCTTCAGAAGGAGAAGTTTACTCTTGGGGTGAAGCAGAAGATGGGAAGTTGGGACATGGCAACAGAAGGTATTATGAGAAAACATCATTTTTGGTGTTATGCTTTCCTTTTCTTGTTTTTATTCTTGTATAACATATTGGCAGCTTATTTTTCAGAACAACATTTATAATAATTTACTCAAGTTAAATGCTAATGACTCGTTTGACAGAAATAAGTTCATGTTCCAATGTATGGGCTTGCCTACATGACCCTTCTATTTGAGGGGAAAATGAATTCTGATTTTTTGATTTTTAAGTACTAAGGATGTTGAGCTTTTCTTAGTCCTTCTCCCCAAGTTCCCTTCCTCTGATCCTGAGTAACTCACTGAATCACAGTTGGTATTTTGGTAGCATATGTGAAACTAAAGCTGTAAATACAGAGGAAATAGAAGGGGACACACAAATGAAAGTATTTTTTTTAAACAAAACAACCAAACCCTCTAGCTTTTAAAAATTAATGGGAACTACCTGCCCAGTTGGCATAACAAGGACCTTCATATATGAAATAACTTAAAGCACCAGACTAAATATATGAAACAGCAGCCCTAAAGACATTGAATAAGAGGCAGTAAAGTTACATATCAGGATCTGCAGAGGTGAATACTGACAGTCACAGCGTGTGAAGAGAATGACTGAGAGGCCAAGGAACAAACCACACAAAAGGATTAGAAGGAATGGTCTTCAGAGCTCTCACAAAGGGCAGATGATAGAGGTTGCTTCCAAAACCTCATCATTCCCAGGCACTGGGTAGAGGACTAAGAATGATGTTGTACAAAAGTTGGGGGACAGGGAATTAAACATAGACTGTGTTGCTCTGATCCAACCAACAAAGCTTAAAAGCAAGGCCTGAACAGATTATACTGTTTATAAGGAACCATAACCTCAAGAATATCTTTATGAATACAAACATACCAAGCACCAGTAAGATAAACTTCACAGTGTTCTACTCCGATCAGAAATGATCAGGAATATGCATCTCTTCAATAGTGTTGGGGAAATTGGATATTCAAATGCAAATAATGATTGGATCCCTGACTTACACCGCTTACAAAATTAACTCAAAATGGATTAAAAACTTAAATGTAAATATAAGACCTGAAATTGTAAAACTGCTGGAAGAAAACATAAAGAACAACCTCCTTGACGTTGGTGTTTGCAATGGATTTTTGGATATGACACTAAAAGCACAAGCACCAAAAGCAAAAATAAATAAGTGGGACTGGATCAAACTAAAAAGCTTCTGTATAATAAAAGAAACAATCAACAAAATGAAAAGTCAATCTTTAGAATTAAAGAGAAGATATTTGCAAACCATGTAACGGGTAAGGGATTAATGTAGAAAATGTATAAGGAACTCATACAACTTAATAGCCAAAAAATAAAACAAAACACAACCCAATTAACAAATGGGCAAAGGACCCGAATAGACATTTTTTCCAAAGAAAACATACAGATGACCCATAGGTATATGAAAAGTTTGTCAACATCACTAATTATCAGGAAAATGCAAATCAGAACACAGTGAGATATTACTTCACACTTGTTAGAATGGCTATTATTGAAAAGACAAATAGGAAGTGCTGATGAGGATGTGGAGAAAAAGGAAACTTTGTACCCTGTGGGTAGGAATGTAAGTATAGAGTAGCCACTATAGAAAAATATAGGAAAAGGTAAAAAAACAAAACAAAAAAACTACCGTATTATCTGCTGATCCATTTTCTGGGTATATATCTGAAGGATATAAAATCCTTGTCTTGAAAGGATCTGCACTTCCATGTTCAGTGTGATTGTTTATAATAGCCAAAACATGGAAATAGGTGCTCAGCAGATGAATGAATAAAGAAAATGTGGGGTGGAGAGTGTGTGTGTGGAGTATTATTCAACCATAAAGAAGGAAATCGTGGTATTTGTGACAATTTGAATGAACTTCAAGGACATTATGCTAAGTGAAATGAGTCAGAGAAAGACAAAGCACTATGATCTCACTTATTTGTGAAGTTGAACTCATAGAGTATATTGGTAGTTGTCAGGGGTTTGGAGTTGGAAGATTGGGAGATGTTGACAGAGTATACTAACTTCCAGTTATAAGATGAATAATAAGAATTCTGGGTATTTAATGTACAACGTAGTGACCATAGTTAACAATACATTTTATTGTGTCCTTGTAAGTTGGTAAGAGAAAGTAGATTTTAAATGTTCTCACCATACAAAAGAATTATTATGTGAGGTGAAGGATGTATTAACTAAACCCTATTGTTGTAATCATTTTGCAATGTATACATGTATCAAATCATATCGTATACCTCAAATTTATATAATTTTTTATGTCAGTTATATCTCAAAGCTATAAAAATTTTATCAGGCATGCAAAAGAACAGGAAAATATAGCCCATATAAGGAGAAAAAAATCAGTCAATTAAAACTGACCCAGAAATGACATTACTGATAGAATTACTAGGTAAGAATATTAAAAACAGTATTTTAACCACATGCCTCTATCCTTAAGAAACTTGAGGAAAAACTTCCAACATGTTAGAGACTGGAAGATATTTAAATGCTTTAAACAAAATCCTAATGATGAAAAAAATGTCTGAGGTGAAAAGTACAGCACATGAGTTTAATATAGATTGAACATTGCAGAAGAAAAGATCAATGAACTTGATGACATAACAATAGAAACTGAAACACAGAAATGAAACACTCATATATAAAATGAACATAGCGTCAGTGAGTTGTGGATACACAGCGTCAAGTGGCCTATTATATAAATAATTTGGAGTCACCAGAGGAGGATGGGAGGATTTTGTGAAATAATGACTGAAGAAATGTCTAAATTTGATGAAAACTACAAATTCAAGAAGATAAAGAACTTCAAGAATAAGGAACATGAAGGAAACTTACCAAGGCACCTCATAATCAGATTGCTCAAGACCTTTGATAAAGAGGAAAAAATCATAAAAGCAGCTAGAGGGGAAATATATGTTACAGAAAAAATGGTAAAGGATGATAGCAAATTTCTTACAGAAAACAATGCACTCTAGAAGACAGTAGAGGACTGAAAGTCAAAAGAACTGTCAACTTAGACTTTTTACTCTGTGAAAATATTTTTTCAAGAATGAAGTTGATTTATTCAGACATACAAAAATTGAAAGAATTCAACACCTGCAGATCTGTACAACAAAAACGTTAAAGGAATTACTTCACACAGAAAGAAAATTGTATCAGATGGAATCAGGGTTCTATAGAACGAATGAGGAAATTGCTACATGAATTAGTATCATGACTTTCTCCTTATTGTATAAATACCTTTGAGAGATAATTGAATATGAGATAAATGAATTGAGACACATAGAAGTAAAATATATAGCAGTAATATAGAGGAACACAGCAGCAACACAGAGGTTTGTGGGGTAGGAAATAGAAATATGCTGTTGTGATGTTCTTATACATGATAAAGTACATGCCTTCAGACTAAACTGTAATGTATTATACACACCCTAAAATAAATATTAATATAATCTAACAAAAAGCTTTACCTGATATACCAACAAAGAAATTAAAGTGCAATCATAAAACATAATACTCTTAAAAAAGAAAAAATAGAGTGAGCAGATAGGACAAATAGGAAAAGATAATAGCAAGATGTAGATATAAAAAATATATTAACAATCACATCAAATGTAAGTGATTTAAACAGTCCAATTAAAAGGCTGAGGTTGTCAGAATGGGTATAAAAGCAAGCTCAAACATGCTGCCTGAACTAATTTAATTAGACACATCAATAGATTAAAAGTAAAAAGACAGGGACGCCTGGGTGGCTCAGCGGTTAAGCGTCTGCCTTCAGTCTAGGGCGTGATCCTGGAGGCCCGGGATTGAGTCCTGCATTGGGCTCCCTGCATGGAGCCTGCTTCTCCTTCTGCCTGTGTCTCTGCCTCTCTCTTTCTGTGTCTCTCATGAATAAATAAAATCTTAAAAAAAAAAAAAAGGTAAAAAGACAAAGATATATACCATGCTTAACACTAATCAAAAGAAAGCCAGTATGCTTGTATTAATATCATACAAAGTAGATTTCAGAGCAAAGAATATTGAGAGAGAGAATAAAAGGGGTCAGTTAGTATTGATGAAGTGATCAGTCATCAAGGAGACATAATAATCCTAAATGTTTACACAACCAATGATAGACCTTTTAAATACATGAAATTAAGCAAAATGATAGAGTTGTGGGGAGAAATAGACAAATCCACAGTAACAGTTGGAGATTTTCATACTCTTCCCTCAATAAGTGATCGAGCAAGTAGCTAGGAAATCTTTCAGAAGACTTCAACAACTCTATCAAGCAGCTTGATCTAACCACCATTTATAGAACACTTGATTTAGCAAAAGCACTTTCTTTTTAACTCCATATGGAATAACTGCCAATATAGACCATAATTTGGGCCAGAAAACAAATCACATACATCAAGAGTACTCAAGTCAGGGCAGCCTGGGTGGCTCAGCGGTTTAGCGCCGCCTTCAGCCCAGGGTGTGATCCTGGAGACCCGGGATCGAGTGCCATGTCAGGCTCCCTGCATGGAGCCTGCTTCTCTCTCTGCCTGTGTCTCTGTCTCTCTCTCCTCTCTGTTTCTCATGACTAAATAAATAAATAAAATCTTTAAAAAAATATATTAAAAAAAATGTACCACAAATTCTCAATAATGATTGTGGGAAAAAAAGAAGCTTGATTTCTCCCTTATAACTTCAAAGCACAGTTTACAAAAATACAGACGATTTATTGGAGAACAGAGCCTTTTCAACAAATGGTCTTGAACAATTGGATTACCATATAGTTAGCAATGAACTTCTTGCACCATAAAGAATGAACTCAAAATGACTCGTAGTCATAAATGTAAAACCTAAATCTAAAAACTTCTAGAAGAAAACATGAGAGAAAACCTTTGTGACTTAGGTCAGTTAAGGATTTTTAGATAGAACTCCAAAAACATGATCCAGTAAAGAAAAATTAGATAATTCGGATTTCATAAAAATGTGAACTTCAGGCGTTTGAAAGACACATTGAAAAGACATGCTACAGATTGGGAAAGCACTATTTGTAATCCTACATCTGGCTGAGATCTTATATTCAAGGTTATTATAAAGAACTTTGAAAACTCAAAACAAGTTTGTTATCAGTGCTTGCTACATTGTAGGCTAGTTGACATTCATAAAATAAAACTCCTTAAATGAAATGTTGATTTATAGTAAGGATGGGCAACATGTTTGGGTAAAGAGCCAGGTGTAACAAATATTTTAGGCCAGCCACATACAATCTTTGTTGTCTATGCTTCTTTCAGTTTTTGTTTTTGTTTTTGTTTTTTAACAACCCTTTAAAAAGGTAAAATTCATTCAAAGCTATTCGACCTTTCAAAAACAAGCCATGGGCCAGACTTGGCCCACATTTGGGCACTAGTCTCCTGGCATCTGATTTAGACTGAAAGTCTCTGCTTTCTAATGTTAGGGTGGCTGGTATAAAAGAAGACATTTAGGAAATTATGAAATTTTGAGTTCAGGTCTGAATGATTCTTTTTAATTAACAATTGATTTGAGAGGTGTACATTGAACAAATGAACAGCAAACAAAAAGCCTAGCATTTAATACTTTTAAAATATTTAAGAATAAGACTATTTCAGTTCTTTGGTGACCTTTTTTTGCAGTCCATGTGACCGCCCTCGAGTCATTGAGTCTCTGAGAGGAATTGAAGTGGTTGATGTTGCTGCTGGTGGAGCCCACAGTGCATGCGTCACTGCAGCAGGGGACCTCTATACTTGGGGCAAAGGCCGGTATGGCCGCCTCGGACACAGCGACAGTGAGGACCAGTTAAAGCCAAAGCTGGTGAGAAGGCACCTTGAGAAGATGCTCAGAGGCCTGGGGCAGTTCCTCATGCCCTCCCTGGTGAAAGTGGTGGGGGAGGCTGCTTGCCATTGTCATTATGTCATTATGATTTTTATAAGTCAAAAGTATTTTCTTTTATTTCCTTTTAGTTTTAGAGTTGATGTCCTTAGCCTCATTACTTTACAAATAGGTTTGTATTCAGTGGGTCATTTAAACAGGAGAGTATTTGAAATATCCTTTTATTTATACTTTATTTATATTATATATATATGTATGTTTATACTAATACAACTTGTCATCTAGTTAACTGCTTTGGCTTCTAGAAGGCCCACTGTATTTTGGGTGAGGCAGTGAATAAGACTTTTGGTGTGGTAAGGCTGGCTCACTGGGGATGCTGATGCCTGCCTCCTATAGTTTAGATTTATTTGGTTCAAACAGATGAATGTGTTTGGTTTCTTATCTTAGAGTATTATTAAATTTGCATACTCTTTGTAAAGGCTTAAAACAGGCCTCCCACACACAAAGAGTGTCAACAGCGCATTAGAGCCTTTCCTGGTGTGCCAGGGTGCCTTGGTTAAGTGTCCAACTCTTGATTTCGATTCAGGTCATAATCACAGGGTCATAAGATCAAGCCCCATATCAGGCTCTGTGCTTAGTGGGGAATCTGCTTGAGATTCTTTCTCTCCCTCTGCCATTCCCCCTGCTCTCAAGTACTCTCTTTTTCTCTCAAATAATTAAATAAATCTTTTTAAAAAAATAAGAAAAAAAAAGTCTTTCCTTAGGTAAACCTCCTTTCTACTGCAATCAGATAACCTTGATTCTTTTTCTCTGAAGGTGGAGGCACTGCAGGGCCACCGTGTGGTTGACGTTGCCTGTGGCAGTGGAGATGCCCAGACCCTCTGCCTCACTGATGATGACACTGTCTGGTCCTGGGGGGATGGGGACTATGGCAAGCTTGGCCGAGGAGGCAGTGATGGCTGTAAAGTACCCATGAAGGTATTTGTGTCTGCACAGTGGGAAAAAGGCACCTTTCACAATGATCCTGAGGTTCCAGGTCTGTCTGGGAGCTCCCTCTTGGCCCTTCCAGGAGCACGCAAGCTCACTGCCCCGTTCAGCTCTGCATGTTTCTCAGGAGTATTTTAACCTCATCTTTACCTTCTTTGCAGAAAATATAATGGGTATTTGAGTAAAAAGTGAGTGAAAAGCCCAAAGGTATTGAGGTATTTTAAGTCTTGGGAAATTTATGTAATTTAGTGAGACTTGGGGTTTTATGTAGTATGTAGACCTGTTTGAGGAAAAGGATAACAAGTTGTTCATGGTCTTTTCAATTTACAGAGTTTTGTAGCAGTGGATTTAATAGTACTTGCTGGAAGGGTTGCATCTAGCTTAGCCAGAAGCTGATTTAAATGGACACCCTGTGACAAGCCAAGAGATAAGGTTACAAGGCTGGGTTAGCGAATCAGATTGCTTTTCTCCATGTGACCTGCATGACTGAGCAATTTCTTAACTTTGTGAGACTGTCTTGCCCTTGTGAATGGGCAATTGGCAGAGATTAAATTCATTGATGTGTTTAGATCATGTGCTGACTAATGTGCTGCCTTCAGTGCATGAACACAACAGGGCCATTTAGCTGAGGTGCTTTGCTGTGGATTTGTTGTGTGTGTGCTGTGAAAGAAAACTAGAAACTGTTCTCTGCTTGGTGTTCAATCTTGTTAAGAATCTGGGCCTGTATGTGTGTGATAGAGATCTCCATGGTGCACAGGCAGCCCTGGAGGGCAGCATTCTACCAGAGACCCCCTCAGATTGGACAAGAGCCTAGGCTAGAACTGCATAGCTTTTCTTCCCAGAGCTATACTGTCCAGTACAGTAGCTGTTGGCCATATGTGGCTATTTAAGTTTAAATTTAATTCAGTTAAGAGTAGTTAAAGTTAAAATTTACTTCCGTGCTCACACTGGCCACCTTTCATGTGCTCAGGAGCTGTATGTGTCTAGTGGCTTCCTTATTGGGCATTGTGGGCACAGCACATTTCCATCACTGCAGAGAGTGGTTTTGGCTGGTGCTATGTGGAGCTAAAACCTGGTAGAGATGTCCCTGGAGGCACCCCTGTGCCTTGGGTGCTGCTGGAGAACCAGAAGCTCAGGGCTTCCTCCTTGGTCTTATCATCTCTTGTTCCTTTTCTCTTGCTGGTGTATGATATTTTAACCATGTTACAGGTTACTTAGGGTTTCCAAATTTATGAAAAAATTGGTGTGGAGTTTCTTACGCCAGGAAAGTTTAGACACAGGCTTTGCACTTTCAGGGGTTAGGATCTTGAGGAGATGGAGATCATTGCTGATGTGATTGTGACAGAGCTGAAGGTAAGGAGAGAACTAGGAGAATTGTTTGTTTTGATTAATTTAAATTTAAAATCAAATATGATTTTAAGTTTTAGAATGGATAATAGGATAATAGGACATAGCTTGCTGAGTGAGAAAAGGTGATGACTAGGTGAGTGTGAGCCCTAGTGAGGCCTGGATCCCCAAGTGTACAGGGGTAGAGGTGAGTTCCAGTATTGGCCTGACCAAGGTCATATTTAATTTAATTGATCTAGATAGAGAGATAGGGCTTGTCTAAAGGCCAGAGCCCTCGTCCTCTTGGCCAACTGTCCTCCCCATTAATTGCGGCTCCTCTCCTGTGGGCCTGTAGGTCTGAGAGGGCTGGAGGGCAGAAGAGAAGTACAGGACTTGCTGGAGAATGGGACCATCACACCACAAAGAGAAATGGAATTGGGAGGGTGGATTCTGGGGGGAAATGATCACAGACCTTCAACTGTAACATGTCCATTTGTAGTGCCACATGCTGAGTCTCATTATGCAGAGCGTGGGCTCTGGCCGAGTGCCGCATGTGTGCCTTCAGAGCCGGGCATTCCTGCTCCTCCTAAGAACACTTACTTGGTTAAGTGGAGTAGGATTTTTTTTTTTTTTTTTGGAGTAGGATTTTAAGTTGTATGAAATATTTGACCTGAGTAAGGGTTTTCAGAGTTCCTTATTAGATTCAGTTTAGTCTCTGTGTGTTTGCAGCAGTCAGCAAAAACCTTGATTCAGTCTAATTGAATCTTTTTCCTTTCTAGATTGATTCTCTTACAGGCCTTGGGGTGGTTAAAGTAGAATGTGGATCCCAGTTTTCTGTTGCCCTTACCAAATCTGGTGCTGTTTATACTTGGTATGTAAGATTCTGTTTGTTTAATTACACCAAACCCAGATTGCTAAAGTGAAGTTACATTAACTGACATTTCATAGATTGGGATGTAACTTCTGTAGCAGGCCTGTGTCCTGAAGTGTGGTGGTTAAGCTGAGGGGGGGTGGGCAGGGTGGTAAATGACAGGGCCTTGCACTCATAATTCTGTATTTCCTTCTGTGCAGGGGCAAAGGTGACTACCACAGGCTGGGCCATGGATCTGATGACCATGTTAGAAGACCTCGGCAGGTCCAGGGGTTGCAAGGAAAGAAAGTCATTGCTATTGCCACTGGCTCCCTGCACTGTGTATGCTGCACTGAGGACGGTAAGTGGCAGGCCCAACGTTGTAACACAGAGGCCTTTAAAATCCAGGAGGTCTGCTCAGGGATAATATATATAGTTGTAAGGAGTGGGGAGTAATTACATTATATCTGAGAATTTCTGTGATGAGTAGGGCTTTGGCTCTTGTCATCTTCAGCCCCTGGTGCTAATACTTGTGAGTGTGTTCTGTTTCACGGCTGAGCACAACAGAGTGGATAGAGCACATCTGATACTGCTGTCCTTACGAAGGGGTGCTTGCAAGGTGGCCCTCAGCTGGCCTCTGGGAACCTCCCTTCCCTAATTGATAAGAGGCCTTGCTGTGCCTAAACTGCACAGTGTGGTCTTTGGTGGAACCTAAGTATATGCCAGGCAGAAATGCCCATGTGACAGCCATAATGAAAACCCAAGTCTCTAATAAGCTTCCTTGGTAAATGGTACTTTATGTGTGTTGTCACAACTCATTGTTCAAGGAATTAAGCTTGTCCTGTGTAATTCCACTGGCATAGCATCATTGGAAGCTTGTACCTGCTTTCCTCTGGACTCCCCCCCCCCCACCCTGTGTGCCTTTTCCCTTTTCTTGATTTTTCTTCATGTCCTTTCACTGTTACTGTAGCTGAGTATGACTATATGCTGAGATCTGAGAGTTTACCCAATGAATCAGCAAACCTGAAGGTAGTCTTGAAGACCCCAGCACAATGGCAAAAGGAACTGTACAGATGGAATTAAGGTTGATAATCAGCTGACATTACAATATGGAAATTCTTCTGTGTTATTAGGTGGGCTGGTTTAATTACACAGACTTTTCACAGCAGAAATGGAGGCAGAGGAGTCAGAGAGATGAGGCAGGAGAGATTTTTCGAAGTGTGAAAGGTCTTGATCCACTGTTGTTGCTACAAAGATGGAGGAAAGGGACCCCATAATGTGGGTAGCCTCTGGAAGCTAGGAACAGCTGTCAGCTGCCAGCCCACAAGGAAACAGGACCACGGTCCTCCAAAGAATTTAATTCTTCCAACAGCCTGAATGAGCAAGGATATGGGTTCTCCCCTAGAGCATCCAGAAAGGATGCAGCCTTCTGATACCTAGTCGCTAGCCTAGTCAGACTCATGTTGGACTTCTGACCTACAGAACTGAAAGAACTGTAGTTGTGGCAATTTGTTATGGCAGTAACAAATTTTTTCCCCCTTTTAAATCCTTTGTTTTTTCCCTTTTAAATTTTTTCCCTTTTAAAGTTTTTTCCCTTTTAAATCCTTTGATGAATTATACAAATATGTACCCTTTAATTGTTTCATTGATGGAAGAGTTTCATAAATAGATAATCAATTTTAATGGCCTATTGTGGACTGACATTGTAGTTCTTAAGAACTTATAACCTAGGGATACCTGAGTGGCTCAGTGGTTGGGCATCTGCCCTTGGCTCAGGTCGTGATCCCAGGGTCCTGGGATGGAGTCCCATATTGGGCTCCCCACAAGGAGCCTGCTTCTCCCTCTGTCTATGTCTCTACCTATATCTTTGTGTCTTTCATGAATAAATAAAATCTTTAAAAAAAAGAACTTAGAACACATTTTTTATTTGCTTTATTTTTATTCTTTAAATTTTTGAAGCACATCACACAGAGAACAGTCGAAGTGCAGAACAAAGACCTTTTTTTGATCTGTGAGAGTCAGGTGCTGCCCATCACCCTGAACATTTTTTTTTTCCAAGATTTTATTTATTTATTCATGAGACACACACACACACACACAGAGAGAGAGAGAGAGAGAGAGAGGCAGAGACATAGGCAGAGGGAGAAGCAGGCTCCATGCAGGGAGTCTGATGTGGGACCCGATCCCGGGACTACAGGATCACGCCCCGGGCAGGCACTAAACCACTGAAACACTAAACCACTGAGCCACCCAGGGATCCCTCCCCTGAACATTTGAGTGTGTATTTCCTACAAACAGGGACACTACTAAACAATCTCGGGCAGCCCAGATGGCTCAGCGGTTTAGCGCCGCCTTCAGCCCAGGGCCTGATCCTGGAGATCCGGGATTGAGTCCCACATCAGGCTTCCTGCATGGAGCCTGCTTCTCCCTCTGCCTGTGTCTCTGCCTCTTTCTGTGTGTGTGTGTGTGTGTGTGTGTGTGTGTGTCTCATGAATAAGTTAAAAAACAAAACAAAACAAAAAAAACTTCCCAGCACAGCTGTCCATTTGGGAAATTCACATTGGTTATTATTGTACCTGATTATCATACCCATTCATATTACAACACAGGTTACATTTAGCTGAGACTTGTTCTTGTCTCCTCTACTCTGAGGCAATCCTTAGTTGTCTGAATATCATTCTTTGACACTCAGTCTTCCTAAGTTTTTTGGATTGTGAAATGTTTGAAGATTATAGGCTTGTTACTTTGTAGAACATCCCTCAATTTGAGTTTGTCTGATATCTCCTCAGTAGATTCAAGTTGCTCACCTTTGATCTTAATTCATGCTGTATTCTTCATTCTTAATTCATCAGGTGACATGCAGTTTCTTTTTGTCCCATTACCAGTGGTGGTAACTTCAATCACTTGATTAAGGTAGTGGCTGCCAGACTTTTCCACTATGAACATCCTTTGTGACTAATAAGTATTTGGGAGGATATTTCAAAATGTTTAAATATCCCTTTCTCATTGAATATTTTATTCTCATCAAATGTTTGTTTTTTCACTTACATCTATGTGGGACTCATGGTTTCCTACTTTATTTAATGGATTATATGTAATCTGTTACTGTTACTGACTTTGATGCTCAAATTGGCCTTATTAAACTAGTTTTATTTGTTGGTGTGTGCTCATCATTCATTGAATACGTCCTTGCTTTGTGGCACAATAAGACACCCTGTCGTCTTCTTGACTCCTCATGGCCCATGCCTAGCATTGACCATTTCCCCAAGGAGCCCTAATGTCTTTAGAGGAGAATGGTTTTAGAAGACAGAGCAGATTGATAGCTGTGCTCATTGCTTTTGGAATGTCAGTGCTCCCAGGCCTCCTCAGTGCACAGAGCCAGGGAATACATATGTAAAAAATATACAAATTTATATCTGTGTTATTTTTGTATTTATGTTATGTATATTGAATATCACACATTCGTACCAGGACCCCAGGTTCCAGTTCTGTACCATAGGGTTCATTCTAATTTTCTCTCTTTCCATACTTAGAACTCCTTTCTCTTTTGGTGAGAATCCTGAATTTCATTATCCTTAATGTAGTGATTCTCAGTCACTCTGCCTGCGTGTGACCAGTATCCCATCATTGCCTTAGCCCTCTCCCCTGAATGAATCCTCATCCATCTCGGGGTGTGACTGCCCACTCTGGGCTACCCCCACACATGGGGTACTGGTCTCTGTGCTTCAGCTAATTCTCCACACTGGGACCCCCCCCCCCATATATGGAGGTTTTTGTCACTTGTGGACTGTGATTTTCTGTATCCAGCTGTACATCTGCAGAGAAATTCTCCTTTTCTTCCTTGTGCTATGATACCTGTCCAGTGACTTTAGGATTGAACTGTCCAGAGTGGGAAGGGGCAGGACACAAGCACGCTGCCCTTGATCATGCAGACATCGCACTTTACAGAGTGCTTCGTGTGGCTGCATGGCTCCCTGAGGAGTCTTTGTGGATATGGCAGCTAACCTCATTTCTATTTTAGTCACTGAATGACCTTACCTTTAGAGCAGTTTTCTTAGTGGTGTTTCATGGTTGGGATATAGCATAGTACACTGAAAAACAGGATTCTCATCAATGATGATTTTCATGTTTAGGCTATAAATAACTATAGGAAGAACTATGTTTCCTTTAAAAAAAGAAGTTGTGTTTTTTAAAAAACTGATTTTTTCCCTCCATTCAACATAAAAAAATTAATTTGTCCAATTAAGGATATTACAATCTGTTTTACCATTACTTGTTCTGATTAAGAACTGCTGCAATGATATGCTTAGTCTTGTAAACACATGCTATTGGATTTTTAAGACCAGAGTCTTGTGCCTCTTGTCCAGCAGGGGCTATCAGGAGTTCTGAAAAGTGTGCTATGTCTTTGGATGCTGTGATTAGAGACATGTAGGTCACACATGAAGTTAACATTCAGACAGTTGGCCACCAACATCCCATTGAAGGGAGTGATGATTGTGATGGGAAAATGGTGGTGGTTGTGCATTCTTTAGTCCTAGTATACAAGTTCTTGTTCTAAATTCACTTTATTTAGGAGAAGTTTATACGTGGGGTGACAATGATGAGGGACAACTGGGAGATGGAACTACAAATGCTATCCAGAGGCCTCGATTGGTAGCTGCCCTTCAGGGTAAGAAGGTCAACCGCGTGGCCTGTGGCTCAGCACACACTCTTGCCTGGTCAACCAGCAAGCCTGCCAGCGCTGGAAAGCTTCCTGCACAGGTCAGTACTGGTTGGACCAGGTCGGCTAGGAGGTATACAAGTAGCGAGGAAGTCACTATCTGGGTATTGAATTATGCATGTAAGCCACACTCACACTTCATTTTCCATTATGTATTTACAGAGGTGTTCCACTGAAAATAATTCAGGTTCATAATATGAAAAACAGTACTTTTAAGAACCTTAATATTCACTGTAACCAACATCCCATATATGTCAATGTGTCACTTTCATTCTAAATCTTATAAACTATACAACACCATTCTGACAGTACAAGCTGCACACATTCCTTAGTAAATATATTTCTGTAGGCTAATTTTTTTTAGCATTTTTCTTGATTTACACTGCCTGACTCAAGCAGTCAGACTAGCCAGAATATCATTCTAAAAACAATGAGGGTTTTTAACACCAGACTCAGAAGTCACGATGCTTTTCTGTTTTCAGAATTCATCTATAAACTATGGCTTATTTGTGCATTTGGCATCTAAACTGACTTAATGCAATCTTAACGTTTCAGGTTCCCATGGAATACAATTACTTGCAGGAAATCCCCATAATAGCATTGAGGAATCGGCTGCTGCTGCTACATCACATCTCAGAGCTCTTCTGCCCCTGTATCCCCATGTTCGACCTGGAGGGCTCTCTAGATGAAACTGGACTTGGGCCTTCTGTGGGATTTGACACTCTACGAGGAATTCTGATATCCCAGGGAAAGGTAGCAATCTTTGCTGTAGGCAAAACTAGTATTTTCAGTAGATTTTAATCCAACAAAAATCCCCAAACTGGGAATATGTAGAATATAGCTTATTCAGCAGATGTTCATTGAGCATCATGCCAGGCTGTGTTCTGGGTGCTCAGACTACAATGAAAAACAGACAAAAATATCTTCTCTTTTAGAGCTTACATTAAAAATTAATAGTGTGGTACAGCATTTTCCCCAAAAGGGTGGGGTGGTTTGCAGAACTAAACCTTCTTGGCAATATTCTCTGCCTGGCTAGCCTTGAGACATTATGGCAAATCCCCACTGGCAGTAGGAAGGAAGAATGAGCTAACTTCTTCCCCAGGGATGTGCAGCAGAGGGTGCCAGATATTCTAGATTATTTAGATGAAACTTCAGTACCACGCAGGATATGTAGAGATTCCTTGTCAAAGGATAATTTAACAGGCTGTGAATAGAATCACAAATGAGGACATCTAAAAATCAACAAATTTTGACTCATCGACATTTGTAATTGAGCTTTCTAGAAATAGGATGCCGGATACAGGAATTAAGTTTCTGGCAAGCAGATTGATGGGATTTTCTGAAAGAACCATTGTGTCATAGGGGAAATATCTGTGCCAAATAAAAAAGCATAGAGATCAGATTTGAGAACTCCTGATAAGTTTATGATTCTGAGACTTATTTTGTGACCTAATTTGTTATCATTGATTATGGTCTTTTTTAATTTTTATTTTATTATTATTTAAGATTTATTTATTAGAGAGAGTACTCACACATGCACAAGTGGGAGAAGGAGCAGAGGGAGTGAATCTCAAGCAGACTCCATGCTGAGCACGGACCAGGACTTGGGGCTTGATCCCATGGCCCATGAGATCATGATCTGAGCCGAAGAGTTGGATGCTATACTGACTGAGCCCAAGAGCCCCATATGGTGTTTTTTCATGATAATAAAATCTACATGTTTTGGAGTCCTGTCCAAAGCAGATTTTTTTCCCCACTCGGGATTGGCTTTGTTTGCACTTAGCTGAAGGGGACTAGTATACACATTTTATTTTCATGTGTAGTTTAGAGACCAGTTGACATTGATAAGGACTGTGGTAATGGTAACATCTCTATGATGATGGAGAACGGGAAGAAATTGTGTGTAGGTAACACTGATATGAAACTTTACTCCAGACATATTTTAATAATAAAAAAATACTGAAGTATTTAATAATAAAAAGTAAAAATAAAAGTAATAAAAAGTTTTACCATGTTTTTAATCTGTTTGAATAAAGGTGATAATAGGCCACTAGGGGAAGAGGCCTTCCCTCATAGGGAGAAAACCAAGCAAGGGGCAGGATGTGTCCCACATAGACTGCATGAGTGCTCTGCAGGCTGTGAGTACGGGGGCAGGACAGCAGGAGTCTAGCAGATACCCTCAGTGGCAGGGAATGTGTAATTGGCCTCTGTTCTGGTCCTGGGTGGGAAAGGATCACATTGTTGGAAAATTTGGGGAGTGGGTGTTGTTTGTGACCATGGAGATTTATTACCAGGATGCTATTCAGAGCACAGACGCAAGAGAGTGCCATAGAAGAGCCAGTCTGGGTAGCGCCATTCAGAGAAAAGAAATGCATATTCCTGTGGAGGAGAAATTGCCCTTGGCTCTGGGCTGAGCAGTTAGTAAAGCAGAGGTTGTCATGGTAGGTGGAGGGCCAGAGTAGCTGGTAGGTATTATATAAGGTTACATGGTGACGGACGGGTACACCTCTGTGAGCCCCTTTGTGCCGAGATGGGTTCGCCTCTGTGGGCTGCTTGCCTCTATGATACCCTCACTAAATCTTCTGTACTTCTGAGGCCACCTCCTTGGGCTGTTTAGGACTCGTACCCTTTCTGCTTTCAGAGGTTGGAGTTCTGAGCTGGGAGAGGGGCCTAGACCCTGTTGCAGGTACCTTGTACTCCCCCAGCCACCCTGTCTCTGGACAAGGGTAAGGTCATCCACTTGGCAGAGACCTGCGACTCCCACTGACCCTACCTCCTTTGAATCTCTTGAGTCCCCTTCCCTACTCCTGTCCTCACTGTTGCTGCCTGTGTCCTACTCCATATGAGCATGGCAGGCCTGCCTCTACCTGGGTGACAGTGGGCCCCACTCTCTTTTCTTGCTGTCTTGCCTTGGGTATTCCAGGTTTCTTTCAGTATATTGAACCTATATATATTCCTCCTTCATTGGTCTCCCCATCCTCACCCCAAGCCTGGCTTGACCTACAGGACTCCCTGGCCCTGCTGCTGTTTTGTGGTTTTGTTAGAACTGTGACACTGAGGGATAGTGTTTAATGTTACTCTTGCCACTCATGCTGTTGTAGTCTGGGAGCCCTTGGTTTTTTAGTCAATCTTGTGGGCCTGACCTGAGTCCTAAGACCAGATGTGTGCCAGACTCTGGCCTTTCTCATTCTGTCTCCAGAGTGTGGTGGGCTACTCTTGCCTCCAGACTGTGAGTAGATAGCACTGGGTGAGTCTCTGCATAAGTTTGTGCATGGGTTCAAGGCCATGCCCCTGACACCACCTCACAATTCAAAAAAGAGTTTGTAATTACTGTTCTTAAGAAAATTTGACTTTTAGGAAAGGATATTTAAAACAAAACGATGACATGGTTTATCTATGCAGTAATAATATTTCCTATATCAGATTCTAAATTTTGTGTGTCATGTTTTAGGAGGCAGCTTTCCGAAAAGTGGTACAAGCAACTATGGTGCGAGATCGCCAGCATGGTCCTGTGGTAGAGTTGAACCGGATTCAGGTAACAGTAGAAATGGTTCTGAGTCTGACACTTCTCAGATGGGGTGGTTTCATTGGGAGTCATGGCCCCTGTAGCCTGGGAGAAGAGCAAACTTTCTCGTGCCCTTGCTTTAGAGAGCAAGATGCCACCTATCTGTGATATTCTGTGGTGTTGAGGGTTCCAATTGGGAATATAAATTGTTTTCTGTATAACAGAAGAAAGAAAGACTTATTTCAGATAATCCAGAAGTATGCATATGGATAAGCAATGAGGGAAAGTAAAAAGGACCATATTTCTACTATGTAGTGATAATGACTGCTGACATTTGGAGGTGTGTTTGTTATAACTGAAACTGGATGCCTCTCTTTTGTAATGTGCTGTTTCTTCCCCTTCTTACATTGTAAGCACCTCTTCTTGCCTTACAGTGGGACTGCTTGATTATTTTTACTGACCAGCTATCCCATGTTTTCTTAGTTTTCTGTTAGATTTCTGCAGGAGGCTGGAAGTCTGTGCCCTTTTCTGGGATATAGAGCAAGGCTTCTCAGCACAGCCCCAACCCAAATATGTCTTCAGTTGCCCTCTTTGTATTAGGTTCTGAGAAGCAGGGCCAGTAGAGTTGCTCCATACCTCAAATTGTCCATGAGGGCAGTTTCCCATTCCCACCAGCCTCATACCTGTTCTGGCTCCGATAGCTTTCTTTGCCCACTTAATAGACCAGAATCACTAATACTGTTCTCTAGGACTGGAGGAATGAAAAGTAGGCCATTTCTGAATTAATACTACTGCCAAGTATAGATAAGCTTACCGTTTAAAAAATGAATTAAAAAGAAGAGAAGGGCAGCCCAGGTGGCTCAACGGTTTAGCGCCGCCTTCAGCCCAGGGCATGATCTTGGAGACCCAGGATCGAGTCCCACGTCAGGCTCCCTGCATGGAGCTTGCTTCTCCCTCTGCCTGTGTCTCTGCCTCTCTCTCTCTCTCTCTGTGTATTCTCATGAAGAAATAAATAAAATCTTAAAAAAAAAAAAACGAGAATTTGAGCACTGATGATGATATTGTGTGCACTTGACATTTAACATGCAAATGAATGCCCCCAGCTCTTGGAACAGAAACAGAGTTAGGAAGAACAAATTCTTTGTTGCTTTATATTAACACATGATTTTTACCCTGATGTTGGTTATATGATTAGATGTTTCTCCAGAGTTGTTCTTGGGGGCATTTTGGATTAAGACACAACATCTTGTCATTTGTTGGAGAACACATGTGACCACACTGAAGGAAGTAGTCTCTTCACTGACGTCAGACTCTTTAATGCTAAGCTTGAAGTCAGTCAGCCCATTCTACAAACAAATGCGCTGTTTAATTAGGTTTATAAAAAGGATTTTATTTCCCCACCTTGGGGGATCATTTTTATTTACTCTACATTACTAGGTATTAAACACTGAAGTTTGTAAGTGAGGAAAGCTCAACTAACACAGATGGTTGGGCATTCCTAGGATCACATGCCTGCCTCAACCACATACAGGTGCCTAGTCAGGGCCAGCAGCCAGATATGGGTCTTCATATCTAGGGCTTTTGGCATCATTGAGCTTGGTGACCTGGAACCCAGGTTAGGCATGCCTTTTCTGTCTTGATCTCATCTCAGATTTTGTACTCATCGTGTTTGGATACCTCTTTTCCTTCTCGTCTTTATGTTCCAGCATAGCACCTTGTGTTACAAAAATGTTCAGTACGTGTTTGAAAAAATAGAATGGATAAAAGGATAAATTCATATTAGCATTTTTAAAAGGCACATAAACAACCTTCAGTGCAGCATGCCATGGCTGCTCCAGTTTACCCAGTGGCCCTCTGCTACCAGAGCTAAGTCCTCTTCAGTTCAGATTTCATATTTCCCTCCTAAAGGCAGAAAGATCTTCCACAAAGTTGGACATAGAATTGGCTTTTTTTTTTAATAAAAAATAGAATACAGGGTGAGAGTGGGAGGTATTCCATGAATCCAAGTTGAATTCAAGATACCAGTTGATCCAGAAAAGTGTGTCAGCTTCCCCATGGCCACAGGTTGTTTCGGGCATCCGCTTTCTTCCATAGGGATGCCATTGTAGATATTTTCATACCATCTGTGCAAAGTGTTCTAGAGACACTAAAACATAGACATGTTCCTGGAGGTTTTTCTTTGTTTGATTATGATTTGGTTTATAACAGAATCTGAAAATCATTGTACATAAATTTTTTTAATTTAAAATTTATTGCAGAATTATTGAGCATGTTCATTTCTGAAAATTTGGAAAATTCAGATTAAAGGCAGTTAAAATGATCTATATTCCTACTATCCGGAAGTAGCCACAGGTACACAGGTTCCTGTCTTTGGGGAGTCAGTTATGTTCTCATAGCCATTTAAATCCTTCGGAAGGATTAAGAACATCAGTCTCTGTTAATTGGTATTGAAATGGAGATGATGTGACAGTGAGAAGCTGGATCTGCGTCTTGTTTCTTATGGGTGGACACATCGGTCTTCCTTTCTTTAGCTTAGTTTCCCCCAGGGATATTCAGTACCTTAAAGAACTAGAGGTTTAATTTAAATCACATTGGTGAACATACAGTCAAAACGTGTGGCACAAACAACATTTCATTCCATAGGAAACTATTGTCATTATTCATAAATCTTGTTCATGATTATTTGTGTGTAAGAATTAGCTATTTAAACTCACCCTAGAATTTACTAAGAAGTTAAGGATTGTGGGACGCTTGGGGGGCTCAGTGGTTGAGTGCCTGCCTTCAGCCCAGGGTGTGATCCTGGAGTCTCAGGATTAAGTCCCACATCGGGCTCCCTGCATGGAGCCTGCTTCTCTTTGTGTGTCTCTGCCTATCTTTCTCTGTGTCTCTCATGAATAAATAAATAAAATCTTTAAAGAAAAAAAAAGGATTGTGAGAGTTCAGCTGCAGGAGACAACAGAAAAGTACATTATTATGAACATTTTTTCCTTTAACTTTTCAGTTTGCCATTATTTTAGACTGAGCTTCTCAGGTTATTCTGAAGCACTGTATAGCCTACAAAACTGTAGGGTTACTGAGTCCATACCAGGTGAGGGCCTTGAGGGTTCTTTGATCTGTTTGAAAATCTTAGCTTAGGATGAAAAATATAGGTAGGAAAAGTGATTGTACTTGGGGGAGATGCAGTGACCACAAGGGTTGGAGTAGGATACATGCAGATGAGTAAGGAGAGTGAGGAAGTTCTGTTCTGGCTGAGATGGTGTTTCCAGGTTTGGTCTCAGCCATTTGGTTTGAAGCTCAGAGTGCTGATAGTCTGTGAAGGAGGGCTACTTTTGGAGTTCCTGGCATCTTATTCATGGAGGCCAAGGCAGTATGTTAAAGTGATTGGCTATGGTTAAAGTTATGAAGTGCGGGGATGAATCATATTGTAGTTACCACATGGGCTGCCACTACACTGTGAATGGCCAGCTGAGGTCTGTGATTTCTTGAGGGAATATTTACTTAAACACAACCAGACTTAAGGGGTGCTGTGCTGTGGCAACATGCTGCATGCATTCAGGTGAGCAGGGGCCATACCTCCTATGATTATAGCAGAGTTTCCATTGGCACAGCTGTTCAGCAGGCATCCTGTGTATGAGTCCCGAGCAGATAAACATACGGTGTCAAGGAGGGGAAAAGAATGTGAGACCAGTCTTTGAGGTTCTCAGAGGGTTTGTGTTCCAGAAGTGAGGGACATGACGTGCCTCAAGGGAGGCGTCATAGAGAAATGAGGCTTAGCCTAGAAGCTCTTCAATCTTGTACAGGTGTTACCTGTGGGTTTTGCTTTGTTCTGTTGAGAGATTGCAGCGGCATCTGAATGCTGCTGTCTGTGGGCTCCTCTCATGACAGCTCTTCAGGTCCAGCAGCCTGTGCTAGCTGGACTTCTACCCTGGTGACCAGGGTAGAATAAAGGGTAACAAAGGGTGAGTGGCTATAGGGCTTATTGTTGCCATTGCCATTGGTGTCCCAGGACTGGTTACCTGTGGAAGATAGTTAGCTGTGTGCTTTCTTCCACTGCAGCTGTTTCATATTTATTTCTTTTCTCCTCTCTAGGTCAAACGTTCAAGGAGTAAAGGTGGCCTCGCAGGGCCTGATGGGACCAAGTCTGTCTTTGGGCAGATGTGTGCTAAGATGAGCTCATTTAGTCCTGACAGCCTCCTCCTCCCTCACCGGGTCTGGAAAGTCAAGTTTGTGGGTGAGAACTTGTATGCACTCATGGGCCTGTGATCCTGAGGGTTGGCAGTCTGAGCCCATAGAGTAGTGCAGTGGGCATTAGAGGGAGAGCTGAAAAGTCCATCTAGCTGCACCCTGCAGGGCTTTGCTGGCATGACTATGAGTTGCTGACTCTTCCTTCCCTCAAGGTGAATCTGTGGATGACTGTGGCGGTGGCTATAGTGAGTCCATAGCCGAGATCTGTGAAGAACTGCAGAATGGACTCACTCCGCTTCTGATTGTGACGCCCAATGGGAGAGATGAGTCAGGGGCCAACCGAGACTGCTACCTGTTCAGCCCGGCTGCCAGGGCACCTGTGCACACCAACATGTTCCGCTTTCTGGGTGGGCTTTCTTGCGTGGTCATGATGCCTCAGTTATGTGGCTGTGTGTGCCCACTTAACTTAATGTCTATTCTGTCTTGAGAATAACAGATATTTTGAGTATTTGGTTTTAGGTTTTCAGTGTGCAGCCACAGGGACATGCCAAGACTAACCATCAGTGAGCAGCTGGGTGGTAAGGGCCAGAAAGTATCTTTGGCACTCAGAAGATCTGAAATACCGTGTTTCTGCAGTTTAAATGTATCTGAAACTTGAGATCAGACCTGAGGGGGTTTTGGTAGTTGGTCAGTTTCTCCCTCCTGTTCCATAAATATCTGTGCTGGGTGCTCCTTTGCCTCTCCAGGTACTGTACCCACCTTGCTTAAGAAACTCCATCTGTTTGTTTTGCCTTGATCTTATCTCAGATTGGGGAATCTCAGGAATGGGCATTGGTCTCTCTGTGGCCTTATACCTATTGGTAGGAAGAGGAGAAGTTAAAAACTAGGCCCATAGGAACAAAAGGAAACAAAGAATTTAGAATAGGACAAAATGTTTTGAGGATGGACCTGTCTCCATGAATTTGAATAGCACTGGTTTAGAGGCCCAGTGTAGAGCTAGTGTCTGGTGTTGATGTTTTATCATTGATTTCAAGTATCTCCTGTTACTTGTGCCTTGAATGAACAGGTGTGTTACTGGGCATTGCTATCCGGACTGGGAGTCCCCTGAGCCTCAACCTGGCCGAGCCTGTCTGGAAGCAGCTGGCTGGGATGAGCCTTACCATTGCAGACCTCAGCGAGGTAACCACCAGGAAACGCAGGGATGGGGAAGTGTGACACTTAGACTACTTCCCAGTAGCAAAGAAGATCTGTGGATATAAGGCCAGTTTGCTTCTACAACTTGATAGACCATCTATTTTGTGGTGTTTTGCAAATTGAAATCTTGTTAGATAAGAGAGTTCACCAGTTTTCCTATGGAGGAGCAGAGCTTGCGAGTGGCTGGGTGGTGGCTTGGTTTTCACGTGGAGAGACTTGACTGGTTGACCACACCCAGCATCTTCCCTGTGGCCATCCTCCCTTGGTACCATGATTGTAGGATGGGATTTGTCTCCAACCAGTGGCTGTGAGGACTTCCTTGAATTATAGGCTTTTTTCTCAGCTCCTCCCTAGGTGAAGTACCTTCTCACTGCTGGTCTCTTTTATTTCCTGGCATATATAATGAATGCACCAATAGCCTTAAGGTATGCTCAGTGCAGACTGATGTCCCCTTATGGCTGAACATCTCAAGTGTGAACTGCAGTCAGAGGTGTGGTAAGGACCCTGACAATATACGGACTCCCTTTTTTCCCTTAAAAGGTTGATAAAGATTTTATCCCTGGACTCATGTACATCCGTGACAATGAAGCCACATCAGAGGAGTTTGAGGCCATGAGCCTGCCCTTTACTGTGCCAAGTGCAAGTGGCCAGGACATCCAGCTGAGCTCCAAGTACACACACATCACCCTGGACAACCGTGCAGAGTATGTCCGGCTGGCAATAAACTACAGGTATGTGGTCATCTGCCCTCCATTGTTTTGATTCAGTAAATAACAAAAATAGGAAATAGTTTGCTTGGATGGCTGCATTTTTCAGAAATACCTTACAGTAAAATGCTGATGGACTTAGTTCCAATCACTACTGATCTGTAGTCATCAAAGCTTATCTTGTAATCCGATTCAGAGTAGTCATTCTTGCCTGAGATTCCTAGCTCTGACTAGAAAACCAAGGTAGATAGAATTGTCCTGTTTTGGGAGCTGTCCCGGCAGAAGTCATAAGACCTGTGGGTGCCCCTCTGTGGTCTGAGCTCTCTTGGGCAGCACTGTGTTACCTGCCTGGCCCTCACACCAGCGAGCTGCATGGTTGCTGTGTGGCAGGTCAGCAGCACCACCAACATAGCTTCTGCTACTCATTGCTGCTTCCACCGACATTACAGGTCCATACAGTGGACCTTGTTCTCCAGAAGCACCTGGCCAGGTGTTGTGGTGAGACTGCACATTGGGTGGACTTTGCTTGCTGAGTTCTGGTTGTGGGTGGTCCCAGCAAGTGTGCTGTGCTGTCCCTCTGTGTTCATTTCTGCCTTGTGCCCTAACTCTCCTGTCATGAGGGCCCTAAATGCAGTATCTGCTTCCAGAGGGTTCTTACTGTGGGTGCTGTGGAGCCTGGTTCTCTGATGATGCACATCTAATTCTGGCTCCCTCCTAGGTATGCAATAAGTATTAAGAATTGTGGGATGCCTGGGTGGCTCAGTGGTTTAGCGCCTGCCTTTGGCCCAGGGTGTGATCATGGAGTCCTGGGGTCAAGTCCCACATGGGGCTTCCCGTGGGAAGTCTGCTTCCCTTTCTCTCTCTCTCTCTCTCTCTCTCTCTCTCTCTCTCTCTCTCTCGAATAAATAAATAAAATCTTTAAAAAAAAAATTGTGTCTTGGAAGCTGTATGTAGTTTTGAAGATTATATTCTATGTACCAGTATAGGTAAACTTAGTGGGTGAGAAGTTTCGTGATGCCATCTTTATAAGATACATGCTGTGATCATTTGTGTGTAAGGCTTGGTATGAGCAGGACAAGATCTACGTTACCAAAGATAGAAATGTAAAGTGAGTTTTTTCTTTCAGACTCCATGAATTTGATGAGCAGGTGGCTGCTGTTCGGGAGGGAATGGCCCGAGTTGTGCCTGTCCCCCTTCTTTCTCTGTTTACCGGATATGAATTGGAGACAATGGTATGCCCCTGAGTGCTACTGCCCTGGACTGCCTTTTGCAGATTAAGCCACCAAATCAGTGCCACTAATTAATTTCTTGGTTAAATCTTGCACTTAATTTACATCTGAAATATGCTCATGCCTGTTAAGTGAAAACATGTTTGAAAAGTGGATGTTTCCTGCTTGCCTCCTCCCTCCCTCGAAACCCCCCATCCTGGACCAGAGTGGGACACAGGGTCAGGTAACACGTCCACCTGAACACATGGAACCTGTCCTCGCAGTCATCCACTCTGGCTCTCACCCACATCCTGCCCCAAACAGTCCTTGGTAGAAAGAATGATTGACTGTACGGAATTAAAAAGTCAAAAATGTCAGCCGGCTTTGACAGTGTGCCCTCCTGCAGGTGTGTGGGAGCCCGGATATCCCCCTGCATCTCTTAAAGTCAGTGGCAACATACAAAGGGATCGAGCCTTCTGCATCCCTGATCCAGTGGTTCTGGGAGGTGATGGAGTCCTTCTCAAACACAGAGCGTTCCCTCTTCCTTCGCTTTGTGTGGGGCCGGACGAGATTGCCTAGGACCATCGCCGACTTCCGGGGCAGAGACTTTGTCATCCAGGTGCGATTGTGGGGGCATGCTCCTTGCACATGATCTTGCAGCAGATTGGAAATTGGGACGCTTGTGTTAGGTGGTTTTTCCTTCTTCCTGGAAATAATAAAAAGCACGCCCAACTTTGATTTGATTGCTCAAGATTTTATATTTATAGATCTTAGGTCTCACTTTCTACTTCTGGAAAATTAATCCGGCCACCACCAAAAGATACTGCTATTATGTCAGCGTATTTGAGATTTTGCACACACGTGTCATTTAAAGCATATATTTGATTCTCTGGTGAAATTAGGTAAATTAAGTAATATTGCTTACTGAGAAAAATAAGAGCACCCATCTGATTGAGAACAAGAGTTTTGCTTTGAGTTCTAACTCTGGTCCAATGGTCAGAAACAGGCTTGGTTTATCTGTTGAGTCATGGGGTGAAGTGTCTCAACCTCCCTCTCCCTCCTCTATCCTGAGGCATCATGTGTGACTTTCCAGGTAGCAATACTGTGGCAATGGAGGACTTCCTTGGAGGGGCAGATTGGGGTGGAGAGTCCATTCTCCCTGCATGCTTGAACATATTTAGGAATGGGCTCCTTCCTGAGCACAGCCTGACTTCAATCTCTGACTGGGGTTGCAATAGTGGTCGTTTGTCAGATCTTTGAGAGCAACATGTAGGTTTTCTCTCCAAAAGTAGGTAATTCCTGGGTTTCGTCCACAATTCTTGTTGGCTTCATAGTGTCTTACCTGTAGTAGTTGAAAAGGGGCTAGTGGGTTCAAGAATTCCCCATGTGAGTGTGTGCTGAGCCTGCATCCTCTGCCTGCCTTGTGCCAGGCCCTGTTCACAGCACTGATTTATCAAAAGTAATTGCCACTGTAACCAACTGCTATTTTTGACTATAAGTCCTAGGAATTACTGAGTTGCTCCTTTTAATTTATAAAATTGGCTAGAGTATTTGTTTTCTGATACTTTGTTATTCTTAGTCAAATACGGTTTTTGTGAGAATCAAGAATCTAATGAACTTGATAAAATAGATCACAGCTTTACCTGTCCTTATACATAGTCTCTGATTATTTAACATTTTTTCATTAATAGGTATTGGATAAATACAACCCTCCTGACCACTTCCTTCCTGAGTCCTACACTTGCTTCTTTTTGCTGAAGTTGCCTAGGTACTCCTGTAAGCAGGTACTGGAAGAGAAACTGAAATATGCCATCCACTTTTGCAAATCGATAGACACAGATGATTATGCTCGCATAGCCCTTACGGGAGAACCAGCTGCTGATGATAGCAGTGATGACTCAGAGAATGAGGATGTGGATTCATTTGCTTCAGACTCTACGCAGGATTATTTAACAGGACACTGAGATGGAGAAATGCCATTCATCAAGTCACCAGGAGACTAAGCAAGGAGGCAGAGTACTGCAGTTTAGACTGCAGGAGGTAGTATGTTTAATGAGAAATATTAGGTCTCTAAAATGCATGGGGGTGGGCAGGGAGACTGATCACTCATGATTGAACCATGAATGGAATAATGATTGGAAAATCAGCCTTCATGTGGGGCACTATGTGGACACTAACATTTATTTTTGAGACTTAAAAGGGTCTTCTCACCCATAAAATGCTGCATTACATGTAGGACTTCTGTGTTTACTACAGTATGTAAATGTTTATATAAATACTGAATTGCAGCATTCCCAAAGTGAATAAAAAGCCTTTTTACTTGTGGGTGCAATAGGTTGTGTCTTTTTTCTTTTTTCTTCTTTCCAAGTGTTGTGCATTGTGTTGATTGTACATTGGAAATACTGTGTAATGATTAAATCGTATTATAAATATTTCGATTAATATTACCCTGAATTTGTTTATTAAAAGTTTTTTGAACATTAAATGATCAGTATTACTTGAATGCATCCATAGGTTATTTTAACCAAACCAAAACTGAAACAAAAAGCCATTGGTCTCCCTCTTCTCCCCAGGTGCACATTTTAACATATATGGTATGTAACTTGAATTGAGGCCTTTCTGTGAGCAGTATCTATCATAGAAAGTGTACTATATATAATGTTTATGTTCTGTATATCCCTAAATTTTAAATCCCTATGAATAAAACATCTGTCATAAAATTGTAAGCTGAATTTTCTTACCTGGTTAGATTAGCACTGGTGGATGTGCTACAGCCAAAAAATAGTCCTCGATAAGGCATCAGTTAAAGACGTTCCAATCTAGTGCAGACTTTTTTTTTTAAGATTTTATTTATTTATGATAGAAAGAGAGAGGGGGGGGCAGAGACACAGGCAGAGAGAGAAGCAGGCTCCATGCAGGGAGCCTGACGCGGGACTCGATCCCGGGACTCCAGGGTGATGTGCTGGGCCAAAGGCAGGCGCTAAACCGCTGAGCCACCCAGGGATCCCCTAGTGCAGACTTTTTTATTGCAAAAACCAAACTCACTGTGGTGATGAAGGAGGAATGGGCATTAAAAGAATGGGAAGGGGATCCCTGGGTGGCGCAGTGGTGTTTAGCACCTGCCTTTGGCCCAGGGCGTGATCCTGGAGACCCAGGATCGAGTCCCACGTCGGGCTCCCGGTGCATGGAGCCAGCTTCTCCCTCTGCCTATGTCTCTGCCTCTCTCTCTCTCTCTCTCTCTCTCTCTCTCTCTCTCTGACTATCATAAATAAATAAAAATTAAAAAAAATTTTTAAAAGAATGGGAAGGTTAACGGGAGTGGCTGGCATGGGGAGCTGGGACCCGGAGCCTTCGAGGTCTGTTCCTCTGTCCTCCCCCTCTGCCTGTCCTGATTCCTGCCCCATTGGCCTGAGGTCAGGGGGATGTTTCTGGTCTTGTTGTCCATGAGGTAGGATTTGAGAGCTGCTTGTTCTAGTTTTGTGTGTATGGTAGGTTCTCAGCAAATGAAAGAACTGAGAATAGGGTAGGATATTTGGCTAACAGGTCTGGTGCACTAGAACTTAAGGTAAACTAGATTGAGGCAAAAGGAGGTATTTTATGTTGGGAAACTGCTTCTTTATTCAGGGACACAATGTTTTGCATTAGATGACCAAAGTGAGGAAGTTTCTGGGAATTTATCCATGATCAAATTGGTGAATACCCAGATTAGTCTTTTATTTTTAACTCAGCTCAAAATCTCTATAATCTGCGAGGTGTTTTTTTTTTTTTTTAAATTGCCAACCTTTTTGTTGTCAGCTTTTGCTGCATAACAAACTTCCCCAAAGTTTGGTGGCATACAGGATGCAGCACTTATTTACCTCATGCATCTGGCCTGGCTAGTCTTGGCTGAATGACTCAAGACAATGGGTTAGGCAGGGCTCGGCTTTACATGCCTTTCTGACTACCTAGGGCTAGAGAACAGGTGAGGCCACATTCTGTGGGCTAACCCCAAACCAAGTGGGCTGACAAATGATTTTGGCTTCTAGAAGACCAGTTCTCAAAGTGTTGTTTGAGGACCCGTTGGTTTCCCTTTTGTGGTATCTCATGAGGTCCTCCCTTTTCCAATTCTATATATACATGAGGCCAAATTTATTTCATATCCTGCAGAAATGGGACTCCAGCTATCATAAACCAGATAATAAGGTTAATAAACATGTTAGTGCCATTCTTCTCGCTAAATTTTTTTAGTTTTGGAAAATAATTTTTTAAAATAGTATTCTTGTTAATAAGTCACGGATTTGATGGGGCACCTGGGTGGTGCATTTGGTTAGGCGTCTGATTCTTGGTTTTGGCTCAGGTTGTGGAAGTTGGTATACTCCATCGTTCAGATTCCAAGTAAAAATTTAGGAGCTGGGATTGGCTTCCTTGAGCATGTCTCAGCCCTGAGACTGGGCTGACTGTAGAGCAGTGCAGGGTGGTTGTGTGGTGGGTAGCCCCTGCTCCATCACTTGTCCCATGACCTCAGGAGTGACTGCTAGCTCTGTGTTGTTGCGGGACACTGGACCGAGTCTGACAGGTCCACTTCTGGAAGACACATTTCACCTTCTACAAATGGTAGCACTCACCCCAGTGGCTGTTTGAGTACTAGAGAATGTGGAGGCAGTACCTGGCTGACAGGTGTTCAACAATAAACACTAAGGTGAGTTACTAATTTTTATCAGCATGCAATACTGCCCAGCATCAAGGTATGTTGGAGAGAGCTTCCTGAGTCCATGTATGTGTAAACCGTCTTGACTTGCAAAACTAGCCAAGATACTTTCATCTGGGGACAGTGGAAGAGAAGAGAGAAGTCTGAGTTATGGGCAAGTGGGCTTTCACATGCTAGCTGTTT
The DNA here is from genome assembly GCF_905146905.1 of Nyctereutes procyonoides. Taxonomy (NCBI): domain Eukaryota; kingdom Metazoa; phylum Chordata; class Mammalia; order Carnivora; family Canidae; genus Nyctereutes; species Nyctereutes procyonoides. The sequence continues at coordinate 59,845,520 of NW_026575047.1, read as the reverse complement.
GCATGTAGGGCCAAGCGCTGGGGTCGGGACCTCCTGCACATTGGATCTACAGGCCTGGGTAGGTAGGGAATATGGAATATGAGACCCCTGGGGCTTCAGTCTGCTCTGTGGACTGGGGTCTTCTGACCCTTCTTAGCTCTTAATCTCAGTATAGCACCGATAAGGCTGATTAATCACTCCTTTTTTTATAGGTAAATACTTCATAACAAGGTTCTTTGCTGGGACATGTCTCTTAGAAATCCTGATAGGCTCAGTAAGAGGGCTATGAATCCTGGGCATGGTGAGGCTGGGGACACACGGCTCCATCTGTAAGCGTGTCCATCCTGGGAGGCTAGGCTCTGCCCTGCCAGAGCTTCAGGGTGCCAGACAGGCTGCCTGGGGCTCATGCAGGCACTCGGGACCTCAGGAATAGGCCAGGAGGGATTACAAACTACATAGGGGTTGGGGCCACCCCCCCCCCCAACGGGGGGGGGGTCAAATTGTCGCAAAAAAAAAAAAATAGAAAAAAAAATGGGGGGGTATAAATTATAGGATTAAGATATAGGGGGGTGTAAAAAAATTGAAAAATATTTAAAAAAATTTTTTATATATGAGTGGGATTTTGTGTTGTGTTTTTTTATATTTTTTTGGAGAGAAAAGGGATAGTTTGAATGTAAGAAATGAAAAGATATAAGATAGTAGAGTTTATTTTGTGGGAATGAGGATGAGAAAAGGAGGATAGATGGGCAATGTGAGGAAGGTGGTATTTATGTTTATGTTGGGTGTTAGGGGAATATAGAGAATATGGATGATGGTGATTTTTTGTAGAGAAAAAGTTTTTAATATTATTTTTATAATGATATTTTTAATAATCAGTATTTATTGGAATTCTTAACCCAAGTTCAAAATTGAACATGATTCATGTAAATTCCATAAAAATCATTTACAAGTTGGCTTGGATGGAAAGAGGCCCTTGGAAGGAGCATGATTTCTCAAAGCAGTAACGCCCCAGTCTCCCTGCAGAGCACAGGAAAACCTGTAGTTGACATACTGGTACTACAGGAGCTGGCACAGGTACAGGACCCTGGGCATTGCCCCCTTGCCTTACCAGGGCTGGAGTGGGCTCAACCTACTGCTGGTGGGGAGCCTCAGGGACATGGTTCCTCATGGGTGAGCAGGTGTGAGAAGGTGTGCCCCAGGGAACCCTGGCTGGTGGGCACCAATCACTTTTCAAAGATTTTTTCTCGCATATACAATGGAATCTACATAGTGAATTTTCTCTAGCTCATTACATTAAAAAAATAGACATTTATTAGAGCAATTTTATATTTGTAGCAAAATCAAGCAGAAGGTCCAGAGATTTCCCTTATACCTCTTGTTCCCACACAGGCATAGCCCCCACCAGAGTGGAAAATTTATTGCAATTGATGTATTTATGATCGTAGTTTCACACAGAATAGTTTTACTATCTTAGAAACCCTCTGTGCTCTGTGTACTTTTCCTCTCTCCCCAAAACTCTTGATCTTTTTTTTTGTCTCCACAGTTTTGCCTTTTCCAGAATGCCACGTGGTTGGAATCTTTTTAGATTGGTTTCTTTCACTTAGCAATGAATTTAAGGTTCCTTCATGTCTTTTCATGACTTGATAGCTCACATTTTTTAGTGCTGAATAGTATTCCATTGTCTATATAGTCCATTGACTGACTATACTACAGTTTGTTTATGCATTCATACACTGGGGGATATCCTGGCAATTATGTATAAAGCTGCTATAAATATCTGTGTGCGGGTTTTTGTATACATAAGTTTTGAACTCACTTGGGTAAATAGCAAGGAATGCAATTGCTGGATTATATGATGAGAGTGTTTAGTTTTGTGAGAAACTGCCAAATTGCCTTCCAAAGCAGCTGTACCATTTTGCATTCTCACCAGCGATGAGAGTTCCTATTGTTCCGCAGCTGATGACATTTTGAACTGCCTTTAAAGTACAGACTTGAAGGCCAGAATTCCTCCTATGGTTTGCATCATGCCTTCATTGTTCCCTCCTACATCTTTGGCTAGGATGCAGTCTGTGGCGATTTTGAACATGGCTCTAATGTTCTTTGGCATTTTTCTCATCAAGAACCATCAAGTTCTTTTTCCCACACCAAGATGTGTGTTTCCCATCAAGACCCTTCCTTTGAACCTGGCCTCTGTGACTGCTTGACCAATGGAGTGTGATGGAAGTGACATCTGCCAGGCCCGGGTACAGGGCTGAAGGAAATGGTGGCTTCCAATTCCTGTCCCTTGGGCCTCAGCTACCATACTGCAAGGAAGTCCAAGAATTAGGGAAGAAGCCACGTGGCAGCGCAGGACACCTGATGCTTCCACTCCCCAGTCTCAAGTTGCTTCTTCCAAATTAACTCTTTCCATGGTGCTGGAGTTCCAGACTCACAGTATCTGGGAGCATGATAAAATGGTTGGTATTTTTGCCACTAAACTTGGGGTGGTTTGTTACTTAGCAGTAGATAAAGGGAACCTACGTGAGTCTGCATTTGATTTTTCTCTCTCAGGTCACTCAGTTGCGCTAAGAGACAGAAGAAAGATGCCTTAATTGTCTGCCCAGTGTCCCCTCTCTTCTGCATCTCCTAGGGGCCAGTGCAGAGGCTGGGCTGAGTTGAACCATCTGTGGGCAGCAGTGGGTGAACAGAATATATAGTGTATGCAGTCAGAGCAGGCAAAGGCTGGTGGCTAAAGAGGCCTGCACAGTGGGAGAGCACAAGGACCCCTGAGAGAAGGTGGGATTTTCAAAGGGGAGCTGCAGACAGATTTCCTTGTGAAGTTGGGGTGGAGGACTGATGGAGATGGCTTTGAATCACATCTGTCTGTTGATAGAAGCCAGGGGCACTTCACTGGATCATCCACAAACATAAAATATACATATCCACACATCTATATAAAACCTACCACTACTTATATAATGTAAGCAAGGGATTTTATTACAGATATATCAATTTATATATTCAAGTACTATATACTTGAAAATCGCCACCTTTAGTATTTTATGACTGATGCTGCTTTTTGCTAAGAACATTTAGAAAGCCCCTATTCTGGAGTTTTCCTCAGGAATTTCCTAAGTCATCCAAGAAAAGTGTGACTTTATAGTTAGATTTTGGTGAAATCTTCCTGCCCAGCTCAGGAATCACCACATCATTTCTGACACTGCCCCAGTCACTTCTGACTGAAGAAATTCAGAACCTTTCCATGGTACAGCACCAGCACCATGAATTATGTTGTAGGTTTTCAGTATCGTTATCTGCATCCAATCCTCATTCCTGACTGCCTAAATCCCTAACTGGACCTGACTTCAACAACCAAGATGTTGGGTTGGCAGTGACTAGAGATGGAGAGCTTGAAACTTGGTCCGGCGTGGAACCCTGCTCTGTGTGGGCTGGGACATATAGATGCCAATCCCTGGCAGGTGGGATTTCTTCCATAACTTAGGCTACATGAACCTATTCCTGGAGCAGGGGTAGTTGATCCCATCACAAGCATTTAACAGCTACATAAAGAACATGGAGCTTGTGATGAAGAAGGAAGAAGGAAGCATGCGGTCAGCCCTGCTGGCCAGGCTGAATCAACAGGTAAATATTAGTAACACAGGCATTAGGTGCTATATGTTTGGCCATAGTTGCCCTCTATGTGCTTCATGATCCTCCTTTTTACCTGTTGACCTGCACACCAAGGCTTCCCAGGTGTGGATGCTATTCTGTAAGGGTGACAGCAACCCAGGAATTTCCAACCATTTAAGGTGCCTGTACCTTCATTATCTGGGCCCCCTGTGACACTTTCTATCCTGTATTGGTGTTTCTTGAGGTGTTAGAGGAGTATGCTCAGGCTCAAGGATGAGCATGGATGCATCAGCATTTCTGCCGTGGTCACAGGCTCCACAGTACCCTGCCCCACATGGATGGAGTCCCCAGGTACAGCACACGTGAGTTGTGTCCACACATGACATGCATAGTAATCCAATGTGGGGTGTCTCAAATGCTGTACTGAAACTTATCTCAGACAACGTGGGCTTTCTAGTGGTCGTGGCTAACCCCAGGCCTGCAGTGCAGCAGTGTCCACTGTGTTCCAGGAGGTCCAGAGGTCCTTTAGACCTTTGTACCCGCTCCTGGGTAACCTGACCACACCCTGTCCTTTGCAACGTGCTTGTTATAAAGTCTATGCCTCCCAAATATCTAGCATAGCCAGACTCCACAAAGAAACAATTCTCCCAGAGAGATTTATAGAGATATTTCCCAGAACTTCTTGGGTTTGTCTGCTACGTGGTGGAGGACCTAGGAGCCTCTGAATTCTTGCCAATCCTTAGGCAGTGATTGTGGGGCTAAGGCCCACTTGAGCTGCCTGGCCCACTGCAGGCCTGTGTGTCTGTGTCTGTGTGTAGCTTATGTGTTCGTGCTTCTGTATGTCTGTGCATGTGTGTTGGTATGTGTGTATTTATGTGTCTCTCTATGTGCTGTTTGTATTTCTGTGTGTGTCCCTGTTTCTGTGTGTGGTTAATGTGTCCATAGTGTATGCATGTGGCATGTGTGTGTCTGTGTTTACATATTCTGTTCTCTGTGTGTGTGTGTGCCTGTCTTAGCTTGTGCATGTCAGTTGTAGTTTATGTTATCTATGTGTGCGTGTGTCTGTTTAGTTTATGTGCCTGTGTGTCTGCGTGTCCGTGCATGTGTGCCTGTCTTAGCTTGTGCATGTCGGTTGTAGTTTATGTTATCTATGTGTGCGTGTGTCTGTTTAGTTTATGTGCCTGTGTGTCTGCGTGTCCGTGCATGTGTGTGTCTCTGTGTTTATGTCTCTTTGTGTGTGCTGAGAGGAGGAGAGCTTTCCAGTGTTACATGTCCAGAAATGTAACACTGGCCGCAGCCCTGGGCTGGAGAGGGAACAGGCCATGAGAAAATGCTGCTTGGGTTTATCAGCAATATCTGAGAACTCTTAAAATGCAGAAGAGAAAAAAGGCAAAATGTTCACTCAGGGAATGAGGGTGGCTCAGCGGTTGGGCAGCTGCCTTTGGCCCAGGTCGTGGTCCCGGGTCCTGGGATCAAGTCCTGCTTTGGGCTCCCCGCAGGGAGCCTGTTTCTCCCTCCGCCTGTGGCTCTGCCTCTCTGTGTGTCTCTGTGTCATGAATAAATAAAATTAAAAAAAAAGAAAATATTCAGTCAGTTTACGTTTTCCCAATTCCTGCTCCCAGGGAACCACCTGTTACCAGGCCGGGCAATAGGCACAGCGTCTGGCCTTTCCGTGAGGGCCTTGCTCTGGCAGCAGCTCCCAGGGAGGGAGCCCCTTCCCTCCGCAGGCCCCTTGTCGACCCCGCGGGTGGCCCCGGCCGGGGGCGTGGCCCGAGGTGCCGCCAGGGGCGTGGCCTGGCGGGAGGCGTGGCCTGGCGGGGGCGTGGCCGAGCGGGCCAGCCCGGCTCCAGGCCGCCCCGCCCGCTGCCCGCGCGCGGAGCTTCTCGCAACCCCGCTTTCCGCTCAGCGGTCGCGTTGCTGAGCGTCCGTGTGGACCGTGCGGCTGCGGTTCTGGAGGAGGATCGAGGGTGCAGGCCGGTGGGGAGAGGTGAGGCGCCGAGCCGTGTGCTCCGGGGAGCAGCTGGTGTGCGGTGTGACTTGACGGAGGCGAGCGCGTCGGTGGGAAGGTGGGCGGCTGCAGTGTGAGCTCCTCCGGGTCCGACGCGGTGGCTCCCGACAGGCAGGCTCCCGACCCCCGGCCCCTCACCCCGGACGGGCCGCGCCGCCCTGAGCGCAGCGTGGACGTCTGCCCGAGCGGCCTGAGCCCCAGCGCTGGGCTCACACGTGAGCGCGAGTCAGGCGTCCCCGCGGTGGAATGCGCCGGGGTGGGGGGTGGGGGGGTGTAGGTCACACCACAACCCGCAGGGCCCATTTCGCGCAGGCCGCACACACTGGAAGGGCGGACTTAATGTCCGAGCTCCTTCCACGGACATGGACATTGAGCACAAGCTTCGCTGAGGGTGGACGTTTCCGTGCCTGCAGACCAGGCCTGGACCAGGGGCGCGCCAGGGGCCTGGCATCGCACCACAGACGCCTGGCTGCCCGAGAAGCCCCCGGGTGACCCTCCGAGCACCGACCTCAGGATGCGACAAGGCCACAAAATGCAGTGACTCCGAGGAAGAGCAAACAGGAGGCTGTCCTCAGTTGTGGGCAGCCTAGGACATGCCATCCCTGAGGTTGGCATATAGGGGTGGCACACAGTTTGCTTCCCAGACTCCAAGTCCGCTGGGGCAGGACCTGTGGGGGCTGCGAATCCGAATGCTTCTGGGGGTACCAGCTCTCATAATTGCTAATGAGGATTATATCTCATTAAAAACAAGAGAGGTGAAAGTTTTAGATAAACTGTAAAGGACCGCACAGAAAATGCTTGTTATGGCAACTTAGTTTATAAACACTTGAGTGCAGTTGTTCATATCAGATGTAAAGTGAAACTGATTTAGGGCCATAAGTTTTACTATACTGATGAAAAGCAAATACTGATACTGTACTGACCTTTGAGAAGGTCAGGATGCCTTTGAAGTTAGCTGAGGTCTGAGGAATTGTGGAGGTAAGGAAAGCTCTGGCTGGAGGTTCAGCAGTGCCCACACCTGGGACTCCTGGGAAAGGTTTTAAGCTAGAGGAAAACATGGTGCGATGTGTATTTTGGAAAGATCACTGTGGTTGGGTGGTAGCTAGCTGAGTCTGGCCCACTGAGAGGTGGCTGCAGAACCAGGGTCAGGGGGCACTTCATGGTAAAGGGTCTATAGGGTGAGAACAGCCCTCAGGCTCTGGGTTTGTGATGGGTGCATCTAGACGGATGGTGGGACTAGTCACAGGCCCTGAGAAAGGGCCAGAAGTAGCCTGAGACTTCCACAGAGGCAATCGAGCACCTCTGAGACATCAGGGGAGACAAGGAGGAAGCTGCACATAGTGATCTGGGCTGCAGAGGGGAGCTGGGGGCATCGCCTGCCCACCAGAGAGATCTAAGCCTCTTGGGAAAGGGGAGAGGAGTAGGGCCTTTTAACTTTGGGGCATAGGGGGGCCGTGGGTTGTGTTGGGGAGGAGTTAGGTGTGCAGGAGAGACACAAAAGGCCAGAAAAGGGTAAGGATTACATAGAGGCTTGAAGGCTCAGGGGAGATGACCAGCAGAGGAGGGAGTAGCCACTGTGCAGCATCTTTCCTATGTAAATAGGAGAAGAGACCCCACAAACCAGGTCTCTCTGGTTAGCTTCTGTGGGCAGCTTTCCCATGCCTCCTGCCCCCACTCCTGCCCCGTACCCTTGGAGAGTAGGCTACTTTCATCCAGTCGCCCATGCTACCGGAGTGGCCCAGGCCCGCGTGAAATGGGGCCCAACGTGGTGGCCTCTCTGGCCACTCAGTGGTGAGGTCACTGCTCTGGCCGCACTGCTGTGGGTTGAGTGCCCCAGCCTGCTGTGCCCTGCGAAGCAGGAGTCACGCTGCACAGAGACGACAGTGAGGCCTAGCCCCAGCACAGGTCTGTTTTCTGAGGGGCAAAGGATAGTTTCAAATTGGTTTGCATGGAGGATGAAAGTCAACAGCACAGCAATACGGGAATAAGGGGAACAGCCTGAGATGCAGGTAGAAGAGATGGCCTCTCCCCGGAGTGTAGGCTGGTAGCTGGGCCTGCTGTGAGAGCGGGGGTCCTGCCAAGGGCAGGAGGTGGCCCAGAGCGGCCCAGTTCCCGCCTGCAGCAGGGACAGCATCGCCCCTGGAGGCCCCTTGGGCATGCTCCTGAGTATAGCCCACTCGTCACCTTCCCTGGGCACAGCACAAGAAGGGCACCTCTCCTCACAGGCTCAGTCAGAGACTGTTTAACACGAGAGCATAAAAGGGGTTACAAACAATGCTGTTGGGTTGAAAATTCTAGAATCTTCTCAAATTCATGTGTTGCAAATCCCATCTGAAAGGATATTGGGTCAGACTGTGCTGTCCTGGTGTGGGGTGGAGACACAGCCCACTCTACTACTCACAGCAGAGACACATCTGTCTTTTCACTGGGTAGCTGAGAAGGCAGTGACCCCTGGGGCTGGCCTGTGCTGGCCTCCTCGCCCAGGGCCTGTGCCTATCCCTTCCCAGGCTTCATCAACTAGAAAAAGTGCAATGGACTCAGACACCACTGACAGAGCCACACCCCTGCAGACACAGCTGCTCCCTGCGGAGACAGCCCCCTGGACAGCTCCGATCTGACTGTGAGGCTTTGGGCCTGAGCAGGGCTTCACGTGGAAAGGAATATTCAATGACTGGAGTGTTTTTTTAGGAGACTGTCCACAAGAGGAAAGGATTAACTTGGAGCAATTTCTGTTTAATAACAAGATTTTCACAGCAGCCAATATACATCTTTCTTTTTCTCTTTTCATTATTCATGTCAAGTGAACTTGAAGAAAAATGTTCTTAAAATTTATGAAGGTACTATATTCCAAACGATGTATATTGCTGCTGCTGATTTATGCACTACTGCAAAACCAACGTGTCGGTCTTCATTCAGTAATTCCATTTGTCTAATTGGCATGTCAGTGCAGAGGAAGGCACCAAATCCTCAGGACAGGAGGCAATGGAGTAGATCTAAAAGATAGTTATTTAAGTACAGCTTGCTGGGCTGAGGGGCACCGAGAACAGGTTCCTGGGACCCCAGTGGTACTCATGCTTCCTGTCCCACAAGCCTCCGCCAGCCCATTTGCACCAAACCTTAGCTCTGCTCCATGAATGCCAGCAAACTCTATTATGCCCACAAAACCCCAGCCAAGTTCTGCTGTCAAGAGCCATCAGGAGGGGTGGGAGTGCCCAGGCCTGGCTTTAGCATCTGGGAACACACCTTATGGATCCCCTTTGTAATATCTCAATTGTCCCAGTCATCCCCTCAGGTCAGAGCACCTAACAACAGCTGCTGGACCACGTTGAGAAGGGCCCAGAATTCCATTCTGTCTCAGCAGGGGCAGGTCTCCTGCCTCTGTGCACTGAGCCCTGACCTTTGGCCACTCTTGTACCAAGAACCATCCTTCCATTGAGCCCACATCTGTGCTGTGGGCACATCTGCAGGGGAAGCAGCAAGCCCAAACGCACAACCCAAAGCAGGGTTGGTGAGCTTCAGCTATGCCTTCAGGCATGATATGGGCAGGGTGTCAAGCCTGTCCTCCCTTTGCAGGATGGGTCTATATGGGAGGGCCCTTGGAGGACCTGGAAGGATGGGGAAGTGCTGCTACAAGACTTCTGGGGAAGGAAACAGAGCCAGAGAACATACTCAGGACCAGGTAGAAAGACAGGAGCATTCCGTGGGGTTTTATGTGTCAGCCATAATATGTTTTTTTTTTCTTTTCTAAAAATCTGTGAGAATTTGATCATTTTGGTATGAATCTTGCTCAGAATGAAAGTCCTGGCTCAGTGATAGTGTAGGCCTGGCTGGCAGATGGGCACTGTCTCTTCTTTGTGGAGTCTTAGGGGTGAGCCCTAGGTTTCTGTCTGCAGGTCAGACATACGGGACTCAGTGGGAAGAGATCAGGATGAGACCGTGGATCCAAGGGAAGTGCAGCCTCAGGTTAGAGTGCTGGGGGCATTCCCAGAGGTTGGTCCATGGCCTAGGATGTTGGGAGAGTCCCGCCCAGAGGATGGACTGTGGCCTGGGATACTGGGGGGCATTCCTAGAGGATGAGTAGTGGTGTGAGGAGTTGGGGTCCCCAGAGGATTGATCGTGAGACTGGAGTGTTCCAGCCATCTGGTGAAAATTCATGAACAAGTGCAAGCAGGAGGATTTGGGATGTGTTGAGAAGAAATGATTAAGAAAGGTAAGGGAGAGAGACCTCGGGGTGAGCATAGCCCTTGTGAGCCTGAAAAGGTGGCCAGGAGGTGAGGTGAACAAGAGCAGAAGCATCGGGCACTGCTGAGCCAGGGGGCAGGAGGAGGCGGTGGGCAGGAGACTCAGCTCAGAGCTAGTTGGATCAAAAGATAGACCTCTCCAGAGAGTGGCCAATGTCTAAATTCAAGATTGAGCTCTTCTAGGGAGGGTGGGCCCAAGGTGAAGGCTGGGAAGAGTGGAAGGAGCCACCAAAGGAGAATGAGGAAGAGCTAGAGCCTCAGTGAGCCCTGAGACTAAAAGAGACGGCAGTGCAGGGAAGGCCGCTGAGAACCTGAGAAAGGGCCAGAGCGTGGATGTTATTAGAGATCACCCTGACTAGATTGTTTCCTATCAGGTTTTTTTTTTTTTTTCAAAATATAAGTTATTTATTTGGTCACAGAATCTAGGGCCTGACACTGAATAGAAAGAACATTTAGGAAAGGCGACGGGCCGGCAACAGGGGTCCAGTCATTGCCTGCCACCATCCCCACCCCACCCCCGCCCCCGCCAGGTACAGAGTGATGGCCGAGGGCTGAGCTCAGTTATATTGTCCCTTAAGCTCCACTCTCCTGCTCTGGGGAGGGACCCCACTGGGATCTGTCCAAGGACAGCAAACCATGCTGGTCTGCAGGGTTACCACCCTGGCCTTTCGTCTATGTCAGGGCAGGCAGCTGGCAGCGGCAAGTGCAGGCAGAGGTCACACGGAACATAGGATTTCTCATCTCCTCCATATCCGGAGGCATTTGTCCTTCCCGCCACTTGCCACTCTCTGGCCATCTGGACTCCAGTCAACAGCATATACCTCATCTGCGTGGCCTGGCAGATCTGCTGCCAGCTTCTGGGCCTTCACATCCCACACCTTCAGCGTGCTGTCGCTGCTGCCACTGACCAGGAGCCGGCTATCCGCTGACCAGGCGATCTGATACACAGCAGCCACGTGGCCACATAGGGAAGCCAGGTACTTGCCCGTCCTGCCGTCCCAGTTTGATGGATTTGTCGAAGGAAGCGCTGGCAATAATGAGGGAGTCAGGGGAGAAGAGCACAAGGTTGGTTGAAGTGAATTCAAGAAAGGAGACATGAATACAGTAATTTTAAGAAGTTTTGCTATAAAGGACAAGAGAAAAATTGCATAGTGGCTGGAAAACTGAAGACAGAGAGGTCAAATTTTTTATTTTGAGGTAATTGTAGATTTGCATGTTCCAGTTTCCTCCAATGGTAACATCTTGCAAAATTATGGTACGGTATCACAACAAGGATATACACATTGACACAGTCAAGATAAAGAATTTCCATCACTGCATGGACCCCTCATGTAGCCCTTTTACAGCCACACCCACATCCCTTCTGCCTGCACCCCCTGCCTCACCCACAGCAACTGCTAATTAATATGTTTTCCATCTCTGTAACTTTGTTATTTCAAGAATGCTATCATACAGTGTATAACCTTTTGGGATTTGCTTTTCTTTTTCTCCACTCAGTGCTTTCACTCTGTAGAGCCATCCAAATTTCTGCATGTTTCACTAATTATGCCTTCCCAAGGATGAGTAGGATTCCGTGGTATATAGATGTACTATAGTTTGTTTAACCACTCATCCAGTGACATTTGGTTTGCTTCCAGTTTTGGACTACTATGGATAGAGCTTCTGTGAACATTCATGTATAGGTTTTTGTGTGAATGTTTCATTTATCTCCTGGCATGAATGTCCAGGAGGGCAACTGCTAGGTTATATTGCTAGTTGTATGGTAGTTTTTAAATAACCTGTCAAAGTGCTTTCTAGAGTGTTTATACTATATTGTATTCCCACTAGCACTGTGTGAGGGGTCCAGTATCTGTATCCTCTGCCAGCATTTGCTGTTGTCTCTATTTTCTTACTTTTATCTATTCTCATAGGTGTGTAGTGACATGTCATAATTATAGTTGTAATTTGCATTTCCCTAATGGCTAATGATGTCGAACATTTTCTCATGTGTTCATTTACTATCTGTATATCCTCCTAAGTGATTCTTCTTGTCTTTGCACGTTTTCTTATTTGATATTTGTTTAATTTTTCAATTTTTCTGGCAGCCCCAGTGGCGCAGCGGTTTAGCGCCGCCTGCAGCCCAGGGCCTGATCCTGGAGACCCGGGATCGAGTCCCATGTCAGGCTCTCTGCATGGAGCCTGCTTCTCCCTCTGCCTGTGTCTCTGCCTCTCTCTCTCTCTCTCTCTCTCTCTGCATCTCTATGAATAAAAAATAAAATATTTAAACAATTTTTTTCAATTTTTCTTACTGTTAAGTTTTGAGAATTCTTTATTCTTATTTAGAAATCATTTTTAAACATTTCAATGTAGTTAACATACAGTGCTGTATTAGTTTTCTGTGTACAACATAGTGATTTAACAATTCTATACATCATCCTATGCTCATCATGACGGGTACACTCCTTAATCTTCATCACTTATTTCTCCCATCTCTGGTAACCATCAGCTTGTTTTCAATAGTTAAGAGTCTTTTTCTTGTTCTCTCCTTCTCTCTCTTTCACCTTCGCTAATTTTTTTTTGTTTCTTAAATTCCACATATGAGTGAAATTATATAGTATGTGTCTTTCTTAGACTGACTTTTTTCACTTAGCATATACTCTCTAGCTGCATTCATGTTCCAAATGGCAAGATTTCATTCTTTTTTTTTTATGGCTGGATAATCATTGCATATATACTACTTCTTTATCCATTCATCTATAGATGGACACTTTGGCTGCTTTCATAATTTGTCTATTATAAATACTGTTGCTATAAGCAGTGGGGTGCATGTATCCCTTTGAATTAGTGTTTTTGTAGTTAATGTGATCACTGGATCTTAGGGTAGTTCTATTTTTAACTTTTTAAGGAAACTCCATACTGTTTTCCAGAGTTGTTGCACCAGTTTGCATTCCCACCAACAGCACAGGAGGGCTCCCCTCTGTCCACAGCCTCACCAATACTTACAGTTTCTTGTGTTGTTGATTTTAGTCATTCTGACAGGTGTGAGGTGATATCTTTTTTTTTTTTGGCGGGGGGAGAGAATTCTTTTTTTTTAAGATTTTATTTATTTATTCATTAAAGATGGAGAAAGAGAGATGGAGAAAGAGAGAGGGAGAGAGAGAGAGGCAGAGACACAGACAGAGGAGAAGCAGGTTGCATGCCGGAAGCCTGACGTGGGAATCAATCCTGGGACTCCAGGATCAGGCCTTGGGCCAAAGGCAGGCACCAAACCGCTTAGCCACCCCGGGATCTGTGAGGTGATATTTTATATTCCTGATGATGAATAATGTTGAGTGTCTTTTCATATGTCTGTTGGCTGTCTGGATGTCTTCTTTGGAAAAATGTCTGACCATTCCTTAACTGGATTATTAATTTTTTTAGTATTGAGTTTGTTAAGTGTTTTATAGATTTTGGATACTAACCCTTTATCAAATATGTCATTTACAAATATCTCCTCCCATTCCATAGGTTGCCTTTTAGTTTTGTTGATTATTTCCTTTGCTGTGCAGAAGCTTTTTATTTTGATGTAGTCCCAGTAGTTTATTTTTGCTCTCATTTTCCTTGTCTCAAGAGACATATCTAGAAAAATGTTGCTATAGCCTATGTCAGGGACATAACTGACTATGTTGTCTCCTAGGGTTTTTGTGGTTTAGGTCTCAAATTTAAATCTTTAGTCCATTTTGAATTTGTATAAGAAAGTGGTCTAGTTTCATTTTTTTGCATGTAGCTGACCACTTTTCCAACACCATTTGTTGAATAGACTTTTTCCCATTGCATATTCTTTCCTGGTTTGTCAAAGATTAATTGACCATATAATTGTGGGCTTACTTCTAGGTTTTCTATTCTGTTCCATTTGTATATGTATCTGTTTTTGTGCCAGTACCATAGTGTTTTGATTACTATAGCTTTGTAAAATACCTTGAATTCTGGAATTGTGAGGCCTCCAGCTTTGCTTTTCTCTTTCAAAATTGCTATTTTGGGTCTTTTTTTTTTAGACTTTATTCATTTATTTATTCATGAGAGACATAGAGAGAGGCAGAGACACAGGCAGAGGGAGAAGCAGGCTTCTGTGTGGGGAGCCTGATGGACTTACAACCCGAGCCAAAGGCAGACGCTCAACCATTGAGCCACTCAGGTGCCCTCTTTTATGGTTCTGTATAAATTTTAGGATTATTTGTTCTAGCTCTGTGAAAAGTGCTATTGGTATTTGGATAAGGATTGCATTAAATCTGTAGATTGCTTTGAGTAGTATAGACATTGCAACAATGTTTATTCTTCTAATCCATTAGCATGGAATGTCTTTCCATTTCTTTCTGTCATTTTCATTTCTTTTATCAGTATTTTATAGTTTTCAGAGAATAAGTCTTTCACCTCTGGTTAAATTTATTCCTAGGTATCTTACTATTTTTGGTACAATTGTTAATGGGAGTGATTCTTTGATTTCTCTTTCTTCTGCTTCATTATTGGTGTATAGAAAGGCTATAGATTTCTGCACATTGATTTTGTATCATATGACTTCACTGAATTCATTTTTCAGTTCTACTAGTCTTTTTGATGAAGTCTTTAGGCTTATCTATAAAGAATACTATGTCATCTGCAAATAGTGAAAGTTTTACTTCTTCCTTACCGATCTGAATGCCTCTTATTTCTTTTGTTGTCTGATTGCTGAGGCTAAGACTTCCAGTACTATGTTGAATACAAGTGGTGATACTTATTACTGACCTTAGGGAGAAAGCTCTCAGTTTTCCACCATCGAGTATAATGTTTGCCGTGAGTTTTTCTTATATGACCTTAATATATTGAGGTATATTTCCTCTAAAACTACTTTGTTGAGGGTTTTTGTCATGAATAGAGGTTGTACTTTGTCAAATGTTTTTTCTGAGTCTATTGAAATAATCATATGGTTTTTATCTTTTCTTATTGATGTGATGTATCACTTTGATTGATTTGCAAATATTCAACCACCCTTACATCCTGGGAATAAATCCTACTTGATCATGGTGAATGATTTTTAAAAAATGTATTGTTGGATTCTGTTTGCTAGTATTTTTTTGAGGATTTTTGCATCTATGTTCATCAGAGATATTGGCCTGTAGTTGTCTTTTTTTGTGGGGTCTTTATCTGGTTTTGGTGTCAGGATGATACTGGTCTCTTAGGATGAGTTTGAAAGCTTTCCTTCCTCTTCTGTTTTTTGGAATAGTTTGAGAAGAATAGGTATTCTTCTTTAAATGTTTGGTAGAATTTGTCTATGAAGCCATGTGGTCCTAGATTTTTGCTTATCACTTTTTTTAGGGATTTTATTTATTCATGAAAGACACAGAGAGAAAGGCAGAGACATAGGCAGAGGGAGAAGCAGGCTCCAGGCAGGGAGCCTGATGTGGGACTCGATCCTGAGACCGCGGATCATGCCCTGAGCCAGGGGCAGGTGCTCAACCACTGAGTCACCCAGGCGTCCCTGCTTATTTATTTTTATTTGTATTTTTAAAAGATTTTATTTATTTATTCATGAGAGACACACAGAGAGAGGCAGAGACACAGGCAGAGGGAGAAGCAGGCTCCATGTGGGGAACCCAATGTGGGACTCGATCCTGGGACTCCAGGATCACACCCTGGGCTGAAGGCAGACACTAAACCACTGAGCCACCCAGGGATACCCTAGACTTTTATTTATTGAGAGTTTTGAAATTACGGATTCAATCTCTTGCTGGAACTGGTCTGTTGAAATTTTCTAGTTCTTCCTGCTTCAGTATTGGTAGGTTATATGTTTGTAGGAATTTATTCACTTTCTTCTAGTTTCTCCAGTCTATTGGCATATAGTTTTTCATAATACACTCTTAGAATTGCTTGTATATCTGTGGTGTTGGTTTTTATTTCCTTTTCTTCATTTGTTATTTTATTTATTCCTGTCCATTTATTATTATTTATTTTTATTTATTTATTTATTTTTTGTTGAGTCTGGCTAAATTTTTATGAATTCTTCTTATCTTTTTAAAGAACCAGCTGCTGGTTTCATTTATCTGTTCTATTTTTTTTTTTTTTTTTTAGTTTCTATATCATTTCTTTCTGCTCTAATCCTTATTATTTTCTTCTTTCTGCTGGTTTGGGGTTTTGTTTGTTCTTCCTCTAGCTCCTTTCGGTGTAAGATTAGGTTGTTTATTTGAGATTATTTTTGCTTCTTCAAGTAGGCCTGTATTGCTATGAACGTGCCTCTTAGGACAAGTTTTGCTGCATTCTAAAGGTTTTGGATTGTCATTTTTTTTTCATTTGTTTCTATGTACTTTTTGATTTTTTTCTTTGTTTTCTTGGTTAACCTATGTTATTTAACCTCCATGTATTTGTGGTCTTTCCAGATTTTTTCTTGTGGTTGACTTCTAGTTTCATAGCATTGTGATCAGAAAAGGTGCATGGACCTCAATCTTATTGTGTTCGTTTAGGCCTGTTTTGTGGCTTACTATGTGATATATTCTGGAGAATGTTCTGTGTGCACCTGAAAAGAATCTGTATTCTCTTTTAGGATGGAATGTTCTGAATATATCTGTTAGATCCATCTGTTCCACTGTGTTGTTCAAGGCCATTGTTTCCTTGTTGGTTTTCTCTTTAGATGATCTGTCCATTGATTAAAAAAAAAAAGCCTTCTACCATTACTGTATTACTATCGATTAGTTCCTTTATGTTTATTATTAATTGTTTTATGTATTTGGGTGCTCTAAAGTGTCATGCCAAGTATTTACAATTGTTAGATCTTGGTGGAGTATTCCATTTATAATTACATAGTGTCCTTCTTTGTCTGTTGTTAAGTATTTCTTTTAAATCTATTTTGCCCAATATAAATATTGCTACTCTGGCTTTTTCACACCATTTGCATGATAAACATATCTCCATCCCTTCACTTTCAATCTGCAAGTGTCTTTAGGCCTAAAATGAGTCTCTTGTAGATAGTATAGAGATAGGGCTTGTTTTTTCTATCCATTCTGTCTTTTTGATAGGAGCATTTAGACCATTTACATTCTAAGTAATTATTCATGGATATGTATTTATTGCCATTTTATTTTATTTTATTTTTTTTAATTTTATAAATTAATTTTATTGGTGTTCGATTTACCAACATACAGAATAACACCCAGTGCTCATCCCGTCAAGTGTACCCCTCAGTGCCCGTCACCCATTCACCCCCACCCCCCGCCCTCCTCCCCCTCCACCACCCCTAGTTCATTTCCCAGAGTTAGAAGTCTTTATGTTCTGTCTCCCTTTCTGATATTTCTCACACATTTCTTCTCCCTTCCCTTATATTCCCTTTCGCTATTATTCATATTCCCCAAATGAATGAGAACATACACTGTTTGTCCTTCTCCGGTTACTGTGGCCAAGTTCAAAAAGGGTGTTGCCTGAGTTCTCCTCTGGGATTTTGATGGAATCTTGTCTCACATTTAGATCTTTCATCTATTTTGAGTTTATCTTTGTGTATGGTGCAAGAGAGTGGTCCAGTTTCATTCTTCTGCATGTGGATGTCCAATTTTCCCAGCACCATTTATTGAAGAGACTGCCTTTCTTCCAGTGGATCGTCTTTCCTCCTTTATCGTATATTAGTTGACCATAAAGTTCAGGGTCCACTTCTGGGTTCTCTGTTCTGTTCCATTGATCTATGTGTCTGTTTTTGTGCCAGTACCACACTGTCTTGATGACCACAGCTTTGTAGTACAACCTGAAATCTGGCATTGTGATGCCCCCAGCTATGGTTTTCTTTTTTAAAATTCCCCTGGCTGTTTGGGGTCTTTTCTGATTCCACACAAATCTTAAAATAATTTGTTCTAAGTCTCTGAAGAAAGTCCATGGTATTTTGATAGGGATTGCATTATACGTGTAAATTGCCCTGGGTAACATTGACATTTTCACAATATTAATTCTGCCAATCCATGAGCATGGAATATTTTTCCATCTCTTTGTGTCTTCCTCAATTTCTTTCAGAAGTGTTCTATAGTTTTTAGGGTATATTTTGAGAACCATTTGAATGGTAAATGGTTCTCCAACCTTTTATTTTCAGGTTGTAGGTGTCCTTCTGTCTAAAATGAGTCTCTTGTAGACAGCAAATAGATAGGTCCTGCTTTTTTATCCAGTCTGAAACCCTGCGCCTTTTGATGGGGTCATTAAGCCCATTCACGTTCAGAGTTACTATTGACAGATATGAGTTTAGTGTCATCATGATATCTATTTAGTCCTTGTTTTTGTGGATTGTTCCACTGAACTTCTTCTTAAAGGGGAGTTTTAAGAGTCCCCCTTAAAATTTCTTGCAGAGCTGGTTTGGAGGTCACATATTCTTTCAGTTCCTGCCTGTCTTGGAAGCTCTTTATCTCTCCTTCCATTTTGAATGAGAGCCTTGCTGGATAAAGTATTCTTGGTTGCATGTTCTTCTCATTTAGGACCCTGAATACATCCTGCCAGCCCTTTCTGGCCTGCCACGTCTCTGTGGAGAGGTCTGCTGTTACCCTAATATTCCTCCCCATGAAAGTCAGGGACTTCTTGTCTCTTGCTGCTTTAAGGATCTTCTCTTTATCTTTGGAATTTGCAAGCTTCACTATTAAACGTCGAGGTGTTGAACGGTTTTTATTGATTTTAGGGGGGGATCTCTCTATTTCCTGGATCTGAATGCCTGTTTCCCTTCCCAGATTGGGAAAGTTTTCAGCTAGGATTCGTTCAAATACATATTCTGGCCCTCTGTCCCTTTCGGCGCCCTCGGGAACCCCAATTAAACGTAGGTTTTTCTTCCTTAGGCTGTCATTTATTTGCCTTAATCTGTCTTCATGGTCCCTTAATTGATTGTCTCTTTTTTCCTCAGTTTCCCTCTTTGCCATTAACTTGTCTTCCATGTCACTCACTCGTTCTTCCACCTCGTTAACCCTCGTCGTTAGGACTTCTAG
The DNA here is from genome assembly GCF_905146905.1 of Nyctereutes procyonoides. Taxonomy (NCBI): domain Eukaryota; kingdom Metazoa; phylum Chordata; class Mammalia; order Carnivora; family Canidae; genus Nyctereutes; species Nyctereutes procyonoides. The sequence continues at coordinate 59,826,750 of NW_026575047.1, read as the reverse complement.
TTTGGATTGCATCTCATTCAATTGATTTTTAATTTCTGCCTGATTGGATCTGAATTCTGCAGTCATGAAGTCTCGTGAGTCTTTAATGCTTTTTTCTAGAGCCACCAGTAGCTGTAGAATAGTGCTTCTGAATTGGCTTTCTGACATTGAAGTGTAATCCAGATTTTGTAACTCTGTGGGAGAGAGGACTGTTTCTGATTCTTTCTTTTGAGGTGAGGTTTTCCTTCTAGTCATTTTGCTCAGTGCAGAGTGGCCAAAAACAAGTTGTATTGGAACACGGGGGAGTATCACTGGTCCGTCTAGCTGGTCTTCTGGGGGAGGGGCCTGCTGTGCTGATTTTCAGGTGTTAGCACTTGGGGGAGCTGCTCTGCCCCTGCCTGCTGCCGGGCTCAGCGGGGGTTGTTTACCCCGTGGGGCCCCAGGAGGAACAGCCGCAGTTGCTATGGCAACTCTGGAAGCCTGGATTTAGCCTCCGCAGGAACTACGGGGCTCGGGGCTCTCGGTTCTCCGTTCGCAGGGCCTGGAGGCTCCGGGGCGGGGCCGCTGATCTGCTCAGCTCGGGGCAGGAGCGTCCTTGCTGTCCTGGGCCCTCCCGGCCTCTGCCTGTCCCAGGGGGAGGCCGGATCCTGGGCTGTGTCCCGGCGCCCTGTGCTCCGGGGCCTGCGCTGTTGGATTCGCGCTCCCGCCCCGCAGCCCCCTCGGCTGAGCCGCCGCCCGAGTCCCTCCGAGCTGCCCCGGGGCCCCGCCGTGCGCGCTGCAGCCCTTAGGGAGCTCGGCGCACTCTCCTGCTCTCGCAGGTGTCTGTTAGTGTCCCCGGGAGCCCGAGGGCATCCCCGCTCTCCTGGGTCCTGCTCTAACTCCCTGCGAGCCCCTTTCCGCCCGCCCGGGAAGGTTGGTGCAGCTCCTGCTCCTCCGGGACGGGGCTCTCCTGTCCTGGGGACACTCGCCCCGGCCTCAGCCCGGCTCCTCGCGGGGCCCCTCCCCCTTGGAGGCCTTTTTTTTCTTTATTTCTTTTTCCCCGTCTTCCTACCTTGATAGAAGCGCGAACTCTTCTCACTGTAGCGTTCCAGCTGGTCTCTCTTTACATCTCAGGCCGAATTCGTAGATTTTCAGGATGGTTTGAAGGTTATCTAGGTAATTTGGTGGGGACAGGTGATTTGGGGACCCTGCTCTTCCGCCATCTTGCCCCTCCTTATTGCCATTTTATTACTTGTTTTATGGTTGTTTCTGAAATTTTTCTCTGATCTTTTCTAATTTTTATAGTTTGCTGGTTTTCATTAATGATATATTTGAATTTCTTTCTCTTTAATTCTTTCATATCTATTAGTGGTTTTTGATTTGTGGTTACCATTAGGTTTGTGTATAACATATTCTGCATAGAACAGTGTACATTAAGTTGATGGTCACTTAATTTGGAATCCATGTTCTTTACTTTTTCCCATGTTTTAGGTGTATGGTGTCATATTTTACATCCTTTTATTTTGTGAGTTCTTTGATTTTCTGCAGAAAGTTTTTAAACTGCTTTTGTGTTTGCTACTTTCATACTGTCACTTCTGATTTTTCCTTTTTGCTCAAAGAGTCCCCTTTAATATTTCTTGCAGAACCAGCTTAGTGGCTGTGTGAACTCCTTCAGTTTTTGTTTCGATAACTCTTTATCTTTCCTTCTATTGCCTGCATATTTTCCCCATTCAGCACTTTGAATATATCCTGCCACTTTCTTCTGGCTTGCAAAGTTTTTTATGAAAAATCTGCCTATTGCCATATGGAGGGTTTTCTGTGTATGTACCTGTCTTCTTTTGTATTGCTGCTTTAAAACTTTTTTCCTTATCACATTTTACCATCATAATTATAATATGTCTTATTATTATTATATAATAATTATAATTATGTCTTATAATATGTGGATCTGCTTTTTAAAATTTTTGTTGGGAGTTCTCAGTGCCTCCTGAATCTAGATATCTGTTTCTTTCCGTAGATTAGGGAAGTTTTCAGCTATTATTTCTTTAAATAAATTTTCTGCCCTCTTTCTTTCTCCTCTTCTTCTGGGACTCTTATAATGTGAATGTTATTACATCTCATGTGGTCACTGAGTTCCCTACGTTTATCATCATTTATCTTTCTTCTTTTCAGCTTGATTACTTTCCATTACTCTGTCTTCTACATAATTAATGAATTTTTCTGCCTCTTCCAGCCTGCAGCTCATTCCATCAGGCATGTCCTTCATTTCATTTATTGAACTGTTCATTTCTGCTATAATATTTCTTACCTGTATGTTAAGGATTTTATGGATGTCTTCCACTCTTTTTTTAAATCCAATGAGTATCTTTATGATCATTACCTTAAATTCTTTATCAGATGTATTATTTATATATGTTTTGCTTAGATCTCTGGCTGTGGTCTTGTCCTATTCTTGCATGTTTTCAAATTCCTCTATCTTCTCATTTTGTTTGTCCCTGTGCCTATTTCTATGTTAGGAAAGTCAGCTCTATCTCCTGTTCCTGAGGGTAATGGCTTTATGAAGAGGTCCTGTGGTGCCTTGTTGTCTAGGGCCTGTCGCTTCAGGGAGTCTCCAATGTGTACTGTGTGCTCTCTTCTATTGTGTCCTGGTCTCTTTATGCTTTAGGCCAGTGATCTGCAGAGGCTCTCTGCCTGTTGTGCACAGTGTTTGGTTCCCGGCCTTAATGTACTGAGGTTTAACTAGGAATGCTCTAGTCCACTTTTTGGGGGTAAGATTTTATATATTTATTCATGAGAAACACACAGAAAGAGGTAGAGACATAGGCAGAGGGAGAAGCAGACTCCCCATGGGGAGCTTGCTGCAGGACATGATCCCAGGACCCTGGGATCACGACCTGAGCCAAAGGCGGACACTCAACCACTAAGCCACCCAGGTGCCCTCCTGTAGTCCACTTTTGGACTGAAACCTGTTGCCACTGCTGCCAGAACTGTGGTCCTGCAAAACTCCTGGGCTGGGAGGTGTGGTGTAAGCAGGGGTTTTGGTTGGTCTTCTGGGAGAAGGGCCTGCTGTACTGGGACTGAGGCAAGCATGACTGGGAAGGGTGACTCCTCCCCTCCCTGGGGGGCAAGGCTTGATGTAAGCAAGTAGGTAGCAAGTGTTAGTGCTGTACTGGTTCCTCCTGTGCTTATGCTGAAGGGGGTGGGGGAGGGAGGCAAATGGTGCCTCCCAATTCCTTAAATTGAATTGGTGAATTCTGATTCTGCTAATGCTGACTCTCAGATATATGCTCTGAGATGAGCAAATAACCTCCCCTCTGTGGGCCTCAGGCACTTTGAGATTGCTGTTTCCACACTGTCCACATGCTGTTTCCCTGCCCTTTCTCTAAGAGCAAACCAATGTCCTTTAGTCTCTGTGAGCCAGTGCTGCTAACCTTTAAAACTCCAGGCTTTAAGCCCCACTAGTTGCAAGAACTCATGAAGATTAGCTCCTCTCACTTTCCAAGCCAGTTGGTTTGGGGATTTGTCTTCCCTCTGTGGACTCCCCACCACAGCAACAGTGATCCGTTTCTCTCCCAAACTAGATCTCTGTACTTCCTACCTTCTTTGATGAGGCCTCTTTTCTACCTTTAGTTGTGGAGTTTGTTCTGCCAGTCTTCAGGTTGATTTGTGGGGTATTTAGGATGATTTAATGGTTATTAGTTGTATTTGTGGATCTGAGTTTAGGGTCCCCCTATTCTGCTGCCATCTTTCCTCCACTGAGAGTTCTTTATGTTTTCAGGATATTACTTTTTCTGAATAGTGACGGGCAAGTATTTTCTCCCAATTCATGGCTTGTCTTTTCATCCTCCTAACAGTTATTCACAGAGCAAAAAAATTGTAATGTTGATTAAGTCCAGTTTAAAAATTGTTTTCTTCTTTATGGATTGTGCTTCTGTTGCCAAGTTTAATACTTTTTGCCTAGCCCTAGATCCTGAAGAATTTTCACGGTGTTTATTTTTAAAACTTTTATAGCTTCACATTTTACATTTAAGTTTGTGATCCATTTTGATTTAACTTTTATGTAAGTTATGAGACATAGATTAAGGTTCTTTTTTTTGGCTATGGATATCTAATTGCTCAAGCACCTTTTGTTGAACAGGTTGTCTTTCTTATGTCAAATTGCTTTTGCACCTTTGTCGAAATCCACTGGGCATATTTGCATGTGTCTCTGTTCTGTTGATCTGTGTGTATATATGTCTGCTCATTCTACACACTATTGGTTACTGTAAAATAAATCATGCAATTTGGTAGATCGGTCCTCCCATTTTTTTTCCAAATTGTGTTAGGTATTCTAGATCATTTGCCTTTATATATAAATTTTAGAATACTCTTATTTATATTTATAAAATATTGTCCTAGAATTTGATAGGAATTGCATTAAATCTGTATATAAATTTGGGGAGAATTAACATTTTTACTATGTCGAGTCTTCCAATTCATCAACACGATTTAGCTTTCCATGTATTTAGGTCTTTGATTTCTTTCATCAGTGTTTTTATGGTTTCCAGCATATCAGTCAATATCTGTCTAGTTAGATGTACACCTAAATATTTATTTTTTAATCAGTTGTGCATTGTATTGTATTTTTAATTTTATTGTCAACATGTTCATTGAAAGGATATGGAAATGTAGATTTTTAAAATAGTTCTCTTGTATCCTGTGACTTCGATGAACTCAGTTCTTTGAGGGTTTTGGTTTGTTTTATATTTTTTTTAGGTTACTTGGGATTTTATTATGTAGAAAATCATACCATTTGCAAATTGGGAGAGTTTTATTTCTTCCTTTCTGCTCTCTATGCCTTTTCCCCCTTTTCTTGCCCTATTGCACTGGCTAGAACGTCCAGTAGTATGTTGAATAGGATTGATGAAAGTAGACATCCTTGCCTTATTCTTGATCATAGAGGAAAGCTTCAAGTTTCTTAACATTAAGTATATTGTTAACTGGTTTTGGTAGATATGCTTTATCCAGGTGAGGAAGTTCTCCTCTATTCCAGTTTTAAGTTTTTATCATGAATGGGTACTGAGTTTTGTCAAGTGTTTCTCTGCATCAGTTTGTATGATCATATGATTTTTCTTCTTTGCCTCTTAATGTGGTAGATTAGATTGATGTTTTTATTAGCTTTATTGATATATTATTAACATATCATATAATATGTCCATTTAAAAGGTATAGTTCAGTGGTTTTTGCTATATCCAATGAGTTGGATGACCATCACCACAATTTTAGAGCATTCTTACTAACCCAAAATGAAAGCCCATATGCATTTTCACCCCTTATTTTCCTTAGATCTTTCTCTCCTCCCCAAATGGCAAATACTTATCTACTATCTGTTTCTATAGATTTGCCTATTAAGAAGATTTCATATACAAATGGAATCAGGCAATGTGTGCTCTTTCTTTTGTGACCGGCTTCTTTCACTTGACGTTTTCAAAGTTCATCCATGTCATAGCATGTATAAGTACACTCTTCGTTTCATTGTTGAATTCATCCAGGATAGATGTTGAATCCTACTATCATATGGATATATCACATTTTGTTTATCCATTAATCTGTGATAGACATTTGGGTTGTTTTTATTTTTTGAGTGTTGTGAATAAAGCTTCTATAAAATGTTTTTGTGTGGGCAAGTGTTCCATTTCTTTTGGTTATCTATGAAGAAGTAGAATTCCTGATTAATACAGTAACAGTGTAGTTAACATTGATCAGTTTGTGAATACTGAACTAGTTTTGCCTTTCTAGAATAAACTATACTTGGTCATGGTGTGTATTATATATTGCTGGATTTCCTTTGCTAATATTTTAAGGATTTTTAATTTGTAGTTTCTTTCCCTTATTCCTTATTCCTTATCCTTTTCTCTTTCTTTCTTTCTTTCTTTCTTTCTTTCTTCTTTCTTTTCTTTTTCTTTCTTTCATTCTTTGCTTCTGTCTGATTTTGGTATAAGGGTAACTCTAACCTCATAAAATTAATTGGGAAGTATACCTATCTTCTGTTTCTAGAAGAAATTGGGTAGAACTGGTGTTAATTCTTCTTCAAATGTTTGGTAGTGGCAAGATGGAAGAGGAGTAGGGTCCCTAAGTCACCTGTCATACCAACATCCCTGGATAACTTTCAAATCATCCTGAAAACCTACGAATTCGACCTGAGATTTGAAGAGAGAACAGCTGGAACCCTACAGAGAGAAGGGTTTTTGCTTCTAACGAGATAGGAAGGCAGGGAAAAAAAAAAAAAAGAATCAACTGGGGGAGGGCCACCCGCTGGGAGGAGCCGGGCTAAGGCCAGGTGGCAAAAGCCTCCCGGGATAGGAAAGCCCAGTCAGTCCCGAAGCAGGAACTTTAAAAATCCGCCTGGGATTCTTCCCGGACGCAAAGGCGCTTAGCAGGGAGCTCGGGCAGAGCGCAGGAGGGCGGTGGAGCCTCCAGGCTCCCGGAGCCATTAACGAGGCAGCCGCCGGGGAGAGCGCCGCCCCTCCCCCCCCCCACGGGGGCCGAGCTAGGCGAAGGGCTGCAGCGCGCCTGGCGGGGCCTCCGGAAGCTCCTGCGGCGGCTCGGGGCGGAGGGGGCTGGTCCCTGCTGCCTTCGGGAGCCGCGCCCGGGAGCGCGATTGCAGCAGCGCAGGCCCCGGAGCCCAGAGCCCCGGGGACACAGCCCAGGACCCTGCACTCCCCCTAGGACAGGCGGGGGCGGGGAGGGCACAGGACAGCGAGGACGCTCCTGCTGCCGGGCGCCCCCGAGCTGCGCAGATCAGCACCCGCAACCCCCGGGAGCACCCAGGCCAGTGTGGACTGGGAGACTGCGGGAGTCACTGCAGGAGCTGACTCCAGGGCTGGAGAGCTGGCAGCAGCCAGTGTTGTTGTCCCTTCTGGTGTCACCCTGTGCCTGGAATGGAGCGGGGCTACCAGGGAACAGGGGTCTCACAGGATAAACAGCTCCCACTGAGCCGTGCACCTGGCAGGGGGCGGAGCAGCTCCCCCAGGTGCACACCCCTGAGAATCAGCGCAACAGACCCCCAGAAGATCAGCTGGAAGGACAGGGGAAGCGCAAGTTCTTGACCAAGCAATGCTGGAAAGCTCCAGGGGAAGTTGAGAGATTTAAAATATATAGAATCAGAGGATCCCCTTTTTTGGTTGTTTTATGTTTTTTGTTTTTTTGTTTTGTTTTTCATCCCTTTTCCAGTACTTGTTTTTAGCCACTCTGCACTAAGCAAAATGATCACAAAGAACTCACCACAAAAGAAAAAATCAGAAACAGTACTCTCTGCCACAGAGTTACGGAATTTGGATTACCATTCGATGTCAGAAAACCAATTCAGAAGCACAATTATAAAGCTATTGGTGGTTCTGGGAAAAAAAAGCATAAAGGATTCAAGAGGCTTCATGACTGCAGAATTTAGATCTACTCAGGCTGAAATTTAAAGTCAATTAAATGAGATGCAATCCAAACTGGAGGTCCTACGATGAGAGCTAATGAGGTAGAACGAGTGAGTGACATAGATCAAATTGATGGCAAGGAAGGAAGCTGAGGAAAAAAGAGAAAAACAAAAGACCATGAGGAAAGATTAAGGGAAATAAATGACAGCCTCAGAAGGAAAAATCTACATTTAATTGGGGTTCCAGAGGGCGCCGAAAGGGACAGAGGACCAGAAAGCATATTTGAACAAATCATAGCTGAGAACTTCCCTAACCTGAGGAGGGAAACAAGCATTCTGATCCAGAAGATAAAGAGATCCCCAACTAAAATCAATAAAAACCATTCAACACCTTGACATTTAATAGTGAAAATTACAAATTCCAAAGATAAAGAGAAAATCCTTAAAGATGCAAGAGACAAGAGATCCTTAACCTTTATTGGAAGAAGTATTAGATTAACAGCCGACCTCTCCACAGAGATCTGGCAGGCCAGAAAGGGCTGGTAGGATATATTCAGGGACCTAAATGAGAAGAACCTGCAGCCAAGAATACTCTATCCAGCAAGGCTCTCATTCAGAATAGAAGGAGAGATAAGGAGTTTCCAAGATAGGCAGAAACTGAAAGAATATGTGACTACCAAACCAGCATTGCAAGAAATATTAAGGAAGACTCTGTGAAAGAAAGAGGAAGTCCAAGAAATAATCCACAAAAACAGGGACTGAATAGTATTATGATGACACTAAATTCATATCTTGCAATAGTTACTCTCAACATGAATGGGCTAAATGATCTCATCAAAAGATGCAGGGTTTCAGACTGTATAAAAAAGCAAGACCCATCTATTCGCTGTCTACAAGAGACTCATTTTAGACTTAAGGACACCTACAGCCTGAAAATAAAACGTTGCAGAACCATTTACCATTCACATGGTCCTCAAAAGAAAGCAGGGGTAGCAATCCTCATATGAGATAAATTAAGTTTATCCCCAAAACTGTAGTGAGATGAAGAGAAACACTATATCATGCCAAAAGAATCTATCCAACAAGAGGACCTAAAATCATGAATATTTATGCCCCTAATGTGGGAGCTGCAAAATATATCAATCAATTAATAACCAAAGTAAAGAAATACTTAGATAATAATACACTAACTGGTAGACTTCAACATGGCACTTTCTGCAAATAATATCAAAGCACATCTCCAAAGAAACAAGAACTTTAAATGATACACTGGACCAGATGGATTTCACAGATATTTATAGAACTTTACATCCAAACGCAACTGAATACACGTTCTTCTCAAGTGCACATGGAACTTTCTCCAGAATAGACCACATATTGGGTCACAAATGAGGTCTCAAGTGATACCAAAAGATTGGGATTGTCCCCTGCATATTTTCAGACCATAATGCTTTGAAACTTGAACTCACGCACAAGAAGAAATATGGAAGAAACTCAAACATGTGGAGGTTAAAGACCATCCTGCTAAAAGATGAAGGGTCAACCAGGAAATTAGAGAATTAAAAAGAACCATGGTAACGAATGAAAATGAAGATATAACTGTTCAAAATCTTTGGGATACAGCAAAAGCATTTCTAAGAGGGAAATACATCAAATACAAGCATATCTCAAAAAATTGGAAAAACAAATATATAAGCTAACCTCGCACCTAAAGGAGCTAGAGAAAGAACAGCAAATAAAACCTACACTAAGCAGAAGAGAGTTAATAAAGATTCGAGCAGAACTCAATGAAATAGAGATCAGAATAACTGTGGAACAGATCAACAAAACCAGGAGTTGGTTCTTTGAAAGAATTAATAAGATAGATAAACCATTAGCCAGCCGTATTAAAAACAAAGGAGAAAAGACTCAAGTTAATAAAATCACAAATGAAAAAGGAGAAATCACAACCACTATCAAGGAAATACAAACGATTTTAAAAACATGTTATGAGCAGCTATATGCCAATAAATTAGGCAATCTAGAAGAAATGGACACATTTCTGGAAAACCACAAACTACCAAAAACTAGAACAGGAAGAAATACAAAACCAGAACAGGCCAATAACCAGGGAGGAAATTGGAGCAGTTATCTATAACCTCCTAAAGGGCAAAAGCCCAGGGCGAGAAAGCTTCCCAGGGGAATTCTAGCAAACATTTAAGGAAGAAACAATATCTATTCTACTATAGCTGTTTCGAAAGATAGAAAGGGAAGGAATACTTCCAAACTCGTTCTCTAAGGCCAGCATCACCTTAATTATTCCAAAACCAAAGACCTCACCAAAAAGGAGAATTATAGACCAATATCCCTGATGAACAGAGATGCAAAAATTCTCAACAAGATACTAGCCAATAGGATCCAACAATACATTAAGAAGCTTATTCATCATGACCAAGTGGGATTTATCCCCGGGATGCAAGGCTGGCTACACACTCGTAAAGAAATCAAAGTTATGGATCACATCAACAAGACAAAGAACAAGAACCATTTGATCCTCTCAATAGATGCAGAGAAAGATTTTGACAAAATACAGCATCCACTCCTGATCAAAACTCTTCAGAGTGTAGGGATAGAGGGAACATTCCTCAGCATCTTAAAAGCCATCTACGAAAAGTCCACAGCAAATATAATTCTCAATGGGGAAACACTGAGAGCCTTTCCCCTAGGATCAGGAATAAGACAGGGATGTCCACTCTCACCACTGTTATTCAATATAGTACTAGAAGTCCTCGCCTCAGCAATCAGGCAACAAAAAGAAATAAAAGTTATTCAAATTGGCAAAGAAGTCAAACACTCCCTCTTTGCAGGTGACATGATACTGTACATAGAAAACCCAAAAGACTTCACTTGAAGATTGCTGGAACTCATATAGCAATTCAGCAGTGTGGCAGGATATAAAATCAATGCCAAGAAATCAGTGGCATTTCTATACATTAACAATGAGACTAAAGAAAGAGAAATTAAGGAGTCAATCCCATTTACAATTGCACCCAAAGCATAAGATACCTAGGAATAAACCTAACCAAAGAAGTAAAGGATCTATACCCTAAAAACCACAGAATGCTTCTGAAAGAAATTGAGGTAGACAGAGATGGAAAAATATTTCATGCTCATGGATTGGAAGAATTAATATTGTGAAAATGTCCATGCTAACCAGGGCAATTTACACATTTGATGCAATCCCTATCAAAATACCATGGACTTTCTTCAGCGGGTTGGAACAAATCATCTTAAGATTTGTGTGGAATCAGAAAAGACCCCGAATAGCCAGGGGAATATTGAAAAAGAAAACCAGAACCTGGGGCATCACAATGCCAGATTTCAAGTTGTACTACAAAGCTGTGATTGACAGTATGGTACTGGCACAGAAACAGACACATAGATCAATGGAACAGAATAGAGAACCCAGAAATGGCCCCTCAACTCTATGATCAACTAATATTTGGCAAAGCAGGAAAGACTATCCACCAGAAAAAGGACAGTCTCTTCAATAAATGGTGCTGGGAAAAGTGGACATACACATGCAGAAGAATGAAACTGGACCACTCTCTTACCAGACACAATGATAAACTCAAAATGGATGAAAGATCTAAAGGTGAGAAAAGAATCCATCACAATCCTAGAGAAGATCACAGGCAACACCCTTTTTGAACTTGACCACAGCAACTTGTAGCAAGATACATCTATGAAAACAAGGGAAACAAAAGCAAAAATGAACTACTGGAACTTCGTTAAGATAAAAAGCTTCTGCACAGCAAAAGAAACAGTCAACAAAACTAAAAGACAACCTACAGAATGGGAGAAGATATTGCAAATGACATATCAGGTGTATGTATATCCAAGTATACTTGCTATAGTATCCAAGATCTATAAGAACTTACTAAACTCAACAGCCAAGAAACAAACAGTCCAATCATGAAATGGGCGGAAGACATGAACAGAAATTTCACCAAAGAAGACATAGACATGGCCAACAAGCACATGAGAAAATGCTCCACATCACTTGGCATCAGGGAAATACAAATCAAAACCACGATGAGATACCACCTCACACCAGTGAAAATGGGGAAAATTAACAAGACTGGAAACCACAAATGTTGGAGAGGATGCGGAGAAAAGGGAAACCTCTTACACTGTTGGTGGGAATGTCAACTGGTGCAGCCACTCTGGAAAACTGTGTGGAGGTTCCTCAAAGAGTTAAAAAGAGACCTGCCCTACGACCCAGCGATTGCACTGCTGAGGATTTACCCGAAAGATACAGATGCAGTGCAAGACCGGGACACCTGCACCCCAATGTTTAAAGCAACAATGTCCACAATAGCCAAACTGTGGAAGGAGCCTCGGTGTCCATCGAAAGATCTATGGATAAAGAAGATGTGGTCTCTATATACAATGGATATTACTCAGCCATTAGCAATGACAAATAACCCACCATTTGCTTCAAGTGATAGAACTGGAGGGTATTATGCTGAGTGACGTAAGTCAGTCGGGGAAGGACAAACATTATATGGTCTCATTCATTTGAGGAATATAAAAAGTAGTGAAAGGGAATAAAGGGGAAAGGAGAGAAAATGAGTGGGGAATATTAGTGAGGGTGACAGAACATGAGAGACACCTAACTCTGGGAAACGAACAAGGGGTAGTGGAAAGGAAGGAGTGTGGGAGGATGAGGTGACTGGGTGATGGGCACTGAGGGTGCCACTTGACGGGATGAGCACTGGGTGTTATGCTATATGTTGGCAAATTGAACATCAATAAAAAATATACATACATACATACATAAATATTTGGTAGTATTTTCAGTAAAACTATCGGGGTCTGGAGATTTATATTTTGGAGTTTAAAAATTCAAAATAATCCTACTTAATAATTACAGGATTATCCAAATTATTTATTTTATAATTGAGTGAATTGGACTCATTTGCGCTTTTGGAGAAATTGGGTCCTTTTCATCTGAGTTGCCACATTTATGTACATAGAGTTGTTTGTATTCCATTATTATCTTTTTGGTGTCTGTAAAGTCTTTAGTGATATTCCCCCATTTCATTCCTGACAGTGCTCATATCTATTCTCTTAGTCTTAGGTAATATCTATTCATGTCAGTCATGCTAGAAGTGTTTGTCAATTCTGTTGATGTTTTCAAGGAACAGGTTCTTTGCTTCATTGATTTTCTCTGCTATTTTTCTGTTTTCTATTTCATTGATATTTGCTCTTATGTTTGTTATTTTTTTACTTGTACTTTTTAAGGTTTACTTTGCTCTTCTTTTTCTACATTACTGAGATGAGAGTTTAGATTATTGTTTTGAGGCCTTTTCTTCTTTCCGATATGAACATTTAATGCTATAAACTTCCCTCTTATCAATGCTTTGGCTTTGTTCCACAGTTTGATATGCTGTGTTTTCATTTTGTTCAGCTCAGTATAATTTTGATTTCTCTTGAGACTTCCTCTTTAACTTCTGGATTATATGAAAGTGTATTGTTTAATTTTCAGATATGCAGATTTTCTGCTCCAAATCTCTAATTTGATTAGAATGTAGCTGTAGAACACACTGTGTCATTTCAGTTCTTTTAAATTTTTGGAGGTTTGTTTCATGACCCAAGTCATAGTATATTTTGGTATATATTCTATGAACACCTAAAATGAATGTTCTGCTGTTATTGGGTAGAGTGTTACATAAATATCAACTAGATCCTATTGGTTGATGGTGTTATTTAGTTATTCTATGTCCTTGCTGATTTTCTATGAAGTTGTTCTACTAATTGCTGAGAGAGACATGAAACCTCCAGCAATACCGCTGTACATGTTTCTTTCTACTTTCAGTACTGTTAGTTTTGCACCTCATATTTTGCTGTTGTTTGGTAATACACATTTAAGTCTTCTATGTCTTTCTGGTAAATTGACCCTATTATTATATAATCTCTGTGTTTACCTAGGAATTTTCTTTGTTCTGAAATTTGTCTTATATCAATATAGCCACTTGTGCTTTCTTTGGATTAATGTTTGAATAATGTATCCTTTTCCATTCTTTCACGTTTTAGCCTACTTATATTGTTATTTTTGAAGCATATTTCTTGTAGACTGCACATAGCTGAATTATGTTTTATAGTCCACTCAGCCGATCTTTTTTAGTTGTATTCAATGTTGTATTCAATGGAATTTTAATATATTAGGGTTGAACCAGTTAATTGGATGTATTTTGTAATTCTATTTTGATTTATCTCTAGTATTTTTAAATGTATCTTTTTTAAAGCTTTTTCAAGTGATTTCTATAGGTGCTAAATTCTATATACATTGCTTGTCATGGTCTCATCATGTTATCATTTTATCAGTTTGAGTAAAATTTAGAAAAACCTTACCTCACTCTACATCCTTTTAACTCCTACATTTGTAACAAAATTGTCTTAAATATTTCCTCTAAACGGAGAGAAAATGAGTGAAAATATCAGTGAGGGAGACAGAACATGAGAGACACCTGGGAAATGATCAAGGGGTAGTGGAAAGAGAAGTGGGTGCGGGGTTTGGGTGACTGGGTGATGGGCACTAAGGGGGGCACTTGGCGGGATGAGCCCTGGGTGTTATGCTATATGTTGGCAAATTGAACTCCAATATAAAAAATTAAAAAATAAATATTTCCTCTACATATGTTGATAATTACATCAAAGAGTGTTAGAATTTTTTCATCAAAATCAATCATAACTTAGAAAAATTTAGAAAATCCAAGAGAAGAGGGAAATTGTTGGATTTACCTGTGCTTTTCTTGTTTCCATTGTTCTTTGTACCTTACTGATGCTCCCAAATTCCTTCTTTTATCTGTCCTTTTGTGTTTTGATACCTTCCCTTAGCCATTCTTTTAGGATTGTTCTGCTGGCAGCAAATTCTCTTAGTTTTCTTCCATTTAAGAACATCTGATTTCACCTTCATTCTTTTTTTTTTTAAGATTTTATTTATTTATGGGAGACACACACACACACACAGAGAGAGAGAGAGAGAGAGAGAGAGAGAGAGAGGCAGAGACACAGGCAGAGGGAGAAGCAGGCTCCATGCGGTGAGCCTGATGTGGGACTGGATCCGGAGACTCCAGGATCACGCCCTTGGCTGAAGGTGGCCCTAAACCACTGAGCCACCCGGGCTGCCCTCACCTTCATTCTTGAATGATATTTTCACTGGATAGAGGATTCCAGGTTTACAGAAACCATGGATGCAGAAGAAGTGGCACAATATTTCTTCAAGAAACGAGAGAAAAGAACTGTCAACCTAGAATCCTTTTGTTTCATTTCTCTTGTTCTTTTATTTCATTTCTTTTTTCATTTTGTTTCAGTTCAAGGGTCCTTTTTAATACCCATCACTCATCTAGCCCATTCTTCACATACCTCCTCCCATCAACTCTCAGAACCCTTTGTTCTCTATCATTAAGGGTCACTTGTGGCTTATTTACCTCTCTCCTTTTTTTCTTTTTCCCCTTCCCATATGTTCATCGGTTCTGTTTCTTAAATTCCACATATGAGTGATATCATACCATGTTTGTCTTTTTGTAACTGACTTATTTCACTTAGCATAATACACTCTCACTCCATCCACATAGTTGCAAATGGCAAGATTTCATTCTTTCTCATCACTGAATAATACTCCATTGTGTATATATACCACATCTTCTTTATCTGTTCATCAGTCAGTGGACGTTAGGGCTCTCTCCATGGTTTTATTATTGTTCATAATGCTGTTATAAACATCTGGGTGTATGTATCCCTTCAAATCTACTTGTGTATCCTTTAGGCAAATACCTAGTAGTGCAACTGCTAGATCATAGGTTAGTTTTATTTTTAGCTTTTTGAGGAGCCTCCAAACTGTTTTCCAGAGTGGCTCCACCTGTTTGCATGCCCACCAAACAGTGCAAGAAGATTCCCCTTTCTCCACATACTTGCCAACACGTGTTTTTTTCGTTTGTTGTTGACTTTAGCCATTCTGACAGGTTGAGGTGGTATTGTGATTCTGATTTGTATTTTCCTGATGATGAGTGATGTCGAGCATCTTTTTATGTGTCTGTTAGCCATCTGGATATCTTCTTTGGAAAAGTGTCTATTCATATTTAGATCTTTATGATCATTTAGGTCTTTCATCCATTTTGAGTTTATTTTTGTGTATGGTATAAGAAAGTGGTCCAGTTTCATTCTTCTACATGTGGCTGTCCAATTTTCCCAACAACATTTGTTGAAGAGACTCTCTTATTTCATTGAATATTTCTTCCTACTTTGTCAAAGATTAGTTGACCATATAGTTATGAGTCCATTTCTGGGTTCTGTATTCTGCTCTGTTGATCTATATGTCTTTGTGCCAGTACCATACTGTCTTGATGACTACAGCTTTGTAATATAGCTTGAAATCCATAACTATGATGCCTCCAGTTTTGTTTTTCTTTTTCAAAAATGCTTTGGCTATTCAAGGTCTTTGATGGTTCTGTACAAACTTCGTTCTAGCTCTGAGAAAAATGTTGCTAGCATTTCGATAAAGAATGAATTGAATTAAATGTGTAGATTGCTTTGGGTAGTATAGAAATTTAAAAAATGTTTGTTCTTTCAATCCATGAGCATGGAATGGTTTTCCATTTCTTTGTGTCCTCTTCAGTTTCTTTCATCAGTGTTCCATAGTTTTCAGAGTACAAGTCTTTTTACCTCTGTAGTTAGATTTATTCCCAGGTATCTTATGGTTTTTGGTGCAATTGTAAATGGGATTGATTCCTTGATTTCTTCTTCTGCTGCTTCGTTATTGGTATCTAGAAAGGCAACAGATTTCTGCACATTGATTTTATATCCTGCAGCTTTGTTGAATTCATGTATGAATTATAGCAATTTTTTGGTGGAGTCTTTTGGTTTTTCTACATAGAGTATCATGTCATCTGCAAATAGTGAAAGTTTGACTTATTCTTTACCAATTTGGATGCCTTTTATTTCTTTTGTTGTCTGATTGCTGACACTATGACCTCCAGTACTGTGTTGAATAGTAATGATGAGAATGGACATCCTTGACTTGTTTATGACTGTTGGGGAAATGCTCCCAGTTTTTCCCCACTAAGGATGATATTTGCTGTCAGTCTTTAGTATATGGCCTTTATGATGTTGAGATATGTTCCCTCTATCCCTACTTTGTTGAGAGTTTTTATTAAGAAAGGATGCTGTATTCTGTTGAATGCTTTTTTGCATCTACTGAATCATATGCTTCTTATCCTTTCTTTTATTAACGTGGTGTATCACATTGATTGGTGAATGTTGAACCACCCTGGCATCCCAGAAATAAATCTCAATCATAGTGAATAATTCTTTTAATGTACTGTTGAATTCTGTTTGGTAATATTTTGTTGAGAATTTTTGCATCCATGTTCATCAGGGATATTAGCCTGTAATTCTCCTTTTTAGTGAGGTCTTTGTCTAGGTGTGGAATCAAGTTAATGCTGGCTTTGTAGAATGAGTTTGGAAGTTTTCCCTCTGTTTTTATTTTTTGGAATTTTTTCAGAAGACTAGGTTTTAATTCTTCTTTAAATGTTTGGTAAAATTCTCCTAGAAAGCCATCTAGCCCTGGACTCTTGTTTGTTGGGAGATTTTTGATTACTGATTCAATTTCTTTGCTGGTTATAGGTCTGTTCAAATTTTCTATTTCTTCCTCTTTCAGTTTTGATAGTTTGTATGTTTCTAGCAATTTGTCCATTTTTTCCAGAGTACCCAGTTTGTTGGCATATAATTTTTCTTTTTTTGGCATATAATTTTTCATGGTATTCTCTTATAATTGTATTTCTGTGGTGTTGGTTGTGATCTCTCCTTTTTCATTCATGATTTTGTATATTTGGGTCCTTTCTCTTTTCTTTTTCATAAGTGGCTAGAGGTTTGTCAAATTTATTAATTCTTTCAAAGAACCAGCTCCTGTTGATCTGTTCTACTGTTTTTAAAATTTCTGTATCATTGTTTTATGCTCTACTTTTTATTATTTCCCTTCTTCTGCTGGCTTTATACTTTTTTTTTTTTTTTGCTTTCCTTTTCTAGCTCCTTCAGGTATAAGGGTAGGTTGTGCGTTTGAGACTTTTCTTGCTTCTTGAGGTAGGCCTGTATTGCTGTATACTTCCTTTTTATGACTGTCTTTGCTGCATCTGAAAGGTTTTGAACTGTTGTGTTTTCATTTTCATTTTTCTTCTGTGTATTTTTTCATTTCTTCTTTAATTTCCTGGTTAACCCATTCATTCTTAGTAGGGTGTTCTTTAACTTCCATGTATTTGTAGTCTTTCCAATTTTTTTGGTGGTTGACTTCAAGTTTTATAGTGCTATGATCTGAAAATATGCATGGCATGATCTCTTTTTGTACTTGTTGGAAGTAGATTTGTGACCCAGTATGTGACCTAATCTGGAGAATGTTCCATGTGCACTAGAAAAGAATATGTAGGGGCACCTGGGTGGCTCAGTCAGTTAGGCCTCTGACTCTTGATTTTGGCTTGGATCATGATCTGAGAGTCATGGGATAAAGCCCTACTTTGGGCTCTGTGCTCAATGAAGAGTCTGCTTGAGATCACCTCTCTTTCCTTCTCCTGCCCTTCCCCGCTGCACACAACACTGTCTCTGTCTAAAACGAATAAATCTTTTTTAAAAAAGGAAAAGAATCTGTATTCTGCTGCTTTGGGATGAAATGTTGTGAATATATTTGTTAAGTTCATGTGACTCAGTGTGTCATTCAAAACCATTGTTTTCTTGTTAATTTTCTGCTTAAATTATCTGTCCATTGCTGTAAGTGGGGTGTTAAAGTTCCCTACTATAATTGTATTATTATCAGTGAGTTTCTTTATGTTTCTTATTCATTGATTTCATTCATTTCAGTTCACCCATGTTAGGGGCATAAGTATTTACAATTGTTAGATTTTTTTGATGGATAGACCCCTTAATTATGATATAATGTCCTTCTTCATCTCTTGTTACAGCCTTTGGTTTAAAATCTTGTTTGATATAAGTATGGCTACCCTGGCTTTCTTTGGTATCCATTTATATGACTATTATTTCTCCACCTCCTCATTTGAATCTGCAGGTGACTTTAAGTCTACAATTAGTCTCTTGTAGGCATCATATAAATGGGTATTGTTTTTAAATTCATTCTGATACCCTGTGTTTTTGTTGGAGCATTTAGCCCATTTACTTTCAGAGTGATTGTTGAAAGATATGAATTTAGTACCATTGTGTAACCTGTAGAGTTGTGTTTCTGGTGATGTTCTCTGGTCCTTTCTAGTCTTTGTTGCTTTTGGTCACTTTTTTCTCTCTGCTCAAATCATCTCTCTTAAAATTGTTGCAGGGTTGGTTTAGTGGTTGCAAATCAGTTTTTGTTTGGGAAACTCTTTCCTTCTATTCTGAATGACAACCTTGCTGGATGAAGAATTCTTGGCTACATATTTTTCCCATTCAGCACATTGAATATTTCCTTCCACTCCTTTCTGGCCTGCCCAGCTTTGGTGGACAGATCTGCTGTGAACCTGATCTATCTTCCTTGTAGGTTAAGGACTTTGTCCCATTGCTGCTTTCAGGATTCTTTCCTTATCTGTGTATTTTATGAATTTGACTATTATATGCCTTACAATGGTTGACTTTTGTTGAATTTGATGGGACTTCCTTGTACTTCTTGGATTTTCATGTCTGTGTCCTTCTCCAGATTAGGTAAGTTTCCAGCTATCATTTGTTCAAATAAACCTTCTGTCCCTATATCTCTCTCTTAATTTTTTGGGACTCCTATGATACAAACATTATTATGGTTTTTTTGTATATTTTTTATCGGAGTTTGATTTGCCAACACATAGTATAACACTTTGTGCTCATCCCATCAGATGCCCTCGGTGCCCGTCACTCCCCTTTTCTACCCCTCGTTCATTTCCCAGAGTTAGGAGTCTCATGTTTTGTCACCCTTTCTGATTTTTCCCACTCATTTTCTCTCCTTTCCCCTATAATCTTTTTCACTATTTTTTATATTCTCTGTATGAGTGAAACCATATAATGATTGTCCTTCTCCGATTGACTTACTTCACTCCGCATAATACCTTCCAGTTCCATCCATGTCAAAGCAAATGGTGGATATTTGTTCTTTCTAGTAGCTGAGTAGTATTCCATTGTATATATAGACCACATCTTCTTTATCCATTCATCTTTTGAAGGACATAGAGTCTCCTTCCACAGTTTGGCTATTGTGGACATTGCTGCTAGAAACATTGGGGTTCAGGTATGTCAGCTTTTCACTGCATCTGTATCTTTGGGGTAAATCCCCAGTAGTGTAATTGCTGGGTCATAGGGTAGCTCTATTTTTAACTCTTTGAGGAACCTCCATACAGTTTTCCAGGGTGACTGTACCAGTTAACATTCCTACCAACAGTGCAAGAGGGTTTAATAAGTCACTAATTTCCCTAAGTTTAGCTTCATGGTCCATTACCTTACTTTACCTCCTCTTTTCAGCTTCATCATTTTCCATAAATTAATCTTCTATGTAACTTATTTGGTTCTCTGCTTTGTCCTTCCTCATTTTCATGGCCTCCACTTAGGATTACATTTTAGTTATGCCTTTTGTAATTTCAGTTTGACTGGATTTTAGTTCTTTTATCTCCGTAGTAAGGAATTCTTTTGTGTCTTCTATGCATTTTTTCAAGCTTGGCTAGTATCCACATAATCGTTTTAAATTCTAGTTTTGACATTTTACTTATGTCTATATTGATTAAATCCCTGCGTGTGAGCACTATCTCCCATTCTTTCTTTTTGGGTGAATTTCTCCATCTTGTCATTTTGTCCAGGAAAGAAAAGAAGAAAGGAAAAGAAAAAATAACAACAAAACCACCACCACCACCCCCCGCCAAACCCCACAAAAAAACAAATCCTAGATCCTGGGTGTGTTTTGGTCTGCTTTTTAAAAGAATCTAGATCCCAAAATACAAAGGAAAAATAAAATAAAATAAAATAAGAAACAAAAATATATAAAACTTAAAATAATTAATAAAAAAACTGAAAAAATAAGAAAACAAATGAAAAAATTATCATAAAAAATAAAGAATAAGAGCACAAATTAATATGGTGGCACTCCACTCTCTAGCCCTGGAGCTGAAAATTCACACCCCCTACTCTTCAGTGAGCCATCACAGAAAGAGCAGTCAATCAGTCTTATCTCTCCAATTTCATTAGAACTTTGTGTTCATCCTGCCTGTGTCTGAGCTTTTTTATTTCAGATGTGTGACTGAGTTTCAAAACTACAAATTTTAGGGAGTTTCAAGAAATGGGCCTGCACTGTTCCTCCTAGGGAGGATCTCCCCATGGTTCTGCCATTTCTGGGCTTGTGCCAGGAAATTGGTTGCATGAACACACGGTGGTTCAGTTTATGGCAATATAGAGCAGAAAGCTGGTACCTAGACTCACTGTTCTCAGCCATCTTACATGGTCCTATGCCTGGGAACAGTGCAGCCCTAGGCACTACCCATTCTTCTTGTGACCCCGGGGAACCTCAGACCATGATGTCACACCTGGGATTCTATCCTGCTTTACCCCCTGAGCACCTTTAAGCCAGTCTGACTCCCACTGTAACAGACTTCTAAAGTTCTGATTTTTCACTCTGCTCTTGGATGTTCAGAATGATTAGATAACTATCTTGCTGT
Organism: Nyctereutes procyonoides; assembly: GCF_905146905.1. NCBI lineage: Eukaryota > Metazoa > Chordata > Mammalia > Carnivora > Canidae > Nyctereutes > Nyctereutes procyonoides. The sequence continues at coordinate 59,805,699 of NW_026575047.1, read as the reverse complement.
ATTTGAGGGACAAGACAAGGTTAGGTCCCTTTAATTTTCCACCATCTTAACTCCTCCTAGAGATGTATCTTTTTAGTGTTTGCAGGTATCACTTTATGTTTCTATGGTGGCCCGAAGGATTCAGGAGAGAATTGCAACAACAGAGTCTGAATGGATGAGAGTGACTGGGCTCCAGTGTACCCAGTAGGGTTGCAGGCAGGTGTGTACTTGAGAGGCTGGACATTTTATTCTCATTCCTTTTAGTTTTTTCAGTGTGTCCTGGGACTTTTGGTCTTGGAGACATTCATCACCCTCATTTGACTCGGCTGTGAATCTCAGTTTCTGGCTCCTGCTTGGGCCCCCAGGTCAGTATTTTCCTGCTGAGTTTGGCCAATGGGAAGCTCTGCTGGGAGGTTGAGGGAGGTAAAGGAGGGGGAAGCTAGTTAGTACTTCTCCCCATTCCACCATGCTTTGGGGGCATCTTTTCTGGGGCTTCAGATTCTTCCAGAAAGGCTCAGTGTAGTTTCTGCACTCCCCTTCTCCCTCTGCTCCTCAACTATGGTGGGGTGGAAATTTTCCTGCTACTGGTAATCTTCTGGTTCATATCTTACCATGTTCATCTTCTGTGTAACCAGTGTCTATGATTATGTATTCTGGGAAGCTTCTCTTTCCTTCTTGGGCCCTGCCTGATTCAGTTAGTGAAGGAAGGAAAAGGAAAAGGCAAAAGCTGAGATTGAAAAGGAGGGAGGACATATGGGTGTGTAAGGAGGGAGGTAGAGGAGAACAAGAGTGAAAATTGCCTTGGGAGATATGTTAAAATCACTGGGAAGTTCTAGGACCCAGTGGGAACACTGCATATGGAGGTCACATGAGACTGTTAGAACCACAGAGGGTTCTCTATGGTTATAGTTAGCTGCTTGGATGGTGCCATAGGGCAGGAAAGCCGGTGTTTTGAGTTTTGCCATGGGTGGCAGACAGACCCCAGGTAGCCCCCATGATGCGCATTGCCTGGTGGTCGTACCTTTGTGAGATCCCCTCCCCTGACCTGTGACTGGCTTCTAACCAAAGAGGATGGATGGGATGTCACTCCTATGGTTGTGTTGCATTATGTAAAAATTTGCCTTGCTAGTTGACTTACTTTGGAGACTCTCATTGTTGTGATGAAGTGAACAGACATGTTTGGGGAGTCCACATGGCACAGAACTGCAGGAAGCCAGTTGAAAGTGAGGGTGGCTTCTGAGAGCTCAGTGTGGTCTCTAGCCAACAGCTAGTAAGAAGCAGGGCCCTCAGTCCTATAGCATCAGGAATTGAATTCTGCCAACACTGAGTCATCTTGGAAGCATATTTTTTCCCCTGGTTGAGCCTCTAGATGAGAACACAGCCTGATGACACCTTGAGATCCTGAGCAAATGATCCAGCTAAACCTGACCCAACCCTGGACCCACAGAAACTCTGAAATTATAAACATGTTATTTTAAGCGACCATATTTGTAGTAATTTGTTACGCAGCGATAGGAAACTCACATATCAGGTGAACTTGACAGAATGAGTTGGGGCAAATAAGAGAAGAGTATTTGCTGGACTGTGGAATCTCAGCTGGGCAGGGTGTGGGGATAAGGGAGGTTTGGTTGAAGTGGAAGCAGACAAGCTCCCTGCCAGTGAAGTGATCACATAACTGAGAGCCCAGGGGGTTGGAAGTATCATCTCTGTAGATGTTGAAACCAAAATATTACAGGAGTTATAGAGAGCTTTGGGTTATAGAGATAAGAGAGAGTGAGACCATAAGCTAGGACTCAGATTTTTAAAGAATGAAGAGATATGACTAGGAAGATAGACAGTTGTATTAAGAGGTTGGCATGTTGTATGAAGCAGCTGGAGTAGTTTAGGGAGGGGAGAAGATGGCAGTGGGGAATCAGGAGAATACCTTTCCAAACTCTCAGCAGAACTAATTACATAATTTGTGGAACCCTGTGAAAAATGAAAATGTGAGGCTCCTTGTTCAAAAAGCAGGAAAAAATGTTAATACTACTAAAACATAAAGCTTTTTCCTTTCTTTCATTATCTTTCCTGAATTGTCACCATATTTTAAAAATTGCTACTTAATGTCATTATTCTAAGTAAGGAAAAATTACAAATCTAAATTATTAGCATGAATGTCATCATTCATCTTTATTGTGAAGCATCATTTTAAGTGCAGATATGAGAGCATTTAACTTGTAGGTGAAATCAGGAAAGTTGTACAATTTGTATTTTGCAGTTCTTACATGCATGTGGACAATGGAAACATTGCATGAAACTAACTTAAATGTGTTTACTGTACTTTTTGATACAGGCACATTCTACCAACACTCTTCTTCTTACTGATGAGTGAGTCACAAAGAGTGGTGGACCCATTCCACCTATAGTTATGTACATTGCTTTACAATGTTGCAAATCCTGCTCAACCAAAGCTCACAATAAGTGTTGGCTTCTTAGCAACTCTTGATATCAAACCATGCTGCTGCAAATCAAAGGTCATTGCTGGGGTCATGGGATGCTGGCAAATGTAAAAGATTTAAATGGTAATGGTTAAAAATATAATCCAAATAGTAGAACCTCATAACCTTTCATTTTTACTTTGAATTAGTTGAATTACTTTTGATGAGTAATTGTTTTCATTTTTATAATAGGTATTATTTTCCCATTACAAAAGTATTGATTTGCTGGATGCGAAAACCATAAAACCATAGCATAGAAGCAAAGGAGAAAGCTCCCATTACCCAGAGGTAGTCCTGTATTGGAGGCAGGGTCTTTTTGGTCTTCTGTTATATGCATATGCTATATATATATATTTATTTCAAGAAAAATAGCTTATCAGTTTTTTCTGTATCCTTAATATTTCCCACTATCAATCAGTATCCCTTTAGAACATTTTTAGTTGCATAGTATTACATACTATGCACATATTACAACTTGCTTTACTAATGTTCTCTTGTTGAATACTTAGGTCATGGCTAGTGTGAAATATGCTACAATGTTCATCCTTGGAAAGAGTGTACACTGTTTCCCTGTGCTATTAGAATGCTGAAGCACTGGAAGGGCCTCATTATAACAGGCCAAAAAACAACAAGGGTAGAAAGAGACTGAATGGATTCCGTATGGATTCCCCAAGGCGCAAACAATATTCCCAGTTTGTTTTCATCAACAGTGCTTTCTTTCTGGCTGACTTCCTAAGAAGAGTGACAACGGAACATGCATCTAGAGAACAAAGGTCGGCTGACCTCTGGTGTGCTGGAGATGGAGCTACATCAGACATCTGCTCCCATGTGTGCTGGTTTAGGAAGATCAGAGCCAGCAGAATCAGCCACCAGCAAATGTGGGCTCCAGCCGAGAGTGAACAGGGCAGAGCCGTCAACCTCCTACCCCAGCAGGGCAGCTGGGCAGAGCCGCTGGGCTTCTGTGGACCGGGACTTTAATTCATTCCTCACAGAGCAGAGGTGAGTTTCTGAGATTTTTTTTTAAAGATTTTATTTATTCATGAGAGACAGAGAGACAGAGAGAGAGAGAGAGAGAGAGAGGCAGAGACATAGGCAGAGAGAGAAGCAGGCTCCATGCAGGGAGCCTGATGTGGGACTTGATCCTGGGACTCCAGGATCACACCCTGGGCTGAAGGCAGACACTCAACAGCTGAGCCACCCAGGCATCCCAGTTTCTGATAGTTTTATCCTGTAAATGTGGAATTCACAAATATGGGATATTCCCATGAACATAGTACCCCTATGTTTTGTGGGAAAATTTTCAGATATTATGGAAGAAATACAAGACTTTTTCTAGTAATTTCTTGACCTATTTTGAGTGAATGCTCTTTCTAAAATAGGGCTAAGAGAACTCCAAAAGATAATAAAAATAGAGTTTTTAGCATGAATTGGCATTTACTATATTATTTAAGGCACTAAAAATATTATGACTTAAAAAGCATATATATTTATATCTTAGCATGTGCTTTATTCCTACAAATATGTTAAATGAAGCAGTTGAATATTGTTTTTCATGTTAGAAAAATCTAGATTTAGATAAAAAGTACTTTTTGATAAACTTAAATATTTACCAAAATACAACTAATAAATAGATATAAAAGCATCCTGTTTAAGTGTCTGTTCATACCCATGTAGGGGACATATTGGTTACCCTGCAGATGTGGGTATCCTTGTCCCCACAGGCAGTAAGTCCTGCTCTGGGCAGTTGCTCAGCCAGAACCTGACCCAAACAGTGCCAGTGTCGAATGTTTAAAAAGGCAAAGCATCACAAAAATGCATACAAGTGTAGATCCCCACCACCTGCCATGATCCTCTCCCCTCCTCTTCTCTAGGGTGGGACCTCTCCCAATTTACGGTGGTCTCACCAGTGTTCAGGTTCATACTTCCGTTTGTTTATGTATCATTAAATAGTTTCTGCTCTTGTTTTGCAAATGGTTAAACATTGCTTTGCTTTTTTTGTCCATCTTTTTGAGATTTGTCAGTCTGGATGCCTGTAGTTCTTGTTAATTCATTTGGACTGCTCACATAAAATGTCAGTATATGAATGTACAACAGTTTACATATCTTCTCCTATAACTAGCTATTCGGTGTCTCCCACACTCCTTAGGTTTTTGCTATTAAAAACTGCCTACAACACATTTTCTCCATAGGTTTTCTAGGGTGTAAGTTGGGGGATTCTCTAGAGTATCTCTCTTCTTGAGAACAAATGTTGGTTCCTAAAATGTACGCACCTTTGGATTTACTAGATGGTACCAGATTAATAATTGTATAAATTTACTCTCCCACATTCCCAGCATTTGGTGCTGGCGGACTTTAACATGAGAAGATGTGTTACATGTGATATACTGTGTCATGGTTTGCAAGGAAATTTGCATTTCCTTGTCTAGAAAAGCAGACCTTTTTCTTACATGTTTATTAGACAGTTGGGTTTGTTTCTCATAATGTGCCACCTCATACATTTTGGTCAACTTTCTAATGAGTTATTTATATTTTTCTGTGTTTCGGTTTTTTAAAATAAAATTCTTATATTAACTCTCTTTGGTCCTGTGTTGCAGTGTCTTCTTCAAGCCAGATGATCATCTTTTCTCTTTATTTATGATTTTTAAAAAAGATTTGTTTATTTATTTTAGAGAGAGAAAGAGAGAGAGAGAGAGAGCATGGGTGGAAGGGGTAGAGGGAGGAGGAAAGAGAATTTGAAGCAGATTCCACATTGTGCATGGAGCCCAGTGCAGGGCTCAATCTCATGACTCTGAGATCATGACCTGAGTTGAAACCAAGAGTCAGATGCTCAACCAACTTTGTTTCCAGGTGCTCCTATTTATGTGTCTATGTTTTTTTAAGTAAAGTATTTAATATGATTATATTTGTTAAGTTTTTCATGGTTTTATGCTCTTTTTGGGGGTTAATATTTTTAAGTTCATATATTTTTAAGAACTCTCCTATCTGATTTAATAAATATTTTCTCCTGTTTTCTAAAAGTTGTAAACTTTTATAAGTCCTTTATACTTAGCTCCTTTACCTACTTGGAAGTCATTTTTAAGTTGCCCTTCCTTCCCCTCTCTCCCTTCCTCTTTCCTTCTTTACTGCTTAAAAAAAATACATACCAAAAAAAACGCCCAGTAAATTTTTAATAAAAATTTTGGGTCTGAAGTGCATGAATAATTAAGAGAGGGCACCCTTGGAAGGTGAAGGAGTACCTCCAGAATTTACATGTGGAATTGGCTTAAGGCAGACTCTGTGGGGAAACTGGGACTGGAGACATTCTCTGGAAGCTGTGTTGACCTGTTACATCAGCTGTCTCTTGCCACAATAACGGTGCAGACCCGAAACATAAACTTCATGTGGGTGGTAGGGTGGTGGTTTAACCCCCTTCTGCCAGTGTAGGTGTGACTGCCAGCTGAATTAGGGGTCCCGTGGGTCCCTGCCTCTCATTCTTCCAAAGGAATCATCATTCAGGAGTGGAAGCTGGTCATAAGCCTCTGCCACCTCACGTGGGCTAACATCTCATCAGCAGACTGAAGGTCAGAGATACATCTTGTGCTCTGAGGGTCACCAGATAGAATGCAGGTTGCAAATGTGAGTTTCAGATAAAAATGAACATTTTGGGGGAAGTTCTTTTTTTAATTTAATTTAAATTATTTGCCAACATATAGTATAACACCCAGTGCTCATCCCGTCAAGAGCCCTCCTCAATGCCCATCACCCAGTCACCCCATCCCCCTGCCCGCCCACCTCCCCTTCCACAACCCTTTGTTTATTTTCCAGAGTTAGGAGTCTCTCATAGTTTGTCTCTAATTTTTCCCACTCAGTTCCTCTCCTTTCCCTTATAATCCCTCTCCCTATTTTTTATATTCCCCGAATGAATGAAACCATATAATGTTTGTCCTTCTCCGATGACTGACTTCACTCACCATAATACCCTCCAGTTTCATCCAGGTTGAAGCAAATGGTGGGTACTTGACGTTTCTAATGGCTGAGTAATATCCCATTTTATATATAGACCACATCTTCTTTATCCATTTATCTTTCGATGGACACCGAGGCTCCTTTCACAGTTTGGCTATTGTGGACATTCCCGCTATAAACATTGGGGGGCAGGTGTCTCGGGGTTTCACTGCATCTGTATGTTTGGGGTAAATCCCCAGCAGTGCAATTGCTGGGTCGTAGGGCAGGTCTCTTTTTAACTCTCTGAGGAACCTCCACACAGTTTTCCAGAGTGGCTGCACCAGTTACGTTCCCACCAACAGTGTAAGAGGTTCCCCTTTCTCCACATCCTCTCCAACATTTGTTGTTTCCAGTCTTGTTCATTTTCCCATTCTTACTGGTGTGAGGTGGTATCTCAATGTGGTTTTGATTTGTATTTCCCTGATGGCAAGTGATGCGGAGCATTTTCTCATGTGCTTGTTGGCCATGTGTATTCCTTCTTTGGTGAAATTTCTGTTCATGTCTTTTGCCCATTTCATGATTGGATTGTTTGTTTCTTTGCTATGGAGTTTAATAAGTTCTTTATAGATCTTGGATACTAGTCCTTTATCTGATACGTCATTTGCAAATACCCTCTCCCATTCTGTAGGTTGTCTTTTAGTTTTGTTGACTGTTTCTTTTGCTGTGCAGAAGCTTCTTATCTTGATGAAGTCCCAATAGTTCGTTTTTGCTTTTGTTTCCCTTGCCTTCATAGATGTAGTTTGCAAGAAGTTGCTGTCCCCACATTCAAAAAGGCTGTTGCCTGTGTTCCCCTCTAGGATTTTGATGGATTCTTAACTCACATTTAGATCTTTCATCCATTTTGAGTTTATCTTTGTGTCTGGTGTAAGAGAGTGGTCCAGTTTCATTCTTCTGCAAATGCCTCTCCAATTCTACCAGCACCATTTATGAAGAGACTGTCATTTTTCCAGTGGCTAGTCTTTCCTCCTTTCGAATATTAGTTGACCATAGAGTTGAGGGGCCATTTCTGGGTTCTCTATTCTGTTCCATTGATCTATGTGTCTGTTTTTGTGCCAGTACCACACTGTCTTGATGACCACAGCTTTGTAGTACAACCTGAAATCTGGCATTGGATGCCCCCAGATATGGTTTTCTTTTTTAAAATTCCCCTGGCTATTCGGGGTCTTTTCTGATTCCACACAAATCTTAAAATAATTTGTTCTAACTCTCTGAAGAAAGTCCATGGTATTTTGATAGGGATTGTATTAAATGTGTAAATTGCCCTGGGTAACATTGACATTTTCACAATATTAATTCTTCCAATCCATGAGCATGGAATATTTTTCCATCTCTTTGTGTCTTCCTCAGTGTCTTTCAGAAGTGTTCTGTAGTCTTTAGGGTATAGATCCTTTATGTCTTTGGTTAGGTTTCTTCCTAGGTATCTTATGCTTTTGAGTGCAATTGTAAATGGGATTTACTCCTTAATTTCTTTCTTCAGTCTCATTGTTAGTGTATAGAAATGCCACTGAGTCCTGGGCATTGATTTTATATCCTGCCACACTGCTGAATTGCAGTATGAGTTCTAGCAATCTTGGGGTGGAGTCTTTGAGTTTTCTATGTACAGTATCATGTCATCTGCAAAGAGGGAGAGTTTGACTTCTTCTTTGCCAATTTGAATGCCTTTTATTTCTTTTTTTCTAAGTCTAGGACTTCTAGTACTATTTTGAATAGCAGTGGTGAGAGTGGACATCCCTGTCTTGTTTCTGATCTTAGGGGAAAGGCTCCCAGTTCTTCCCCATTGAGAATGATATTTTCTGTGGGCTTTTCATAAATGACTTTTAAGATACTGAGGCATGTTCCCTGTACCCCTACACTTGAAGAGTTTTAATCATGAATGGATGTTGTAATTTGTAAAATACTTTCTCTGCATCTGTTGAGAGGATCACATGGTTCTTGTTTTTTCTCTTATTGATGTGATTTATCACATTGATTGTTTTATGAGTGTTGAACCAGCCCTGCATCCCGGGGATTAATCCCACTTGGTCACAGTGAATAATCCTCTTAATGTACTGTTGGATCCTATTGACTAGTATCTTGTTGAGAATTTTTACATTGGTGTTGATCAGGGATATTGGTCTATAATTCTCCTTTTTGGTGGGGTCTTTGGTTTTGGAATTAAGGTGATGCTGGCCTCATAGAAGGAGTTTGGAAGCATTCCATTCCTTTCTATCCTTTGGAATAGCTTTAGTAGAATAGGTATGGTTTCTTCTTTAAACGTTTGCTAGAATTCCCCTGGGAAGCCATCTGGCCCTGGACTTTTGTGTCTTGGGAGGTGTTTGATGACTGCTTCAATTTCCTCGCTGGTTATTAGCCTGTTCAGGTTTTCTATTTCTTCCTGTTCCAGTTTTGGTAGTTTGTGGTTTTCTAGAGATTCATCCATTTCTTCCAGATTGCCTAATTGTTGGCATGTAGCTGCTCATAATATGTTTTTAAAATCATTTCTATTTCCTTGGTATTGGTTGTGATCTCTCCTTTTTCATTCATGGTTTTATTAATTTGAGTCTTTTCTCTTTTGTTTTTAATGAGGCCGGCTAATGGTTTATCTATCTTACTAATTCTTTCAAAGAACCAACTCTTGATTTTGTTCATCTGTTCTACAATTCTTTTGGCCTCTATTCATTGAATTCTGCTATGGTCTTTATTATATCTTTTCTATGTGGGTTAGGCTTATTTGCCATTCTTTCTCCAGTTCCTTTAAGTGCAAGGTTAGTTTGTGTATTTGAGTTTTTTTTTCCATTTTTTTTTTGCAGAAGGCTTGTATTTTGATTTCCCTCTTAAGATCACCTTTCCTTTATCCCAAAGATTTTGAACGGTTGTGTTTTCATTTTCATTAGTTTCCATGAATCTTTTTAATTCTTCTCTACTTTCCTGGTTGAGTCTTTCATCTTTCAGCAGGATGCTCTTTAACCTCCATGTGTTTGAGTTTCTTTCACATTTCTTCTTGTGATTGAGTTCTAGTTTCAAAACATTGTGGTCTGAAATATGCAGGGGACAATCCCAATCTTTGGTATTGATTGCGACCTGATTTGTGACCCTGTATGTGGTCTATTCTAGAGAAACTTCCATGTACACTTGACAAGAATGTGTATTCATTTGCATTCAGATATAATGTTCTGTATATATCTGTGAAATTTGTTTGGTCCAGTGTATCACTCAAGGGCCGTGTTCTTTGGTCATGTTCTGCTTATATCTGTCATTTGCAGAAAGTGCCATGTTGAAGTCTCCTACTATTAGTGTATTATTATCTAAGTATGTCTTTACTTTGGTTATTAAATTGATTGATATACTTGGCAGCTCCCACATTAGGGTCATAAATACTTGTGTTAGTTAGATCTTCTTGTTGGATAGGCCCTTTAAGGATTATATAGTGTCCCTCTTCATCTCTTGCTACAGTCTTTGGTATAAACTTTAATTTGTCTGATATGAGGATGGCTACCCCAGCTTTCTTTTGAGGACCATTTGAATGGTAAATGGTTCTCCACCCCTTCATTTTCAGGCTGGAGGTGTCCTTAGGTCTAAAATGAGTCTCCTTGTTATAAATAAATAAATAAATAAATAAATAAATAAATAAATAAATAAATTAAAATGAGTCTCTTGTAGATGGTATATACATGAGTCTTGCTTTTTTATACAGTCCAATATCCTGCATCTTTTGATGGGATCATTTAGCCCATTCACATTCAGAGTAACTATTGCAAGAAATGAATTTAATTACCTATACACTTCCTGTTTTTGTGGATTGTTTCTTGGGGCTCCCTCTTTCTTTTACAGAGTCCCCTTAATATATCTTGCAGAGCTGGTTTGGTGGTCACATATTCTTTGAGTTTCTGCCTATCTTGGAAGCTCTTTATCTTTCCTATTCTGAATGAGAGCCTTGCTGGATAGAGTATTCTTGGCTGCATGTTCTTCTCATTTAGGACCTGAATATATCCTGCCAGCCCTTTTTGGCCTGCCACGTCTCTGTGGAGAGGTCTGCTGTTAATCTAATATTTCTCCCCATATAACTTTGGATCTCTTGTCTCTTGCTGCTTTAAGGATCTTCTCTTTATCTTCGTAATTTGCAAGTTTCACTATTAAATGTCGAGGTGTTGAACGTTTTTTATTGATTTTAGCTGGGGATCTCTCTATCTCTTAGATCTGAATGCCTGTTTCCTTCTCCAGATTATGAGAAATTCTCAGCTATGATTTGTTCCAATATACTTTGTGGTCCTCTCTCTCTCTCTCATCCTCTTCTGGAATCCCAAGTAGACATTTATTTTTCCTTTCAAGCTATCATTTATTTATTTCTCTAAGCTTTTCCTTGTGGTCTCTTAATTGTTTTTCTCTTTTATTCTCTGCTTCTTTTCTTTCCCTCAACTTTCCTTCTATGTCATTCACTCTCTCTTCCATCTCATTAACCCCAGCGGTTAGAGCATCCAGTTTGGATTGCATCTTAGTTAAATGTTTTTAATTTTAGCCTTGTTAGATCTCAATTCTGTAGTAATGAAGTCTCTAGAGTCCTTTATGCTTTTTTTCCAGAACCACCAGTAACTTTATAATTGTACTTCTGAATTGAATTTCTGACATGTAATTGTAGAAATGTGAAAGTCAAAAATGAAAAAATGTAAAAACAAAGAGTTGGTAAAGTATTGTAGTTAAGCTGGGAAAAGAGAAAAAAATTTGGAAAATTTTAACCTGATATAAAAACAAGTCGTAATGAAAAATAGGGGAAGGGGACCCTCTAGTTCTATTTTCCCTCAGTCCTGGAGCTTTCCAGCGCTGCTTGTCCAATAACCTTGCTCTTCCCCTGTTCTTCCAATTGGTCCTCTGGGGGAGGGGCCTGCTGTGCTGACTCTCAGGTGTCTGTGCCTGGGGGAGATGCCCTGCCCCTTGCTGGGTGCTGGGCTTAGTGTGAGCTGTTTATCCTGTGGAGTCTCTGTTCCCTAGAGGCCCTGCATCTGCCAGGTGCAGGGTGAAATGAAGAGAGAAAAATTTGCCGGCAGCCAGATTTCCAGCCCTGGAGTCAGCTCCCCGTGAGTAACTAACCTCAGTCTCCCAGTCTGCACTGGCTTAGATGCTCCTGGGGCCGCACGGGAGCGCTGATCTGCACAGCTTGGGGGCACCCAGTGGCAGGAGAGTTCTTGCTGTCCCCTGCCCTCCCCACTTCCACCTGTCCTGGAGGAAATGGAGAATAGATGGTTGTCTGTTTAGGTGCCTTTGGATCCAGGGCCCTGGATGCCACTGGACCTGCACTTCTGGGGACCACCTTTTCCAAAGCTGCATCTGTCCATTGCTAGAGTCTAGGGTGAAGGATCGCCAGGGCCAGCCTGTGTTACTAATGGGCTTCTCCCAAATGCCCCGAGGGCTGTGGCGCACCTGCCCTTACAGATATGGGACTGTGGTTTGTGGTGAGGTTTGTCCTGGGTGCCCCTCTTCTTATAGTGTCTCCAGGGATCTTGATGCATCACTGCCTCTCTTGCAATTCTGCCCGATTTCCCTGCTAAGCACTTTTAAGTCAGGGAAAGCTCAGGCTTGGATTTTTAAAGTTCTCACTTCTCCAGGGCTGGGCTTTTGTGCCTTGGAGGCTTTCACCCACTCCACTTTAGCCCTGCTAGTTGTGGTTCCCCTCCCCTACTTTATTTCTTTATTTTTTCCATCTTCCTATTTTGTTAGAAGCAAAAACTTTTCTCTCTGTAGTGTTCCAGCTGTTCTCTTTTTACCTCAGGTCGAATTTGTAGGAGTTCAGGATGTTTCGAAAGTTATCTAGGTAAGTGTGTGGGGCCAGGCGAGTTGAGGACCCCTACGCCTCCACTATCTTGCTAGTCTCCCCCCTAAATTGAATCTTTAACAAAGACTCTTTCCCAAACTTAATTGCCTTGACTTATTTATTGATAAGTAATTGACCATAAGTGTAAGCAGTTATTTCTGTACTCTCAGTTCTGTTCTGTTGTTCTATATATCTGTACTTATGTCAGTACTACACTGTCTTGATCACTGTAGCTTTGTAGTATGGTTTTAAAAAGACCAACCATATTGAAATGTAAGTTACATACCATATAATTCACTCATTTAAAGTGTACAATTCAATAGTTTTTGCATATTACATGAATTGTTAGAAATTGTCTTCTTTAATGACTAATTATGTTAAATATCTTTTCATGGGCTTATGCCATTTATATATTTTCTTTGAGAAATGTCTGTTGAAGTATTTTGCATTTTGTTTACTTGGATTCCTTCCCCTCCCCCACCGTGTGTATTCTGCTGTTGTTTTGTAAAGTACACTATATTTATGAAAATGAGTTACAGTGTTGTTCAAGCCTGCTGTATATTTACTGATTTTCTATGAAGATATTTGAAGCATTTTTGAAAGTGGGATATTAAAATCCCCAACTATTATTGTGGTGCTATTTCCCCTTTAATTCTGTCAGTGTTTGCTTCATATATTTTGAGGGTGGTGTTGTTTGGTGCATTAGTTATTTACAATTTTTATATCTTTTTGAAGAATGGACCCTTTCATTAATATATAATGCCTTCTTTTTTCTCCTTAATAGTTTTTAAATTTAATATTATTTTGTCCACAGCTCTCTTTTAGTTATGGTTTGCATGGAATATTAACTTCTATCTTTTTATTTTCAGCATATTTGTGTGTTTAGATCTAAAGTGTATCCCTTGTATATAGCATATACTTGGTTCTTATTTTTTAATTTACCCTCTCAGTCTTCCTTTTTATTGGAGAATTTATGTATATTTATATAATTACTGATAAGGAAGGACCTCTGCCAATTTGCTATTTGTTTTCTGTATATCTTATGTAATTTTTGTCTCTTATTTCTCCATTACTGCTTTTTCTGTGTTTAACTGATTTTTTATAGTGACACATTTTGATTCTCTTTTAATTTCCATTTTTACAGACATTTTTTGTGATTACATCAGGATTACATCTAACATCCTAAAGTCATAGCAATCTAATTTGAAGTGATATTAAATGTACTATTTTACTCATAACACTGCTGACACCAAATGAAAGAATTTTTCCTTTCTGACACCAACCAATTACTCCGATTCTGTGCAAAAACCACCTGGGTGTCCAACAGTTCAATTCAATTCTAACAGTATATATCTGGAGTTAGTGTCATATCCCACAAGTCCCACTGTGCCATCCCCACTTCAGATGCTAGTTGCAAATCCTGAGCCTCCTGTACTTCTATCTGATTGACTACATGTTGTGAGTTTTCATGGCCTCCTCCTCAGGTTTGATAATTTGCTAGAATGCCTTGCAGAACTCAGGGAAGACTTTACTTATGCTTACTGGTTTATTGTAAAGGAAAAGGAACAGCCAGATGGAAGGGATGTACAGGGCAAGAGATGGGGGTGGGCATGGCATAGGGCGTCTCTGCACTTTCCAGGTGCACCACCTTCCCAGTAACTTGATGCATTTACCAATTCCAAAGCTCTCCCAACCTCTCCTTTAGTTTAATATTTTTTAAAAAACAGAGATTCCATTATGTAGGCATGACTGATTAAGTTATTCGATATTGGTGATTGAATTCAATCTCCAGCCCTCCTCTTCTTTCTTTACACTGAGCTGGACTTCCTCTGAGTTAGGGATCATCATGAGGTAAATGTTTAAGTTTTTCTCAGAAATTTTCTGAGCATTTGCCTGGCTTTGGTATATGTGTATCTTTCTAAATTCCTTTGTATACATTCAAAGCAGTCGCTTTTGAATGTCCTAATTTCTCAGAGACTCCTACCCCAGTTTCTTCCCTGGCCTTAGATGATCTATTCTGTATCCCCACTTATAATCTCTTGCCCCAGGTATTTGTGGTCTTGTAGTCCACCTTGAAGCTTTTATGAGCAGTGCCTGCTGATTTTCCCATTTGCACTGTGAGGTATGTGAAACAGAGATGAGCACCTTTCATCATGCATGAATCTTTCAAGTAGCTCTGAGACAACTTAGAATAAACATATTCAATATGTTTTAAATGAAGTGTTTCCTGCTTCTAGTTTGAAGGGTTGGGGGAACTTAGAACAAGACTGCCACCAGGTCAAGACCCAGATCACCTCTACACCAGGGAGGGCATGGGTCAAAGGCAAGTAAAATGCCCCCAAAATTTCCTACCCTTTTGAAGATGGCTTTTTATTGTTTGGGCTTTTGCTTCATTGCTATAAACCTTTGACTATTTTCCAGATCTCTTACAAATTTGGTTCAGAAAGCTTCTGGTCCATTCTTCCTTCTTTCCCTCCTCCTCCTCCTCCTCCTCCTCCTCCTCCTCCTCCTCCTTCTTTTAATGTTTCTGTGGGGGAATGGCCATTCTTCTCTCTTCTTTATTCTGAAGAGTCATTTTACTGTCTGTAGAATTATTGGTTGATAGACTTTCCGCACATGCTGTTGAGCCACTCTAGTGAAATTTTTATTTCATTTGTGGTACCTTACAATTATAGAATTTCTGTTTGTTCTTTTCAATACTTTCTCTTTATTGATATTCTCTATTTTGTGAGACATCAGTTTCATGCTTTCATATAGTTCTTTAAATATGGTTTCCTGGGACACCTGGGTGGCTCAGTTGGTTTAACATCTGACTCTTGATTTTGACTCAGGTCATGACCTCAGGGTCATGAGATCAAGCCCCATGTTTGGCTTTGCACTGGGTATGAACCTGCTTAAGATTTTCTCTCTCCCTTTCCCTCTACCTCTCTTCATGCCTCCCTACCTCATCCTGCCTCGTGCTCTCTTCCTCAAAAAAGCCAAAAAACAACTTTTTTCCTCAAAAAAGCAAAAAACAACTAAATAAGTAAATATGGTTTCCTTTCATTCTTGAACATGTTTAAAATTGCTGATTTAACGTTTTTTGTTTAGGAACTCCAATATCTGACCCTCTTCAGGGACGGTGCCTATTAACCATGTTCCCCCTGTATATGGGACATACGTGTCTTTCCATGTCTCAAAAGTTTTTGTTGAAATTGGATATTAAATTTTTTAAAAAGTTAAAAAAAGAATTTTAAGTCTGTATCATTTATTGTGTTGTTGACATGGAATACTCTGTTCTGTTAGCTTAGTGAATTGACAGAGAGATATTCTTTTTCTAAAAATTTAACTCATTTAATTTTTTTAATTTAAATTTTGTTAGTTAACTTATAATATATTATTGCTTTCTGGAATAGAATTCAGTGATTCGTCATTTACATACACCTAATGCTCATCACATGTGGCTTCATTAGTACTCATCACCCATCTAGCCAATCCTCGACCCACTTTCCTCCACCAACCCTCAGTTTATTCTCTTTGTTAGGAGTCACTTACAGCTTGTTTAACTCTTCCCTTTTTCTCTTTTTCCCCTTCCCATATGTTCACTTGTTTTCTTTCTTAAATTCAACATATGACAGAGATATTCTTAAATGTCTAGAGCTCAGAAGTCTCCTGCCTTTGCCAAGGGACTGTGTGTACATTTTGGGATAAACCTTTAATATTCTGTCAGGCATTCTGCCTTATTCTTCATTTCTTGCTTGAGCAAAGTTTCAAGGTCAGTCAGAGATGATAGCTTAGAGCCTTCTTGGACCTGTGCATAGCCCTGGAAATGCACGTATCCTTGCACATTCATGTGGATTCTAGATTCCCGAGAATATGGTGGAGCTTTTCAAAATCCATAATGCAACTAGCATATAAAAGAACCAGCTTTAGAACTCTATCAAACCATCAACAAAAAGGCAACCTACTGAATGAGGAAGGTATTTGCAAATGATATATCCATAGGGGTTAATATCCAAATATATAAAGAATTTATGCAACTCAACATCACAAAAACCCAAACAACTCAAAAAATGAGCAAAGGACCTGAGTAGACATTTTCCCAAAGAAGACATACAGATGGCCAGTAGACACATGAAGATACTCAATATCACTCATCATAAGGGAAATGCAAATCAAAAACTACAATGAATTGGAGAAGGACAAACAGTGTATGTTCTCATTCATTTGGGGAATATAAATAACAGTGAAAGGGAATATAAGGGAAGGGAGAAGAAAAAGACTCCTAACTCGGGGAAACGAACTAGGGGTGGTGGAAGGGGAGGAGGGCAGGGGATGGGGGTGAATGGGTGACGGGCACTGAGGGAGGCACTTGAAGGGATGAGCACTGGGTGTTATTTTGTATGTTGGTAAATTGAACACCAATAAGAAATTAATTTATTAAAAAAACTACAATGAGATGATCACTGTAAACCTGTCAGAATGGCTAGTATCAAAAAGACAGGAGATAGCAAGTGGTGAGGAGGATGAGGAGAAAAAGGAAACTTTGTACACTGTTGGTGGGGATATAAATTGCTACCATCACTGTGGAAAATAGTATGGAGGTTCCTCAGAAAATTAAAAATAGAAATACCATATGGTTCCATAATTCCACTGAAGAAAACAGAAACACTAATTTGAAAAAATATATGTACCCCTATATTTATTGCAGCATTATTTACAATAGCCAAGATATGGAAGCAACCTGTGTCCATGTCCATTTGTAGATGAATGGATAAGGAGGATGTGATATATATACATTTATATGCATACACATCCCCCAAAGAAGAATGAGATTATGCCATTTGTGACAACATGGATGGAACTAAAGTGTACTGTGCTAAATTATAGAAGTCAGACTGAGAAAGAGAAATTCTATATGATTTCACTCATATGTGGAATCTAAAAAAAGTAAATGAATAAACAAAAAGCATAATTAGACCTATAACAAACTGATAGTTGCCAGAGGGGCGGGGGGTGGAAGGGGGGCAAAATGGATGAAGGGGAATAGGAATTATAGGCTTCTAAGTATGGAATGAATAAGTCATGGGAATAAAATGCACAGCATAAGAATATGGTCAATGGGGGAATCCCTGGGTGGCTCAGTGGTTTAGCGCCTGCCTTTGGCCCAGGGCCTGATCCTGGAGTCCCAGAATTGAGTCATGCGTCGGGCTCCCGGCGTGGAGCCTGCTTCTCCCTCTGCCTGTGTCTCTGCCTCTCTCTATCTCTCTCTGTGTCTATCATGAATAAATAAATAAATAAATAAATAAATAAATAAATAAATAAATCCTAAAAAACAAGAATATGGTCAATGGCATTGTACTAGCATTGTATGGTAGCTACACTTGTGATGAGCATAGCATAATGCATAAGCTTGTTGAATTACTAATGTTGTACACCTGAAATTAATGTAATATTGTGTGTCAACTATATTCAAAAAAAAGAAAAAATATTCAGCCTTTTTTTTTTCCAGTAAATGCTCCTTGGATTGTTGCAGATTGGCTAATTTCTAAAGTTCTGAAAATATTATTTTGACAATTTTTTTCTGTGTTTCTGTTGCTCTTATGGAGGAGAAAATTTTTACCAGTTCTTGCTCTGCCATTCCTACTGTTACCTCCTGTTGATTTTATTTGAAAGACAATGTCATCTCATAAGGATATTTTTGAGATACTAAGTGGGAGTATTTTTCTGTCCCTGCAAGGGTACAGGTAGTTTGGATTTGGCTTAGAACAAGCAAGTCAGAGAATCCCTGGGTGGTTCAGTGGTTTAGCGCCTGCCTTTGGCCCAGGGCATGATCCTGGAGTCCCGGGATTGAGTCCCCCATCAGGCTCCCTGCGTGGAGCCTGCTTCTCTCTCTGCCTTTGCTTTTGCCTCTCTCTCTCCTCCCTCCCCCGTGTCTTTCATGAATAAATAAATAAAAATCTAAAAAAAAAAAAAGAACAAGCAAGTCATTGCTCACTTTTGTATTTCAAGCTAGAATTTAAAAATTTATCAGGGTGATAGCTTTGCAAGATTGGCAGTGAAGTGCTGGTCTGGTTGGGCACATCACTGCTTGCATGGCTCCACTGAGGGTAGTATGTCAGCATTGTTTGAGGAAGTGCCCACATGTGTGCTCTGAGATAGAATCCTGGTGTTCAATCCTGAGCAGACCTACAGCTCCCACTTGCTAGGACACCTGATGGGCCTCACAGAGACCAGAAAGGTAAAATTTGAGGACTTTGTAGGGGAGATAACACTAAAAGAGACAGCTTTCTTGTCTCTCTGACCTCCCATATCTCCCAAGGCATCTGCCTTCCCAGAAGTGTGAAAGTCAACTGGTGGCCAGGGTGGGCTTTCCCTGGCTCACCCACAAGGGTACTTCCTTACAAGGTGGACACTCCACACTATGAGGATGAATGGTACCAATAATGATGGGGGAGTGGGTATTCTGATAATGAAGCAGCTGTGGCTATAAGTCTCTCAAACCAACACTCCTTCATGATTTTATGAGGTTAATATACTTTCATATTCATGCCAACTTAGGCTATATTAGAATTACCTTTGGATCTGATTTTTGAAAATAGAATTTCATTTAAAATTTTCATTCCGGGATCCCTGGGTGGCGCAGCGGTTTAGCGCCTGCCTTTGGCCCAGGGCGCAATCCTGGAGACCCGGGATCGAATCCCACGTCGGGCTCCTGGTGCATGGAGCCTGCTTCTCCCTCTGCCTGTGTCTCTGCCTCTCTCTCTCTCTCTCTCACTGTGTGCCTATCATAAATAAATAAAAATTTAAAAAAAATTTTTTAAAAAATTTTCATTCCTGTCTATATGTTAAGATTTGACTCTATCTTGAAGACCAACCTTGAATTCTTTGTGTGAATCTTCACCTAGCAGCTCTTGTGGGCAGGTCTCCTCTCTGTTTTCTTGCAATTTTTACTTTGTGTTAATCTTGTTTATGACTGAGCCTTCTCCTCTTGATTAGGGGATGGACTAGCCAAGTCACTTCTCATTATCCCCTTTTGTAGAGCAGTGCCTGGGCTAATAATACTCACAGAGGAACTATAGACTATTATGAAATACAGAATTCCAAAATGTAATATTTCTCAGTTTGGAATTTTGTCTACACTTGTGAGCTTTCTTAATTTGGCATGTATACATCTGTGAAAGATGGAGAAATAGTATTGTAGCATTTTATAGAGGTATTGTTTGCCTTGCATCATCTATTCGCAGTTTATAGAATATATAGATGGGGTGGAATTACTTTGGGGGTTTATGAATTTATTTTCATGTTCTCCAGTCAACTCTTACTGATTGCCATCTATAACTGGCAGATTAACATTTGGTCAATTAGCCCCAAAGCCAACAGTGCTCATAGTTAGACTGAAGTTGGGCACTGTGTGATTCCAAGTTTGGAAGGGTCATGAGCAGCTTATCAGCAAGGGCTTAATTATTTTTCTATGTGAATGTAATGTAATTAGAACAAAGCTGAGTGTTAGTAGTTTACAAGTGTCTAATGAGCTATTTCCTTCCCCACTCACATTAGCTGGGGGAGTTAATTAGGTCCATCTGGTGTATAATCCACAGTATCTCTGATATCCGTGATTTTATAAGCCTGTGGCAGACATGGACTCTGGATTCACAAGAGGAGTTTGGTGCCTGAGCTCAAAGAAGAAATGTAGTCAAGTACGGGAAGGGTGATACTGAGCTGGGCAGAAGACTGCTTTTTAGGATCTGTGCTGCAGGAAGCCGAATCTCAGGGCTCAGGGTGAGCAGTGGGGTGTGAATGATCTGGACCACTCTTCATCCCAGCCAGCTCTGAGATGGGTTTCTGAGAGCCATCCCAGCCCAGTGGGATGTGACCGGCATCAGGTAAGAGGTCTCTCACCATCCCAGTGAAGTAGAGAGGGCGTCAGTTACAAAATTCTGGCTTTTATTCTCAAAGTGTGTTCTGGAACACTCTTTAGAACAGCGTGGTAGAGGGTACACGGCTTTGGCAAGGGTAGCGTGGGCACCCCCACGCTATATGGGGGTATATGTGGACCAGAGCTGACGGAAACCACGCAACCCCCACATGAGCGGGCCCTGCTCTCCATCACCTGGCTGGTGCCCCCGAAGCCTCAGTTTGTTCACCATTCAGAGGCTTCTCTGGAGCTTGGCCTCCTACCTGCCGGGAAGGTCCTGGAAGACATTTGCTTCTGAGATCAGACTTACTCCGAATTAAGAATAGGATAGGATCCAGGCAGAGCCTCCTCCTAGATATCATTTAAAAAAATAAAAAGTGGTGGTTGGGCAAATGTCTTTGCCGATATTTCAACCGCGCTTGCTGCTTGCCTAGAAAGTTCAGCCACTGCGGAGCGGTGGAGCTGGCCGAGAGGGAGCTCGCTGGTCGTGGTCGGCTAAGCTCATTCCTCATTTCCTCCGGATGCCAGCGCACCACCGTGACTTTCACCGTGTGTGAGGCCTGCCCAACCACCTCACGTCTTCTGGGAACACCTTGCCCGAGTCCACAGACCCCACACCGGCCTGCCTCCAGCCGCGTGTGCCCCAGCCGGCGCGCTCCGCCTCGGCCCTGGTAGAGGTCTGAGGGCCGCCACCCCCTCAGCCGGGCCCTGGCCAGGTGCGCTCCTCAGTGGGCCTGAGCCTGCGGGGGCCCAGGGCCGCCCCACCTGCAGCACTGACAACCTGTCGGGGTGGGGGATGGGCCTGCGGGTAGGGGCGTGAAAGGGGAAAGGCGGAGCTGGATCGGGGCCAGCACTGGTGCGCTCTGCCCCCGGCCCTGCAGGAGAGGAGCCCTTACTTCCCAAGTGTCTGCTCCTGCCAAGGTGTTTATCTGCGTTGAACATATTTCTGTGGTGGCTGTGGATCTTAGTCCTTAGCTCAGAAATACCTCATTGCTTTATTTTTTAGCATCACCTGTTTTTATTCAGTCTTGCAAAAGCGACTTAACTTTTCTATTATCTGCTCATCTAGAAGATGGGTATAAAAATGCAAGCTTATATAGGTTATAACGTTTAAACCGTTTTTTAAAAAAGATTTTATTTATTTGAGAGAGAGCCAGCAGGAGCGGGGTTGGTGGGGAGGAGGGGCAGAGGGCAGGGAGAAGCAGACTCCCCACTGAGCAGGGAGCCCATGGTGGGCCTGGATCCCAGGATCCTGAGATCGTGACCTGAGATGAAGGCAGACACTTAGCCTACTGAGTCACCCAGGCATCCCCGTTTAAACTAGTTTTTAAAATTGCTTTCCTTATACAATATATAAAATTAAAGTTGCAATTTTAACCATCTTTAAGTATACAATTCAGCGATACTAATTACATTGGTAATATTGTGCAACCATCATCACTAATCCTAAAACGTTTTCATCACTCTCTGCAGGAGCTCTGTATCCAATAAGGACTCACTCTCCCATCCCCTTCTGTGGACCCTAGTAACCTTTAATCTACCAGATATTTCCACATCTTCCATATCCTCCAGATATTTCATATAAGTGAAATCAAGCAGTATTTGTCCCTTCATGTCTGGATTATTTGCTTAGCATAATATTTTTAAAAAGTTTGTTCCTGTTGTAGCATGTATTTATGCTACATAAAAAAACATTCCTTTTTATGTTTTTTTTTATGGGCAATTAACATCCTATTGTATGAATATACAAAATTTGTTTATCCATTCATCTATTGGTAGACATTTGGGTTCTTTCCACATTTTGGCTATTGTGAATATGCTTCAATGAACGTTGTCATACAAATATCTGTTTGTGTCCCTGTTTTCAATTATTCTGGATACATTCCTAGCAGTAGAATTGCCAGGTTATATGGTAAATCTATGTTTGACTTTTTGAAGACCCACCAAAATTCTTTTCACAAATATTTACACACTTTATATTACTATTTGTAGTGTATTTGGGTTCTTTTTTATTTTTATTTATGATAGGCACACAGTGAGAGAGAGAGGCAGAGACACAGGCAGAGGGAGAAGCAGGCTCCATACACCGGGAGCCCGATGTGGGATTCGATCCCGGGTCTCCAGGATCGCACCCTGGGCCAAAGGCAGGCGCTAAACCGCTACGCCACCCAGGGATCCCTGTATTTGGGTTCTAGTTTCTTCATTACTAGCCAACAAAGGTTGTTTTCTTTTTTTTTTTTTTATTCTAGCTATCCTAGTGCGTATGAAGTGATATCTTATAGTAGTTTTGATTTGCATTTCTCTAATTATGTTGAGAGTCTTTTCCTGTGCTTCTGTCTTCTTTGGAGAAATGTCCATTCAAGTCCTTTGCCCATTTAAAGACTGGATTGTCTTTGTTGTTGAGTTGTAGGAGTTCTTTATATATTCTGGGTATTAAACCCTTATCAGATATATATGATTTGCAAACAATTCATCCCATTCAATAGGTTGTCTTTTCACTTTCTTGTTAATATTCTTTGATGCACAGAGAATCTTCATTTTTTAAATTTATTTTTTCCAGTTTTATGAGATATATGTGATTCAGAATTTAATTTTGATGAAGTCCAATTAGTTTTTTTTCTGTTTGTGCTTTTAATGTCATATCTAAGACTACATTGCCAGATGCATTTACCTATCATGTAGATTTGCCTCCATGTTTTTTCCTAAGATTTTGATGGTTTTGTAGGTCATGTAGACTTACCTCCATGTTTTTTCCTAAGATTTTGATGGTTTTATCTAAATATATACTTAATGTTGAGGTAATTATTTTATAAGGTAGGAGAGGTCCAACTTTATTGCATGTGGGAATCTAGTTGTCATAGCCCCATTTATTGAAGAGACTGTTCATTCTCTGTTGAATAGTCTTGGCACTGTTGTAAAAAGTCAACTGGCCATAAATATATTGGGTTTATTTCTGGACTCTTAATTTTTTTCCACTAAATTTATATTTCTATCCTTATACTACACTGTTCAGATTACTGTAGCTTTGTAGTAAGTT
Source organism: Nyctereutes procyonoides (assembly GCF_905146905.1). Lineage (NCBI taxonomy): Eukaryota > Metazoa > Chordata > Mammalia > Carnivora > Canidae > Nyctereutes > Nyctereutes procyonoides. The sequence goes on along the minus strand of NW_026575047.1, from coordinate 59,782,540 downwards.
TTGAAATTAGGAAATGTGCCAAAAAAACCCTTTTCTTTCTTAAGATGTTTTGGATTTTTGGGGACCCCTTGAAATTGCATATGAATTTGAGGATTGGATTTTCCATTTCTGCAAAAATGGCAATTGGAATTTTGATAGGGATTGCATTGAATCTGTAGATTGCTTTACATAGTATTGACATTTTAACATTATTAAGTATTTCTAGCCATGAGCATGGGATGTCTTTCCATTTATTTAAGTCTTCTTTAATTTATTTTGGCCATATTTTAGTTTCCAGTATACAAATTTTTCACCTCCTCAGTTAAATTTATTTCTAAATAATTTTTTCTTTTGGATATTATTGTAAATGGAATTATCTTAATTTATTTTGCAGATTGTTCATTGCTGTTATAAATAAATACAACAAATTTTTGTGTTGCTATTGCACCTGCAACTTGCTAAATTCATTTATTAGCTCTAGGTGTTTTCTTGTGAGTTTTCTGGGATTCTCTAGATATAGGATCATGGGATCATGTTATCTGCAAATGGAGATAATTTTACTTTCTCCTTTCCAATTTAAATCTTTTTAATTCTTGCCTAATTGCTCTGGCTAGAACTTCCATTATAATGTTGAATAGCAGTGGTGAAAACAGGCTTTCTTGATTTAGCAGGAAATCTTTCAGTTTTCCACCATTGAAGATGATGTGTGTTTTTCACAAATTTCCTTTATCATATGGAAGAAGTTCCCTTCTATTTTTAGTTTTCTGAGTGCTTTTCACCCTTCTCCCAGAGAACTTGTACTTAAGATGGAAGATGACAAGAAGACATAACCACTGAGGAACAGTGGCTCAGACTGTGTTGTTCCCTGGAGACTATCAAAGCTAAAAGGAGATGTAGTTGGAAAGATTAAAGGATGATACCATGAGCAGATGTTGATACCAGACTGGAGAGTCTGAGATTCATCCTCTGTGCCAATGTTTCTCACAGTGTGGTGCCATTTCAGAATGTCTTGGGTGTTGTAAAATTGTAACTCCTCAAATCAGAATCTATGGGAGAGTCCTGGGAAATTGTTTTGAAGCAGAGCCCCAGATAATTTGATTGTAGGCTTATAATTGGAAGCCAGTGCCATGGGAGGAAAGAATGAAATGAGAATGGCAGGAGGAGGATGTGCTGGCAAACTTGGGAGTGGTAATCTAACACTCTTGGAATTTTCCAGAACTACACACCTGATAATTCCAGGATCTGAAGTTTAAAAAGAGGGTGGCGAGAAGAAAATCTTTGAGCAGGTAGATTTTAGGAGAACATCAGTTAATTTTTAGGCATGGTGATTTGAAGTGTGAGCATGGCCAGCCTATAGTTTCCTGTCCTAGGAAGACATAGTCTTGGGAGTATCCCATCCATTGTGCTTGGTGATGGGAGATGCTAAAATAATGCTAGCTTCTCTCACCCCATGGAATTGATGGTTTTCCCTGGCTTTAATCATGTGAGATAGGGCACCTGGGGAGTTCAGTGGTTAATCATCTGCCTCTGACTCAGGTCATGATCCTGGGGTCCCGGGATCGAGTCCTGCATCAGGCTCCCTACGGGGAGCCTGCTTCTCTTTCTGCCTATGTCTCTGCCCATCTCTGTATGTCTCTCATGAATAAATAAAATCTTTTTAAAAAATCACGTGAGATGTTATAGCTGATCTCATTTTAAGCTTGCGGTTGCCAGGTGCTATGCTGGGTATTGGTCTCATGGTTTATTTGAGGGGGCAGATATATATATACACAAGTGTGCAAAATGTGCAATAAATGACACAACAGAGGTGAATGCAAGGTACAGCAAGGGCAGAGGGAGGATGATCTCCAACTCTCTTGGAGGAAAATGGATCTACACAAAGGAAAAAGAGTGCCAGGGAATGCAAATGGCTTTAGTCAATATATACATTTTTTTCTTATTGTCCTTAAAAGATAATTGATCATTTAAAAAATAATAAAAATGTTGTATGTGTTTTATAATACATGTTTAAAGTATGACAGAAATAGCACAAAGGTTGGGAAGAGAGAAATGGGAGCACATTATTTTAAGTGTACCATTGTGCACTATAGATTATATATAGTTATATACGTGGATATGCATGTATATATTACTTTATATGTCATATAGGAACAGGTTAATATAATTTTAGGTTAGATTGTAGGAAGTTAAATATCTATACTGTAAATCCTAAAGCAACAACTACACTAACAATTATAGCTAATAAGCCAGCTACAAATGGGATAATATGGAATCATATAAAATACACAGCTATTGCAAAATAAGGCAGCAAAAGAGAAAAAAGGGGAACAAAGAATATATAGGCAAACAGAAAGCAAGTAGCAAAATGATAGATTTAAACCTAAATCTACAATAATCACATTATATGTGAGTGGACATATACTGTATGTATAAAGGAGCCCGCCGTAAATATAAAAGTGCAGATGGCTTAAAGGTAAAAAATATGGAAAAAGACATTACAAGAAAAGTGGAGTGGCTATGTTAATATTAGAACAAGTAAGTTAGAACAAAGAACATTATTAGGAATAAAGATAGCCATGTCATAAAGGGGTCAATCTATTAAAAGGGCATAAGTCTTTTTTTTAATAGTAATTGTGGTTTTTTTTAAAGGGTTTTATTTATTATTTGTTAGAGAGAGAAGAGAGAGAACAAACAGGCAGAGGGAGAAACAGGCTCCTCATTGAGACGGAGCCTCCTGTGGGGCCTGATCCCAGGACCTCGGGATCATGACCTAAGCCCGAGGCAGATGCTTAACTCACTGAACCACTCAGGCACCAAAAAAAGGCATAATTCTTAATGTTCATAGACTTAAGAAGAAGAGCTACAAAATATATGAAGCAAAATTGATAGAACGTAAGAAATAGACAAACCCAAAATCATAGTTGGAGATTGCAGGACCCTCTCATATTAACTGACAAAAACCAACGCCCCCCCCCACCCCAGCCAGGATTCAAATGCTTGTCATACATGGGGGAGAGAATTGTGGTTTACAGAGAAATTTGACACAGTCCATCATTCTCTGTGGTGTCTCTAATCAATATGTCTGCTCCAGGGCACCAGGATGAGTATCTCTATCCAGATAGCTTTCCAAGAAGAGCTTAGGAGATACAGTAAAATATGTAGCTAGAAGGGTCTAACTAGGAACATGAGATAGGGACTAAATCTGCCATCAGCTTCATGTACACTTGACTATTTTATTGATTTCAAATTAGAGGTTGGTCAGAAAAATTTGTTAAAAATAGACTTACTCTTTCTTTCTTTCTTTCTTTCTTTCTTTCTTTCTTTCTTTCTTTCTTTCTTTTTTTGTATATTTTTCATTGGAGTTCGATTTGCCAACATTAGTATGACACCCAAGGCTCATCCCGTCAAGTGCCCCCCTGCAGGGCCTGTCACCCAGTCACCTCGTCCCCCCGCCCACTACGCCTTGTTCGTTTCCCAGAGTTAGGTGTCTCTCATGTTCTGTCATCCTCACTGATATTTCCCACTCATTTTCTCTCCTTTCCCCTTTAATTCCTTTCACTATTTTTTATATTCCCCAAATGAATGAGAACATATAATGTTTGTCCTTCTCCGATGACTGACTTCACTAACCATAATACCCTCCAGTTTCTTCCAGGTTGAAGCAAATGGTGGGTACTTGACGTTTCTAATGGCTGAGTAATATTCCATTTTATATATAGACCACATCTTCTTTATCCATTTATCTTTCGATGGACACCGAGGCTCCTTTCACAGTTTGGCTATTGTGGACATTGCCGCTATAAACATTGGGGGGGCAGGTGTCTCGGGGTTTCACTGCATCTGTATGTTTGGGGTAAATCCCCAGCAGTGCAATTGCTGGGTCGTAGGGCAGGTCTCTTTTTAACTCTCTGAGGAACCTCCACACAGTTTTCCAGAGTGGCTGCACCTGTTCACGTTCCCACCAACAGTGTAAGAGGTTCCCCTTTCTCCACATCCTCTCCAACATTTGTTGTTTCCAGTCTTGTTCATTTTCCCCATTCTCACTGGTGTGGGGTGGTATCTCTCATTGTGGTTTTGATTTGTATTTCCCTGATGGCAAGTGATGAAGAGCATTTTCTCATGTGCTTGTTGGCCATGTCTATGTCTTCCTCTGTGAGATTTCTGTTTATGTCCTTTGCCCATTTCATGATTGGATTGTTTGTTTCTTTGCTGTTGAGTTTAATAAGTTCTTTATACATCTTGGATACTAGCCCTTTATCTGATAGGTCATTTGCAAATATATTCTCCCATTCTGTAGGTTCTCTTTTAGTTTTGTTGACTGTTTCTTTTGCTGTGCAGAAGCTTCTTATCTTGATGAAGTCCCAATAGTTCATTTTTGCTTTTGTTTCCCTTGCCTTCATAGATGTAGCTTACAAGAAGTTGCTGTCCTCACATTCAAAAAGGCTGTTGCCTGTGTTCCCCTCTAGGATTTTGATGGATTCTTAACTCACATTTAGATCTTTTATCCATTTTGAGTTTATCTTTGTGTCTGGTGTAAGAGAGTGGTCCAGTTTCATTCTTCTGCAAATGCCTCTCCAATTCTACCAGCACCATTTATGAAGAGACTGTCATTTTTCCAGTGGCTAGTCTTTCCTCCTTTCGAATATTAGTTGACCATAGAGTTGAGGGGCCATTTCTGGGTTCTCTATTCTGTTCCATTGATCTATGTGTCTGTTTTTGTGCCAGTACCACACTGTCTTGATGACCACAGCTTTGTAGTACAACCTGAAATCTGGCATTGGATGCCCCCAGTTATGGTTTTCTTTTTTAAAATTCCCCTGGCTATTCGGGGTCTTTTCTGATTCCACACAAATCTTAAAATAATTTGTTCTAACTCTCTGAAGAAAGTCCATGGTATTTTGATAGGGATTGTATTAAATGTGTAAATTGCCCTGGGTAACACTGACATTTTCACAATATTAATTCTGCCAATCCATGAGCATGGAATATTTTTCCATCTCTTTGTGTCTTCCTCAATTTCTTTCAGAAGTGTTCTGTAGTTTTGAGGGGATAGATCCTTTACCTCTTTGCTTAGGTTTATTCCTAGGTATCTTATGCTTTGGGTGCAATTGTAAATGGGATTGACTCCTTAATTTCTCTTGCTTCAGTCTCATTGTTAGTGTATAGAAATGCCACTTATTTCTGGGCATTGATTTTGTATCCTGCCACACTGCTGAATTGCTGTATGAGTTCTAGAAATCTTGGGGTGGAGTCTTTAGGGTTTTCTCTGTACAGTATCATGCCACCTGCAAAGAGGGAGAGTTTGACTTCTTTGCCAATTTGAATGCCTTTTATTTCTTTTTGTTGCCTGATTGCTGAGGCTAGGACTTCTAATACTGTGTTGAATAGCAGTGGTGAGAGTGGACATCCCTGTCATGTTCCTGATCCTAGGGGAAATGCTCCCAGTGTTTCCCCATTGAGAATGATCTTTGCTGTGGGTTTTTCGTAGATGGCTTTTAGGATGCTGAGGAATGTTCCCTCTATTCCTACACTCTGAAGAGTTTTGATCAAGAATGGATGCTGTGTTTTGTCAAATGCTTTCTCTGCATGTATTGATAGGATCATATGGTTCTTGTTTTTTCTCTTGTTGGTATGATCAATCAGATTGATTTCTATTTGTTTTTAAAGATTTTATTCATTTATTCATGGGAGACACAGAGAGAGAGAGTGGCAGAGACACAGGCAGAGGGAGAAGCAGGCCCCATGCAGGGGGCCGGATGCGGGACTCGATCCCGGGTCTCCAGGATCATGCCCCGGGCCGAAGGCAGGCGCTAAATCGCTGAGCCACCCGGGGATCCCCAGATTGATTTCTTTACGAGTGTTGAACCAGCCTTGCATCCCAGGGATAAATCCCACTTGGTCACGGTGAATAATCTTCTTAATGTACTCTTGGATCCTATTGGCTAGTATCTTGTTGAGAATTTTTGCAACCATGTTCATCAGGGATATTGGTCTATATTTCTTCTTTTTGGTGGGGTCTTTGTCTGGTTTTGGAATTGAGGTGATGCTGGCCTCATAGAATGAGTTTGGAAGTACTCCATCTCTTTCTATCTTTCCAAACAGCTTTAGTAGAATAGGTATGGTTTCTTCTTTAAACGTTTGATAGAATTCCCCTGGGAAGCTCTCTGGCCCTGAACTTTTGTGTCTTGGGAGGTTTTTGATGACTGCTTCAATTTCCTCCCTATTTACTGGCCTGTTCAGGTTTTCTATTTCTTACAGTTCCAGTTTGGTAGTTTGTGGTTTTCCAGAAATGCGTCCATTTCTTCTAGATTGCCTAATTTATTAGCGTATAGCTGCTCATAATAAGTTTTTAAAACTGTTTGTGTTTCCCTGGTCTTGGTGGTGATCTCTCCTTTCTCATTCATGATTTTATTAATTTGAGTCTTTTCTCTCTGCTTTTTAATAAGGCTGGCTAATGGTTTATTTATCTTATTAGTTCTTTCAAAGAACCAACTCCTGGTTTTGATAATCTGTACCACAGTTCTTCTGGTCTCTGTTTCATTGAGTTCTGCTCGAATCTTTATTAACTCTCTTCTGCTGGGTGTAGGATCTATTTGCTGTTTTTTCTCCAGCTCCTTTAGGTGCAAGGTTAGCTTTTGTATTTGAGTTCTTTCCAGTTTTTGGATGGATGCTTGTATTGCGATGTATTTCCCCTTCAGGACTGCTTTTGCTGTATCCCAAAGATTTTGAATGGTTGTGTCTTCATTCTCAGTAGTTTCCATGAATCTTTTTAATTCTTCCCTAATTTCCTGGTTGACCCTTTCATCTTTTAGCAGGATGGTCCTTGACCTCCACGTTTTGAAATCCTTCCAATCTTCTTGTGATTTAGTTCTAGTTTCAAAGCATTATGGTCTGAAAATATGCAGGCGATGATCCCATTCTTTTGGTATCGGTTAAACCTGATTTGTGAGTCAGTATGTGGTCTATTCTGGAAAAAAGTTCCACGTGCACTTGAGAAAAATGTGTATTCAGTTGCGTTTGGATGTAAAGTTCTGTAAATATCTGTGAAATCCATCTGATCCAGTATATCATTTAAAGCTCTTGTTTCTTTGGAGATGTTGTGCTTAGAATATCTATTGATTATAGAAAGTACTGTGTTCAAGTCAGCAAGTATAAGTGTATTATTATCTAATATGTCTTAACTTTGGTTATTAATTGATTGATATACTTGGCAGCTCCCACATTTGGGCATAAATATTCATTATTGTTAGGCCCTCTTGTTGGATAGATCCTTTAAGTATGAGATAGTGTCCCTCTTCTTGTCTTACTACAGTCTTTGGTATAAACTTTAATTTTTCTGATTTAAGAATGGCTACCCCTGCTTTCTTTTGAGGACTATTTGAATGGTAAATGGTTCTCCAACCTTTCTTTTTCAGGCTGTAGGTGTCCTTAAGTCTAAAATGTGTCTCTTGTAGACAGCAAATAGATGGATCTTGCTTTTTTATCCAGTCTGAAACTCTATGCCTTTTGATGGGGTCATTAAGCCCATTCACGTTCAGAGTTACTATTGAAAGATATGAGTTTAGTGTCATCATGATACCTATTCAGTCCCTGTTTTTGTGGATTATTTCTTTGGATTTTCTCTTTCTTTTACAGAGTCCACCTTAATATTTCTTGCAGAGCTGGTTTGGTGGTCATATATTCTTTCAGTTTCTACCTATCTTGGAAGCTCTTTATCTCTCCTTCATTCTGAATGAGAGCCTTGCTGGATAAAGTATTCTTGGCTGCAGGTTCTTCTCATTTAGGACCCTGAATATATCCTGCCAGCCCTTTCTGGCCTGCCAGGTCTCTGTGGAGAGGTCTGCTGTTACCCTAATACTTCTCCCCATAAAGATTAGAGATCTCTTGTCTACTGCTGCTTTAAGGATCTTCTCTTTATCTTTGGAATTTGCAAGTTTCACTATTAAATGTCAAGTTGTTGAACGCTTTTTATTGAGTTTATGGGGGGATCTCTCTATCTTTTGGATCTGAATGCCTGATTCCCTTCCGAAGTTAAGGAAGTTCTCAGCTATGATTTGTTCAAATACAGTTTCTGGTCCTCTTTCTCTTTTGGCGCTCTCTGGAACCCCAATTAAACGTAGATTTTTCCTTCTGAGGGTGTCATTTATTTCCCTTAACCTATCCTCATCATCTTTTAAGTGTTTTTCTCTTTTTTCCTCAGCTTCCTTCCTTGCCATTAACTTGTCTTCTGTGTCACTCACTTGTTCTTCTACCTTGTTAACCCTCGTCATTAGGACCTCCAGTTTGGATTGCATCTCATTTAATTGATTTTTAATCTCAGATGGTTAGATCTAAATTCTGCAGTCATGAAGTCTCTTGAATCCTTTATGCTTTTTTCCAGGGCCACGAGTAGCTTTATAAATGTGCTTCTGAATTGGCTTTCTGACATTGAATTGTAATCCAAATTTTGTAACTCTGTGGGAGAGAGGACTGTTTCTGATTCTTTGTTTTGTGGTGTGTTCTTTCTAGTCATTTTACTCAGTGCAGAGTGGCTAAGAACGAGTTGTATTGGAAAAAGGAAGAAAAAGAAAAAACAAAAACAAGGAGGGGGTATCCTTTGGTTCTATATACTGTAAATCTCTTGAGTTCCCCTGGAGCTTTCCAGCACTGCTCTGCCAAGAACTTGGCTCTTTCCCTGTCCTTCCAGCTGGTCTTCTGGGGGAGGAGCCTGCTGTGCTGATTCTCAGGTGTGTGCACCTGGGGGAGCTGTCCAGCACCCTGTCAGGTGCACAGCTTAGTGGGAGCTGTTTATCCTGTGAGGCCCCTGCTCAGTCCCAGGTACAAGGTGACACCAGGAGGAACAACAGTGGCGGCAGCCAGCTCTGCAATTCTGGAGTCAGCTCCCACAGTAACTACCACAGCTCCCAGTTCACAGGGGCCTGGATGCTCCGTGGGCGGGGGCACCGATCTGCACAGCTCCTTGCTGTCCTGTGTCCTCCTGGCCTCCGCCTATCCCGGGGGCGCCCCAGATCTTGGGCTGTGTCCCCCAGCGCCCTGGGCTCCGGGGCCTGCACCGCTGGAATCGACTCTCTGAGCCGCGCAACCCCCTCCGCGGAGCCGCCGCCCAAGCCCCTCCAAGCTGCTCCTGGGTCCAGCCATGCACGCTGCAGCCCTTAGGGAGCTGCAGCTCTCCCCGGGGTGCAGGTGTCTGTTAGTGTCCCAGGGAGCCCGAGGGCATCCCCGCCCTCCTAACTCCCTGCTCTAACTCCCTGCGGGCACCTTTCCGCCGGGGAAGATTGGTGCAGCTCCTGCTTCTCCGGGACGGGGCTCTCCTGTCCTGGGGACACTCGCCCCGGCCTCAGCCCGGCTCCTCGCGGGGCCCCTCCCCCCTGGAGGCCTTTTGTTTATTTCTTTTTCCCCGTCTTCCTACCTTGATAGAAGCACGAACTCTTCTCACTGTAGCGTTTCAGCTGTTCTCTCTTTAAATCTCAGGCCGAATTCATAGATTTTCAGGATGATTTGAAGGTCATCTAGGTAAGTTGGTGGGGACAGGTGACTTGGGGACCCTACTCTTCTGCCATCTTGCCCCGCCTCCCCAACATCATTTGTTGAAGAGACTGTCTTTTTTCCATTGGGTATTCTTTCCTGCTTTGTTGAAGATGAGTTGACCGTAGAGTTAACTACCAGTTTCTGGCTTCTCTATACGGTTACATTGATCTGTGTGTCTGTTTTTGTACCAGTACCACACTGTCTTCACGATTACAGCTGTGCAATAGAACTTGAAGTCTGGAATTGTGATGCCACCAGCTTTGGTTTTCTTTTTTCAACATTCCTTAGGGGAAATAATTCAAATTGGATCTTAAATACATCTGATTGTCTTTACATTTAAGTAAATCCTAAAATTGTTCTGGTAAATCTCAGTAAAAAAGGCTTCCCCAAGACTTTGGGTATACTGTTAGCCTTTTTTGTTTGGTTAGTAATATCCATTCATATTTAATAATTCTTGTGTTAATTATACTTATACGTCTTCTGGTAAAAGTTTTAAACAGTATCTAGAAATTCTTTTATATTGAGTCACACCATCTATAACAAAATTAGTTGTTTAAACAAAGGTTAACATGAACTCCCACATCTTTTTTCAGTTGAGGGTTATTTCCAAGATTAGTGGAGTATAAATAATTAAGATTTTGTAATGTTGGCAAACAGAAAGTAAAACGACGATTTATTTGTAAATAATGAATTTTTAAAATTCCCTTTTTTCTACTACAGCATAATGCACAGGACCTCTTGGCTTGGTGATTCATTTGAGACTTAAGTGGTCTTGTAATACCTGTTTTATCCTTCTGCTTGCTTGATTTTAAAGGCTTTGAAAAATAAATGTTTCTTCATTTCCTAGACCAACCAGGAATGATAAGTGGAAATAATCAGTTATTTGAAAATATTATGAGATACATATTTTAAATATATTATGAAAATGTGTTATTTTCATCCTGTATTTCAAGATTTCAGTACAGCTTTCCTTCCATGTTATTATTCTTGAATTCCTATTTTCTACCTGATCATCTCTATGCTATTTCTTTTCTGTGCATAACTTCCCTTCTATTCAAGTTGATAAGTTCATTCTTCCTTTAAAATAATATACAATATTTTATATAGACAAAATAATATATGTATAATATCAGTAAGTTATTTTTTTAATTTAAATTCAATTAGCCAACATATAGTACATCATTAGTTTCAGATGTAGAGTTCAGTAATTCATCAGTTGCATATAACACCCAGTGCTCATCACATCATGTGCCCTCCTTAATGCCCATCACCCAGTTACCCCATCCACCAACTACCTCCTCTCCAGCAACCCTCAGTTTGTTTCTGAGTGTTAAGAGTCTCTTGTAATCCTCTCTGATTTCTTTCCATTCCATTTCCCCTTCCTTCCCTATGATCTTCTGTGCTATTTCTTATATTCCACCTATAAGTGAATATCAGTAACTTATGACATTTAATTTTCATAAACTAATTGACACCTCTTTTGCCCTATTCTTTTGATTCCTAATATGAAGAATACTTTCTGAAATTCTGTATTTATAATTTCTGTGTGTTTGTGTATATATACCTATTTATTCTATCTAAAACCATGTAAATGGATCCTAAAAAATGATTATTTAGTGTTGCTTGTTTTTGAGCTTTATAGAAGTTATATCATATATGTATTCTTCCATGAATTCTTTTCTTCAGTCACCATTATGTTTCTAACACTTACCCATCCATATTGCATTGGTTAGCTATAGTTCATCCAGTTTCACTGCTGTATAAAATTTCATTTGTGTGAATATACCATTGCATGTTGATTTTGTGTCCTTCAACTTTTGCTGAATTTGATTTTATTAGTTCTAGGTTTCTAGTTCTAGTTTTATTAGATGACCAAGGTTTTTTCCTTTATTCTGGTAATGTGGTGTGTTTCATCAATTGATTTTCATATTTTGAACCATCCTAGAATTCCAGGAATAAATTCCATTGGTAATAATTTATAATCCTTTTTATATACTGCTAAATTGACTTGCTAGTATTTTGTTGAGGATTTTTTGTATTAGTGTTCATCAGGAATATTGGTCTGTAGTTTTCTGCTCTTGTAGTGTCTTTGGTATTAAGGTAATGCTGACCTCACTGAATGAATGTCCCCTTCTCTTCGGTTTTTTAGAAAAGTTTGAGGAGGTAAAGTTAATTCTTCTTTACACATTTGGTAAAGTGCTTCAGCTAAGCAATCTGGTTTAGGGCTTTTTGTTTTGTTTTGTTTTTGGGAGTTTTAATTACTGATTCAATTTCCTTCATAACTGCAGGTCTATTCAGATTTTCTTTCTTCATTACCAGTGTTGGTAGGTTGTGTTTAGCTTGGAATTTGCCCATTTTATCTAGGATATCCAATTTGTTAGCATATAGTCATTCATAGTATACTCTTGTAATCTTTTTTATTTCTGTAAAATTGGTAGAAATGTTCCTTCTTTCATTTTTGATTTTGGTAATTTGAGTTTCTCTCTTTGCTTAGTCAATCTATCTCAAGGTGTGTCAATTTTATTGATCTTTGTAAAGAACCAAATTTTGGTTTCCTTGATTTTTCTCTATGGTTTTTCTCATCTCTATTTTATTAGTCACTTCTGTAATCTTTATTTTCTTACTTCTGTTGGCTTTTGAGTTTAGTTTATTCCTCTTTTTCTAGTTTGTTAAGGTGTAAAGTTAGGTTGTTGATTTTAGATCTTTCATTGTTTAAATGTAAATACCTACAGCTATAAATTTCCCTTTTAGTACTCCTTTTGATTCATCCCATACATTTTGGTATGTTGTATTTTCATTGTCATTTGTCTCAGGGCATTTGTCTCAAATTGTATTAGTTTGCTAGGGCTGTCATAACAAAATAGCACAGACAGGGCACTTTAAACAACAGAAATTTATTTCCTCATAGTCCTGGAGGCTGTAAGTCTAAGATCAAGGTGCTGGCAGGGTTAGTTACCTCTAATGCTTCTTGGCTTGCAGATGGCTGCCATCGTACTGCTCCTTTACATTGTCATTGCACATGAGTCTTTGGTGTCTCTTTGTATGTCAAATTTCCTCTTCTTCTAAGGACACCAGTCAAATTGGATTAGAATCCACCGTAATGGCCTCATTTAACTTAATCCCGTATTTACAGATATTTCCAAATACAGTCATATTATAAGGTACTGGGGGTTAGAGCTTCAACATATGAGGGGATTTTTTTGTTTCTGCTTTTGTTTTTGTTTTTTTGATGGTGGGGGACACAATTCAGCTCACAGCAAATATTTTCTAATTTCTCTTATTTTTTCTTTGACCCATTGGTTGATTGTTTTGTTTAAATTCACATATTTGTGAGTTTTTCATTTTTTCTTTTATTATTGATTTCTAGTTAATTCCATTGTGATTGGAAAAGATATGTTGTATGATTTCAGTCTTTGAAAATTCATTAAAATTTGTTTTATAGCATAACATCTGTCTATCCTGGAGAATGTGTACTTGAGAGAAATGTGTAATTTTGCTGCCGTTGGGTAGATTGTTGTGTGTAGGTCTTTTAGGACCACTTGGTTTGTAGTGTTGTATAAGGGCTCTGGTTCCATGTGTATCTTTTGTTTGATTTCTAACCATTATTGAGAGTGGGGCATTGAAATCTCTAGCCATAATTGTAGAACTATCTACTCCTTTAATTATGTCGTGTCTGCCTCATGTCTTTTCGAGCTCTGATGTTTGGTGCATATCATAATTGTTATTGGTAGCATATAGTTGAATGATGCTTTTTTTGGTTTTGTTTTGTATCTGTTTTAGTCCCTCTGCCAACCTCTGCTTTTTAATTGATGAGTTTAGCATATTGATACTTAAGGTTATCATTCCTACAAAAAGAATTACTTTTGGTGTTTTGTTTTATGTTTTCTATATGTCTTATAGCTTTTTGTCCCTCATTTCCTTCATTACTGCCTTCCTCTTCTACTACCTTTCTTTATGTTTAGTTAAATTTTTGTAGTGACATGTTTTGATTCCCTTCTCATTATTTTGGTGTATGTTTTATTATATTTTCTTTGTGTTTACCCTGACAATTAGGTATGACATTCTAAAGTTATAACAACCTAATTTGAAGTGATACCAACTTAACTTCAATTGCATAAAAAAGCTCTACTTCTATATAGTTCTGCCCCTTTTTATTATTGATATCAAAATTACATTTTTGTACATCGTGTATCTATTAACATAGATTTATAATTATTTCTATGCATTTATTTTTTAAATTGTGCAGAAAATAACTAGTAGGGGTGTTAGGCTAAAGAAATGGGAAAGAGCCCTTATGTTTTCTACTTCTTCAGTCACAACTGATTACAGACATACCCTCTGAGCAGCCTGGGCTATAGACTCTCTTTTTTTTGCAGTTAATTAAACCTAAAAGCCTAGCCATGCTTGGACAGAACAAGCACAGACTCTCTGAAGTTCTGACTATATTTTGGTGAGGAATTAGAGTCTCCTTCCAACTCTCCAAAAAAAAAGGTCACATGAGTAGGTGGCAGCTTCCCTGCTTGCTTTCCTTCCTCAGATTTGCTTTCTGTCAATGGACACACTTGGCTGTTTTCTGTGTGATCACTTTTGGGGCAAACCCAGCTTTTCCCAGCCTGCTAGTTTGCTTTTTTCCTTCTGGAAAAGTAGCTTCAACCAGTTAATACAGTATGAGAACAGGAAGAAACAAGAGTCAGAGCGAGAGAGGGAGGGAGAGAGGAAGGAAGTGGCAGCATTTTGCACTCCTTGTCATTGGCTCTACATTCCCTGCCAAGCAGTGCTGTCTTCTGTGGCTGCATTGTGTCTACATGATACAGGGCTTGAGAAAGACTGAGAGCCAACCTCTTCCTCTACCACTGTAACCAAACCGCTACCTCTCCAATGTGTCCTTTGCAGTAGTTATTGCCTCTTGTCTGGCATTTAGAAATGTGAATCTTCTCAGAAGTTTTAATATATTTGATATTCCATATTTTTTAACAGTCTTAGATACTTTAAAAAATGACGTAAGCAACATAGGACTACAAGGCATTTGGATCAAGAAGGAACTAGGGTGTCTGAGCTAAGAAAACTGTTATCGACAGTGGGGAGGGCTGGTAGGTATTGCCAACACACTGTATCTATCTTGCAGGTTGGCATAGATGGCTCTTATTTACAATCATGGCAATAAGGTTTCTTGACAATGGTGGGCCTGAATCAATTCTAGCTGTTTGAAATTTACTGCTTAAGAATCTAAAATGTGGCTAATACCCAGGGCTTTAGGGACAGGGATTTTTTTCTCTTCCATAACTGAAAGGTATAGTAAGGCTTTCTGTGGTCCATAAGCACCAAGACACTTCTTGCCCAGGGACTCCATTTCTAGGAATCTGTCCTAAGGAATTTTTGGAGGCACACAACTTATCTATTAGGACTCTCATAATGTTTGTTACTTATATTAATAAAAAAGAGAAATTCCTTAAATTTCTAACAACAGATGGATGGTTGAGCCTAATGTGGTGATCCATGTAATGGACTATGATGCCAACATGTAAATCACATTGTGGAGAATATTTAATAACACAGAAATGCTTATGACATATCTAAATTAAACAATTAGAGGATGAAGCAATTGAATGTGTCTGGACATGTGTATATTTGAAGCTGACTTTAGAAATATTCATTTATATGTAGAAAAAAAGACTGAAAGGAAGCTCTTTATTTTTTAAAGTGTAATATTAGTTTCAGGAGTTCAATATAGTGATTTAACACTTCCACATAAAACCTGGTGCTCATCACAATGAGTACCTCACCACCTAATCCTTGTCACCCATTTAACCCACCTCCCCTCTGGTAACCATCAGTTTACTCTCTATAGTTAAGAATCTTTAAATCTTAACAGCTGGTATCAGTTACAGAATTATATACAGCCATTTTATCTATTATCCTCTTCTGTGGTTTCCAAATTATTGAAATAAGTATTGCCCACTTATAAGTTTAGAGGCATATATGAATTTTGCACATGTATACACAGAGTTATTGAGACACCAAGGAAAACAGATACTGTTTAATTTTGAAAGCACCTGGGCTTAGATGTGAAGTCAGAGAAATGTCAATGAGATTTCTTTTTTAGAAGGATAAAAGGTCAGGAATAGTATAGATCTCATCAATATTATCTACATTAATTAAGTCAGAAAGAAAAATGACTCTGGAATATGTTTCTTGTGCAATCCTGAATCTTCTCTCTGTGCAGTTTGTGAGTTTTCTGTCTTCCAGAACAGCAGGTCAGGGATCTTGTAAAGTACCAGGAATGTTACTTCTCTTCTAAGCTTCTGTTCTTTGCAAAAAAGAAATGGACTTGGAGCAATGGAAAATAATGTCTGGACAGTATTAAATTAAATTAAAATTTGGAATAGGTTGAAGTTTCTGTGAAATTTCCTGGCAAAACTTATTTTATTTTTGGGTTTTTAGAATTATAAATATTACAATTCTTAGAAACTACTCTCTGTACACTTAACTACAATTATAAAATACTATGCATACACAAAGCGCAATAGAAACGTTAAATAGTGAAATCAGCCAGATATGCCCATCTCAGAGAAAATAAAATGTACTTTTGTCTTCCCCATTTCCGATTTTCCTCCTTCGTGGGCATAAGGTGAATTCTCAGATTGCACAATGTGGTGCTGCTGTGAGCTGTGCTGAGAGCCTGTGGGTAGTACTTTGTAAGGAGCAATAGCATCTCTACTGTCTTGGACATTCTCTGGTCTTCAGAGGGTCATTGGTGATTCTGAGCACATTTTTGATCTAATGGTTTAGAAAACTGTTTCATTGAGTCAAAAAGACACCTCATGCAAATAAGCTATGATTACTGGGATTTAACTAAGTCATTAAGTACTTCAGGATAAAACAAGATGGAAATAACATGGCAGCCATTCATAAGAGGCTTGCAGTGTAATAGAAATAATTGAATTGAATTGAAGCCAAGCTATGGTTATTTACATCTCCTAATTTTGTGTGACTCACTTTAGTGAGTCTTCCCTTTTAATCCACATTATACAGATGAGAAAATGGAAGCTCAGGGTTGCTAAATAATGTGAGTGAGGTCACCTCTCCCATACAAACCATCTCAGGGAGTAACAGAAAACAGTGGATATTAGTTGTCTTATTGAGACATTTATCTAAATATGCCTGAGGCCCTTCTTCATTTACAATTATGAGACATGGAAAATTTAAATTCCCAACTAATGGTTTAAGCCAGTTTGAACAGCTAAAGTGCACTAATTATTAAGTCCCTTAAGTGGAATTTATCTTTTACCACTCTGCTCTCATCTATGTGAGTTAGGGCATATATTCTATACTTGTTTCTACTGTTCTCTTCTCCCTGGCTATTAAATCTCCTGAGAACAGAGTCTTTACTCCTCTGTGTTCCCCATTAAAAGTACCCAAGGCTGCCCAGAGGTGGCACTCCGAGAACACTTGCTGGCTCAAGACAGACTCCCTTCCTGGCTTCAGTTAGGGAATGGTGGGTATTGTTGGATGCAGCTCAGGACCCTAGTTTCATTTGTCCATGAGACCAGAGTCCTGTTGTCTGTCACAGGTGTGTACTTGAATGAGGAGAAAGGGGGTGGGAATATTTTTTTTCCTTTCTCTGCATTTATGATCTCAAGTACTATTATTCCCCCAGGTGAGTGTTTCATGGCATCCTCAGCAGCTCTTTGTGGCCTGGGCTCCTTTAGGAAAGGCAATGTCCTTGTGTATAAAATGACATGTTCCCAATAATTAGGAATGAAAATGATTTCAGCAGCTTTTTGTGAAAATCTGGTTGCATTTAAACATTATGTGTCCTTGAATGAGGTGAAGATATATGCTTGTGGGCTCTCTTGTTCCTGTGCAATCATTTCCATCTTGTGAAAAGCTCCTGATTTGGATAAGTTTATGGTGGCCTTTCCTCTAGTGCAGACCAGCACAGTGGAAGGGGGTCCCCACACAGTGTGAACCTTTGCTTTGCTTCCCTTGTGGCTTCCATCCCCCTGAGATACCCCTCCTTGCCATTTTATCATTTCACTTTGACCCCATGGGTCCTGACTTCTGCTGGTTGGTCTTTGATAGGAAGCCAGGAGGATATCTTAAATGTGTGGTATTTAAATACTGTGATCTTAGGAAGTAGACTTTTTGGAGCATAGAAAGGTTCATCAGACTCTGAATGGTTTTCTCCATGAAAGTTCTGCATGGAATAGCAAAGGTGGCTGGAATCTACTGTTAATGCTAAACAAAGCCTAAAAGTATCAGTCCTACAGCATCTGGTCTCATATATGAGTTTCTGCTTTGCATTGCCAACATGGTTTATGCTGGAGAGGAGAGTTGTTTTTAATTGTATCTCCTTAAACTCCAGCTTTTTACAATTCAAATATAACTTATGTTCTTGGACATAGCTGAACCCCCACCATTTTTGTGTTGGTAATCACTTTACTTTCACTGTGTCTTTCAGGCCTCACTCTTCTTTACTTCAGTTCTTCAACTCCAGGTCAAAAGACCTCTACTTTACAGAAAATACCCCTTTGCTGAGAAGTTCCTCAAAAGAGAAAGGGTGAGTTTTCCCATCCCCTTCTTATAAAATTAAGAAATCTCTGGGCATTGCCCTTGACACTTATGCTGGAGAACTTCTTCCTGAGATACAAATTTTTGCCTGACATGTTGTTTGGTTTCTGCAAAATCCTTGTCAATTCAGTGTGGTATGTTTTCATGATTCTAGTAGTTGTAGTCTGTGGCTTATGAGTTTCCAAATAACATTGAGCATATCCCTGCAATGATTAAGTTACACGTGCACATTCATGCATGTACACAGCTCTGATGGGCTGTGTTACCAGGCCAGGGCTTCTCAACAAGGGGTGAGGAAAGCACAGTCCAGAGATATTTTTTGCTGTCCCAGCTGGGCAAGGGGTACTATCTATTGGCATTTAAGGGTAAAGGCCAGAGATGCTGCTTAACATCCTGCAAAGCACAGGAAACATCCCCACAACAAAGAATGATTTGGCTCAAATGTCATTAGTGATGAGGTTGAAAACGTATGATTTAAGAGGAACCTCCACTTCCTGCAAATTTGAGGGTCCCTTTGGGCTGGGGATGATTCTGGAATCTCTGAGCAGAGCTGATCTGGAGGATAACTCTGTCTCCTAGGATGAAGGGCCCTGGCCCAGATATCCACTCTCATTTCCTTTTCCTTTTGCAGACAGACTTCCAGAAACCTGAACCACCTGCTTAGTATCTCCTGCCTCACATCACAAACATGGGGCATTGTCATGGCACACGTCATTTCCTGCTGTCTGACCCTGAGCACCTGCATCAGCAGGAAGGCTACTGTGTAACCTGCACTCACCTCCCTCCTATCCTTTTTAGGAGCTGCCCACCCTTTTTCCAGGCTTGTCTGCAACCATGAGTCTGCAACTCATACTTTTTAGAGTGTATCAGAGTTCTTTGAGGTACTTGTATGCCATGTGGATTCCTAGCCTCACTTGCCAAAGACTCACCCTCATTTAGATAACGTGTAGGAATGTGGACTTATCACTTCCCAGTGCAGGGACAAGCTGGCTCCCTCCAGGAGATTCCTGATGACAAGTTGTCTTCCTGCAAAAGTTCCCACTGAGCCCTTTGACTAGACTAACTTCCTCCCCTTCTGGCTCTCCAGAGCAATCTCACTCAACTTCAAAAGAGCTCAAATGTCACTTCCCTTGTGAAACATTGGTGTCCTCCCCACAATTCCCTCAAGAATCAATGCTTTTTCTGTGCTCTCAAATACCATATTCATGTCCATACTTCAGAACATGCCCTATGTTCCATAGCCTGCCTCTTCTTCATCTCACATCCCAGTGTCCATTACAGCCCCTACATCCAGGAGGATTACTTATTTTTTTCTCCATCTCTACTATAAATAAATAACTTCAAAAATACACACTTCAAATATCAGTTCCCTTAATGTTTTCCTTTGAATTACTTGGTAAACCATTAAGGTTATTTTAGAACTCATGTTTCATTGAAAAGCACATGTGTAGGCATTTGTCCGGGGCATGTGGAGCATAGAAACATTACCTGGGATTCTAAGCTGAACCTCATGTCGAAAACCACTATAGAGGAACAGAACATGGGTCAGGTTTGCTTATAAAATGTTTTCCTCTTTTCAAGATTTTTCTTAAAGATTTTATTTATTTATTTATTTATTTATTTATTTATTTATTTATTTATTTATTGGCAGAGTCACAGGCAGAGGGAGAAGCAGGCTCCATGCAGGGAGCCTGACATGGGACTCGATCCCAGGTCTCCGGGATCACACCCCCGGGCTACAGGTGGCGCTTAACCGCTGTGCCACCGGGGCTGCCCTCTTTTCAAGATGTTGAGGGCAGTAATGTGCAGCCGATGATACAAGGGTCAGAACATGTTGTGCATCTGCACTGACCAGCATAGTTGCTACTTGTCACAGGTATTATTCAAAGCTAAATTAATTAAAATGAAATACAATTTAAAATTCAGTTCTTCAGTTACATACTTCAAGTGGCCAGTGATCATGTGTGACTACCATACTGGATAGGACAGAGAATATGTCCATCATCACAGTAAATTCTATTGCACAGCAGTGTTCTAGATACACTAGCATTAGCTTTCTTCTTGCCACTTCTATTTTTTTAATAATAAATTTATTTTTTATTGGTGTTCAATTTGCTAACATACAGAATAACACCCAGTGCTCATCCCGTCAAGTGCCCCCCTCAGTGCCCGTCACCCATTCACCCCCACCCCCCGCCCTCTTCCCCCTCCACCACCCCCAGTTCGTTTCCCAGAGTTAGGAATCTTTATGTTGTCTCCCTTTCTGATATTTCCCACCCATCTCTTCTCCCTTCCCTTCTATTCCCTTTCACTATGATTTATATTCCCCAAATGAATGAGAACATACAATGTTTGTCCTTCTCCGATTGACTCACTTCACTCAGCATAATACCCTCCAGTTCCATCCACGTTGAAGCAAATGGTGGGTATTTGTCATTTCTAATGGCTGAGTAATATTCCATTGTATACATAAACCACATCTTCTTTATCCATTCATCTTTTGATGGACACCGAGGCTCCTTCCACAGTTTGGCTATTGTGAACATCGCTGCTAGAAACATCGGGGTGCAGGTGTCCCGGCGTTTCATTGCATCTGTATCTTTCGGGTAAATCCCCAGCAGTGCAATTGCTGGGTCATAGGGCAGGTCTATTTTTAACTTTTTGAGGAACCTCCACACAGTTTTCCAGAGTGGCTGCACTATTTCACATTCCCACCAACAGTGTAAGAGGGTTCCCTTTTCTCCCTTCTTGCCACTTCTAAAAGAAGTTTCCTTGGTTCCAATTTTAGTTATAGTTATACTTGTTCACCAGCTGAGGGGGTTGTAATATTATTATTCACACATGTACTATTATTATTCACATATTATTATTTCCTGGTCACAAAACTCTTTATTTTCAGTATTAATCAGTTTGTAGCACTGTCAGCATCATTTGTTATTGTTACATATTAGTTTCACACAGCCTAATTTGCATCTTTGGGCTTCTCTTTATGAGTAAGACTTTTTTTTTTCTTGTTGTAAACCAGTTTGAAAGCAATTATGGGTGTTCAGGAGAATCACAATGCCCTCTTGAGCTAGCTGGGCTTGATTGTTTTCTAAAATCATGGCCTGTTATGTCAGTAGTGTGATCCCAAATATTTCAAGTAATACATGAAAATTTTGGGCTTTAGTGCAACGTCACTAGAGTCAAGTGCATCTGAACTGATGAGGTTGTTCAAAAGGCCAGAGATTTAACTTTTAAGAAAAGTTTGTGATTCCTTTTGAATTATCTTTCTAGACAGAGGTTCAATTCTTGGGCAGCACTAGTCCAGCTCTGATGTTCTCCACTCCTGCTCATGATCGTGTATAGTCTGGGTGGAAAATCCAGCCTATAGCTGGATAGCTCTGTTACAGAAAGAACTACATAGAGGAGGAAAGGCCTGCACCACTTATTCTGCTTCAGGACAAGTGTAACAACTAGGTATTGAGTACTCCAACACAAGCAAAAAGAAAGCAAATACTGAAATGAGCTGGAGTTGGTCTGGGCCAGAAATAGCTTTATTGGGAAGTTCCAAACTCAGAACATGCTGATGTTTCTTGAGTGTCCATAAATCATATGTGTGACCTCAAATGATTTTCTTTAAGCTAGGTGTTCTGTGATGTCCAGAAAGATCCATGTCCACCAGTTTCAAGGCAGTAGAATGTCTGTGCTCCTTTTAAAAACCAGAATTGATTCCACATTTCATACTTACCACCAAAATGAAATCTTATTTTGGAGATGCTACTATTTCTGTGAAAATAACCTAACAAACCTTGCTTTCCAGGTCATGGTGCATGCCTGTTTGCCATCCAGAGTTCATCACTGCTGAAGAATCCTGGGGAAACAGCTCAGCTGAGTGGGAGGGAGGATCCCTGCTGAGCAACGACTTGGCTGGTTCCTTTGGATCTTCCTCCCAAGAGAAGTGGGAGCTTCTGGATAATGCTTACATCAGATTCCGTCTTTTGAAGCTGAGGTAGGAAGACTTGGGGTTCTAGCACTGGCACAGGGTGATGGTTGCCCAGAGCATTCTTCTTGCCTGGGACTGGGCTAGGTGGCATCTCACCCTCATTACATCTTCCCAATCAACAGACTGAAGGTGAAGAAGAGGGTTTTTGCATTTGGCCAGGCTGCACTTTTCTTGGAAGGTTATCTAACCTTTTCTCCCGGCCCTGGAAGATATGTAAGGTGGCACTGCTAATCAGCATGGAGGCTGTATAAGGCTATATAGGAGAGCCCAATTACAGACCTAAATGACTAACATCCTACACTCCTTCTTGTTTGTGTTGCGGGGGTCTTCATGGCATGACTTTGGTTTGCATATAGAATCAGTTCACTTCAGGAGTCCCTGTGGTGTTTTAGAAGCTGATTACTCCTTGCAGTTGGCAAGTTGTTAGGAAGGGTTGGTTTTAGCGCCAGGGCACGTTCTTCCAGAAGCTGTGTTGTCAGGCCTGTTGTGAGCTGGGACCCTGAGGCTGTGCATCTGTGAGGAAGGAGGTTGGAGGTTGTGGTGGTGGAAAGGCTCTGCTTGCACATGTGGAGGAGGGCTTAGCGTGTATGTGGGAAAGCTGAGGGCATTATGTCAGACCATGTGAACTGGCCAGTCAAAGCACTTCTCTTCCTGCATTGTCTGCTGGGCTTCCACATTTATTTAAAGGAAAGGTTCTTTTGAGAGTGACTTGTTTGAAAGTGGCATCTCTAGGGACAGAATAAAGCCTGAGAACCAGGACCACCAGGTCCTCATTCCAGATATTCTCTGAGGTAGCTGTGGGACCAGCAGAGCCAGACACATCTGCGCAACTGTTTCCTTGTCACTTTGTTTCCCTCACTATACAGCTTTGCATGGGCTTCTACTAAGATGATCTGTAGGAAAGCTCATGGATAGGTGAGAAGACACTCTGTAGCTCTCAGGTAATTGTGTTATTATTTGTCTACATCAGGAGACCTGTCTTTTCTGAAGCTGTTTGAAGGCCTGATTAGAAATGTACCTAATTGCATGCCCAAATTTCACCTGTTTATATGCAGAGAGGCCCAGTCTCAAGTGTTCTGTTGATCCTTCTAGCAATCTTGAGAGGTAGAGGGAAGAAGGAACTTCAGGGAGGATAGTATTTTGCCTGAGGTAATGCAATTTATAAGCTGAGGCGGGTAGGCAGGGATGTGACTCCCATAGCCCCACCTGTACTTGACTATGGAGATGTTTCCCAACATGATTCCCAGCCATGTGTTGCTTTTTCATGATTACTGGTCTCAGCTGCCTGCATAGATGTGACAAATATTTGGCCACAAAATGTGCTATAAAATTATGTAAATTGTGTGAAAGTGTGTGAATTCGGTTCTGGCTCCATGGACCATCATGATGGTAAGCCCTGACACTGTTAACACCCTCCTCAACTGGTTGGTTCACAGCTTCAGAGGATGACATTCTTCAACTGTCCTACACCATGGGAAAATTAAACCAAGTAAATTTGAGACATTACCTTCTGTAGTTGCTTTATCTTCTAGGATTCATGGAATAGTTGCATTGAGCTTGCCACTGAACTAAAAGACTTAATGTCATTCTTTTTAAAAGGTCTAAAATGTACCGTGTATGATCATTGAGGAAACTTGTAAAACATATTTTCAATTGTCAGCTCTGCTCTGTATGTCAGCAGAAAAAAATTTTGTATTTGGAATAGTTAAATTAATGATTCTTGCTTTAAAAAAAGAAGTATCATTTTGATTCCCATTTGTTTATTACTTTTTTGAGTATCATGACAGTGTTACATTAATTTCAGATATACAACACAGTGTTTCAACAAATGTATGTTATGCTATCTTCAGGTGTCCCTACCATCTGTCACCATGCAATGCTCTTAAAATACCACTGACTAGGGCAACCCGGGTGGCTCAGTGGTTTGGCGCCGCCTTTGGTCCAGGGCGGGATCCTGGAGACCCAGGATCGAGTCCCACGTCGGGTTCCCTTCATGGAGCCTGCTTCTCTCTCTGCCTGTGTCTCTGCCTCTCTCTCTCTCTCTCTCTCTGAGTGTCTCTAATAAATAAATAAATTAAAAAAAATACCACTGACTATATTCCCTATGCTGTGCCTTTTATTCCTAGCGTTTTGTTTGTTGTATAACTAGAAGACTCTATCTCTCACTCCCCTTCACCAATTTTTCCCATCCTTCTACTCCCTCCCATCTGGCAACCATTAGTTTATTCTTGTATTTATAGGTTTGAGTCAGCTTTTGTTTATTTATTCATTTGTTTTTTTTTTTAGATTTCATATGTGAGTGAAATCAAATGGTATTTTTCTTTCTTTGACTTATTTCACTTAGTATACTACCTTCTAAGTCCATCCATGTTGTTACAGATGGCAAGATCTTATCGTTTTGATAGCTGAGTAATACTCCATTATATGTAAATGTAAATATAAACACATGTATACAGACACAGACAGACATACACACATGCACCACATCTTCTTTATCCAATCGTCTGTTGATGGACACTTGGGCTGCTTCCATATCTTGGCTATTGTAAATAATGCTTCAATAAACATAAGGGTGCAAATATCTTTTTGAATTGATGCTTTTATTTTCTTTTGGTAAATACCCAGTAGTGGAATTATTGGGTCATATGCTATTTTTATTTTTAATCTCTTGGGGGAATCTCCATACTGTTTTACATAATGGCTGCACCAATTTACATTTCCACCATTAAGGCATGAAGGTTCGGTTTTTCCATATCCTTAACAACACTTCTTATTTCTTGTCTTTTTGATTTTAGCGATCCTGATGGGTGGTACATCATTGTAGTTTTGATTTGTATTTTTCTGATGATGAGTAATGTTGGACATCTGTATGTCCTCTTTGGAAAAATATCTGTTTTTTTTTCTTTGTATATTTTTTTATTGGAGTTCGAATTTTCAACATATAGCATAACACCCAGTGCTCATCCCATCAAGTGCCCCCTCAGTGCACATCACCCAGTCACCCCAACACCCTGCCCATCTCCCTTTCCACCACCCCTTGTTCGTTCCCCAGAGTTAGGTGTTTCTCACGTTCTGTCACCCTCACTGATATTTCCCACTCATTGCCTCTCCTTTCCCTTTAATCCCTTTCATTATTTTTTTATATTCCCCAAATGAATGAGACCATATAATGTTTGTCCTCCGATTGACTTACTTCACTCAGCATAATACCCTCCAGTTTCATCCAGGTTGAAGCAAATGGTGGGTATTCGTCATTTCTAATGGCTGAGTAATATTCCATTGTATACAACCACATCTTCTTTATCCATTTATCTTTCAGTGGACACCGAGGCTTCTTTCACAGTTTGGCTATTGCGGACATTGCTGCTATAGACATCGGGGTGCAGGTGTCTCAGGGTTTCACTGCATCTGTATGTTTGGGGTAAATCCCCAGCAGTGCAATTGCTGGGTCGTAGGGCAGGTCTCTTTTTAACTCTTTGAGGAACCTCTACACAGTTTTGCAGAGTGGCTGCACCAGTTCACATTCCCACCAACAGTGCAGGAGAGTTCCCCTTTCTCCACATCCTCTCCAACATTTGTTGTTTCCTGCCTTATTCATTTTTACTGTTCTCTCTGGTGTGAGGTGGTATGTCATTGTGGTTTTGATTTGTATTTCCCTGATGGCAAGTGATGCGGAGCATTTTCTCATGTGCTTATCGGCCATGTGTATACCTTCTTTGGTGAAATTTCTGTTCATGTCCTTTGCCCATTTCATGATTGGATTGTTTGTTTCTTTGCTGTTGCGTTTAACAGGTTCTTTATAGAACTTGGATGCAGGCCCTTTATCTGATGTGTCATTTGCAAATATCTTCTCCCATTCTGTACGTTGTCTTTTAGTTTTGTTGACTGTTTCTTTTGCTTTGCAGAAGCTTTTAATCTTGATGAAGTCCCAATGATTCATTTTGCTTTTGTTTCCCTTGCCTTGATAGATGTATCTAGCAAGGGGTTGCTGTGGCCAAGTTCAACAAGGGTGTTGCCTGTGTTCTCCTCTAGGATTTTGATGGAATCTTGTGTCACATTTAGATCTTTCATCCATTTTGAGTTTATCTTTGTGTATGATGTAAGAGAATGGTCCAGTTTCATTCTTCTGTATGTGGATGTCCAATTTTCCCAGCACCATTTTTTGAAGAGACTCTTCTTTTTCCAGTGGATAGTCTTTCCTGCTTTGTCGAACACTAGTTGACCATAGAGTTGAGGGTCCACTTCTGGAATCTCTATTCTGTTCCATTGATCTCTATGTCTGTTTTTGTGCCAGTACCACACTGTCTTGATGACCACAGCTTTGTAGTACAATCTGAAATCTGGCATTGTGATGGCATTTCTTTTTTAATATTCCCCTGGCTATTCGGGGTCTTTTCTGATTCCACACAAACCTTAAAATGATTTGTTCCAACTCTCTGAAGAAAGTCCATGGTATTTTGACAGGGATTGCATTAAACGTGTAAATTGCCCTGGGTAACATTGACATTTTCACAATATTAATTCCTCCAATCCATGAGCATGGAATCTTTTCCCATCTCTTTGTATCTTCCTCAGTTTCCTTCAGAAGTGTTCTATAGTTTTTAGGGGATAGATCCTTTTTACCTCTCTGGTTAGGTTTATTCCTAGGTATCTTATGCTTTTGGGTGCAATTGTAAATGCATTTACTCCTTATTTTCTCTTTCTTCAGTCTCATTGTTAGTGTATAGAAATGCCACTGATTTTAGTGCATTGATTTTGTATCCTGCCACACTGCTGAATTGCTGTATGAGTTCTAGCAATCTTGGGGTGGAGTCTTTTGGATTTTCTAAGCACAGTATCATGTCATCTGCAAAGAGGGAGAGTTTGACTTCCATGCTGATTAGAATGCCTTTTATTTCTTTTCGTTTCCTGATTGCTGAGGCTAGGACTTCTAGTACTATGTTGAATAGCAGTGGTGAGAGTGGACATCCTCGTCGTGTTCCTGATCCTAGGGGAAAGGCTCCCAGTACTTCCCCATTGAGAATGATATTTGCTGTGGGCTTTTTGTAGATGGCTTTTAAGATGCTAAGGAATGTTCCCTCTATCTCTACACTCTGACGAGTTTTGATCAGGAATGGATGCTGTATTTTGTCAAATGCTTTCTCTGCATCTATTGAGAGGATCATATGGTTCTTGTTTTTTCTCTTGTTGATGTGATTTATCATGTTGATTACTTTATGAGTGTTGAACCAGCCTTGCATCCCGGGGATAAATCCCACTTGATCATGGTGAATAAACTTCGTAATGTACTGTGGGATCCTATTGGCTAGTATCTTGTTGAGAATTTTTGCATCTGTGTTCATCAGGGATATTGGTCTGTAATTCTCCTTTTTGGTGGGGTCTTTGTCTGGTTTTGGAATTAAGGTGATGCTGGCCTCATAGAACGAGTTTGGAAGTACTCCATCCCTTTCTATCTTTCAAAACAGCTTTAGTAGAATAGGTATTGTTTCTTCTTTAAATGTTTGCTAAAGGTCCCCTGGGAAGCTGTCTAGCCCTGGGCTTTTTGTTTTGGGAGGTTATTGATGACTGCTTCAATTTCCTCCCTGGTTATTGGCCTGTTCAGGTTTTGTATTTCTTCCTGTTCCAGTTTTGGTAGTTTGTGGGTTTCCAGGAATGCGTCCATTTCTTCTAGATTGCCTACTTTATTGGCATATAGCTGCTCGTAATATGTTTTTTTTTTTTTATTTATTCATGATAGTCACACACACAGAGAGAGAGAGAGGCAGAGGCACAGGCAGAGAGAGAAGGAGATGCAGGCTCCATGCACCGGGAGCCCGATGTGGGATTCGATCCCGGGTCTCCAGGATCGCGCCCTGGGCCAAAGGCAGGCGCTAAACCGCTGCGCCACCCAGGGATCCCTCGTAATATGTTTTTAAAATTGTTTGTATTTCCTTGATATTGGTTGTGATCTCTCCTTCTTAATTTGTGATTTTATTAATTTGAGTCTTCTCTCTTTTTTTTTAATAAGGCTGGCTAATGGTTTATCTTATTAATTCTTTCAAAGAACCAACTCCTGGTTTTGTTAGTCTGTTCTACATTTCTTCTGGTCTCTGTTTCATTGAGTTCTGCTTGAATCTTTATTAACTCTCTTCTGCTTGGTGTAGGTTTTATTTGCTGTTCATTCTCCAGTTCCTTTAGGTGTGAGGTTAGCTTGTGTATTTGTTTTTTGAGGGATTTTTTGAGGGATTCTTGTGTTGCAATGTATTTCCGTCTCAGGACTGCTTTTGCTGTACCCCAAGATATTGAACAGTTATATCTTCATTTTCATTAGTTTCCAGGACTCTTTTTAATTCTTCTCTAATTTCCTGGTTGACCCTTTCATTTTTTAGCAGGATGGTCTTTAACCTCCACATGTTTGAGTTTCTTCCAAATTTTTTCTTGTGCATGACTTCAAGTTTCAAAGAATTATGGTCTGAAAATATGCAGGGGACAATCCCAATCTTTTGGTATCACTTGAGACCTCATTGTGACCCAGTATGTGGCCTATTCTGGAGAAAATTCCATGTGCACTTGAGAAGAATGTGTATTCAGTTGCGTTTGGATGTAAAGTTCTGTAAATGTCTGTGAAATCCATCTGATCCAGTGTATCATTTTAAAACTCTTGTTTCTTTGGAGATGTTGTGCTTTGATATGTCATTTGCAGAAAGTGCCGTGATGAAGCCTCCCAGTTAGTGTATTATCTAAGTATGTCTTTACTTTGGTTATTAATTGATTGATATATTTGGCAGCTCCCACATTAGGGGCATAAATATTCATGATTTTAGGTCCTCTTGCTGGATAGATCCTTTTGGTATGATATAGTGTCCTCCTTCATCTCCTACTATAGTCTTTGTGATAAACTTAATTTATCTCATATGAGGATGGCTACCCCTGCTTTCTTTTGAGGACCATTTGAATGGTAAATGGTTCTGCAACCTTTTATTTTCAGGCTGTAAGTGTCCTTAGGTCTAAAATGAGTCTCTTGTAGACAGCAAATAGACGGATCTTGCTTTTTTATCCAGTCTGAAACCCTGCGTCCTTTGATGGGATCATTTAGCCCATTCATGTTGAGAGTAACTATTGCAAGATATGAATTTAGTGTCATCGTAATACTATTCAGTCCCTGTTTTTGTGGATTATTTCTTTGGGCTTCCCCTTCCTTTCACAGAGTCTCCCTTGCAGAGCTGGTTTGGTGGTCACATATTCTTTCAGTTTCTGCCTATCTTTGAAGCTCCTTATCTCTCCTTCTATTCTGAATGAGAGCCTTGCTGGATAGAGTATTCTTGGCAGCATGTTCTTCTCACTTAGGACCCTGAATATATCCTGCCAGCCCTTTCTGGCCTGCCAGGTCTCTGTGGATAGATCTGCTGTTAATCTAATATTTCTCCCCATATAACTTGGATCTCTTGTTTCTTGCTGCTTTAAGGATTTTCTCTTTATTTTTGTAATTTGCAAGTTTCGCTATTAAGTGTTGAGGTGTTGAATGGTTTTTATTGATTTTAGCTAGGGACTTCTCTATCTCGTGGATCTGAATGGCTGTTTCCCTCCCCAAATTAGGTAAGTTCTCAGCTATGATTTGTTCAAATATGCTTTCTGGTCCTCTGTCCCTTTTGGCACCCTCTGGAACCCCAATTATACGTAGATTTTTCCTTCTGAGGCTGTCATTTATTTCCCTTAACCTATCCTCATGATCTTTTAATTGTTTGTCTCTTTTTTCCTCAGCTTCCTTCCTTGCCATCAACTTGTCTTCTATGTCACTCACTCTTCTATCTCAAAAACCCTCTAGTTTAGATTGCATCTCATTTGATTGATTTTTAATTTTGGATGGTTAGATCTAAATTCTGCAGTCATGAAGTCTCTTGAATCCTTTATGCTTTTTTCCAGGGCCAACAGTAGCTTTATAATTGTGCTTTTGAATTGGCTTTCTGACATTGAATTGTAATCCAAATTCCGTAACTCTGTGGCAGAGAGTACTGTTTCTGATTTTTTCTTTTGTGGTGAGTTCTTTGTAATCATTTTGCTTAGTGCAGAGTGGCTAAAAACAAGTACTGGAAAAGGGATGAAAAACAAAACCAAAAAACAAAAAACATACAACAACAACAACAACAACCAAAAAAGGGGGATCCTCTGATTCTATATATTTTAAATCCCTCAACTTCCCCTGAAGCTTTCCAGCATTGCTTGGTCAAGAACTTGCTCTTCCCCTGTCCTTCCAGCTGATCTTCTGGGGGCCTGCTGTGCTGATTCTCAGGGGTGTGCATCTGGGGGAGCTGCTCCGCCCCCTGCCAGGTGCACGGCTCAGTGGGAGCTGTTTATCCTGTGAGGCCCCTGTTCCCTGGTAGCCCCGCTCCATCCCAGGCACAGGGTGACACAGGAGGACAACAACACTGGCCGCGGCCAGCTCTCCAGCCCTGGAGTCAGCTCCTGCAGTGACTCCCACAGTCTCCCAGTCTCACTGGCCTGGGTGCCCCCGGGGGTTGCGGGTGCTGATCTGCGCAGCTTGGGGGCACCCAGCAGCAGGAGCGTCCTCGCTGTCCTGTGCCCTCCCCGCCCCCGCCTGTCCTGGGGGGAAGCGCAGGGTCCTGGGCTGTGGCCCCGGGGCTCTGGGCTCCGGGGCCTGCGCTGCTGCAATCGCGCTCCCGGGCGCGGCTCCCGAAGACAGCAGGGACCAGCCCCCTCCGCCCCGAGCCGCCGCAGGAGCTTCCCGAGGCCCCGCCAGGCGCGTTGCAGCCCTTCGCCGAGCTCGGCCGGTGGCGGGGGCGCTCTCCCCGGCGGCTGCCTCGTTAGTGGCTCCGGGAGCCTGGAGGCTCCACCGCCCTCCTGCGCTCTGCCCGAGCTCCCTGCTAAGCGCCTTTGCGTCCGGGAAGAATCCCAGGCGGATTTTTAAAGTTCCTGCTTCAGGACTGACTGGGCTTTCCTATCCCGGGAGGCTTTTGCCACCTGGCCTTAGCCCGGCTCCTCCCAGCGGGTGGCCCTCCCCCAGTTGATTCTTTTTTTTTTTTTCCCTGCCTTCCTATCTCGTTAGAAGCAAAAACCCTTCTCTCTGTAGGGTTCCAGCTGTTCTCTCTTCAAATCTCAGGTCGAATTCGTAGGTTTTCAGGATTTGAAAGTTTCTAGGTAAGTTGGTGGGGACAGGTGACTTGGGGACCCTACTCCTCTGTCATCTTGCTTCACCCCTTCTGGAGAAATATCTGTTCGTGTCTTCTGCCCATTTTTAAATTGTCTGTGTGTGTGTGTTGAGTGTTGAGTTATAGATGTTATAGAAGTTCTTCATATTTTGGTTATTAAACCCTTCAACAGATGTATCATTTGCAAATGTCCTTTCCATTACAGTATGTTGCCTTTTGTTTTGTTGATGCTTTCCTGCACTATGCGGAAGCTTTTTTTTTTTTTTCAGAAGCCTTTTAGTTTGATGTAGTCCCAGTAGTTTATTTTTGCTTCTGTTTCACTTGCCTTAGGAGATATATCTAGAAAAATGTTAATATGGCCAATGTCAAAGAATTTACTGCCTATGTTCTCTTATAGGAGTTTTAGGGCTTCAGATCTCACATGTAGATCTTTAACCCATTGTGAGCATATTTTTTGCGTATAGTGTCAAAGAAATGGGTAGGAAATATCAGAAAGAACATGAAGACAGAGACAGAGAGACAGGGAGACAGAACATGAAGACTCCGAACTCTGGGAAATGAACTAGGGGTGGTAGAAGGGGAGGAGGGTGGGGGGTGGGGGTGAATGGGTGACGGGCACTGAGGGGGGCACTTGACGGGATGAGCACTGGGTGTTATTCTGTATGTTGGCAAATTGAGCACCAATAAAAAAGAAATTTATTATTTAAAAAAATTCTTGAATACAAACAAACAAACAAAAGAAAATAATCCAGGTTCATTCTTTTGCATGTAGCTGTCCAGTTTTCCCAGCTTTAATAAGTGGAAGAGATTTTTGTCCCATTGTATATTCTTGCCTCCTTTGTTGTAGATTAATTGACCGTGTAAGCATGGGTTTATTTCTGGAGTCTCTATCCTATTCCATCGATCTACATGTCTGGTTTTGTGCCAGTGTCTGTTTTTGCGCCAGTACCATACTGCCATACTGTTTTGATTACTATAGTTTTGTAGTATATTTTTTTATTTTATTTATGATAGTCACACACACACAGAGAGAGAGAGAGAGAGAGAGAGAGAGAGAGGCAGAGACACAGGCAGAGGGAGAAGCAGGCTCCATGCACCGGGAGCCCGACGTGGGATTCGATCCCGGGTCTCCAGGATCGCGCCCTGGGCCAAAGACCGGCGCTAAACCACTGCGCCACCCAGGGATCCCTGTAGTATATTTTGAAATCTGGGATTGTGATACCTCCAGCTTTGACTCCCATTTAAGTAGGGGCTGTTGAATCATTATTTGGAAGTGTGAAATTTATCAAATTTGGAAGTGTGAAATGATTATTTATCAAAGTGTGAAATGATCATTTATCAAATTAAATTCTTTTAGAATGCACAATAAGACTTTACCATTTTGAAAAGATCAGAAAGATATTGAAAAAGATATCCCAATATAGACCTCTGTATTCTATAAACATATTCCAAGCATGGGCTATGGACCAAGTACCCTTCCACATACAGTGACAAAGCACAGACACTTTAATGCCTGCTCTTGAGGGGTGGCCAGTGATAAGAGCACACCCCAGGGCTGGACAGTGATAGTGTCATTGGAACATGGGATCCAGTGGACCTGGGGAGGTGATATGAGCAGAGATGGGACTGGAAAGACTGCAGAAGGTGGGCTAGACCCAGATTCATGTAGGCCCTGAGAGCCGCAGTTAAGAAAGGTGGGCCAGGACACCATCAGGAGACCTCAGAGGGGGCCAAGAGCATGGCCTGATTGTTACATTATCTCTGAAGAGATTCTTAAAAGACTCTGCTAGTACAGCAAGTCATAGCACTGCAATTTCTTTTTTGAACTGTTTGATTATATCTCAGTGTTTCTATATTTGATGATAAAATCCATATTTCCACTTTCCAGAAAACTTAGGCAAATATAATTGATAAATATTAATCTGAGAACCCAGATAAGTCTTGTTTCCAGGAAACTCCACTGTTAAAAAGCTAGTAAAGAGTCTCCAAATTTGAATTTTAGCATCTCCAGTGAGAAACATGTGCAAACACTCGAGGTTACTTTTTCTCTCCTTTGTAACCTTCACCAAGCTGCTTTTCATGAGGCCATACATTTAGAGGTCAGCAGTATCTTCCTTCATACCATATTATGGAAAGAATTCCTAACATGTGCTTTGAGAGTGATATTACCTAAAGCTTCAGAGAGGTGTCTGAGGTTTGGCAGTCTGGGCACATGCAAATAAGACTGCTCTCGGTGTGACTTGGGGCCTACCTTTTCTCTTACAGGTGCTGCATACGGTGGCTGAAAGTTGCAAGCCTGTTTGTCTTTGTGGTGGTGTGCTCTGTGAGTATCACAGAGCTCTGCTGATGGGTCAGCAGAGCTCCTGGGTGCCTTGGGCTGGGTAGCAAGGCATCTAACATATAGGGCTCACGCCTTTCTTTGGAGGAGATGCTGAGGGGATGTGGGATTGTGAGCTGAGGTTGGTGACAGAGGCCTCTCCTTAGCAATGGTCCTCTGCTGTGATAAAACAGAAGCCCTGGGGACCTGACTTTGATATGTAGAAGGCAGTTAGCTTCATCCTTTGGGTCTAACTTTCCACCTGAAAGCAGCTTACCAATTCTGTTTTCAACCATGCAATAAATTGTCTTTATTTGTGTTGGGACGTGTCCAATATCATGAGTGGCCCCAAGAATGTGTCTTACTGCCGGCATTTGTGTAGGGTGTATTCTAATGTGGCCCTAGCTAGAATCACATTGTGGGAGCTCAGAATATTTTGCCAAATGAATGAGTGTGAGATTCTTTTTTTTAAGATTTTATTTATTTATTCGTGATAGACATAGAGAGAGAGAGAGAGGCAGAAACATAGGCAGAGGGAGAAGCAGACTCCTTGCAGGGAGCCCGACGTCGGACTCGATCCCAGGACTCCAGGATCACGCTCTGGGCTAAAGGCAGGCGCTGAACCGCTGAGCCACCCAGGGATCCCCCGAGTGTGAGATTCTTTGTGCTCAAGTGTGCATATCTCTGTGTGTACACATGTATGCGCATGCCTGACTGTGTGTGCACATGTGGATGTGAAGTCCTTTGTGCCTGCTGTGTGTTTGTGTGTCTGCATGCCTGTGTGTGACATGTGGGGCATTTGTGGTCTGTGATCACTTAGAAGTTGCGTCTGTGTTTGGGGTCTTATTTCTGGGTATGTACCAATTTTCAGCATTGGCATAAGACACTTTGCATAATTGTTGGGAGACTCCAGTGGGTGGCTGATGCATGCTGGTGTGATAACACATGAGATTGTGAACAAGGATGGAGTATGTGAATGGTGTTTTCATGACTGTGCTATGTGGACTTCAGGACGTGTTGGTTGTGCCTCTTCTATGCAGGCAGCCTATGGTTATGGCCATGCTGAACCCTGCATGACTGGAAACTACATATGATCACATGTGGCTGTGAATAGTTGGTTTTCATTATCTGCATATGTGGGCATGAGTATCAGGACTCTTTGTATGTGTGCAGTTTTGTGCATGAGAAGAGTCTCCTCAGTGTAACATATAGAGAACAATATTGCATCTTGAGCAGTGAGGGTAGTTCATGAAGTCAATATTGGCTGAATTTAATTGAATATCTGCAACCCTTTAAAAACCCACAAAGGTTGGGGGGGGGGAAGCAGTGACCCAGAGAAATTATGCATGAAATAAGGAACAAACACATTGAACTTTGAAAACTTCATGTTTTTACTTTTTTAGCTGCCAGTTTGCCTCTCTACTTCCTATTCACACAATTGTGTGGTTCTAAAGCTTTGGCTGCTTAGCAGGGCCTGGTAGGTGGGTGCACTGGGATTTCCAAAAAGAAAGTCAGCGTGGGCCAGGGCTTTCCTGAGTTCCTGAGGATTGACCTGAGCTCTGTGTCTAGTCTTCACCCTTCTTCTGGGATTTAAAGTTTTGGTGATTTGAGAAATTTGTTTTGAATGTCTATAACCTATCTTATAATCACTTCAGTGTCTTTCTGGTAAGGTATAATGTGCGCTGCAAATTCCATAAACACATACTTTAACCATCACATGGGTTGTTTCCCCTTTTCTCCAGTATGGAAAAAGTCATGTTTACCTCTCTCTGATGATTTAATTTTGTGGCTAAGTGGTAAATAAGCAAATATTAAAAATCAAGATCCATTGTAGTGGAGAATAGTATACTGAATCAGAATTTTATCTCTTAATATCTAAGAAAAGATATTTAGAGTGAGCTGGTGAATGTTGGATACATCAGTCAATGCCATTATCATACCCATATTTTCAACTTTTGTCAAAATTATTTAAATCCTATTGTTATCCTGCCACAAATCTATCATTAAATGTTTCTGATTGTTACAGATTTTATTCAGCCTGTATCCAGATCAAGGAAAGTTCTGGCAATTGTTGGCTCTGTCACCACTGCAAAGCTACTGTATCCAGTCTATTCTGAGATGGATAGTTTACAAAGAGACACCACAGAACTATTTTAGCTGTTGCTAAAGGTCACAGCATAGGTGATCACCACTCCACCTGTGCATATTTTGTTCCTTCAGGACATTTGATGAAAGATGGGCCAGTGCAGAAGGAGAGGGGAGCACCAGTAAGACTATAATGGGTGGTTGGTGGTGACAACATCCAAGTGGCACATTCTAGTTAGGGCCTGACTCACCTGGGCTCTTGCATACTCTGGTTTATACTCTGTCCCCACTTCCTTTTGCATTTCAGTTTAGGTGGTTTCTACTGACCTGTTTTTAAGTTCATTGCTTCTTTTTCTTGGCTGTGTCATCTGGGCATGATGATTATTGGTTTCTTCATACTGTGTTTTCTCTTGCCTTTTTGTAGGCCTCATAGTTTGTCACTAGAACCTGGATGTGTTGTATAGGATAGTAGATATTGAGTGTATTAGTCAACTTGAACTGCCATGAGGAAATGCCACAGTCTTGGGGTAGCAGACACTTACAGTGCTGGAGGCTGGACATCCAGAGTCAAGGTGCTGGCCAACTTGATTTCTGGTGGAGATCTCTTTCTGGCTTGCAGATGACTGCCTTTCTTGCCATTGCCATGCCGTGTGTGTATGTGGGGAAAGAGTACATTCTCTGGTGGCTGTTCTTATAAGGTCACAATCCTCTCAGATCAGAGTCCCACCCTATGACTTCATTTAACCTCAGTTACTTCCTTAGAGGCACCATCTCCAGATACAGCCACAATGGGGGGCAGGGCTTCAACATATGATCTTGTGGTGGAGATAAGCATTCAATCCATAGCACTGTGGGCTTTAGTTGAGAGTCTGTAAATCTAGTCAGAGGTCAGCTATGTTGCAGTGTGTGGTTGCCATGGTAGCCTGTAGCATCCCAGACACTTGGA
This sequence comes from Nyctereutes procyonoides, assembly GCF_905146905.1. Taxonomy (NCBI): domain Eukaryota; kingdom Metazoa; phylum Chordata; class Mammalia; order Carnivora; family Canidae; genus Nyctereutes; species Nyctereutes procyonoides. The sequence goes on along the minus strand of NW_026575047.1, from coordinate 59,745,983 downwards.
ATTGCTTGGCTTCTTTCCTGCTGTCTGCCAGGCTGTGCACTCTTCCTACTTCCCACAAGGGGAAGCTGCTGTGCCCTTAGAGTACCAGATTTGATGCACTTCCCCAGGAAATTAAGGCTGTTTCATGAGTCTCCTAATTTCTCCATCTTCTTTGTGGGTACGTGCTAGGGTTGTGGAGCAAAATCTCATATAAGAAAATGTAAACACCCCAATCATGTGGATGCCAGAGCCTTGCTACTGTCACAGTAACCCATACTTGACCTTGAACAGGTAAAAAAATTTTCTGATTTATTTTTTTAAGATTTTATTTATTTATTCATTAGAGACTCAGAGAGAGAGAGAGAGAGAGAGAGAGAGAGAGAGAGAGAGAGAGATACACAGGCAGGGGGAGAAAGAGGCTCCTTGCAGGAAGCCCAAAGCAGGACTCGATTCTAGGACTCTGGGATCATGCCCTGAGCAAAAGGCAGACGCTCAACTGCTGAGCCACCCAGGTGTCCCCAAAATTTTCTGATTTAATTTTGCCTGCTTCTGTGTATGGTAGGAACACCTGTCTTAGAGAAGCAAACACTTGGCCCTATTTCTCCCCACAGTCACCTGTCTCACTCTAGATTTCAAGTTAAATGTTTCTGATGCAACCTCATTCTTGACAGAATAAGTCATTAACTTAACATCTGTCTAGCCTAGAGTAGGAGTGGTGTGATCCCCTAGAAGATGGATCCTGCCTTCCTTTCATGTGACCTCACTGCAAATGATCAAAAGCTGCTGCCTAGGCTGACCCCAGGGCTTGGAGGGATCTTATCCAGAAACAGTCTTCATTGAGAACCAGACAGGGAGGGCAAAATATTTGCGGGTTGCTGAGTGATTACTGTACTGTGGCAACTCCTGGATAAACCTTATCAGTCAGCAGAAATCCTAAGTAAACATAACGAGTAAGAATAATAACGGGGTAAAATCAGATGATAACAAATAAGAGTCTTATTTATCCCGCTTAGAACTGTGCTATGTCACTTTTACTCCACACACTGTACATGGTCTTCCTTCTAGAGCAGCCCAACTCTTTCCTGGGACTTGAATGAGCCCAAGCCCATCCTAATGGCTGTCAGGCAAATGGTTTTACTTAGCAGCAAGAGTAACTGGGGAGTTCTTGCTCTTGTTTCCTGAGCAATGTGCATATTTAGATGAAGAGAGAGAGAGAAGTACAAGAGACGGAGAGAGCTGTGTGAAATGATAGGAATGCTACAGAGTGGTTCTTGTGTGTCTGTGGATCTGTTAAAGAAAAAAAGTGTTCAGTGACACTTGTTAAAGATGGCAAGTCACATTTTATTCAGGACCTTAGTGATACTTGTAGAGACTACTGCAGTGAGGTCTTACAATGGGGAGAGATTGAGCTTGAAAAGTGGTACTTTAAAGCCAAGGAACAGGGTAGGAGGCAGAGGATGAAAAACTATGAAGAGGAAATGTCATGGGTGATAAGAAATTCTGGCCAAACTGACCTCACAGGATTCTTGTGGAAGGCAGGCCAGAGTGAACAACATCCCGAGGGAATGGAGGAGCATGAGGAACCTGATCAAATATTGAATGTGATTAGATATGAAAAATGGAGATTCTGACTAAATCAACCTAACAGGATTCTTATAAAACTGACCTTGTAGAGAGGAGTACCGAAGCCCCAAAAGTCAGAGCTTAGTCTTAGAGAAGAAAGTTCAAAGGAGCGTGACTAAAGTTTGGCCAAAGAGAGACTCTGTCAATGATTAATCTTTATAAAGGCTGATTTAAGCTTCCCAGGGGGGTCTTTAGAAGATGTACATTGTTCTCAATAGATTTTCCAAACAGACTACATTTCTGAAAGCTCACAGACCCTCTCCCAGGACCCTAGGCTGAGAACTTGCTGTGAGTGTTTGTGAAAGGAGAGATCAGAGGTCAGAGGTCCCCGTCAGATGCCCACAGAGAGCCAACTGCTGCTGGTATCTGCAAAAGGTGGGGGCAGAGTCAGGGGAGGCTAGTCTGTGTACCAGAGTTTGGACCTTTGAAGGTGATTCTCAGCAAAGGGGTGTTATTGTGCAGGTCTGAGGCAGAAAGTGATTCAGGCCTGGTTTTGAAAAGCAAGTCGTGGTCTTCTCTTTGTTGACCTCATGAGTGAAGAGCCCCACTGTTTCCTTCTTAACTTCTGGCCAGACCCCAGGGGTGTGTTTTGGTGGCAAGTGCTTTTGGAGAAATCCTTTCTATCTTTTAGCTGGAGAATAACAAAGCTGCCTTTTCCCCCATGATGTTTTATTTGTAACAGACAGTAGGGCTTTGTCACCTCAGTAATTTCAGGGCTTATTTTAGCAACTTTTTGAAACAGGAAGTGGCTGTGATTGCAGGCACCTGATGTTCTTTTTCCCTGAATTGTTCTCTGTGCTTATTATGGGGGACACCTGACCAAGGCTCCTAGGTCATTAGACAGATGAATAATGGTCAGCAAGCCAGATTATATATAAGCAAGTTAATTAGGCTTGCTCACTGGCCTTCCTCCCTTCCCTCCCTCCCCCCTTCTTCTTCCCTTCCTTCCCTTCTTTTCCCTTTATTTCTTGACATATGGTCCATTTTCCATCACACCCTTCATAGTAGCCCTGGGCTTTCAAAGTACACAAAGAAAACACTATACATGTTATAGGATTTTGTCTCCTGTTCTTCTCTTACATCCTAAGCTCCTTATACTACCTCATAATTATGTTGTCCAATGATAGTCACTAGTCACATGTGGCTCTTTAAATTTAAATTCATGTTAATGAAGTAAGTAACATTAAAGTTTCACTTCCTCATTCACACCAACCACATTTCAAGTGCTTAATAGCCATATGTGATTAGTGGCTACCATATCAGACAACATGGATATACAACATTTCTATTATCACAGAGAATTCCATCTGCCAGCATCACTCTAGAAATTAAGGGCAATCATTCATCCATTTGGTCCCAAATGCTGGAGAAAATACATTAGCACTAGGAGGATTATTTTTTGATGAATTTATCAATCTTAAAAGTTTTATACTTTATCAAATGACATTGCTCCCATTTTTATCAAGAAGGTGAGTCTAAAGAAACCCCACTTTCTTACCTCCATTCAACTAAACAAAAGTTGTGTCAAAGAAAAATTGTATCACATAAACAGGTAAAGAAAGCTTTATTCAAGACTATTGCAATATGGGAAAGATTTAACTCCAAATACAACAGGGTAAACTGGGAATCTACAGAAGGGTAAGGGCAAGGGTGAGGATGGAAAGTTACCAAGGGAACGTGGTTGGGCATTAAGAGTGAAGGGATTCTGAAAAAAAAATGAGTGAAGGTATTCTTTGTACACTGGGCTCCTCAGGCCAAGGTTAAGGCTTAATCAAGAAGAGGACTCAGAGGACTCAAGTTTGGTTAAGGAGGAGGTCCTGACCAGTGTTGACCGAACTTGGCATTTGATTGGCTCTGTAGCAAACTGAAGGGTAAGTCCTAGAGAACTCTATAGTTTAGATAGAAATGAAGGCCCATTTTCAGGCTCTTGTGAATTTGTTCCATGTCCAGTGTCCAGTAGCAGCACATTGCCGGCTGTTTAGAAGTGTTTTGGTCATGTGTTTTTCTCCCCACCACATACAGGCTGCCAAGACAGCTGCCTGCACTGGGACAACCAGAGCAGAGTCAATGGTTATACTCATTAGAAGTACAACAGGAAGATGATTAACCAGGAACTCAGAAGAGGGATGTTTACGGGGCTCACAGAGTGAGAAGAAGGTTTATGGACGGCATCTCAAGTTAGCTCTTGAAATATAACTTTTATTTGGGTAGTGGTAAAGGCAGGAACTAGAGAAAGGAGGCAATTTCTCTCTGGCTTCTCCATGCCCCTGGATCTGGCAGAGACTCTGGTCTAGGTTTGGAGGATTAAGCTTCAAGGATGATGCTACAAACAAATATTATTGATGGAAAAAGTATTCGTTGGGGCATCTAATATGGTCAGAACTACATTAGTTTCTAGAGAAGTAGAGAAATGAATAAGATGCAGTTACTCTTCTTGAGGAGTGAGACCAGTTGGGGAGAAAAATTTAAAACAACTGCAGTATGGCGTGAGCCCAATATACAGAGGAACACTGGAAGAAGCCAGAGGATCTACTGGAGTTGTGGATGACAAGGAAAGATATAAGGAGAGGAAAGCTTGAGTGAGAACTCAAAAGATGGTAGTAGTTCTTCAGATTTGGGGAAGGCATTTGAGGCAAAGGCAGAGAACTATGTGTTATGAGCGTTGCAGACAGTTCAACATGGCTGGAAAGCAAGGATTGAAGCTGCCTGCAGGGGTGAGGCTCAGTTAGAGGCTCCGGTTTTCAGGGATCTGGAAGTCACAGTTGACACCAGAGCATCCCAGTAGGCTTTGAATCCTAAGTGCATGGTGGGCATCTAGAAAGAGAAAAGGAAGGGTGGAAGTACCTGTTGTCCTGTGTCTATATGATTTTGTGTGCATTCCATTTAGTTGGTTAATCATAGTGTGCTTTGTTACATGATTGTCTCCACAACAGGGTATGAGATACCCCCTGACCCTCAGGACAAAGGTCTTATTTTATTCATTCATTTCTTGGAACCCAATAGATGCTCCAACAACATTCGTTAAATCTAAGGGTGAAGCCACTGCTTTTCCAATGTTGGCCTCAAGGTGGTGCTGTTCTGTCTTTTGGGTTTCTGCAAGGTCTCTGGAATCCTTTCTGAATTGAAATTCTCTCTACCCTGTAGTTTGTATTCGCCCTGGGGAAAGACCAGGACAGGAGTAATTTTGGCAGAAACAGCAGTGTCTCTTTGCGCCTTTTCTTAATACATCCTGCCTAATGTGTGACTTCCATTTTCCATTTGTCCTTGATGGAACCCAAGTAACAGCATAGGTGTGTGGAGAGGCTTTCCAACCAAGTGTTGGGGATGGTTGCTCATTCTGGGCTCTCATGATGGACAACAGGGCTGATAAAGCACTTTCTTTACCAGGATGTTTTATTTGTACAATTTAAACCAGTACATTGTGCTGGAGGAAATAGATAATGAAAAAAGCATTAACCATTCATTGGCCCTTGACAGTCAAAGCTAATCTTGTGTACATTTTGGCAACAGTGAAGTTCTGCCTTTTCCCTTAGTCTGTTTTATAAACCACCTGTTTCTTCTAGGGTTTTTTTTTTTTAAAGATTTTATTTGTTTATTCATGAGATACACACAGAAAGAGGCAGAGACACAGGCAGAGAGCTCCATGCAGGAAGCCTGACGTGGGACTCCATCTGAGGACTCCTGGATCACACCCTGGGCCAAAGGCAGGTGCTAAACTGCAGAGCCACCCACGTGTCCCTCTTCTAGGGTTTTAAGACAGATTAAGGGAATTGGCTACTGAATCCTACGATCAGTGAGCTCCTGCTAAGTCTTTTGAGATCTCATATAAAGCATAAATTATTTTGAGATTCATATTTCCACCTACAACAATTTTCTCTTCTGGATCAAAATGACTAGGCTAGTCACTGTTAGAATCCCTTTCATGACCCCCAGAACCTTGCAGCAGAGAAAGGAGCTGGCCCAGAGCAGCAAGAAAAGGGCTGAATAACATAGGCTCCTATGTTTGTGTAACACCCAAATGCAGGATGTAGGAGCTAAGGGGAGGCCTACAGTGGGGGGTAAGTATCAAGGGAATTATATTCTGTAGGAGAAAAGCCTCTTTACCTGATAATTTTTCCCTGATCAAGAGCCCTTAAGACATTTTGAAGAAATTTCTCTCTTCACTGCAGTGTGTGTCACTTATTTAGCTGACTTCAGAATTCTTACTTTCAACTCTCTTTGTGATTTCTCATTCTAAAAATAGAGACCTGGAACCTATAGGATTTGGGCATGGATGTGGATCAGTGTGTCTCTTCATTTATGCAACCATCTTGTCTTCTAGCTCACTGTGGGTCTAGGAGCTTAGGCAATTTGATGCTGCCTGCAAAAAGTGGAAGCAGAGATAATGGCAGGATGGGGAGACACCACTTTGAGGTTTAAACAGATAATTTGAAACACACAGGATCAGATGTTGCAAAACCAACTGCATGTCCGGAGTGAGGTGCTAAAGAGATACGGAGTGGCCAAGGGCTGCAGTTCAGTAGGAGGAAAACAGCCTGGATATGTATTTCTGTGTGCATTTTCTGAGGAGGGTACTCACTGGGTGGATGGTGCGGGGACTTCAGGCCTCAGGACTTCCTTGCTTTGTGGTTCACCTTGACTTTGCCTCAGCTTCAAACCTCACCAGCCACATGGACTCCACACTGCTCCAGGTGGACCTGGCAGGGGCGCTGGTGGTGGCTGGTGGCCCAAGTTACACCAGCAGAGAAGAACATGTCGTGGTGGAAGTGACCCAGGCTGATGTTCCAGGCTCCAGGCGGCGGCGGCCACAGCAGGTTATACTTACAAGTTATTTGAAAGGAATTGTAAAAACTCATTTAATCTCTTTATAAATCGAGTTTCCTTTTGAGTAGATTTGATGGGAAGCCATAAGGGAATGGCACTGTTATTAGGCAAGCCCTATCTTTTGCTTTGTCTTTGAAATTTTCTTTTCTCCTTTTGTCTAAGACAACTCTTACCATTGTAGTAAAATCAAGCTTGTAAGTTTTTAAATTCAGATTATTTTGCTGGACAATTCAGGGAATTATTATATATTTGAAAGTGGTTTTCTGTTGTTAAAGCACAATTAAACCTGGGCTTTCCTATGGCACAGAAGATATTTCAACAGCACAGTTCCTTTGGGCTTGGGGACACTTGGCTCAGACTTGCATAGTTTCCCAAAGCTTCTGCTTCTAAAGTGGTAGACTCTTGTGCTTAGCATCTTCTAGACAAAACCCTTTTTCTCCCATCCTTCCAAGGCAAGGAGAGGCAGCAGTGGTGTTGTCACCATGGCCCAGAGTCCAGATAAGGTCTGACAGTCCTCTGTATGTCCTGACCTGTCTCCCAAGTCCTGGGCTTGATGACTCCCCAGGATTATCATAGTGACTTGTGTATGAAGTTCAAGGGTTTTCCCTCTTATAATCAATAAAAGGAACTGGTGCACAATGCTGTGTCATCCAAAATGGTGCACCTCTCACATTTTCCTGCCTTGCAGAGCAGGGTCCACAGAGCAAAGGCCTCAATATGAATGAGGCTGCGGTTTCATGGGTGATAGTCTGTGCCTCACCAGTGTTCTAACCAGTTGCCTTGGCTGTGGTCTTAGGATGTAAACTTGGCCTCCTTGTGTGCAGTGCACAGTTGGCTGGCAAGGATTTCTTGGTAAAGGCGAGGTGGGCACACATCTGTCTGCTCTGTCTGTGGGTCTGGTGTGGAGGAAGATGTGACCTTTTGCAGCCTGCAGACATAGGTGCTGCCCAAGAGGCGGTATTGAGCTATTCTGCTCTAATGCGCACATTCATGCCTTGATCAATTTCAGAGTTCCTATTTTCATTTGCTTTATGATTAGGGGCAGCAAAGCTCCAGTCCTCCATTAAAGTTTCCTTGGTCCCTTGGCTACTTAAGCCAGGCCTTCGCTTTCTGCTCACATCTGGCCCCCCTCCACTGATTTCTCCATTATCCTGCTTAGAACAGGAATATGTGGGGTAGATTTGCCTGCAGCAAAGGAAGCTTCATCCTTGGGTCCTACCTCCCATGGGGTCCTGTGACATGGGTATGGGTATGGAGAGCTTTCTTCTTCCAGCTTGCAAGCAGGAAGCAGTTCTAAGCAAGTACTTCTTGTGAGTTGCCTCAGAAGGCTCAGAAGATCCCAAGTCTCTCATAAAGTGCAGTGATTTTTTTCTCCTAATAAATCATATTTACTTCTATACCCTTGTGCCTTTTACACTAATTCTGTTTTTGTACTCTGTATTCTTTTTTTTTTCCTTGAAGCCATCTACATTGTGGAAATTGCCAGTTCCACACAGCTTGTATATGCTCTAGTGTCAGGGATGTGGGAGCTGTATAAAAAGTCCTTGCTGTTCCTCTTTTTCTTCTTTTCTTCTTCTAAACTAACACCTACACTGAATAGTGCTGAATCCTGGGTGATGGTTCAGATTCAAAGCCTTACTGTGATATTACATTTCAATTTTTACAGGTCACTCAGAATTGGACAGTATTTTTAAATCCAAGAAGAAGTGAGCGCTTGGTGGTGAGCAGGACCTTTGAGATGCTGAGCAGGTGGGTCTGAAGTGATCAAAGATCTTGGGGGAGGACTTTTGGAACATTCTCACTTACAAAGTTTGGCTCGTGGGACTCCAATTTCTGGCACAAATAGGCAGATCAGCTTTGCGGTCTGGATGGGATGCTCCAACTGTACAGTCTATGAACATGAAGAATGTAGTAGGGCATCATTAACCACAAGTGTCAGGAAATGAGGATTGATTACAGGGTCCATTCTGAAGCAAATGGTATTTTATAGTTGATGTTTTAATTTCATTAATATTATAAAGCTCTACAATGGGGAATTCTAGGAAATTTTAGGATTCTTTCTCTTTTTCTTCAATGCCACTCCATATTGAGTTTGCTAAGCCTGCTATAACAAATACCACAGACTGCATGACTTAAACAGTAAAAGTTTATTCCCTCAAGGGTTCTGGAAGGTTTGTCTCTTCAGAGTACTCTCTCCTTGGCTTCTTGTTCCTATGTTTTCACGTGGACTTTTCTGTGTGTGTGTGTGTCTGTCTGTCCCAGTCCCTTCTTATAAGGACACCAGTCACACTAGTGACCTCATTTTAGCTTAATCATCTCTGTAAAGACTCTATCTCCAAATATAGTCACATTATGAAGTATTGAGGGTTAGGGTGTCAACATCTATATTTTGTAGGGACACAGTTCAGCTCAGAATAGTTACTGACTAAATTTTTAGAAAAGTGCTTTAGTTTCACCATGCCACATACTGTTGATTACTTGGATGTTTCTTGTTCCAGGTACTTTTCCCAAATATCTATGACAACCTGTCTACATGTTCTCAGGTTGAATATGGCCTTTTTTGAATCTCCATCATGTGAGAATGGTTGTATTTGCTATTTTTAGCAGGCAAAGCAGTCAGTGTGTGATGAGGAGAGAGAAAATTAAATGGCTAGAACCAGTATGAAAGTCCTTGCTCCCTGTTAATTGTTGGAGTGGCACCTGCCAGATGAGGGCTGAGGGGCCCACATCAGATGGACCTGGCCACAGGGAGGCTGTGTCTGCATCTCAACTGCTCATATGCACTTAGAACTCCTCGTCTGCCAGGTTAGACTTTGGGTTAGATCACTTTGGGGTCAGTTTGAACTCTGGATGACTTGTGTTGGAAAGGACACCAAGGAAGCAAGCATTAATTGTTGACATAGAGATTGGTTTCCCTTACCAGTGGTGATATCTTTGCTTCATTCTGCAGAGATACTGTTTCTATCAGCATTCGAGCCTCCCTCCAGCAGACACAGGCAGTTCCTCTTTTGATGGCTCATCATTACCTCCGTGCAAACATAGAAACACAAGTGACTATTGCTGTGGTCATCCTTGCTGGGGTCTACATGCTGATTATATTTGAGGTAACTTTCATGCCAGCTCTCTAAGACTTATCTGGGCTCACAGGTAAGTATCTTTCAACATGTGGGTGCTCCAGATGGGCTCAGTTCTGCTTTTAATCAAACTGTAATGGCATCTTTCCTAAAAAGGAAGATTTCCATCATTCTAGGTAGAATATTGATCTTACTGGAATATTTGCTGAATCTTGGCAACTGACACATGCAAGATGAGTTTTAGTGGGCCCCTGCAAAAGTTTACCTGAGAAAACTGTATATGTACATGATTTTCTCACCCTCACTCTGCCGTTCACTTGAAGTGTGATGCTGAGGGGGTAAGTGTTGAACCTCTCTGAGATGCACATTAAAATGCCCCCTATTTGCTTCATAGGATTGTGTGTATTATAGGGAATGAAGAGACCTTGGGCTTTATGGGGGGCGGAATTACTATTTGTGATGTGTATCAACTCAGCTAATGAACCTTTTCACAAGTGATCTCATATCTTATAAATTTCATGTTTCTGGGAAACTAAGTGCGGCTCTACCTTTAATAGCATGCAACAAAGTACAGACACTGCCTGGGTGGGCTGGTCCATTGTTAATTTAATCATTAAACCAGGTGTACAGCAACACGTTCATGGGAATCTTGGCTCCAGTAAGTTGAGCTTGGAAGGTCCGTAGAGGATGTGATTCTGAAGATGTACTTCTTCATGAGTGTAGGATAAGTATGGGAAATGCCTTGGAGTTGTCAAGGAAATGGCCTGCAGAAGTGGCCAGGAAATTCCAGAAGATTTTCTTTCCATGGTTGTCTAGTCTACCTGATGAGAAATGTTTGCTCCAGTAAGTTGAGCCTAAAATTCCAAGATCCAATCATTGGTTTAGTTGTTAGATCTCTTATGTCTTTTTAATTTCAGCATAACTCTATTCTCTACATTATTTTCCTTTTTACCTCTCAATCAATATTGTGTTTCTGGATTTCTTTGAACACCTATACACTGTGATCTTCTAGAAAGACTCACAGATTCAGAGGCAGCTGTGCCCTGTCTGGGCTGTGGTTTATTACCATTACCAGCAGTGGGAAAAGCCTTATCAGAGAATCTGGGAGAGCCCAGGAGCAGGGTTTCTTTCGCTTAAGAGGCCACATAGAACATGCATCACATGCCCTCCTTAATGCCCATCACCCAGTTACCCCATGCCCCACCTATCTCCCCTCTAGCAACCCTCAGTTTGTTCCCTATAGTTAAGAGTCTCTTGTGGTTTATCTCCCTCTCTGATTTCATCTAATTTTATTTTTCCACTCCTTCCACTATGTTCATCTGTTTTGTTTATTAAATTCCACATCTGATACTTGTCTTTCTCTGACTGACTTGTTTTGCTTAGCATAATTCCTTCTAGTTCCATCCACATCATTGCAAAAGGCAAGATTTCATTCTTTTTGATGGCTGAGTAATATTCCACTGTATGTATATGTGTGTGTATGTATGTACACACATATATACATACACACACATGACTTCTTCTTTCTCCATTTATCTGTCAATGGAAATCTGGACTCTTTCTGTATTTTGGCCATTGTGAACATTGCTGCTGCAAACATTGTGGTGCAGGTGCCCCTTTGAATCATTATGTTTGTATCCTTTGGATAAACTTGTAGTACTACAATCGCTGGGTCATAGGGTAGCTCTATTTTTAACTTTTTGAGGAACCTCCACACTGTTTTCCAGAGTGGCTGCACCAGTTTGCATTCCCACCAATAGTGTAAAGGAGTTCCCCTTTCTCTGCATCCTTGCCAACATCTGTTGTTTTTGGAGTTGTTAATTTTAGCCATTCTGACTTATGTGAGGTGGTATCTCATGGTGGTTTTGATTTGGATTACCCTGATGCTAAGTGACGTTGAGCATTTTTTCATGTGTCTGTTGGCCATTTTTTAAAAAAGATTTTATTTATTCGAGAGAGAAAGAGAGCAAGAGTTCTTTGAGAAAGAGTGAGCAGAAACAGGGAGATGCAGGAAGAAGTAGACTCCCTATTGAACAGGAAGCCCAACACAGGGCTCAATCCCAGGACACTGGGATCATGATGTGAGCCAAAGGCAGATGCTTAATTGACTGATCCACTCAGGCATCCTTCTGTTGGTCATTTATATGTCTTTTTGGAGAAATGTCTGTTCGTGTCTTCTGCCTATTTCTTGATGGATTATTTGTTTCTTTGTTTGTTTTGGTGTTGAGTTTGAAAAGTTCTTTATAGATTTTGAATACTAGCCCTTCATCTAATTAGTCATTTGCAAATATCTTCTCCCATTCCATAGATTGCCTTTTCAGATTTCCCAAATGTTTCCTTTGCTGTGCAGAGCTTTTTATCTTGATGAAGTCCCAATAGTTCATTTTTGCTTTGTTTCCCTTGCTTTTGGAGACCGGTCTAGCAAGAAATTGCTGTAGCTGAGATCGAAGAGGGTTGCTGCCTGTGTTCTCCTCTAGGATTTTGATGGATTCCTGTCTCACATTTAGGTCTTTCATCCATTTTGAGTTTATCTTTGTGTCTGATGTAAGAGAATGGTCCGGTTCCATTCTTCTGCCTGTAGCTGTCCAATTTTTCCAACACTATTTGTTGAAGGCACTGTCTTTTTTCCATTGGATATTCTTTCCTGCTTTGTTAAAGATGAGTTGACTATAGAGTTGAGGGTCCATTTCTCGGTTCTCTATTCTGTTCCATAATCTCTGTCTGTTTTTGTGCTAGTACCATACTATCTTGATGATTACATCTTGGTAATACAGCTTGAAGTCTGGCATTGTGATGACCCCAGGTTTGGTTTTCTTTTTCAACATTCCTTTGGCTATTTGGGTTTTTATTGTAGTTCCATAGAAATTTTAGGATTGTTTGTTCAACTCTGTGAAAAATGTCCATGCTATTTTGATAGGGTTTGTATTTAATGTGTAGATTGCTCTGGGCAGCATAGACACATTTCACACATTTCATTTTTTTTTATGATAGTCACAGAGAGAGAGAGAGAGAGGCAGAGACACAGGCAGAGGGAGAAGCAGGCTCCATGCACCGGGAGCCCGACGTGGGATTCGATCCCGGGTCTCCAGGATCGCGCCCTGGGCCAAAGGCAGGCGCCAAACCGCTGCGCCACCCAGGGATCCCCACACATTTCATTTATTGTGAAAATTCACAATATTTGTTCTTCCAATTCATGAGCCTAGAATGTTTTGCCACTTTTTTGTGTCCTCTTCAATTTCTTTAATAAGCGTTCTATAGTTTTCAGAGTACAGATCCCTTACCTCTTTGGTTCCCAAGTATCTTGTGGTTTCTGGTACAATTGTAAATGAGATTTATTTCTTGATTTCTGCTTTGTTGCAAAAGACTTCTGTGCATTGATTTTATATCCTGCAACTGCTGAAATTTTGTATCAGTTCTAGCAATTTTGGGGTGGATTAATTCAAGTTTTCTATATAGAGTATGATGTCTTCTGTAGAGAGTGAGAGTTTGACTTCTTTGATAATTGGTTGCCTTTTATTTCTTTTTGTTGTCTGATTGCTGAGGTTAGGACTTCCAGTACTATGTTGAACAATAGTGGTGAGAGTGGACATTTCTTTTCTTTTTTTTTAAGATTTTATTTATTTTTATTTATTCATGAGAGACACACACACAGAGAGAGAGAGAGAGAGAGAGAGAGAGAGGCAGAGACACAGGCAGAGGGAGAAGCAGGCTCCATGCAGGGAGCCCTACATGGGACTGGATCCCGGGACCCCAGGATCACACCCTGGGCAGAAGGCTGCGCTAAACTACTGAGCCACCCGGGCTGCCCGAGAGTGGACATTTCTGTCATGTTCCTGACCTTATGGGGAAAAACTCTCAGTTTTTCCCCATTGAGGATGATATTTGCTGTGTGTCTTTTATACATGATTTTATGATATTGAGGTATGTTCCCTCTTTCCTTAGCCCAAAGAGAGTTTTTTTTTAATCAAGAAAGGATACTGTATTTTGTCAAATGCCTTTTCTGCATCTATTGAGAAGATCATATGGTTCTTGTCCTTTCTTTTATTATTATGGTGTATCAGACTGATTGATTTGTGGATGTTGAATCACTCTTGCAGCCCAGGAAGAAATCCCATTGGTCATGGTGAATAATGCTTTTAATGTATTGTTTTTTTTTTTAAGATTTATTTTTTATTTATTTATGATAGACATAGAGAGAGAGAGGCAGAGACACAGGAGGAGGGAGAAGCAGGCTCCATGCCGGAAGCCCGATGTGGGTCTCGATTCCGGGACTCCAGGATCACGCCCTGGGCCAAAGGCAGTTGCCAAACCGCTGAGCCACCCAGGGATCCCCCTTTTAATGTACTGTTGGATCCAATTAGCTAGTATCTTGGTGAGAATTTTTGCGTCCATGTTCATTAAGGATATTGGTCTGTATTTCTCCTTTTTGGTGGAGTGTTTGTCTGGGTTTAGGATCAAGGTAATGCTGGCTTCATAGAATGAGTTTGCAGGTTTTCCTTCCGTTTCTAATTTTCTGAAGTTTCAGAAAAATAGGTACTAATTCTTCTTTAAATGTTGGCTAGAATTCCCCTGGGAGCTCATCTGGTCCTGGACTCTTGTTTGTTGGAAAATTGTTGATTTTTGCTTCAATTTCTTTGTGGGTTATGGGTCTGTTCCGACTTTCTATTTCTTCCTGTTTCAGTTTTGGTAGGTTACATGTTCCACGAATGTATCCATTTCTTCCAGATTGCCTAATTTGTTGGCATAGAAGTGCTCAGCATATTCTCTTATAATTGTTTAAAGTTCTGCAGTGTTGGTTGTGATCTCTCTTCTTTCATTCATGATTTTATTTATTTGGTCTTTTCTCTTTTCTTTTTCATAAGTCTCGCTAGGAGTTTATCAATCTTATTAATTCTTTCAAGGAACCAGCTTCTAGTTTTGTTGATCTGTTCTACTATTCTGATTTCTATATCATTGATTTCTAATCTTTATTATTTTTCTTCTCCTGCTGGGTTTAGGCCTTATTTGCTGTTCTTTTTCCAGCTCCTTTAGGTGTAAGGTTAGGTTGTGTGTTTGAGTCATTCCTTGTTTCTTGAGAAAGACCTGTATTACTCTGTATTTCCCTCTTAGGACCTCCTTTGCTGCATCCCAAAGGTTCTGAACTGTCGTGTTTTCATTTTCATTTGCTTCTATGTATTTTAAAAATTCTTCTTTGATTTTCTGGTTGACCCATTCATCCTTTAGTAGGATGTTCTTTAATCTCCATGTATTAATGGTCCTTCCAAGTTTTTTCTTGTGATTGACTTTAAATTTTAAAGCATTGTAGTCTGAAAATACGCATAGTATGATCTCAGTATTTTCGTACCAGTTGAGACCTGATTTGTGACTCAGTATGTGATCTATTCTGGAGACTGTTCTATGTGCACTCAAGAAAAATGCATATTCTGCTGCTTTAGCATAAAATGCTCTGAATATATCTATGAAGTCCATCAGGTCCAGTGTGTGATTCAATGCCTCGTTTCCTTGTTGATCTGCTTAGATGATCTGTCCCTAGCTATGAGTGGGGTATTAAAGTCCCCTACTATTATTGTATTATTATCAATGAGTTTCTTTAATTTTGTTATTAATTAGTATATATATATTTGACTGCTCCCAAGTTGGGGGCATAAATATTTACAATTGTTAGATTTTCTTGTTTGGTAGACCCTTTATTATGTAGGGTCCCTCTTCAGCTCTTATTATAGTGTTTGATTTAAAATCTAGTTTGTCTGATATAAGAATGGCTACTCCAGCTTTCTTTTGATGTCCATTGACATGATAAATGGTTCTCCACCCTGTCACTTTCAATCTGTGGGTGTTTTTGTGTCTAAAATGAGTTTCTTGTAAGCAGGATATCGATGAGTCTTATTTTTTTATCCATTCTGATATATTTTTTTAAATTTTTATTTATTTATGATAGTCACAGAGAGAGAGAGAGAGAGAGAGAGGCAGAGACACAGGCAGAGGGAGAAGCAGGCTCCATGCACCAGGAGCCCGATGTGGGATTCGATCCCGGGTCTCCAGGATCGCGCCCTGGGCCAAAGGCAGGCGCCAAACCGCTGCGCCACCCAGGGATCCCCTCCATTCTGATATTGCTCCAATATCTGTATCTATCTGTATCAAAGATCTGTATCTTTTGATTGGAGCATTTACTCCATTTACATTCAGAGCAATTATTGAAATATATGAATTTAGTGCCATCATTTTAGCTATAAAATCATTGTTTTTGTAGATTGTCTCTGTTCCTTTCTGGTCTCTGTTACTTTGGGGCTCTCTGCTCACAGGATCCCCTTTAATATTTCTTGCAGGGCTGGTTTAGTGTTCACAAATTCCTTTAGTTTTTGATTGTCCTGGAAAATCCTTATCTCTCCTTATATTTTGAACGACAGCCTCCCTGGATAAAGTATTCTTGGCAGCATACTTTCCTCATTTAACATGTTAAGTATATCGTGCCAGTACTTTCTGGCCTGCCAGATCTCTGAGGACACGTCTGTGGCCAGCCCTATATTTCTACTCCTGTAGATTAAGGACCTTTTGTCCTGAGCTGCCTTCAGGATTTTCTCTTTATCTTTGAAATTTTCCAGGCTTCACTATAATATGTTGAGGTGTTAACCTATTTTTATTCATTTTGGTGGGAGTTCTCTGTGCCTCCTGGACACTCCTGGCTGTTTCCTTCCCCAGATTAGGGAAATTCTCAGCTAAAATTTGCTCAAATAAACCTCTGTCCCTCTCTCCCTCTCTTCATCTTCTGGGACTTCTATTACTTTGTTTGTGGAGTCATTGGGTTCTCTAAGGCTTCCTTCATGATCAATAGTTTTCTTTCTCTCTTCTTTTCAGCTTTCTTATTTTCTATCAATTTTATCTTCTATATCACTGGCTCTTTCTTCTGCTTCATTCATCCTCACTTTTAGAGCCTCTCTTTGGGACTGTGTCTTGGTAATATCATTTTTAATTTTGGCCTGACTAGCTTTTAGTTCTTTTATTTCTACCATAAGAAATTCCCTAGTGTCTTCTATGCTTTTTTCAAACCCAGATAGTATCTTTATAATAGTTGTTTAAAATTCTAGATCAGAGATCTCACTAATATCAGTATTAATTAAATCCCTGTTTTTTCTTTTTGGATGAATTTCTCTGTCTTATCATTTTGTCCAGAAAAGAATAGAAGAGAGAAAGATATAACAACAACTAAATAAACCAGAAATAAACAAAAACAAAATGAAACAAGAAAAAAGCAAATAAGAGACAAAGCAGAAGAAAATAGAAAACTGGATCCTGAGTATGTTTTGGTCTTCTTGTTAAAATAAACTAGATTCTGAAATAGGAAAGAACGAAAAACATATATACATAAAAAATAAAATGAATTAAAATAAAATACAATGAAAGGAAACAAAAATATATGTTGTATATATAAAATAATATTAAAAAGAATAAAAGTGAGTTGAAAAATAAGAAAGTAACTGAAGATTTAATTCTGAACCACTAAAGGGTAAAAACAAAACAAAACAAAACAAAAAAAACAAGGAATACTATATATTGTTTTCCCCAAGAATTGAAGTTTTGTAGCCTTGTATGATCTGCAAGCTTGGTTGAGCCAGTTGCTCACGTTGGTCTTCTGGGGAGGAACCTGTTGCGCTGATTCTCAGGTACACTTGCCCTATTGTAATTGGATCTTCCCCCCAGGAGGGCAGGCTCAGTGTAAGCAGCTCTGGATTCCACTATGTGATGCTGTTTTGTTCTCTGAAGGCTTTCAGCACCAATGGGCCAGGATGACTATGGCAGCACCCCACTTTCTAGCTGCAGAGGTGAAAGTTCATGCCCCTTACTCTTCAGTGAGCCTTGACAGAAAAGCCGTCAGTTACTCTTATCTCTGTGGTTTCCACCTGAACTCTGTATGCACCCAGTCTGTGATTGAGTGTTTTTATCTCAGGCATGGGACTGAATTTCAAAACTCCTCATAGATCCTGAGCTGTTCCTCCTGGAGGAGGAAGGTGGGGGGTCTTGCCAGTCTTCTGACTTTTACTGGACCTCTGCCAGGAACACAGTCACACGACCTCACAGCAGTTTGCAGTTTATGGCAACACAGAGCAGAAAGCCAGCACCTAGACTCACCATACTCAGCTGGCTTCTCCCTTTTTATGCCTGGGAACTTTGCTGCAGTCAGGCGCCCCTGTTCTTTTTGTGATCCCAGGGATCCTGAGACCATGCTTTCCCACCTGAGATTCCACCCCACTTCGCCAGCTGAGCACCTCTAAGCCAGGGATGTCCCCTACTATAACAGACTTCTAAAACTTCTGATTTTGTGCTCTGCTGCTTAAAATACTTTGCGGGAGACTCCTTAAGCAGCCTCCCTTCCCTTCACTGTGTCTTCAGATATATCACCCTGGATTCAAATCTTTGTTCCTCCTACCTTCCAAAAAGTGGTTGCTTTTCTATTTGTAGAATTGCAACATTTTTCTCATATCTCTGATTTCATAGATATTCAGAATGATTTGATAACTATCTAGCTGGATTCCAGGGACCAGATGAACTTAGGGTGCCCTACTCCTCTGTCATCTTAATTCTTCCCTCCACCCTCACACTATTTATAAGTCAGTCCCGTGAACTGGTGCCTCTTAGGATAGGCACCTCTGCTCCTCTACTGCTCTGTATTATAATGTACTGGCTACATTATCTGTTAAAAACCTTCTTTGTTGTTTTGAAATAATTTCAGATTCACAGGGGGTTGTAAAGAAATGTACAAGGAAGTCTTGTCATACTTCTCCAGTCTCCCTCAATATAAACATGTTATACAACTACAATTTAATAATATCAAGACCAAGTAGTTAACATTGGTACAATCCTTTGAGCATATTCAGATTTCAAGGATTATACATACACTCCTGTGTATGTGTTTGTGTGTGTTTGCATGTATGGTTATGTGCAACTTTGTATGTATAGTCTTGTGTAACCACCACTGCAATAAAGATACATGAACTACCATCACCACACACTCCCTGTGATAGCTCTGTATAGCCACTCATCCCCTTCCCCATCATCCCTAAGGCCTGGCAACTATAATTTGTTTTCCTTCTTTATAATTAGGCTATTTCATCAATGCTTTGTAATGGAATAATGTAGTATATGTCCTTTTGAGATTGGCTTTTTTTCCACTCAGCATGATTTCCTTGAAGGTCATCCACAGAGTTGCATACATCACTAGTTTGTTCCTTTTTATTGCTCAGTAATATTCTGTGGTATGGATGGAATCGTGTGTTTAAGCATTCATCCCTTGAAAGGTTAAAATAATTTTTTCCGTGTTGGGCTATCAAAAATAAGGCTGCTATGAACATTTAAAAATATTTTTAAAAACATTTTAATGACATTTTAATGTCCAATTTTAAATGTTCTTTATATATTCTAGAAAAAAGGACTTTGTTGGTTATGTAGTTTGCAAACACTTTCTATTAGTTCAGTTTATAAATATTTTCTTTCATAGGTGATGCTTTTGGTGTCAAGTTTAAGAACTCTGCCTAAATCTAGATCCCAAAGATCTTTTCCTATGTTTTTTCCTAAATTTATGTTGTCTTACTTTTTACATTTGAGTCTGTGATCAATTTTGAGTCAGCCATTGCTTAAGGTGTGAAGTTTAAGGGAGATTAATTTTTTGATCTGTGGTACATTTTTAATTTTTTTTCTTGTACATTTTTAAATTTATGAGCCTCCAGCACTATTTTTTGAATTGCTTTTGCTCCTTTGTTAAAAATTAATTGGACATATTTGTAAGTATATATTTTTAAATTCTCTATTCTGTTTCATTGATTTATGTGTGTATTCTCTCAACAGCACCACGATATCCTGATTACAATAGATATGAGTCCTGACACTGAGATGAATGATCCTCCCACTTTTATTTTTCAAAATTTTATTGGCTATTCTATGGCCTTTGTCTTTCCGTATATATTTTAGAGAGGTCTTCCAGTCCATCAACATTGTATGTTTCTTCATTTATTTAGATCTTTGATTTCTTTTATAGTTTTTCATCATACTGATTGTGTACATATTTTGTTAGGTCTACACTCAAGTATTTCCTCTATTTTGGGGGGAAATAGTAAATGCAATTGTGTTTTTTATTTTAGTTTATATTTTTTTCATTGTCATTAGATTTAAATGCGATTGATTTTAATATGCTGATCTAGTATCCTGTTATTTTATTGTTAATAAAAATACTAATAATATTTTTACTTATTAGTTCTTAAATATTTTTTTGTAGATTGTATGGGATTTTCTATGTATATAATCATGTCATTTGAAATAGTAACTTTTTTTTCAAATCTATATGCATTTATTTTTCTTGCTTTATTGCAGTAGCAAAACAAGAGTAGTGAAAGTAGATATATTTGTCTGTTTCTGATCTTAAAGAGAAAGCATTCAGTCCTTCACCATTAAGTATGATGTTAGCTGTAGGTTTTATAGATGCTGTTTATGAGATTGAGTACATTGCTTTCTTTTCCTGGTATACTGAGACTTTTTGCTATAATTGGATATTGAATTTTTGCAATGACTTTTTTGCGTCAATTGATTTCCTTCCTAGCTGTTTGATATAGTAGATTATACTCATTTATTTTAGAAATTTGGACCAGCCTTGAATACCTGGAACAAATCTTTCTTTTCTAATGTGAATATTAATTGGTATAACCTTCCCTCTCTGCACTTCTTTAGCTGCTTTTACAGATTCTGATAGATTGTATTTTCATTTTCATTTAGTTCTATTGTTTATTTTATTTCTAAAATATCTTCCTTTGAAACTCCCTCTTTGACCTATAGATTTAGAAGTGCGTTTTTAAATTTCCAAATGCAGGCAGGCCTGGTGGCTTAGTGGTTTAGCGCTGCCTTCAGCCCAGGGCATGATCCTGGAGACCCAGGATCCAGTCCCATGTCAGGGTCCCTGCATGGAGCCTGCTTCTCCCTCTGCCTGTGTCTCTGCCTCTCTCTCTCTCTCTCTCTCTCTCTCTCTCTCTCTCGTTCTGTCTCTCATGAATAAATAAAATCTTTAAAAAAATATATAGCTGTGGGCAATGGCTCTGCCCCCTTAATCATTTCCCTTTGTTTGCAAGCCTTTTTTTTATTGCCCAGAAGTTAGTATTGTGATTCACAGAACATATTGCTTCTAGTAGCGTCTAGCAGACTCTGTCTAGCAGCCTCCATTACCTTGTTAGAGAGGTAGCTATCTTTCTCTTCTTTGAAATCAAAGACTTCAGAACTGCGAGAGCTGGTGGATTATGTAATACAAGCCCTTTACCTAATGACAAAAATGCTGAATTGCAAAGACACTTTTGTAATCGAAGGAGTTGGGATGGGATGTGGGTCTTCCAACCACAGTTGGCCATGCTGCTTACATTTCTTCTGACAAGCTCACAATTTCATATTTCATGGTTTCTCAAAGAAATTCCTTAGAAAAAATTCCAATATTTTGTAGATTTATCTACAATTCTAGTAATTTAGTAACCTAGTGCTGGAAGTGTTCCAGCCCTGGAACACTTACAGCCCTCCTGATTGCTCTATGTTGCCCATGCCCTTGACTGTTCCTGGACATGCAGCCTGTGAACTGAATTGTCTGGTTTGAAGCTAAATCAAGTTAAGAGGTGTGTGTGTGGCGGGAGGCAGCGGGGGGGAGGGGGGAAGATGAAGGAAGCCAGTGCGTAAAGAGGGCTTTGACTTCAAAGAAAATAATGATGCTTTTGATACCCAGCAATGGTGGACAAACAGGCACAGTTCTGAAAATTCTATGTGTGTTAATAAGATCCCCACTATAATCCCACAAGGTGGGCTTTATTATTATCCCCATTTTATAGACAAGGAAATTGAAGCTCAGAAAAGTTAAATTGCTTGCTGGTAAAGATGAAGTAGGGGCTCAATCCTTGATGAACTGGCTTTGGAACCCATGCTTCTCCCCTAGGCAGAACTGCTTGTCAAGGAGCAGGAAACAGCAGCAGCCAGAGCAGGAAAAGCTACATCAGGGTGAATGAATATCTATTATGTACCCACCATGGTCTAGCTTTGTGTTTGCAAATGTTATATTCTTTAATTCCAGAAAGATATGGTAGGTTAAATAAGCTCCCCCCACCCCAACCTCAGACATGCATATCCCAATCTCTAGAACCTGTGAATATATGACCTTATAAGGTAGAAGAAACTTTGTAGATGTGCTTAAATTAAGGACTTTGGGAGATTAGCCTGGATTATCCAAGTGGGCCCGTTTCTGTGAAAGTGAAAAATCTTTCCCAGTTGTGATTAGAGGGAGACATAATTATGGAATAAAGGTTATAGAAAGGTGATGTGAGGGCTTATGACCCACTATTTATGACTTTGAGAATGGAAAAAACAGGCACAGGTCATGGAGCATGGGCAGCCTCTAGAAGCTGGAATAGGTGAGGTGATGGATTCATCTGTAGAACCCTCAGAAGGAATGCTGCACTGCTGACTTGTTGGGTTTCTGACCTATCAAAGTATAAGAGAATAGATCTGTGCAATTTTAAGCCATCTACTTTGTGACTGCAACCCTAGGACTAACATAGGAGGTCCCCATGAGGGAGATGTTATGTTCCTGTTTTATAACTAGAGAAACCTTAGAGAGGACAACTTGATACAGATCTCACCTTTGGTAAGTGGTAGAGGCAAGATTGAACTCATGTTCTTCCATGGTCAAGCCCCTCCTCTGAGAAAGGGAGTGGAGGTATCAAAGGATATCACATGGTTGCTGAGCTTCAGTATGCAGCTGAAAGTAGGTGCCCCAGCCAAGCTGCCTCCTGACCCCAGTGTCTCACACATGTGGGTGATGCAAGGGGGTGAATGCCCTTGTATATATGCAAGAAGAAATCTGAAGTTCATGGGCAGGGGCTTGCCTTGTCCTCCAGTTTGATGATCAGTCAGGGCTTTGTCTGTAATCAAAGACCTGGCTGCTGTGAGATGGAGGGATCAATTGGAAGGACATTTGGGATGAGTGTGTGCGCATGTGTAAATGAGACTATGTGTGAGTGAGAGTGTGAGGAGGCTGTGGAGCATGTCTGTGTGTGCAAGGGTGGGTATGTGAAACTGTCAGTGCTGTGTGGGTGTGCAAGACTAGATGTGAGTGTGAGATTATGAGTGGATGTGTGTGAGTTGGTAAGACTGTGTGTCTGTGTGTGTGAGTTAGTGATGGTGTATGCTTGTTTGTGTGTGTGCTAGAATGTGAGACAATGTGTGTTGAGTGTATACACCAGATAGATCCCCATGCTACGTTGTCTTCATGTCACTGGCTTGCCTCTTGAGCCATGACTAGGCTGTGCTGGGGCAAGAGTTGGAGAGTCTGACCTGTTTTTTGCCTGCACCTGGCAGTTTGGAGAGTTGATTCCCCAGAGGCCTGGATACCCTCAGGATTGGGAACACACAGACCCTACTACACAGGGAGTGTCCACATCCAAGTCCTTGCCCAAGTTCCATTCCTTCCCCACATGACCTCTTCCAGAAGATAGAGCCAAGATTCAGGGTGCAGGAAGCACTGCCATGCCATGGGGGAGGATGAGAGCCTCAAGGGACAACTGGCATCAGGGTGGATGAGCTGGGGGTTGGGAGAATCATAGGAGCTGTGGGGTGTTTCTCTCCCATCAGGTCTGCTTTTATGGTCTAGCTTGGGCAAGTCTCTTGATAAAACAGTACATTTTTGTTGTTGTTCTTCAATGTTATTTTATTTGCTGACAATGTGTTATTTAAAAGATTCTGTTTTGGTATTTTACAAGATACTTTTCTTTTTCTTATTTTTTTCCTTTTTGCCATTTTTAGAGCACCCAAGGTCTAGAATGAGCAGATGTTTTTTTGAGATTTAATTGACATATTACATTGGGTAAGCTTAAATTGTATAACATGTTTGATAATTTATATATTGCAATATTTATATATTGCTAATTTATGCTAATGAGATAAGTCAGAGAAAGACAAATTACTATATGATCTTACTTATATGTGGAATCTAAAAAAGCCAAACTTGCAGAAAAAGAGTAGAATGATGGTTACCAGGGCCTGGGAGATAGGTAAATTGGGGAGATGTTTGAGGGTACAAATATATAAATATTGCAATATGATTATCACTGTAGCTTTAACCAACACCTCTATCACTGTTACATAATTATCAATTATCTTATGTGGTGATAACAATTAAGATCTAGTCTCTTAGCAACTTTGAAGTTTATAATACAGTATTATTGACTATAATCACTATGCTGTGCTCCAGGTCTTATTTATCCTCAGTTGTCAGTTTGTACCCTCAAACATCTCCCCAATTTATCTATCTCCCAGGCCCTGGTAACCATCATTCTACTCTTTTTCTGTAAGTTTGGCTTTTTTAGATTCCACATATAAGTGAGATCATATAGTAATTTGTCTTTCTCTGTTTGACTTATTCCATTAGCATAAATGCCCTCAAGGTCCATCCATGTTGTTAAAAATGACAGGATTTCCATTTTTATCATGGCTGGATTGTATTCCATTATACACACATACACACACACATGCACATACACCACATCCTTTTTATCTATTTATCCTTTAATGGATGGCTAGTTTTTTTCCATATTTTGGCTATTATGAATAATGCTGCAATAAACATGGGGGGTGCAAATAATTTTTTGAGATCCTATTTTTTATTTCTTTTGGATATATACCCAGAAGTGGAATTGTTGAATTCTGTGATAGTTCTATTTTTATTTTTTGTGGATCTTCCATACTATTTTCCATAGAGGCTAAACCAATTTACATTCCCACCAACAGTGCATAAGGATTCCCTAACAAGTATAAGGTGTTTTTTAATTTGCATTTCCCAGATGATTAGTGATATTGAGCCATCCTTTCATGTACCTTTTGGTCATTTGTATATATTCTTTGGAAAATGTCTGTTCAGCTCCTCTGCACATTTTAAAATCAGGTTGTTTTTTGTTATTGATGAATTCCTTTCAGCATTTCTTGCAAGGCAGGTCTAGTGATGAACTCCAGTTTTTGTTTGGCTGTTGTTTCTCTCTCATGTCTTTTAACACTTTGAATATGTTATTTACTCTTTCCTGGCCTGCAGGATTTCTGCTGAGATATCCTCTGAAAATCTAAGGGGATCCTTTGTGGGTTATAATCTTTTTTTCTCTCACAGCTTTTAGGATTCTCTTTAATTTTTGAATTTTGATGGTTTTATTATAATGTGTCTTAGAGAAGTTCTTTTTCTTCGTTTTTTTTTACATTTTTAAATTTAAATTCAATTTGCCAACATACAGTATAACATCCAGTGCTCATCCCATCAAATGCCCCTCTCAGTGCTTGTCACCCGGTTACCCCATCCCCCTGCCCACATTCCCTTCCACTACCCCTTGTTCATTTCCTAGAGTTAGGAGTCTCTCATGGTTTGCCTCCCTCTTTAATTTTTCCCACTCATTTTCTCTCCTTTCTCTTATAATCCCTTTCACTATTTCTTATATTCCTTGTATGAGTGAAACCATATGATGTTTGTCCTTCTCTGATTGACTTATTTCACTCAGCATGATACCTCCAGTTCCATCCACGTCGAAGCAAATGGTGAGTATTTGTTGTTTCTAATGGCTGAGTAATATTCCATTTTATATAGAGACCACATCTTTATCCATTCATCTGTCGAAGGACATCGAGGCTCCTTATACAGTTTGGCTATTGTGGACATTGCTGCTAGAAAAATTGGGGTGCAGGTATCTTAGTGTTTCACTGCATCTGTATCTTTGGGGTAAATCCCCAGCAGTGCAATTGCTGGGTCGTAGGGCAGATCTATTTTTAACTCTTTGAGGAACCTCCACAGAGTTTTCCAGAGGGGCTGCACCACTTCATATTCCCACCAACAGTGTAAGAGGGTTCCCCTTTCTCCACATCCTCTCCAACATTTGTTGTTTCCCGTCTGGTTCATTTTTACTATTCTCACTAGAGTGAGGTGGTATCTCATTGTAGTTTTGATTTGTATTTCCCTGATGGCAAGTGATGCGGAACATTTTCTCATGTGCTTGTTGGCCATGTCTATGTCTTCCTCTGTGAGATTTCTCTTCATGCCTTTTGTCCGTTTCATGATTGGATTGTTTGTTTCTTTGGTGTTGAGTTTAATAAGTTCTTTATAGAACTTGGACACTAGCCTTTTATCTGATATGTCATTTGCAAATATCTTCCCCCATTCTGTAGGTTGTCTTTTAGCTTGGTGACTGTCTCTTTTGCTCTGCAGAAGCTTTTTATCTTGTCGAAGTCCCAATAATTCATTTTGCTTTTGTTTCCCTTGCCTCCATAGATGTATCTTGCAAGAAGTTGCTGTGGCCAAGTTCAACAAGGGTGTTGCCTGTGTTCTCCTCTAGGATTTTGATGGATTCTCATCTCACATTTAGATCTTTCATCCATTTTGAGTTTATCTTTGTGTCTGGTGTAGAGAATGGTCCAGTTTCATTCTTCTGCATGTGGCTGTTCAATTTTCCCAGCACCTTATCTTGAAGAGACTGTCCTTTTTCCAGTGGATAGTCTTTCCTGCTTTGTCGAATATTAGTTGACCATAGAGTTGAGGGGCCGTTTCTGGGTTCTCTATTCTGTTCCATTGATCTATGTATCTGTTTTTGTGCCAGTACCACACTGTCTTGATGACCACAACTTTTGTGGTACAACCTGAAATCCGGCATTGTGATGCCCCCGGCTTTGTTTGTTTGTTTGTTTTTTCTATATTCCCCTTGGCTATTCAGGGTGTTTTCCATTTCCACACAGATTTTAGGATTATTTGTTCCAACTCTCTGAAGAAAGTCCATGGTGTTTTGATAGGAATTGCATTGAACATGTAAGCTGCCCTGGGAGAAGTTCTTTTTCATTGAGATATCCAAATCTCTCCCTAGGTGTGGGATGCTCTCAGCTATGATTTCCTTAAATAAATTTTCTTCCTCATTCTATTTTCTTTAGAACTCCAATTATTCTATTTGAACATTTGGTGGAGTTTCATAGATAATGTAGGCTTTCTTTGTTCTTTTTCATTCTTTTCTCTATGTTCTTTTCTGATTAGGTCATTTCAGAGTTTCTGTTTTCTAGGTCACTTGCTTTATCCTCCATTGGACCTACTTTGCTGCTGACGCATTTTCTCTGTTGCATTTTCATTCCCTTCGTTAAATTCTTTAGTTCCAAAATTTGTTTGGTTCTTTTTTTAAGATTGACTATGTATATGCACAAATCATAGAGTTCCTTTTTAGGTATTACCCAAAGAGTATGGAGATAATTTTCTGGCCTGGCATATGTTGCACAAAATTATAGATTCCAGAGCTTAGGCACCTCAAGATGTCATCTGGTATAGTGTTCAAGCAAATAAAAAAAACTGACTCTGGTTTTAGAAATTAAATACAGTCTCACAACTATGGGCTGGGAACATGAGATCATGCCAAGGTCAGACCAACACCAACTGATCCACAGCCCCTATTCCAGCATCCTCCTCAGACCCCACAGCATTCTTCCAGCATCCTCCTGATACCCCATAGCTCTGTTCCACTATCTACCTCACACCTCACAGCCCCCTGTTCCAGCATCCTCCTCACAACTCACAGCCCGCTGTTCCAGCATCTACCTCACACCGCACAGCCCCCTTTTCCAGCATCCACCCACATACCACAACCCCCTGTTCCAGCGTCCTCACACAGACCAGCTGCTGTTCCCGCATCCTCTTCATACCTAGCAGCCCCCTGTTTCAGCATAACCTCACAATTCACAGCCCCCTTTTCCAGAATCCTCCTCACACTGCACAGCACCCTAGTCCAGCATCCTCCTCTCACTGGGCAGTCCCCTGGTTCAGCTTCTCCTCACACCACAAAGCCCCCTGTTTCAGCATCCACCTCACACTGCACAGCCCCCTTTTTCAGCATCCACTCACATACCACAAAACCCTGTTCCAGCGTCTTCTCCACACCTCACAGTCTTGTGTTCCAGCATCCACCTCATACCTCACAGACCCTGTTTCAGCATCCTCCTCAACCCCACAGCCTCTCTTCAGTCCCCTCGTCCAACATCCATCTTACACTCCCCAGCCCTGTTCAGCATCTGCCTCAGATGACACAGCCCCCTGTTCCAGCATCATCCTCACCCTTCACTTCTGCCTGTTCCATCATCATCCTCATACCCCCTTGATCCAGCATCCACCTCACCCCCCACAGACCCCTGTACCAGCATCCACTTCATCTCTCAGCCCCCTGAGCCAGCATGCTCCTTACATTGCACAACCCCTGTTCTAGCATCCTCCTCACACTTCAGAGCCCTCTGTTCCATCATCCACCTTAACAACCCACAGCCACTTGTTGCAGCATCCTCCTCACACCCCATAACCCTGTTCCAGCATTCTCCTTCCACGCCACAGCTCTGTTTGAGAATCTACCTCATCCCTTACAGCCTCCTAATCCAGCATCCTCTGACATCTCACATCCCCCTGTTCCAGCATACTCCTCACACCCCAGGGTCACCTGGTCCAGCACTCTCCTCACACCTCACAGCCTCTTGTTCCATCATCCTTCTCACACCTCACAGCCCCTATTCTTGCATCCTCTTTAACACCCCACAGACCATGTTGCAGCATTCTCCTCACACCTCGCAGTCCCCTATTCCAGAATCTTCTTCGCTCCACACAGCCCCTATTACACCATTGACCTCACACTGCAGAGCCCCCTGATCCAGCCTTCTCCTCACACCTAACAGTCCCCTGTTCCAGCATTATCCTCAGACCCCACAGCCCCGTGTTCCAGCATCCACCTCACATCCCACAGCCTCCTGTTCCCACATCCACCTCACACCCCACAGCCCCCTTTTCCAACATCTGTTTCACACCACATAGCCCCTTGTTCCAGCATCAATTTCACAACGTATAGCCTCCTGTTGCAGCATCCTCCTCATACCTCATACCCCTGTTCCAACATCCACTTCACACCACACAGCCCCCTTCTCCAACATCCATCTGACAACCCACAGACCCCTGTTCCAACATCCTCCTCACACCTAGTGCCTCCTGTTTCAGCATCCATCTCACACCCCACAGCCCCCTGTTCCAGCATCCTAATACCCCCCAGCCGCATGTTCCAGCATCCACCTCAGTCTTCATAGCTTCTTTGTTCTAACATCTCTCTCAGGCATGTGTCCAAATCTCCAAGCTCATCAGGTACATTTTTGGCACCTTATTTATCACAGGTAACCTCTTATAAAAATTTTTCTACTCTATAAGTTGAGTTGCCATTTTCCCCTACCCTTTATGTCAATTTTCTTATGGACTACTGCCCAGCCTTGAAAGCCTTGCTACAGATTTTAGGTTATTTTTCTGTAGCATCTTACTTCTGGGCCTATTTCCAAGTTAGTAAACATTTTCTGTGTCCATACCTCTTCCAGACCTCCCACTGTATTACAGCCCACTGCTTTCTGCTCTGCTGTGACCTGATGGCAGGACTGTTGTCTGCACAGCACTTCTGAAGCTCTGCTCAGGTTGACATTTGTCATCCTTGCTCTTGTGCCCTCAGTGGACTAGTGGGGCTGGGCATTGACTCCCTGATAACCTGTGGCCCCTCTCAGGGTGCATGTTCTTTCATCTCTCCCTTCTGGATGCATCTTGAGAGGGGAATCTCAGTAGCAATTATGGTTTTTGAAATATTGCAGCAAGGCATATGTGTATCTATGTTTAACCAGCATCTCCAATGCCTGTTGACCAACAGGGTCTTCTGTTGAGCTAATATTATCAACACTTCAAGGAAGGAACTCAAGATCTTTGAAAACTTAGTGTTCCATCCATCTTCCATGTCATATGAGACTCAGTAGAGCAATGGCTGAAAGTACTACTTGTGAGAAGGGAGCCTGACATGTGTTGTGCATGGTGAGAGGTCATGGCAGATTCTAACCACTCAAGGATCATTCAAGTCCAATGTGATTAATCTAGGACAGAGTGAAGCAGAAAGCAGAGAACACTGATTCAAAGTGAAGATAATGTTTAGGTTCCAAGGCACTGGTTCTAATGAAGACCTAGATCACGGTAGTATCCTTTGATAGTGTTCACTTTTTCCGTCTCTCTCCCCTTCTCCTCCCTCTCTCTTATCTTTTTCTCCTTCCTTTTTCTTTTTTCTTACATTAGTATAAGGCTACATTGTCAAAATAGCAGAATATGTAGTATTTTTAATGTAATTGAATAATTGACATAATTGAATATAATTGAGTTAAGCCTTGAGTAGATCATAAGGAATGCAGTTAAAGTGGAACTTTATCTTCATCCATGCAATCTACTTCTTTTTTATTTATTTATTTATTTATATATTTTTTTCAATCTACTTCTTAATACATTAAAAGTGGCTTCCTACATTGACAGAGGCTCTGCAATTAGCATGACACCTGTCAAGGTTGTTGGAACTTGCCGGGACCAGAATAGTTTATCAACATTTTGAAGCAACTTTGCCTATGTTATTTGTAAAAATAATAGTTAAAAAGGCACTACATCACGTAAAAGTGATCTCTGTGAGCACTGTTGAGAAAAGTTGCATTTCAATGTGGATTTTGAACTAAATTTCAGGTTTCTGTAGTATATCACACTTAATAGGCAAAGTATAGAGATACATTGTTGTTCATGAAAGCTGTTTCTAAAATGATTTGTAACCTCTGAGCAGAATGCATTTATCTTCAGACTTCATTAAATTATGAATAGTGCTTTTATTTATTGTCTTTCATGAAGCTTTCAGTGATTTTAATGTCAAGTGCGGTAAAAACCACTTCTGACCAATTAGAAAAATGTTTTATGTAATGCTTTTCAAAAATAGAAAAAAATAAGACAAATGTAACCTGCCTTGGAATCACGGTGAGAAGGAAAAGAGCTTTGTTTATATCTTGGCAACCTGCCTCCTTGGGTTGGACACGGGGAAATTAACATAGACTCGGGCTGCTGAGAACTCACTCAAGGCTCCCTGCTGTTTTGAAGTTTTTTGATCTGCAGCATTTTCCTTTAATTCTTTCTTACTGTTCTTTTTCTTTCTTATATACACACAATCAAAGCCAGAAAGATGTAGTTTTTCGTTTTTTGTTTTTGTTTTTGTTTTTTTTTTTTTGTAAATTGTTTTGAATGAGAAATTGATGTAGTTTTGGAATATAGGTGAGGTTTGGTGGGGTGAAGTCTGGAGCCTGATGACCAATCAAGAGTTCTTGAGACGTCTTTGGTGCAAAATGGTGGTTTTATTGAAGTGCAGGGACAGGACCTGTGGGCAGGACAAGCTACTGCCCGGGGGTTGTGAGGGGTGGCTGATTATATACCTGGGAGCTGGGTAAGGAAAAGGGAGATTTCAAAAGAACTTTCATATGCTAAAGAGGACCTACAAGGTACTGAAAGCTTTGCCTTTGTCAAGGTAAGGTAGTTTCCCCCTCTAGTAAGGCATTAACATTAAGACGGTTGGGAGTTTCCTTCTGGAGGTTAGGTTATGCTAAGAATGCTTTTTTCTTGTAAATCAGGCATTTTGTAAACTGAAGGAGACTGGGTCTATAAGTTAACTGTTTTCCTTTCTGTTAGCTTTAGGGCAACCAAGAGTACCTGAGGAATATCACACACATCCCACCCAGGAGTGTTGGTGGTGGGGGGCGGGGGATGGAGGGGAGGTGCAGGGTGTGAGCTTGTGCTTTGTCCTCAGCTACCCTTCTGTCCCCCATCAGAATGAAGAAATTAAACCCAAACTCTCTTGACCATGGCCCAATTGCCTGGCCCTGACTACTGGCACTTCCTCTCTTTCCCTTCTGCCCCTGACACTGCAGCCCTTTTTGGCCATGGGCACCTATTCAGAGCTGTCTCCCCTCCTTCCCTGGGTGTCCTGTGTTCTGAGTGTGTCATTTTTTTCAGGCCTCTCTGTCCCAGGACCTCACTCTGTTTACCAAATACTCATTTCTTGTTTATGGGAACTGGTCTTTCATGGCTGAGTTCTCAATGCTGGGAGCAGTGCTCAGTGCACTATTTTGCTCTGGAATTTTCTGATTAAAGTAAGCATCTTGTTATGAAAGCTCCTTATATTTTGACAGCATTAATTTCAGCTTTCCAAATTTAGGAGGATATTGCCATAGAATTCTGGAATGAGAAAGGATCTTTGGGGTCATCTCATTTGACCTCATATATTCTTTTTCTTTAATAAAATTATTATTATTATTATTATTATTATTTGCTTTTTTATTATAAGTGATATGGTGACTGGGATCCTAAATTCTATCCTTGATTTAAGTTTAGCAATGACTTGGGGGAAGAGAAGTGTTGTGCCCAAGATTACGTATCCGAGAAACCACCAAGGAGCTGACACCCCACCGATGCAAACACACGAGTGTTTATTTACAAGCTCAAGCTTGGGTCCAAGTGTACCCGACACAGCAGAGCAGGGACTTGGACCCCGAGGTGGGTTCCAGTTTAGTTTTAAGGGCTGGTTTAGAGGTGGAGGAATTCCTCAAGTTCTGCTTACATTTTGATATGGGGCCTTCAAGGGCATGGAGCTCTGTTCTCATTCTAATATGGGGCTTTCTAGGGCGTTAAGCTGTAAGCTGTTTTTTTCCTGTAACTGAAGTAAGGTAAAGTTCAGCTCTTATTCACAGGGGCATGGGATGGCTGTACTTGTGCTAACGCTGAACTTAAAGTGGAATGTCCTTAATTTTCTCGGCCTCCACAGAAGCAATGCCTTTTTTTTCTAATTAAAATTTTAATTTTGACATAGGTGCATATTCACATGTAGTTGAAAGAAATACAGTGATTCCCCATACTCTTAATCCACTTTTCCCCAAGGGTAATGTTTTGTAAATGTAGGGATGGGAAAAATTTCCCTTCTTCTCTCCTACATTTTTTTTGGCTAATCTTTTAGGGTTCCTAGAGCCAGTTCCAACATGAGAAACCCTCACAACACCAAGGAATTCTCAGGCATTCTACTGGTGCCTGAGAACTTAACTCAATTATGACACTATTTACTCATTGGTAGCATCAGACTCCATAGGTGAAGCATTCAGTGCCCTCCCCTGACTTCAGAAACCAGCCGGATAAGCCTTAGGTTTCTGACTGACTGGCAACAAGTTAGAAGTTCCAACAACCTCCTCCTTAGGTTCAATTAATCTGCTAGAGTGGCTCACAGAACTCAGGGAAATACTTAACGTTTACCAGTTTATTAAAGAATGTGAAGAGAGGGATCCCTGGGTGGCGCAGCGGTTTGGCGCCTGCCTTTGGCTCAGGGCGCGATCCTGGAGACCCGGGATCGAATCCCATATCGGGCTCCTGGTGCATGGAGCCTGCTTCTCCATCTGCCTGTGTCTCTGCCTTTCTCTCTCTCTCTCTCTCTCTCTCTCTCTCTCTCTGACTATCATAAATAAATAAATTTTAAAAAATTTTAAAAAAAGAATGTGAAGAGATCACATGATGAAGTTTTGGAAAATAGGTGAGGTCCAGAGCCAATGATCAAGAAAGAATTCTTGAGACATCTTTGGTGCAAAATGGTGGTTTTCTTAAAGCACGGGACAGGACCCAGGGGCAGGAAGAGCTGCTGCCCCCGGCCTGTGAAGGGTGGCTGATTATATACCTGGGGGCTGGGAGGGGCTTGGGGATAGCATACTCTCTAAGGAATATTTGGAAGCAAGGTTTCCAGGACCTTGAGGGGTCTAGCTATTGTTGGGAAGAGGTCACTTACTACCATCTAATAAAACCTGAGTCATGAGACCCTTCAGATGGATATCTGTGGGCTATGTGCTTGGGGGATGATTGCCAACATGTATCTTGGGGGTTTAGAGATAAAGGAAATTTCTGAAGGAATTTTTATATGTTAAAGTAGACTTACAGGCTCCTGGGGGTCGGGCTTATATTGCCTTTTGCCTTTAGCAAAATATGAACACTGAGGCAGTTGAGTCCATAGAGGAATGTCCCTCTGCCTGTTTCAAGGACTTGTCAATGTGCTGCCTGGGGCTTGTGCTTTGTCTTCAGCTAGCCCTGTGTTCCCCCATCAATACATAGGGCAAGGTCCCCAAGGAAAGAGCTTCTTTTCTCATGGAGCTTGGCGCCCAGCTTGGTGGCATGTGGAAGTGTTCTGGTTTCCCAAGCATGGAAGCTCTCTGAAGAAAAGGACCAAAAGCTATCCTCTTGGGTTTTTATGGAGGCTTCTTTACACAGTCATGATTAAGTAAGTCATTGGTTTTTGGTTAATTCAGCTCCTCTACCTTCTCTGGAGGTTGGGGAGTGAATCTAACAGTTTTAATCCTCTAATCACATGGTTGGTCCTCCTGGCAACCAGCCACTGCCCTTGAGTGTGGTCCAAAAGTCACCTTCATTAATGACAGAACACCTATTTCATTTGTTTATTTATACTTATTTATTTAAATTTTTGATTTAAGTTCCAGTTAGTTAACATATAGTTTAATAGTAGTTTCAGGTGTACAATATACTGATTCAACACTTCCATACCACACCTACTGCTCATCACAGCAAGTACACCCTTTTTTTTTAAAGTTTTTGTTTAAATTCTAGTTGGTTAGCATACAGTGTCATATTAGTTTCAAGTGTACAATTTAGTGATTCAGCACTTCTGTATAATACCTCATCAACACAAGTTGATATATTATATATATTATATATATATATATATATATATATATATATATATATATGCTCATCATCACAAGTGCACACCTTAATCTCATTTCACTTTAATAGCCCTGAAATATCTCTAGGAACTGTGGATGAAGACTAGATATATCTGAGGAATGAATGTTGGTCATCCAAATGACAAAAGATATATTTTTTATCATCATTATATCACAGTTGGTTTGATTATTAATTTGGCAGAAGATAAATAGAAGAAAACAAACTAATTTTGTACATATAGAAGCCCCCCTCCCATAGGAGATTTAAAGAGAAATGACCAAGTAGGCAGCTTTTATGGCTTTAAGACAAGGAAACAATAAATTTGTGAAGAATTGACAAAACAAAGGGTCTTGAGTAATAGATTAGTGAAGTAACAAGGTTTGTTGATATAGTCTTCTCACCCCTAGTTCCCTGTTTCTGGAGGTGAAGATGGCATCTGCCCTCCTAGTACAGGGAGAGTACCTTTCACATACATAGGTGTTTTTTTTTTTTCTTTTCAGGAGGACAAAAAAGGTTTAGAGTGTCTTTTGTGCAACAGCTGTTTCTTTAAAAATAATCAAATTTTTAAAATTTTTATAAATTTATTTTTTATTGGTGTTCAATTTGCCAACATATAGAATAACACCCAGTGCTCATCCCATCAAGTGCCCCCCTCAGTGCCCGTCACCCAGTCTCCCTCACCCCCCGCCCACCTCCCCTTCCACCACCCCTAGTTTGTTTCCCAGAGTTAGGAGTTTCTCATGTTCTGTCTCCCTTTCTGATATTTCCCACTCATTTTTAAAGTAAATTTAATTTAAAATAATCAATATGCCAAAGTGGCATATTTTGGGTCTGGCATAGTCAACTCCTCTTAACAAAACTGTAGTAAGATCACAAAGAGGATATTAATGTAGCCACATTCAAAATATGGAACATTTCCATCCAAAGAAGAACCCCTCATGCTGCCCTTTTATATCCACACTCACTTCCTTCCATGCCTTATAATCCCCTTCTACTGATAGTTACCCCTCTGCCCACTATTTCCATAATTTTATCAGTTCAAGAATGTTGTATGTAATCAATGGTTTGTACCTTTTCACCATGATGTAGATGTTTAACCATTCACCTCTTGAAGGTTATCTGAGTTATTTCCAATTTGGGGCAGTCACAAATAAAGCTGCTATGTTTGCTCATGTATAGTTTTGTGTGAACATAGGTTTTCATTTCTCTGGGATTAAATGTCTGGGATGGAATGGGTGGGTTATAAAGTAGATTCATGTTTAATTTTTTAGACCATTTTACATTCCCACCAGCAACAGGTGAGTGAATCAGTCTCTGCATCCTCACTAGCATTTGGTGTTGTTTCTACTCTTTATTAATTAATTAATTAATTAATTATTAGCCATTCTCATAGATGTGCTGGGAAACCTCATTGTTTCTATCCTGACGCTCCTTCAGGACTCTGTGGGAGAAACATCTGCTCCCCAGTTCTCCCTCCAGCTTGTTCTTAATTGCAGACCCATGGCTCTGTGTAGTTCCCCTAGAGGTGGATCATGAGCTCTGTGAGGGACATTGTTGTCTTTAGTTTCTGGCCGTTCCCTGATCATGGTTGTCTGTCACTGCCTAGACATCGTGCCTTGACTATTATGTAAATAGGAAGCAGCCTCACTCACATTTCATTTTGGAGGTACTGGCCTCCTGCAGGGGTCATGTGAGAGGATGGGGTGGTTCTTAACTCAAGAATCCCTAACTGGTAGGCAGAGGTGCTCCCTGCCATGTTCAGAGGCCCTGGGTGTCCATCTGTGCTGAGGGCAGAGGGGCTCCCTGCTGTGTTCACCAACTCTTAGCACCTATCTCAGTCTATTTAGGCTGCTATAATGCAATACCACTGACTGGGTGGCTCATCAACAAATTTATTTCTCACAGTTTTGGGG
Source organism: Nyctereutes procyonoides (assembly GCF_905146905.1). Classification (NCBI taxonomy): domain Eukaryota; kingdom Metazoa; phylum Chordata; class Mammalia; order Carnivora; family Canidae; genus Nyctereutes; species Nyctereutes procyonoides. The sequence goes on along the minus strand of NW_026575047.1, from coordinate 59,709,924 downwards.
ATGCAGAAACATTCAGACTATAATATTCTTCTACTGGCCTCCCCAAACTCATGTCTGAGTTTGCATTCTGAAATGCAAAATACATTCATTCTATTTCAATAATCCTAAATGTCCTAACTTGTTCCAGCATTAACTTAAAAGTCTAAAGTCCAAAGTCTCATCTAAATAGCATCTAAATCAGATATGGATGAGACTCAATGTATATCTGGAAGCAAATTTCTCCCTGCTTTGAACCAAAGATGTTGAATCTGTGAACTTAATTAAACATGTTATGTGCTTCTAAAATGCAATGGTTGAAAAGAGATAGAATATATATTCGTTTTCCAGAAGGTGGAAATAGGAAAGAAGAAAGGATTGAGAGGTCCCTTGCAAGTCCAAAACCAGTAAGAGTCCTGTCCTCACTGTTTTGGATAGCCCTGCCCTGTGACTTTGCTGGGCACACCCCATGCTGCAGGCTGGAATCAAAGGCCCATGGCTCTGCTGGTCTATTGTTGTATTGGGCATTGCTCCAGCAGTGGCTTTCTGTTGTGATCTTGTGTTCTTGGTGGTCCTTTGCTTGAGTCCATGGCCTGAGGCTCACAGGGCCATCCTTCAAAATCTAGGTGGAAATAGCCATACCCCTTGTGCTTTGCTGGGTGCACCAAGTCCACTCGAACCCACAATGTGAAGCAGTGCCAAGCAGCACTGGCCTCCCCTTTGAAATCTTTCTGCCATGTAGGCCCTTTCACTCTGGGCCTAGAATGGGAGGGGCAGCTCTAATGGTCTCTGAAGTACCTTCTATGGACTATTCTTTCATTGTGTTGGATGGTAGATCTTGGCTTCTGTTTAGATGGCTGATTAATCTCTCCATTGTCCTACCTTCTGTTGAGATGTCAGATACAAAATGATGACCTTATCAAATTTGGCTGTGCCTTTTGTGTTCTCTCCTGAATAAACTTTCTCATTTCTTTCAGTTTGGATAGGCTGAGAATTTTAAAGTTCAGCTTCCTTTTTGATTAACAATTCCATATTTTTTTTTTAAAAAAAATATTTGAAAGAGAGAGAGTGAGCATGAGGCAAAGAGAGCATGACAAGCAGCCTCCCTGCTGAACAGGGAGCCCAATGTGGGACTCAAGCCCAGGATGCTGGGATCATGACCTGAGCTGAAGGCAGACACTTAACTGACTGTGCCACCCAGGCACTCCGATTCCATCTTTAAGTCATTTCTCACTTCTCTCATTTTACTCAAAGCATTGAAGAGTAACCAGGCAGCTCCTAAAACTTTTTGCTTAGAAATCCTCAGCCATCTAATTAGCTAATGTCATCCCTTATCAGTTGTACCTTGCACAAATTAGGATACAAACAATTGAATCAAGTCCTTTGCTACTTTATAACAAGGATCACCTTTTCTCCAGTGTCTAATTACATGTTTCTCATTCTGTCTGAGACCTCCTCAGAATGGCCTTTACCATCAATATTTTGTTTACCACCACCATTTTGTTTATGAACACTTAGGTATTCTCTATGAAGACTGAAGTTTCTCCTCGGACAGTTCTTAGCAGCAATGTAGGCTTTTCCTGGTGTATCCCCCCAGACTCTTCTGCCCTCTACCCATTACCTAATTCCACATTTTTAGGTATTATAGCAGCATCCTCACTTCTCAGTACTACTATAACAAAATGCCACAAACTGGGTGGCTTATAAATGATGGACATTTTTTCACAGTTCTGGAGGCTGGAAATGCAAGGTCAAGATGCCAGCTTGTATCCTCATGTGGTGGAAGGGGCAAGGGATCTCTCTGGATCCTCTTTTATGAGGGCACTAATCCCATTGATGAGAACTCCACCCTCATTACCTCCAAAAGCCCACCTTCTAATACCATCACTTTAGGGATTAGAAATTCAATATATGAATTTTGGGAGGACACAGACATCTAGACACATGCAGCAACCACAGCAGCATGACACAGTTTTAGAACATTTCATCATCCCAAAAAGACTCCCAGGGCCCATTTGTGATCAGTCTCTATTGTTACCTCCAGCCTTAGGCAACCCTGATCTTTCTGTCTCTCTAACCTATTCTGAACGGTTCATTTAAATAGAATGACACAATATACAGTCTTTTGTGTTTGACTTCTTTCACATTGCATAATGTATATTGGGTTCATTCATAGCATAGCATGTATCAGTAGTTCTATGTTGTAACTTATACTACTTTTTATTATCCACTTACCATGGATAGACATTTGGAATGTTTCCAGTTTTTGCCTCTTTTGAATAATGTTGCTATGAACATTTATGCTTTTGTGTGAATTGTTAAAAGATACATCAAGGCATAGTAAATTTTTAAGAGTTTATTTGAGCAAAAATTAGTTTGAATTGGCCAGTGCCAAACTGGAAGTACTTAGGGAGTGCTCTACCAACAGGAGCTATAGGAAAGACTTTTACAGAGAAAAGGTGGAGGAAGCATAGTAAGGAAATGATTTGATTAGCTATAGCTTAAGGGTTTGCCTTATTCAGGAAGCCTAGTTGACTGTTTATGATGAGTTGTCTTTAGATTTTGATTTCTTAATCTTGAGGCATTTATTACAGGCCTAGATTTTGGTTTGCTTTTGTAGGATGAAAAGGTGTTAGAGCCACATTTAATTTAATATTTAATGGCCTTATTTAATTAATTTAATAGGACATATGTTTTATTTTCTCTTGAGTAAATTTCTAGTCTTGAGTGGAATTTCTGGTCATATGGTAATTTATTATTTAACTTTTTAAGAAACTGCCAAACTTTTCCATGATGGCTGCACCATTTTACACTCCTATTAGCAATGTTTGAGGGTTCCAGTTTCTCTACATCCCTGCCTTTCTTCATATTTTGTTTCAGAAATTCCATGCCCATTTGAATTCTAATTAAATAGAAAAAATACTTTCATGATTCAATGAAAATACTGAAGTCTCAATTAGATTAAGCATTTGACTATATACTTCTGGTTTAATAACAGCAGTTAATTGGTCAGAATTGATTTATGTTGTGGAACTAATGGTCTAATTGCCTAGGGATTATATGGTAAATAATTAATGACAATTTACTGCAGCCTTCCTTATAGAACATACTTTAGCCGTCTGCTTCTACTTCTGGGTCATCTAATAATTCAGGAAATGAAATCAGCTTTCTTTAGAAGGCAGACTGGTGCTGTATGTGTCTCTGGGGTGTCTAGACTCTGAAAGAACAAGACCCATGATTTATTTATTTTCTTATAGATATAGTATAGAATGGCCGACCCTAACAGATACTAATAGCAATATAGGCTTTTGTGCATTTTAAACCTCTATGGACTGAGATAAAATAATTTCCTGTGTTCCTTTCCAGATTGTTCACAGAACACTGGCAGCCATGTTGGGTTCCCTTGCAGCATTAGCAGCGCTGGCTGTGATTGGAGATGTAAGTTGTAATATTTTGAGTCAATGGCTTAACACTCGATAGAGTGTGAGATTCAAAGACAGTCCAGGAATTAGGCATTACTGGTGATTTTAATTCCTTTATATACTATTTCCACATTTATCCCTCAGGATAATGAACTACTAGAAGCATGAACTAAAAACTTTATCACCATTGATGAGTATTTTTCATTTGACTTTATCATACACACTTTTTTTATTCCCTGTTTTAGCTGAGGAAAGGCTCATCATAGTCATTCATTGGCTAGGGCTATATAGCTGAGTGGTGTTAGAGTTGACTCTGGGTACTGTCAACCCTTGGGATCTAGAGGGGGCCATCCTGCATGGAGCAGAGGTAGGAAATGATGAGGTTAGAGTTTTGTCTTGCAGATACCAGGAGGTCCCTAGAGATGCATGTTTGGGGGTGGATGGCACCCGATCAGTGTCTGTGCATGGCTTGTCTGGCAGGAGTATAGGCATGAATGTAGGAAGGCAGGAGAGGCCAAGCACTCACTGGAGATGGAGGCCTGCCATTGTTTGAGGAGCAGTGCTGGAACTGAACAAGGTGGGAGCATACAGAACTGGATTTGGAAACAACTTTATAGAATTCACAGGAGTGTTTTGCAAAGTGCTACTAGAGACCAGTCAGTCAACCAAAGAATAATAACTGGCTTAAAAAACTATGTGGAGCCATGCTCAGTTATTTATTTTATTTTTCTTAGTTAGATCTTATATAAACAATACTCTGGAAAATGTCCCAGAGTCCTAAAACTTATACATAAACCACTATTATTTTTATTTTAATTAACTTTAAGGAGCAGTATAATAGTAATTATTTTATTTTTATAAAATGTTAATGTGGCATACAGCCTGGACTGTGGGTATCTCCCTGGGCCACCCATAGTCCAGGTTGGGAGTCCTCTCCCAACAACCAGACTCTCACACTCCATGTTCCCAGTTCCCCATGACCCCAGCCTTCTCTACTCTGCAGAATTGTTAGAAGATGAAGTAAGAGTTGATAGACAACTGGTGAGTAGGACAAGTGTGTCCTTTAGTTATAGCCATCTTGGCCTCATGCCCCAACACCAAGGAAGGCATCTAGGGACCTCAATAACCTCAGGGGTCAATCCTATAATTCAGGCTAGAGTTCTTCATGGAGTTGCCAGGGACAGGATTTAAGAAATCTGCTTTTCTTATTATTAAATGCATAGACTTGACATTATTATGCCTTGGGTCACAAGTGATTTTCATCAGTGATATTTCTAATTTCAAAGGCAAGAGGATGGTATGATTTTTGACTCTGGCCCAATGAGTGGGGTTGCCATAAAGAGCAGCACATTTTTTACAGCTTATCACCAGGAGGATGATGCCCAAGATTAATTGGAAATTTGTGCTTTGATTGTAGAGACCCAGCCTGACCCATGTGGTGGAGTGGATTGATTTTGAGACGTTGGCCCTACTATTTGGCATGGTAATTACAATCCTCCCAGTGGGACACGGTTCCAAGCCTGTGTAACCCAGCCCCTTCTCTTTTGCTGCTACTGTGGATAATCTTTTATTATATTAAAAACATTGTACTGCTTGACAATTAGGGCTTGGTTAAGAAGTATTAGTACAGGTCTAGACAATTTTTCCTGTAGAGGAATAGAATAATTAGTGCTCTGGTTAGTTAGGTGGAGAATTGAGTCACAGGCCTGTCTGATAGTTGAATTATATTGCCATTTAGAAAATTTAGCAAAGTTTTTGAGTTACTTCCCTTAAAATATAAAATGGAATATTCTAAATAAGTGAACCAAGTAGTTTTGGTGATTGGAAAAACACTGTAATTACATGGAAAAAGGAAGAAATTGTCCCTGAGTAATAGTTCGTGTGTTGTAAACTGATTTAACTAGAATCAGTGAAATCTGATAAGGGCCTGGACAGCAATGGGAATGCTGCACATGTTCTTGAACAGACCCCACAACAGCTAAGTAGCCTAAAGGAGGACTTTCCCTTTCTGGTCAAAAAATCCTACTCTGTGTAAAGCAGGTTACTATATTTCCTCATTCTCCTTGGTAACATTTTATCCCCCCTGGTAGTCATAACAGAAGGCCATGCTGCTATAAGCTTCAATATGATCCAAACTAGCTGCCTCCTCTAGAGGGTAAGGAGATAGACCAGTGCTCTGAACTCAGGCTTTATAGAGAAGTTCATAATCACGTTGGTCCTGAAAAGTATATACTAGGGCCTGGGCATCTGGAAAGAAGAAGGAAGATGTCTCATAAAATAGGTTAAAAAACACTTTAGGTGAGTTGTGTATTAGCTTGCTGGGGCTGCCATAATAAAGTACCACATTTAACAAAAGAAATTTATTCCCTCACTTCTGGAGGCTGGATTTCTGAGACCCAAGTGTCAGCAGGGTTGATTCCTTCTGCGGCCTTTCTACTTGACTTGCGGATGATCATCTTTCCCCTGTATCTTCACATGGTCTTCCCTCTGTGTGTGTCTGTGTGCTCATCTCTTCTTATAAGGATACCAGTCATACTGGATTAGAGCTTCACTTTAACTTATTCTGAGGTACTGGGGTTAGGATTTTACCATAGGAATTTGTGGGGGAAAGTGGCACAATTGAGCCCATAACAAATGGTTTAATTTTTTCTCAGTTGAAGTCAGTTCAGCAAGCTTCTAGGATTCTAGAAATTTGGAGGTGGAAAGATAGTCTATATATCCAGACTGCTCCCTTTGCCTCTTTATTTCATGGCAGTCAGCCACCCATGGGGACACTGACCCCAATTCAGAGTCTCAGTCTCTTCTGGATAGTTTTGGCAGCAAATGTGTGGACTAGCTTCCACAATGGAAGACAACACAAGACCTACTCATTCAGTTCAGTTCAGTTCAGTTCATGTGAAGCATTTATTGTTGAGTGAAGCACCACATTCTATAGACAGGTGGCCATTTGGGTTAGGATGAACATTGATGGTTACTATAGACAAGGTGGATATTTGTACTGAGCCTAAACTGATTTTTGGAAATTTTCATTTTGTATAGTATATTTAAAAGACTATATTGAAAAAAAAATAAAAGACTATATTGAGCCTACTCTTTTCTAATTACTTTAATTTACATAATTTTATTGAATTTTTATAACAGCCTTACAAGGAACAAAACTTTAGAGGTGAGGTAAGAAAGCTAAAGTACAGAAAATTAAATAATTTTGTTTGGACAAGATTTAACTACTTCTAAGTGGCAGAGTTAGTACTTGCACATGCATCTTCTCACTCCAAGTTTAATACATTGGTATATTACCATCTTCAGAGATGGAATAAAGAATCTTCCAGAAAGTTCAAGCTGGTTGAAATGTCTGGTTGATTAGATATGTAATAAATGGGACATTACTTTTCGTTTTTGTCTCTATGTCATCCCTAGAAAAAAGCACAAGTTCTGGGTTCAGATAGAACCAGAGAATAATCATTTCAATGTAACTGCTCTTATTTGTGTGTTTTGATCAGATTGGTGATGAAAATATGTTTAACTATTTTAGGAAACAAAATATAACCAGTTTAAAAACCTTAAAGTGTTTAATTGTTGTTTATGTGGACATGTATGTGTAGAAGGCCACATTCCGGCTCATTTCCTCTGCTTCTTTTAGCTTTGTGACTGTGAGCAAGTCATCTTCCTTTTCTGCCCCCTGGTGTCCTGGGCTATATAATAGAGAGTAATGAGGGGGGCTTGGGTGGCTTAGTTGGTCTGGCTCTTAGTTTTGGCTCAGGTCATGATCATGTGTCCTGCATCAGGCTCCACACTGAGCACAAAGTCTGCATGTCTCTCTCCCTCTGCTCTCCCCCTGCTCTCTCTCTCCCTCAAATAAATAAAATCTTAAAAAAAAAAGAGTAATGATAATATCTGATGTTTCTTGTGAAGATTAGGTGGAATGATAGTGTACCTAAGGTATATATCCCTGGATAAAAATATAGAGCTGCACACCTGCTAATAAGAGGCTTCATTCAGGAAGTTAGTAAGTGGACTACACTCAGCAAGAGAGCAAGAAGCTTCATGAAGTGACAGCTTTCATGCAAAGGCCAGAGCTGAGATTTGCAACTGGTCACTCCAATGTCCTTTCAGGATGGCGCATTGCTAAAAGAGTCTCCTTAACTCCTTTTTCTGTTTTTCCCTACAGATGATCTTAGTTGCTATATTTTCGGAAACTGGATTTTTTGATTATTGTGCTGTAAAGGTAGGTTTGATGTGGCATTTAATATTTATGTATTAATTAATTTTTTTGCCATGATGTATTTAGTTAATAAAACTACCATTTAAAGCAAATATTTTGGGATCCCTGGGTGGGTCAGTGGTTTAGCACCTGCCTTCGGCCCGGGGTGCCATCCTGGAGTCCCGGAATCAAGTCCCGCATCGGGCTCCTTGCATGGAGCCTGTTTATCCCTCTGCCTGTGTCTCTGCTTCTCTCTCTGTGTCTCTCATGAATAAATAAAAATCCTTTTTAAAAATAAAGCAAATATTTTAAAGTTCCATTCTCCTTTTCAAAATCACAGCTGTTAATACAGGGTACAGTTGCTGTGCCGAATTAGATGGCTCTGAGCAACTTTCATGTTCTCAGTAAACTGAAGAAGGAAATCAAGGAAAGGAGTATTTGAGTTGAATGTTTGTGCAACATTGGTTAAATTGGCAAGTTGAAAGCTACATATCAAATATTGTTTTGCATTTTAGAGCATCTAAACATTTCAACTTCTGATTACTTGCTTTTTGGTGAAATAATTTCAATAATTTCTTTCTAGTCATTGAACATCTAAATGTTCACTTTTATAACTGGAATCCTAGAGAATCTACCAGCACATTCTAATAGCCAGACTCCACCGGTGCTAATTCACTCAGGGTTGGTGAGAGGAGATCTTGCTATGCTGTGCTAATGTGAAAGCTGATGTTATACTTGATTTTTTTGTTTGTTTGTTTTGGAACTGGAAAGTTCTTTTAAAAAATTATTTACTCATCAAAGCCTTTGCAAACTCTGAAAGATAGAACCATGGTATGATTTTTGCCATCTTTGTGTATCATCTTGCACCTTCAAATATCTGGCCTCTTCCTCTCAATATCTTATTTATTTATTTATTTATTTATTTATTTATTTATTTATTGCGAGGGCGCGGGAAGGGAGGGTCGGGGTAAAGGCCATTGCCGCAGTGTCTGATAGAGGGGCCTGCACCCGCCCCGCGCCCCGCATCTCTCAATATCTTGATACTGAAAGTCCCAAAATCTTAAGTTGCCAACAATCTGCAGGCTTAAGGGTCACAGCCAGTCTGTCTAACCAAAAGAAGCTTGCAAAATACTGGATAATGTTAAAGGGATACAGTACTATCACTTTGTAATCAATGAACCCTCACAGGGGACTGTGAGGAGAATCAGAGGGAAGGAGTATAGTCCAACATGGATTCAGAATGTCCAGGAACAAGGTATCACTCCCTCATCTTAGCAAATGTAGGAATCCATGGGCTGAAGTTTCAATCCACCATGGAGTGTTTTCTTGGACTCCTAGTTCTTAGAATCCCTATGAAAAATCACATTTTTCTACAACCCCACTGATCCTGACCTGTTCTTTCTATGTGTGTGTATATTTTAGACATACCGACTATCTCGAGGAAGAGTGTGGGCCATGATCATCATGTTGTGTCTCATTGCTGCTGTCCTGTCTGCCTTCCTGGACAATGTGACCACATTGCTGCTTTTTACTCCTGTGACCATAAGGTATGCAGAGTGGCCCTGCCTGGGTGTTAATCCAGGCTCATGGTGGTGTGCTCTGACTTCTCAATCTAGCCCCTGCTTTCCCTTTGCTGGTGTGCCCTAGTCTAGCCTATGTCCCCCAGGACTGTGATGCTCAGTGCTTTTGGCTATGGCTATGGTTTTGACTATGGGTATAACTATGACAGCAGCAGTGGTGGCCACAGAAACATCTGTAGGAGTCAGAAGACTCAGGCTTTGCTGTCCCAGGATGAGGGACAGAGCATTAGTTGCCAGGAGTTCTTGTCCATTAAGCTAATCACAGGTGTAACAGAGCACAGTGTAGGAGCTCTTGCCAAGTGGGCAGGAGCATGTAGCCAGGGACTGGGGAAGGTGGGGCAGCCATCTTGCTCTCACCAGGCTCCTTGGAGTGTTGTGGGATCTGGCCTGACAGTCTCACAACCCTGAGGTCATTACCTGAGCCAAAATCAAGAGTTGAGGGATCCCTGGGTAGCTCAGTGGTTTAGTGGCTGCCTTTGGCCAGGGACATGATCCTGGAGTCCCGGGATTGAGTCCCACGTCGGGCTCCCTGTGTGGGGCCTGCTTCTCCCTCTGCCTGTGTCTCTGCCTCTCTCTCTCTCTCTCTCTCTCTCTCTCTCTCTCTTTTTCTCTCTCTCTGTCTCTCATGAATAAATAAATAAAATTAAAAAAATCAAGAGTTGGGCGCTCAGCTGAATGAGTCACACAGGTGCCTCCTTTTATCCATACTTAATGTTCTTTGTCTTGAAGATGGTTCTCCAGCATATCATGGTTTTTCCCTGCTTGGACCCATCATATCCTGGTACTCGGCTGATCCTAGGGAAACAGATACCCCCTGGGAGTTCAGAGGAGCAAGCTACATAATTAAAGGCCCTAGACAAGTCACTTTAGCTACATTGATCTGGGTTGTGCCTAACCCAAGCTACTGTTTTGAGGATTCTGTTGGATAAAAGACCCTCCTGGACTTGAGGCTGGAGACATAGCAAGTTCAAAGTGATCGATAAGGGACTACCTCCAGGGCTCAGGACTAATTCTAGATAATGACTTTGGCATTTGAAGACTAATGACTCTCAGAGGCAGAGTAAATTGGAGCCCGGGTGGGGGTGGTGGGGTGGTGGTGGTGGGGGGGTGCAGCCCCATAGGTGCAGCCTGCAGGGTGCAGAGTTGGTCTCTTGCCCGAGCTTCTGCAAACTTGGCTGCCTCATCACTCCAGCATGTAGGCAGGGGTTTGGGGTAAGGGGACACTTGGACACAGGTTTCCTGCAAAGGGAATGTAGTACCTCCTAGTATGTGAGGTTCTTCTGAGAGCAAATGAAGGCTGGAATGAACATGTTTTAAGGGTGCTGGGAACAGTAACACATACTGCTGATGAAAGGCACCAAACTGCCTTGAGGAGACCTCAGGGGGCATAAGGCAGGCCACACTCATCTCCTCCAACTGAGGCAGCTCTGTTGCTGTCACTGGTTTGGAAACCATAGTATCACCTGCATGTGCCAGGTCCCAGAGTGTTGGTGCACTCTCTAACCACAGCTCCAGTGAGAGTGGGCTTCCAGGGGGCACCCATATTCCTGTCATCTTCTCAGCCTTGCTGGGATTTGTTTATATCCTCACTGTTCCAGGAACTAATTTTGTAATTTTATGTGAGAGTAGCAATTCCATTTATTAGTCTAAAAATTATATCTTTCAGATTCAAGTGTTAGTGTGCTTAGATTCACTATTTATATTACCATATTCTTCATGACTTTTTGAGCTTAATAACATTCTTTTGCCTTTGTCTGGAGTAGCGTTAGTCTTCACAGTTAAACAGCTAGGCCCATTTACATAGGATGCCATCTCTGTGCTTGCTCTGGCATTATTGATTAGTGTATCCTAATTATTTTCTTGCTGGAGGCAGATCCTGGGAGCTTCCCCAGCTGAGAGCTGCTGCTGCTGATGGTGATTGGAGTCTGATCCTCTTTTTGGACTTATTCCTGTCCGTGGTCCCTGGATACCATTCCATTTTCAGCTTCCACATGGCTCTGTAGGCTGATCCTCCCACAGATATGCTGATGGTTATGCTTTGAGCTGGGAGATGGTGGGAAGGACCTCTGACTGCAGCACCTTAGAGACCCAAGGCTTGGTATCTATATGGAAATGGACATTGTGGATGAGCAGGTGTGGTGGGCTATGATATGTTTCCCAAACCTTCTTTAAGGCAATTTTTTCAACCTTGTGCTCACTGGATCCACCTAAAGAGCTGTAGAATGCTGCTGTCCAGGGCTACTCCCAGGGCTCGGTGTGTCATGGGCTGAGCAGTAGGAATTTTCACAGGTTCCCAGATAAATCTAGTGTGCAGCCAAGGTAGGGAACCACAGCTGTAGAGTGTGTGCTATTTCCCTAAGGAAGAAGTCCATGGGTAGTAGTTAGAAGGAAGGGGTGAGGAGACACATTAGGGCCTCAGCATCTGAGAAAGGGAAGGTGGGTAAGGAATTAGGCTGGTAGGCTTGGTGTGAGCTACTGAGTGGTGCTGCTTTGTGTGCTACCCCACCCCTGACTCAGAGAGGTCTGGTGCCCAGCATCCATTCACTTGTGCCAGGGCCTGTACAGAGGGAGGTGTGCTCCTTCCAGATCTGGGGGGGGGGGGAGGAGGTACATTTTCTTTTTTTTTTAATAAATTTATTTTTTATTGGTGTTCAATTTGCCAACAATAGAATAACACCCAAGGCTCATCCCATCAAGTGCCCACCTCAGTGCCCCTCACCCAGTCACCCCCACCCTCCGCCCACCTCCCCTTCCCCCACCCCTAGTTCGTTTCCCAGAGTTAGGAGTCTTTCATGTTCTGTCTCCCTTTCTGATATTTCCCGCTCATTTTTTCTCCTTTCCCCTTTATTCCCTTTCACTATTTTTTATATTCCCCAAATAATAATGAGACCATATAATGTTTGTCGGAAGGTGCATTTTCACACTGATGGTTCACATGGGTGGCCAAATAAATGAGACCATATAATGTTTGTCGGAAGGTACATTTTCACACTGATGGTTCACATGGGTGGCCAATTAACTTTCAGAGAAATGCACTTCTGAGGATCAACTGTAGCTCTGTAAACGTTGTTTTTGTTCATCCCCCAGCATTGCACTTCCTACAGGTGTGTATGTGCCTCCTCTGTACAAACAAGTGCTTTCAAAATATTTAGATTGCACATGGGCCTGTCACAACTGAATAGCATGGCTACTTTTACTTTCCTCCATTTATGACAGATTATGTGAGGTGCTCAACCTTGATCCAAGACAAGTCCTAATTGCAGAAGTGATCTTCACAAATATCGGAGGAGCTGCCACTGCCATAGGGGACCCACCAAATGTCATTATTGTTTCCAACCAGGAGTTGAGGAAGATGGTATGTACCAGTGTAACAGGATTGCTTTCAACAAATATAGATCCCAGCTTACTTGCCCATTTAACATTTTACCCAGTGTGGAAGCTTTTATTAGAAACCAAGCTCTTCTTTATCACTTCTTCATATTAAATGCTATTGGTTATCTCGAGAGGGGAAGTTAGGTGACTGATCCTCCAGTGTAGAGTGAAGTGGTCTGATGATTGGATTACGTGATCTACTTAGCCATAGTATATTTATGGCTGAGGTTTCTTCCAAGTAATATTAAGGATAAAATGATCTGTCCCCTTGCATTTTTCAACTGTGGTGGATGAATTTACTGAAGAATTTAAGATTTTTTTAAAGAGTCATAAAATGAAGGTCTTTAGGAATTTTTTGAAAGTTCTCATAAATATTAATATATTATTTCTTTATACACTAAAGTAAAAAACCAAGTATTAGAGAGTTAAAATGGTATTTTATGTATCTTAAAAGAGTTAAAATTATATAATTTTCATTGTCATTTTTGGTCATTTGAATTTTCTCAATATCTCTTCCGTGAAGTATTAGCAAAAATGCTTCCAAATTAGTAACATTTATTATAGATGATATGTTATGTGTGTCTGTGAAGTGTGTCAGTGTGTTTGTGTGTGTGTGTATGCTGTCTTCTATAAAAATATTTAAGCCTTTGTGAGTTCATGGCTCTGAGGTGTTGGTAGCCATCTTGTAGGCCCATGGTACTCCAGAGATTCAGGATATAACTTAGGTGGCTTTGTCTAAACTTTAATACTCCCCAGCTACCCTAGGAAATTGGCTGGCAACACTTATCAGTGTTGCTTCATGAACTGAGCAGTATGCCCATTATCATGTTACCCTGCAGCACATCAGAAGGTGGCAGAGCCCAGCCATCTATTCTAGGGACACCTATCATCCAGGATAGGCATCATACACATTGGAGAGAACAATTTTAGAGAAAAATACTGTTTTATTTTTATTTTACAGTGATACATCTATTGTAGAAAATATAATTTGCACATACAAATTTTAAAAACTATTGTAATCTCACCATTCAGAGATAAATCCTCTTAATGCTTTGGTGCATCTAGTCTCTTTGTATGTGGATACACATGGGTAAAAAAAGATAACACAGCTTCTTCTCTGGCTAAAGTAGAGTAACAGAGACTGGATTTACTCTCTTGCCTTGCTTGAGATATCCCAAAAGAAAATTAATGAAAATCAAAACAAAACAAAACAAAAGAACACCCCCCAAGAAAAACACCCCCCCCAAACAAAGCAAAACCAGACAGTGGTAAGGAAGATACTGTATATCAGGAAAAAAAGACTGATCTCTGAGAATTGGGAAACACATGAGGTGAATCCTATAATTGCCCCAGTTTACTGCCTTGAGAGAGTTTCCAGGGTATAGTATAGGAATCTGATGGTTCCTTGAGTGGGGAGGATAGGAAAGCAAAGCTAAGCTGTAGAAAGCAAAGCTAAGATGGTTTATTTGGTGAATTTTATGAATATTTATGGAAGAAATAATGCTATAATACCAATTTTACATACAACTTTACAGCTAATTGAAGAAGATATACTTTTCAGCTCATTCTATGAGGCCCTGTTACCTAAACCAGACAAAACCAGTATAAGAAAACTATTAATAAATATTTCTTATGAACACAGATTTTTAATTTTTAAAAGTAAAAATTTAATAATAAGCATATCTAGTTTAATGATATATAAAATGAGTAATACATCATGACCAAGTAGAATTTGTAATATTTAAAAAGCCAATCAATGCAATTTACTAACAAACTACATGAGAAAATTCATATGATCATCTCAATAGATGCAGAAAAATAACTGGCAAAATCAAACATCCATTAGTGATTAAAATCTCTCAATAAACTAGAAAAATAAGAGAACTTCATCAGCCTAATAAGGAGCATCTATGGAAACACTATAGCTAGTGTCATACTTAAATGTGAAAACTGAATGCTTTCTTCCTTAAATCAGAAACAAGACAAAAATGTCTGTTCTCACCACTTCAATGTAATATTTTAGTGGAGGCTCTAGCTGAAACAATAAGGCAAGAAATACAAGGCATCCATATCAGAAACGAAGACTTAAAAAGTTTTTATTTGCAGATGACATGACTGTCCACGTGGGTAGTCTGAAGGAATCTGCAAAAAAGCTTCTAGAAGTAATAAGTAAATTTGATAAATGTGCAATACAATATAAATATAGAAAAATTAGTGATTTTCTATATTCTAGTAATAAACAATTGGAAATTAGCATCAATATATAAAATACTTTAGGGTAAATCTGACCAAACATATGCAAGACCTATATGCTAAAAACTACAAAACATTGCAGAGTAATTAAAGAAGATCTAATTAAATGGAGAGAGATATTTGGTTCATGGATCAGAAGACCCAGTGTGGCTAATATATCAGTTATTCCCAGATTGATCCACAGATTTGAGCAATCCCTGTCAAACCCAAAACCAAGGGTTGTTGTTTTTGATAGCAATTGGCAAACTGATTCTAAAATTTATATGGAAATTAAAGTGTTCAGAATGGCCAAAATATAACTCTTTTTAAAAAATTTTTTTTTCAAAATATAACTCTTAATGGGAAGAACAAAATGGGAGAGCTAGTGCTACCTATTTCCAATACTTCCTATAAAAGCCACAAAAGCCAAGACAGTGTGGTATTGGCATCACTGCAGGTGAATAGGTAAAAAGTAGAGAGTCTGGATACAGACCCCCACATAGGTGAACAAATGCTTTTGACAAAGGTGGAAAGCCAATTTAGTGAAGATAGGATTATTTTTTTTCACAAATGGTCCTAGAACAAATGGACATTCATATGTAGGAAAAATGAGCATCAGTCCACGCTTCCCACTTTACCCAAAAATTAACTAAAAAATGGCTTACATACATAAATATAAACTCTAAAATCTTAAGGGTTCAAATAGAAAACAATTTGTAGTAGAATAGATATAGAAATAGTCCAAGTGAGAGTATGACTACTGTATTTCATTAGGCTCTTTTTAGAACTTTCAGTTTCTGTTATTCATCTCTTCTTTTTTCTTCTTCTTAATGAATTAAGAACATTGATGCAATGTTAATGAATTAATGCAACAGCTTAGCTGTCCCTGGCCAGGATCACATTAGTATTAATGTAAAATCCCAAGGATGATGCCCTTCTTGGGCATAAACCGAGTTAACCATGCATTATTTTAAGTCCTCCCTTAGGACTCCCTTGGAATCCTCTCTCACCTAAATCCGCTCTCACCTAAGCAGTAGAATGTGACCCAAGAGTCCTGGGCCTCTACCAAGTCTATAGACAGCTAAAGAAAAAGAGCAGTCCATCAAACTATTCCCATATTCCTCCATTATATGCTGACATGCTGTTGTACATATCCACAATTTAAATATGGCAGTAGGGGATAAAGGTGAAGTTTTTGCAAAAATACACAGAGGGCCCTTAAGGTGAGCACTCACTCTGCATGAGGCTCAGCCTAAGCTCTTCACACAGCTTTGTGCCAAAGTGACATCCTCTGGGAACATGGCCTTACGGTTCTCCTTAATTTATTGAAGATGGAGTTCCTTGTCTTCCACTTAATGATTTTCTTTGAATTTTGGGATTAAAATGTATCTCACAGAAAATGTAATTAATGAATGTCCTTTAATGGATAATCAAGAGTGGTTTTAATTTATTTTATTGTAGCTTAGAGATAAGAGAATACTTATTTGTATAGAGAATGCAAATGAATTCATAGTTCCAGGGATAGTGTCTGCAGCAGAGATTAATTTATAAAGCCTCATTACCAATGACAGCACAACCATACATTTTTGTGCACACTTATTTTGCATTATTTTGTTGTTCATCCAGGAAATGAATTAGAAAGAAAAAAGATTATAAAATAAAAATTGTGAAATTAATTTTAAAAATATTCATGAAGAAAGTTAAGTAGTTTAGAGAAGTAATAAAAACAAACAAATCAGTACTGGACTTTGGAACAGTAAAGAAATTCTTCCACATTCTCTGAGGATTAGGAAGATAATACAGGAAGTTAGGAGGAAAGTTCTTCCACCATATCTTTTCTACACTCTGTTCACTCCTCCCAGATTCCTTGGGATGGTTCTCTACTGGCAGGTTTTCCAGTACTGAACACATAGGTGGGGAAGACTTCCAGGGTCCTCCTACACTATAGGATTCCATGACCAATAGTGTGTTGTCCCTTCATCTCCTAACAGGCTGATGGGGATATAATCCTCCTTTGCTAGTTACATTTACTTCTTTATGCCTGTCCTAGGGAGACTCACCAGTGGTGAACGGGGCTATTGCTTTTTGTTGTTGTTGTTTTTGGTTTTTTTTTTTTAGAGTAGTGAGGGGCCAAGGGAGAGAGAGAATCTTAAGTAGGCTCCATATCAAGACCTTGAGATCATGACCTGAGCTGAAATTAAGAGTTGGATATTTAACTGACTGAGCCACCCAGGCACCCCTTAACTATTTTTTAAATAATAGTTGAAAAATTTGTTTAGGGGAGCCATGTCCCTGTACTTCTGAATGACAACTCACAGATCAGAGGAAGGCTTTTCCAATGGTGCCCCAGAGATGTGTACACTGGGATGTTCCCTTGGTTTTCCCACCACATGCTATCCATGCTTGGGTGTTCTTTTGCTGCTCTTCACCATGGTTTTCTTCCACTTAATCAGCTGACAACTTTGATGGTATCACTCTCTGCTGCTTCCTGGTCTTTCTTCTGGTCACTTCCACTTAGTCTCTGTTGTGGGATTTCTGCTTCCACATGGCTCTTCAATTTCTGTGGGTCTTGGGGTTCTGCTTTTTTGACCATCTTTCCTCTTGGGTCAGCATTCTGTAGTGGAGCTTATGCCCTCTATGGCTTGCTGTTTTCTGTGTACTGGGATCACCCACTTCCACATTTCTGCAGAACATGGAAGGTTTGTGCTTCCTTCAGATGCATGTATTTTATGACTTCTCCTCCACATACTTGAAGTATCCCTCACATGCAGGATGTCCCACATCAGATCCCTCCTGTTATCATACCCACTCATATAACACTGGGGGTCTTTTCCTTGTTGAGTATCCAGACTTGATTCTATCTTCAGATCATACCATGATATTTACTAAAATATTCGGTGGATTCAGCTAAGCCCTACTATAACTCAGTTGACTGTTCTGACTTGTTCCAGAGTTAGTCTGAGGGTATCTTCCCTAGAAGGTGATATTGGTGCACCAGAAGTTGCTCAGCTGGATTCCCCTTGGATATATGTAGTTTATGCAGCTATGGATGTTCTTATCTGATTTTGGGGGAATCCTGTTTTCATTGTTTTACATGCCTCAAATTTTGACCACTTCCACTATTGAATGAGGGCTTTGTGAAAAAATTAAGCAGAGAGTATCTGAGTGGAGAAAAACCAAAAAAGTACAAAATAAGACTGAAAGGGGCAAAATAGAACCAGCACCTTGCAAGAAAAGGGTGCATTTAAGCATTATATTGATGCAAGTATAATAGTGGGTGGTTTTGTTACTGACGACATTAAGGAGAAAGCGTAGGAAGGTACAGAGGCTTGTAAAGCCGGAAGGCCCAAACACATGCACCTAATAAACTTAGTGAAAATATTCACATCCCATGATACATTGCATCTGCCTATATTATTTCTTAAAATTTTCAGCTGGGATTTTCCCACACTCTGCATTGTTCTCACTTGATAAATCCACCCATTACAACTCTACTAGCAACCACATACTTCCCCTCAAAGCTGTGTTTTTTTGTTGTTGAGCCCCTCCCAGGAGCCCCTTAGTCCTTTTCTTTCTTTAATCTACCCATCACTTTTTTTTTCAATTGTCCCATCATTTCTAACAGGACAAAAAATTATAGTTAATATGTGCAAAAAAGGGCCCAGAATTACTCAGGATACAAACACCTCTGCCTTTGTGGGGACCTTCCTTCAAACAGTATTAATTACATTCAGGGATCACCTGTATAAGCACAGAGTAAAAGACAGACAAAATCAGCCAATGATGCTGTTGACTTAATCCCTGACAGATTAAGCTAGTAGGGGATTTTTATCCTAAAGCAGAGACGTCCTCAGCAGCTGACCATGACAAATAGTTCTGCAGAGGGGCAAAGGAAGTATGAGGGGAGGGAGAAGCACCTGCCTGGGACCTTATGGCCAGTAGGGACATTCTGGGCCTCCTCACTCCTAATGGCCTTTAGCCACCCTGCAGAGGGCTGTGCTCATCAACCAAGGATGTTCTTTCACATTGATAGCAGGGACTTATTTTTTTTTAAAGATTTTATTTATTTATTCATGAGAGACACACACAGAGAGAGGCAGAGACACAGGCAGAAGAAGAAGCAAGCTCCATGCAGGGAGCCTGACGTGGGACTTGATCCCGGGTCTCCAGGATCAGGCCCTGGGCTAAAGGTGGCGCTAAACTGCTGAGCCCCTGGGCTGCCCGATAGCAGGGACTTAAATGAAATATTAAAAAGACACATCTTACCTTGAAATAGGCAAATGTTGCCACATAGTTTTATGTTTTGCCCCCGTCTGTCTTTTTTCATCCTGGGATAATGTGTCCATCCAGTAGTGAAAGTAGACCCAGTTAAGGTTGAGATTGTCTGTGATAACCTGTTTTTGTTTTCTCCTAAGGTTGCTTGTTATTCAGGTAGGACTTGGTTTATTGATATGAAAGAAACAAAGCTAAAACATTTTCAAAATTGTAGAGAAGAGTACTTGTTCTTTTGTGGGTTTTATGCTGGGCCCTGTGGCCCTCTAGCTAACACCCACTACTCTGACATGCCTGCCCCTGGTCTTAGTGCTCAGCTTTCCCTGGATCTCTCATTTGGAAGATCCTGAAGTGGGAGCCATGCCTATACAGAGGAGAATCCCATTTGTCATTTAATTTCCCCTTTCCTATTTCCAGGGCCTGGACTTCGCAGGATTTACTGCACACATGTTCGTTGGGATTTGCTTCATTCTCCTATTCTCCTTCCCACTCCTTAGACTCCTTTTCTGGAACAAAAAGCTTTATAACAAGGAACCCAGTGAGATTGTTGGTGAGTATAAGCAGCATCTCATATAGCCTCAGAATTTACTATCATAATATATATTTTTTTCCGGAGGACGTTGCCACAAAAAAGGCAGGAGGTTTCTTACATTTAGAACATCAGGGAAATGTCGGTCACTGGGATGCTGCATACTCAGTATGTTCCTGTCTGCCTCCTGTTATACTCTGTGCTTTCAGGGACTTTAAATCCATGGCCTTTTTTTTTTTTAATTTTCTTTAGGGTGAAATCTGGGAAGCAGTGGCCATTGGATATAGTTCGTATGCTATGACATCATTAAACCACATGTATACAACACAAATAGCAAAGCATGTAGACTAGTGTTCAAATATGTCATACTTTGAGTTTAAATGTGATTACAAAAATAGTAACATAATCCAACACAGAGGACATTGTACCATGTTTTTTTTAAATATTTTTAAAATTTATTTATTCATGAGAGACACACACACACACACACACAGAGAGAGAGAGAGAGAGAGAGAGAGAGAGAAAGAGAGAGAGGCAGAGACATTGGCAGAGGGGAAAGCAGGCTCCATACAGGAAGCCTGATGTGGGACTCGATCCCGGATCTCCAGGATCACACCCCGGGCTGCAGGCAGCGCTAAACTGCAGCGCCACCAGGGCTGCCCGACATTGTGCTATGTTTATCAAGAATATATTGATGAGGCACCAGCCAGCAGGAAGAGGGTTCATGACCATCTTTTGTCTTTGTATTTTCCTTACTTAAAAATTTTAGTAAATGTTTTATTGAGACTATTACTGATCCCTATATATTAGAAGCAATAGATTATCTGGGAAACAGCTATCCTTTTCTCAGCCAGACCCTGTACAGGACATTGTGCAGGTTGCCTGGGTAACAGAGCATAACTGGGTGATAGGAACACAGTGACAAAGGTGCATTTCTTTCTTTGTGATTTCAGATGGTGTGGTGTCCTCACAGAGCTCATAAATTGTATATTTACCTCTCTCATCCTGTTATTCCTCTATCCTTGTACTGTATAGGACTTCAAGTTTTCTTAATCTTTAGTAAGATTAAAAAAAAGTACTATTTCTGTATGAAAAGCTGAGGATCTAAATGTATTCTTATCAGTCCTCCTGTTCATCAGATGGTGACTGTACAAAGCAGATCTGCCTTTCTTTCATGCATGACTTTTGTATTCAGAGTTTGACTATTTTTGTTCTAGTTTGGAAAACATTGTCTTATATACCCTCTCAAGAGTCATCTATATAAAACCAAGCTTGTTCTTAGTAAAATTTAGTCACCCACCTCTCCCAGAGAAATGGAATGATAATCAGAAATTTCTATGTTAGGCAATACTTATTAACCACATGCACAAAGTATTGAAGCATCCTTGTGGATATAGAAATGGTACTTTAAATATTTTTTTTATTTTTTTAAGATTTCATTTATTCATGAGAGACATAGAGAAAAAGAGAGAGGCAGAGACACACACACAGAGAGAAGCAGGCCCATGTAGGGAGCCTGATGTGGGACTCAATCTTGAGACTCCAGGATCACGCCCCTGGCCAAAGGCAAGGCACTCAACTGCTGAGCCACCCAGGTGTTTCTAGAAATGGTACTTTAAACATGATCAAGCAATAAGGAGTTTCTGAGTGCCCACTCAGCCTAGTCCCAAGTGAAGGGGATGTAAGTGCAGGACAAGTGGGCACACTCCCTGTGCTTCAGCTGTTCATGGGGCAGTTGGATTGGCATGGTCCCCACCCATGGACCTAATTTTGGGGGGGGGGGGTAAACCCAGCATAGGGTACAGGAGGGAAGAGCAGGTGCACACACAGATTTTGGGGGCCAAATAGAATAGTTCCTTTGGCTGCAAGGTTGAAATAGCTTCCTGCTGATGTAGCATAGTTTACTTATTTTGGAGAAAGACTGTATTTTCCTGATGGCATTGATAATTCCATATCTGTGATGGTCTATAGAGCAGGATGTGCCTTTCTTGAGAAAAAAAGAGTCCCAGATCCTGCTGTTCTCTTACAGCTTTATAATGGAAGAAACTATATATAATCCCATTGCTTCCCTATTTTGAAGAAGAATTTAGTCAAAATTGACTTTTTTTTAAAAGA
This sequence comes from Nyctereutes procyonoides, assembly GCF_905146905.1. NCBI lineage: Eukaryota > Metazoa > Chordata > Mammalia > Carnivora > Canidae > Nyctereutes > Nyctereutes procyonoides. The sequence goes on along the minus strand of NW_026575047.1, from coordinate 59,688,225 downwards.
TATTTCTGGCGGTGAGATGCCTTGATCCATTTTTGCCATTGACCAATGTATTAGTTTTCTAGGACTGCTGTAACGAAGTACCACAGACTGATCGGCTTAAACAACAGATGGATTATTTCCACAGATGCTAAGAGTACTTCATAGGCCAGAAGAGGTGGCTTATTTTTCACAGTCTTGTAGGCTGGAAGTCCAAAATCAAAGTGCGTGCAAGGTTGATTGGCTCAACCAACCAACCAAGTGGAGGAATCTCTTCCAGGCCTATCTCATCGGCTTTTAGATGGCCATATTCATGTTCATGTGACATTCTCCCTGTGTGTTTTTGTGTTCACATTTCCCCCATTTATATGGACACTAGTCATCTTGGATTTGTGGCCACTTTAATGATTTCACCTTAACTAATAACACCTGCAACAACCCTATTTTTGAATAAAATCACATTCATAGGTCTTGGGGATTAGGACTTCAACACATGAATTTGGGGGGGGGGACATAATACAATCCATAAAACCCATTTAGAGATATTCAGAATGTTTTGCCATCAACTAGTATGTGTAAAATCTGATAACTTAATATTTAGTTTTAGTTTTCTGATGGAAAGGGTCACACCAGTGGAGAGCTAAGGAAACTGTGATCACAATGGATAATCAGTCAATAACAATTTGATTGTGCAGGTGTAGCTGTATCTCAGTGGAGAGTTAGAAAGTTATCTTGTCCTGTTATGCTAGCTTCTCGCCCAACTTCCCTGATGATCAGAACGACCTGAGAACAATTGTTATATGTTTACATTAGCAGGCCCACCCCCAGGAATTCTGTGCTGTTAATAAGCTCTTCTGGAGAATGCTATCTTGACATGAATTTAGGATACACAGATTTAGAAGTATATGAAACAAATCTGTCTAATCAACTTCTCCACTCTTCCTGAGTAGGGAGTTGAGAAACATTTGAGGGAAGTGGGAAGAAATGGTTGGGACTTGGATGATGCTGAAACCCTATGCCAATCCCAAGACAAGCTGTAAATCAGCACAGAGCTGTGCAGTCAGGGCAATTGCTCTGGGCCACTGTGGATCATAGGGCTCTCCAATTTTAGCATGCTTATTATAACTGCAGTTTCCCAGGCCCTATCCTAGAGATTTGGGTTCAGTGAGTCTTTAGTGGCATCTAGAGCATTTGTCAGAACAGGTTTGGTTATGCTGCAGTAAAAAAAAAGTAACCCTGAAATCTCAGTGAATTGCAAAGCGCTGTTCTTTTCCTCCTTTTGGCTTCATTGCCCCTGTGCACTGGGAGTACCCTGCTTGTCATTGGTTCTCAGAGCCCTGAGCTGTTGATCATCAAAGTAGAGAGAACCACTTGTTCCGCTCCATTCTTGACCGATACGGGATGCCTCTGTTCATAGCTTGTCATCTTGATTGTCACTAGGCCCCACTGGTCACGGGGCCAGGATGAATCAACCTAGGAAGGGCCCAGAATGGAAAAGAACATGACTGATTAGCCTGGGTGGCTCAGTGGTTTAGCGCCACCTTCAGTCCAGGGTGTGATCCTGGAGACCCAGGATTGAGTCCCGCATCAGGCTTCCTGCATGGAGCCTGTTTCTCCCTCTGCCTGTGTCTCTGCCTCTCTCTCTCTCTCTCTGTCATGAATAAATAAATAAAATCTTTCAAAAAAAAAAAAAAGGAAAAGAACATGACTTGTTTGGCAAAAAAGCACAAATAACCACCAGTCTGTCCTCCTGTTCACCAGATATCAGCTTAAGTTGCTTCTTGTTTATATTTTGTATAGAATTTTTGTGTCTGGGTACATTAGGGATACTGGTGTAGAGTTTACTTTCTTGTAATGTCTTTTTTGCTGTCCTCATAGAATGAGTACAGAATCACACCCTCCTCTTCAGATTTTTGGAAGAGATGGTATAGAATTGCTACTACTATCCCCTTAAATGTTTGTTAGGACATTTATAGACCTGGATGTATGTGTGTGGGGTGTGTGGGGGAAAGGTTTAACTACAAACTCAAAATCCTTCATAGACTTAGGGCTAGCTATTACGATTATCCTATTTCTTCTTAAGTGATTACTGGTAATTTATGTCTTTTAAGGAGTTTATCTATTGTGTTTTTAAAAAATATTTATTTATTCATGAGACACACACACACACACAGGGAGAGAGAGAGAGAGAGAGAGAGAGGGAGAGAGAGAGGGGCAGAGACACCGGCAGAGGGAGAAGCAGGCTCCATGCAGGAGCCCGATGTGGGACTTGATCCAGGGACTCCAGGATCATGCCCTAGGCCAATGGTAGGCACTAAACCGCTCAGCCACCCAGGGATCCTTGGAGTTTATCTATTGTATCTCAGTTGTTGAAAGAATTATTCTAAAGTTGTTCATAATATTCTTTCATTATCCTTTTAATGGATATTTTTGATCATGTAATCTCTCATTTCTGATATTGGTAACTTGTGTCTTTGCTTTTTTTCTGAATGGTCTAGTAAGAGTTGATTAATTTTGTTGATATTAAGGAAACAGCTTCTAATTATAAAGATTTTCTCTACATTTTTTTCTCTTTTAGTGATTTCTACTCTGATATTTATTTACTTCTGCTTACTTTGGGCTGATTCTTTTGCTAGTTTCTTAAAGTAGAGGTTGAGATTATTTTATATATACTTCCTTTTCTAACACAGGTGTTCAGTGCTCTAAATTTCCTTCTAAGTACTATTTCAGTGACCTGCCACCAGTTTTCATATGTTTTATTTAATTTCCATTCAGTTCTAATTACTTTCTGATTTCCCCTTTGATTTCTTTGATCCTTAGATATTTTAGATGGCTTATTTAGGAAATATTTAGGTATTTTGCAGTTACCTATATCAGAGACTATATGTGGTAAAACTCGAATCCTTTTAAAATTCTTAAGATTGTTTTATGGCTAGAATTAAATGTTTAGCCCTATAAACATTCCATGTGCAACAGAACAGAATATGTATTCTGCTGTTTTGGTGGGGTTTTGTCAGTACGGTCAGTTAGGTCAAGTTGGCTGATAATGCAACCAACAGGTCTTCTGTATTTTATTTTCTATCCATTTGTTCTATCAATTATCAAGAGATGGAAATAGAAATCTCTAATTATGATTGTGGATTTGTCTATTTCTCTGTGCAGATATGTGATTTTTGCTTTATATATTTCAAAGTTCTGTTATTAGGGTACATAAACATTTAGGGTTGTTATTTCCTCTTGAAGAATTAACACTTTTGTCATTATAAAATAACCTTCCTTATCCATAATCATGTTCTTGCTCTGAAATCAATTTTGTTAATGTAGCAATTCCAGCTTTCTCTTCACTAGTGGTAGTATAGCATATCTTTTCCATCCTTTCACTGTGTCTTTATATATAAAGTGCATTTCTTGCAAGTAGCTAGCAGTTGAGTCTGCTTTTTTATCCAATCTGACAATCTCTGTCCCCTAATTGGTATGTTTAGATTATTTATATTTAACATGATTCATGATATGGTTAAATTTAAGTGTATCATCATGTTTTCTATTTGTGCCTTCTTTTCTTTATCCCCTTTTCCCTAATTTTATGCCTTCTTTTGAATTAATTATTTCAAAAATATTTCATTTACCTCTTCTTTTTTCTGTTACATTTTGGCTATAGTTGTGTTTTGTGAGTTTAGTGATAGTTTATACCACTAACTTCAATTGATATTATACTGCTTAACACAAACAGAGTCTTGTAATAGTAGAATTCCATTCCTCAACTCCTGGCCTGGGCATCTTCCCCTCAGATTCATCACTTGGAGCTGGATGACCCTCCTCTAGGCTTTCTGGCAGCCACCACCTCCTGGGAGAGAGAATATATCCTACATGGTAATGTCTTTGCCTGTTTTTTTTTTCCCCAGGTATACAATAACCTCAAGTAATGCTATAGGAGCTTCATTGAGAAGCTCAGGAAGATAGGGGCTAGAGGTAATCAGAGAGGTGGAGATGAGACATCTAATGATGTCTCCTGGTCAGAGGCCAGTATGGCAAAGGTAAGAGCTTATACAGCAAGATCAGAGTTCACAGTAGTGCTTACCTTTTGAAGATCTTGATCTTCCCTAAAGATCTTTGGCTTTATTCTGCAAGCCATGGGGAATCAATGGATATTTGAAAGAAGGAACCTATCTATCTGTCTGCCCACATTTATCCATCTTTCTAGATGTATCAGTCTAGATAGATTTATCTTCCTAGAAGATAGGTAAGTAGGAACATAGATTTCTCTTTATATCTACTTATATAACTATCTATTTATGACTAACCATGGGTGGATTGGTAGGAAGTGACTCCAGTCAGAGGTTACTGCGGAACAATCAGAATCACCAAGTGTGAGAATATGAGGCCTAGATAAGCTAGTGACCTGGGGTAGGAACAGGTGGATCCTATAAGAACCATACCAGTTTATCCCAAACTCCATTTGTGAACAGTATTGCCCTGGCTCATGTTTACTTATGATAGAGCTTATATTTCTTTCTATCTTGTTAGAGACTCATCTTGTAACTTATAAATTTTTCTCCTTTAGCATCTAGCATGTTATCTGACACCTATACATGCCCAGTAATGTTCACCCAAAAATAGTGGAGAGTGGCACTGATAAGACCGAAATGACATTTCAGGCTCATGTACCTGGAAGATTAATGATGTCATATAAAAATGAAGAAAGTGAGGGGAGAGAGTTTTGTAGGGAGAAGATAGAATGTTTATCTTTGAACCTTGGCAGCACAAGCAGCAGAGAACAATATCAAGTAGCCCACTGAAACCATGGTCTTAGAGCTTAGCAGAGATCACAGGGTAGGGAAATGGTAGAAGTGTGGAGGAAGCCTGGGAACTGAGGAACAAATACGCTTGGGTAAACTGAGTTCTGGGTGCAGGCAATGAGCTTCTTTTCATTGGGCAAAATCTCTCAACTAAATTCCCTGCTAGTTGATAATGTCTTTCATTCAAAAATTAGGAGAACAAAAAAAAATAGAACAAAAGTACAGTACCTGAACATTAATGCGTGGGTTTTGCTGAGGAGAATAGCTCCACCTGTTTGATTTGATGGGTTAGAAGGCAGCTAGGCTCTGGGTGTGTATGAGGGGGCTGAAGTCGTCTCAGGAGAGGACACCTGCAGAAAGGAGCCTGGGGACCTGACAGAGCATTTTCACAGAAGCAGCAGTGGCTCCCAGGCTCTGCTTCTCCACACACAGATAGGGAGAGGACTCCCAGCCTGCACCCCATGGATTAGCCCCAGAAACTAGCCATGCTCTTGTTTAGCTCTTTAAGTTGATCAGCCACTTGGAGAAGTGTCTATCACCAGCATGCCTTGAAAGACTGGCTGGTAAGTCTCTGTACTTTATGGATAGCCTTTCTTTCTTTCTCTTGTCCTTTCTTTCTTGCTTTCTTGCTTTCTAATGGATGGGCTTTGAATGATATCTTCTGTGTAATGTAGTTCAGAGCATTGGATGAAACACTGGCACTATGTGGACATCCACTGAGACAGCATAGTCTCATCTCCCTATTCTTGTCCCTGTGTGGTGTTTTTGGCTCATTGTTTCAGGAGCTTAGTTTTTTCGGTTTTCTCCTCCTCCTTTTAATGTTGAGTTTCTTTGCTGCAAAGTAACAATATGTACTGAATGAAAGCACAATCCATATCTTAGTACTAAAAGGTTTTCATCTTTGTAAGGCTGAGGCTTTAGAGAAAATCATGTGTTAACTGAAATGGTTTTAGTGCCCCTATCCTCTCTTGATTCTCTTTTGTGAGTCTTGACACACTTTATTTGCAGTCTGTGTTTCTGCCTAGCTCATACTTGTTTTCTCAGCATTTATAACAGGTCTGTCATATAGTAGGTGGTCAACACTTGTTTACTGAATAGAAGGGGCATAAAAGATGGTATTTTCCTAGTCATTGAACCCACAAGTACGAGCTACTTCACAGGATTTGGATAATCACTCTGCCATACACCTCTTCTCTGAGCTCATTGTCAAGTGCTCCTGCTTGAGAAAGGGATCTGTCTTTTAATTTCATCTTGAACTCTTGTAATATGTGGTATAGTACTTTGCACATAAGAGGTGATTCATAAAAATACCATGCTTCCTTGTATTATTTTGGTGGATATTTTGATAAATTTATGTAGCATCTTTAACTGTAAAATAGAGGTTAAATGCAAATTTTCATGAAATATTTTGATACTTTAGGGGTCAATAGATTGACAATTCCCTTCTCTCTACTCTTCTATACCAGAAGATGCCTGAATTCATTTGTGGGTGAAATTTGCCTCATTATATTAACTTGAGCATTTCATAAAGTTGTCTATGTCTCTCAGCTGTGTTCTTTCATGGACAACAAGCTCAGTTTGGAGGCCTAGTCAGAAGGGAAGTCATTCCCTACCTCCTGCTTTAGCTACATGCCCTCCTGCTGAGAATTACACTTGTATTTCCAATGTTCACTAGATCTGTTTTCAATGCCTGGATTTTAACGGAGAGACCCAAACTTCTGGCTGCAAGAAGTAATTTCCTGGGAGGGGAAAAGGTTCTTAGGGGCTAGCATTGATATGTATATTCAAGAATTTATCTTTTGCCCAAATCACATTACTTTGCATCCATGGTAATTTTTTAATGTGGGCTTTGTCTCCTGGTTCCATTACAATAACATGAATGCTAAGAAGCTATTGCTTTGATTTGGCCCTTGGTTATCTGTGCATCATCAGGTATGTTTTTCCTGGTCTTGGAAGATGGTGAGGAGGGTGGAATGCCTGCTGGTGTCTGAGGTTGTGGGAGACTCAAGCCTCATCTTTCCTTTCCTACAGAACTGAAGCATGAGATCCATGTCTGGCGCCTGACCGCACAGCGCATCAGCCCAGCCAGCCGAGAGGAGACAGCGGTTCGGGGCCTGCTCCTGGGGAAGGTGCAGGCACTGGAGCACCTGCTGGCCCGAAGGCTGCACACCTTCCACAGGTACCAAGCCAGGGCCCTGCTAGGACTACTCTTTGTTGACACGTTCTCTAAAACTGTAACTCTACCTTTATGCCAGTGGGTACGTTTTGGGCAATATACACTGTGTAAGTCTCTTGTGGTACATTATTTTATCTAACCCTTACTAGAATTTCTGGGATAGTTTCAGGATGAGAAAACTGAGGCTCAGAGAATTTGACCAACTTGTCCAGGATTACACAGCAAGGAAAAAGTGACACCAGGGATTGAATCCACACTGAACCCCTGCCTGTTGCACTTCCACACATAACATTTGTTGCATAATAAAAATAAAAAACAGCATAACAAATGAATCTAACAAAATACTCTCCTAGTAATTGATTTTCAGGGACTTCAAAAAATAATTAAGTCCTTCTCAATTCATTTCCTGTCATTTGCTTTCAATCAAAGCTGAGATGTAAAAGGTAATGGAGTGGTGAGTTTTTCCTTCCAACTCTGATGAAATGCTGACTTCCAACCTGTCTTCACTTTGGGAGTGCTGATGGGGAAAGCAGGAGCATGTCCACCTCTTGGAACATTGAAGCATTACTGCTACAGAGCTGGGAACTGGGCAGAGATGAGAAATGTGTCAAGGCAAGGGAAGTTTGAATCCTTGTGAATGTAGTGTAAATGATCTTCCATGTTGCACTTTGCTGGAACCAGCCCTGTGTTCCCAGGCTGAGGATAGGAGCTGGGTGTGGTGCCAGCGCCAACTCTTGAGAATCATCCAGTATGGCTGTCTCATAGCCTGTTCTGTTTGTGGAGGGAAAGGGCCACAGGTGAGCCCGTGGTGACTCACTCTCTCCAGAGAGGCAGCCAGGGCAAAGCAATGTCTCAGCTCCATCCCAGCCCAGGACCCATCTCCACCAGGTGGCATTGGGTAAAAAGGTCCTGAGGCTCCAGGAGGACCCTGAATTGCAGGCCAGGGACCAACTTCAGCAACAGGCAGAGATTGATTGATTGATTTTCAATCCAATTAGCCAACATATAGTACATACTTAGTTTCTGATGTAGTGTTCAGTGTTTCATCAGTTGCATATAACACCCAGTGCTCATCACATCGCATGCCCTCCTTAATGCCTGTCACCCAGTTACCCCGTCCCCTCACCCACCTCCCCTCCAGCAACTCTCAGTTTGTTTCCTATAGTTAAGAGTCTCTCATGGTTTTTCTTCCTCTCCGATGACTTTCCATTCAGTTTTTTTCTTAAAAGGAGAAACTTTGTAAATTAAAGATGCAGGAGTAAATTGCTCTAAATGTATTGAGCGATTGACCCATTGACTTTCAAGCTTCAACATCCTTTGTCTGTTGTGAGGTGTATCTCAGGGTTACAAATGTGAGGAAACATGGGCTCTGAGGTTCACCAGTTTCTATCAGCTCATCCTGTGTTGTTCACAGATAGAAAAACTAGGGCCTGAAGATGGTAGTGGCTTTGCAAAGCCACACAGCCACTGACGAGCTGAGTAGAATGAAGATGATCTAAGGCAAGTGATGGCCCTGCAGGTCTTGTTTTTACATATTCTTTTAAAAAATTGTCCTCAGGATTCACCTGGGTCTGCTGTGATTTCTTTTAGGGTATGTTCTGGCTGTGTGATCAGCCTCCTTTGATACTTATGACATGCTAGTGCTCATTAAAATTAAATTCTCCACTGTTCTAATTGATAAAAATCACCACCAAAGCAAGTGGTATTTCTTTTACTATTTTTTTCCATTAGTTTAGTTATAAATATAGCATGACCTCATTTTGAAAAAAAAAAGTGTAGAAAAGTAGAAAGTAAGAAGAGATATACAAAAGTAGCGTATCATTATTCCCTTTGTTCACATTTTGGTCAGTGTTCTTCTGATGTTCTCTGAACTCACGCTCACACATACATATGCCTTCACATACCTCATTAACATTCCATTCATTTCCTGTGTTACTTTTCTTTGGAAATATAGATGGAGTATCTTTCCCAATCCATAAACCCAGCTCCACTGGTCACCTTCTGTGACTCGGTGTGCACCATTACGTGACTACTTCAGGTGTGACTTAGTGGGTGGTATCCGGGCCAGAGGTCCATGCTAAATGTGCTGCTGGTTGCTGCCCTATATCACTATGAAAATAATGAGTCTGCCTTTTTCTCCTTTAGACAAATCTCACAGGAAGATAAAAATTGGGAGACCAATATCCAGGAACTACAAAAAAAGGTATTGTGGTTTCTTCTCTTAAGGGTTTCTGATTTACCTCTTGTTTCACACAAAGTTAAGACTGAAAGTAATTTCTCTTTTTATTCCTGTAGTTGTATGTAAGGCATAAGTTATTTCTAATAGTTAATGGGAAAATCATTTCCCTGACATGGTAGGCTTACTTTGTCAGAAATTGAAAAGTCAAAATTTTTCTAGCCCTTTAAGATTGGATGGCCCTTCCTAAGGTTAATTTGGCTGCAGAGAAAGTTGGCTGGGTGCCTCAGGCTCTTGAAGACCTTGATCCTAAAAGGCAAGTCTTGTGGTTCCCATTGTGTGGATGAGATTGTGGAGGCTGACTCAGGTGAGGCATGCTGTGTGAGATGGAGAAGTGTTTGGGACAGAGATGAAGTGTATGTGTGTGTTCTGTCATATGGTTCTCCTTCTGGTGGACTCTGACTTTTGGGTCCTATTGCTAATTTTCCTGCCTTCACAGACTTTCTTAGTGTAGCTGAGGACACATAGTGCCCTTCTCCTAGCCACTCCTAGCCGAGAAAACTCTGCTCCAGATCTGCTTTGAGATATTTGTATCTTTGTGAACTTTTGAATCCAGATAGTTTCTTTCCTGGGGGGCAGGGAGAGGGTGAGTATCCACTTTCTTATTATGGTAAGAACATTTTGTCCCTTTTTAAATTTTTTTTAATTTTTATTTATTTATGATAGTCACAGAGAGAGAAAGAGAGAGAGGCAGAGACATAGGCAGAGGGAGAAGCAGGCTCCATGCACCGGAGCCCGATGTGGGATTCGATCCCGGGTCTCCAGGATCGCGCCCTGGGCCAAAGGCAGGCGCCAAACCGCTGCGCCACCCAGGGATCCCCATTTTGTCCCTTTTTAAAGGAAATTTGGATATGAGGTCCTGGTGGGTAATGTGTTCTTTGGGCCTGTCTTCCCAATCTCCGAGATGGTTAGGGTTAGGAAAGAAGGGTGTAGCTATGACACTTTTCTGGACCCCAGGCTTATGCAGACACTGCCTGCTTTGCTAGACCGTGTAGTGCTAGCTGTGAGTTAGGGAAGAGATTGTGTACCTCTCCGTATACCTGGTGGATAAGGATTGAGGAGAGGTGGAATGGACAAGCAAGGAGCTTATAATATGTAAGAGTTCTTACTGTGATAGCTTCCTGTAGCCAAAAGGAGAAAATTTGACAAACACCCAGAATAACAGATAAGCACAAACTTTGGATCATTCCCACTTATCCCAGGCAAGTGATGCTAGAATGTTCTTTGACTTGCCTGCTCAGTCCATTTCCAATTCTGGAACTGCCCATGAAAATACCCATTTTCTATGATTAACATGGCTGCACAGAAGTTATGTAGTGTTTCCCCTCACAAGAGGTGAGATGCCCATGCCCTTTTCTTCCTAATTCACCATCACAGACTCATCTGGCAAATTGGCCTTCCTTGGAGGTGGGAAGAGGAAGATGAATTGGCTTGTGGCCAGTTGAGCCACAAGCTTAGGCAGTAGGTGAGGAAGGAGGACAGATGTTCAGGAGATGGCCCACATGATCTGTGAGCAGGGTGCTGGGGGCTGCAGCCAGAGCCAGTGTAAACTGGAGGAATATGCTTGTGGTTTTTATGGCAGCATCTCTAACTGCATGACCAGAGAAATCCAGAGAGAAAAATCTATATATACCTATACACACATCTGTCTCTCTGTCTCTATAACTATACCTGTATCATCTATCTCTAACTCTGTCTCTATCTCTATCCATGTGCATACCCATAAGTATCTGTCTCTGTCTCTCCCTATATCCATATTTATACCCATATCTATACTTCTATCTAATTCTAGATAGACACAGATGTAGACAGACAGATGTGCTAGTGGGACTACGTTTAAGAAAGGACATGGCACAGTTGTTAGTTCACGTGGTGGAGTACGATTCATATAGGGGCCTGATTGGTGGGGCAGGATTACTCAGTGCCCTTCTGTACAGGTTTTCTGGGACTGTGCTCCCTTCCCTAACTCCACACAGCTGTGGCCTCAGAGCCCAGCAGCCTCTGGAGACCTTGCCCTATCTTGCCCCTGTGGCTCAGATGCACTGCAACGAGGTCTGCATCTCTGAGGTTAATGAAGGTACTATAGAGCCCTCTGGCACCTCCCCTTAGCCATGAACAGCTTTTGAGTTTCCAATGGATGTCATTTTGGTGATTAGGGCATTGCCAAGTGCCTTTTAGGGTCTCTCTGAACATGAAAGGATACAGTAAGAACCTTTAGTGGGAGTCATGTTATTGTAAGAACATGTTAACCTCAGTGCCACCATGAGCAGGGATTTGTGTAATAGAATAGTTGAATTAAAAGGATATGAGCATGTAGCACCTGTGGAAATGCATGGCCAGATCCTTGGAAGTCATATATTATTTCCTCAGTGATTGGCCAAGATCTCACCTACTGCTTGTGGTGAGGCTGGGAGCACTTTCTGCATCATGTTGAGAAGCTATTTAGCCAGGTGTTTTATATATATAAAGATTTTATTCACTTATTTGAGAAGCAGAGGGAGAGAGAATGGGTAGGGAGAAGGAGCAGAGGGAAAGGGAGAAGCAGACTCTCCTCTGAACAGGGAGCCACATGGGACTTGATCCCAGGATCCTGAGCTGAAGATAGTTGCTTAACAGAGTGACCCACCCAGGCACTCCTATACTATATTTTAAATTTATTGTGTTTATTTTTTAATACAGGTTTTGAATGCTGTAATCCCAAATCTATACAGTCTTCCTTGTAATGAATTACCTTATCATCTTCCTTCAAGTTCAAGAAGTTATATTTTTAATCTTCAGGAGAAATTTGTAGTAATTCAAGTTATGTAGGATGATGGACGTATTGCAGGAAATAGAAGATAGTACCCAGTAAATGAGTTGCATTTTCCTCTCTCACAGCACAGGATATCAGACAAGATTCTGCTCACCAAATGCCTGATGGTGTTGGGATTTGTTATCTTCATGTTCTTTCTCAATTCATTTGTCCCTGGTGTTCATCTTGATCTTGGTGAGTCTAATTTTTTGTTACCGTATGTTGATAGGTTTTGCAATTGCTGTCATAGTCTGGAAGGTAAGATTTCAAAGTTTGTTCCTAGAAATGGGTGAGGAGGGCTGATGTGGAGTATGGCTAGCCTTTGATGAAAGAAGGAAACTTTTATCCACTACCTCTCTTTTTATTTTCCGGAATAGAGAGAGAGAGAGAGAGAGAGAGAGAGAGAGAGAGATGCATCTCCAGCCCCTAGTGTCTCAGTGCAGGGGTTCTCAGCCCCTTCATGGTTTAACACTACAGGAAATATGAAGTAGAGTAGGTATTATCATCTCTTTCATACTTGATAACCAGATCTTTAAACTGTTGCTTGAGAAGCACCCCCAGAAGAGACAAGAGGTCCTATCAGCAAGGCCACAGTACTGCAGTTTGTGCAACTTGAGGTTTAGATGAAGGACTGAGCAAACCAGAGGAGTGCAAGAGGTCTGTCCCCCATGGTGCATCTGTTTTCCCCATAGCGCAGAACCCCTTCTCCATCCTCTCCCTAGGTTTCTCTTCTGTTGCTTCCTCAGTGCTATGGCTCTCACTTTCTGTTTTCTCAATCCCTGTGTTGAGGTTGCAGGGCCTGTCCCCACCTGAGATATGCTTATCTCGCAGATTGAGCTCACCAGATGTCTTCTTGACCCTGACATTTCTCCACTCTTCATCAGTATTTTACACATTCTTTAGGTTTTTCTTACTGATTTGCAGTTATCTATATTGGTGCTATTACAACAAAACAAAATCCAAATCATTCCCAAAATGCACCTCACATGTATGTACAGGTTTATATGAGAAAGGTAAATTTGAAGTCCTATCAAGGAGTATTTTCTTTATAGCCAAAAGATTTATGGTTTTCCCTCAAAAGGAAGCTCTGTTAAGATATGTTAACTATCTTTTTTTTTAAGATTTTATTTATTTATTCATGAGAGACACAGGCAGAGGGAGAAGTAGGCTCCCTGTGGGAGCCTGATGTGGGACTCAATCCTAGGGCCCCGGGGTCATGAGGCAGATGCTCAACCATGGAGCCACCCAGGTTCCCCTGTTAACTATCTTTTTATAAAAATTTGATGTACTACAACATTTGAAGAAGATAACTTCTATAGAAAGCAAAGCCTCTTCACTTTGTAAAATAGATGGATAATGTGAGCAAGCTTCAGTTATTCACAACCACATCATTGCTCCTTTGGATCTAGGCTACTATTAGGTATATTAGATTGTAGATTAATTTCCCTTTTCTGTCATATGTAGAAAGACACATTGCTAATGTCTTATACATAGTACACGATATACATGCTTTTGACTGGGTGTCCAGCTTTATATCATGTGTTCACAACCTCTCAGAATTTATTTCCTTAAATAATCTCAAATCCAATTTGCCAGGCAGCCTGAGCTGAGTTCTAAGATGAAAAGTATTCTTTATCCACACCTGAGAGCCAATCCACATAGAATCCTGATGTATTAAAGAAGAATGCCAAAGAATGCCATTGTAAAAGCTACAATGCTTTTACATTTTACATTTTAAAAATGTCATGAGTTTTAATTAAATTTGGTGTATTACATCTAGAAATTATTGTACAATGTAATTATTTTGAATAACACTGCAGACATAATGTAATTTTAGCATTATAAACCTTTAAGAGATGTCACCACTGGTAATTAAGCAAATACAATAAAATACAATAAAACTGGTGTTTGTGGGCAGAAGGGTTCCATTAGATAATTCTTTTGGGTATTTTCAGAATATTTTGTTTCTAATTTTATTTGGGATCACACTTTAAAAGAACATAGCGTGTATTTTAAAGACTAAAAGATATGGGAGTTTGCACGCAATTTTGTCAGCATTTGGCAGCAATCCCTGTATAAATAACAATACTTTAAAAATTTAAAGTCACATCTTTATATGGACTTTTAAAATCTTGATTACTGCAAAACTTTTTATTTTAGCCTGAGAACGCTTTTTACTAAGATGTTGCACCTCTCTTTGCATGGTTGTTAAATCTGTGATCCAGGGGCTTCTTAAATAAGAAGCTTTTAAATCTCATATTTTCAGTTAGGGTTGGTGAAGAAATGATTTTATCTGGGGATCCTGGAATACATAACCCATATATTTTCATTCATCATGATGAAAGAGTTGAATTGACGAGGAGAAAAGTTCAATTAGCACATATTTTAAGTGGAGCATAGTTTCCTTATAGTTATAGTAACCCTGCTAATGGGAATAGGAGCAAAACTGATGCAAGATTTTCCCAGTGCTACAGTCAGTAGATGTAACTTTGGTGATTTGCTGTTTTGAATGTGATGTGCTGTTTAAGTTGAGCATAATGACTATATGCTGTCATATAACATCATGAAACACATGACATTATATAAAACAGCATGATATATGATAAAGTGGTGTCATATAACACTGTGTACAATGTGACATCACATAATTACCATATGGTGTCATATAACATCAGATTATGCCATGTAACAAAACATAGCATCATAACACATTCCTTCATTTAAACATCATAACCTAAACACAACATTAATTCTCATTCTCCTTCTCTTTCTTATTTTTTGTTACCATAGAGAAAAATGGACTTTTCCTTTTGGTACAAAATTTTATGAATTTTAACAAAGATACAGATTTGTGTAACCATCACTACAATTGGAATACAGAACAGGTTCATCACCCCCAAAAACTTCAGTGTTACCCATTTATAGTTGCCCCCTGCCTTAATCCCAGCACATCCTGATATGTTCTCTGTCACTATAGTTTTGTCTTTTAGAGGAGGTCTAATACATAAAATCAGATTTTTTGCAATTTTTGGAATTGGGATTGGCTTCTCTCACACAGCATAAAACCTTTCAAATTCATCTAAGTTGCTTTGTATATCAATAGTTCATTCTTTTTGTTGCTGAGTAGTCTTCCATGGTATGGATACATTTTGTTTATCCCATCACCCATTGAAAGACATTTGAATTGTTTCCAGTTTTTGGTGATTGTGAGAAGACCTAGTCTAATTATTTGTGTACATGGTTTTGCATGAACTTAAGTTTTCACTTCTATTGGGTAATTACCTACGTGTGGGTAGGTATCATGTGCTAGGTGTATCTTTAGCTTTAAAAGAAACTGCTGCACCATTTTCCAGACTGGCTATAGCAGCTTGTGCTCCCATAGCAATGCTTGGGAGCTCCAACTACTCCACATGTTTGCCAGCATTGGACATGGTTAGATACCTACCTGGAATTCCAAGCACCTTCTACATGCCTTAGATCTAGAACTCACATGTTATTCTAATGGTTTGTTTGTGTCTCTGTCTTTAAGTATCCTCCTTTGCCACAGGTAGACTCCAGGGCATGGTCCATGTCTGCTAAACTTTTCTCTCTTCAGTGCCTTGTGTAACTGCTTACAGTTAATAGATACAAGATACAGGGTACAGAATGCATGAACAAACTTCTTATTGCTTCTTATAGATTCTAACTTAATTATGAGAATTTTAGACATGGCTGACTCAGCATGGGTACTTTAGAGAGCAAAGCCTGGGCAAAGGCTTGTGTGTGGGTCTTTCATTGGGAAGTATAATTCCAGGGAAGAGAAGTGAAAGATAGGGAGGCAGAGTAGTGCTAGTGAAATGTGATAACCACTACACTGTGGAAACATGGAAGTGGAATAGTGAAAAGAGAAAGCCAAAATAAGGCTACATCATCCTCTGGCCACTGATGTGGGCCACTGGTAACTCTATCCCATGGGGTTGTCTGAGAATAAGTATGGAATATGTCTCAGGTCTGTCCTGGAGTTGCATGGAGAGGGGGAGCATTTACCTATTGGCTCGTTCCTCACTATGGAATGCAAACTTGCACATATATATATATAGCTTTAACTTTTTGAGGAACCAATAGACTGTTCTCCCAGCACCTTTAATTTTGTATTCCTGAGATCATTGGATGAGGGTTCCAATTTCTCCACATCCTCACCAACACTTGTTATTGTCTATCTTTTTGATTATATCTATTCTTCAGGGTGTGAAGTAGTGCCTAATTATGTTAATGAGATGGTTAATGGCTAATGTTGTTGAGCATCTTTTCATGTGCTTGTGGCCATTTGTGTATCTTCTCTGGAGAAATGTCTTAAAATACTTTACCCATTTTTAAACTGGCTTGTCTTTTGGTTGTTGTTGAATTATAAAGTTCTTCAGATAGTCTGGACCCTAGTCACTCATCAGATATATGATTAGTAAACATTTTCTTTTATTCTGTGGATTTTCTTTTTGCTTTCTTGATGGTTTCCTTTGAAGCACAAAAGTTTTTATTTTGACGAAGTCCAATTTATCTATTTCTTTCTTTTGTTACTTGTGCTTTTAGGGTTATATCTAACAAACCATTGCTTAATCCAACATCATAAAGTTATGTACTTCTGCTTTCTTCTAGAGTTTTATAATTTTGGATCTTCCATTTAGGTTACGATCCATTATTTTTATATATGGTGTGAGGGAGGGATCTTTTTTTAAAAAAAAAACTTTATCCAACAGTTTTATTAAAGAATAATTGATACATTGCTGTATAAGTTTAAGGCATACAGAATGATAGTTTGATTTATGTGTATTGTGAAAAGATTACTACAGTATGTCCTGCTAAAATTTATTTTCTCATGTAGGTACAATAAAAACAAAAGAAAGAAGAAAAAAATAAAGGAAGAAAATTTCTCCTGTGATGAGAACTCTTAGAATTTGCTTTCTACAATTTTTGTATATCCCATACAGCAGTGTAGCTATAGCTTCATGTTGTACATTATATCCTGTACTTATTTATCTTATAATGAATAATTCAATCTCTTTAATCAAATAGATATATTCAGATGTTTTATTTCTTCTTCAGCCAGTTTCAGTAATTTGTGTCTTTCTAGAAATTTGTCCACTCTATCTAGGTTATCTAATTAAAATTTTTTTCCATAACATTACAGGCATACCTCAGAGATATTGTGGGTTTAGTTCCAAACCACTGCAATAAAGCAAATATCACAATAAAGTAAGGTAAATGAATTTTTTTGGTTTCCCAGTGTGTATAAAATTATGTTTACACTGTGGTCTATTAAGTGTGCAATAGCACTATGTCTAAAAAAAAGTGTACATACTTTAATTTAAAAATATTGCTAAAAATGTCAACCATCATTTGACCTTTTCATGGGTCATGATCACTGGTCACAGATTATTATAACAAATATAATAATAATTTTTTTAAATAATAATTTAAACACTTGAAATATTGTGAAAATTACATTAAGTGACACAGGGACATGAAGTGAGCAAGTAATGTTGGAAAAAATGGTGCTGTTAGACTTGCTGGATGCAGGTTGCCACATAACTTCAATTTCTAAAAAACAGTGTCTGCAAAATGCAATCAAGTGAAGTGCAATAAAATGAGGTTTGCCTGTATGTTATAATCTTTTTAAACTCATTTAAGTTCTCTGGTAATGTCCCTACTTTTCTTGCTCAGTCTGCTAAATGCTTGTCAATTTTGTTGCTCTTTTGGTTGCTGACTATCTCTATTATCTTTTGATTCTTTGTTTCATTTACTATCATTTTCGTCTTTGTTTCCTTCCTTCTGCTTGCTTTAGGCTTAGTTTGCTCTTCCCCCCACCCCCCACTCTTAAAATGGAAGATTAGATTATCCACCTGAGATCTTTCTTCTTTTTGAATGAAGGTGTTTACAGCTATAAGTTTCCTTCTTAGTGCTACTGTGATGCATCCAAAATTTTTGTTTTGTGTTTTCATTTCCATTCATTTCAAGTATTGTCTAATTTTATTATGATTTCTTCTTTGACCCATCGATTTAAAGAGTGTGTTGTTTACATGAGGAAGATTAATCCCCATGTGGTTTGGCTTAAAAATCAGAAGGGCTAAATTCTGTGAGTTTATAAAACCAGTGGTACTTGGAGCCTGGAGCTTTAAAAGTTTGCTGAGTCATCACAGGGTAAGCTGGAGGGTGAGAGATAGCTGGGTTTCTTCCTTAAAGAGACAGTAGCCTATGTGGAGAGGCAACATGAAAATGATACTTTATACAATGCTGGGGGAAAACAGGAGACCTGTTCATACTAATTTTGGAGTATGTTGGGGGACTTCTTTGAAAGCAAGGGAACTGGCAAGCACTATTTTCCTCCCCCAGTCTGTAGTATAAATGCAGAGCCACCCTGTGACAGCCCCAGGTGCACAGATACTTGCTAACTAACCCTCTAGCAGCGTACCACATGCATGAGTTCTCCTGAGGACTAACTTACTCCAAGCCTACTAGTCTTGGCCCTGGGTTCAGGGCAAATTTTGTTAAAGCTGCACATGCTCCACAATCAGACTTGGTACATAGCTTCTCCAGGGTACCATGTACATCCTCAGTGGTGTCCAGTCAAATGCCCCTACCACTACCCTACACTGCACCTAGTCATGCACCTCCAGCTGCCCTTACATGCCACACTCAGCCATGTGCCCCCAGCCACTGAATCATGACATCCTAGGCACCCTTGCATGGAGCACCCAGCTGTGTACCCCTAGCAACATAGCACACAGTGATCAATCACACACGCCAGCCACATTTGCATGCATGCTGCACTCAGCAGCCAGGTACATAGCTGCCACCACCCATCCACCACACTGCGCACCCAATTGCACACAGCCAGTCACCCTCAAGTGCTAGGCCCAGCTGTGCCCAGCCTCGTGCCTCTGGCAGCCTGGCATGAAGCCCTGCTTTCATAGTGCTTCGAGGGATACAGGGTAGGAGTAGTGGACTAGTGAATACTTTGCTATACTTCTGCCCTGTTACCAAGTTCTCTGACAGGCACACCTCCTCAGAGCTGGCCTGCCAGGTGGTATCACTAATACCACAGAAAACAAGCAGAGCTCACAAGTCAGAGAGTCGGTGCAGATGACCACACTGAAAGTAAAAGTGACTCTAGGCACAACAGCACAGGGTAAGTAACACACATAGGATTCTCTCCTTAAGTGTCAGGTCCTGGTGAACAGGGAACATACCACTTTAGGGACCCCAGGACCTCTTCTTCATAAAGTACTATTTTCAAGAGCAGGAGACACAGCTGGCTTTCTTAGCACACAGCAGACACAGAGTTACACAAAATGAGACAGAGAAATTTATCCCAAATGAAAGAATAGGACAAGGCCTTGGGCAAAAATCTAAGTGAAACAGATCTACATAACATGCATGAGAGAATTTAAAGCAATAATAATATACTCCCTGGACTTGAGAAAAAAGTGGAAGACATCAGTGAGACTCTTTTAACACAGAGATAAGGAATAACATAGAGATAAAAGGCACGATAATCAAAATAAGAATTTGATGGAAAAACAGCAGGCTGGAAGAAGTAGAGGAACAAATTAGTTACCTAGAAGACAAAGTAATGGAAAGTAATCAAGCTGAACAAAAGGGAGATATAAGAATTATGCAAAATATGGGATCCCTGGGTGGCTCAGCTGTTTAGCGCCTGCCGTTGGCCCAGGGCATGATCCTGGAGTCCTGGGATCAAGTCCATCAGGCTCCCTGCATGGACCCTGCGACTGCCTCTGCCTGCGTCTCTGCCTCTCCTTTCTCTGTGTCTCTCATGAATAAATAAATAAAATCTTAAAAAAAAGAATTATGCAAAATAAGAATAGACTTAGAGAACTCAGTGACTTCATCGAATGCAATAACATTTGTATAATAGATTCCCAGAAGAAGAAGAGAGAGAAAAGTGGGCAGAAAATGTATTTGAAGAAATAATAGCCGAAAACCTCCCTAATCTGGGGAAGGAAACAGATATCCAGATCCAGGAGCACAGAGAACTCCCAACGAAATCACAGCAAAACATACCGTAATTAAATAGGCAAAATATAATGATAAAGAAAACTTAAAAGCAGTGAGACAAAAGAAGTCACTAACTTACAAGGGAAACTGTAGAAGGGTAGCAGGAGATTTTTAACAGAAACATTGCAAGCCAGAAGGGAGTAGCATGATATATTCAAAGTGCTGAATAGGAAAAGGCTGCAGTAATTAATACTCAATCCAGCAAAGCTATCACTGGGAATAATAGAATGGTCTCCAGATAAACAAGAGCTACAGGAGTTCATGACCACTAAACCAGCCGTGCAAGAAATATTAAAGGGGACTCTTTGAGTGGAAAGGAGAGAACACAAGTAGCAATATAAAGATAGGAGACACAAAAGCAGTAAAAAAGTGAATATTTCTATTAAAAAATCAGCCAAGGAACTCATAAATTGAAAGGATGTAAAATATGATGACATATACCTAAAATGTGGGGAAGAGAGGAGTAAACAATGAATTCAAGCTTAAAACGACCATCAACTTAATATAGACTGCTATTTGTAAAAGAGGTTAATATACAATCCTAATGGTAACCACAAATCAAAAACCACTAATAAATATGAAAAGAATAAAGAGAAAGAAACCCAAATATATCACTAAAGAAAATCAGTAAACCATGAGAAAGGGAAAGACAATAAAGAATAAGAAAATCTTTCAGAAATAACCACAAAACAAATAATAAAATGGCACTAAATACATTTCTATCAGTAATTATTCTGAGTGTAAGTGGACTAAATGCTCAATCAAAAGACATAGGGTGAGAGAATAGATAAATAAGAGCCATCTACATGCTGTCTACAAGAGACCCATTTGAAACCTAAAGACACCTGCAGATTGAGAGTAAGAGGATGGAAACTTATATTGTGCAAAAGAAATGTCAAAAGAAAGCTCAATAGCAATACATATATTAGGCAAAGTAGACTTTATATTTTTAAAAATATTTTATTTATTTTTTCATGAGAGACACACGGATAGAGGCAGAGACATAGGCAGAGGGAGAAGCAGGCTCCCTCTAGGGAGCCTGATGCAGGACTCGGAATCATGACCTGAGCCAAAGGCAGATGCTCAACCACTGAGCCACCCAGGCATCTGTAGAGTAGACTTTAAAACAAAAACTGTAATGAGACAAAGAAGAACACTATGTAATAATAAAGGGGGCAATCCAACAAGAAGATATAACAATTGTAAATATTTATGCACCCAAATACATAAAACATTTAATAACAAACATAAAGAAGCGAATTGATAATAATACAATAGTAGTAGTAACCCACTTACATCAGTGGGAAGATCATCTAAAGAGAAAATCAACAAGGAAAAATGGCTTTAAATGACACACTTGACCAGATGGATTTAACAGACATTTAGAATATTCCATCCTAAAACAGTAGAATACACATTCCTTTCAAGGATACATGGAATATTTTCCAGAACAGATCACATATTAGCCCACAAAATAAACCTCAACAAATTCAAGAAAATAAAAATCACGCCATGTGTCTTTTCTGACCATAATGCTATGAAACTAGAAGTCAACCAAGAGAAAAAAACCTGGAAAGACCACAAATACATAGGCATTAAATAGCATACTGCTAAACAATGAATAGGTCAACCAGGAAATCAAACAAGAAATAAAACAGTACATAGAAGCAAATGGAAATGAAAACACAACAGTCCAAAACTTCTGGGATGCAGTGAAAGTGGTTCTAAGAGGAAACTTTACAGCAATACTGGTCCACCTCAATAAGCAAGAAAAATATCAAACAACCTACCCTTGCACCTAAAGGAGTAGAGAAAGAACAACAAAACCTAAAGTCAGGAGAAGGAAGGAAATAACAAAGATTAGAGCAGAAAGAAATAATATAGAAACCAAAAAGTCAAAGAGAACAGATCAATGAAATGAGGAGCTGATTCTTTGAAAAATCAACAAAAATTATATACTTCTAGCCAGACTTACCAAGAAAAAAAATAGGAAGGACTCAAATAAAATCACAAACAAGAGAGGAAAAATATCAACCAACACCACAGAAATACAAATAATCCTAAGAGAATATTATAAAAACTACATACCAACAAATTAGACTACCTTGAAGAAATGGATAAATTCCTAGAAACATGCAAACTACTAAAACTGAAACAGGAAGAAATAGAAAATAGTCAGTAATAGAAAAACAAACTTCCAACAAACAAAAGTCCAGGGCCAGATGGCTTTACATGTGAATTCTACCAAATATTTAAAGAAGAGTTAATACCTATTCTTCTTAAACTATTCCAAAAAATAGAAAAGAAAGGAAAACTTCCAAATTCATTCTATGAGGCCAGCATTATGTTGACACCAAAACCGGATAAAGACACGACGAAAAAAGAGAACTACAGGCCAATATCCATGAGAACATAGATGCAAAAACTCTTAACAAAATACTAGCAAACCAAATTCAACAATACATTAATAAAAAATCTTTCACCAGAATCAAGTGAGATTCATTCTGAGTTGCAAGGGAAGTTGAATATTTGCAAATCAATCAATGTGATACATCTTGTCAATAAGAGAAAGGATAAGAACTATATGATCATTCCAATAGATGCAGAAAAAGTATTTGACAAAGTACAAACATCCATTCATGATAAAAAAAAAAAACCCTCAACAAAGTAGAGTTAGAGGAAACATACCCCAGCATAATGAAGGCCATATATGAAACACCCACAGCTAACATCATCCTTCATGGAGGAAAACTGAGAGCTTTTCCTTAATGATCAGGAACAACACAAGGATGTCCATTTTCACCAGTTTAATTCAACATAGTATTATGAGTCCTAACTACAGCAGACTAAATAAATAAATAAATAAATAGGCATCCAAGTTAGTAAGGAAAAGTAAGACTATCACTATGTGCAGATGACATCATACTATATATATAAAAAAACACCAAAATAATACTAGAACTTATAAACAAATTCAGTAAAATTGAATGATACAAAGTCAGTGTACAGAAATCTGTTGCACTTTTTTATACAAATGACGCAGCAGAAAGAGAAATCAAGGAATGAATACCATTTATAATTGCACCAAAAACTATAAGACACCTAAGAATAAACCTAAAGGTGAAAGACCTGTACTCTGAAAACTATGACATTGATGAGAGAAATTGAAAAGGATACTAATGGAATGATATTTCATGCTCATGACTGGAAAAACAAACATTGTTGCATTTTCTATACTACCCAAGGCAATCTACACATTTAATGCAATCCTTACCAAAATACCAGCAGCATTTTTCAAAGAACTAGAACAAAGAATCCTGAAATTTGTATGGAACCACAAAAGATACCAAAATAGCCAAAATAACCTTGAAAAAGAAAAGCAAAGCTGGAGGTATCACAATTCCAGATTTCAAGTTACATTACAAAGCTATAGTAATTGAAACAGTATGGTACTGGCACAAAGATAGACACATAGATCATCAGAACAGAATAGAAAACCCAGAGATAGACCCACAATTATATGGTCAATTAATCTTCAAGAAAGCAGAAAGAATATCCAATGGGAAAAATACAGTTTCTTCAACAAATGGTTTGGTAAAACTGGACAGCAATATGCAGAAGAATGTAACTGGCCCCTTTCTTACACCATCCCCCCAAAGAAATTCACCATGGATTAAAGACCTAACTAAATGTGAGACCTGAAGCCATCAAAATCCTATAGGCAGTAACTTCTTTGGCATTGGTCATAGAAACTTCTTTTTAGATATGCCTCCTGAGGCGAGGGAAACAAAAAAAAAAATTCAGGCTACTTCAAAATAAAAAGCCTCTGCACTGCAAAGGAAACAATCAACAAAACTAAAAGACAACCCATGGGATGGAAAAAGATATTTGCAAATGACACATCTGATAAAGGGTTAGTATCCAAAATCTATAAAGAACTATACAACTTAATATCCCCAAATAAATAATCCAAATAAAATATGGGCAGAAGACATGAACAGACATTATTTCAAAGACCTGTGGATGGTCAACAAACACATGAAAAGATGCACGTCATCACTTACCATCAGGGAAATGCAAAGCAAAATTACAATGAGATATCACCTCACGCCTATTAGAATGGCAAAATCAACAACACAAGAAACCACAGGTTTTGGCGAGGATATGAAGAAAAAACTTCTTACACTGTTGGTGGGAATGCAAACTGGTGCAGCCACTCTGGAAACCATATGGAGATTCCTCAGAAAGTAAAAAATAGAACTGCCTCATGATCCAGCAATTGCAATCCTGGGTATTTAACCAAAGAATACAAGAAAAATAATCCATAGGATACATTCACCCCTATGTTTACAGCATCATCATTTATGATAGCCAGGGTATGGAAGCAGCCCAAGTGTCCATCAATTGATGAATGTATAAAAAAGTGGCATATATGGTATATCATTCGATAGGAAAAGGATGAAATCTTGCCTTTTGCCACAACATGGTTGGAGCTGGAGTGTACAGCTTTTACCAGGATTCTCATTGTTCTTGCTTTTATTTATTTTTTTGGAGGAGTAGACTTTGGTGGTTCTTACCCCTATTTTTGAGGTATTTGTTATTTTCACTGCCATCATTCAATGGTTAAGTTTTTAAGTGGCTGTAATTGTAGATATTTATTATGTCATCATCAACAAAGACTACTTCCTTTCCTGAGGGTTGTGATTTTTGTCTTTTAATCATTGATGACCAGCAATATCTCTCTTTGGTGAGAGATGCTGCTGAGAACCTTGATTATCTGGTGGAGATTGGGCTTCCAGATAAGTTGGTAAGAAAAAAGTCAAGAGGAGAAGAGAACTTTAAGAATGTAATAATACATGGGTTCCCAGCCTGGTTCCTCCTTTCAGTGGAGATGGGAGGCTAGTCCAGGTGGGGAAGCCACGGGGATTAGAGAGACAGGAGCCCTGCTGAGGCTGAGTATGCAACATTTTCCAGTCCTATGGGTGGCTTTCCAGGGATTTCAGGGGACCCTCCTGACCACTCTGTCTTTAAAATCATCCCATGCCTGTTCCTGATAGCTGGATCCCAAAGTAATTGCCATATTGAAATGTTCTTCTTACTAAGTCACATGTGACACTGTTTTGTCATTTATTTGGCAATTCTAATTTTGGTTTACAGTAATTACAACCTTCTTATTTTGCTATAAAAGTAATCTGCTACAAACCAAAAAAAAAAAAAAAAACAGACTCTAAACTATATAGAACAAACAGATGGTTACCAGAGGGGTGGTGGGAGGGAGGATTAGTACAGTAGGTGAAGGAGATTAAGAGTACACTTATATTTATGAGAACTGGGTAATATATGGAATTGTTGAATCACTGTATTGTATATCTAGAATTAATATAACACTGTATATTAACTATACTGGAATTAAAACTAAAAAAAGTAATTTGCTACTGACTTTGGAGCAGCTTTACTGATTTGAATGAACTACAGTTTTCAGCACAGTGCAAACATTGCAAAATACTGGATGAAGAAGGCTAGTTCTTCTCCTTTATTGGCTTAAAGCCACAAGAATGATTGGAGCATAGTAAAGCATTTCACAAGGCTTGTGTTTTGGTTCTGATTCTCCAAACATGAATATTTACTATTATTGTTTGTGATCTTCCCCTTCTGTTAGCTCTAGTGTATCTTGAATGATGCAGCCAATATCCTCCATTGACAATGAACAGGTCAAATGATTGGAGTAGAGCAATTTAATGACTATTCATTCCTTTATTTTTTTCTTTCCAATTGGGTCACATAGGTTTATGCCTAACAATAAAGCCAGTGAGGTTTTTAAAAGACTGAGTAATTTGACAAAGAACCACAGCACACCTTTTTTAATTATTGGAGTTCGATTTGCCAACATATAGTATAACACTCATGCTCATCCCATCAAGTGCCCCCGTAAGTGCTGGTCACCCAGTCCCCCAATCCCCCACCCATCTCCCCTTCCACAACCCTTTGTTTGTTTCCCAGAGTTAGGAGTCTCTCATGTTTTGTTACCCTCTCTAATTTTTCCCACTCATTTTTCCCTCCTTTCCCTTATAATCCCTTTCACTATTTCTTATATTCCCTGCATAAGTGAAACTATATGATGATTGTCCTCTGATTGACTTATTTCACTCAGCATAATACCCTCCAGTTCCATCCATGTTGAAGCAATTGGTGAGTATTCATCATTTCTGAGGGCTGAGTAGTATTCTATTGTATATATAGACCACATCTTCTTTATCCATTTATCTGTCGATAGACACTGAGGCTCCTTCCACAGTTTGGCTATTGTGGACATTGCTGCTATAAACATCAGGGTGCAGGTGTCTCGATCTTTCACTGTATCTGTGTCTTTGGGGCAAATCCCCAGGAGTGCAATTGCTGGTTCATAGGATAGCTCTATTTTTTTAACTCTTTGAGGAACCTCCGCACAATTTTCCAGAGTGGCTGCACCAGTTCACATTCCCACCAACAGTGCAAGAGGGTCACCCTTTCTCCACATCCTTTCCAACATTTGTTGTTTCCTGTCTTGTTCATTTTTACTGTTCTCACTGGTCTGAGGTGGTATCTCATTGTGGTTTTAATTTGTATTTCCCTGATGGCAAGTGATACGGAGCATTTTCTCATCTGCATGTTGGCCATGTCTATGTCTTCCTCTGTGAGATTTCTGTTCATGTCTTTTGCCCATTTCATGATTGGATTGTTTGTTTCTTTGCTGTTGAGTTTAGTAAGTTCTTTATAGATCTTGGACACTAGCCCTTTATCTGATATGTCATTTGCAAATATCTTCTCCCATTCTATAGGTGCCTTTTAGTTTGGTTGACTGTTTCTTTTGCTGTGCAGAAGCTTTTTATCTTGATGAAGTCCCAATAATTCATTTTTGCTTTTGTTTCCCTTGCCTTCATGGATGTATCTTGCAAGAAGTTGCTGTGGCCAAGTTCAAAAAGGGTGTTGCCTGTGTTCTCCTCTAGGATTTTGATGGATTCTTGTCTCACATTTAGATCCTTCATCCATTTTGAGTTTATCTTTATGTCTGGTGTAAGAGAATGGTCCAGTTTCATTCCTTTGCACGTGGCTGTCCAATTTTCCCAGCACCATTTCTTGAAGAGATTGTCCTTTTTCCAGTGGATAGTCTTTCCTGCTTTGTCAAATATTAGTTGACCATAGAGTTGAGAGGCCATTTATGGAATCTCTATTCTGTTCCATTGATCTATGTGTCTGTTTTTGTGCCAGTACCATACTGTCTTGATGATCACAGCTTTGTAGTACAACCTGAAATTTGGCATTGTGATGCCCCCGGCTGTGGTTTTCCTTTTCAATATTCCCCTGGCTATTCGGGGTCTTTTCTGATTCCACACAAATCTTAAGATAATTTGTTCCAATTCTCTGAAGAAAGTCCATGGTATTTTGATAGGGATTGCATTAAACGTGTAAATTGCCCTGGGTAACATTGACATTTTCACAATATTAATTCTGCCAATCCATGAGCATGGAATATTTTTCCATCTCTTTGTGTCTTCCTCAATTTCTTTCAGAAATGTTCTATAGTTTTTAGGGTATAGATCTTTTACTTCTTTGGTTAGGTTTATTCCTAGGTATCTTATGCTTTTGGGTGCAATTGTAAATGGGATTGACTCCTTAATTTCTCTTTCTTCAGTCTCATTGTTAGTGTATAGAAATGCCATCGATTTCTGGGCATTGATTTTGTATCCTGCCACGCTACCAAATTGCTGTATGAGTTCTAGCAATCTTGGGGTGGAGGCTTTTTGGTTTTCTATGTAGAGTATCATGTCATCGGCGAAGAGGGAGAGTTTGACTTCTTCTTTGCCAATTTGAATGCCTTTAATGTCTTTTTGTTGTCTGATTGCTGAGGCTAGGACTTCCAATACTATGTTGAATAGCAGTGGTGAGAGTGGACATCCCTGTCTTGTTCCTGATCTTAGGGGAAAGGCTCCCAATGCTTCCCCATTGAGAACGATATTTGCTGTGGGCTTTTCATATATGGCTTTTAAGATGTCGAGGAAAGTTCCCTCTATCCCTACACTCTGAAGAGTTTTGATCAGGAATGGATGCTGTATTTTGTCAAATGCTTTTTCTGCATCTAATGAGAGGATCATATGTTTCTTGGTTTTTCTCTTGCTGATATGATGAATCACATTGATTGTTTTACGAGTGTTGAACCAGCCTTGTGTCCCGGGGATAAATCCTACTTGGTCATGGTGAATAATTTTCTTAATGTACTGTTGGATCCTATTGGCTAGTATCTTGTTGAGAATTTTTGCATCCATTTTCATCAGGGATATTGGTCTGTAATTCTCCTTTTTGGTGGGGTCTTTGACTGGTTTTGGAATTAAGGTGATGCTGGCCTCATAGAACGAACTTGGAAGTACTCCATCTCTTTCTGTCTTTCCAAACAGCTTTAGTAGAATAGGTATGGTTTCTTCTTTAAACGTTTGATAGAAATCCCCTGGGAAGCCATCTGGCCCTGGACTCTTGTGTCTTTGGAGGTTTTTGATGACTTCTTCAATTTCCTCCCTGGTTATTGGCCTGTTCAGGTTTTCTATTTCTTCCTGTTCCAGTTTTGGTAGTTTGTGGCTTTCCAGGAATGCGTCCATTTCTTCTAGATTGCCTAATTTATTGGCGTATAGCTGTTCATAATATGTTTTTAAAATCGTTTGTATTTCCTTGGTGTTGTTAGTGATCTCTCCTTTCTCATTCATGATTTTATTAATTTGAGCCTTCTCTCTCTTCTTTTTAATAAGGTTGGCTAATGGTTTATCTATCTTATTAATTTTTTCAAAGAACCAACTCCTGGTTCTATTGATCTGTTCCACAGTTCTTCTGGTCTCAATTTCATTGAGTTCTGCTCGAATTTTAATTAACTCTCTTCTTCTGCTGGGCATCGGGTCGATTTGCTGCTTCTTCTCTAGCTCCTTTATGTGTAAGGTTAGCTTTTGTATTTGAGTTCTTTCCAGTTTTTGAATGGATGCTTGTATTGCGATGTATTTCCCCCTCAGGACTGCTTTTGCTGCATCCCAAAGATTTTGAACGGTTGTATCTTCATTCTCATTAGTTTCCATGAATCTTTTTAATTCTTCCTTAATTTCCTGGTTGACCCTTTTATCTTTTAGCAGGATGGTCCTTAACCTCCACGTGTTTGATGTCCTTCCAAACTTCTTCTTGTGATTGAGTTCTAATTTCAAGGCGTTATGGTCTGAGAATATGCAGGGGACGATCCCAGTCTTTTGGTATCGGTTCAGACCCGCTTTGTGACCCAGTATGTGGTCTATTCTGGAGAAAGTTTCATGTGCACTTGAGAAGAATGTGTATTCAGTTGAGTTTGGATGTAAAGTTCTGTAAATATCTGTGAAATCCATCTGGTCCAGTGTATCATTTAAAGCTCTCGTTTCTTTGGAGATGTTGTGCTTAGAAGACCTATCGAGGGTAGAAAGAGCTAGATTGAAGTCACCAAGTATAAGTGTATTATTATCTAAATATTTCTTCACTTTGTTTATTAATTGGTTTAAGTATTTGGCAGCTCCCACATTCGGGGCATATATATTGAGGATTGTTAAGTCCTCTTGTTGGATAGATCCTTCAAGTATGATATAGTGTCCCTGTTCATCTCTCACTACAGTCTTCGGGGTAAATTTTAGTTTATCTGATATAAGATGGCTACCCCTGCTTTCTTTTGAGAACCATTTGAATGGTAAATGGTTCTCCAACCTTTCATTTTCAGGTTGTAGGTGTCCTTCTGTCTAAAATGAGTCTCTTGTAGACAGCAAATAGATGGGTCCTGCTTTTTTATCCAGTCTGAAACCCTGCGCCTTTTGATGGTGTCATTGAGCCCGTTTACGTTCAGAGTTATTATTGACAGATATGAGTTTAGTGTCATCATGATATCTATTTAGACCTTGTTTTTGTGGAATGTTCCACTGAACTTCTTCTTAAAGGGGAATTTTAAGAGTCCCTCTTAAAATTTGTTGTAGCGCTGGTTTGGAGGTCACATATTCTTTCAGTTCCTGCCTGTCTTGGAAGCTCTTTATCTCTCCTTCCATTTTGAATGAGAGCCTTGCTGGATAAAGTATTCTTGGTTGCATGTTCTTCTCATTTAGGACCCTGAATATATCCTGCCAGCCCTTTCTGGCCTGCCAGGTCTCTGTGGAGAGGTCTTCTGTTACCCTAATATTCCTCCCCATGAAAGTCAGGGACTTCTTGTCTCTTGCTGCTTTAAGGATCTTCTCTTTATCTTTGGAATTTGCAAGCTTCACTATTAGATGTCGAGGTGTTGAACGGTTTTTATTGATTTTAGGAGGGGATCTCTCTATTTCCTGGATCTGAATGCCTGTTTCCCTTCCCAGATTAGGAAAGTTTTCAGCTAGGATTTGTTCAAATACATATTCTGGCCCTCTGGCCCTTTCGGCGCCCTCAGGAACCCCAATTAAACGTAGGTTTTTCTTCCTTAGGCTGTCATTTATTTCCCTTAATCTGTCTTCATGGTCTTTTAATTGTCTGTCTCTTTTTTCCTCAGTTTCCCTCTTTGCCATTAACTTGTCTTCTATGTCACTCACTCGTTCTTCCACCTCGTTAACCCTCGTCGTTAGGACTTCTAGTGTGGATTGCATCTCATTCAATTGATTTTTAATTTCTGCCTGATTGGATCTAAATTCTGCAGTCATGAAGTCTCATGAGTCCTTAATGCTTTTTTTCTAGAGCCACCAGTAGCTGTATAATAGTGCTTCTGAATTGGCTTTCTGACATTGAATTGTAAATAGATTTTGTAACTCTGTGGGAGAGAGGGCTGTTTCTGATTCTTTCTTTTGAGGTGAGGTTTTCCTTCTAGTCATTTTGCTCAGTGCAGAGTGGCCAAAAACAAGTTGTATTGGGAAAAGGAGAAAAAGAGAGAGAAGGAAAGAAAAGAGAAAAAGAAAAAAAAAGAAGGAAAAAAAGAAAAAAGAGAAGAAAAAGAGAAAGAAAAAGAAAGAAAGGTGAAAAAAAGGGGGGTGGGGGAAGCAATCAGAAATCAAAAAGAAAAGAAAAAAAAAACAAAAAAAACACGGGGGAGTATCTTCTGATTCTGTAGACTTTACGTCCCTTGACTTCCCCTGGAACTGGTCCGTCTAGCTGGTCTTCTGGGGGAGGGGCCTGCTGTTCTGATTTTCAGGTGTTAGCACTTGGGGGATCTGCTCTGCCCCTGCCTGGTTCGGGGCTCAGTGGGGGTTGTTTACCCCGTGAGGCCCCAGGAGGAACAGCCACAGTGGCTATGGCAGCTCTGGAAGCCTGGATTCAGCCCCTGCGGGAACATCGGGGCTCTCAGTCCGCAGGGCCTGGAGGCTCCGGGGCGGGGCCGCTGATCTGCTCAGCTCCGGGCAGGAGCGTCCTTGCTGTCCTGGGCCCTCCCGGCCTCTGCCTGTCCCGGGGAAGGCCGGATCCTGGGCTGTGTCCCGGCGCCCTGTGCCCCGGGGCCTGCGCTGTTGGATTCGCGCGCCCGGCCGCGCAGCCCCCTCCGCACGGAGCCTCTTCCTCTGCCCGAGCCGCCGCCGCCGAGCTGCTCCCGGAGCCGCGCAGCCCCCTCCGCGGAGCCGCCGCCCGAGCCCCTCCGAGCTGCTCCGGCCCCGCCGTGCGCGCTGCAGCCCTTAGGGAGCTCGGCGCACTCTCCCGGGGCGCAGGTGTCTGTTAGCGTCCCAGGGAGCCCGAGGGCATCCCCGCCCTCCTGGGTCCTGCTCTAAATCCCTGCGGGCACCTTTCCGCCCGGGAAGGTTGGTGCAGCTCCTGCTTCTCCGGGACGGGGCTCTCCTGTCCTGGGGACACTCGCCCCGGCCTCAGCCTGGCTCCTCGCGGGGCCCCTCCCCCTCGGAGGCCTTTTGTTTCTTTATTTCTTTTTCCCCGTCTTCCTACCTTGATAGAAGCGCGAACTCTTCTCACTGTAGCATTCCAGCTGGTCTCTCTTTAAATCTCAGGCCGAATTCGTAGATTTTCAGGATGATTTGAAGGTTATCTAGGTAAGTTGGTGGGGACAGGTGACTTGGGGACCCTACTCTTCTGCCATCTTGCCCCTCCTCCTCTACATCCCTGTTTAATGCAGGTAATTGTTCCTTCATTGACTTCTTAATCCAGTATTTTCTAGTGAGAGGCTGTGAGAGGTACTGGGGATACAGGGCATAAGGCACTTTCTCTGACAATGTGTAATGCCCTGCCAGCACTGGCCCACATTTCTGTTAATAAACTGGACTCCTTTAACAAAGCTAAAATGCAATAATAAAGAGTAAGAATTCTCAAACTGCATTCAGAATTCTTTCCTAATGATTAATTGTTTTCATGTAAGAATTCATGCATTTTTCATGCCGGTCAGAATGGCTAAAATTAAAAGTCAGGAAATGATAGATGTTGGTGAGGATGTGGAGAAAGGGGGACCCTCTTACACTGTTGGTGGGAATGCAAACGTGCAGCCACTCTGGAAAACAGTGTGGAGGTTCCTCAAAACATTGAAAATAGAGCTACTCTATGACCCAGCAATTGCACTACTGGGTATTTACCCCTAAGATACAGATGTAGTGATCTGAAGGGACACCTGCATCTCAATGTTTATAGCAGCAATGTCCACAATAGCCATACTGTGGAAAGAGCCCAGACGTCCATCAATATATGAATGGATAAAGCAGATGTGGTATTACTACTCAGAAGGAAGGAAAGAAAGAAAGAAGAAAAAAAGAAAGAAAAAAAGAAAGAAAGAAAGAAAGAAAGAAAGAAAGAAAGAAAGAAAGAAAGAAAGAAAAAGAAAGAAAGAAAATCTTGTCATATGCAATGATATGGATGGAACTAGAGGGTAATATGCTGAGCAAATGAGTCAATCAGAGAAAGTCAATTATCATATAATCTCAGTCATGTGGAATTTAAGAAACAAAACAGAAGATCCTAGGAGAAGGGAGAGAACAATAAAACAAGATGAAATCAGAGAGGGAGGCAAACCATAAGAGACTCTTAACTCTAGGGAACAAACTGATGGTTGCTGGAGGGGAAGTGGTGGGATGGGTTAAGTAGATGATGGACATTAAGGGGGGCACTTGATGTAATGAGCAGTGGATATTATATGAGACTAATCAATCACTGAGCTCTACCTCTGAAACTAATAATAAACTATATGTTAATTCACTGAATTTGAATTAAAAATAAAGTAAAAAAACGAAAAAAAGAATTCACTCATTTTAATCATTCAGTTTTAATCCTACTCTAAATATCTAAGGGGCATAATGTTCACATTTTTAAAATCTCTGATTTTTAGATTTTTTTTGCCTTTTTAGATCTTGCTGGTACTAGAAGTTCAATACAAAATGTTAGCAGAGTCTTGTTTTGAGTATCGAGTACTGCTTATTATAAAGTATGCCAAAATCTCAATAACTTAAAAAAGTAGATGTTAGAAAAATCATATGATTTTGAGCTCTAAAAAAATAAAAATAAAAACAGGTGACAAAAGCATAAGATAGGACTCCTTCTTGATGGCATTCTTAGAAGTTTGTCTTGAAGTTCTATATTATGTCAGTTTTGACAGTCATGAATAGGAAGCTCCTCAGAGACTGCTTGATTTTCAGCATCCTTCAAAGATGCTTAAAACCACAGATTAGCTCCAATGCTGAGTTATGCTTTATTTGGCTCATCCATAACCTCAAACAAAGAGTGTGGGTTTACCTCAGAGACCCCTATGAACCTTGATGTCCAACACATTAGTCACCATAGTTGTCATAGCTGTTGTCATGACAATTGTATGTGGACCTTCTTTCTATGAGACCCTGTACAGTCACATGTCCAGTTCACTATTCCTGAGCCCATAGGGCTATCACAGAGACCCACAACCCACATGCATTGTGTTGATGGAGCTGTTTTTCCTGCCCATCCCAGGTGTTTATCATACCACTATTTTTGTCTGACAGTGTGAGTGAGCTGTCATTCAGGGCACAGCCTGGATACTTGGTACATAGTACAAGCATATATGAAGGACAAGGATTCTTCCTTTGTGTGTTTTCATTAGAGGCCTTATTATTTGGAAAAGCTTGCCACTCTCTGAGCAGAGTTACCCTTGGATTACTTGAAAATTTTAGTTGCTACCTTTTAACAGCATATTTGTAGGGATGAACCATCTTCTTTCCCCTATGCCTACCTCCTCCCTCAATTTTATCTTTTGGTTTTGAAGGTGGGATGGAATGAATACAGAACAAAATGACAGTTTTTCCATTTTTACTGAAGGTAAGCTGGGGTCAGTCCAATTTATCTAGTACACAGTGGATCTGGAGGCTGGCACTCAGGCTGGAGTGTAAGGCTCTGACACTTCTTTGTAAGGAGGTAGAGAATGTTGCTGAGATGGAAAAGTGATTTGGCTGTCACCCCAACCTCTTTCAGATCTTAGGTGACATATCTGTCTTGGCAAGTTGGTACTCCCTTCTCCTTGTTTCATGTGCTTCTAGAGCTGCATATTTGGTTTAAGAGGACCTAATTTTTGTAGAGTTCAGTGGCCTCTGTAAACTAGGAGTCTTTAAGTATCTTCATGAGAGCATATTGTGTCACCAAAAACATTGCCATACAATTCAGCTTCTCAATTCTAAAGGTTGATAACTCCAATTACCTTAAAAATAGAAACTTCTCTTTCTTAAAAGGCTATATTGAGTGAAAAAGAAGTCATAGAGTGAAAATATATGTGCAAAACATATTTTTGTTACATTTGGAAATTATATCCAAAATATAAGAAGAAAGCTGCAAATTTTTAAGAGAATGATAGGACACCCAATAGAAAAATGGGCAGGAATCCTGGATACTTCACTAAAGAGGATACTGAAATGACTAAAATTACCAAAAGCATATGAAAAGGTGCTTATCCTCATAATTCATCAATACCTGATTGAACTATCAGTTAAAGGTTGTCAGCGTGGTTGCAGATAAACTGATGTTTGAAATTCACCAAACTACTTAATGTATAATAGGATAATATACTTCCAGTGCCCTCAAGGCTATGACCTTACAGCCATTTTACATAGCACATCACTCCTTCTATAGAGTTGAACTTTTTTCCTGAGACAAAAAGTAGCCACTTTGGTTGAGGCTTTACTTGTAATAGGCTTTTGTTTCCAGGTAACATGTCTGTGGAAGACTTAATTCTGAATAGAGATATAGATATTACTGGAAACTATTTTTTTGTATTATACTCTGCTTTATAAAAAAAGGAAAACATTAAAATTGTGCTACAGGAAAAAAATGTGATCTTAAACCACAAGATACCACTATATCCATACCTAAATGGCTAAAATCTTAGACTTATCAACCAACACTTGCCAATAACAAGTGTTGAGAGAATGTATAGCAACAGGAAGTGTCATATATTGCTGATAAGATTGCAGATTTGTACAAAGACTTTGGAAAATGATTCGGCAACATTTACTGAGGTTTAGGACAATGCATACTATTGCCCAGAAAGTTTGTTCTTAGTTATATACGCAACAGAAATGTATACATATGCACACCAAAAAATATCTGAAAGTGTTCATAGCACCTCTATAATAGCCTCAAACTGAAAGCAATCCACATATCTGTCAACCCTAGAATAATAGATAAATAAATTGTGGGATAATCATACAGTGGAATACTATCATATATAAAAATAAATGTTCAACTGCAACTGCAACAATCACAGACATGTTGAGCAAAAGAAAAGTCTGATAGGAAAGAGTACATTCTAAATGACTCCATGTATAAAGAAATCATGAACAAGCAAATCTACTCTGTGGTGGGAGTGGAAGGGAAAGTGTAGGAATGGGAGGAAATCTAATTGGACTTTTGGAATGTTGATAATGTACTGTTTCTTGCTGTGAGAGGTTACATGGATGTTTCTTTTGTAATTGAGCTATATGATATATTTAAAATCAATGAATATTTCTATATGTATGCTATGGTTCAATTAAAAACCTTATAAGATGGTTTAATAAATATATTCATTGTATCAATCAGAGTCCCACCAGAAAACAGATGGTCTACTCCAATTTGATAATTTGAATAGGATTAACTAGTGGGGATTTTTACCAAGGTGTGAGCAAGGTAGAGGAATCCACAAAGGATAGGGAGGTGTTTGGGATGCCTGGGTGACTCCGTGGCTTCAACTTAGGGTGTGATCCCAGGGTCTGGGGATCAAGTCCCATATCGGGCTCCCAGCATGGAACCTGCTTCTCCTTCTACCTATGTTTCTGCCTCTCTCTCTTTTTCTCTCTCTGTGTTTCTTATGAATAAATAAATAAAATCTTAAAAAAAAAAAAAAAACAGGGATCCCTGGGTGGCGCAGCGGTTTGGCGCCTGCCTTTGGCCCAGGGCGCGATCCTGGAGACCCGGGATCAAATCCCACGTCGGGCTCCCGGTGCATGGAGCCTGCTTCTCCCTCTGCCTGTGTCTCTGCCTCTCTCTCTCTCTCTCTCTGTGACTATCATGAAGAAATAAAAATTAAAAAAAAAAGATTTAAAAAAAAAAAACAACAGAAAAAGGGGTAGGGAGGGGTTCCAGAGCCAGGGTCTGTGAGTGTGTGTGTGTGTGTGTGTGTGTGTGTGTGTGTGTGTGTGAGAGAGAGAGAGAGAGAGAGAGAGAGAGAGAGAGAGACCGAGACAGACACAGAGAAACAGAGATGGAGACAGAGAGACAGATGGTGCGGGAAGAAAGGTAAGAAGAAAGAGAGAAAGGAAGAGAGGATGGAGCTTCCTAAGAACTAGAAGGATGTGATGACAAGGCTACCTTGAGAAAAGCTGTGAGACCTTTAGTGAAAGGATCCTGTAGGGAGGGATCCAAAGTAATGAATACCTGGAATCCTCTCTCACCCTCACTCTGTCTCCTACTGGGGCTCCCCTTTGGCAGAGACCAGTTGGAATCCTGGACATGAGAACTTTTTTGATGGGGTCCATACAAGTTAGCCTCTGGGACAGAGAGTTGGATCATGGACAAGAAAAGGCAACTCAGTAGGGTGTCCTGCAACTACATTCACCTGTCAGTATTGGTGGACACTCTAAGGCAAAATGCTTAGAATTAGAATCACTCATGTTTCGATCACCTTCATTCTTTCCAATCTCAGCTCTTTTAAATTATTGATTTGATGTAATCATTGTGTTTCCTAAGCCTGATTGGAAGCCACATGGAAGCTCCCAGGTTTTGAAAAGAAGCCATTAGCTTCACTCTGAGCTTTGATGTCACAGCCAAAGACAAAATCTTGGGTGGTTCGCAGGCACTACCCTGAATTGAGTAGGGAGAGGGCAGATCTGGAGCCTAGTTACCCTAGCTGTAAGCATAGCTCTGATCCTCAATTGCTTGATATATGTGGGTACCTGCTGTGCCTCACTATTCCCTATAAGGTTGCTGTGAGAACTGAATCACTTAATATGGACAGAGGTCTTAGAAACAGGGCCTGGTACACAATTGAATGTGATGTGAATGAACAGTTTAGGCTGATTGCTAAGCAGCTCAGGAAAATACAGGATAATAAAAAACAGTCTTGCTTTTGCTGGATTTTGAAGGAAAGCTAGAAAGAAGAGAACTTTTCTCATGAAAGGAAACATGTGCAGGCTATATAGTAATTGCTGGTAATGAGGTTCTTCCTCCTTTTGGTGCCAGGCAGTTGTCTTTTGCATGGCTAACAGAATGTAACCTATTGGTGACTCAGTTTACTGTAACTTTCTAATCCAACTCATCCTATGCTGCCTCTCCTGCCTGCTCGCCCAACTGTGAACTATGAGCTCCTAAGAGGAGGCATGGAGCTTGCATCTTGGAGACTCAGTGCTTGGGTAAACGATAGGTTCAATAGTAAGTAAGTCTAAAACCACTATTTATTTGTGATAAATCTTATGTGACCTATCTTATGGCCAATACACATTGAGGTACCTCGCCAAAGGGAAGCAGGCTGAGTGGCTTTTACTTTATCCAGTGCACATAGCCTTTTTGCGAGGTTCCTTGGTGTAAAGGATAAATATGAGGTATATAACTGTTGAGATACTCTCTGGATATGCATCCTGTGTGACTTAAGATATATGGGTTAGTTCATGTTAACTGTAGGTAACAGATTTATCAGAATAGTATTGCTTTTGATCAAAGGTCCTGAAAAAGGAACATGGACAATATGTTTTTTTATAAAAGATTGAGAGGTTTCAGCTATAACAAAATTAAGTTACATTTCTGAGTATATAAAACAAACTATCCGGGGCAGCCCCGGTAGCGCAGTGGTTTGGCGCCGCCTACAGCCTGGGGTGTGATCCTGGAGACCCTGGATCGAGTCCCACATTGGGCTCCCTGCGTGGAGCCTGCTTCTCCCTCTGCCTGTGTCTCTGCCTCTCTCTCTCTCTCTCTCTCTCTCTCTCTCTGTCTATGAATAAATAAATAAAATCTTTAAAAAGAAAAAACAAAACAAAACTATCTTTTGGAGAGAGGTTTCATAAGTGGAATTACCACATTTATTTTTAAGCAGAGAAAGCATTCCATCTAAAGACTGAGCAGATGAGATGAATCCAACTTGATGGAAAGAAATTCTCACAGAGTGGGGATTGAATCCTGGTTTTGCCCCAAGCAGGCTGTGTAGCCTGAAGAAAACCAATTAATCTTTGGAAGCCTCAGTTTTTTTACAGGGTAGGCTGTGAGGTGACCAGCACACGCCCATGTCAGAGAGGCTGCTTAGTGAATTGTGGAAGCCCTGTCCTAGTTTCCTTTGAATCCTGTTGCCCAGGGCCTTCGGAATGTGAGGAAAGAGTGCCATTTAGCTTTTAGTTCTGCTCTGAAACTTGGCTCTGTTGGAGATTCAAATGAGAAAGTACACAGCACTTAGCAAAGGTTTCATTTTAAAGAATGGTAAAACTCTTGGTGAGAGATTAATGCCCATTCAAGGAAGTAGTTGATAGAAGCTCCACAGGTTAAAGACAGCTTGGATAAATGTTGCTTTTTATTCTTATTCATCCTCAGTTGCGTGAACTTTTAATTTTTAGAAGAATCTTAATGGCACATTGTTAGTATTTATAATAGAATGCAAAGCTGGAAATTGTGATGTCCCCATCAGCAGTCTTTCTTCCAGCACCCTATAAAAGAATCCACCACTTTTTCCCTTATTGCTTGCTGGCTGTCATTGAGGAGCCAGCGTGGAATGAGAACAGAATGGAACATTTCTGATAGTGATCCATGGAACTTTTAGTGTTAGAAGGTGCCCTTTTGACTCCTCAGTAATGGCACCAGATATTACCAAGCAGGTAGGCTCATGTGTAGGCAGTTTGATTAGTACTGCTGGCTGCAGACAATGTGATTAAAATTATGGAAGAAATTGAGATTTTGCAGGGACAAGGTGAAACTTCAATCGTAGGTTATTGCAGGGAATTTTTCTGATATGACAAAGCTTTATGAATATAGAATCTATTCTGAAGTTGGATTGATGAGTGCTATGACAGGAGTTTGGGCTGGAAGAAAATTCAGACCTCTACAAACTGATAAGAGAAAATAGAACTGTAGAAAACATCCTGTTGGAGCTTCCATCTTCCTGTCCTGACTGAAATTTCTGCTAGGATCATGAACAATAACTTGTGTTTTTACTGACTCTTAGAAAATCTTATGGGCATGTGGCAGAGCAAGCAATGGGATGCTATTTCTGGCTTGTAGAAAAGAATTATCTAGGGAAGTGCAGTTGGCATTTTTTTTTTAAACCGGGAATTTTAAGAAATTTGGTATCTTTAGAAGTGAAATCAACGAATCAGCCATCAGATATAATGGAACAGGTAAGCAATTCTTGTCTTTTAGTACTGTGGTAAGTGTCCTGGAAAATTTAGAAAACCGTAACAAAATCTAGTCAGGCAATCAAAGCTACATGCATGGAAAAATCAGGCTACTCTGGCTCCTTTGCTTAAACAACTTCAGTGACTTCTCTGTTTGCAGAATGAGGTCCCAACACCTGTGCCTGCTATTTAAAGCCTTCTGATCTACCTAATGCACACTAAATGGCAATGCCCTACCCAACCAGACATTTTTACTCTTGTATTTTTTTTATTGTGGTAAAAAATCTATCACATAAAATCTGCCATTTTATCCATTTTTAAGTATACAGTTCAGTGGTGTTAATTGCATTCACAGTGTTGTGTAATCATTACCATGATTTATTTCTAAAACTTTCTATCACCCTAAACAGAACTATTAAACTACTGTAACTATTAAACAATAATCTCTCATTCTTTTTCCCTATACTTCCAACCCCTGGTAATCTCTAATCTATCTTCCATCTCTATGAATTTGCCTATTCTAGATATTGCTTTTAAGTGGAATTACACAATATTTGTCCTTCTGTGCCTGGCTTGTTTAAATTAGAGTAATGTTTTCATGATTCATCCATGTTATAGCATATATCAGAACTTCATTTCTTTTTTATGGCCGAATAATATTCCATTTTGTGTTTATGCCACAGTTTGTTTA
Organism: Nyctereutes procyonoides; assembly: GCF_905146905.1. Taxonomy (NCBI): domain Eukaryota; kingdom Metazoa; phylum Chordata; class Mammalia; order Carnivora; family Canidae; genus Nyctereutes; species Nyctereutes procyonoides. The sequence continues at coordinate 59,647,732 of NW_026575047.1, read as the reverse complement.
CCCAATCATCTGCTGATGGATACTTGGGTTGTTTCTGCTTTTCTGGCTATTGTAAATAATGCTGCTGTCAACAGTGGTATCCAGGTATCTGTTTAGTTCCTAATTTCAGTTATTTTGGGTATTGGAATTGATAGGTCATATGGTAATTTCAGTCATTGATCAATTTGGAGTTAGTTTTTATAAACAACGTGAGGTAAGGCTATATTCCTTGTCATATATGGTCCATGAAATTTGTCCATGAAAGCTGTTTCTTAGTGTGTTCAGCTAGTGTTTTGATAAAAATGTCCTTGAAAGCCAGGAGCTAAAAAACAAAAAGAGGTAAACAAAAACAAACAGCACCTCCACACTTAGGATTGCACTAAGACTAGGCATCAGCCTGTGGTGATATCTTAGGGAATTCTCCACCCTTCTGTGAGCATGGATCTTTCTCTGGGCATGTATGTGGCTTTCTTTATTCCCCCAAATACATGGCTCCTTTTGAATGTCATAATTTTCCAGCTTTTGCTCCTTTGCCTCAGGTGGCCTATTGTGTTTCAACCATAATCTTTTTCCTCAGGCCTTTGTGAATTATTAGTTTGGCTGGTATTTTTGAACAATGCCTGCCACTTTTCTGCCCTGAGTTCTAAATTAGGTGAAACAGAAATGAATGCTTTACATGAGTTCTTCAAGTAGCCTCCATTCAGATTAGAACAAAGACAGTAATTTATGAACAAGGTCTGCCCTGTTTCCTCTGAACTCATACTGGGCTGCCTCCATGGCAAGACCATGGAATTGTGGATAGGGGATAGGGGATAGGGCAAGTAAAAATGCCACAAAGCTTTCCTACCATTTTGAAATTGTCTTTTTCTTGATTCAATTTTTTGGTTGCTATAAGCTTTTGTCTCTTTCTCTCTCTCTTTTTAAAGATTTTATTTATTTATTTATTCATGAGAGACACACATGGGGGGCGGTGGGGGGAAGGAGGGAGAGAGGGGTCGGGGGAGAGGCAGAGACATAGGCAGAGGGAGAAGCAGGCTCCATGCAGGAAGCCTGATGTGGGACTCGATCCTGGGATTCCAGGATCACTCCCTGAGCCAAAGGCAGATGCTCAACCACTGAGCCACCCAGGCATCCCAGCTTTTGTCTCTTTTTTAGAGTTCTGAAAATTTGGTTTTAACAGTTTCTATTGATTTTTTTTGTTTCAAATTTCTATTTAAATTCTAGTTAACATATAGTGTAATATTGGTTTTAGAAGTAGAATTTAGTCATTCATCACTTACATATAACACCTAGTGCTCATCCTGGTAAGTGCCTTCCTTAATACCCATCACCCATTTCTGTTGGATTTTTGATATAGGGCCTAAGCTTGGAAATGCCCATCTACCAGTTTGTTGATGTCACTTTGATGTCTTTCTTCCTTCTTAATGTCCTGTCCTTGGATATACTTTACCTTTATCTTGAATGCCTTTTCCGTCTTTACTTGGAAATTTATTCATCCTTTAAGATATTGCCTATCACCTTTTTGTGTGTGAAATCTCCCAGTCACCACATTTTTCCTCTCTGTGGGGGCATCCTAATGGTTTGTATGTTACTTACATCAAATACAACTGTTTGATTACTATGTGTGTTCTCTGCAGAATGATGAATCCCTTAAAATTCACTATGGTTTCTTGCCTACATTTCCACCCATAACCTTTAAGCTCAGAGCCTGACACAGAGCAAGCATCCAAGAGTGACATATAAAAGAGCTCAGAGTAAGAAGGCTTCCAGAGAAGACCATATGAAGAGGAGTTTTCTCTAACACTATGTGAAAACTGATCTTGCAAGAGTAGAGAAGACAGATATAAGGAAGGATAATATGTACAAGGTACTACAAGAGATAGTTTGGGTATATCTTCAAATTACAGAGGTCACATGCAGTAACTGTTGTTTTCCAGAAAATTATCTATACTTAAGCCCTCAAAGGTAGGATAAGGGTAATAGAAAGAATTGGAATCAATCAGCATATATAAACTTTTAAAAAGTTTTTTATTTAAAAACTTCGTTAACATACTAATAATCTAGTATGTTGATAATTTCAGGCATACAAAATAGTGATTCAACACTTCTGTATAATACCCAGTACTCATCACAAGTGCACTCCTTAATTCCTATCGCCCATTTAACCTATTCCACCACTGCCCTCCTTTCCTATAACCACCATATAGGTTTTCTATACAGTTTAGAGTCTGTTTCTTGGTTTGCCTCTCTCTTTTGTATATCTTTGCCTGTTTTGTTTCTTAAATTCCACATATGAATGAAATCATATGATATTTGTCTTTTTCTGACTAACTGATTTTGCATAGTATAGTACATTCTAGCTCTAGCCATGTCACAGCAAATGACAAGATTTCATTATTCTTGAGGACTAATATTCAATTATATAATATATAATATATATTATATATATTTCTGGGTTCCCTATTCTGTTCCATAATCTCTGTGTCTGTTTTTGTGCCAGTACATTCTGTCTTGATGATTACAGCTTTGTAACAGAGCTTGAAGTCAGACATTGTGATGCCATCAGCTTTGGTGTTTTTTTTTTTTTTCAATATTCCTTGGGTTATTCAGGGTCTTTTCTGGTTCCATACAAATATTAGCATTATTTGTTTCAACTCTGTGAAAACTGTCCATGGTATTTTGATAGGGATTGCATTGAACATGTAAATTGCCCTGGGTAGTATAGACATTTTCACAATATTTATTCTTCCAATCCGTGAGCATGGACTGTTTTTCCATTTCTTTGTGCCTCAATTTCTTTCAGAAGTGTTCCGTAGTTTTTAGAGTACAGATCCTTTTCCTCTTTGGTTAGGTTTATTCCTATGTATTTTCTGGGTTTTGGTGCAATTGTAAATGGAATCAATTCCTTGATATATCTTTCTTCAGTTTCATTTTTAGTATATAGAAATGCAGCTGATTTCTGTGCATTGATTTTGTATCCTGCCATGTTGATGAATTGTATGGTTTCTAGCAATCTTGAGTGGAGACTTTTGAGTTTTCCACACAAAGTATCATGTAATCTGTGAAGAGTGAGAGTTTGACTTCTTCTTTGCCAGCTTGAATGCATTTTGTTTCTTTTTATTCTGATTGCTGAGGCTAGGATTTCTAGTACTATGTTGAACAACAGTGGTGAGAGGGGGCATCCCTGTCATGTTCCTATTCTTAGGGGGAAAGCTCTTGGATTTTTCCGCATTGAGAATTGTATTTGCCGTGGGCTTTTCATAAATGGCTTTTATGATACTGAGGTATGTTCCCTCTATCCCTACACTGTGAAGAGTGCTAATCAAGAAAGGATGCTGCATTTTGTCAAATGATTTTTCTGCATCTGATGAGTGGATCATATGATTCTTGTCTTTTCTTTTATTAATGTGGTCTATCATGTTGATAGATTTGTGGATGTTGAACCATCCTTGCAGTCCAGGAATAAATCCCACTTGGTTGTGGTAAATAATCCTTTTAATGTACTTTGGATCCTACTGGTTGGTATCTTAGTGAGAATTTTGGCCTCCATGTTCATCAGGGACATTGATCTATAATTCTCCTTGTTGGTGGGGTCTTTGGCTTAGGAATCAAGGTAATGATGACCTCATAGAAAGAGTTTGGAAGTTTTCCTTCCATTTCAGTTTTTTGAAACAGCTTCAGAAAATAGATAAATTTTAATTCTCCTTTAAATGTTTGGTAGAATCCCCCTGGGAAGCCATCTGGCCCTGGACTCTTGTGTTTTTTTGATGATTGCTTCAATTTCCTTGATGAATAAGGGTCTATTCAGATTTTCGCTTTCTTCCTATTTTAGTTTTGGTAGATTATAGATTTCCAGGAATGCATCCATTTCTTCCAGGTTGCCTAATTTGTTGGCATATATTTGCTCATAATATATTCTTTAAAAATCATGATTTTTAGGGAAGTTCTCAGCTATGATTTGCTCAAATATACCTTCTGCACCCTCTCTCCCCTGCTGCATCCTCAGGAATTCCAATAATTTGGATGCTTCCCCCCCCACCCCCCATAGCATCACTTGGAGCCTTTCCTCATGGGCTGTTAGTTGTTATTCTCTTTTCCTCAGCTTCCTTCTTTTCATCAACTTGTCTTCTAGGTCACTTATTCTCTCTTCTGTCTCATTTACCCTAGCTGTTAGAGCATCCAGTTTAGGCTGCATCTCAGAGTATTATTCATTTTAGCCTGATTAAGTCTTATTTCTGCACTATGAGATTTTCTAGAGTCTTATGCTTTTATCAAGCCCAATTAGTAACATTATAATTGTTATTTTGAATTCCATCTCTTTCATTTTACTTAAATGCATATCCATTCGATATGTGGCAGAGAGCATTACCTCTGGTTCTTCCTTTTGTTGTGAATTCCTCCTTTTAGTCATTTTGTCCAGTGAAGAATGGCTGTACAAGTGAACAGAATAAAAAATATCAACCATGACCCAAGTAGAAATTCGAGGTGGTCAGGAACTAGAAGAAAAAAGAAAAAAAGACAAAGAAAAACAAAAACAAAACAAAACAAAAAAAGAAAACAAGGGAGAAAAAGAAGAGGGGAGAGAGAGAATACAATCTCATCAAGTGGACAATACAAGGTTATCCACTTGGTCCTGAGTGTATTTAGGTCTATGTGTTAGAGGACACTAAATTCCAGAATTATAAAGACAGAAAAACTTATATATATATATATATATATATATATATATATATATATATATATAGTACATATACAAAAATTAAAATTGAGTATCCAATTTGAAAGGAACCCAAATTGAAGAATATATCTATAGCATGTAAATATGAAAGTTTAGAAAAAGACAAAAAGAGTTGATAAAAAGATACTAATTGAAATGAGAAAAAAGAAAATAAATGGGGAACTTTTAACTGAAAGATAAATCAAAAGGAAGAAACCCTCCAATTTTATTTACTGTTTTCCCCTAGCAGTGGAGTTTTCCAGCGCTGCTTGGTTAGTAAACTTGCTGTTTACCTGTTCTTCTAGCTGGTCTTCTCAGGGAGGGGCCTGTGGTGCTGATTCTCAGTGCCTGTGCAGGGGTGGAGTTGCACCACCCCTTGCTAGGGGGCCGGGTTCCATGGGAGCTGTTTGCTGCGTGTGGCTTTTGTTCCCTCGAGGCTTTCCATGTGTCTGTAGCGGGTAAAAATAAAAATGGCCACTCCCCAGAGCTGAGAGATCCTGGTGTGTGCAAAACTGTGCAGACTCTATGGTACCTATCCCCTCAGGTCCTCCCCAGGGGAAGGTGGTAGGACACTGCTCTGTGTGATTTGCAGGCCTCTCGGAGACAGAGCTTTCATCCGCTGTGTGCACATCTGCTCTGCCACTCCTGGAGGAAGGAGAGGGTCACTCTGTTTATGTTGGTTGCAAGGCCCTGTCATGAAGAGCATTCACCATTGGAGTGTGCACCTGCTCCATCTCTCCTGGAGGAATGTGGAGGGTTACTACATTCCAGTCCTTTGCAGGGATCTAACAAGGAGAGCAGTCACCCCAGCTGGCTGCACTTTGAAGTTTATGGCAAAGGAAGCTGAGAATCTCCCTTCCTAGGCTTACTGACCTAAAACTATTTCCCCTGTCCAATGCTTGGGAACTCTGTGAGCTCAGGCACCCTGTTTTTTCTGTGCCTCCAGGAATATTGAGAACCCCACTGTCCCACCTGTGATTCTACCCCACTTCACCACTGAGTACCTTTCAGGCAGGGAAGCATCTCACAGAAGCAGATTTCTAAAGGTCCAGGTTTTGAGCTGCATGGCTGTATCACTTTCTGGTAGCCAGCCTCCAGGAGAGGCTCCCTCCCCCCACTGTTTACCTTATGATATATCTCCTCTATTTCTCTTCTCTGCCCTCCTATCTTGCAAAAAGTGGTCACTTTTCTACTTGTAAAGTTCCAGCCATTCTTTCCTTACATTTCAGGTTGAATTCATAGGTGTTCAGAATGATTTGATAGTTATCTAGCTAATTTAAGGGGACCAGATGAAATTAGGACCCCTATTTCACCATCTTGCCTCCTCCTCCCTTCTGCCTATTTTTAAATTGGATTATTTAGTTTTTGGGTGTTAAGTTTTATAAATTCTTTATATAGTTTGGTTACTAACCCTCTATCAGATATAGCATTTGCAAATATCTTTTCCCATTCCATAGGTTGCCTTTTAGTTTTGTTGATTGTTTTCTGAACTGTACAGAAGCTTTTTATTTGAAGTCCCAATAGTTTCTTTTTCACTTTTGTTTCCCTTGCCTCAAAAGACATATCTAATAAGAAGTTGCAATGACCAATGCCAAAGAATTTACTGCCTGTGTTCGTCTCTTGGATTTTGATGGTTTCAGGTCTCACATTTAGGATTTTCATCCATTTTTGTATATGGTGTAAGAAAGAGGCCCAGTTTCATTCATTTGCCAGTTGCTACCCAGTTTTCCTAACACCATTGGTTGAAGAGACTTTTTTCCGTTGGATATTCTTTCCTGCCTTGAAGGTTAAATGACCATATAGTTATTGGTTTGTTTCTGGGTTTTCTGTTCTATTCTGTTCATCCATGTGTCTACTTTTGTGAAACATATTGTCTTGATTATCACAGGTTTGTAATATAACTCGAAATCCAGAACTGTGATGCCTCCAGCTTTGCTTTTCTTTTTCAAGATTGGCTATTTGGGGTCTTTTATGTTTCCACAAAAATTTGAGGATTGTTTGCTATAGCTCTGTGGAAAATGCTCTTGGTGTTTTTTTTTTAAAGATGTATTTATTTATTTATTTATTTATTTATTTATTTATTTATTTATTTATGATAGACAGAGAGAGAGAGAGAGGCAGAGACACAGGAGGAGGGAGAAGCAGGATTCACGCCGGGAGCCCAATGCGGGACTTGATCCCGGGACTCTGGATCGCGCCCTGGGCCAAAGGCAGGCGCCAAACTGCTGAGCCACCCAGGGATCCCGGCTCTTGGTGTTTTGATAGGGATTGCATTGAATCTGTAAATTGCTTTGGTATAGTATAGACATTTTAACAGTGTTTGTTCTTCCAGTCCATGAGCATGGAATACTTTTCCATTTCTTTGTATCATCTTCAATTTCTTTTTTTAAAAATATTTTATTTATTTATTTGTTTGTTTGTTTGTTTATTTATTTATTTGAGAGATAGAGACCACAAGCAGGGGGAGGGGCAGAGGGAGAAGGAGAAAAAGAAACAGGCTTTACTGGGGCTTGATCCCAGGACCCTGAGACCATGACTTGAGCTGAAGGTAGCCACTTAACTGACTGGGCCATCCAGATGTCTCTTTAATTTCTACGTGTTTTATAGTTTTCAGAGTATAGGTCTTTCACCTCTTTAGTTAGGTGTATTACTATTATCTTATGGTTTTTAGTGCAATTGTAAATGGGATTGATTCCTTAATTTCTCTTTCTCTGCTTCATTATTGTTGTAAAGAAATCAACAGATCTCTGTACATTGATTTTTGTATGTTGTGAGTTTACTAAATTTGTATATCAGTTCTAGCTAGTTTTTAGAGTCTTTTGAGTTTTTTACATAGAGTATCATGTCACCTGCAAATAGTGAAAATTTTACTTCTTTCTTGCTGATTTGGATGCCTTTTATTTCTTTTATTGTCTGATTGCTGTGGCTAGGACTGCCAGTACTATGTTCAATAACAATGGTGAGAATGGACATCCTGTCTTGTTCCTGATTGTAGAGGAAAAGTTTTCAGTTTGCCCCCACTGAGGATGATCTTAGCTGTTTTTTTGTAGATGGTCTTTATTATGTTGAAGTATGTTCCCTTTAAACCTGCTTTGTTGAAGTTTTTTTTTTTTTAAATCATTAGTCGATGTTGTACTCTGTCAAGTGCTTTTTCTGCATCTATTGAAATGATTATATGATTCTTATCATTTCTTTAATTGATGTGAAATATCACACTGATTAATTTGTGAATATTGAACCATGCTTGAAACCCAGGAATAAATTCCATTTTATCATGATGAATGATTTTTTTTTTAATGTAATGTTGGATTCGGTTTGCTGATGTTTTGAGAATTTTTGCATCCATGTTCATCATGGATATTGGTGTATTACTCCCTTTTTTAGTGGAGTCTTTATCTGGTTCAGTTTCTGGGTAATGCTGACCTCATAGAATGAGTTGGAAGTCTTCCTTCCTTTTCTGTTTTTTGGGGAATGGTTTGAGAAGAATAGGTATTAATTCTTCTTTAAGTGTTTGATATAATTCACCTGTGAAGCCATCTAGCCCTGGATTTTTGTTTGTTGGAAGTTTTTTGATTACTGATTCAATTTCTTTGTTTATGTTTTCTATTTCTTCCTGTTTCACTTTTGGTAGCTTATATTCTAGAAATTTATCCATTGATTTTGTTGGTTTTCTTTGTGCCTCCCTGATCTGGTTATGTTTTCTTCCCCAGATTAGGGGAGTTTTTAGTTATTATTTCTTCAAGTAAATTTTCTTTCCTGCTTCTCTTTCTCTTCTTATGGGACTCCCAAAATATGAATGTTATTACATTTCAGAGTCTATTCTCATTTTATGTAATTCTTTTTTTTCTGTCTTTTGTTCTGCTTATTTTCATTACTCTGTCTTCTAGGTCATTAATTTATTCTTCTGCCCCTTCCAGCCTACTATTTATTTTATCAAGTATGTTTCGAATCTCATTTATTGCACTCTTCATCTCTGACACTTTTATCTCTGTGTTGAGTCTCACTGATGTCTTCCACTCTTTTCTCAAGTTCATTGAGTATCCTTATGGTCATTGCTCCACCAGGGATGTTACTTATATCTGTTTTGCTTAGATTTCTGGCCATGGTCGTGTCCTGTTCTTTCATTTGGGACAAATATCTCTATCTTCTCATTTTCTCTAAATCTCTGTGCCTGTTTCTATGTGTTATAGAAGTCAGATGTGTCCTTTGTTCTTGAAGGTAGTGGCCTTAGGAAGAAGATATCCAGGATTGCTCTACCTTGTAATGTCCCTTGTTCCCCAGGGCTTGGTGTTCACTAAGCACTAAGCATGTGTGCTGTGTACACTCTGCTTTTGTGTCCTTGCCACTTTATCCTCCAGGCTAGTCATTTTCAGAGGTTCTTCTTGTCTTTTGTGGGCAGTGTTTGGTCCCTGAGCTGAATATGGCATATTTTAACTAGTTGTATTTTGGTCTGCTTGTGAAATGAGACCTCTTAACCACTGCTGCTGGAACCATGGCCATGCAAAACTCCCAGGTCAGGAGACATGGGGTATGCAGAGGTTTGTGTTTATCTTCTGGGGGCAGGGGACCACAGGTGCTGGGACTGAGGCAAGCATGACTGTGAAGGGTGGTTTCACTAGAGCACTTTTGGGAGGCATTGCTTGGTGTAACCAAGTGAGGTAGTGAGTGTTAGTGCTGCTCTGTGTCCTGTAGGTGACTCTGTGCTAATGTTGAGGGGTGGGGAAGGAAAATGATGCATACCAGTTCCTTTATTTCCAAGGGGGTAACTTTCCATGAGCACTGCCTCTTTTGGACATGCTCTGAGAGGAGTAAATAACCTCCCCTACTCTGTGCCCCAGGCACTCTTCAGATAGTCTTTTCAATGCTGTATGTTGGCAGGATGTTTGCCTCACCTTCTTTCCAAGGGTGGCCCCAATACCCTCCAGGCTCAATCCCAGCCAAGTCTACTGAACTTTAAATTTCAAGCTTTAAGTCCTGCTGGCTGCAAGAACTCACAAAATTCAGGCCCCCTCTCTTTTAAGCCAATTGCTATGGGGATTCCTCTTCCTAGTGTGGGTTCTCCCATGTGGTTGTCTGTCTCTTGCCCTTCTCCATGACTGTGGCTCCCTTCCCACCTCATTGACCATGATCTGTTTCTCTCCCAAGCCTATCTCTGTACTTCCTACCTCGTCTATGTGACCTCTTCTCTATCTTTAGTTTTGGAGTTTGTTCTGATAGTCTTCAGGTCGATTTTGGGGGTATTTAGGATGATTTGATAGTTATCTAGTTGTATTCATGGAATGAGATGAGTCTAGGGTCCTCCTACTTTGCTGCAATCTTCCCATCACCAGTTTCTCCCCGGGCAATCTTTGATCTGTTTTCTGTTACTATAGATCAGGGTTTGGCAAACTGTTTTGAAAAGGGCCAGAGATAGTATTTGAAGCAATGTAAGGCCATGTACAAATACTGCTGCAAATACTGAATGCTGCTGTGGTAGTGCTAAAGCAGTCATAGAAAAAATATACAAAAATCATTGTGGATACATTCCAATAAAAATTTATTTATAAAAACAGACAGTGGGGAGGTGGGGCAAGATGGTGGAAGAGTAGGATTCCCCAAGTCACCCATCCCCACCAACTTACCAAGAAAACTTTCAAATCATCCTGAAAACCTATGAATTTGGCCTGAGATTTAAAGAGAGAACAGCTGGAATGCTACAGAGAGAAGAGTTCATGCTTCTATCAAGGTAGGAAGATGGAAAAAATAATAATAAAGAAATAAAAAAGCATCCAAGGGGGAGGTGCCCCCGGCAGGAACCAGGCTAAGGCCCACGGCGAGTGCCCCCAGGACAAGAAAGCCCAGTCCCAGAGACACAGGAGCTTTACCAACCTTCCCAGAGAGAAAGGCGCTAGCTGGGAGCTCAGGCAGGACCCCAGGAGGGGCAGAGGAGCCCTCAGGATCCCAGGGGGCACTAATAGAGGAACTGCACTCTGGGGGAGAGCGTGCCACATAGCCAGAAAGGGCTGGAGCGCATGCCCGGCAAGGCCCCGGGAAGAGCCCAAGCGTTGGCTGTGGTAGTTACTGCCGGAGCTGACTCCAGGGCTGGAGAGCTGGCTGCTGCCACCACTGTTGTTGTTCCTCGTCGTGTCACCTTGTGCCTGGGGCTGAGAAGGGCTGCCAGGGAGCAGGAGCCTCACAAGATAAACAGCTCCCACTGAGCTGTACACCTGGCAGGGGGCTGGGCAGCTACCCCAGGTGCACACACCTGAGAATCAGCACAGCAGGCCCCTGCCCCAGAAGACCAGCTGAAGGGACAGGAGAAGAGCAAGTTCTTCACCAAGCAGCACTAGAAAGTTCCAGGGGAAGTTGAGGGATTTACAGTATATAGAATCAGAGGATACTGATGGCTCTAGAAAAAAAGCACAAAGGATTAAAGATACTTCATGACTCCATAATTTAGATCTAATCAGGCCAAAATTAAAAATTAATTAAATGAGATGCAATCCAAACTGGAGGTCCTAACGATGCGGGTTAATGAGGTAGAAGAACGAGTGAGTGACATAGAAGACAAGTTGACGGCAAGGAAGGAAGCTGAGGAAAAAAGAGAAAGACAATTAAAAGATCATGAGGATAGGTTAAGGGAAATAAACGGCAGCCTCAATAGGAAAAATGTACGTTTAATTGGGTTTCTCGAGGGCGCCGAAAGGGACAGAGGACCAGAATATGTATTTGAACAAATCATAGCTGAGAACTTCCCTAACTTGAGAAGGGAAATAGGCATTCAGATCCAGGAGATAGAGAGATCCCGCCCCCCTAAAAACAATAAAAATCGTTCAACACCTCAACATTTAATAGTGAAACTTGCAAATTCCAAAGATAAAGAGAAGATCTTTAAAGCAGCAAGAGACAAGAAATCCCTGACTTTTATGGGGTGGAGTATTAGGGTAACAGCAGACCTCTCCACAGAGACCTGGCAGGCCAGAAAGGGCTGGCAGGATATATTCAGGGTCCTAAATGAGAAGAACCTGCAGCCAAGAATACTTTATCCAGCAAGGCTCTCATTCAGAATAGAAGGAGGTATAAAGAGCTTCCAAGATAGGCAAAAACTGAAAGAATATATGACCACCAAACCAGCTGTGCAAGAAATATTAAAGGGGACTCTGTAAAAGAAAGAGGAAGTCCAAGGAAACAATCCACAAAAACAGGGACTGAATAGATATCATGATGACACTAAATTCATATCTTTCAATAGTAACTCTGAACGTGAATGGGCTTAATGACCCCATCAAAAGGCGCAGGGTTTCAGACTGGATAAAAAAGCAGGACCCATCTATTTGCTGTCTACAAGAGACTCATTTTAGACAGAAGGACACCTACATCCTGAAAATGAAAGGTTGGAGAACCATTTACTATTCAAATGGTCCTCAAAAGAAAGCAGGGGTAGCCATCCTTAGATAAAGTTTCTCCCAAAGATGGTAGTAAGATATGAAGAAGGACAGTATATCATACTTAAAGGATCTATCGAACAAGAGGACCTAACCATCATCAATATTTATGCCCCAAATGTGGGAGCTGCCAAGTATATCAATCAATTAATAATCAAAGTTAATATATACTTATGATAATACTACACTTATACTTGGTGACTTGAATGTAGCGCTCTGTACAATCGACAGGTATTCTTCTTTTTTTTTTTTTCAGGTCCCCTGTTTTTAATGGAAAGCTCGAGTTGGGGACAGGCTGTCCATGGAAGTGGCTGGGAGTGGGTCTCCACACCAGGGTCTATGGGGCCAGAGGGATGGCGGGGGCGCACAGTGAGCCCACGGTGGGGGTAACCGCCCGCAAAAAAAAGGCAGAGCAAGGTCTCTGAGCTCAGCCCCAGTCAGCAGCCCCAAACCCCGCAAGGAGCCTCAGCTTCCCGGATTTGATGAGGCTGCTCCCGGCAGGAAGCTTAACGGGGCTGCCCCCTGGAGGCCGGCTTCGGCAAGACCACGCCCTGCACGGGGCGCATCCCTCTAGAGGCTTGCTCACCTTCCGCCCATCCCGCCTCCCGCCATCACTCTGGACCCATAGGAGCTGGCCCAGCCTGCCAGGGACATGGGCCTCAGTTTCCCTAATGGCAAGGGCCATGCACCGCCTACTCAAGAGCTTTCACCAGGGCCTCGTTGGCCTCGATGCGGATTTGGATCTCAGCCCTAGAAGCCTCGTCCGTTGCCCCTGACAGCTCCGAATGCGCCTTCTCCAGATTCATCTTGGCTGCCCCCACGTCCAGCATGTCTAGTGTCACAGCCTCTTCAGCCAGCAACTGCACTGAGGAATCAGCGTTCACCGTGACTGAGCCACTGCTCATGAAGTATTTGGAGATGGTGCCGTCCTTGGCGTGGACAACCACCAGCCTGGCCGCAAGACCTGCAAGGTGGGCACGTGCGCCGCAAGGATGCCAAAGGCTCCCGTCGGCGTGGGGACATCCACCTCGACAGCTATTCTAAGCACAACATCTCCAAAGAAACAAGAGCTTTAAATGATACACTAGACCAGATGGATTTCACTGATATTTACCAAACTTTACATCCAAACGCAACTGAATACACATTCTTCTCAAGTGCACATGGAACTTTCTCCAGAATAGACCACGTACTGGGTCACAAATCAGATCTTAACCGATACCAAAAGATTGGGATCGTCGCCTGCATATTTGCAGACCATAATGCTTTGAAATTAGAACTAAACCACAAGAAGAAGCTTGGAAGGATTTCAAACACGTGGAAGTTAAGGACCATCCTGCTAAAAGATGAGTCAACCAGGAAATTAGAGAAGAATTAAAAAGATTCATGGAAGCTAATGAAAATGAAGATACAACCATTCAAAATCTTTGGGATGCAGCAAAAGCAGTCCTGAGGGGGAAATACATTGCAATACAAGCAGCCATCCAAAAACAGGAAATAACTCATATACAAAAGCTAACCTAGCACCTAAAGAAGCTGGAGAAAAAACAGCAAATAGATTCTACACCCAGCACAAGAAGAGAGTTAATAAAGATTCGAGCAGAACTCATTGAAATAGAGACCAGAAGAACTGTGGAACAGATTAACAAAACCAGGAGTTGGTTCTTTGAAATAATTAATAAGATACATAAGCCATTAGCCAGCCTTATTAAAAAGAAGAGAGAAAAGACTCAAATTAATAAAATCAAGAATGAGAAAGGAGAGATCACCACCAATACCAAGGAAATTCAAACGATTTAAAAAACTTATTATGAGCAGCTATATGCCAATAAATTAGGCAATCTAGAAGAAATGGACGCATTTCTGGAAAACCACAAACTACCAAAACTGGAACAGGAAGAAATAGAAAACCTGAGCAGGCCAGTAGCCAGGGAGGAAATTGAAGCAGTCATCAAAAACCTCCCAAGACACAAAAGTCCAGGGCCAAATGGCTTCCCAGGGGAATTCGAGCAAACATTTAAAGAAGAAACCATACCTATTCTACTAAAGCTGTTCGGAAAGATAGAAGAGCTCGAATCCTTTCAAACTTGTTCTATGAGGCCAGAATCACCTTAATTCCAAAACCAAAGACCCTACCAAAAAGGAGAATTATAGTCTATATCCCTGATGAACATGGATGCAAGAACTCTCAACAAGATACTAGGCAATAGGATCCAAGAATACATTAAGAAGATTATTCACCATGACCAAGTGGGATTTATCCCCGGGATGCAAGGCTGGTTCAACACTCCTAAAGCAATCAATGTGATTGATCATATCAGCAAGAGAAAAAACAAGAACCATATGATCCTCTCAACAGATGCAGAGAAAGAATTTGACAAAGTACAACATCCATTCCTGATCAAAACTCTTCAGAGTGTAGGGATAGAGGGAACATTCCTCAGCATCTTAAAAGCCATCTACAGAAAGCCCACAGCAAATATCATCCTCAGTGGGGAAACACTGAGAGCCTTTCCCCTAAGATCAGGAACAAGACAGGGATGTCCACTCTTACCACTGCTATTCAACATATACTGGAAGTCCTAGCCTCAGCAATCAGGCAACAAAAAGAAATAAAAGGCACTCAAATTTTCAAAGAAGTCAAACTCTCCCTCTTAGCAGATGACATGATACTGTACATAGAAAACCAAAAAGACTCCACTCCAAGATTGCTAGAACTCATACAGCAATTCAGCAATGTGGAAGGATACAAACCCAATGTCCAGAAATCAGTGGGATTTCTATACACTAACAATGAGACTGAAGCAAGAGAAATTAAGGAGTCAGTCCCATTTACAATTGCACCCAAAAGCATAAGATACCTAAGAAGAAACCTAAACAAAGAGGTAAAGGATCTATCCCCTAAAAACTACAGAACACTTCTGAAAGAAATTGAGGAAGACACAAAGAGATGGAAAAATATTTCATGCTCATGGATTGGAAGAATTGATATTGTGAAAATGTCAATGTTACCCAGGGCAATTTACAGATTTAATGAAATCTCTATCAAAATACCATGGACTTTCTTCAGAGAGATGGAACAAATCATCTTAAGATTTGTGTGGAATCAGAAAGACCCCGAATAGCCCGTGGAATATTAAAAAAGAAAACCATAGCTGGGGGCATCACAATGCCAGATTTCAGGTTGTACTACAAAGCTGTGGTCATCAAGACAGTGTGGTACTGGCACAAAAACAGACACATAGATCAATGGAACAGAATAGAGATTCCAGAAGTGGATCCTCAACTTTATGGTCAACTAATATTCGACAAAGCAGGAAAGACTATCCACTGGAAAAAGGACAGTCTCTTCAATAAATGGTGCTGGGAAAGTTGGACATCCACATGCAGAAGAATGAAACTAGACTATTCTCCTACACCATACACAAAGATAAACTTAAAATGAATGAAAGATCTAAATGTGAGACAAGACTCTATCAAAATCCTAGAGGAGAACACAGGCAACACCGTGTTTGAACTTGGCCACAGCATCTTCTTTCAAGATACATCCATGAAGGCAAGAGAAACAAAAGCAAAAATGAATCATTGGGACTTCATCAAGATAAGCTTCTGCACAGCAAATAAACAGTCAACAAAACTAAAAAACAACCTACCAAATGAGAGAAGATATTTGCAAATGACATATCAGATAAAGGGCTAGTATCCAAGATCTATAAAGAACTTATTAAACTCAACAGCAAAGAAACAAACAATCCAATCATGAAATGGGCAAAAGACATGAACAAAAATTTCACAGAGGAAGACATACACATGGCCTTAAGCACATGAGAAAATGCTCCGCATCACTGGCCATCAGGGAAATACAAATCAAAACCACAATGAGATCCCACCTCACACCAGTGAGAATGGGGAAAATTAACAAGGCAGGAAACCACAAATGTTGGAGAGGATGTGGAGAAAGGGGAACCCTCTTGCACTGTTTGTGGTAATGTGAACTGGTGCATCCACTCTGGAAAACTGTGTGGAGGTTCCTCAAAGTGTTAAAAATAGATGTGCCCTAGAATAGAATTGCACTGCTGGGGATTTACCCCAAAGATACAGATGCAGTGAAACGCCGGGACACCTGCACCCCGATGTTTATAGCAGCAATGTCCACAATAGCCAAACTGTGGAAGGAGCCTCGGTGTCCACTGAAAGATGAATGGATAAAGAAGTTGTGGTTTTTGTATACAATGGAGTATTACTCAGCCATTAGATATGACTAATACCCACCTTTTGCTTTGACGTGGATGGACCTCAAGGGTGTTATGCTGAGTGAAATATGTCAGTTGGAGAAGGACAAGCATTATATGGTCTCATTCCTTTGGGGAATATAAAAGTCAGTTTAAGGAAATAAAGGGAAAGGAGAGAGAATGAGTCAAAATATCAGTGGGGGTGACAAAAATTGAGAGACACCTAACTCTGGGAAATGAACAAGGGGTAGTGGTAGGGGAGGTGGGCAGGGGGTGGGGGTGCCTGGGTGAGGGGGGCACTTGGCGGGATGAGCACTGGGTGTTATGCTATATGTTTGCAAAGTGAACTCCAATAAATGAAATTTAAAAAAGAAAAAAAAAATCATAAAAAAAACAACAAACAGCCAGATTTAACCAATGAGCTATAGCTTTTCAGACCCTACTATTTGCATTTTTAAGAGTTTTATGTAAAAGGGTTGTGTAATTAGTAATATTTCTCAGTCTGGACTCTTAGCATAATTATTATGAGATTCATCCATGTGGTAGTGTACATCAATATTTCCTTCCCTTTTATTGGCTGAATAGTATTCTATGAATTGAATATGCCACAACTCATATATCCATTTACCTGTTGTTGTGCATTTGGTTTGTTTCTAGTTTTTTACTATTAGGGCTGAAACTATAATGAATGTTTGTGTTCAATTCTTTCTTTCATCATAAGATTTAATTTCTCTTGAGTTAATACCCCAAAGTGGAATCGTTGGATATTTGGTATACTTATGGGCAATGTTTTTAAAAACTGCAAGACTGTTTTCCAAAGTGGTTGTAATATTTCACAATTCCTTCAGCAATATATGAGAATTCCATTTTTCCAAATCGTTGTCTACAGTTAGACTACACTTAGTCTACACTTAGTGCTTTTTGTTTTTACACATTCTAAGGCATGCAGTAAGGTATGTATGATTTTGCTTTGCATTTTCCTGATGATTTGTGATATTGAGCATATTTTCATGTGCTTATTTGCCATCCTTATATATTTGGTGAGGTGTTTATTCAAAACATTCTCCATTTTAATGGAATTGTTTGTTAATGTTGAGTTTTGAGAATTTTGAGGAATATATTCTGGATATGAGAAGTCCTTTATGAGATAGATAATTTCCAAATTTCTCTCCTACTCTGTGGCTTGTCTTGAGATTTACGTAACAGTGACATTTGAGAAGTGTGAAGTCAAATTAATGAAAATTTCCTTTTGTAGATCATGCTTTTAGTGTCGTATCCAAGAAAACTTTCCCAAAGACTAAGGAATTTCTATATTTTATTCTAGAAGTTTTATAGTTATAAATTTTACATTTAGACTTATGATCCACTTAGTTAACTTTTGTATATAATTCAATGATCAGAGTAAAAATCTTTTTTTTATATGATTATCCAATTCCTCCAGCAACATTTGTGGAAAAACTACTATTTCTTCACTGAACTGTCACTGAACCTTTGTTGAAAATCAATTGGCATGGGATTACTGAGTGGCTCAGTAGTTGAGTGTCTCCCTTTGGCTCAGGGTGTGATCCTGGAGTCCCAGGATTGAGTCCTACATTGGGCAACCTGCAGGGAGCCTGCTTCCTTCCTCTGCCTATGTCTCTGCCTCTCTTTCTGTTTCTCATGAATAAATAAATAAAATTTTATTTAAAAAGAAGAAAGATAATCAATTGGCCATGAATGTAGGAGTGTATTTCTGGATTCTCTATTGATCAGAGTGACTATATACTATTGCAATACTACACTGTTAGAATATTGTAGCTTTATAATAGGTCTTGGTGTGAAATAGTGTGTATTATTCAACTTTGTTCTTCTTTCTCAAGGTCATATTGGCTATTATAGGTCCTTTGCATTCCCACATTAATTTCAGAATCAATTTGTTAATTTCAACACAAAAGATGCCTGGGATTTCTAGAGAACATCCTTAGAAAAACCTTTATATAGAAGATCTAAATAAATGAAGATATATACCACATTCATAGATGAGAAGACCTTACATTGTTAAAGTGCTCTTTCCAAATAAATCCATACATGGTCCCTTAAAGGTGTTTAACTCTTAATTCCTGATGTTTACTGCCTGTATGTGTTATGTTGTGTGGCAAAGGGACTTTAATACAAGATTTTCCTGGATTATCTAGCTGGGCCCAGTGTAATCACATGGACCCTTAAAGGTAGAAGTGGAAGACAGAAGAGTTAGAGAGATAAGACAGAAGAAGAGAGGCAAGAAAGATTTGAAGTGTGAGAGGGATTTGACCTACCATTGCTGGCTTTGATGATAGATGAAGGTAGGAGTCATGTCCTAGGGAATGTGAGTGGTCTCTAGAAGTGAGAACAACTCCTGGGTGACAGCCAGTGAGGGAATTGGGGCCTCAGTCTTACAATGCAAAGAATTGAATTATGTCAACAACTTGAATGAACAAGAAAGCAGATTCTTTCCTAGAGCCTCCAGAAAAGAATTCAGTCCTGCCACCACTTTGATTTTTGTCTTGATGAGGTTCTAGTCAGAAATGTAGCTGAGCCCACCATACTTCTGACTTAAGAAAATTGTTATATAAGGAGTAGGTTTTATTTTGAGCCATACACGTGTGATAATTTGTTATGGCAGGTGTAGAAAACTATTACTCTTTTTTTAAAAAAAATATTTATTTTAGAGAGAGAGTGAGGTAGAGGGCAGGGGTGGGGCAGGGTAGAGAATGTAGCCTGACATAGGGTTTGATCCCATGACCATGACCTGAGCCAAAATCAAGAGTTGTGCACTTAACTGGCTGAGCCACTTAGGCACACCAAACTAGTACTCTTTTTATGTCTATAGAGTTTATAGTCCTGTCACTGTTTTTATTGTTGATCTTGGCAAATTTTGTCTTTTCATGTTTTGTCCTATTCAAATTGGCTAAGCTTTATCAACCTTTTTGGTTTTCTCTAAGAACCAAATTGATGTCATTGCTTTCCTCTAATATTTTCTATTTCACTGATTCCTGCTCCAATCCTTATTCTTTCTTTTCTTCTATTATTTTGGATTATATTTGCCCTACTCATTAAAAAAATGAGCAGACCGTTTGAACTAAAAATTTAAAAAAGAAGATCTATGGGTGGCAAATAGCTATATGAGAAAACACTCAACATCATTAGGCATTAGAGAAATGCAATTTGAAACTACAAAAAATACCCTTCATACTCATTGGAGTATGAGATTTGATACTTCTTACTCATTGGAAGGTCAAACATTAAAAAAAGGCTGACTTAGTGTTGAAAATCTAGGGGAACAGAATTCTCATATACTGTTGGGGTGGTAAAATGTTACAACCATTTTGGAAAACAGTTTCAGAATTTCGTAAAACATAAAAATTCTGTAATACTAATCTATCATATAATCAAGACTAATCTATTTCCAGTTATTTATTCAAGGGAACTGAAAACATATGTGCATATAGATAATTGAAAATGACATTTAATAGCACATTCGTTTGTAATAGTCAAATAATGGAAGCAATCCAAATGTCCCATCAACAGTGAATAGATATGTACATCATCCCATAGCCATCCCATGGCATACTCCTAAACAATAAAAAACAATGAACTATTGATCCACAAACCAACATTGAAGAATCTTAAAATAGTTGTGTTGAAATGGAAGCAGACAAAAAAAACACATACTGTATGATTGTATTAATAGAAAATATAAACTAATCTGTAGTGAAAGAAAATACATGAATAGTTCCTGGGTGTAGGATGGGGTTACAGGGAAGTCAGAGCGGATACAAGAATGCAGACATTAGTAAACTGTTGAGGGCAGTGAATGTGTTCAATACCTTGATTCTATTATTGGTTTTGTGGGTGCATTAGCCAAAATATAAATTATACATTTAAATATGTTCAGTTTGCAGAATATACTTTTTTTCAACAAGGAAAATAATCAGAAGATTATAAACTCAGTGTGTTAACAGTTGAACTACATCTATGTCTATATGTGCACTTATTTCTTTTTCAGGATGGATTGCTATTCTGGGTGCCATCTGGTTGCTAATTTTAGCTGATATTCATGATTTTGAGATAATTCTACACCGAGTGGAATGGGCAACTCTTCTATTCTTTGCAGCACTCTTTGTTCTGATGGAGGTAAGACTTTAGAACTTTTGCAATGTAATCTTTTCCTGACATTTATACTTCCTGTTTTAATGAGAAAAGCCCAAGTCTGTAAGTCTTTCCACATATTCACCAAGATGAAAATGCTGGAGGTTGTGATTAGAATATTTTAAGTTAAAGCAGCTTTTATCTCAGCCACCTAAATATTTCTTTTTTTTTAAGATTTTATTTATTTATTCATGAGAGACACAGAGAGAGATGGAGAGAGGCAGAGACACAGGCAGAGGGAGAACCAGGCTCCATGCAGGGAGCCCTATATGGAACTCCACCCCAGGTCTCCAGGATGACGCCCTGGGCTGAAGGCAGCGCTAAACTGCTGAGCCACACAGGCTGCCCTCCACCTAAATATTTCTGATAAATTTTTTTGGTTGCTTTTTTAAAAAAAATTATCTTTGTGATATGTAAACTTCTTCAAATTTCATTTGCTATAAAGTAGAATTTGCTCTAAGTTGGTTGTAGAGCTGAATGATTTGTTACAGCAAATTGACAGAATAATATTATATTGATGATCTATTTCATTTTTTGTAATACCTAAGTAAATATTCTGTTATCATGGAAAAGACTACATCAAAGAGAAGAGTGAGTAAAATATATTGTTCTAATTATGGTTTTGGTTGTTGCAAAATTTATTCAAAAATTAATGACATTATTGTTCATTCTTGAGACTTATATGATGAACTTGTATCCTCCTCAAATACAAGGTTAGCGGATATAGAAAAATACTACTCCCTAAAGCATATCCTCAAGCACACCAAATGTCTCACATTAATTACCTTAATTTGCTGATGACAGACCCATTTGGTTTTAATTCTTCTCTGGATTAAAACTTTGACACTCTCCCCCACTAATTTTCTTTAAGCTAGGTCCCTTGAATTTTTGTAATTTGTCTTTACTCATAATGAATTGTGTGGATGTAATCAAGTGACTCCTTTAGTTCTCCAAATCTCTCAGGGAGTTGTGGATTTTATTCTAGGTCCTTGGTTCCCTAGTGAAAAACTTCACCTTTTTTCTTTTGGGTATTCTTCTCACACTAACACATAGAATATGAATGGGGAAATTCTGGTTACTGTTTTCATGATTGGATTTTGAAAGTCTCTGCTTTGATTACATGTTTACTCCAGGTATAAATTGCTATCTCATTTGGATTTTGGGTATACTTTCCCCAATTTTATGCTTCACTTTGTTGTGTTGGTGGAATAAATAATGGAATTTTTAAAGCAACTTTATTAAGATGTAATTTATGTATCATAAAATTCACCCATGTTAAATTTACAATTCAGTGATTTTTAATTTTCAAAATATTTGCATCATCTAGAAAGATCCCACATGTTCTTTTACAAATAATTCTAGCTTTCAACTTCAGCTTTAGGCAACTACTGATTTTTTTTTATTTCACTATGTGGATATACTATGTTTTATTTACCCATCACCATCTGATGAACATGTGTATTTCCAATTTTGAACATTATGAATATTGCTATCATAAATATTTGTATATAAGTCTTTGTGTGAATTTATATTTTCATTACTTTGAGGTATATGCTAGGATTTATCATAAGTTTAGCTTCTTAAGAAACAGCCAAAATGTTTTCCAAAGTGGCTATATACATTTTACATTCTCACCAGCAATATAATAGGATTCTAGTTTCTCTACATTCTCACTATCACCTATTGCCTTTCTTTTTAATTATTAGACATTCTAGTAGGTGTGAAGTGGTATCTCATTGTGATATTCAAGATCATGTTATTAGTCATTTTTATATGTTCAGTAAATTTCTATTCAAACTTTTTACCACTTTACATTTGTTTTTTTTAAAAATCATAATAGTCCTTTATATATTCTGTATATTAGTCTTTCATCAAATATATGATTGGATTCTGATTGTACTTGCCATTATATAGAAATACGATTAATTTTTATATTGATGTTTTATCCTGTGACCTTATTGAACTCATTTATTAATCTAGTAGTTATTTTTGGATTCTTTAGAATTTTCTTCCTTATCATTTGCAAATAAAGACATTTTAATTTCTTCTTTTTCTGATCTAGATGCAGCTAACTAGCTCACATTCTCACCTTCCTCTCTTTCCTATTTTCCCTTCTTTCTTTTTCTCTTGTCTTGTTGGCTAGAACTTCCAGTTCAGTGTTGGATAGAAGTGGTGAGCATTGACATCCATGCCTTGTTCCTGAGCTTAGGGGCAAAGCATTCAGTTTTTCATTATTGTGCATAATGTTTGTTGCAGTTTTTTTTTTTTAATAGCAGCTCTTTATCAGGTTGAAAAAGTTCCAATATATTCCAAGTTTGTCATGAATTTTTAACAGAAATGTATATTGGATTTTGAAAAATCCTTGTCTATCTATGGAGATGACCATGTGATTTTTATCCTTGATTCTATTAATTTGAATCTATTAACATGGCATACTATATTAATGAATTTTCAGATGTTAAATATATTTTGCATTCTTAGAATAAATCTCACTTGGTCATGGTGTATAATTGTTGAATTTGTTTTATATATTCATGAGGGATATGTTTTTAATTCAGTAGTGTTTCCCATCACTTCAGTTTTGTGGTCTAGTATTTGCTCTTTCCTGGAGAACATTCCACTTATGCTTGAAAAGTTTGTGTCCTTTGCTGTTGTTTTGGTGGAATGTACTATTAAATGCCAAATATGTCATGCTTGTTAACAGTTTTAAGTCTTACACATCACATGTGTGGTTCTATCAATTATTGAGATTGGGATATTGACGTCTTCATTATTGCTTAATTGTGTATTTTTTCTTTCAAGGGTATTCATTTTGTTTTATGTATCCTGAGGATCTGTTGTTAGGCACATGTATTTTAGAATTACTTTATCATTCAATGAATAGAGCTTCTTTCATTATTAATAGTCCCTCCTTTTCTTTAGTAATATTTTTGTACTGGGGTCTATTTTGACTGATATTGATATAGACACTTTAGTCTTTTGTTTACTGTTTGTATGGGATATCATTTTTTAAAAAATCCAGTTTGGCAATTTTTCTTTTGATTGAAATGTTTAATCCATTCATATTTAATAAAATTATTTTATTGTTGAGTTTTTATCTGCCATTTTGCTATTTGTTTTTGCTATCTCATTTCTTTTTTGTTCCTTTCTTTGTGTTAAATAAATATTTTCTTCTGTATTTAAGTTCTCTTCATTTCTTTTTTCTTAACCATATTTTAAACATTATTTTCTATGGTTAGAGTAGGAGTTAAGATATGCATCTTAATTTATTACAGTCTATTTTGGATTAATAATAAATTACTTTGAGTAATATATAGAAACCTCCCTCCAATATGGCTCCAGTTTCTCATCTTTTCTTTGCACTTTTATTGTTACATATGTTATATCTTTGTTATATGCCTAACATAGTTATATCATTATTATTTTATGCAATGTATTTTAAATAAAGAGAAGAAAATAAAAACATATTCATACAATCTTTTATATATGTATTTGCATTTTCCATGGTTCTTTCTTTGTATATATTTAAGTTGTCATATGGTATCAGCCTGAAGGAGTTCCTATAGTATATCTTGTAGAGCAGTTTGGCTAGGAACATATTCTCTTAGTCTTTGTATGTGAATGTCTTTATTTTGCCTTCATTTTCAAAGGATAGTTTTGCTGGATCAATATAGGACTCTTGGTTTATAGTTGTTTTTTCTTTCAACACTTCAAATCTGAGCTCTCTGGTCTCCATTACTTCTTATGGGAAGTCAGCTGTTAATCATACTGTTTTTCCTCTGTTCTCCTGTTGCTGCTTTTGAGACTTTGTCTTTGTCTTTCAGTAGTTTGACTATGATGCATCTAGGTATGGATATCTTTGTATTTATTGTATTGTGTTCTTTTGAGCTTTCAGATCTGTAGGTTAATTTTTTAAAAATCAACTTTTAGTATTTGAATAGTTTATTATTATTCCTTCAATTATACTTTTGTACCCCCTTTTTCTCTTTAAATTATATTATTATCCTCTCTTTCTGAGACTCCCATCATAGTGATGTTTGTTTGCTTGATGGAGTCCTAAAGTTCTTCATTGTGCTCATATTTCCTCGTTGTTTACTCTTTCTGTTCTTCAGAGCAATAATTTCTTTTGATAAATTATAGTTTTCTTCTTTTTAAAGATTTTATTTATTTATTTGAA
Source organism: Nyctereutes procyonoides (assembly GCF_905146905.1). Lineage (NCBI taxonomy): Eukaryota > Metazoa > Chordata > Mammalia > Carnivora > Canidae > Nyctereutes > Nyctereutes procyonoides. The sequence goes on along the minus strand of NW_026575047.1, from coordinate 59,623,036 downwards.
CGAGAGAGGGAGAGAGCATGAGCAGGGAGAGGGACAAAGGGAGAGGGAGAAGCAGACTCCTTGCTGAGTGGGGAGCCCAACGAGGGGATTAATCCCAGGACCCTGAGATCATGATCTGAGTCACACACTTAGCTGATTGAGCCATCCAGGCACCATGATGAATTTTAGTTTTCAGTGAGTCTTTTAATGTCCTCTCAAATTTGTTGTTGAGTTCCTCTGCTGAAATTCTCATTTCACTCATGCTTTTCAATTCCAAAATTTATTTTATTTTATTTTATTTATTTTATTTATTTTATTTTATTTTATTTTATTTTATTTTTTTAATTGGAGCTCAGTTTGTTCAATAGTTGGAACATATTTTTAATAAAAATTCATTCAGCCAGAATCTACCTTTTATTCCATTTACATTTAGTGTAAATATTGAGAAGGTAGTATTTCTGCATAATATTTAAAATTTACATTATTCTTTATGTCTGTTTTTGTCTGTTTTCCTGATCTCTCTGTTAAGGTGTTCGTTGATATCACAGATAGGTGTTAGTCTTCATTAATTATCAAATTATTACTCTGTTGTTTTTGACACTTCCTGAGTCATAAGTCTCTCCACAGTATGATCCAGTTACATTTGCTTCCCTTTGCAAAGGCAGTTTTTGATATTTGTTTTTAGGTTTGTTCTGAGTCAATGAGGCTTCTTAGCTGTGTCTTTCCCTAGCTCCTTCTGTTAAGCTAGCTAGCATATAGTTTGTCTTGTTACTCTCATGGAGCTATCAGTCTCCTCTTAATTGCTTATCATCAAGTTTTTATTGTTTTTGAGAAAACTCTGAGGCTTGAACTTTCCCCACACTGTTTTAAACAAAGTCATTTCCTTAAGGAAGAGTTTCAGAGTTCTCTTTTCTTATGGCCTGCTTCTATTCTTGGACAAAATCTCTGAGTCACTGCTGTATAGCTAAGGACAAGGACAGTGGCTTGTTTCTCTTGGAGTGATACTTCTGCGTTATGAGTAGGGCACTGCGTGGGGGCAGTAGTCTCTGGTCTTCTAGGCTTGCTTCTCTTGGTTTGGAACTTACACCATGCAAAAAGGGTCCATGAAGACAGTTATGGTTCTAGTATCTTTTTCTGATGCACCTTAGGTAGATTTCCACCCTATGAGTAGGCCTATGTGGAAGAGGAATGTGATCTTGGCCAAACTCTTCTGGAATTAGGCTCTGTAACAGGGAACTAGGGAGAAAGAATGCTGGAGGCCTATTCCTCCCAGGGTGGTATGGTAGTTTTTTTCACTATGAGTTAGGGAGAATGAGCCCTATATTCTTGAACATACTCATAGTCTCCATTATGCTGAGTCCAGAGTGGGAAATGCTTTATATTTGAAGTGCCAATGATTCTTGTTCTTATGAACATCTTTCTTAATAAATATCTCATCACTGGGTGCATGCCCTTAGGATAATTTCAGGAAAATTTTGTAAAAAAACAAAACAAAAAACAAAACAAAAAAAAACAAAAATAAAACTTTTTTTTTTTTTCACCACATCTGGTTGTTCTTTGGGAAATAGACTTGCAGAGCTCCGTATCTGGCCATTCTGAAGTTAAGCTTCCTCACATTTCTTTTTACTTGTTTATTTTTTTGGTCCTTCTAAGGTCAATAATTGGTGATTTCCAAAGGTAGTAATAATTCTGAAACAACCTGAATACATTAGTAGTTGAGATTTCCTTGAGGAGTATTTAAAAGTTTATTTATCTCACTCTAATATAACAAAATAGTTTATGGGAAAGTAAAACCAATTAGCATTTACCTGGAATTTTTCACAAATATGATGCTGACGGGTGTGATGAGGTATCTCATTGTGGTTTTGATTTGTATTTCCTGATGCTGAATGATGTAGAGCATTTAATTTATGTGTCTGTTGGCCATTTGAATGGCTTCTTTAGAGAAATGTCTGTTCATATCTTCTGCCCATTTTTTGACTAGATTTTTTTTGGGGGGAGGGGTGTTGAGTTTATGAGTTCTTTCTATAGTTTGGATACCAGCTCTTTATCTGATAAGACATTGGCAAGTATCTTCTCCCAACAAAAGGTTGTCTTTTAGTTTTGTTGACTGTTTCCTTGCTGTGCAAAAGCTTTTTATCTTGATGAAGTCCCAATAGTTCATTTTTGCCTTTGGTTCCCATACCTTTGAAAATGTGTCTAGCAAGAAGTTGCTGTGGCCAAGGTCAAAGTGGTGTTGCCTGTGTTCTCCTCTAGGATTTTGATGGATTACTGCCTCATAGTTAGGTCTTTCATATATTTTGAGTTCATTTTTGTGTATGGTGTGAGGAAGCGGTCTAGTTTCATTCTTCTGCATGTGGCTGTCCAATTTTCCCAATACCATTACTGAGGAGACTTTTTTCCATTGGATATTCTTTCCTGCTTTGTCAAAGATTAGTTGGCCATAGAGTTGAGGGTCCATTTCTGGATTCTCTATTCTGTTCCATTGACATGTGTCTTTGTGCCAGTACCATGCTGTCTTGATGATTACAGCTTTGTAACAGAGCTTGAAGTCTGGCATTGTGATGCCTCCAGCTTTGGTTTTCTTTTTCAATATTCCTTTTGGTTATTTTGGTTATTCACAGTATTTTCTGGTTCCATACAAATTTTAGGATTATTTGTTCCAGTTCTATGAAAAATGTAGGTGGTCATCTGACTTATTACAATGAATATAGTCTATGTCTGATGAAAATGAATGATTAAGGTACAAATCCTTTAAAAAAACTAGACAAATTCTCCCAATTCAGTGCTCACATGCAGAAAATACTTGATTTTTATCCTAGGATACTGCTGCAGAATGAATATAAGGTTACATAATTGCCTTTTCCAGTATCATTGTTACAAAATCAATATACCCAGTTTGGTTCCCCTAATTGCCTACAGGAAAATAAGAGGCAATTAAAGGGAATGCTGTACACTATAAAGAAGGTATAAGAAAAAAATAAAGGATTAAGTAATCCAAAATATCAAAAAAGATAAATATCACATAGCTCTTTTTAAAGAGCCATTTTTGTGCTCATATCCACAATTACATGAGTAGGTGTAAGACTTAAGGTATTAAGAATAGCGTGGTCCCAATTGATTCAGCATAAGATATAGGATAGGAGAGGGGTGGGTCTACAGTTCCCATCAACTCCTAGAATGCATGTTGAGGACTCTACCAACTTACAAATGCCAGATATTATAAGTATCATTCTGGCCTCAAAGAAGTTATAGAAAAATAAAATAAATGCTAGGAATTTAGGTACCAGCTAAGGTACCTAAATATACACCAAAAAAAATTACCAGAAACATCATCATATTTGTGAAAAATACCAGGTCAATATGCTATTTGGTTTTACTTTTCTGTAAACTGTTTTGTTACATTAGAGTGAGATAAATAAACTTGAAAGTACTCCTCAAGGAAAACTCAGCTGCTAATGTATTCATGTTGTTTCAGAATTATTACTACCTTTAGAAATCACCAGTTATTGAAACTTATTGGAAAGAGCTCAGATGTGTATACACACAAGCACACACACACACACACACACACACACACAAATATGGAATACTACTCAGCCATCAAAAAGAATGAAATTTTGCCATTTGCAACTATGTGGTTAGAACTAGAGGGTATTATGCTAAGCAAAATAAGTTAGAGAAATGCAAATATAATATGATTTCACTCATATGTGGAATTTAAGAAACAAAACAGGATCATAGGGGAAGAGAAGCAAAAATAAAATAAGATGAAATCAGAGAGGGGGACAAATCATAGGAAACTCTTAGTCATAGGAAACTGAGGGTGGCTAGGGGGGAGGTGGCTGGGGGGATGGGGTAACTGGGTGATGGACATTTAGGAGGGCAGGGGTTGTAATGAACACTAGGTTTTTGTTTTTTTTTTGTATCCCTACGGTTTTTTTTTTTAAGATTTTATTTATTTATTCAGGAGCGTGCACACGCATGTGTGTGTGTGTGAGAGAGAGAGAGAGAGAGAGAGAGAGAGAGAGAGAGACAGGCACAGGCAGAGGGAGAAGCAGGCTCCATGGAGGGAGCCGACATGGAACTCGATCCTGAGTCTCTAGGAGGACCACACCCTTGTCTGAAGGCGGCGCTAAAACGCTGAGCCACCCAGGTCTCCCGAGCACTAAGTCTTATATGCAACTGATGAGTAACTAAACTCAACCTTTGTAAAGTAATAAAACCGATGAATCACTCAACTGTACCTCTGATAAACTAATAAAAAAGTCAGAATATAATTTTATAAAAGTTATTTCTACTGATTTTTAAAAATTTCTGGCAATTATGGAAATATAATAAATTTTTACTCAGAAAAAGCAAGTAGGGATTTCACTTGTGCAGGAACTTAATAAAACCAGCAAGGTTGCTGTATTTGTTGTGCCCAAGATTGGGAATCCGAGAAACCACCAAGGAGCCGACACCGATGCAAACACAGGAGGGTTTATTTACAAGCTCCAGCTTGGGTCCAGGTATACCCGACACAGCGGAGCAGGGACTTGGACACGAGGCTAAGAAGCACAGCAGCTTTGTAGGGGCCCGTGGCCAATGGGATTGTAACACACACAGAAAGTTGCACAGTCATGTCCGGCCGCACGCAGGTGGCCAATTGAATTACATTTTACCCTATAGTATCCGTTTGAACTGGCCTATCACTCTGATCAGAATTGGCGCATAGTTTTGGCGGGCACAAGGCGGGGTTACATTTTTATGAACCGATTTCCGGTAAGGGTGTGCTCAGCGGCTTGACTAGGGTGGGGCAGCGCCTTAAGCAATAAGCAGGTCCTGTGGGGGTCATACAGGAGGTGGTGGGTACAGCACAAAATGGAGTTAGTCCTGCTCAGCTTGTCCAGGGGTAGAGGATTTTTATTAAATGTCCTGGGTCCCACAGTATTCTCTTTTTTCTTTTAAAAATTTTTTTAAATTTAAATTTTAGGTAGTTAACATGCAATGCAATATTGGTTTTTGTATTAGAATTTAGTGATTCATTACATACAACACCTAGTGCTCATCATATCAAGTGCCCTTGATGGGTATTAACCCATCACTCATGTAGCCCATTCACCTACCCACCTCTCTTCATCAAAAGTCAGTTTGTTCTCCATCATTAACTCTTATGGCTTGCTTCCTTCTCTCCTTTTTTTCTTTCTCCCTTCCAATATGTTCATCTGTTTTCTTTCTTAAATTCTACATATGAGGGAGATCATATGGCCTTTCTCTGAGTTATTTCACTTAGCATGATACACTCTGGCTCCATCCATGTTGTTGCAGATGTCAAGATTTCATTCTTTTTGGTGGCTGAGTGATACTCCATTTTATATATATATATATATATATATATTATGTATATATTATGTATATATTATATATTCCATATTATATATATGTGCCAAATATACCATATATATATTTTTTGTAACATACCACATATTCTTTATCCATTCATTAGTTGATGGACATTTGGGCTCTCTCCATATTTTGGTTATTGTTGATAACATTGCTTTAACATGGAGGTGCATGTATCACTTCAAATCTGTATTTTTGTATATTTTGGGTAAATACCTATTAGTGAAATTGCTAGATCTATGTACCAAACCCTAGTCCAAGGATGACTCTTCTAATTGAGGTTAACAGGCTTAAGACCGTATAATGTTTAAGAGAGATTTTCATCTTCAGTTTCTTTCATCAGTGTTTTATGGTTTTCAGGGTACAGGTGTTTTATCTCCTTGGTTAAATTTATTCTGAAGTATTTCAATTTTTTTAGTGCAATTGTAAATGGAATTATTTTCTTAATTTCTTATGCGCTGTTTTGTTATTAATGTATAGAAACACTACCGATTTCTGGACATTGTTTTTGTTCTGAAATTTACTAAATTCACTTATTACTTCTAAAAATATTTGGTGGAGTATTTAAGGCTTCAATATATAGTACGTCATCTTAAAATAGTGACAGTTTAACTTCTTCCTTACCAATAAGGATGCTAATTATTTCTTTTTGTTGTCTGATTCCTGCTAACACTTGAATAAAAGTGGGGAAAATGGACATCTTTGCCTTATTCTTCTCAGTTTTCACCATTGAGTATGATATTAGATACAGGTTTTTTATTTATGGCCTTTATTTTGTTGAGATATATTCCCTCTAAACCCATTTTATTGAGTTTTTATCATGAACAGATGTTGAATTTTGTCAAGTGCTTTTTCTGTATCTATCGAGATGATCATATAATTTTTATACTTTGTTTTGTTGATATGTATGGTGCATTGCTTTGATTGACTTGTGAATATTGAACTACTCTTGCATTCCTATAGTGAATCTTACCTCATGATTATGATGAGTAATCCTTTCAACGTATTGTCAAATGCAGTTTGCTACTATTTTGTTGATGATTTTTGCACTTATTCATTAGGGTATTGGATATAGTTTTCTTTTTTGTGCTGTGTTTGGTTTAGGTATCTGTGTAATGCTGACCTTCTGGAATGTACTTATTTTTAAAATTTATTTAAATTCAATTAAATAAATTAAATTGCATTAACATATAATGTATTATTGGTTTCAGAGTTGGAAGTCAGTAATTCATCATCCTTATGTAATACCCAAGGCTCATTATATTAGATATTCTCTTTAATGTTAACCACCCAGTTACCTCATCCCCTACCCTCTTCCCCTCTAGCAACCCTCCGTTTGTTCCCTATAATTAAGAGCCTCTTATGGTTTGTCTCCTTCTATGATTTCATCTTGTTTATTTTATTCCTCTTCTTCTTTATGATCTTCTGTTTTGTTTCTTAATTTCCACATATGAGTGAAATCATATGATAATTGTCTATCTCCAGTTGACTTATTTCACTTAGCATAATATCTTCTAGTTCCATCCAAATCATTGCAAATGACAAGGTTTCATTTTCTTGATGGCTGAGTAGTAGTCCATTGTGTATGTGTATCTATCTATCTATCTATCTATCTATCTATCTATCTATCTATCTATCTTTATTTATTTATTTATCTTTATCCACTCATCTGTTGATGGACATCTGGGCCTTTTTGCATAGTTTGGCGATTGTGAACATTACTGCTGTAAACATTGGGGTGCAGATGCCCCTTTGGATCAAGGTATTTGTATCTTTAGGATAATACATAGTAGTGCAATTGCTGGGTCATAGTATAGATCCATTTTCAAATTTTTGAGGAATTTCTGTACTATTTTCCAGAGTGGCTGCACCAGTTGCATTCCCATCAACAGTGTAAGAGGATTCCCCTTTCTATACATCCACACCAACACCTGTAATTTCCTGACTTGTTAATTTTAGGCATTCTGACTGGTGTGACTAGATATCTTGTTGTGGTTTTGATTTATATTTCCTTGATGCCAAGTGATATGAAGACTTTTTTTCATGTGTCTCTGGCCATTTCTATGTCTTCTTTGGAGAAATGTCTGTTGATGTGTTCTGCCTATTTTTTGACTGGATTTTTAGTTTTTTGGTTGTTGAGTTTGTTAAGTTCATTGCAGATTTTAGATACTAGCCCTTTGTCTGGTATGTCATTTGCAAATATTTTCTCTATTTCATAGGTTGCCTTTTGGTTGTTTTGACTGTTTCCTTAAAATTGGTTGTTCTTAAAATTGTATTTCCTTGGTGTTGATCGTGCTCTCTTCTCTTTCATTCATGATTTTATTAATTTGGGTCCTTTCTTTTTTCTTTTGGTAAGTCTGGCTAGAGATTTATTAATCTTATTAATTCTTTCAAAGAACCAGCTCTTAGTTTCATTGATATGTTCTACTCTTCTTTTGATTTCTATTTCATTGATTCTGCTCTGACCTGTATTGATTCTCCTGCTTTGTTTAGGCTTTATTTGCTGTTATTTCTTCAGCTCCTTTAGGTATCAGGTTATCTTGTGTATTTTAGACCTTTCTTGTTTCTTGAGAAAGTCTCATATTGTCATATACTTAGTTCCCTTTTAGGATCACCTTTGCTGCATTTCAAAGATTTTGAACAGTTGTGCTTTCAGTTTTGTTTCAGTGAATTTTTAAAATTCTCTAACTTCCTGGTTGACCTATTCATTGTTTAGTAGGATGCTTGTTAGCCTCCACATATTTGAGTTCCTTCCAAATTTCCTCTTGTGATGTGTTCAAGTTTCAAAGCATCGTGGTCTGAAAACATGCAATGAATGATCACAGTCTTTTGGTACCAGTTGAAACCTGATTTATGACCAAGTATGTGATCTATTCTGGAGAATGTTCCATGTGCACTCAAGAAGAATGTGTGTTCTGTTGCATTAGTAAGGAATGGTCTATATATATAGCTGTGAAGTTCATTTGGTCCAGTGTTTCATTCAATGCCTTTATTTCTTTTTTTTCTTAAGATTTTATTTATTTATTATTTTTTATTATTTTATTATTATTCATGAGACACACACACACACAGAGAGAAAGAGAGAGAGAGAGAGAGAGAGAGAGAGAGAGAGAGGCAGAGACACAGGCAGAGGGAGAAGCAGGCTCCATTCAGGGAGCCTGACGTGGAACTCCATCCCAGGTCTCCAGGATCACACCCTGAGCTGAAGGCAGTGCTAAACCGCTGAGCCACCCGGGCTGCCTCAATGCCCTTATTTATTTGTTGATCTTGTGCTTAGGTGAACTGTTCATTTCTGTGAGTGGGGTGTTAAAGTCTCCTACTATTATTGTATTCCTATTGATGTATTTCTTTAATTTTCTTATTAATTGGCTTATTTAGCTGGCTGCTCCCATGTTAGGGGCATTAATATTACAGTTGTCACATCTTATTGGATAGAGCCTTTCATTACGATATAGTGTCTTTCCTCATCTCTTATTACTGTCTTTGGTTTAAAATCTAATTTGTCTGATATGAAGATTGCTACTCTAGCTCTTTTTTGATGTCTGTTATGATAAATGGTTTTCCACCCCCTTACTTTAAATCTAGTGGTGTCTTTGGGTCTAATATGAGTCTCTTGTAGCCAGCATCTGGATGCGTCTTGCTTTTTTTTTTTTTATTTTTTTTATCCAATCTGATACCTTGTGTCCTTTGACTAGAGCATTTAGTCCATTCATGTTCAGATTAAAGTTCATTTGGTCCAGTGTTTCATTCAATGCCCTGTCTCTGCAGATTGTTTCTGTTCCTTTCTGGTCTATATTACTTTTGTGCTCTCTCTTTGCTTAAAGGATCCCTTTTAATATTTCTTACAGGTCTGGTTTGATGATCACAAATTATTTTAGTTTCTATTTGTTCTGGAAGCTTTTTATCTCTCCTTCTATTTTGAATGAGATCCTAGGTGGATAAAGTATTCTTGGCTGCATATTTTTCTTATATACCATCCTGAAAATATATCAGTCCTTCTGGCCTGCCAGGTCTCTGTGGATAGGTCTGCTACTAGTGTAATGTTTCTACCCTTCTAAATTACAGACATCTTGTCCCAAGCTGCTTCAGGATTTTCTCTTTGTCTCTGAGATTTGTAAGTTCCACTATTATAAGTCTGGGTGTTGGCTTATATATATTGATTTTGAGGGGGGGTGGTTCTCTGTGCCTCCTGGACTTGTATGCCTGTTTCCTTCTCCATATTAGTGAAGTTCTGTGCTATAATTTGCTCCAGTATTCTGTCTGACCCTCATTCTCTTTCTTCTTCTGAGATCGCAATTATTCTAATCATGTTTCACTTTATGGTATCACTTACCTCTCGAATTCTACGCTGGTGATCCAGTAGTTATTTATCTTTCTTTTTCTCAGCTTCTTTATTCTCCATCCTTTTGTCTTCTAGATCTGTAATTCTGTCTTCTGCCTCATTTATCCTCAAAGTTAGAGTCTCCATTTTTTATTTTATTGCATGTCATTGATATCCTTTTTTGATTTTGACTTGATTAGATTTTAGTTATTTTATTTCTCCAGAAAGGGGTTCTCTTGTGTCTTCTATACTTTTTTCAGGCCCCACTGGTATATTTATAATCGTCATTCTGAACTCTAGTTTTCTGACATCTTACTTATGTACATACTGATTAGGCCCTTGGCAGTCAGTACTGCCTCTTTTTCCCCTTTTTGAGGTGGGTTTTTCTGTCTTGTCACTCTACCCAGAGGATAGATGAAAGACAGAACAAAATACTAAAATAACAACAATGACCCCAGGGAAATATACACTGAACAAATCAAAAGAGACCCAAAATCAAAGAGAGAGAGAGAGAAAGAGAGAGAGAGAGAGAGAGAGAGAGAGAGAGAGAGAGAGAGAGAAAATATAATCAAACAGGGAAACAGAATGGAGCAATATACTGGATTGTGTGTGTAGTTTGGTCCATTTGTTAGAAAACTAGATCCCAAAATCATAATGAAAGAAAAACTTATATGTACACAAAATTAAATATAATAAAAGGATAGAATATAACTGTAAAATAGTTAAAAGACAAAAACAGAAGGAATATAAACAGATGACTAGAACAGAGCAATACACCATATCCTGAATGTATTTTAGTCTGTTAGAAAAAACTGTATTTCAAAATTGTAAGGAAAGAAAAACATATAAACAAAAATAAAATACATTGAAAGTATAGAATGTAACTGTAAAGATGAAAATTAAAAAAGACTAACAAAACAAAAAAAAAGAAAAAACAAAATGAAAGCAAATATGATCAGACGAATGAAGAGAATAGAGCCATACATTAGATTCTAGATATATTTTTGTCTGTTATAAGATCTTGCATCCCAAGATTGTAAAGAAAGAAATTAAAACAAAGATGAAATTAAATACAATGAAAGGGTAGACTGTAATTGTATAAATGAAAAGATTTTAGAAACAGAGTAGCTAAAATAAGAAATTGGTTGAAAAGGGAAAGAGAAAAAAATTAAAATCGAAAGACTAAAGAATTGTGGGGGGAAAAACCCCATGAATTCCATATGCCATATTCCCCCAGTCCTGGAATTTTGCAGTTCTCAGTGTTTGGACTTGGTCTTGGCTGGTTGTTCTTACTGATTTTCTGGAGGAGGGGCCTGTTGTGTTGATTTTCAGGTGTCTTTGCCCCAGGTGGAATTGCATGCCCTTGCCAGGGACCAAACTAAGTAAACTGCTCCAGATTGCTCTAGATGGCTTTTGTTCCCTGTAGGCTTTCGGTGCCACTTTAGAGGACAAGAGTGAAAATGGCAGCCTCCCAATCTCTAGTCCAATCTGCAGAAGATGAGAGCTGAAAGCTTGGGGCCCCAAGCCTCAGCGCACCCTCAGGGAAAAGCAGTCAATCATTCCTGTCTCCCTGGTCCCTGTCTGCACTCTGTGCTCACCCAGCCTGTGACTGAACATTTCTATCTCAGGTATGCCACAGGTTTCAAGTCCCCAGACCCTGCAGACTCCTTGCACGCATGTGGGTGCCACTCATCCCGGAGGAGGAAGGGGGTGTCCCCTGTTCTGCCCCTTGCTGGGCCCCTGCTTGGAGAGCAGTCCCACCGTCTGTGCCCTGGTTCATGGTTTGGAGCAATTAATTCCAAGCTGAGTTCCTGGGCTCGTTGATTGTAGCTGGCTTTCCTGCTCCCATACCTGGGAATTCTGCCACACTCGGACACCCCCAGTCTTCCTGTGGCCTTGTGGGTCCTGAGACCACACAGTCCCACTTAGGATTCCATCCCTGCTTCACCACCCGAACACCTTTCAGGCAGACATCCCTTACAGGAGCAGACTTCCAAAAGTTCTGTTTTGTGCTCACTTTTAGGTAGCCGGCTGCCGGAGCTGCACCCCCCCCCCCCCCCCCCCCCGCCGCGGCTTATCTTCCCATTTGTTGCCTCTGATTCACTCCTTGGTACCTGCTACCTTGCATAAAGTAGTCGTCTTCCTATTTGTAGAGTTGCAGCTATTCTTTTCTTAGATCTGTTTGGGGATCCCTGGGTGGCGCAGAGGTTTGGCGCCTGCCTTTGGCCCAGGGCGCGATCCTGGAGACCCGGGATCGAATCCCACATCGGGCTCCTGGTGCATGGAGCCTGCTTCTCCCTGTGTCTCTGCCTCTCTCTCTCTCTCTCTCTGAGTATCAAAAATAATAAAAAAAATTCTTAGATCTGTTTGAGTTCACAGGTATTCAGAATGATTTAATAGCAATCTAGTTGAATTCCAGGGACCAGAGGAAACCAAGGTCTCCTACTCCTTCCTGGAATGTACTTAGAAACTTTTCTTCCTCTTTTATTTTTTGGAATAGTTTGCAAGGAATAGGTATTGACTATTCATTAAACACTATGTAGAATTCATCTGTGAATCCATCTGGTCATGGACGATAATTTTTTAGTAATTTTTTGATTACTGATTTCAGTTTTGTTACCAATAATTGGTCTGATCAGACTTCTTTTTCATTGAATTTCTAAAGATTGTATGTTTTTGGGATTTTATCTACTTCCATGGCATATAACTTATTGTAGTAGTCTCTTATATTCCTTTGTATTTTCTGTGGTGTCATTTGTTACTTTTACTAATTCATTTCTGATTTTTTTGAGGTCTTTTCTCTTGATGAGTCTGCTAAGGTATATCAATTTTTCTTTTCGAAGAACCTGTTCTTGTATTCATTTACTTTTTTCTGTTGTTTTCTCAGTATCCATGTGCTTTATTTCTGCAATGATCTTTTTTTTAAGTTTTTATTTAAATTCCATTTAACATGCAGTGTAATATCTGTGTAATATCAGTTTCAGGTATACAATATGCTGATTGAATACTTTGGTACAACACTAGGTGCTCATCACAAGTGCACTCCTTAATCCCCATCACCTATTTAACTCACCTTCCCCACCTCCATTCAAGCAACCATCACTTTGTTCTTTACTGTTAATAGCTTTTTTTCTTGGTTTGTCTTTCTCTTCCTCTCTTTTTTCCCCTATGTTGTTTGTTTGTGGGTGAATGTATCTCTTCAAATTAGGATTATTGAATTCTTGGGTAAATACCCAGTAGTGCAATTACTGAATCATAAGGTAGTTCTATCTTTTAAAAAGATTTTATTTATTTATTCATGAGATACACACAAAGAGAGGCAGAGAGACATAGGTAGAGGGAGAAGCAGGCTCCTGCGGGGAGCCCGATGCTGAACTCCATCCCAGCACCCTGGGGTCACGAACTGAGTCAAAGGCAGATGCTCAGCCACTGAGCCATACAGGGCCCTGGTATTTCTATTTTTAACTCCTTAAGGAAGCTTCACACTTTCTTCCAGAGTGGCTGCACCAGTTTGCATTCCCACTAACAATGCAAGAGGGTTCCCCTGTCTCCACATCATTGCCAGCACCTGTTGTTTCTTGTGTTGTGGATTTTAGCCATTCTGACAAGTATGAAGTGATATCTCATTGCGGTTTTTATTTATATTTCACTGGTGATGAGTGATTTTGAGTTTTTTCATGTGTCTGTTGGCCATCAGTATGCCTTCTTTGGAAAACTGTCTGTGTCTTCTGACAATAATTAATTGGATTTTTGTGTGTGTGTGTTTAGTTTTTTAAGTTTTTACATATTTTGGATACTAACCTTTTATCAGATACATCATTTGGAAATATTTTCTCCCATTCCATAGGTTTTATTAATTGTATCCTTCATGGTGCAGAAGATTTTTACTTTGAAAGTCCCAATAGCTTACTTTTACTTTTGTTTTTCTTGCCTCAGGAGACCTATCTAGAAAGAAGTTGCTATGGCTGATGTCAAAGAAGTTACTGCCTGTGTTTTCTTCTAGGATTTTTATGATTTGAGGTCTCGCATTTAGATCTTTAATCCATTTTGATTTTTTTATATGTATGGTGTAAGAAAGTGGTCCAGTTTCATTCTTTTGCATGTTGCTGTCCAGTTTTCCCAACACTATTTGTTGAAAAGACTGTACTTTATCCATTGGATGTCCTTCCCTCCTTTGTAAAAAATTAAATGATCGTATAGTTGTGGATTGATTTCTGGGTTTTCTATTCTATTTTGTTGATCTATTGTCTATTTTTATGCCAGGACCATACTGTTTTGATTACTACAGCTTTGTAATATAACTTGAAGTTCAAATTCTGATGCCTCCAGCTTTGCCTTGCTTTTTAAAGATTCCTTTGGCTATTTGGGGTCTTTGGTGTTTCCACACAAATTTTAGGATTGTTCTAGTTCTGTGAAAAATTCTGTTTGTATTTTATAGAGATTGCATTAAACATGCAGGTTGCTTTGGGTAGTATAGACACCCTAGCCCATGAGCATGGACTGTCTTTTTCCATTTCTTTGTGTTATTGTAAATTTCTTTCATTAGTGTTTTATACTTTTCAGAGTACGAGTCTTTCATGTCTTTGGTTAAGCTTATTCATAAATGTCTTATTTTTTTGTGCAATTTTTAATGGGATTGATTTGTTATTTTCTTTTTGCTGCTTCATTATTTGCTTAAAAATTCAATAGATTTTTGTACATTGATTTTGTATCCTGTAACTATACTAAATTTGTGTATCAGTTCTAACAATTGTTTGGTGGAGTTTTTTGGTTTTTCTATATAGAGTATCATGTCATTTGCAAATAGTGAAAATATTACTTCTTTCTTGCTAATTTGGATGTCTATTATTTATTTTTCTTGTCTGATTGCTGTGGCTAGGATTTCCAGTACTATGTTAAATACAGTGGTGAGGGAGGGGACATCTCTGTCTTATTCCCAACTATAGAGGAAAAGCTCTCAGTTATTCCCCATTGAGGTTATTCCCCATTGAGGATGATATAGCTGTGGGTTGTTCATACATAGCCTTTACTATGTTGATGTATGTTCCCTCTAAACTCTACTTTGCTGAATGTTTTCACCGCGAATGGATGCTGCATTTTGTTAAATGCCTTTTCTGCATCTATTAAAATGATCATATGGTTCTTATAATTTCTTAAATTGATATGATGTGTCGTGTGGATTCATTTGTGAATATTGAACCATTCTTGCAACCTAGAAATAAATCCCACTTGATCATGGTGAATTATTTTTGTAATATATTATTGAATTCTACTGTACAGTATTTTATTGAGAATATTTGCATTTGTATATTGGCCTGTAGTTCTCTTTTTTAGTGGTATCCCTATCTGGTTTTAATATTGGGTAATTTGGAAGTTTTCCTTCCTTTTCTATTTTTTGAGTCATTTTAGAAAAATAGATATAAACTCTTCTTTAAATATTTGTAGAATTCACTGTAAAGCCATCTGGTCCTAGACTTTTATGTGTTGGGAGATTATTTTATTACTTATTCAGTGTTTTTGCAGATTATCAGTGTGTTCAAGTTTTCTATTTCTTCCTGTTTCAGTTTTGATAGTTTACATGTTTCTGTGAATTTATCCTTCTCTTCCAGGTTGGCTAATTTGTTGGCATGTTGTTTTTCATAATATTCTCTTATAATTGTATTTCTGTGGTATTGTTATTTCTCCCCTCTCATTTGTGATTTTGTTTACTTGGCCCTTTCTCTCTTCTTTTTGGTAAGTTGATCTAGAAGTTTATCAATTTTACAATTTTTTTCAAAGAACCAGCTCCCAGTTTCATTGATCTGTTTTATTCTCTCTTTTTTAAAAGATTTTATTTATTTATTCACAAAAGACGCACACACACACACACACACACACACAGAGGCAGAGACATAGACAGAGGGAGAAGCAGGCTCCATGCAGGAAGCCCAATGTGGGACTCGATCCAGGGACTCTAGGACCACATCCCGGGCCAAAGGCAGACGCTCAACCACTGAGCCAACCAGGCATCCCAATCTGTTTTATTCTCTTTTTATTTTCTATATCATTTATTTCTGCCCTAACCATCATGATTTTCTCTTTTTGCTGGCTTCAGGCTTTGTTATTCTTTTTCTAGCTCCTTTAGGTGTAATGTTAGGTTGTTTATTTGAGAGTTTTCTTGCTCTTGAGATAGACCTCTATTGCTATGTACTTCTCTTAGGGGTGTTTTTGCTACATCCCAAAGGTTTTGGACTGTAATGTTTTCATTTTCATTTGTTTCCATGTATTTTTAAAAATTTCTTCTTTGATGTCCTTGTTGAAGCATTCATTGGTTAGTAGCATGTTGTTTAACCTCCGTGTATTTGTGGTGTTTCCAATTTTTTTCTTGTGGGTGACTCCTAGTTTTACAGCTTTTTCTTGTGTTTGTCACTTTCAGTCTCTCCTTTCCACTCAAAAAGTTCCCCTTTAGTATTTCTGCAGGGCTGGTTTAGTGGTCATGAATTCCTTTAGTTTTTGTCTGAGAAACTCTTTAATTCTTCTTCTATTCTGAATGATAACCTTACTGGATAGAATATTTTTGACTGCAGCTTTTTCTCATTCAGCACTTGAATATATCATATCTTCTGGCTTTCCAAATTTTTGCTGAGAAATCTCCAGGTAGGCCCATGGGTTTTCTGTTGTAAGTTAAGGATTTCTTTTGTCTTACTGCTTTTAAGATTCCTTCGTTATTAGTATATTTTGCAATGTAATTACATATGCGTGGTGTTGGTCTGCTTTTATTGATTTTGTTGGGGGGCTCTCTGTGTCTCCTGGAGATGAATGTCTGTTTTGTTCTCCAAATTAAGGAAGCTTCCAGCTATTATTTCTTTAATAAATTTTCTGACCCCTTTTCTCTTTCTTCTTCTGTGACTCCTATGGTATGAATATTATTAGATTTGATGGAGTCATTGAGTTCCCTAGGTCTGTTCTCATGTCGCATAATTCTTCTTTCTCTCTTTTGTTCAGGTTCATTAATTTCCATTACTTTGTTTTCTACATTCTCTTTATTCCTCTTCTTCTTGAACCCTGCTGTTCGTTACATCCAGTCTGTTTCCAATTTTGATTATTGCACACTCCATCTCTGATTGATTCTTTTTCAACTCTTTTCAGCCATCTCTGTGATAAGGATGTCATTGATGTTTTCTATTCTTTTCTCAAGCCCAGTTGAGTATCCATATAATTTTCTATTCTTTTCTCAAGCCTAGTGAGTATCCATATGATTGTTGCTTTAAATGTTCCATCAGACATGTTCTACTTAGTTCTCTGGCCATGACCTTTTCTTGTTCTTTTATTTGAGATAAATTCTCTGTCTTTGCATTTTGTCTAATTCTCTGCCTTCTCCTCTGTGTTAAATACCAGTTATGTCTTCTGCTTTTGGAAATAATGGCCTTATGATAGAGAGGTCATGAAGTACCTAGCGCCTGGTGCTTCAGGGATTATGTCTTGTGTGTGCTGCATATGCTCTGCTGTTGTGTTTTGGCTGCTCTGTCCTTGACAGGTCATTTGTCTTTAGACATTCTCCTTGCCTGCTGTGGGGAGTGTTTGTTCACAAGCCTGATATGGTGAGTTTTAACTAGGCATGCTCTGGTCTGCTTGTGAAATGACACCACCTTCATGAGAACTGAGGCCCTGCAGAACTCCCTAGTCAGGAGACATGGTGTGAGGAGGGGTTTGTGCTAGCCTTCTGGGGGAAGGACTCACCCTGCTGGGACTGAGGCAAGAGTGACTGAAAAAGGCAGTCCTACCAAAGTGTGGGGCTTAATGTAAGCAATTTAGGCAGCCAATGTCAGTGCTGGCTGCTTCTGGCAGGTGGCTCTGTTTTATGCTGAGTGGCAGGGGAGGGAAATGGCACTGGCCAGCATCTTTGTTCCTGGACACATGTTTCTGTGAATGCTGCCTCTCAGGGCTGTGCTCTAAGAAGAGTGAATATTCTCCCCACTCTGTGCCCTAGGCACTCTTCAGGTTACTGTTTGCCTGCTGCTGTTGTTTGTTTTGTCTCCAGCAGCAGCACAGTGCCCCTGGGCTCTACCAGCCAAGCCTGCTGCCTTTCATACTAGGCTTTAACCCCAACTGGTTGTAAGAACTCATGAAATTTAGTTCCTCTTGTTTTCCAACCAAATGCCTTTGCGGAAATATTCTTGTGCATTCTCCTGTATGCTCCTCTGTGAGTATGACTTCTTCCCCTCTGCAGCATCTGCAGTCCATTTATCCTCTAAACCATGTCTCTGCACTACCCACCTTCTTTGATGTGGCCTCTTTTCTCCCTTTAGTTGTTGAATTTGTTCTGATAGTCTTCAGGTCAATTTCTGGGGTATTTAGGGTGATTGGATAGTTATATAGTTGTGTTTGTAGGGTGAGGTGATCCTAGAGTCCCCCTATTCTGCTGCCATCCTTCTCTCTCCATTAATATTTGCTTTATGTATTTAGGTACTCCAATGTTGGGTGCACAGATATTCGCAATTGTTATCATCTCCTCTTGGATTGATCTTTTTATCATTATGTAATGCCTTTCTTTTTTTGTGTCATATTATAATCTTTGTTTTAAATCTTTTTTGTTTGGTTTAGATATCAATAACCTGGCTTTTGCCATCCCTTCACTTTCAGTCTGTATGTGTCTTTAGGTCTAAGGTGAGTCTCTTGCAGGCAGTGCAAAGATGGGTCTTTTTTATTTTTTAATCCATTCTGCTGCCTAATGTCTTTTGGTTGGAGCATTAGGTCTTTTATATTTAAAGTAATTATTGATAGGTATATATTTATTGTCATTTCATTTATTGCTTTCTGGTTATTTTTGGAGGTATTTTCCCTGTTATTTTTTTTCTTTTGCTCTCTCTCTCTCTCTCTCTTTCTTTTTTTTTTTTTTTTGTAATTAATGAGTTTCTGTAGTGTTGTGTTTGGATTTCATCCCTTAATTTATTGTGTATCTATTATAGATTTTAGGTTTATGGTTACCATGAGATTCATACATAACAACCTAAGTATATAGTACTGTATATTAAATTGTTAGTCATTTAAACTTTTGTTTACTTGGGAAACTCTATCTTTCCTTCAATTTTGAATTCTAACCTTGCTGGGTAGAGTATTTTTTGTCATCAGTGTTTCCCTTTCAGTACTTTAAATATATCATTCCATTTTCTTCTGGCCTCCAAAGTTTCTTCTGAAAAATCAACTGATAGCCTTGTAGGATTTTTCTCATAAATAACTTTTTGCTTCTCTCTTACTGCTTTTAAAATCCAATCCTCTTTATCTTTAATATTTGATGTTGTAATTATTATGCTGTAGTGTGGACCCTCTGATTCATCTTTTTTGGAAATGGAAATTTCTGTGTTTCTTAAATCTGGATGTCTATTTCTTACCTAGGTTAGAGAAGTTTTTGGCTATTATTTCATTAAATAAGCTTTCTGGCCCTTTCTCTGTTCTTTTTCTGTGACACTTATAATGTGAATATTTGCTTGATGTTGTCCAAAGTATCCCTTAACCTATCCTCCCTTTTGTTTTCATTTCTTTTTTATTTTGCTATTCAACTTGGGTACTTTCCGTTACCTTGTCTTCCAGGTCACAGATACATTCTTTTGCATCCACTAATCTATGGCTCATTCCCTCTAGTGTAGTTTTATTTCAGTTATTCTCCAATTCTGGTTACTTCTTTTTATATTTTCTATCTCTTTATTGAATGTTTTGCTGAGTTCTTCCACTCTATTTTCCAGCCCCATGAGTATCATTATGATCATTTAAATTATTTATCACTCATTTTGTTTATGTCAGTTTTATTTAGTTCTTTTTCTGAAGTTTTGTCTTTTTTTTTTTTGTTATTGTTTTGGCACATATTCCTCTATCTCCTTATTTTGCTTGAGTTTCTCTGTTTCTGTAGATTAGGCAGGATATCTACTCCAAAACTTGAAGGAATAGTTTTGTGTATGATCATCCCCTCTGTAGGGCTTGACGACTTTCACTGGCTGACCGGTCCTGTAGCTGTCCAGTAGGAGCCCTGGAGGGGCAGGTATAGCCAACTTGGGTGCAGGTCGGTGTGGTCCCTGGGCTCTAATGCAGTGGGTGCTCTGGCAAAACAGCTAAAGCTGATGTGGGTACAGGCTGGTGAGTCCCTGGGTACAAGAATTCATATTCTGTATTTCAGGGTATAGAGTTAAATATAAATTCATAATATTTTCTTTATAGATTGTGTTGCTTGAATATTTTATTTCCTTACTTTTTGCCCATGTGATTGGTCTTTTAGTAGATGTGGTGTATTTGTCTTCAATTGTGTTTAGGTTTTGGAATATTTGCAGATATTGTAGGTTTGCTTCATAAAGGTGGTTTCTCTGTTACTCAGTGCATTAGGGATTCATAAACGTTATATTTGCATTGTGAATTGTGGCTTTGAGCATGAAAAATGTCCTTTTATGTCATATTTACCTTGTCAGCTACCTCTCCCTTTTTGTTTGTTGTTTCTATTGCTTGGTGTAACCTCACCTGCTCTTTTACTTTTAGTCTTTCAGAATCACCTTGTTTTAGGCATCTCTCTTGTATACATCACAGAGTTGGGTCTCATTTTCTGCCAAATTGAAAGCGTCATTCTTTTAGTATATGAGTTAAGTACATTTACATTTATTGATATGACTGACAATTTTAGTATTAATTCTGGCATATTTTTAAGTATTTGTATTTTGTTGCATTAGCTATGTTCATTTCTCTAAAAGATGTATGTTCCTTGTTCTTGTATTATTAATTTATTTTTGGTATTTGAGAAGTTTTGTATTGGTTACCATTGTGTTTAAATATTTTAAAATGCCAATAATACCCAATTTCCTTTTTAACCTTTGCTATCTGGCTTTCATTTTTTCTCAATACTTTTATTGCCTATCTATTATCTATACAGCAGTAAGATTTTTTTTTCTATTTTCTACAACCTGTGGACCAAATCTGACATGATGCCTGATTTTCCAAATAAACCTTTTTTGGAACATAGTCACACTAACTGATTTATTGTGTATGGCTGCTTTTGTATGATGTTAGCAGTTATATAGTTGCAATAGATACCTTTTGGCCCACAGAGCATAAAATATTTATTTTCTGACCCATTACAAAAAATTATATCCCTGCTCTAGATAGTTCCTTACAAAGGGCTGAAAGGGTGCTGAAATTCCTAATTTCTTGCATGTTGAAAATTGTTTTTCTATATTCTTGATATTTTAAAGACAGGTTGGCTGGATTTACATCTTTTGTTTATTACCCTTTCTCTCACTAATTTTTAAAAAGATACTGTTCCATTATTGCCTTGTTTTATATGTTGGTTTTGAAAGGTGTAATGCCAGTCTAATTCTGTTTTTGCCTATGGGTCTTGATGATTTTCTATTCTTTGAAATGTAATAGGTTTATTAGAATGTCCTAGAGCTTTTATTTTTTAGTTTAGTTTTTTTAAGCTAAGATGAATGAGCTGAAATATAGTGGTGTTTTATTCTCTTTAAAAAGCATTGTTAGAGTTTGTTAGCAGAAATATGATGAGAAAATATTGGCAACAAGAAACATAATTATTTATGGACAGAGGTTAGATGAAGAAAGAGGTGTAAGTTAGATTTCTCAATACAATACAATTTGTATTCTGTTTTGTTTTAAACTATAGAAATGTATTATATGGCAAAAGTAACCTTACATTTGAATGAAAAAAAGAACTAAAGTGTTAGTCATATCAGAGTAGTCCTGTACTGACATTTAATTTTCTTGTGCATGCATATTTTTATCTGTATGCCTTTGTTTATGCTTTTTTATGTATTTTTAAATTTAAATTCAACTAGCCAACATATAGTACATCATTAGTTTCAGATGTTGTGTTCAACAATTTATCAGTTGTATATAACACCCAGTACTCATCACATCAGATGCCCTCCTTAATGCCCATCAACAAATTACCCCACCCCCTTATTCACTTCCCCTCCAACAACCCTCAGTTTGTTTTTCTTAAGAGTCTCTCATGGTTTTTCTGTCTCTCTGATGACTTCCCCTTTAGTTTTCCCCTCCTTACCCTATGATCCTATATTCCACATATGAGTGAAACGATATGATAATTGTCTTTCTGTGTTTGACTTGTTTTGCTCAGCCTTTGTTTATACTTTTAATTCTTCTATCTTTTAAAGCATTTCTTGGAAGACTTGATTTCTTATTTGGAAAGGAACCAATACTTATTTTGTTTCACAGTACTTAAGACCAATTTGTATTTTACTTGTAACAGAGATTTTCCACACATAGCTTCATTTTCCTAAAATAAATTGCAGTTAATAGTTTTAAAAATCTTTTTTTGAGAATGTCAGAATTTTAAATTGCAGATGAGTGGAACAGGAAATTACAAGTGGAAATCATTTGGCAGTGATTTTGAAACTGCTGAGAATCTGAGATCCAAGAAATGTCAGGGGCAACATCTTTTAGCTTTTTTCTACTTTTCTGCATTTTTTACAAGTTTCTCGGGGCAATATTTGCATAATTACTTTTCAGAGTTGATGGTTCCTTTAATTTCATGGTTTCTTACAAAATATTTTTCCTTTAGTGAGGCCATTACAAACTACCTCTTGAAAGTGCTAATGGGAATATTAATCCTAGTTTGAATACCATTTATAAAGCTTTCAGGCGTTAAAGTGCTCCCTCATTCCAATTTTTTAAGGCAATTTGATAAGATTTCCTACTTTCCACTTTCAAGCTTATTCTTTTTTTCTGTTTTATACAACTCAATATCAGTTTTAAACTCTCAGTCACTAGTAAAACCCCTGAATATCAGCTAATGAAGAAGCACAGAGATTTTAGTTTTAAACATCAATTCCATTTCACTGTTTCATTTTTCTTCTTTAGAGACTCTGATAAGCAAATATTCCTTTATTTCTTCTTTTCCGTTTCTACTAACGTCTTCGTGACCCCTTTTGCTTATTTATTTATTCAATTTATTCTCTTGGTTGTTTTGATGCCTTTCTTCATTGCCCCTTATTATTATGTTTTCATTTATGTCTACTGTCCCTAGGTACCTTACAATTTTTACTCAGTCTTTATATTTTTCTTTTATTTTGTTCTTCTGGTCATTCAACTCTCTTGTTTCTCCCTGTCGTTTATCCATTTATGTTTTCTGTTTTTGAATTTCTGATTTTAAGATGGATGTTTGTATTTTGATTGATTGATTTTAAAAGATTTTTTTTTTTTTCATTTTAGAGAGATCAGGGAGAGGGGCAGAGGGAAAGGGAGAGTCTTAAACAGATTCTGTGTTCAGCATGGAACCTGATGTGGGGCTTGATCTCATGACCCTGAGGTCATGACCTGAGCCAAAACCAAGAGTCAGTCACTCAACCAACCGTCACCCAAGTGCCCCAGTGTTTGTATTTTTAAATGCCTGCTGGAGCATATTTATTCAGTTTGAGATATGGACTTGAAGTTTTTCTGTTTCGTAGATGTTTTCAGAGGGGAATTTTCCCAGTGATATGTGTGAAATTTCAATTCCTGATTTTTTTGGGGGTTTGGAGTAGCTCTATGTGTAACTTCACTTTTCTCCTATAAATTTAATGCTATTGGATTTGTTTTTCTTTTGTTTGCTTAGTTTTTTGGTTTGTCCTGTGTTAGTGATTGCTACATAATGGTGCCCTCTCTGTCAGCAGAGAAAGTTCAGGTACTTTTGATTAGTGGGACCCCACTTTTGCCTTCTTTTCTTCTTTTTATCTTAACTAAATTACCAAAAGAAATTTCTCCCTAGAAGCTCCTGGGTGGCACAGTGGTTGAGCATCAGCCTTTGGCTCCTGTGGTGGTCCTGGGGTCCTGAGATCAAGCCCCATATGGGGCTTCGCACAGGGAGCCTGCTTCTCCCTCTGCCTATGTCTCTGTGTCTCTAATGAATAAATAAGTAAAATCTTTAAAAAAAAAGGAAAAGAAGAAATTTCTTCCTTCCTCTCTGTTCTTTTCTTCCCTAGAAGTTAGGTATTCCCACGAGGGCTCACTAAGTGCTTCTGCCCCATTTCATGGAGCCTCACCAGGACTCTGCTCCATAGTAGCTTCTCGTGTGCTGCACCATCACCCTGGTCCTTTGCTAGCCCCCTTTCTTTCTTCCCTTTGGTTAGTCTTTCTAAAGCCTCATGGGGGAGGGGAGAAGATAGAGTGCTGCTATTTTTTCTTCTTTTTTATAAATATTTTGCACTTCTGGTGTTCTTTATCTTCAAGTAATGTGAAAGTTCTGGTTTTGTAGAGGTTTACTTTTCCCTTCTTGTTTATCTTATCTTTTGGGGTGGAAATTTTGTGAGACAGGCAATTATACCACAGCCATTGTCTTAGCTATTCACAGTGCCAACTTCTAAACGGAAACCACTAAAAATCAATCAATAAACACCATGCTGGGATAGTGGCAGATCATATGTGCAGAGATTTTACATAGTGTTTCTACCCCAACAGGCTACATAGGTGGGAAGAGTGTATGTTAGGGGAATGGATGGGAGGATGAGGAGTCAGTCTTTTGACTCCTGGACATGTCCTTGTTACTTTGCAATTTGATATTCCCCATGAATGGGGAGATGGGTCCTTGGCAGTTAAAAGGACTTGAAACTCATATATACTGAGCTCTGATGATCGGGGGTGGGGGGCACTTTACTGCATGCTTCATATGGTAAATGCCCTTGTCACTGCCCCACCTTGGGCTCACACACCCAACCTGCCTGTAGGACTAAACTCCACCTTCTCATCTCTGGGAGCTGAAATTGTGGTAGCCTTAGCACTTCCAGTCTTGGCTTGCCCTTATTCCCACTGGCTTCCACGGCAGAGTCCTCTGAAATCACCCTGTTTCTGGGTCTTGGATGAATACCAGACTCTGCATTGTGCAGTTCCTCCATCTTTCAAGGACATCTGAAGCATCTCTTTTGGGAAAACTTCCCAAGATTTTAACATTCCAATGTAGTGAGGGATCCCTCCTCTCTGATCCTGTTTCCAGGCACATAGCAGTGCTTGCATCTCTGACTTCCCAGTGTTTCTTTGAAAGACCACTCCTGCCTGGAAAGCAGAGCCCTTGCTTCACCCACCTGTTCTCTAGCAGTGGGCCTGTGCTTGGTCATCTTGGGCCTTAAGTGGAAAGATATTGAAAGAATAAACATGGGAATTTATACAATGTCCTTGCCAGCTGGTGTTACTGGCTGTGGCTCCAGGAGGAACAGTATCTTTACAAAGACTCAGAGTCTAAGAAAAATTATCAAAAGTTCAAAAATAGCAGAAGTAAAACCAGTAATGACCAAAGTAGTAATCAGTAGAAGTTTATTGTGCATATGAGCAGCAGCCAGTCCTTAGGTAGAGGCTCTCTCTTTCTTCTCTCAGCATCTAAGGTGGTTACCCTCCATTCTAGGGCCCCTCCTGGGCTCAGGGCATATGTCTCACCTATACTGGTTGAGTGAATTTGAAGTGCTGAGCACTGGGGGTGGTGTCATTTGGCTTCTGTCATCCTCAGGACATAAATCCTTGTCTAGGCTGTAGTCTTTGTTATAGGTAGAAGAGAAAAACTATATGTATTTGCCCATGGCCACTCATATAAACTGCTGCCTTCAAGAAACAAGAATGAATGATACTTGGATAGAATAATAAGATGGTAGGAAGTACTGATAATGTTTTTAGAAAAGGTCATTTAAATTAAATGCATTTATGAAGAAGAAGCAGTGCTTCTGGATACTAGGTAATCATTGCACTCGCTGAGCAGACTCAGTTGGTAATAAATGGCAGAAACTCTTGAGAAGTCTAACGGATGTATGCTAACTCCAATACAATTAGATCAAGAGGTCCAAGGATATTTGCCCCCCCCCCCCCCCCCCCCAGTATCTGGGCTCTACTTAGCTTTATTTCCAAACAGGCTCTTCCCAGGATGGTGGGGAGAAGCTTGGCTCACAGTCTGGTATCTCAGGAGAGAGATCCTCTCCCAGTACTATAAACACCCCCCACGGCACTGATGTTCCATCTACCAGGAAGGAGTTTACAGTTTACAGGAAGGGATGAAGGCTGACTTCCAAAGGGAAGAACTGATGTTTTTCGGAAAAAGAATGTATATGTGTATGTTTGTCAGCTTTACTTGGCAAAAACACTTAACCAAGAAACATTATGATTTGGTGGCTCAGTGCCTGCTCAGGGAGTCCACCACACTGTCCGGTTAAGGCCTTACCCACAGTAAGCTGGCTCTTCCCACAGTCAGGATGCCCTTCCTGGCCTTCAGATTAAGGTTACTTCCCCAGGTCATTCCTCAGTCACCAAGTTCATAGTCTATTTTCTTGGTGAGTCTTTACACCAAAATTATTGTTTGTGTGAGGTCTGCCTCCACAGGGATAGATGGTAAATGTTGGGAATGTGTTCTTGGAACCCAGACATAGTACATGCTTAGGAATGTTTGAGGAGTGGAAGATTTACTGTAAGATTGACAGTTTGATCTCTTTCAGATTTTTCTTGGATTTTTTTATAATGTCACTGAAGCAAACTAAGGACTAGATTTCTTTTTTTTTTTTTGGTATATTTTTTATTGGAGTTTGATTAAAATTCAGCAGTTTATACTTCAATTTGGGGAAGAGAAAGCCTTTAAAAAGTAAACATAATTAGTCAATTTATAATTATGGCCTCAATAAGTTCCATTTAAATGTAATGTACCGGGCAGCCTGGGTGGCTCAGTGGTTTAGCGCCACCTTCAGCCCAGGATCCTGGAGACCCGGGATCGAGTCCCACGTTGGGCTCCCTGCATGGAGCCTGCTTCTCCCTCTGCCTGGGTCTCTGCCTCTCTCTCTCTCTCTCTCTCTCTCTCTCTCTCTCTCTCACTCTCTGTGCCTCTCATGAATAAATAAATAAAATCTTAAAAAAATAAATAAATGTAATGTACCAAGCATGAGCAAATCAAATCATAGATATATTTTAATGCTTCTAAAGTTATGAAATCATCTAAGCTTCATAAAAAAAAGCATTTCATATATTTTAATTTTTCTTGAAAGTCCCTATTTGTCAAAAAATAGTACAACAGTTTTTCTTTCATGAATTCAAAGTTTGCAAATATTATATAGCTGGAAGAACTCAGAGGGATTCTCATGCTCTCCATAGTTGTGAGTCTTTGTCTGCAGGAGTCCACTGGGTCTCACCGATCATAGAATTTTCATTGCAGGAAACATTAGAGATTATTTATTTGAATCCTTTCGTTTTATGAATAAAACCCAGGTATCAGACACATCAGATAGCACTCCCTGTGGCCTTTCTAGTCACAGTGACTCTCAATAGGCAGCTCCAGCAGCTCCCTGTCCCTCTTATATCCCTCAGTCTTTGAGCAGAACACACTGTAAATCTTGTACCCACAACTTCATGAAGCTGTCAGGGCCACCCCTGAGAAGGCAGGTCCAAGTCTACTAAACAGCCACATTCTGCTACTGCACTGTTTTTTTTTTTTAATATTTTATTTATTTATTCATGAGAAACAGAGAGAGAGAGAGAGAGAGAGAGCAGAGAGAGAGAGACAGAGACAGAGAAAGACACAGGCAAAGGGAGCCTGATGTGGGACTCCATCCCAGGTCTCCAGGATCATGCCCTGGGCTGAAGGCTGCACTAAACTGCTGAGCCCCTGGGCCACCTTCACTGTTTTTTTTTGTTTTGTTTTGCTTTGTTTTTAAGATTTTATTTATTCATCACACACACACACACACACACACACACACACACAGAGGCAGAGACACAGGCAGAGGGAGAAGCAGGCTCCACGTAGGGAGCCCAACGTAGGGCTTGATCCCGGGTCTCCAGGATCAGGCTGTGGGCTGAAGGCGGTGCTAAACCAGTGAGCCACCCAGGCTGCCCTGCACTGGGTTTTTTATCCAGGATTTTTGTGTTCTCATTTGGGAGGGACCTGCACCACCATCTGCAGCTTCTCTTAGGGGACTGTTTACAGAGCACAACTATTCTGGTCCTGAAGCCAAGTCAACTTTAGCAAGGCCCCAGTCTCCTTATGGTCAGGGGAAACATGTCCTAGTGTTCTATTCCATCCCCCCCTCCCCTCCCCCGACCAACTCTGAAGTGCTGTTTAATCTGGCAGTTGTGGCACTGACCTTGGCCTGAAGGCAGTGTCCAAGCTATCTTCATGCCTGGCTGACCTCCAGGTGAGTGTTTCTTCCACTCCCCTGCTTTCTGTGGGCATTCCTCTTCATTTCCTCCTCTTCCAAACCCTGGCCTTATATTCATCTGTACAAACAAGGTGCTGAGGCAGAGGCAGTAGGCTTTCTTTGCAGCATCAAGTGGGGCAGACTGGTGCTTCCTTAGCCTTCATCTCCCTCTGATGATACAGCCAGTAGAGGGGTTTACCACCACCTTAAGATGTAAAGCTTGGAACTAAGTTCCAGTGAACCTACAACAGGATCTTACCTTGAATGGTCCAAATCCTACAAGGCATTGGTTATTAGTTTTTGATGTTAGCAAGACATATGTGTGTCATAGACTTATCCATTGTACTCAAGTTTCTCCACCAAATAAATGATAGGATTTTTAAATTTTAATTACTTAGCCTTATTTTTATTACCTTTCCTCTATAATAATTTCTGTATGTTATCAACCATGGATTTGCAAATGCAATTAAGTGTAACTAAAATTTGGTATTAGACATTATGATAGTTAAGTAACATAGATTGTGAACTTATGCTCCAATTATGATTCTAAATTATGGGATACTATTCCTGTGTGGACAGGGAACTATTTTTATATTATTTTAAGATTATTGCCATTACAATGATTTCAAAATGAGAAATGCAACTTTTAAAATCTCCTGAGATGATTACCTGATATTGGATATCTAGGTTTGCTTGTTCAATTTTGTTTCATCATTTAATTACATGCAGTGGTACATGTTGTTCTCATGGTGGCATGCATGTGGCATGTTGAAATCCCAACCAAGCAAGATAAAACTTTTCCAATTGCCTCAACTACCTGCTACATTTGATTCTGAGAGGCATGTTTGCTAGGCCCTTATCTTCTAGACGTAGAACAAAAAGTTTGATTATGGAAATGGTTTTTTTAGGTATTTAAAATAATAGTTTCTTGAAAAAAATTCAAATTCCAGAATTTTAACTTTAATAAAAAGGGTACTGAGCAGCCTGGGTGACTCAGCGGTTTAGCGTCTCCTTCAGCCCAGGGCCTGATCCTGGAGACCCAGATCGAGTCCCATGTCAGGCACCCTGCATGGAGCCTGCTTCTCCCTCTGCCTGTGTCTCTGCCTCTCTCTCTGTGTGTGTCTCTCATGAATAAATAAATAAAATCTTTTTTTGAAAAAAAAAGGTACCTCTCACACTTATTAAAGTTAGGAAATTTAGATAAAAAGAAGAAAATGCCTATGCATTAAGCACCATTGAGAATCATAAATATTTTATTATATAGCCTATTTTCTATGTGTTTATTTCTTTTTTAGTATATGTGCTGTTGAAGCAAGCACATATGTGTTTATTTCTTAAAATTAATTTTTTTAAAATTAGAATCATTTATGCATATGCATACATTTATAATAAAAAAGTTTTCCACATTACAATTTTACATATTCCCTAATAACCTGCTTCTAAACTTTTTCATGTAAATATATTGCTATATCATTTAAACACTGATGATGTTATGTCATATGGCTGTGCCATACTCAGCTTTCTCCTTTTAGGTGATATTTTGCATATTTTCTACTTTTTTCCCACCTGAACTTTTTTGACACTGGGTGATTCTTTTTGACTCCTCTTGGTGCATAGGGTCTCAGCAAGAAAGAGATTATGTACTTGAAAGTCAAGGGTTTGGGGGAAGAATGGGTGTGTTAAAGTTCCGCACCAGATAAGAACAGAAGTCATGACTGCATGGCCCAAAGGGGTGAGGGGAGAACTGGGATTTACAGCTCTGGAGAGGGCTGCCCAGCCATAGATTGTAGCAGGATGTTGTCTAATAGTTTGCAGCCTGGCTAGAAAGGAGCCAGGAGATTAAATACCGTGACCCTGTTCCTTCCACCTGCCAAGTTCTGCCCTTGTGTTCCATTGGCCAGATCCACATAAGACCAGAAGATAGGAGAGCTTGACTGAGGAGAAAATCACCTGCCCCAACACAAGAGTCGCATAATATCCCATCAGCTCCTGTGCAGTGTAGGGTGATGTTGATTCAGTTATCCTCAAAATGTTAGCTACTCTAGTACTCTTTATATATGGCAATGGTGAATAAAGGGCAGAGATCAGGGAAGAAGCACTGAAATACCATAATACATATCCACTTTAGTACCAGCTTCTATAGTGGACATGAAGTCTGGATTGTTGATCAGTTTCCTTCTCTAACACCATATTTGCCTTACCCTGCCACCACTTCAGCTATGTGGAGTTTATTCATTGTTGAAGGTGACCCAAACCTTCATTCCCATAGGACCGGAGTCCTTGGTGGTCATGTCTTCATTAGAGTACCCAGGTGTCCATACACTAGGACTGACAGAGTGCAAGAAAACACCTAGGTGAATGCCTCAACTTATGGACAGTTCTCCTTGCCCCTATGAGGGAACAGCAGCCCTGTTCCCTCTGATAATTAATTGGGACTGGTTGTCCTGGATAGCAGAGGGACTCCTCTTGTCTGCTTGATGGTTACAGCATATGCGGATCCCAGAAAGCCACAGGATGCTCTCAGCTTCCAACATAACAGGACTTTCATGGTTCCTGTTAGTTGCATTTCCTGAGCTCAAGATTGTAGAGACAGGGAACAAAAATTCATGAACTAGGTTGTTGGGTATAATAGGAAGAAGGTCCTCTCCCATCTCTGCCCTTTGGTTCCTGCACTCATGCTTTACGGTAAGTATGCAGGAGATAGTGACATATATACATTGTTCATTTATTTAAAACATATACTGCATAGCATAGGAGGACACCCCATCTTTGAAGAGTTTTGGGTTGCAGCAGGTAGTGCAGCTGAACCTTCAGCAGACCACCATTCTGTTGAGTACAGTGCTTCTGGGTAGTGGAGCACATGTTAAGACCAGTGGATTCTGGTATGATGTACTTCCTTCACTGTAATAGGAATTCCTGTCAAGGGAACTGGGGAGGAAACTAAAGATTGAAAGTGAATTCTGTAAGTCAGTAAATGATGGGGTTTAAGCCTTGCAGGATGAGAAAGTATGTTCTTATCTGTATATATATATGTATTTCTTTTCAAACAAATCACAAGAGCATTTTAAACAACAGAGATAGATTCTTTACAGTTGTAGAGACCAGAAGTCTGAATTCAGTTTTGGCAGGAGGTTTCAGAGGAAGTCTAAACTCAGGGTGTTGGGGCAGCCTTAGTGGCTTAGCGGTTTAGCGCCGCCTTTAGCCCAGGGCGTGATCCTGGAGACTCAGGATTGAGTCCCATGTCGGGCTCCCTGCATGGAGCCTGCTTCTCCCTCTGCCTGTGTCTCTGCCTCTCTCTCTCTGTGTCTGTCATGAATAAATGAATAAAATCTTTAAAAAAAATAAACTCAGGGTGTTACTTCTGAGGCTTCATGGGAAAATCATATGATTTTTCTCCTTTAACTTATTAGTCTGTTTGGTTACATTGGTATATTTTCAAATATTAAACCAGTCTTGCATACTTGGAAGAAATCTCACTTTGTTATGGTATATAATTATAATGGTTTATATAATATGGTATATAATATATATAATGTTTTTTCATACTTTTGTAAGTTCAGTTTTTTTAACACTTTACTGGGAATTTTTGTGTTTAAGTTCATGAGATACACTGGTATGTATTTATTTATACTATCTTTGTATGATTTCAGCTTCATAAAATGAGTTGGGAAGTCTTTCTTATATTTTCTGGGAAAGATTGTATAGAATTGGTGTTAATTTCTCTTTAAATGTTTAGTAGAATTCTATGGTGAAACTATTTAAACCTGGAGATAGATAGGTAGGTAGGTAGATGGATAGATAGATAGATAGATAGATAGATAGATAGATGACAGATTTTTTTCGTTCTTTCTTTTTTTCTTGATTTTAAATTATGAGGTTGATCTTTTTAAAGGTTAAAGAGATATTCAGATTATCTATTTTAACTAAGGTAAATTTTTGTATTTTGTGTTTCTTGAGGAATTGGTCCATTTCTTCTTAGTTATTGAATTTGTGGGTGTAAAGTTATTGATAGTGTTCTTTTTAAAAAATTATTTTATTTATTTGAGAGAGAGAGAGAAGGAGAGCATGAGTTAAGGGGAGGGGCAAAAGGAGAGGGTGAGAAGCAGGCTCCCCACTGAGCGTGGAGGCTAATGTGGAGCTCCATCCCAGGACCCTGAGATCATGACCTGAGCCAATGTCAGACACTTAACTGACTGAGCCACCTGGGTGCCCTGATAGTATTCTTTTACTATTTTTTTTAATGACTACAGTATCTTCAGTGAAATTCTGTATTTCATTCATGATCTTGGTAATTTGTATGTCTCTATTTGTATATTGTCAGTCTTGTTATAAGTTTGTCAGTTTTATTGATTCTTTCCAAAGAAAAACCTTCCCCCCAACCATTGTTTTTATTGTGTTTGTATTTTAATTTTGTTGATTTTTGCTCTGATCTTTATTATTTCCTTTCTTCAGCTCCATTTTGGTGTCCTTTGCTCATTATTGCTGGGTTTTTGAAGTAGGAATTTAGATTACTGATTTGAAAGTTTTCCTCTTGTCTAATGTCACATTTAGTGCTATGAAATTCCCCCTCAGTTCTGCTTCAGTTGCATCCTATGTATTTTGATGTGTTGTATTTTTATTACCATTCAGCTCCATGTATTTTAAATTTTACTTTGAGGCTTCTTCCTTGACTCATGTATTATTTAGAAGTATGTTGTTTAGTTTTCATATGTTTTAGAGATTTTTCTCTTGTCTTCCTGTTACTGATTTCTTTTATTCAATTATTGTGGTTGGAGAACATAGTCTGTATGATTTCCATTCTTTAACATTTGTTGAGATTTGTTTTATGACTCAGAATATGGTCTCTTGGCAAATCTACAAGGATTTGAAAACAAAGTGTATTTTGTTGTTGGCTGGAATTTCTATATATGTGAATAAAATGTTTTTGGTCCAGGGTTGTTTAGTTTTTCTGTATCTTCAATGATTTTTATATCTAGTAGTTCTATTAGATGCTGAAAGGGGGTTGTTGAAGTCCCCAACTATAAGCATGGATTTGTCTATTTTTTCTTTTAGCTCTATTGGTTTTTTTTTTTTTTTGCTGTTTTATTATTCCTTGTGTATACATTTAGAATTGTTATGTCTTTCCATTGAAGTAATACATTTATCATTATTTAATGACCTTCCTGGTCTCTACTAATTTTCTTTGTACTTGTCTAGCTGAAATTAATATAATCACTTAATTTTTGTGTGGTGATATCTTTTCCTGTCATTCTACTTTCAGTCTTTCCATATTATTGACTTAGAAATGATTTTTTTGCAAATAGCATGTAGTTGGGTTAGTTTAAAATTTACTTAAATTAGAACTTATATCTGGCACTTAAATTATTTATTTTCTGTTTATTTCTTCTGTTTCTAGTTTTTGTTTCTCTTCCTTGACTTTCTTGAACTTTTTGGGGTTATATATAGCTTGATTGATTTATTTTTAGAATATTTGAGTATTCTCTTTGTATCATTTTTGTAGTGGTGGCTCTGAGAGTTA
The DNA here is from genome assembly GCF_905146905.1 of Nyctereutes procyonoides. Lineage (NCBI taxonomy): Eukaryota > Metazoa > Chordata > Mammalia > Carnivora > Canidae > Nyctereutes > Nyctereutes procyonoides. Next base: position 59,589,705 of record NW_026575047.1, on the reverse strand, counting down.
CAGTATACATTTGTGACTTAGTAGAGCTTAGTGAAGTGTGACAATCTCATTTCTATTGATATTTCTTTAACCTACTCTGTGACTATCATTATCTTGAGTATCAGATGATATTATAAATTTGTTTTAGTTATAAAATATGATATATAAGACCCATGAAAAAAACTAGCCTGTTGTATGCACGTTTCTACTCTATTGTTCCTTTTCTGATACCTTAGAATTCTCTTTATAATTTCCTTTGTGCTTGAAGAACTTCTTTTAAGCAATATTTAAGGGTAAGTCTGCTAGTAAATTCTTTTAGTTTTCCTTCATTTAAGAGTATCCTTTATTTCCTTTTAATTCTTGAAGGATAGTTTCACTGGATATAGAATGTATAGTTGACAGTTCTTTTCTTTAATCTCTCAAAATATTATATATCTTTTCTTCCTGGCCCTCATAGTTTCAGTTAAGAAGTTTTCTGCCATTCAAATTGATGCTCCCTTATAGGTAGTACATAATTGTCTGGATGCTCTCAGTATATATATATATATATATATATATATATATATATATATATATATATATTTGGTCTAGTTTTCATAAGTTTATGGTGTGTCTTGATGTGGATCTCTTTGGGTTCATCCTGTTACCATTTCCTGGGGTTTGCTCAGGTTTTTGAATCTACGGATTTGTGTCTTTTGTGTACAGGCATGTGTCTTTGCCAAATTTGGGGGATATTTCTGCTTTTATTTCATAAAATACTTTCTCAACCCTATCCTCATTCTTACCTTGGACTCCAATGACATGGATATTAGATTTTTAAATTTTATAATCCCACAGTTATGAGGCTCTATCACTTTTTTTCCAATTTGTTTTCTCTCTATTGTCCAGATTGGGTGAATTCTATTGATCTATCTTCAAATTCACTGATTCTTTCCCCTGTCATCTCTACTCTATATTGAGTCCATACTATGAGGTTTTTTGTTAAAGATTTCTTTTAAAAATTATTTATTTATTGAGAGACACAGAGAGAGGCAGAGACATAGGCAGAGGGAGAAACAGGCTTGATGCAGGACTTGATCCCAGAGCCAAAGGCAGACACACTGAGCCACTCAGGTGCTCCAAAGATTTTTAGTTCTATAATTTCCATGTGGTCCTTTAAAAAAATAAGCTCTGTTTCTCCACTTTGGTTTTCTTTTTTTTTTTTTTAATTTTTTTTTCAAGAGAATTCGTAATTAAGTATTGGGACATTTTAAGATGGGTTCTTTAAAACCTGTTTAGATAACCCAGCATTTGATTTATCTCAATGTTGGTGTCAATTTGATTGTACTTTGTCATTCAAGCTGTTTATTGTCATTTTGTTTTGTTTTGGTTTGGTTTCTGATATGAGGTGACTCTTGGTTGTATCCTGAATATTTTTTCCATTATTTTAGGGGAGTCATGCCAAAATCTTTTATTTTAGCAGGCAGTTATGCTTTAAGTTTAGCCCTCAGGTTCTGGCCTGTGGTCTATGTTTCCCATGAATTCAGTTTTCAAAGAGGGGGTGGAAGGGATTTTCCCAGGTTGGGCTGCCTGGGTTTCTCTGTTGGGAAGGGGGAGTCTCAGGTCTATAGGAATGAAGAGGCCTCCTGAGTGGGTGTTTGTTATAGTGGGATCCGCTTTCCTGTGGGGACCTCAGAACATTTCTTGGGCCATGCACTGTGATAGGATTCCTCTACCAGTGTCCCACAGCTGCTCTAGGTATCTCTTTGGCAGAGAAGGGGTTTCAGGCCTGGTGTTCAAAGGACTGAGATCCAGTTTTGTTTGTAGTGGCATCTCTCTGTAGGATCTACATGCCTACCAGGTTCTTCTCATCAGGGATGGACAGCTTTCCTGGCCACCTTTGTTGGCAGTGCTTGATAGTCCTTGTTAGGGGATCCCATTCTACCTGGAAGAGGACAAGCCCACATGGCTGCTTTCTCTTGCTGTGTTTGGGGGGAGGGAGGGTCAGAAAAATGTTGGTTCTTGGTGATGGATGATGATAATGATTCTTCCTGTTCTGAGGTACCAAACCAGTTTGCTTTCATATCATCACCTTTAAGAGTTCTCCTTTACTTGTCTCTTGATTTATTTCTAGGGTTTATAGTTGTGCTTAACAGAGATTAGCAAGCGGAAGGGGGTCTGTACCATTCTGTTTGGACAGAAGTCTCCTGAAATTGCTCATTCATTTATTTTTAATCTCTGTCGTTTTGTTTTTAGTTGGTTTCCAGTAAAGAATATACATTTGTTTGTATCTAATTTTAAACTGCTCACTGTTATGTCCTATATTTGATATATTGTTTTATTTCCTTGGTATTTCCTTTTCCGATCTATTGATGAAGTATATTGTTAAAACACGTTTTTATCTATTTTCTCATGTATTTTGAAGCTATCGATAATATTTGTCTTCTCTTAATTATTGGCTTAAACATTAAAATACATAGCTAAGCCTATCTACTATCATAAGAATAAAATAAGAATTGGTTATTTTAGGGATTTGAGAGACATTAAGTAAATTTATTGACTTTTCAGGTGGTAAACTTTGGTTTGAGAATCTTGGAGATACTGCTTCCATTTTTGCCCTGTGATATTGAAGAGTTAGCTTTTTTTAAAAAAAAAATTTTATTTATTTATTTATTTATGAGAGAGAGAGAGAGAGAGAGAGAGAGAGAGAGAGAGAGAGAGAGAAGCAGGCTCCATGCACCGGGAGCCCGACGTGGGATTCGATCCCGGGTCTCCAGGATCGCGCCCTGGGCCAAAGGCAGGCACCAAACCGCTGCGCCACCCAGGGATCCCCGAAGAGTTAGCTTTTAAATGCTTCTTAGATTTTTCTGGAAAACCTTTTGAACAGCAGATGTCCTTCTATACTGCTGCAAGTACCATTCATTTTCTTAGAATTTTGACAAGAACAATGACATTTGGGGTTTTCATAGCAGTGTGTTGTCCTTGTTGCACTTGAACTGAATTCCAAAGCCTCAACCATAGCTTATTAAACATGAATGATCTGGCTGCAGCTGCCACTCACACATCATTTTCCATCATACATTCATTTGTTTACTGAATCCAGGACCCAATGGCCTTATTATTAGGTGAAAGTGTATTTGTACTTGTCAGTTCTACCTGGGTGCTCCTCCTAAGCATGCTGCCAGCTGCCTAACAGTGCCTGGCATATAATAAGCACTCAACAAATATTTGTCAAACAAATAAAGGAATGAATGGGACTGAGCAATGTGGACTATTGCTTTATGAGGAATTTACATTTACTTATGTTTATAAATGAAACTTTGTGAGTTTAATAGTCATTCAGAATTGTCACAGGTGCTGTGTGAAGAGGGGCTCTTGGATGGATTCATCTAAGAAGGCTTTTTATGGGGATATTTTCATCAGAATCTTAAACCAAGAAGGAAGAGGAAAGAATTGTAATCTTTAGGCAGTATTAGGAAGCTTTGGTGATTTCTTGGTTCCTAAGCAACGAGTTATCCTTTTAAAGCATATTCAAGCTTTGGGTCCATTTCCTTCCTTGGGTGTCCAGGATGTTTGGAAAGTCTTCCTGTGCATCTAAATTTTTTGGTGTCTTTGTCAGTGGGACATCTTTAGCTATGCCAGAAGTCTGTCACTGAAAATAATGATAGCCCTAATAATAAGTGGGATAAGAGCTCTAATTTATAGATTTCATGTAATAATTTCATGTTAATAACTCATGCCAAATTCCAAAGCAAGCTTTACTGCAACATTCCAAGTTCTCTTTGCTATGCATCATTTTCTTGTATATAAGTTACTTTTTTTAGCATGTTACCTTTACTCATAAACCCTGAGGTTTATAATATAAAAGTCACATGTTTCTTATATCCTCAACTGTCTTAGGAAATGTTAAAATCAAATGAGAAATAATATAATGTGAATTAGTGAAAGAATGTTCATTCACTGGAAAAATTAATTTTGAGGAGTGCTGGCAGAGATCACTGCTGCCTACACCTGAGGAGCAGAGATTGAACACCAACATATTCAGATTTACAAATTCAGAAATACCAATGGCTTATTCTTCTTGCCTTTGGGGAAAAAATAACAAATATTGAAACACTCCCTTAAAAAATAAAACTAAGCAAATGAAAACACAGGAAAACAGCACTATTACTACCAAAAATACTTAATAGAATTTTAAAATTTAATCTTATTCCTTTAGTTTAGTGTTTTTTCAATAAGAATTCAAGTCTCTTCTAATATATTTCTTCTGTGGAATATAAAAAGAGATTGAAGTTGTTTTTATTTATTTTTTTTATAAATTAATTTTTATTGGTGTTCAATTTACCAACATACAGAATAACACCCAGTGCTCATCCCGTCAAGTGTCCCCCTCCGTGCCCGTCACCCATTCACCCCCACCCCCCGCCCTCCTCCCCTTCCACCACCCCTAGTTCATTTCCCAGAGTTAGAAGTCTTTATGTTCTGTGTCCCTTTCTGATATCTCCCACACATTTCTTCTCCCTTCCCTTATAGTCCCCTTCACTACTATTCATATTCCCCAAATGAATGAGAACATACACTGTTTGTCCTTCTCCGATTGACTTACTTCACTCAGCATAATACCCTCCAGTTCCATCCACGTTGAAGCAAATGGTGGGTATTTGTCGTTTCTAATGGCTGAGTAATATTCCATTGTATACATAAACCACATCTTCTTTATCCATTCATCTTTCGATGGACACCGAGGCTCCTTCCACAGTTTGGCTCTTGTGGACATGGCTGCTAGAAACATCGGGGTGCAGGTGCCCCGGCGTTTCATTGCATCTGAATCTTTGGGGTAAATCCCTAACAGTGCAATTGCTGGGTCGTAGGGCAGGTCTATTTTTAATTCTTTGAGGAACCTCCACACAGTTTTCCAGAGTGGCTGCACCAGTTCACATTCCCACCAACAGTGTAAGAGGGTTCCCTTTTCTCCGCATCCTCTCCAACATTTGTTGTTTCCTGCCTTGTTGATTTTCCCCATCCTCAATGGTGTGAGGTGGTATCTCATTGTGGTTTTGATCTGTATTTCCCTGATGGCAAGTGATGCGGAGCATTTTCTCATGTGCATGTTGGCCATGTCTATGTCTTCCTCTGTGAGATTTCTCTTCATGTCTTTTGCCCATTTCATGATTGGATTGTTTGTTTCTTTGGTGTTGAGTTTAAGAAGTTCTTTATAGATTTTGGAAACTAGCCCTTTATCTGATATGTTATTTGCAAATATCTTCTCCCATTCTGTAGGTTGTCTTTGAGTTTTGTTGACTCTATCCTTTGCTGTGCAAAAGCTTCTTATCTTGATGAAGTCCCAATAGTTCATTTTTGCTTTTGTTTCTTTTGTTTTCGTGGATGTATCTTGCAAGAAGTTACTGTGGCCAAGTTCAAAAAGGGTGTTGCCTGTGTTCTCCTCTAGGATTTTGATGGAGTCTTGTCTCACATTTAAATCTTTCATCCATTTTGAGTTTATCTTTGTGTATGGTTGAAGTTGTTTTTAAATTATAAATACCTTCAATAGACCTCTGATTCCAGTGTGAGAGAACAACATAAGAAGTTTATTTTTAGAGAATGAGTGGTTGTCTAACTTTTCTGCCAGGCACTGAACATGAGGGTCATTTACAAACAAGATTGTTAGTGAGTTCACTGGGAAGATACATGCATAATTCTGTGGAAAAATGGACACACACAAAAATTTTAATTTTTGGATGTTTGCAGCAAAAAAGATTTACAATGAGCTCTTTATCAATTTCAGTAATCTGTTTCTAACCTAATTGTGACATTCTCTAAAACATAGTGCTGTAATTTAAGTTCAGTTAAAATAACACCAATTATAATGTATTCCAAATGTTTATGAACATAGCTATCTATCAGCTGTTACAGTGTCAAAACTTTCAGTATATTTTAGAGATTTTAAAATCAGGATGTGTGTGTGTGTGTGTGTTTGATCAGGTCAGATTTTGATGGAGATTATTTTAAAATAAGATGAGGTATCATGAAAAAGGAAAATCCCGCAGGGAAAGGTAGATAAGTGGGTATTTCATAAACACCAAAAAGCACATGACTTTTTTTTCTTTTTTTAATTGAAGTTCGATTTGCCAACATATAGTATAACACCCAGTGCTCATCCTGTCAAGTGCTCCCCTCAGTGCCCGGCACCCAGTCACCCCTCCCCCTGCCCACCTCCCCTTCTGCAATGCTTCACTTTGTTTCCCAGAGTTAGTAGTCTTCCATGGGTTGTCACACTTTCTGATTTTTCCCACTCAGTTCCCCTCCTTTCTCCTAAATCCCTTTCACTATTTTTTATATTCCTTGTATGAGTGAAACCATATAATGTTTGTCCTTCTCTGATTGATTTACTTCACTCAGCATAATACCCTACAGTCCCATCCACATCGAAGCAAATGGTGGGTATTCGTCGTTTCTAATGGCTGAGTAATATTCCATTGTATATAGAGACCACATCTTTATCCATTCATCGAACGACATTGAGGCTCCTTCCACAGTTTGGCTATTGTGAACATTGCTGCTATAAACATTGGGGTGCAGGTGTCTTGATCTTTCACTGCATCTGTATCTTTGGGGTAAATCCCCATCAGTGCAATTGCTGCTGTTTTTTTTTAACTCTTTGAGGAACCTCCACACAGTTTTCCAGAGTGGCTGTACCAGTTCACGTTCCCACCAACAGTGCAAGAGGATTCCCCTGTCTCCACATCCTCTCCAACATTTGTTATTTCCTGTCTTGTTAATTTTCACTGTTCTCACTAGTGTGAGGTGGTATCTCATTGTGGTTTTGATTTGTATTTTCCTGATGGCAAGTGATGCGGAGCATTTTCTCAAAGCACATGACTTTCTATGTGACCTCTTAAATACTGATGTATTTGTACTTCCACCTTGGTAAAACTGATGGCCATGGGACTTTTAAGCATTTCCCTCAAATCTTATAGGATTCAGTTTGACTTGCATCCTTCTCTCTTTATCCAGAGTTGCTGTGTGACTCACGTTGACCTCTGTTACCCTGCAGAGGGCTCTAGCTATGCCCCTGCCCATGTCCCTGGATGGTGATTATGGGTGCACAGATCAATTGCAGAGAATTTGGCAGAGGAGAAATAGCATATTTAATCTATTTTTAAATCTAGAAGTTAGCTGAAGGAAGAGTATTTTAACTGAGTTACATAATATGAAAGAATATTGAATTCTAGTTCTTTCTTGGGGGTATAAACCTATTAATATTTATTCCTCTCTCTGATTACAACTGAAATTCAGGACAAAATACAAAAACCAAGTATACATGGACTCTGAAAAATAAACAAAACCAAGTAGATTGTGGAAAGGAGTTAATACTCTTGGAGAAGTGACCCTCTTGGGTTTTGTTTTGTTTTTGTTTTTTTTCTGTCTGAAAAAACCTCCAGGACAGGTAGGCCTCATCATGGCATGGCATGGTGGCATAAATGCCTAGCATTCACATAGTATCCTCACCTTGCACCCAGAGGAGCAGGGAAAGTAGCACCTGTGGGCTGGAGAATGAGGGAATTTCAAAAGAAAGAGCCAGGGAATCCCACACCCTAATTGCATGCATGAGCATGTACAATTATGAACGATGCATGTGTGGTACAGTCCCAGACCAGCCTAGTGAAGGCCTAGAGAACTATCTGAGATTAGAACCATTCATAGAAGTCTCAAATTCCTGTATGCTGGACAGGCACAAACCAACATAGCAAGTTTAAAGAATTCAACAGAAACTTGAACCATCTGCACAAGTTTCCAAGTGCTGTGAAATCAGCATATGTGAGACAGACCGAAACTACCATTGGAAATATGAATTTGAAACACTACCCATGGATGGGAAGACAGAAATTGTGATCTGAACTTAACTTCTAACTGAAAAGGAGAAGAAAAGATTATCTCCAGAAGATTATAACAGGACCCACAGTCTCCATATCTTAACATTGACAGTATCCAGGAGATGATATCAAAGAACTCAACATACAAGAAAGAGGAGAATGTAAGCAATTCTCAAGGGGGGAAAAAAAACAATAAATAGATCTTAATCCCAACATGATCCAGATATTGAAATGACCAAAGAATCTAAAGTAACTATTATAACATTTAAATGAAGTAAAGAAAAATAAATTTGAAATGAGTGAACATAGGAATCTTTAGGAGAGAAACAAATTATAAAACAGAAGCAAGTGCAAAGGTCAGAACTTAAAAACATAACACTTTCATTAAAAAAACTTTATGGGTTGAATAGCAGAATGAATATGACAAAGGAAAAGGTCAGTGAATTGAAAATAGAACAATATATATCATCCAGTATGAAAGGTTTGGTAGAGTTAAGTGTTACATATTTATTTCATTTCCATATTATAAAGGAGTTCTTATTATATACTTCTATTTTAACTTTCATTTTTCAACGAAGAGATCAGATGCTTCAAACTCAGTTATTAGATAGAGTGTTCAAGTATTTTCAATATTTTCCTTCCTGTTGTCTTACACTGCATACCATAGGCCTTGATATTTGGGATAATTATATGACACTATATAAATAGATAGTTTATAAGGACATATCAAGGTGTGGACATGGTACTGTGTATGTGTATGTCTGTATATGTATGTGTATGTATACACACATATATAATCATCTTTATTTGATATCCAGCAGGAAGTTTTAATCTGGTTTAGACCTGGCTTTTCTTTGAATCAATATATGAATCAATATTTCATTATAAAATGAAATAAAATAGTGACTACATTTATGTTTTGCAAATGAAAAATTTTATTTATTCATGGAATATTGTAAATCCAAAAAGTGATTCTTATCAGGAGGTCGAGGCTGATTTTGTGGCATCATTGGCACTGCCTGGAGACATTTTCGGTTGTCACACTGGGGAGTAGAAGCCAGGGATGGTAAACTTCCCACAATGTATAGGACAGCCCCCACAATGAAGAATGATTCAGTTCCTAATGTCAACAATGCTGACTAGATTTGTGAACAGATGTATCTAAATAGATTTGTCCTTATGATTTTGTTGATATAATAGTAAACCTGGTTGCAAATTGTGATTAAAAAAATTTGCATTCCACAGCCTTTAAACAAAGACTAACAAACAGCTGTACATGTGGATGGAGAAGTTGTAAACTTGTATTTAAACATGGTAAAGCTGATGTTTTCGATATTTATAGTCAGTCAGCATGGTGACATCACAGTGAAAAGGCCATATTTGAGAGGTGCAAGACACCTGAGTCACATGCATGTGAGTCACATGCATGTCTGATTCCCTATTGGTACTTACTGTCCAGGATGCAGTGGGCAACAATTGATGCCTTCCCTCGCTGTGCCAGGGTGGCAGCCTGAGCATAACAGCTCTTGCATTTACATCTCCTCCATCCAGTCTTCTTTCCTACCTTTTTATAGACGTAATTTTTTTCAATTACTGAGAAAAGTAATTTTTTTCTAGTACTGAGAAAAGAGTCACATGCTTCAGTTAAATAGACCTTTTCTTTTTTTCTTTGACAGTCATAAAAACCATACATTTTCTTTGATTTTTCTAAAACTCTGTGATGTTGAACTTCAAAAAAGAAATTTGAAATGCAAGTTATTTGAAAGATCTTCTATATGGAGTGACATTTCACTGTATGCAGTTGAACAGTGCTCCTATACACTGACCCTAAAGAGATGGCATTCCATTCAAATTTAAATTTAATGTGGACAGTAACACAAATCAATGAGAAATTCCTGCCTGTGGTATTGTGCTTCTCAGTGAATCTTCATTGTACCTATCTGATAGTAAATTATTTATAGACTGTATATTTGAGTCTGATCCTTTATAAGACATGAGAGCCTGGACCTGCTTTATGTTCACTTATTTTTATTTTACAGACCTGTTTTTTGGAAAAAAAATGCATATATTCTCAGTTTTAAACTGATTCTCATCATATATCCATTTCTTCTAGGCACTGGCACATCTCCACTTAATAGAATATGTCGGAGAACAGACTGCTTTGCTGATAAAGGTACATTAAATACTGCAACAGAATGTGCTTAAGCCACTGTTACTTTGATTTAAAAAAAAATCTGGTAAGAATAGGTCACAAATTATTTAAAAATTACAGCATGGAAACTTTTTTTATCCTGTGTAGCCTAGAGATGAAGTGAGACTTTTTCCAAAGAATATACAATTGTAGATGCCTACAGTTTTGCTATTAACCTTTAGTTAAAACCATCTAAGAAGGAGAGTGGTAGACACCAGTGTTAGTAAATGAATGCACAGCCCCAGAGGGCTCTGCTGGGAGATCAGGTCCATGTAACCAGAATGTGCTGCCACCAAGAATGGGACCATCTGGCTCCCCTCCCCAGGAGCTAATTGGCTTGGGTATGGCTGGGAATCACTCTTCCCAGTTTCCTGGAGACCCAGCTGAGGCTCCTAGTATTAGCCAGGAAAGCCCAGGCTGGTCCTGTTTGGACACCTGGGACTGCCTTGGTCTTCTCCTTTGTGAAAGGAAGGACTGACAGCTCTGTGAGCCTCACATGTCCTACCATCACATCTGCAGTATGTGTGATTTATCAATGCCACTGTGATACATAGCAATGCTATTATCTGCTCCCTTCCAGACGGTCCCAGAGGATCGGCGCCTCGCAACTGCCATCATCCTGGTGGTCTGGGTGTCAGCCATTGCATCGTCCTTGATTGACAACATCCCATTCACTGCCACCATGGTGAGTTGCACTCTTCCTCCATGTTATGAGGACCTGACTTTCAGCCTGGACATGACCTGGGCTCACTCTTCCTTCCAGAGGAAGCAGAGAATGAACCTTGTCCCCTTGCTGCACTCATAGAAAGGTGTCAGAAAGGTGGCAAAGCTTGGGTCCAGCTGGGCCAGGGGTGCTTAGTCCGTACTGCAGGCTGGAATCCATGGGCTTGCAGTGGGCAGTGTATCAGTAACTAGTTGTTTCAGGGTTAGTCAACTGAAAGCTACCATACCACATGGAAAAGACAGTCTATTGTTTTTTTTTTTTTTTTAATTTTTTAAAGAAAATTGTAAGACACCAAAGACAGGCTGGTTGAAGGCAAACATGAATTATTCCCCATGAATACAGAAGCCACCCATGTGTGGCTTCTTGCACTTGGCTTGGGCAGGATTTTGAGTTCTTTGTGTGGTCCTGACTGCAGCTGAGATTGGGATACACATTGAAGGCCTTATAAAAGGCTGGCAAAGCCCTGTTTCTGCTGTGTCTTCTGCCATCACTGATAGGTGTTTGGCAGAATTGTGAATCTCTGGTGTGGCAATGTAAAGGCAGGAATGGGGACTTGCATACAGGAACTGGGAGTCCTGTCATGAACACCTGAGGTCCCAGGTATGCTAAGCATGAGTGAACATTCCTCATGACTGGACTCTGGACAGGGGAATTTTCTCTGTTCTTGTGACCTTGATGGCCCAACCATACCCCTGCTCAACAGCCTGTGCAAGGAGACTCCTGGCAGTGAGGAGTAGGGCAGTGCTCTCTCTCACAGGACGTTAGGCTGACCTGACACTCAATGTCACTCACTCATTGCTGAGATCACAGTGTCTGCAGGTTGACACTCAAGTTACCTAGCTATTATTCTTCCATGGCCTGGACTTGTTAATTTTGAGCTAATTCTGTGGCTGTTATTATTTTGTCATGAAGTACTGAATTAGAGAAGTTGTACAGAAGTTGTTGAATGTCCTGGTTTGTACTCAGCAGGCACTATCATGACTGTGACTGTGATTCTGTGGCCCCACAGAGCGCCAAGGGCTGCAGCATTTCTCAAGCAGACTAAGGCAGCTCGGCTCTGGGCTTCTGACATGCCAGTTCAGCTTGTATGTGCCTTCTATTCTCAGATGAGGTAGTCCCCAGAAGAGACAGTTGTGTGCAAACCCATGAGGCCACACAGTGTGGCCACAGTAAACCTTGATCAGTCCCGAGGGGTCTGCATGTTCAGGAAGTTGCTACACCCTGCCTCCTGGGAGGCTTCTAGTTTCAGGACCCAGATCCTGTCTGGGAGTAGATGAGAGGGTACCTATTGTTAGAAATTTTGGCTCCTCCATTTTCTAAAAATATGACATTTTCAATGTTTTCATTTTAACAATTAATTTTAACTTACCTAAAATTTAAATTTAAAAAATCGAGAGAATCACAGAGGATAATATAATATCTGTATGCTCACCACCACAAAATGAGGAAGTTAAAACATCGTATTCTCTTTGCTTGGGTTTTCTTGTTTATTTTTAAGAAATAAAGTATTATATAGATGAACATGACATTCTCTGTTCCTTCCCTTAACCTCTGTGATTGTGTCCCTTCTTCCCTGTGCTGAGGGGACTACCCTAATGCATCTGGGGCATATCCATTCATGTGATAGCACATTATGGAAGGTAACAAGGGAAAGATCTTGGTTTATGTGAATCAACATGGACAGACACCAAATGCTGAGAGACTGAAAATACAGCTATTGCACAAATTGGCGTGCAGCTTTCTAAAACTCCCAAATCTCTGTTCTGTGACTCAGCAGGTATCCACAGTAGCTGCATCAGAGAACATGGAGAGTCATCCAGGTTTTTTTTTTTAAATTTTATGGCATACATTTATTAAATTTACGGTTATAAAACTACAATCTACCAAATTGCAATCTAGACCAAGTTAACAATAATACCACTCATAGTATTCGATCATTTATTTGAGGAGAAAAACTGAGTGTGAAGGAGTTTGATAGACTAGTTTAAGTTTACAGATTATGTAGTATTATTCTGTATAGCTGATAAAATGAATCCTATATTAAGTACATATATACACACAGATGTATAATAATCTAATTGCTATTTTCGCACACACAGAATTCTAAGGTTACCATATTCATAACAATTGCTTTCTTTTCTATACAAAAACAGTTTTTAACATCAGTATTTCGAAACCCCATTGAATGAAGAACTAAGCTATACCTTTCAAAATCATCCAGGTTTTCACCTTAGTCTGGAGGGCCCAAAGAGGTCTGGTTTCTGGGTTGGATCTTAGGTTTGTGAGATTCCCATATTCTCAGCTTTGCTGTTTTCCTGGAGGCTAACCAAGGAGACCTAAGAAAATTCTGTGGAAGTACTATTAGGTCAAAACAGAGGTAGAGATAGGTTTGCCTGCTTGTGGCCATTATATATGCAGTGAAAACATTGGAGCTGCAACCCATGTCCCCACTGCCTAGCATGCAGAGGACAGCCTGTGTTTCAGCCGAACTTCATTCTGCTGTGAGAACACACTCTGGCCAAAGTCATTCCCCAGGTCAACAGGATACATGTCCATGGAAATTTTAACATGTGTGAAAATGTTACTAAAAAGGGTCAGAAATGTGACAGATACATTCAGCATTTCCAATGACGAGGAATGCTGGTAGGGATCCCTGGGTGGCGCAGTGGTTTGGCGCCTGCCTTTGGCCCAGGGCACGATCCTGGAGATCCAGGATCGAATCCCACGTCGGGCTCCCGGTGCATGGAGCCTGCTTCTCCCTCTGCCTGTGTCTCTGCCTCTCTCTCTCTCTCTCTCTGTGACTATCATAAATAAATAGAAATTTAAAAAAAAAAAAGGAATGCTGGTAGACGTGATAGTGGGGAGACTGAGGTTGTGTCTGACAAGGCTGTGAGGCATCTACTCGAAGTTTCTTTAGAGAATTATGAGCATGATTCCAATATTTCAAGTCAGTGAGTTGGAGAGACAAAACAAAGTCCATCTTTTCCTGGGTGATGTCTTCTCCCCAGAGTGTGTCTTTAGGTTGGCGATCATTCCTCCAGTATTCATACTGTCAGCTCTGAGCTGAACTCAGCAAGTAGGTAGGAAACAGTATTCACATTTGTTCGTGACATTTCTCTTCTTCCATTGGTCAGAGAGAACACCAAATAATTCAGGAAATGCAAAAGACTTAATTTCTAACAGGCAGGATCATGCTATTGAATTTTTACTAATCTCAAGTATACAGGGTCGAAAAAACTAGGTTGTAGATGGGCTCTTTAATTTGGCTGGGTGGAGCTTCATTGAAAATTACAACAAAGCACAGCTGGGTTTTGAAGAGCACCCCAGGATTTTTTTGGGATTAGCTTTGCTTCTTTAAATTTTCCTTATTCCATGGGCTCTCCCCTTCATTTTAACTTTTGCTTATTTTTAATGGTAATACTGTTAAATAATATTTAACATTATTAGGTCAACTTAATATTGATACTGCATCATTATTTAGGGCAATCAGAATAGACATGGAGCCTCTGAAGGAGGAAGCGTGAAGCCCCCTCTCTCCTCTTACTCTGTGTCACTGTTACTTGCTTGGGGCAGAGTGGGACCCAAAGGGGAGGCACTGGGGGTTTTGGATGGTGACTACCCATCAACTGGTTTGGAAATATTTCCTTTTTGTTTTGTCTTTAATTTTTAATTAATTAACTAATTAATTAATTGGAAAGTAGGCTCCACATCCAGCATGGAGCCCACTGTGGGGCTTGAACTTATGACTGTGAGAGGTAATACCTGAGCTGAGATCACGAGTCATATACACTTAATAGACTGAGCCAACCAGGAACCCCTTTAATTTTTATTTTTTTTAATTGAAATATAGCTAACAGTGTTCTATTAGCTTATGCAATATAACGATTCAACAATTCTATACACATTGTTCAGTGCTTATCACTTAAAGTGTATTCTTTTTTTTTTTTTAGTATAGTTGACACACAATGTTACATTAGTTTCAGGTGTACAACATAGTGATTTGACAAGTTTACACATTATGCTGTGTTCACCACAAGTCTAACTACCATCAGTCCTAACACATTTCTGTTATTATATCACTAACTGTATCCTTTATGCTGTGCCTTCTATTTCAGTGATTTATTCATTCCATAACAATAGCCAGTATCTCTCACTCCCCTTCACCCATTTTGCCCAACCCCTCCTCCTCCCCTCTGGCAACCATCAGTTAATTCTCTGTATTTGTAAGTTTGATTCTGCTTTTTGTCTTTTTTTCTTTTGTTGTTTTTTGGGGGGGATTCCATTTATAGTGAAATCATATGGTATTGTCTTTCTTAGCCTTAATGAATATTTCCATACTATGTAATCCCGTTGACATCCGTGCCTCACCTTCCTGTCTACTGTTGACAAGAAGCTGCGGGAGCCAAGGTAAACTCAGACCTGTTTTCATAGGCAGTTTTCTCAGGTCCCCAGTACATTGTACTAGAGACTATTGGAAACCTGCAATACATTGCTGATGACTGAGAATTCCCTGACAGCCTTTCTCCATTTAAATCTTTTCAGCCTCATTTGCTTGAACAGGAAGAATTCTTAGGCTATTTTCAAGTTAAAATGTGATTATTCTTGTCCTGGATGTTGATTTCAAAGGATGGTAATTTATGCACATAATTTTGTGGGTTGTCTCTGACTTCTTGGATCCTCATCATTATCTGTATTATCATTCAGGCTTGGTGTGGAAGTCAGTTTTTCATGGCTTGTTCTCATCTACCTTCTTCCTGTAGGTCTTTGTCATCTCCTCCTTGCTACCTGCTAGGACAGAGGGCAGACTGCCAT
The DNA here is from genome assembly GCF_905146905.1 of Nyctereutes procyonoides. Classification (NCBI taxonomy): domain Eukaryota; kingdom Metazoa; phylum Chordata; class Mammalia; order Carnivora; family Canidae; genus Nyctereutes; species Nyctereutes procyonoides. The sequence continues at coordinate 59,574,146 of NW_026575047.1, read as the reverse complement.
AACCCTTGACAAAGAAAATGCTTTTTTGGGGCGGTAAAAGTCAGAAGCATTTCACATGTGCTTTTGTTGGTTTATATAGCCTCATTTTGTTTTTGCTCATCCTATCTTAAAACACCCAGGTTCAAAATAATGTGCAGGGTTGAACCTCGTCCAGCAGATTGCAGTTAGGTTTAATAACATGAGCACTTAAAAAAAAAAGAACATGAGCATTTGTAGCAATTAACAGTTCAGGTTCTGGAGAAGGTGGGTCTGGGCTTGAATCCCAGCTCTATCATTGTGCAAGCTGAGAATCCACTGGGTTAGAGAAACAGAAGTGACAGCAGCAGAGAGATGCTGTTTCCCCTTTAGGTTGGCAGAGCTTCTGCAGTTTAATCACTGTGGTACTGGCAGGCTGTCAGGTTGCAAGTCAGCCCCTTGGGGTAGTGCCCAACTTCTTTGGGAGGGGCTCCCCTACTTCCTAAAGAGAATGGCCTTTGAGAGGCCCTGCAGTGCCCAGGCTGAGGGTCCTTCACCTTCCATGACTTGAAGACTGGCCACTACAGTGCCGGATCCTAGCTCCATGCCACTCCACAAAAATCAAGTGGCACATGTGGGGCACCAATACCCTCAGAGAAGATTGATCACAGCATGTCCCAGAGACATAGGAAAACAAACAAGAAATTATAAGAACACTCAGGGAGGTTTTAAGCATTGAACAAAAAATACTTTCTGGAACTAAAACCTATGACTTTTTAAAAAATATTGAATAATTAATTGAAGAAAAGTCAGTGTTGGACCTGAGTGAGTGGATTTGAAGCCAAGTGAAAGTGCTAACTAAAAGTACAGAGCCAAAGTACAGAGCAAAAGTACAAAGGAATAGAATCATGAAAAAAGATAGGATTTGGTGAGACCCAGGAGACCTAGCATGGTAATGATAAGAGTTCCAGGAAGAAGAAAAGGAATGCATTACATTGACAATGTGAAGCTTCTCCATCTCAAGTGGAGTCTGGGTGTCAGCAGCCTTGGAGCTTCTACAGATGCATGTCTTGGCTACCCAGCCTACCAATTCAGAACCTGCACATGGACAAGATGTGACCACCTGCACATGTGCACTGGAGATGTGCTGGTCTGGTCCAAGGCCCCATCTGGGGGTGTTTCCCTACCACTATAAATATGAACCTGCCACTGCAGAACTACAATTCCACCCCCTCCATTCTCAGGATCTCCTGTGAAGATGCAAACTATCCTTGGTATTTACCTGGGGCACTTGTTAAATTGCATACAAAAGGAATCCAGCCAGGAGTGGGTAATTCTTCAGAGGCCCAAGCACGTTCCCATCTAACAGAGATGGCTGGAACAAATCTCTAGATTGAGTGTCCAAATTTAATGTCTCACCTGGGGACAGTTGGCAGGTATCAGCAGCAAAATGACAAATCAGCAAGAGTGCTAGCTGGAGATAAGTGAACACTGACCACCAGTGGTGGTGGGTTTAAGGAAGGCAGGTGGTAGGTACAGGGAGGATTGGTGTGGTGAGTAGAGGGAGAGCAGGTGTGCTGGGCACAGGGTGTGGTAGATGCAGGAAGGGAAGGTGATATGGGCTTAGAGAGAGGGCAAGGTACTCTGGGTCAGAGGGAGGGCAATACCTGTCTGGTTGTGATGCATCGTCTCCCTACAAGGAAGTAGGCTTAGTGTGTGAACTTACTTGATTAAAAAAAAAAAAAAAAAAGCAGGTATCACTATATTTCTCTGAAAAATTCTCAACTCTCGAATGTTGACAGTAAATTCAAATTTCAAAAATGATCCTGCTGGCTTCTGCTGTTTACATTCTTTCACAGAATAGCCTCTCCTCTTGGAGCCCACTGTCTGATATTACACAGGGATGTACTGTTGGACCCTGGCTCACGGGTGTCAGCGTGTCCCGGTGGACGCCCCAGAGACCCAGACCCCAGACAGGCAGGTGCAATTAGCAAGAGGGTTTATTGAACGTTTGCGCAAACGGGCTCTCCGCCTCCGAGGAGGAAAAGAGCCCCGATTAGCAATTACAGGGATCTTTTAAAGGCAAAAGGAAAGAAACCGCCTAAAGGCAAAAGAACCGCGGAGTCGCAGAACCGGGAGTCGCATGGCATCCAGGTTGATTTCACGGAGGGTCAACATGAACCTATTCAGGGACATTCCAATCAGGGTGTGTGGGGGGGGGGATGGTTTTCTTATTGTCAACAGAATGCTTTTAGTTGCTAAAATTTCAGGAAGACGCCTGGATGGGCTGCCTCTGGGTTAGGGCTGGCCCTACTTACAAGGGGGGAGGTTTCTTCAGTACTAGAGCAACTGTCCACCTGAAAGTGCCATGCCTGCCCCTTTGCATTGCCTCATGTCCCAGGGCAGCCCCTTGCCCTGTTGTTGGCTACCTGGGCCACCTCATGCCGTCTCTGGGCATCTTGTGCCATGCATTTCTTTCACCCCTGTAAGGGACAGCCTAGCCAGCCTCCCTTTGTTAATTCTCCTGCCACTCTGTCAGGAGCCATCCTTCCCAGGGTCCTGGATCAGAGGCCCATTGTAGGCGTTAAAGGTCAGGCAGCAAGGCATGTGTCCTGCTCAGATATCTGAAAAAGAGCTTTATATGTGTTTTTGGATGAAGTAATATTGCAATATTTGAATATAAGTGTATAGACTTAAAAAATGATGGAATGCTTTTATTTAATAATGTCAACATATGCTAACAATTACATTCTGGGGAACTACTTTTTTTTTAATTGGAGTTCAGTTTGCCAACATACAGCATAACACCAGTGCTCATCCTGCCAAGTGCCCCCCTCAGGGTCCATCCCCCAGTCACCCCAACCCCCCACCCACCTCCCTTTCCACTACCCTTTGTTCGTTTCCCAGAGTTAGGTGTCTCTCATGTTTTGTCATCTTGGGAACTATTTTAAATTAGGATGACAAACTTTACGTATTAACTTAAAATATATGAGCTAGCCACTTTTCCCCCCCAGAACTCCTTGTGGGCATAGCTGAGGTGAACAAGTCAGCAGTGGGCACTCAGCTGGTCTTTTTTGTACAGTGCTGTGCAAGTAACATTGCAAGTAACATTGCATGGGGTGAGGTGATGGCTGTCCTAGGATGACTCTGTAGCAATATCAAGAAGAGAATTGTTTTGTGCAGACCCAAAACCAAACTAGAAGTCTCAGGGGAATGTAGAGCATCTTGGCTTGGCATACCAGGCAGTGTGTGTAGGCCTAGCAGGCATCCCAAATGGGCCTTGGAGTAGGCAGCAGTCCAACCTCACCTGCATTCCTTCCTGTGTAAAGGATCTCTGGGGCTCAGCTGGGAGCAGTCCAAGCAGAACCTTTCCCAACAACTGCATGATTTTCAATATCCACTGGGCCATGATCCAGGAACCATCCCTCCTCCCTCTCTTTGCATGGACCCTAGGACATCCATTATATAGGACTGAAAGCAGCTCACTTTGACAATGTATGGAAGATCTGGAAATTGATTCCCTTAATACTACCCATGTGCTTTAGCTCCCTTAAAGTCTTTGTGTACCTGCAAAGGGAAATATAACTCAGTTCTGGACCCTGACCTAGGGTTTGTTGTTGTTGATAACTTTGTTACTCAAGTCAACAGCCCTTCCAGCTGACCCACCCTCCTCTAGACTCTTTCCTCTTTAAACACCTACCTGTCATGGCTATTATTATTTCTGTGTATTAATTCTTATCTCCCTTGCCTCTATTTGACTTCACAGTCATTGGCAAAGCACTACCCATGACCAGGTTAAGCCTGCCTCCTGCCTCCCCACCCTACATGCACAGACAATGGAGAGAGCAGCAAGCACCTGCATTGCCATCTTGCCTCCCAGCCACAGCACTTCCCTCATGATTCCTTACTGCTGCCAGCCACACAACTTCTCCCTGGGCCTCATCTGCCCATGACTCTTGACTCTACCACACCTCTTTTCTCTCTTTGAGCCTCCAGCACCCTGCCTTCCCCTTCCTTCCTCACAGTTGATGACCTTGCTTCCCCTTTGTGACAAGATAAAAGCAGTCATATGGGAGGTTTTACAAGTAATGACCACTGTGGCTGCCCAGTGCATCCTACCTTCCTTCCAGTTAAATGGAAGGGTTTCCTAGTCTCAGTGGAGGCCAGCCCCGCTACCTGGCCCCAAAGCCACAGTTCTTTCCTACATAATTTATTTTTCACTCTCCACTACATCATCCTCATCAGGTTCTAAACATGCTGCCATCTCTCCCTCAGTGAGCCATGCATCTCTATGGCTCTCTTCCCTTTCCTCTACTTCCTTTAACAACCAACTCTGTGAAAGCACCGTCTATCCTTGCCACCCTCATCTTAATGTAATCCCTCTTCATTTTTCTCTTGACCCCACTGCAAGACCTCATGGTATTCACCCTTGTGAGAAATCCAAGTGATGCTCCTGGTTCTCTTCTAATCTGGCCTGTCAGCAGCGCTTGGTAGAGGCAGCCTCTCTTCCCCTTGTGATCCGTTTCCTGTTTGGCTCCTCAAGGTTCTCCTCCTACCCATGCAGCCGCTCCTCTTTGGTCTCCTTCCACAGGTCTTCTTCACCTTTCAGCTCCCAAATACTGGGCTCAGTTCTGACCACTTCATTCTCTAGACTCATTGCAAGGGGTCTCATACAAGCTCATGCTCTAAATTCCACTCTACTCCTTGGCTTCTCTGCAGATCCTGGGGTCAGGTATCCAATTGCCCCTCTCACCTCTCCACCTGATTCTGTGCTTCCCCAATCCTCCTCACTTCCATAAAAATTTCATTTTCTCAGTTTCTCAGGACCCCAAATCTTAGAATCAGACTGAGCCCTTGCATGTTTTTAACAGCATACAGCCAGCTGCCCTTTGAAGCTTCCTAATATGGCCGATTCCCATAGTCTTCACCACTGCCCCCAGATCGTAGACAACATTCCCCACTTGTGTATTGCAGTCACCTCCAAATTGTTTTGTTTCTACTCTTGCTCCACCCTTAAGCGTCCATTCTTCCCTGAGGAGTCCCATTACACTCAGCACAATTCAGTCTTGGAGTGCCTACAAGCTTTCCAATCTGATCACCATCATCTCTGATTTCACTTCCTATCATTCTTCCCTTTATCCACTTAGCTCCAGCTACACTGGCCTCCCTAGCTTTCCTTGGACGTGTCAAGCAAACTCCTGCCTTAGGGCTTTCGTACTTCCTATTCTTTCTGCCTGAGATTTTTTACACAGATCATTAGGAGCTTGGTCTTGCCCCCCCCCCCCTTTTATTAAGTTTTTAAAAAATATTGCCCAGTGCAAAAGTGATACCCCCTCATCTCCTTTTTGCTTTTTAATCCAAAGCACTTAATACCACCTAACATTGTGTATTTTACTTGTTTTGATCTGTTTAGTTGTTTAATGTTTATTTTTAAATCAAATTATACATTCATATAGTTTAAAGTGCTAAATCAGTCTAGAATACTTATTTTAAAAATAGCCCTTTTGTATAACTTTTATCTCATTTCTTTCTTGTGGAAAACTTTATCATCATTTTCTGCTTTTTAATTTTATTTTTTGTTTCTTGAATGATGCTATCTGTGTATCTGCTCCTTTTGTGGCTTTGTCTTCTTTTGTCAGAACCCTAGCATCTTTCCATGTGTATCATGTTTGGAGAGGCAATGGCTTCCTTAAGTTCAGGCATTTGGTGCCAGATTTCATAAAGGATATTGGTCTATAGTTTTCTTGTAATGTCTTTGCCTGGCTTTGGTATCAAGGTAATGCTCACTTTATAGAACGTAAGGAAGTATTGCATTCACTTCAGGTTTGGGGATAGTTTGAGAAGGATTGGTGTTAATTTTTCAGTAAATATATCTTTTAGGGATCCCTGGGTGGCTCAGCAGTTGAGCATCTGCCTTAGGCTCAGGATGTGATCCTGGGATCTGGAATCAAGTCCCACATCTGGCTCCTTGCAGGAAGCCTGCTTCTCCCTCTGCCTGTGTCTCTGCCTCTCTCTGTGTGTGTCTCTCATGAGTCCCACCTGATGCGGGACTCAGTCCCGGGACCCTGGGATCAAGACCTGAGTCAAAGGCAAAGGCTCAACCATTGAGCCACCCAGGTACCTCTCATTAAATATTTTTAATTTAAAACATTAAAGCATTTCTTAAATGTTTTGTAAAATTCACCAATTTGGAAGTGTTCTCTCCCCTTCAGTATTTTGGCAGACTTTGAGAAGGATTAGCATTAATTCTTGAAATCTTTGGTAGAATTCACCAGTGAAACCATATGGTCTTGAGTTTTTTTCTTTTTGAAGACTTTTCTTTATTGATTCAATCTCCTTACTAAAGGGCAGCCAGTGTGGCTCAGCGGTTTAGCGCTGCCTTCAGCCCAGGGCCTGATCCTGGAGACTCGGGATCGAGTCCCATGTCAGGCTCCCTGGATGGGGTCTGCTTCTCCCTCTGCCTCTCTCTCTCTCTCTCTCTCTCTCTCTGTCTCTCATGAATAAATAAATAAACTCTTTAAAAATATATCCTTACTAAATATGAGTCTATGCAGATTCTCTATTTCTTTGTGATTCAGTCTTGGCAGGTTGTATGTTTCAAGAAATTTATCCATGTCTTCTCGGTTGTCTAATTTGTTGTCATATAACTGTTCATGGTAGTCTCTTACAATCCTACGCACGTCTGTGGTTTCAGTTGTGATGTTTCCTTTTCTATTCTTATTTATTTGAATCTTATTTTTTCTAAGTCTAGTTAAAGGTTTGTCCATTTTATTTATCTTTTCAAAAAAGTGCATCTTAGTTTCATTGATATTATATATATATATACACATATATATACACACATATTTAAATGTACCTATATCACAGTATACATCTTTTAATCTTGTGTATCCTTTAATAGATTGTTGTTGGTATAGTTATTTTTAATACTTTTGTCTTTTAACCTTTATACCAGAGTTAAGTGATTCACATTCTGCCATTTATAGTATTAGAGTATTCTGAATTTGTCTCTATACTTACATTTACCAGTGAGTTTTATACTTTGATTTGTGTTTGTGTTACTAATGAGTAACTTTTCAGCTTGAAGTACTTTCTTTGGCATTTCTTGCAAGATAGGCTAATGGTGATGAACTTCCTTAGCATCTGTTTGTCTGGGGAAATCTTTATTTTTTCATTTCGGAAGTACTGCTTTGCTGGCTGCTTTGCCAACATTCTTGGTTGGCAGTATTTTTCTTTCAACATTTTGAATATTCTTTTGTGGACTGCAAGGTTTCTGCTGAGAAATCCATTGATGGCCTTATAGGATTACCTTGTGTGAGAGAAATTATTTTCTCTTGCTGCTTTTTGAATTCTTTGTTTTGATTTTAGGCATTTTAATTATAATGTGTCTTAGAGAAGAATAGGTGGATTAAAATTTTTGGGTGATCTGTTAGTTTCATGAACTTGGGTATCCAGATCTCTCCCCAGCTTTAGGAAGTTCTTAGCGAATCTGAGAAACCACCAAGGAGCCCACACCGATGCAAGCGCACGAGGGTTTATTAGCAAGCTCGAGCTTGGGTCCAAGTATACCCGATACAGCGGAGCAGGGACTTGGACCCTGAGGCTAAGAGGTGTAGCACCTATATAGGGGCCAGTGGCCAATGGGATTGTAACATACACAGAAAGTTGCACAGTCATGTTGGTCCACATGCAGGTGGCCAATTGAATTACATCTTACCCTATAGTATCCATTTGAGCTGGCCTATTACTTTGCTCAGAATTGGCGTGCAGTTTTGGCGGGCACAAGGCAGGGTTACATTGTTATGAACCGATTTCTGAGAAGGTTGTGCTCATCGGATTGACTAGGGTGGGGCAGCGCCTTAAGCAATAAGCAGGTCCTGTGGGGGTCATACAGGAGGTGGCGGGTGTAGCACAAAATGGAGTTTGTCCTGCTCTGCTTATCCAAGGGTAGGGGATTTTTGTTAAATTTCCTGGGTCCCACAGCCACTCCTTTCTACCTCCCTTTTTCTGGGACTCCAAAGATACGTAGATTGTTTCCCTTGATGGTATACCATAAGTTTCATAGGCTTTTTTCATTTCTTTTCATTCTTTTATTTTTTTCTCATCTGGGTGATTTAAAATGATTTGTCTTTGAGTACCATGATTATTTGTTATGCTTGGTCCAGTTTGCTCTTAAAGATCTCTATTGAATTCTTCAGCTAAGTCATTGTACTCTCCAGCTCCAAAATTTCTATTTCATTCTTTTAATATTTTATTTCTCTTTGTTGAACTGTTTGTTCTAGTTTTGCTTTTCTGTTTTTGTTAAGTTGTTTGTTCCCTTATAGTCCTCTGAACATTTTTAGTACAATTATTTTGAATTCTGTGTCATACAATTCCTGGATCTCTATTTCTTTGGCATCAGCTGCTGAAAATTTACCATGTTTCTTTGGAATTTTCAGATCCCTCTAGACTTGTGTAGGTTTGTGTGCATTTGAAAAAGCAGTCACTTCTTCCAGACTTAATGGACTGAGTAAGGAAAGACCTTTACCTACAGGTAGGGACAAGCTGGACTGTGCTACTATACCTGGGTATAGTGGTGGAGGGCATGAAGTGTGAGGTCAGTGGAAGCTCTGGTTCTGGAGTGTATGGTGAATTGTTGGTTCATTCAGCCTGCTGAAGTCCACAACATTGACCCTATCTATCACTGTGTGATTCTTGGTGACTACCATGGGTGGTCTACAGAGGCTACAAATGCTTTTGTGGTCCTCAGCATTGCCTCTACGTTTTTGTGGCTAGGGGCCAGGGTTGGCAGAATTGGTGGTTGGAACTGATTATGTGCACACACTTTGTTGCAGGGGGCAGCTGCAGGTGCCTGTGTGGTGGCAAGGACTAGTTGCAAATACACACGTAGTGGTAGGGGTCAGGACCAGCAGTGAGGGGTGGGGCCAACTGAAGTTGCCCTGCTGTTATAGAGGCTCTGGTTGTCTGTGTGTGCTACCATGGCTGCTTGTTCTTGTCAGAGGTACACAACAGTAGAGGCTAGCTTTAGGAGGTGGGTAGGGGCATGCAGGTGTATAGCTGGAAGGGCTACCTGCAGGTGAGCCCAGTGGTACAGGCTACTAACAGGAGATAGGACCAAATGTGGGCTCACAAGAAGCTATGCGGGGCCTTGGCTATTGGTATGCACTACTGTGGCTGCAGGATCTTGTCATGGGTGTGCACATGGCAGTGAAAGTCAGTGACACATGTCAGACTAACAATACAGAGTAGACAGCTGGAGGGGTTACTGAGCACATACACAGAGGTGAGGGTCAGCAGCAGGGGTCTAGGCTTGTGTCTTGCATTTGCACAACTGCAGCAGCCTGGGCTGGCTACTGATGCAATTTCTGGGCTGTGGGTAAGGCTAGCATAGAGAAAGTGGGGAGGGACTCAGGTGGCTGGTGTCAGGAAACACAAATACCTAGGGGGCAAAAACTGATAAATCTGCAGAGGGTTTGCAGCAACCATGCTGGCCAGTGGTGTCTTCAGTGGTAAAAGCTACCAGGGTCATCTGCAGAGCAGGTCACTGGGAACTGCTCTCTGTCCTGCTGTGTAGCTGATACTGGCAGGCCCTGGTTTTCTTCCTTGTTCATAGCCATGTCTGTAGATCTCAGGTTTGCCAGGTCTCTGGATGGGGTGAAACTGAAGTATGTCCTCATGTGGCGTCCTGAAAGTCTAGGGAAGTAGGTTGCTCAACTGTTTGTTGAGAACTGAGCATTTTGAGTATTATCTTGTAATACCCTTTAGATTTAATTCTCCCACTCCTCAGGGATTGCTAAATCTTGCTCATTGAAAGGCTGGAGCCTTTCATTTCTGACTTTTCCTAACTTTTTTTTTTTTTTTTTTTTTTTTTTTTTGCTAAATGTGCATTTCTTGTGAGTGGCCGTTGATGTTTCTCTTCTGTTATCTCTGCAATAAACCAGTATTTTGAAAAATAATGTCTTAAGTGTTTGGCTCACAAAGTTGGGCAGGGGGTGGGGGACCAAATAGTTTCATGAAATCTCCTGGAAACTGCTTAATCCCTCAGGGATTAAAACAGTGGCCAGTATCTGTGCTGATCTCTCAGGGTTTAAAAGCAGTAGTTGGTAATTAACACACATACCCAGTTTTTGGAGGACAGGATCCTTATTGTCCGCCTTGCTAGCAGGAAGTTGCACATAAATGTGGTTTTCTGCCACAGGGTTGGGAGTATGGCGAATGATAACCAGTATAAGAAAGTCAAAATTAAACAGCTTCTTCTTAATCTCTTCCCTGGCTCCTGCAAATGTTGGTTCACAATCCAGATTTCCAAAATAATTAAAGGCATACCTCAGAGACATTGTGGATTTGATTCTGGACCACACAACAAAGCAGATATTGAATCAAATGCATTTTTTGTTTTTTTCAGTGCATATAAAAGTTATGTTTACCCCATTGTATATTGTAGCTTATTAAGTATGTGATAGCATTATCTCTAAAAAAAACAATGTACATTCCTTAATTTAAAAATACTTAGGGACACCTGGGTGACTCTGGAATTCCGGGATGAGTTCTGCATTGGGCTCCCTGTGGGGCGCTTGCTTCACCCTCTGCCTGTGTCTCTTCCCCGCCCCTCTGTGTGTCTTGTGAATAAAAAAGATCTTTATAAAAATACTTAATTACTAAAAATGCTAACCAGCATCTGAGCTTTCAGTGAGTCATAATCTTTTTTTTTTTTTTTGAGTCATAATCTTTTTTGCTGGTGGAGGGAATTACCTACATTTTGGTGGCTTCTGACTGATCAGGGTGATAGTTGCTGAAGGTTGGGGCAGCTGTGGCAATTTCTTAAAACAAGAAATCAATGAAGTCTGACATATCAATGGACTTTTCCTTTTATGAACAATTTCTCTGTAGTGTGTGATGCTCTTTGATAGCATTTTAGCCACAGTAGAGCATCTTTCAGAATTGGAGTCAGTCCTCTCAAACTCTGCTGCTGCTTTATCAACTAAATGTATGTAATATTCTAAGTCCTTTGTTGTCATTTCAACACTCTTTACAACCTTTTCACCAGTATATTCCATCTCTAGAAACCATTTACTCTGCTTATCAGTAAGAAATAATTTCTCATCTGTTTAAATTTCATCATGAGGTTGTAACAATTCAGTCACATCTTCTGATTTTAGTTCTCTTGCTGTCTCTACCCCATCTGCAGTTACTTCCTCTATTGAAGTCTTGAACCCCTCAAGATCCATAAGGACTGGGACAGCTTCTTCCAAACTCCTGTTCATGTTGATATTTGGACCTCTTCCCATGAATCATGAATATTCTTAATGGCATCTGGAATGGTGAATCCTTTCCAGAAGGTTTTCAATTGACTTTGCTCAGAGCCATCAGAGTAATCACTATATATGGCAGTTATAGTTTTAAAAAATGGTTTTCTTAAACAGTAAGACTTAAAAGTTGAAATGATTTATTGATCAATGGGCTACAGAATGGATGTTGTGTTAGTAGTCATATGTACAATATTAATCTCATTGTACATCTCCATCAGAGCTTTTGAGTGACCAGGTGCATTGTTCATGAACAGTAATATTTTGAAATAAATCTTTCATTTTCTGAGTAGTAGGTCTTGACATATTCACTAAATAATTTTGTAAACAAATGTGCTATCACCCAGGCTTTGCTATTCCATTTACAGAGCACAGGCAGAGTAGATTTAGCATAATTCTTAAGAGCCCTAGGATTTTTAGAATAGTAAATGAACATTGGCTTCAACTTAAAGTCACCAGATGCATTACGCTGTAGGAAGAGAGTTAGTCTGTCCTTTCAGCTTTGAAGGCAGGCATTGAGTTTTCCTTTCTAGCTATAAAAGTCCTAAATGGTGTCTTCTTCCAGTAGAAGGCTGTATTGTCTACATTAAAAATCTATTCCTTAGTGTATTCACCTTCATTAATTATCTGAGCCAAATTTTCTTTTTTCTTTTTAAGATTTTATTTATTCATGAGAGAGACACAGAGAGAGAGAGGGGCAGAGACACAGGCGGAGGGAGAAGCAGGCTCCATGCCGGGAGCCCGATGTGGGACTCGATCCTGAGACTCCAGGATGACACCCTGGGCCAAAGGCAGGCGCTGAACCACTGAGCCAGCCAGGGATCCCCTAGCTTTTGGTTTAAAGTGAGAGATGTGCAACTCTTCACTTGAACACTTAGAGGCCACTATAGGGGTTATTATTTGACCTAATTTCAATATTATTCTGTCTTAAAAATTGGGGAGGCCTGAGGAAAAGGAGAGAGATGGGAGAATAGCTGGTTAGTGGAACAATCAGAACACACACAACATTTATCAATTAAGTGTACCATCTTATATGGATGTGATGGGTCTTGGTGTCCCAAAGCAATTACAATAGTAACATCAAAGATCACTGACCACAGACCACCATAACAAAAATAATAATGAAAAAGTTTGAAATATTGTGCAAATTACCAAAATGTGACACAGAGACCCAAGGTGAGCAAATAGTGTTGGAGAAATGGCCTGCCAATTGACTTACTCCATGCAGGGGTGTCACAGACCTTCAACAACAACAACAACAAAAAAATGCAGTATCTGTGAAGCACCATAAAATGCAATAAAGGAGGTTTGCCTGTATTGTTTTTTTTTTAATTTTTATTTATTTATGATAGTCACAGAGAGAGAGAGGCAGAGACATAGGCAGAGGGAGAAGCAGGCTCCATGCACCGGGAGCCCGACGTGGGATTCGATCCCGGGTCTCCAGGATTGCGCCCTGGGCCAAAGGCAGGCGCCAAACCGCTGCACCACCCAGGGATCCTGGTTTGCCTGTATTGTAACGGATTGAATTGTATCTCCCCAAAAGTTAGGTTAAAGTCCTAATCCCAGGTTCCTGAAATTGTGACCTTATTTGGAAATTGAGTCTTTATAGAAATAGTGAAGTTAAAATTAGTTCATTAGGATGGACTCTAATTCAATATGACTGGTGTTCTTATTAAAAGGGGGAATTTGGAAACACAAGCAGGCATGCAAAGAAGGAAGAACATATGAAGACACATAAAGAGAATCTGGCCATGTCAACTGGAGTGAGGCACCTATAAGCAAGGATTATTGGGAAGCACCAGAAACTACATGAGGCTGCAAGGATCTTCTAGAGTTGCCAGGGAAAGCATGGTCCTGCTAACAGGATTTCAGACTTCTGGTCTTTGTAACTGTGAGACAATGTGTTGCTGTTGTTTCAAGCTACTTGGTTATGGCAGCCCTAGGAAATTGATAATAGTTACTTCAGACAGTTGCTGACTTCAATAATTGTTTGGGTGGAATGGTGGATGGATTTCTGGAGCTTCCTACTCTGCCGTCCTCTGTGACATCCTATTTATTTATTTATTTACTCTGATATAAGCTCTATGAGGACATAGAATTTTGTCTCTTATGTGAACTCTTATGTAGACATAGCATTAACAGACAAATACTGCAGCACTAGGTCACTTATTATTGAATGCTTTAAGATACAAAGGAATGTGGACAAGTCAATATGGTCCCACCCTGGTGGAGAAGTGAGGTGTGTATTAAATGTGATGATGGAAATAAGTTCAGCATAATGTGATATAAAGCATCAGCCACTTTGGGAAAGCCAGGGGAGGTTCCAGAAGACAGATGGCCAGTGCTGTGTGAATTTGTGCTTTGTTTGCTCCTCCAAAGAGCCAAAACTTCAAGTTTGAAACTCTCTGTGACAGCATTTGGGTTCATCATGAGACAACAAAAGCAAAGATTGAAACATGCAATGAAGATTGCTCAGGGGCCCCTGTGCCAGGAGTTTCTGTGTCTGCATCAGAGAGATTTCCCAGGATGTTTTCTCTTCCAATAAATATTAGGGGGGAAAAAAGTGAGCTTTTTAAAATGCTCCTTGTGACCCAACAAATATTAAGGGCTCTTTCTCAGACCTTATAAGGCAATTCTGGATACTTTAAGCAGGGCTGGCAGAGCAACATGTGCAGTAGGCTGGTAGAGAGGAGTGTCTGCAGCAGGTGCATAGGTCTGCAGGTCGCCTGCAGCCTGCCAGTCAGTCTCTGCTGGGGCATATGGGATCTCCTCAATGTGTCCTTCCTCTGGGGCCCCCATAGGGCAGCAGTATTTCCTAGGGCATACTTTTCTCCTGGCTGAACCTGAAGCTCCAGAGTAGCTTGCAATAACATGGGATGCTTTTTTCTAGTCCACTTACCTTTCATTGGTCAAAGCCCAGTGTCAGTGGGGTGGGGAAGTGGATCCTTTTGCCCCATTGGGGCCACTGCAGAGGCATGCATGTGAAGTCCTACTGCAGGGATAAAGAACTAGGGAGTGATCCAATTTTCCTAATTAAACAATTAGGCATTACTTTTTATGATGTCAAGTGACCTGCTCTCCAGCAGAGCATAGTTCTGCTGTCCTTTGATTCTCTACAGCAAATGAAATCATATGTCACATATCTTCACAATGGTTTCGGCTTTCTGCTTTTGACTTTGGGAAATCCTTTCTGAATGGGTTACCATTGGAACCCTCCTCACCTGCTCTTTAGAGATGTGCACACAAGGCCCTGGGGCAGCAGATTCAATGGTCCTTCCTTAACATCTTGTCTTATGTGCTGCCCTGAGGAACCTAGCAGTGGCAATATGGACCAACATCCCCCCCAAGCCAGTTGGAAGCAGGCCTCATGGCTACATCCTCCCCCTGGCTACATTCTCCTACATTAGCAACATGATCCACAAGGGGACATGCTTTTGGAACACAAATTCCTTACAGAAACCTCACAGCTGCTGCATGTTTCTTTGATAACAATAATATGAAATTCATCTTTGTCAGAAAGGTAGACTGGATCCTAGCATGATTTACTAGAGTACTACTTTCTAGTTATTGAATCTGATACCTATTATCATATGAACATCAGCAGGGTTGGGAAGACTGCACAGAGAGCAGTGCTGAGAAGTGGTTTAGCACATGGTTACCATTGTGCAGTTTGGAATCAGAGAACTGTGCTCAGGTTCCAGTCTGATCACTTGTAAGATATGTTTCTCTCCATACCTTGATTTCCCCATCTATCGATTGAAGGATGACAAATAGACCTGAGGGATGTTTGAGGATTAAATAACGTGATATGTGCATGGAGTTAGTATAAGACTTGGTCCACTGCAAGGCTAAGAAATGTTGGTTAGATGGTAAGAGTCATGGTCTCAGCCACTGTAGAGGTTCTACAGGACTTTATGCCACTTAGGATCCACAACAGAAGTTAGGGCAGTTGAGGAAAACCAGGATTAGCTAGTTGGTCATATGGCTGGAAACAAAAACATCTCCATGGACTCAAACTCAAGGTTCTGTGGATTCTGAAGTTTACTTTGTTTTCCTGTTGAACATCCTATGCTTCTTACAGTTTGATGAAAAAGTGCTTTAGATTTTGTAAATCAGTCACATTAGGGAAACTCTTCTGGGTTTCCATGTATTTGACTGTAGTGTTCCTTTCCTTTACAGATTCCTGTGCTCCTGAACCTCATCCAAGACCCTGAGGTCAGCCTGCCTGCACCACCGCTCATATATGCCCTGGCCCTTGGAGCCTGCCTGGGAGGTAAGGGGGTATGATGCATTCACAGAAGTTACCTCAAAGTGGTGGTTTATACATGGTGGTTTACATGAAGGTAAATTAAGGAGAGTTTGGATGATTTCCTGAGTCAAAAGCCATCTTCAGCTTTTACTGAAGCAATTCTAGAGCTCTTCTATTCCTCTGTAAGCTTGTCACTTCCCGCCCTCTGCAGAACTTCCCCTGACATTCTAAGACTGCAGCCTGAGGATGATCATTACTGAAATATCAAAGTGAATGTGCTCCCACGTTGCACCCATATTTCACCCACACAGATGTGGCTTGTGTTTAGAAACAGATTTTGAATCAGAAACCATCTTCAGTGCAGTTTCTTATTTCCTCCATAAAGGGTTGGGGGGAAGATGAATCAGTAAATAAAGACCTAGAGACTCTAACTTAAGAGTAAGAAAAAGGATGAAAGATTGTTCTTTTTTGGACAGGGGGATTGTCCTTTAGAGAATTTAAGAAGTAAATTAGTAAAAGTATCAAAAGAGACTAACCTCTGGTAAGCAAACAAGGGTTTTGATCATCTTTTGAGGGAGCTTGTGTTAGAGTCCTTCTCATATTTAGGAGGCATAATCACCTTAGGGAACACAAGAGGATTTTAGAGAATCTTAGATAAACACACCAGATACATTTAAAGTTGGTATTCTTATATCCAGGCATGCTTAGGTAATCCAGCTTGCTTCATTCTTTGATTACTCTCTATGAAATCAATAACTCTCTGTTTAGTTTATCTCTTTGTTTATAAAGGGGGATTAATGTAATTCAGTGAAGTTGCTATGATTTCTGGAGGGAGCTAATTCATTTAATTCAGCAACTTAGACTTCGATTACTTATGAGACTATAGATCTGGTAAAATGGCCCCCATTTAAGCATTAGCCCCAGGAAAAGCAATAACTGTATTCACAGCTACATTTAACATCAGTGATAGAAACAGAATCTAGGGGCACCTGGAAATATGTCTGTTATGTGGGACTTTGTTCATTAAACCTTACTGAGCATCTGCTGTAACCTGAATTCTGCTTTTGAGTGGGGAGATAGTGACCTAAGCTAAGGTTACACCTGAAACAGATGTGTCCTCTCATGGAGGAATGCACAGAGTACTTAGAGGTCCCAGACAGAGCCTAGAGGGAATCTCAGGGAAAGTCCTCCAGAAAGGAAAGCCTTGAGCTGGGTCTCAAAAGGTGAGAAGCCTCTTGGGCTAGTGCTGATTCCCCAGAACATGTAGAATGAATGTGGGTGGGATTATCAAGGACAGAAGTTAACATGGACCCTTTACATGACTAATAACCTAAAATACATATAAATGCCTTTTGACCGAGGCACCTTTGAAAGCAGGGATTCAGCTGTAATGAATAATAAATGTATTAAGGCTTTGAATCTTTTTAACCTAGTAGCTCTGGTCATTGAATGACACTTGTTCCTGGATTGCAGATGCCCAGTTGTGCTGAGTGTTAACTTTACACTTACTCTGTAAGGGATCCTCTTTCATCGACTCAGAGTTTGGAATCACTTTTTTAAAAATTGTGGTAAAATGTACATGGCACACAATGTACAATTTAACTATTTTTAAGGATGTACAACATAAGCAGCCATTAGAGAAATGTAAACTAAAACTACAGTAAGATATCATCACATATCTGTAAGAATGGCTAAAATAAAAAATAGCAAAAACACCAAGTATTGACAAGGATGTGGGGAAACTGGATCACTTATACACTTATCATTGGAGCTATAGAGTGGTCCCATCACTCTGGAGAATGGTTTGGCAGTGTTTTAAAAAACGTAACCTGCAACTACCATAAAACCCAGCAATTGTACAACTGGGCATTTATTCTAGAGAAATGAAAACTTATGTTAACTCAAAACCTACGTAAAAATGTTGATTTGTGATAGCCAAAAAGTAGAAATAAACCAGATGTCCTTCAATAGTAAATGACTAAAAAAACTGTGGTACATCCCTACCGCGGAATGCCACTTGACAGTAAAAAGAAATTATGAATTGACACACATAGTAACCTTAATGGATCTCCAGGAAATTATATGGAGTGAAAAAAAAAGTCAATATCAAAAGATTACAGACTGTCTGATTACATTTATATGATATTGAAGAGATACAGTTGTAGAAAAGCAGAATAGATTAGTGATTAGTGGGGGTTAAGTACAGGGCAAGGTGGAAGGAAGTGTGTCCAGCTGTAAAAGGGCCATAGGAGACATCATTTTGGTGATGAAAATGTTCTGTATATTGACCATCAATGTCACTGTTCTGATTGTGATAAAGTACTATGATTTTGAATTACCTTACCATTGAAGGAAACTGGTAAGTGATACATGGGATCTCTTTATATTATTCCTCATACCTTCATGTGAATATACAGTTACCTCAAATAAAACTTCAGTTGCAATAATAGAAAAAGGAAAAGGCAGAGGGAAGAATGTTCTTATTGATTAAATCCATAATTACTAAACTAATTAAATATGGATAGATAGGCTGACTGAAAAATAAAGTCAAGGAAATAAACAATAAATTACAGAGGAAAAATAAAACACATAAAAATTCATTATGAGAAATCCAATATTTGACTTCTAAGAAAAATCTCAGGAAAGACACTGAAATGAAGGAAGGAATTTATCCAAAAAATAATAGAAGTGAATTTTCCTGAGTAGAAGCAGCACATGAGTGGATACATACCTAATGCCATCTTTGTGAAATTTTGGAACTTTATGGAGGCTTAGAAACCTGCCTAATGTCATACAAGTAGTAAATCTTAAAGCTGGGAATCTAGCAGCCCAGCTCCAGAGTTTGTTGGCTAAGGTCTCTTTACGTTGAGAACAAGAAATTAGAAATACTAGGTTTAGCAAAAAATGGTACAAAAATAGTGTTCAAATTTGGAGCAAATTAAAATGAAACATGACCTTAAGCAAATGATAGAACATAAGAAATGAGACTTGATTGGCCCGTGGTCCTGGTAGATGGTAAATGGTCTTGGCCTTACAGGGGTTGCATTTACATAGTCTGGGTGGTATAAATGTTGCTGACTGAGTTTCCCAGTTGGAATGAACCCACATCCAACCTTGGAAGTCTTAGCTACTCGTAAAATATGCTACGGTTGTTGATTTCCTTGACTATCAAGCTTTTCTATTTTATTTGTTGCCATATCCATGTATTAGTTGTATTAAAAATAAATTTTAAAGATAATTTAAATATCTACTGATTAAAACATAGAGAACAAATAAAAATGAAGACTACTTTAGGTCCAAGCATGCATGTTGTCTTTTCAAAGTTACCTAGGGATTGTGGACAATCCAGGAGACATGTGGCTGCATTAAAACCTGTTGCTTCCTTTTGGTCATATTCAGATCTCGAGTGACAGGTGTTTCTTCCACTTGCCAAAGGGATTTCCAGCATATAGTTAATTTTTATGTTTCCTGTCAAGTGGGAAATTATCAGTGGTCTGAGAGCATGGCATATTTGATCCAACTTGGACTGGCTGATAAAGGATTCTTTATAAACTTATAAAATATCCATCAAAAATGAGACATAGTTTTGAAAACGTTGTTTTGTCTCTAGATCCATGTATCATCTTTCCATGTAGGACTACCCAGACATGCCAAGACAGGCAACAGCTGTTCACATGCACATACCAAAACCTACTTGCTCCTCTATAGATGGAAGCAGGAAAGGAGGCCTGAGCCTCATTAGTGACACCTAGGTCTTTTTTCTCCTTACCACATGGAACACATGCCATATGTGGAGTACCATAAGAAAGTCTGGTAGCATCTTACTAAATTGCTACAACAACCATTGACATTTGAATAGTACCCTCATATTTTTAATCAGGAAAGGTGGTGACTATCCTCATTTTATTCAGAGGTTACTGACTCACCTACATCTCTTCCCCAGTGATGATAAGGCAGGGGTAGCCAGGTGCACTCTGCTCCTTGCCAAAGTCATTTGGAGTCAAGGAGACATGAGGGAGTTATTCTGTGGGGATAGAGGGGCTTCTGGTAATGATTTCCCTGAGCCTGAGAACAAATCTTAGGCAAGAGAGTGGTCCTGCTTCTTTCTCCGGATACTGTCTTCTGTCATGTGGTAATGAGATGCCTGGAGCCCTTTCCAGACTGAGTGTGGGGCCAAGTCTGAGTGTTGATGAGTGGAAGAGCATACAAGTGGAGATAACTGGTCCTGAAAAACACCACTGAACCCTGCAACTAACAATGAGTCTTGACTTGCCTGTCAGAGGAGATAAACTCTCTGTATTACCAACACCATACTGTTTCTAATCTTCCTTTCTCAGTGATCACTCTTGGTTACACGGTTTAGTAGAGTTGAGACTTTGATGGAGGTCTTCAGAATCCAAATCTAGTGTTCTTTCTACTCTACCTGCTGATATACTCTGTTTCTAATACACTTGTGCAGGGCCCGTTGTCTGGCTAACCCAACACTGCTCCTACTCTCTTCTCTCTTGTGTCCCTCTACTGTTAATAGTTGCTCTGGTAGCTCATCTGCACTGTTTGTCTCATTTTGCTGACCAAGAAGATATGAGGGAAACCTGTTTGGGAGCCTCTAAACCTAGATTTTACCCCTTTGATAAAAATGTATTGATACCAGTTCTTCTCCATACTTCCTACCTTAAATATGACCATGAAACCATCTGTGATGAGTGGGAGAGGCCAAGAAAATTGTGAAGACCCACTTGTGAAATTACTTATGACACTGACCTGATGCTTGGCAGCCCTCTGTCCCTAGGCTTCTTGTTACATGGGAGGAGATTATTTTCCATTGTGTATAAATCACTGTTATCCAGGTTTTCTGATACATACAGCTGAAAGCTTTCTTAAAAAAATCAGCCATCCAAAAGAATGAAATTTACAATTTGCAATGACATGGATAGAACTAGAGGGTGTTGTGCTAACTGAAATAAGTCAGAGAAAGACAAATGCCATATGATTTCACTCATATGTGGAATTTAAGAAATAAAACAGATGAGCAGGGGAAGGGAACAAAAATAAAATAAGATGAAAATGGAGAGGGAACCAAACCATAAGAGATGCTGAACTCTGGAAATGAACTGAGGCTTTCTGGAGGGAAGGTGAATGAGGGGGATGAGGTAATTGGGTGATGGGTATTAAGGAGGGCACTTGATGTAATGAGCACTGAGTGTCATATGCAACTGAAAATCACTAAATTCTGCCCCTGAAATTAAAATTATAGTATATGTTAATTAATTGAATTGAAATAAAGAAACAGTAATCAGTGAGACTTAATAGGTTAAAGTACCACTTCCCAGGTTATGAGGTATTCAGGAGGCTGAATGACTTCCTGCAAAGGGGTGATTGAAAGGCAAATCTGGGGAAGGATCTCAGGCTATGAGGCCATATCCCAGTGCAGAAAAGGCTTTTGGAGGAATAGCAATCTCCATCGTGCCATCTGTGTTATATTCCTGAAAAGGTGGCTAGGAGTCAGATATACAAAAGCTGAACAGCTGCCTTACTGAGAGAAGTCAGTCCAGCCCTTGCTCGTTTCTCTGCCTCATATTCTTTCTAAGGAAAGATTTTAAGCCATGGGGCTTTTCACTCTACCCCTCTCTCCAGCCCTCTTCATCATGCAGCCAGAAGACCAAGATTCTGTCCCTTCCCTTAGATCTTTGAAAATCTCCCATTCCATTTCCCGGATCCAGAAGTGCTCAGGAACAAATTTACCTACTGAGCCAGTACCCCCTGGCAACAGGCAGGAAATAGAAAGGGGCTTTCATTTTCTGACAAGTGGTCTGTTGCAGTTGAGGAATTCATACCAATTACAGTATGACAAGATACTATTGATCCAGGCAATAGGATTTTAACTGGAAATAAGGGGCTATTTTTTTCAATCATTAATCCCTAACAGGAGAGAAGAAAAGTGTTGCTTTTTAGTTTTAGAGTTCACACAGGTTGCTGAATGTACCCTGGGCCATGTGTTAAGCTCCATGCTATCCAGAAGCAGGGCTTACCATGTCAAGTTCTGGAGTAGCAGTGCTTGGAGATTACAGGGAAAACACCACCCAGGCACTGAGGTACATGCTCTGCAATGGAGGCTGGCAGGACAGGACCATCTGAGGATCATGGGCATTCCTGTAGGGATAGCTTTGGCAGACTTTGGGAAATAATTGCAGGGCAGGATGGCTCACCAAGGTGTGGAACCTCATCAGCAGGTCTCCTTACTGATAGCAGGAGCCAGCTGGCTGGCAGGGTGAAGGGATGGATATGTTGGTGTGACAGAACCAAGAAGAGGCTGAGTGAGGCCATCATTGCTGTGGAATTTGTACATTACGACCTTCTTAAGACCTTCAGATGACCTGCATGACTGTCTACAGAAAGGCCTTGGGCCTATGTCATGCACATTGAGCTTTTCCCTCTCTGATCCTCCTCTGGAGTCAAAACAGCTGGCTCTAGTCCTGGGCTCATTACTTCCCAGCCCCAACATTTCACCATGTTGCCTTTCTGTGCCTTAGTTTCTTCATAGGGACACTGGGGACCCTAGGGGTCATGGGGAAGATGAGGTACCACACCTTTAGAATGTCTTCCTGAGGAGACATTGAACAGACATCTGGTCTTGTCATTCTCAAATTGTTCTCTAGCAGAACTCACTCCACACTGAGGCCTGCATATGTCCCCTTGCCTTGTTGAAGCTGGCTGTGCTTTCTCATTCTCTTGGTGCCTCCTAAATCTCCTCTTCCTTGGGGAAGCCCTACTACCTGGCCTTGGCCTGGTGACCCCAGCCCTCAGAGCATTTCTCTTGGCCTCTCTGATCTCATGCCTGCTATGCATCTCCTACCTCTCTAGGAAGTAGAGTCCCATGAGCCCCATGAGCCCCAAAGGATATGAGCTGATTTGTTCACAGAGAACAGCCTGCTGGGGTAGAAGGGGGAGCTGCCTAAGGTTGGGAAGTTAGCAAGAAATGAATGGAAATTAGGAAGGGGGTGGAGACAGATGTTAGAACTGAAATGAAAATATAGACTCAGCTCTAGCAGGTGTCTGAGACAAGAGGTCTCAAAATGGTTTTGGAATCCTAGAATCACCTGCATGACCTTTTATATCATTACCATAACACATAGACAAACTTTATCTATTCTCTCATATTTCTTGTACTCCAGATAAGGGTAGCTCACTGGGTCTCTACTTGGTCTCATGAGGCCAAGATCAAGGTGTCCCCAGGCTCTGCTTCTTCTGGTAGCTCTGGGATGGGTCTGCTTCTGAGCTCACTCAGATTGTTGCCAGGATCCAGTTCCTTACAGTTCTAAGACTGGGTCCCCATCCATTGCTGGCTGACAGCTGGGCTGCCTTTGGCTCCTGAAGGCCTCTCTCGTCCTGGGACTTGGGCCTAAATCTCAGAGTTAGCAACATTGTGTAGAATCCTGCTCATGGCGGGAATACCTACACTTCCCTTTGGGGTCTCTCCTGGGATCCCTCTAGCCCTCTGGGATCTCTTGGGATCTCTTGGACTCCCCACTCCATTTCTTCCACTGAAAAAAACAAAAACAAAAACAAACCTAGTCTAAGTCTTCTATGGAGGAAAAGCAGAGAGAATAAGATGAGACTTGAGCTTGCCTTCATAAGCCTTTGCACAGGCAGTCTGGGCTGTGTGCCTGACAGGTGGTTGTGTTGCCAGCTGTGTGTTTCAAGGAGAGGGTAAAGACTGCGAGGAAGAAGGGGAGGAGGAGCATGGATTCAGCTGAGTGTCATTTGCACTGACAGATCTTCTACAAGATCCTCTCCTGGGGAATAGGCCCCAGTCTGTGTGTCTCTTCCAGTGGAGAAATCCAGAAGTCCATATTACTCTGAGATTATTTATTCTGTACTTCTCTCCACGCTCAGTGCTCCAGAAGACCCACAAATAATATGTTGCTGGGTTCTCAGAAAAGGCGGAACTTAGGGGCTCAGTGTATACAGCCTAGATTTCACCCTTGGTCCTCCTCCTCCTGCTCTGTTCCTTATGTTGTCCAATTTCAGAGAGGCTGCTCCTTTGTGCCAATATGCAGTAGGCAGCTCCAGATTTGTGCCTCACAGCTCAACAGTCCTTAGGAAACAGAGTCTTTTCCTGAGTGGTTTATGCATACATGTCAAAACTGAGTAAAATAGGCTGAGCCTAAGTTATATGCCTATTCCTGAACCCTGATCTCTGTGATTGGGAGTTAGAAGATGCCGATTGTTTCACCAAGCAAATTCACCCTTCCCTGAATGAGTCACGTTGGTCACTGGCCTTGGGCCACATCCCTCACCATAAGGCCTCACCAGTATGTATGCACATTCAGGTTACAATTCCCCACAGGTCATGTACCCACTGTTAAAAAAGGCTCACACAGAGAGGCATTTTATTATCCTGGTTGTTTGCATCCATCTTTCCATCCACAGACCGTGTTTACTGGTGGTTGTCTGGGCCTGGAGTCCTGAGGAAGGTGGTTCTTATCTGAGATCCCATTCTACTGCTCTGAAAACATCTGTTCTCTCCTATGGTTGTTAGTCTGGCTTACATTTTCCTCTAAAAGATAGATGCCACCATGTGCCACAGTGATTTGCCAATTCTCCTTAGCATTTCCTGTTTTCTACCACATAGAGCAGTTGTAGTCTTATTTGTAAATGGATTACAGTATTTACAGTGAACTTATTTTCTGGTTGTCAGTGTTTTATTTCTAACAGATATTTGCAAAGTAATCACTTTGATAGTACATGTAATCATCAAATCAGAATCCTATGAGATGATACAAATATCACAGAACAAAAAAGAATAGAAGGCTACCACCAAGATAAACTGAGATTTTATTTTACATTTAAAATTTTGATTCCAGGGAATGGGACACTGATTGGAGCATCAGCAAATGTTGTTTGTGCAGGAATTGCAGAGCAGCATGGATATGGATTCTCTTTCATGGAATTTTTCAGGTACTTTAAAACTCATTTTAAATTTCTCTTTGTTTAATCCCTAAACTCACTTAATTAAAAAAAAATAGCAATGCAAACTGTTAAACACTAGGATAAGCAGGATAAGCGTATTTTTAGCAATTAGAGATATGTTAGTGTAGGTGAACTTAGCTAAAAAAAACCACACACATTAAAAATTTATTGCTGGGATTAGCTTCATAACACAGAGCATGATTTAGATATTCTGAATAATTCAGATTGAGTCTAGGGGTCAAGAAATGGTTGTGGGCTTGCTGGATGGTTTATGTTGTTTTCTTGAAAATTCCAACAGTGATTTGTGCCTTGACTATCTATGACTGTGGTGCTTACTGAGAGTCTGAAGATCCCCTACCAGACTGCCCAGTGAAAAAGTCTGTACTTGAAAGGACCCAGGAATATTGCAAATAGGGAACAGGCACTCATGTGTAGGCACCTATCAGGAGGGCATGCAGAGATGACGCCCAGCATGGGGAAGAGCCAGCATTGCTTGCTCCTGCAAAAGAGAACGTGCTCCAAGAGAGCAGAGTCCTTGCTGGGGTCCTGACTCCCTGCATGCCTGTTTTCATATGACACCATTGTACTTTGGAAGCATATGAATGGACAGAATAGGTACTGGTGGGCCCCATAAAATGGTGCTGCTAAAATGAACTGACATTCATTTGGTGTTGAGCAAGATTTCTGTTGAAGTTCTTACACTGTCAACTCACAGATCAGGTATGCATAGCGATGATTCTCAGTACCAACCCTGCTTAAGATTTGGAATAGCAGCTCTACCTGAGGGCAGCGTGACCTGTATCCTGTGGAAGCTATGACCTCAGGCTTCTGCAGGGCACTACTTGGCTGGGTTGGGCTTGAGGATAAAACCTCACTTGTCATACCCAGGTAAGAATCAACATCAGTCTCTACATATAGCACTGAATTTTGGCAGACTTATTATACTGACCATTTCTGTTGTTCACGAGTCACTAATAGTTCTTGACAATTTGTTGGGACACTAAAATTAATTAATTGATACTCCTGGAAGATTTGGGCATGGGATGGAGGGACAAGGCTGGACAGTGAGCCATGGGATACTAACATGAATCTTTTGGGAGGACTCTGGCACGTTGTTTACCCCACTGCTGAAACAGGATCTAAAACTTAGCAATTGACTGCCACTTCCTATTTAGGCATCATCAGTCTGCTAAGCACAAAACTCCTATCACTTAAGAGTTTTCTTTTTTAAAAAAAAGATTTTATTTATTTATTTGAGAGAGAAAACACGAACAGGGAGGAGGGGCAGAGCAAGGAAAAGCAGACTCCTTGCTGAGCAGGGAGCCCAATGCAGGAATTCGATCCCAGGACCCGAGGATCATGACCCGAGCCAAAGGCAGACACCTAACCAACTGAGCCACTCAGGTCCTCCAGACAAAAGTTTTCTTAATGAGAACAACATTCACTATAGCAAATACAGCAGTGGTCTTAGCAGTATAACTTATCATCTCATCTTTGCTGCAGAGGCAGTAAGGATTCATTCCTGGAGCACAGCTAGGAAAGCGGGCTCAGAGGCAAGCGACCTAAGAGGGACAGCAAAAGGAGATATAAACTTGAATCCCCAAATTCCAGGGCTTCCTCATTTGGAATGGATTCCTAATTTCTGCTAAACTGGAAGGCTGTCATTAACATATCCCTAATCTCCTCTTCTTTGGTTAGCCAAAGTCTTCTAACTGGACTCAACAATATACTCACATGGCCACTCAACACTGGTTGGTCTCACAAGGAGACTTGAGAGGCCTCGTATTAATATCGTAAAAGATTAGAGGATTTTCAGGGCAACAATAAATGCTGGTCTGGGGCGCCTGGGTGGCTCAGTGGTTGAACGTCTGCCTTTGGCTCAGGTTGTGATCCCAGGTTCCTGGGATCAAGTCCCATATCGGTCTCCTGCAGGGAGCCTGATTCTCCCTCTGCCTATGTCTCTGCCTCTCTCTCTGTGTCTCTCATGAATAAATAAATAAAATCTTTAAAAAACAAAAAATAATACATGCTGGTCTGATATTTTCTTAACTTTGATATAATAACCAGGAACATGGAAAGAACCCATGTGTCTATCAACAGGTGAATGAATAAAGAAGATGTGGTGTGTATATAACAATGGAATATTATTCAGCCATCCAACAGAATGAAATCTTGCCATTTGCAATGACATGGCTAGAACTAGAGGGTATTATGCTAAGTAAAATAAGTCAGTCAAAGACAAATACCATATGATTTCATTCATATGTAGAATTTAAGAAACAGATGAACATAAGGGAAGGGAGGAAAAAATAAAATAGGACGAAAACAGAGGGGGAGGCAAACCATGAGACTTAACTCTAGAAAACAAACTGAGGGTTTCTGGAGGGGAAATGGGTGGAGAGATGGGTAATTGGGTGATGGGCATTAAGGAGGGCATTTGATATAATGAACACTGGGTGTTATATGCAACTGATGAATCCCTTAATTCTGCCCCTGAAACTAATAATAATAAAAATAATAATCAAGACATCTACCTGACTGAAAGGGTTAGTGTGCAGCCACTCAGATCATGCCCAGAGCTCAGAGTTCAGCTCCAGTGGGTGATATATTGCGTGTACTGAACTTTCTAAGGTAGGCCTTATATTTCTATTCAATATGTGCATCTTGTGTGCAGAGGGACAGTGCAAAAGCTAGGCACTGTGGAAGCCTCAGAAAGACTGGGGCAAGACTGACAGCTCCTCCAAAATTACTTTAGCTAGCAGCCTTAAGAATTGCATCCACCTTCTTAGATGGAGGGAAAATGTCTCTCTGGTGAGTAGTGTTTAAGAGCCATATCTTATTTCTGTATGGTTCCACCTCTGATCATTCTTCTTGTCAAGTCCTTGCTGTTCAGAAACCAAAGCAGTATGGTCATTAAGTGGTCATCTAACTGTTCAGTCCTTATTTGCATAAAATTCTTAGTTTGCAGTTGCAAATGCACTAAATTGACTTTAATCTACCTCATTTCAAAATTTCTTTCACAAAAGATGGCTTCCTGTGATACACAGTGCAAAATGTTGACTTACTATTTTGTTTTTTAAAAATTACTATTTTTTGACTATATAAGTATATATTCCAAGGGGAATATAAAAGAAAAAGAATAAAATATAAAAGTAACTTGTGATTTTGCTGCCATGAAATAACCACTGAAATTTGTTGCATTTTCTTACATTTTCCCTTCCTCTCGTGATACACATAAACTTGTTAAAAATTTTGATTTCATTGTGTCTTACCTTTTATTTTTCATAATATATTGTGAACATTTTACCAGGCCACTAGTTATTCTTTCCAAATGGAATATATTTATACCTATAACATGTAGATATATCACTATTTTAGTTTTGTTGGGCATGTAGATTGCTTCTTATTCCTTGTTATCATAATCAATTCTGTTTTGAATATCTTCACAGATAAAACTTTGCTTCATTCTTGTTTATCAATGATAAATTTCCCGACATACAGTTGCAAGCTAAATGAATTTTTTTAATTAAGTTTTTCATTTTAATTCCATTACAGTTAACATACGATGTTTTTAGTTTCAGGTATACAATATAGTGATTTAACAATTCTATACGTTATTCATTATTCCTCATTATAAGGGTACTCTTTAATCCTAAGCACCTATTTCACCTATCCCCCGACCCATCTCCCCTCTGGTAACATTCTCTTTTGTTTGGTAGTTTGTCTTTTTTTCCCCCTATGTTAATTTGTTTTGTTTCTTAAATTCCACATATAAGAGAAATCATATAGCATTTGTCTTCCTCTGACTGACTTATTTCACTAAGCATTATACTCCATAGATTCATCCATGTCATTGCAAATAGTAAGATTTCATTCTTTTATGGCTGAATAATATTTCATTGTATATGTATACCACATCTTCTTTATCCATCCATTAATAGACACTTACGCTGCTTCCATAATGTAGCTATTGTAAATAATGCTGCTATAAACATAGGGGTGCACATAACCTTTTGAATAGTGTTCTTGTATTCTTTGGGTAAATATTTAGTAGCATGATTACTGGATCATATGTTAGTTCTATTTTTAATTTTTTGAGACACCTCCATACTGTCTTCCCTAGGGGATATGCCACTTTGCATTCCTACCAACAGTACACGAGGGTTCCTTTTTCTCCACATCCTCATCAACACTTGTTTCTTCTGTATTTTTTTTCTTGTGTTTTTGATTTTAGCCATTCTGACAAATATGAGGTAATATCTCATTGTGGCTTTCATTTGCATTTCCTTGATGTTGAGTGATGTTGAGCATCTTTTTTTTAATAAATTAATTTTTTATTGGTGTTCAACTTACCAACATACAGAATAACACCCAGTGCTCATCCCGTCAAGTGTCCCCCTCAGTGCCCGTCACCCATTCACCCCCACCCCCCACCCTCCTCCGCTTCCACCACCCCTAGTTCATTTCCCAGAGTTAGGAGTCTTTATGTTCTGTCTCCCTTTCTGATATTTCCCACACATTTCTTCTCCCTTCCCTTATATTCCCTTTCACTATTATTCATATTCCCCAAATGAATGAGAACATACACTGTTTGTCCTTCTCTGATTGACTTACTTCACTCAGCATAATACCCTCCAGTTCCATCCACGTTGAAGCAAATGGTGGGTATTTGTCGTTTCTAATGGCTGAGTAATATTCCATTGTATACATAAATCACATCTTCTTTATCCATTCATCTTTCGATGGACACGAGGCTCCTTCCACAGTTTGGCTATTGTGGACATGGCTGCTAGAAACATCGGGGTGCAGGTGTCCCGGCGTTTCATTGCATCTGAATCTTTGGGGTAAATCCCTAACAGTGCAATTGCTGGGTCGTAGGGCAAGTCTGTTTTTAACTCTTTGAGGAACCTCCACACAGTTTTCCAGAGTGGCTGCACCAGTTCACATTCCCACCAACAGTGTAAGAGGGTTCCCTTTTCTCCGCATCCTCTCCAACATTTGTGGTTTCCTGCCTTGTTAATTTTCCCCATTCTCAGTGGTGTGAGGTGGTATCTCATTGTGGTTTTGATTTGCATTTCCCTGATGGCAAGTGATGTAGAGCATTTTCTCATGTGCATGTTGGCCATGTCTATGTCTTCCTCTGTGAGATTTCTCTTCATGTCTTTTGCCCATTTCATGATTGGATTGTTTGTTTCTTTGGTGTTGAGTTTAATAAGTTCTTTATAGATCTTGGAAACTAGCCCTTTATCTGATATGTTATTTGCAAATATCTATTCCCATTCTGTAGGTTGTCTTTTAGTTTTGTTGACTGTATCCTTTGCTGTGCAAAAGCTTCTTATCTTGATGAAGTCCCAATAGTTCATTTTTTGCTTTTGTTTCTTTTGCTTTCGTGGATGTATCTTGCAAGAAGTTACTGTGGCCAAGTTCAAAAAGGGTGTTGCCTGTGTTCTCCTCTAGGATTTTGATGGAATCTTGTCTCACATTTAGATCTTTCATCCATTTTGAGTTTATCTTTGTGTATGGTGCAAGAGAGTGGTCTAGTTTCATTCTTCTGCATGTGGATGTCCAATTTTCCCAGCACCATTTATTGAAGAGACTGTCTTTCTTCCAGTGGATAGTCTCTCCTCCTTTATCGAATATTAGTTGACCATAAAGAACAGGGTCCACTTATGGGTTCTCTATTCTGTTCCATTGATCTATGTGTCTGTTTTTGTGCCAGGACCACACTGTCTTGATGACCACAGCTTTGTAGTACAACCTGAAATCTGGCATTTGAATGCCCCCAGCTATGGTTTTCTTTTTTAAAATTCCCCTGGCTATTTGGGGTCTTTTCTGATTCTACACAAATCTTAAAATAATTTGTTCTAACTCTCTGAAGAAAGTCCATGGTATTTTGATAGGGATTGCATTAAACGTGTATATTGCCCTGGGTAACATTGACATTTTCACAATATTAATTCTGCCAATCCATGAGCATGGAATATTTTTCCATCTCTTTGTGTCTTCCTCAATTTCTTTCAGAAGTGTTCTATAGTTTTTAGGGTATAGATCCTTTACCTCTTTGGTTAGGTTTATTCCTAGGTATCTTATGCTTTTGGGTGCAATTGTAAATGGGACTGACTCCTTAATTTGTCTTTCTTTAGTCTCAATGTTAGTGTATAGAAATGCCACTGATTTCTGGGCATTGATTTTGTATCCTGCCACACTACCAAATGACTGTATGAGTTCTAGCAATCTTGGGGTGGAGGCTTTTGGGTTTTCTATGTAGAGTATCATGTCATCGGCGAAGAGGGAGAGTTTGACTTCTTCTTTGCCAATTTGAATGCCTTTAATGTCTTTCTGTTGTCTGATTGCTGAGGCTAGGACTTCCAATACTATGTTGAATAGCAATGGTGAGAGTGGACATCCCTGTCTTGTTCCTGATCTTAGGGGAAAGGCTCCCAGTGCTTTCCCATTGAGAACGATATTTGCTGTGGGCTTTTCGTAAATGGCTTTTAAGATGTCGAGGAAAGTTCCCTCTATCCCTACACTCTGACGAGTTTTGATCAGGAATGGATGCTGTATTTTGTCAAATGCTTTCTCTGCATCTATTGAGAGGATCATATGGTTCTTGGTTTTTCTCTTGCTGATATGATGAATCACATTGATTGTTTTACGAGTGTTGAACCAGCCTTGTGTCCCAGGGGTAAATCCTACTTGGTCATGGTGAATAATTTTCTTAATGTGTTGTTGGATCCTATTGGCTAGTATCTTGTTGAGATTTTTTGCATCCATGTTCATCAGGGATATTGGTCTGTAATTCTCCTTTTTGGTGGGGTCTTTGTCTGGTTTTGGAATTAAGGTGATGCTGGCCTCATAGAACGAATTTGGAAGTACTCCATCTCTTTCTGTCTTTCCAAACAGCTTTAGTAGAATAGGTATGATTTCTTCTTTAAACGTTTGATAGAATTCCCCTGGGAAGCCATCTGGCCCTGGACTCTTGTGTCTTGGGAGGTTTTTGATGACTTCTTCAATTTCCTCCCTGGTTATTGGCCTGTTCAGGTTTTCTATTTCTTCCTGTTCCAGTTTTGGTAGTTTGTGGCTTTCCAGGAATGCGTCCATTTCTTCTAGATTGCCTAATTTATTGGCGTAGAGCTGTTTTTAAAATCGTTTGTATTTCCTTGGTGTTGGTAGTGATCTCTCCTTTCTCATTCATGATTTTATTAATTTGAGCCTTCTCTCTCTTCTTTTTAATAAGGTTGGCTAATGGTTTATCTATCTTATTAATTATTTCAAAGAACCAACTCCTGGTTCTGTTGATCTGTTCCACAGTTCTTCTGGTCTCGATTTCGTTGCGTTCTGCTCGAATTTTAATTAACGCTCTTCTTCTGCTGGGTGTAGGGTCCATCTGCTGTTTTTTCTCTAGCTCCTTTATGTGTAAGGTTAGCTTTTGTATTTGAGTTCTTTCCAGTTTTTGAATGGATGCTTGTATTACGATGTATTTCCCCCTTAGGATTGCTTTTGCTTCATCCCAAAGATTTTGAATGGTTGTATCTTCATTCTCATTAGTTTCCATGAATCTTTTTAATTCTTCCTTAATTTCCTGGTTGACCCTTTTATCTTTAGCAGGATGGTCCTTAACCTCCACGTGTTTGAGGCCCTCCAAACTTCTTCTTGTGATTGAGTTCTAATTTCAAGGCGTTATGGTCTGAGAATATACAGGGGACGATCCCAATCTTTTGGTATCGGTTCAGACCCGATTTGTGACCCAGTATGTGGTCTCTTCTGGAGAAAGTTCCATGTGCACTTGAGAAGAATGTGTATTCAGTTAAGTTTGGATATAAAGTTCTGTAGAGGGGTCCCTGGGTGGCACAGCGGTTTGGCGCCTGCCTTTGGCCCTGGGCGCGATCCTGGAGACCCGGGATCGAATCCCACGTCAGGCTCCTGGTGCATGGAGCCTGCTTTTCCCTCTTACTGTGTCTCTGCCTCTCTCTCTCTCTCTGTGTGACTATCATAAAATAAATAAATAAATAAATAAATAAATAAATAAATAAATAAATAAATAAAGTTCTGTAGATATCTGTGAAATCATGTGGTCCAGTGTATCATTTAAAGCTCTCGTTTCTTTGGAGATGTTGTGCTTAGAAGATCTATCGAGGGTAGAAAGAACTAGATTGAAGTCACCAAGTATAAGTGTATTATTATCTAAGTATTTCTTCACTTTGGTTATTAATTGATTTAAATATTTGGCAGCTCCCACATTCGGGGCATATATATTGAGGATTGTTAAGTCCTCTTGTTGGATAGATCCTTTAAGTATGAGATAGTGTCCCTCTTCATCTCTCACTACTGTCTTCGGGGTAAATTTTAGTTTATCTGATATAAGGATGGCTACCCCTGCTTTCTTTTGAGGACCGTTTGAATGGTAAATGGTTCTCCAACCTTTTATTTTCAGGTTGTAGGTGTCCTTCTGTCTAAAATGAGTCTCTTGTAGACAGCAAATAGATGGGTCCTGCTTTTTTATCCAGTCTGAAACCCTGCGCCTTTTTTTTTATAAATTAATTTTTATTGGTGCTCAATTTACCAACATACAGAATAACACCCAGTGCTCATCCCGTCAAGTGTACCCCTCAGTGCCCGTCACCCATTCACCCCCACCCCCCACCCTCCTCCCCCTCCACCACCCCTAGTTCATTTCCCAGAGTTAGAAGTCTTTATGTTCTGTCTCCCTTTCTGATATTTCTCACACATTTCTTCTCCCTTCCCTTATATTCCCTTTCACTATTATATTCATATTCTCCAAATGAATGAGAACATACACTGTTTGTCCTTCTCCGGTTACTGTGGCCAAGTTCAAAAAGGGTGTTGCCTGAGTTCTCCTCTGGGATTTTGATGGAATCTTGTCTCACATTTAGATCTTTCATCTATTTTGAGTTTATCTTTGTGTATGGTGCAAGAGAGTGGTCCCCCATCAAAAGGCGCAGGGTTTCAGACTGGATAAAACCCTGCGCCTTTTGATGGAGTCATTAAGCCCGTTCACGTTCAGAGTTACTATTGAAAGATATGAGTTTAGTGTCATCATGATATCTATTCAGTCCTTGTTTTTGTGGAATGTTCCAGTGAACTTCTTCTTAAACGGGAATTTTAAGAGTCCCCCATAAAATTTCTTGCAGAGCTGGTTTGGAGGTCACATATTCTTTCAGTTCCTGCCTGTCTTGGAAGCTCTTTATCTCTCCTTCCATTTTGAATGAGAGCCTTGCTGGATAAAGTATTCTTGGTTGCATGTTCTTCTCATTTAGGACCCTGAATATATCCTGCCAGCTCTTTCTGGCCTGCCAGGTCTCTGTGGAGTGGTCTGCTGTTAATCTAACATTTCTCCCGATAATATTTCGGTATTTCTTGTCTCTTGCTGCTTTAAGGGTCTTCTCTTTATCTTTGGAATTTGCAAGCTTCACTATTATATGCGGAGTGTTTAATCGGTTTTTATTGATTTTAGATGGCGGGGAATCTCTCTATTTCCTGGATCTGAATGCCTGTTTCCCTTCCCAGATTAGGAAAGTTTTCAGCTATGATTTTTTCAAATACATATTCTGGTCCTCTGTCCCTTTCGGCTCCCTCGGGAACTCCAATTAAATGTAGATTTTTCTTCCTCAGGCTGTCGTTTATTCCTTTAATCTATCTTCATGGTCTTTTAATTGTTTGTCTCTTTTTTCCTCAGTTTCTCTCTTTGCCATCAACTTGTCTTCTATGTCACTCACTCATTCTTCCACCTCGTTAACCCTCGTCGTTAGGACTTCTAGTTTGGATTGCATCTCATTCAATTGATTTTTAATTTCTGCCTGATTAGATCTAAATTCTGCAGTCATGAAGTCTCCTGAGTCCTTTATGCTTTTTTCTAGAGCCACCAGTAGCTGTATAATAGTGCTTCTGAATTGGCTTTCTGACATTGAATTGTAATCCAGATTTTGTAACTCTGTGGGAGAGAGGACTGTTTCTGATTCTTTCTTTTGAGGTGAGGTTTTCCTTCTAGTCATTTTGCTCAATGCAGAGTGGCCAAAAACAAGTTGTATTGGGAAAAGGAGAAAAAGAGAGGAGAGAAAGAAGGAAAGAAAAGAGAAGAAAAAGGAAGAAAAAAGGAAGAAAAAAGAATAAAAAGAAAGAAAGGAAAAAAAGGGTGGGGGAAGCAAACATAAATCAAAAAGCAAAAAACAAAACAAAACAAAACAAAAAAACACAGTGGGTATCTTCTGTTTCTCTATACTTTAAGTCCCTTGACTTCCCCTGGAACTTGTCCGTCTAGCTGGTCTTCTGGGGGAGGGGCCTGTTGTGCTGATTTTCAGGTGTTAGCACTTGGGGGAGCTGCTCTACCCCCTGCCTGGTGCAGGGCTCAGTGTGGGTTGTTTACCCCGTGAGGCTCCAGGAGGAACATCCCCAGTGGCTGTGGCCAGCTCTGGAGCCCTGGATTCAGCTTCTCAGGGTGCATCTTGACAGAGTTGTCATCCACCAGCTTGAGAACTTTCCAAGCCACTCCCATTTGCAAGGTGACATCAGTTGCCTGTTGAGGGACATTTGGGCCTTCTGAGTTCTTTTCCTAGGAATGTGAGGTTGGGCCTGAGTCTGAGAGCCACAGAGATGTATGAATGCAGGAGCTTGGCATTCATATGTTCTCATGTGCTGAGAAGGGAGGAATGAATTGTGCAGAGAGGGGCCGAGAATAGAGGCAGAGGTATTATGCAATGGTGTTCACGTCTGATTTCCAGTCTGCACTGAGTGCCAGCTGCATCCCTGACCTGTGGGATGCCCTACTGCCCTCTTCACTACACCCCTTCATGCTCAGACTGCATCAGTTGGCTGTGGTGCAGTCTAGTGACTCAGCATCCATCTTGGGCCTGAACTCCCATCGTACTATTTACTAGAGTGTGTGAGTGAGGAGGTTCTAGACTTTTCTGTGCTACAGTTCCTCATTTGCAAAATGGGCCTGTGATCTACTGCTCTATCTCAGCATGCTGTTGCAAGCATGAAATATGATCACTCTTTAGTTTAGGTAAATGCTAAAGAAAAAACTGCCTGGTCCCATAACAAATCTTATGAAACAAGAATACTTTTTCTGGGAGACACTTTCCACTTTCTCTCAGATAACTGCGACTAACTAATTGGGAAAAGCAGTGTAAAGGGAGGTAACTGCTTGACATTTTTGGTGGACAAGGGCACAGATTCTTGCGTGTTTTTTTTAATGTTTTTATTTTAAGATTTTGTTTATTTATTCATGAGAGACACAGAGAGAGAGAGGCAGAGACAGAGGTAGAGGGAGAAGCAGGCTCCCTGTGGGGAGCCTGATGCAGGACTTGATCCCAGGACCCCAGGACCATGACCTGAGCCAAAGGAAATGCTCAACCACTGAGCCACCCAGGTGTCCCAAGGGCACAGATTCTTATAGACCTAAATAAAAGAACCTTCTCCAGATTATGGCTTTTGCAGATTGTATGTCCACTCAGTCCTGACTGGCTTTCTCTGCAATCCTCTTAGCTCTCGTCCAGTTGGTAGTCTGGAATTGAAAGGTAGAAAATCATTTTATTTCCTTAAATATAATAGAATTTAGAAGGTGAATCTATTACACAAATTCAGATGGCACATTGTGCAGCTAGAGTAGAAATGGATTTTAGTCTTCTGCTGTTCTGGCTACGGTCATCTTCCTAAAGTGCCTCAGTGGCTCCCTTTCTCCTGTTTGAACTCCACGGGCACCCGGGGCTCTGTCACTGCAGCCACTGCCAATAGCACCCTGTCCACTCCATCATTCCACCTCCACTTCCCCCTGGGGACACCTCAGGTGCCCATATGCCCATCTACCTGTCTGTGAAGAGTTCCCTTCCCATCTGCTGCCAGCTCCCCTTCCCCATCTCCCTCACTGCTACTCAGCCATGAAGAAGATGCAGGCTTGTGCCCCCTCAAGATTTCCTGGTAGCTGACAACTCCTGTGCTTTGCAGTGGCAAGTCTCTCTGTTGTCTCTTACTGCACAGAATAAAACTGGCCCATCCCATGAAGGAGGAGGCCCTTCAACATGGAAATGGAATTTGCATTTGCCTCCTAATATGTGTGTTGGGCCTTAAGCTGGTATGGAGAAGGAGGAAGATGCCCAAAGCTGGTGTGCAGGGGCTGCCCTCTTCAGTGCTGGCCATGTGGGCAGAGAGGTGTTGGCCTTCCTCAAGGAATCAAGTCACCAAGCAATCATTTCTCAGTTAGAATCATCTAGAGTCAGTTTTCAATTTTGTCTAATGTAATGGTTATGTCATGTAATGACAAGGTAATAATTACTGATTATTTAAGACACAGATGAAGTCTTAATTAAAATTCTTAAATTCTTAATTGGTCCCCAACAGGGCCACTCATGACAGTAGAGAATAATTGTTATCCTCAGTGATAGAGATGTTTGTGCATGTCATCTGTGATTAATGCTGCATGTAGGTGAGCTGACCAGGTATACTATTAACAGTCCATTGAGGTCCCATTTCCAACAGAGAGGCTATGAGCATCAACCTTTTGTAGAGCTGAATTGTGGGACAGACCTTGACTCACGTGTGAAGTGGGCTTTAGGAAAATTGTGTAGCTTTTTAGGTGTGCTACATGCAGAAAAGAGCTAACAGAGCACCCTGATATTGCTGTCCTTAGGAAGGGATGCTTGCGTGGTTGCCATCAGCTGGCCTCTGGGAACCTGGATTTCAGGAGGGATCCCATCCTTCCCTGACAAGAGGCCTTGCATGCCTAAACTGAGCAATGTGGTCTCTGCTGACACCTAATTCCTTCCAGGGGTCTGGAACTTAGGTATGTGCCAGGTGAAGGTGCCTCAGTGAATTATGCCAATGAAAACCCTGGGCACTGAGTGTCTAATGAACTGCCCTGGTAGACAGCACTTCTTCACATATGTTATCACAGCTCTTTGCTGGGAGAATTAAGTATACTCCCTGGGACTCCACTGGGTGAGGACACTTGGAAGTTTGCTGATTTTGCTCGTATCATTTGATTGCTGATTTTGCTTTGCTATAATAAATGTAGCTCTGACAATGACTATATGCTGAGTTGTCCTAATGAATCATTGAATCTGGAGGTGGTCTCAGGGGCCACCAGACAGTATGAGTCTCAAATATTTAATTTATCAAATATTTAAATATTTATATTAAAATTTAGTAATAATACTCTCAGAGATCACCTCCAATTGTGTGTGCATGTGTGTGTGTGTGCCCATACATGCACATGGGTATGTATTTGCTTCTTTATGTGGTAAAATGTATGTAATATAAAATTTGCCATTTTAAACATTTTTAAGTGTGCAGTTCAGTGGCATTAAATATATTCACATTGTTGTGCAACCATCACTATCATTGTCTTCAGAACTCTTTTCATTATATGAAACTAAACTCTGTATTCATTAAATAATAACTCCCCTTTCTCACCTATCCCCTGTCCCTGGAAACCATCGTTCTGCTTCATATCTCTGTAAATTTGACTCTTCTAGGTACCTC
The DNA here is from genome assembly GCF_905146905.1 of Nyctereutes procyonoides. Classification (NCBI taxonomy): domain Eukaryota; kingdom Metazoa; phylum Chordata; class Mammalia; order Carnivora; family Canidae; genus Nyctereutes; species Nyctereutes procyonoides. The sequence goes on along the minus strand of NW_026575047.1, from coordinate 59,536,169 downwards.
CTATGAGTGCAGTCATACAATATTTGTTTTGTGCCTAGCTTATTTCACTTAGCATAATGTCCTAAAGTTCAGTCACAGTGTAGCATATGTCAGAATTACCATTCTTTTTAAGGCTGAATAATGCTCCATTGTATGAAGATAACACATTTTGTTTATTCATTCACCAGTGGACATTTGGGTTGCTTCTACTTTTTGGCTATTATGGATAATGCTGCTGTAAACATGGGTGTACAAATATGTGACGTAGTCTCTGTTTTCCATTCTTTGGGGTATATTCCCAAAAGTAGAATTACGGGATCATATGGCAATTCTATGTTGTTGTTTTTTTGAGAAATTGCCATATTTTCTACAGTGGCCACATCATTTTACATTCCTACCAACAGTGTACAACGTTTTCAATTTCTCCACATCCTCACCAACACTTGTTATTTTCTGTGTTTTTGATATAGCCATCCAAAGGAGTGTGAAGTGGTGTCTCATTATGGTTCTGTTACTCTTAGTGAGATTTGGTTGTACAGATAATTATAGAGGAGAAATTATTTGGACTGTTAAATCTGACACTTTTGCTTCAAAGATTGAAGTATTTTAAGTGGGAAGTCAGACAACAGTTTACAGAAGAAGAGTGAGTGGGCTAGATATTTGTTGCTCTATTGTTACAATTTTTAGAACTGTAATTACCAACCAAAACAGAACTGATCTTTTGACAACATACCTTTTTGTCTATATTGAAATTTTATTTATCCAAAAAAACTAAAATTTTTGACAATTTAATTTCACAAAACTGTTTATCATTCTATTGAAATTATTCCCTCCTTTTAGTGTCTTTTTTTATTTTTTGTATATGTTTTTATTGGAGTTCAATTTGCCAACATATAGCATAACACCCAGTGCTCATCCCATCAAGTGGCCCCCTCAGTGCCCATCACCCAGTCACCCTATCCCCCCCCCACCTCCCTTTCCACTAGCCCTTGTTTGTTTCCTAGAGTTAGGAGTCTCTCATGTTCTGTCACCCTCACTGATATTTCCCACTCATTTTCTCTCCCTTTCCCTTTATTTCCTTCCCCAAATGAATGAGACCGTATAATGTTTGTCCTTCTCCAATTGACTTACTTCACTCAGCATAATACCCTCCAGTTTTATACATGTTGAAGCAAATGGTGGGTATTAGTCATTTTTAATGGCTGAGTAATATTCCATTGTATACATAGACCACATATTCTTTATCCATTCATCTTTCGGTGGACACCAAGGCCCCATCCAGAGTTTGACTGTTGTGGACATTGCTGCTATAAACACTGAGGTGCAGGTGTCCTGCCGTTTCACTGCATCTGTATCTTTGGAGTAAATCCCCAGTAGTACAATTTCTGGGTCATAGGGTAGCTCTATTTTTAACTCTTTGAGGAACCTCCACACAGTTTTCCAGAGTGGCTGTACCAGTTCACATTCCTACCAACAGTACAAGAGGGTTCCCCTTTCTCCACATCCTCTCTGAGATTTGTTGTTTCCCGTCTTGTTAATTTTGACCATTCTCACTGGTGTGAGGTGGTATCTCATTGTGGTTTTGATTTGTATTTCCCTGATGGCAAGGGATGTAGAGCATTTTCTCATATGCCTGATGGCCATGTCTCTGTCATCTTTGGTGAAATTTTTATGTCTTTTACCCATTTTATGAGTGGATTGTTTGTTTCTTTGGTGTTGAGTTTAAGAAGTTCTTTATAGATCTTGGATACTAACCCTTTATCTGATAGGTCATTTGCAAATATCTTCTCCCATTGTGTAGGTAGTCTTTTAGTTTTGTTGATGGTTTCCTTTGCTGTGCAGAAGCTTTTTTATTTGGGATGAAGTCCCAATAGTTTATTTTGGCTTTTGTCTTCCTTCCCTCCATAGATGTATCTTGCAAGAAGTTCCTGTGGCCAAGTTCAAAAAGGGTGTTGCCTGTGTTCTCCTCTAAGATTTTGATGGATTATTGTCTCATATTTAGATCTTTCACCCATTATGAGTTTATCTTTGTGTCTGGTGTAAGAGAATGGTCCAGTTTCATTCTTCTGCATGTGGCTGTCCAATTTTCCCAGCACCATTTCTTGAAGAGACTGTCCTTTCTCCAGTGGATAGTCTTTTCCTGCTTTATCAAATATTAGTTGACCATAGAGTTGAGGGGCCATTTCTGGGTTCTCTATTCTGTTCCATTGATCTGTGTTTCTGTTTTTTTTAATAAATTAATTTATATTGGTGTTCAATTTACCAACATACAGAATAACACCCAGTGCTCATCCCGTCAAGTGTCCCCCTCAGTGCCCATCACCCACTCACTCCCACCCCCCGCCATCCTCCCCTTCCACCACCCCTAGTTCATTTCCCAGAGTTAGGAGTCTTTATGTTCTGTCTCCCTTTCTGATATTTCCCACACATTTCTTCTCCCTTCCCTTATATTCCCTTTCACTATTATTTATATTCCCCAAATGAATGAGAACATATAATGTTTGTCCTTCTCCGATTGACTTACTTCACTCAGCATAATACCCTCCAGTTCCATCCACGTTGAAGCAAATGGTAGGTATTTGTCGTTTCTAATGGCTGAGGAATATTCCATTGTATACATAAACCACATCTTCTTTATCCATTCATCTTTCGATGGACACCGAGGCTCCTTCCACAGTTTGGCTATTGTGGACATTGCTGCTAGAAACATCGGGGTGCAGGTGTCCCAGCGTTTCATTGCATCTGAATCTTTGGGGTAAATCCCTAACAGTGCAATTGCTGGGTCGTAGGGCAGGTCTATTTTTAACTCTTTGAGGAACCTCCACACAGTTTTCCAGAGTGGCTGCACCAGTTCACATTCCCACCAACAGTGTAAGAGGGTTCCCTTTTCTCCGCATCCTCTCCAACATTTGTGGTTTCCTGCCTTGTTAATTTTCCTCATTCTCAGTGGTGTGAGGTGGTTCATTGTGATTTGTATTTCCCTGATGGCAAGTGATGCAGAGCATTTTCTCATGTGCATGTTGGCCATGTCTATGTCTTCCTCTGTGAGATTTCTCTTCATGTCTTTTGCCCATTTCATGATTGGATTGTTTGTTTCTTTGGTGTTGAGTTTAATAAGTTCTTTATAGATTTTGGAAACTAGCCCTTTATCTGATATGTTATTTGCAAATATCTTCTCCCATTCTGTAGGTTGTCTTTGAGTTTTGTTGACTGTATCCTTTGCTGTGCAAAAGCTTCTTATCTTGATGAAGTCCCAATAGTTCATTTTTGCTTTTGTTTCTTTTGCTTTCGTGGATGTATCTTGCAAGAAGTTACTGTGGCCAAGTTCAAAAAGGGTGTTGCCTGTGTTCTCCTCTAGGATTTTGATGGAATCTTGTCTCACATTTAGATCTTTCATCCATTTTGAGTTTATCTTTGTGTAGGGTGCAAGAGAGTGGTCTAGTTTCATTCTTCTGCATGTGGATGTCCAATTTTCCCAGCACCATTTATTGAAGAGACTGTCTTTCTTCCAGTGGATAGTCTTTCCTCCTTTATCGAATATTAGTTGACCATAAAGTTCAGGATCCACTTCTGGGTTCTCTATTCTGTTCCATTGATCTATGTGTCTGTTTTTGTGCCAGTACCACACTGTCTTGATGACCACAGCTTTGTAGTACAACCTGAAATCCGGCATTGTGATGCCTCCAGCTCTGGTTTTCTTTTCTCAGTATTCCCCTGGCTATTCGGGGTCTTTTCTGATTCCACAGAAATCTTAAGATGATTTGTTCCAACTCTCTGAAGAAAGTCCATGGTATTTTGATAGGGATTGCATTAAACGTGTAAATTGCCCTGGGTAACATTGACATTTTCACAATATTAATTCTGCCAATCCATGAGCATGGAATATTTTTCCATCTCTTTGTGTCTTCCTCAATTTCTTTCAGAAGTGCTCTGTAGTTTTTAGGGTGTAGACCCTTTACCTCTTTGATTAGGTTTATTCCTAGGTATCTTATGCTTTTGGGTGCAATTGCAAATGGGATTGACTCCTTAATTTATATTTCTTCAGTTTCATGGTTAAGTGCATAGAAATGCCACTGACTTCTGGGCATTGATTTTGTATCCTTCCACATTGTTGAATTGCTGTATGAGTTCTAGCAATCTTGGGGTGGAGTCTTTTGGGTTTTCTACGTACAGTATCATGTCATCTGCAAAGAGGGAGAGTTTGACTTCTTCTTTGCCAATTTGAATGCCTTTTATTTCTTTTTGTTGCCTGATTGTTGAGGCTAGGACTTCTAGTACTATGTTGAATAGCAGTGGTGAGAATGGACATCCTTGTCATTTTCCTGATCTTAGGGGAAATGCTCCCTAAGCATTTTCCCCATTGAGAGTGATATTTGCTGTGGACTTTTCGTAGATGGCTTTTAAGATGCTGAGGAATGTTCCCTCTATCCCTGACTCTGAAGAATTTTGATCAAGAATGGATGCTGTATTTTATCAAATGCTTTCTCTGCATCTTTTGAGAGGATCAAATCGTTCTTGTTTTTTCTCTTGTTGATGTGATCTATCACGTTGAATGCTTTAGAAGTGTTGAACCAGCCCTGCATCCCGGGGATAAATCCCACTTGGTCATGATGAATAATCTTCTTAATGTACTGTTGGATCCTATTGGCTAGTATCTTGTTGAGAATTTTTGCCTCTGTGTTCATCAGGGATATTGGTCTATAATTCTCCTTTTCGGTGGGCCTTTTGTCTGATTTTGGAATTAAGGTGATGCTGGCCTCATAGAACGAGTTTGGAAGTGTTCCATCCCTTTCTATCTTTCGAAACAGCTTTAGTAGAATAGGTATGGTTTCTTCTTTAAACGTTTGATAGAATTCCCCTGGGAAGCCATCTGGCCCTGGACTTCTGTGTCTTGGGAGGTTATTGATGACTGCTTCAATTTCCTCCCCGGATATTGGCCTGTTCAGGTTTCTGTTTCTTCCTGTTCCAGTTTGGTAGTTTGTGGTTTTCCAGAAATGTCTCCATTTTTTCTAGATTGCCTAATTTATTAGCGTATAGCTGCTCATAATATGTTTTTAAAATTGTTTATATTTCCTTGGTATGGGTGGTGATCTCTCCTTTTTCATTCATGATTTTATTAATTTGAGTCTTTTTTGTTTTTAATAAGGCTGGCTAATGGTTTATCTATCTTATTAATTCTTTCAAAGAACCAACTCCTGGTTTTGTTGATCTGTTCTACAGTTCTTCTGGTCTCTACTTCATTAAGTTATGCTTGAATGTTTATTAACTCTCTTCTTCTGCTTGGTGTAGGTTTTATTTGCTGTTCTTTCTCCAGTTCCTTTAGGTGCAAGGTTAGCTTGTGTATTTGAGTTTTTTTCCAGTTTTTTTGAGGGATGCTTGTATTACAATGTATTACCCTCTTAGGACTGCTTTTGCTGTATCCCAGAGATTTTGAATGGTTGTATCTTCATTTTCATTAGTTTCCATGAATTTTTTTAATTCTTGTCTAATTTTCAAGTTGACTCTTTCATCTTTTAGCAGGATGCTCTTTAACCTCCACATGTTTGAGTTTCTTCCAAATTTCTTCTTGTGCATGAGTTCAAGTTTCAAAGCATTATGGTCTGAAGATATGCAGGGAATAATCCCAATCTTTTGGTAGCAGTTGAACCCTGATTATTGACCCAGTATGTGGTCTATTCTGGAGAAAGTTCCGTATGCACTTGAGAAGAATGTGTATTCAGTTGCTTTTGGATGTAAAGTTCTGTAAATCTCTGTGAATCCATCTGGTCCAGTGTATCATTTAAAGCCCTTGTTTCTTTGGAGATGTTGTGCTTAGAAGAGCTGTCATTTGCAGAAAGTGCCGTGTTGATGTCTCATAGTGTATTATTATCTACGTATATCTTTACTTTGGTTATTAATTGATTGATATACTTGGCAGCTCCCACATTAGTGGCATAAATATTCATGATTGTTAGGTTCTCTTGTTGGATATATCCTTTAAATATGATATAGTGTCCCTCTTCATCTCTTACTACAGTCTTTGGGATAACATTTAATTTATCTGATATGAGGATTGCAACCCCAGCTTTCTTTTGAGGACCATTTGAATGGTAAATTGTTCTCCAACCTTTCATTTTCAGGCTGTATGTGTCCTTAGGTCTATAATGAGTCTCTTGTAGACAGAAAATAGATGGATCTTGCTTTTTTATCCAGTCTTGATACCCTGCATCTTTTGTTGGGATCATTTAGCCCATTTGCGTTCAGAGTAACTATTGATAGATATGAATTTAGTGTCATTGTAATACCTATTCAATCCCTGTTTTTGTGGATTTCTTTGGGCTTTCTCTTTCTTTTACAGAGTCCCATTTAATATTTCTTGCAGAGCTTGCTTGGTGGTCACATATCCTTTCAGTTTTTGTCTATCTTGGAAGCTCTTTATCTCTCCTATTCTGAATGAGAGCCTTGCTGGATAAAGTATTCTTGGCTGCATATTCTTCTCATTTAGGATCCTGAATATATCCTGCTAACTGTTTCTGGCCTGCCAGAATCCTGTGGAGAGGTCTGCTGTTAACTTAATATTTCTCCCCATATGAGTTAGAGATCTCTTGTCTCTTGCTGCTTTAAGGATTTTCTCTTTATCTTTGGAATTTGCAAATTTCACTATTAAATGTCGAGGTGTTTAACTGATTTTATTGATTTTACAGGGGGACCTCTCTATCTCCTGGATCTGAATGTGTGTTTCCCTCCCCAAATAAGGAAGGTCTCAGCTATGATTTGTTCAAATATGGTTTCTGGGCCTCTCTCCCTCTTGGCACCTTATGGACCCCCAATTATACGTAGATTTTTCCTTCAGAGGCTGTCATTTATTTCCCTTAACCTTTCCTATGGTCTTTTCATTGTTTTTCTCTTTTTTTCTCAGCTTCCTTCCTTGCCATCAACTTGTCTTCTATGTCACTCACTCTTTCTTCTACCTCATAAGCCCTCATCATTAGGACCTCCGGTTTGGATTGCATCTCAGTTAATTGATTTTTAAATTCAGCCTGATTAGATCTGTATTCTGCGGTCATGAAGTCTCTTGATTCCTTTATGTTTTTTTCCAGAGCTACTAGTAGCTTTATAATTGTGCTTCTGAATTGGCTTTTTGACATCAAATTTTAATGCTAATTCTGTAACTTTGTGGCAGAGAGTACTGTTTCTGATTCTTTCTTTTGTGGTAAGTTCTTCTTTCTAGTCATTTTTCTCAGTGCAGAGTGGCTGTGTGAGCGGGCTGAGTCAAGAATATCAACCACGACCTAAGTAAATTTCACCCTAGATGATTCTTTTAAGGTCAGAGACCAGAAATTGAAAACAAAGTTCAGAACGAAATAAAACCAAAGGCCCTCTAAAGTGAAAAACATTTTAAAACAAAGTAGTAAAAAATAAAAGGCCAGAAATCCTAAAGAAGAAGAGAAAAAAAAAAAAAAGAAAAAGACTAGAAATACATGTAGAGAGCCCCAACATTGACCACCAAAATGTAAATGAGATAGAAGAGGGGGGCAAAATCGGAATGAAAAATCTCACAGAGTGAACCAGCACGGTATACCACTTGGTTCTGGGTGCCTACTGGTCATGTTTTAGAAGGTATTAACTTCTGCCATTGTTGAACAAAATGAGGCAGAGAAAACAAAAAAACAAAAAAACAAAACAAAAAAAAATAATCTTGTATATCTCCCCAAATTAAATTGATTATGTTGAAGTGAATCTAGACATGGAAAATATATCTAGGACATGTAATTGTAGAAATATGAAAGTCAAAAAGGAAAATACTTAAAAATGAAGCAGTGGCAAAATATTGTAGTTAAGGTGGGAAAAGAGGAAAAAAATTGGAAATTTACAGTCTGATGTAAAACGAGTTGTACTGGAAAAAGGAAGAAAAAAAAAGTAGGGGTACCCTCTGGTGCTATCCACTGTAAATCCCTCGACTTCCCCTGGAGCTTTCCAGCACCGCTTGTGGGAACTTGCTCTTCCCCTGTTCTTCCAGTTGGTCTTCTGGGGGAGGGACCTGCTGTGCTGATTCTCAAGTGTGTGCACCTGGGGGAGCTGCCCACCCCCACACCGCTGGGTGCCCGGCTCAGTGGGAGCTGTTTAATCTGTGAGGCCCCTGTTCCCTGGCGGCCCTGCCCCTCCCAGGCACAGGGTAACACCAGGAGGAATAACCACTTTATAAAACTAATTAAAACTTTCAAAGATAACTAGCAGTGTTATGAACTAATACAGAATTTAAGGATGATTTGTGTATGTGTGTGGAGAAAAAGTGCTAATTCTATAATTGAATAAAGGTGTTCTTCAGTTCATTAATTTTGTAATGGAATAAAGGGTTCTCAGTACCATTTGTCATTTAACAAATTAACTGTGTTTATAATAGAGAAGTTATCCAGGAAATGCTAAGATAATTGATTAAAAAGTTAAAAAAAATCAAGTTAAAATGTTTTTCCATTTAAATATATGGTTATATGGGATCCCTGGGTGGCACAGCGGTTTGGCACCTGCCTTTGGCCCAGGGCGCCATCCTGGAGACCCTGGATCGAGTCCCATGTCGGGCTCCCAGTGCATGGAGCCTGCTTCTCCCTCTGCCTGTGTCTCTGCCTCTCTCTCTCTCTGTGACTATCATGAATAAATAAAAATTTTTAAAAATCTTAAAAAAATAAATATATGGTTATATTTTCCCTGGGTTGACTCATTGTTTTAACATTAGGTAAACATGGGCTTAAATTAATTTTTATCTGATATGTTTATTATTTTGGGGAAAAATAATTAACTGTCATTACTCTAGCAAATAAAATAATCACTATTATCAGTATATGACTATTTCAAATAAGTCTACAATCTGTCTTCCTCCTTCCTCCATTTCTGTTCTCCCTCTCTCCCTCCTCTCCTTCCTTCCTTTCTTTTTTTTTTATTAACACATTAAGTAAAATGATGCTTGAGAACTAATACTAGCAGATATTAAGAAATATTATAGGTGGAGGAGGGGCAAGATGGCGGAAGAGTAGGGTCCCCAAATCACCTGTCCCCACCAAATTACGTAGATAACCTTCAAATCATCCTGAAAATCTACGAATTCGGCCTGAGATTTAAAGAGAGACCAGCTGGAATGCTACAGTGAGAAGAGTTCGCGCTTCTATCAAGGTAGGAAGACGGGGAAAAAGAAATAAAGGAACAAAAGGCCTCCGAGGGGAGGGGCCCCGAGGAGCCGGCTGAGGCCGGGGCGAGTGTCCCCAGGACAGGAGAGCCCCGTCCCGGAGGAGCAGGAGCTGCACCAACCTTCCCGGGCGGCGGAAAGGGGCTCGCAGGGAGTTGGAGCAGGACCCAGGAGGGCGGGGATGCCCTCGGGCTCCCGGGGACACTAACAGACACCTGCGCCCCGGGAGAGTGCGCCGAGCTCCCTAAGGGCTGCAGCGCGCACGGCGGGACCCGGAGCAGCTCGGAGGGGCTCGGGCGGCGGCTCCGCGGAGGGGGCTGCGGGGCGGGAGCGCGAATCCAACAGCGCCGGCCCCGGAGCACAGGGCGCCGGGACACAGCCCAGGATCCGGCCTCCCCCCGGGACAGGCAGGGGCCGGGAGGGCCCAGGACAGCAAGGACGCTCCTGCCCCGAGCTGAGCAGATCAGCGGCCCCGCCCCGGAGCCTCCAGGCCCTGCAGACGGAGAGCCCCGTAGTTCCTGCGGAGGCTGAATCCAGGCTTCCAGAGTTGCCATAGCAACTGCAGCTGTTCCTCCTGGGGCCTCACGGGGTAAACAACCCCCGCTGAGCCCTGCACCAGGCAGGGGCAGAGCAGCTCCCCCAAGTGCTAACACCTGAAAATCAGCACAGCAGGCCCCTCCCCCAGAAGACCAGCTGGACGGACCAGTTCCAGGGGAAGTCAAGGGACTTAAAGTCTACAGAATCAGAAGATACTCCCCCGTAGTTTTTTTTTGTTTTCTTTTTTTTTCTTTTTGATTTCTGATTGCTTCCCCCACCCCCCTTTTTTTCACCTTTCTTTTTTTCTTTCTCTTTTTCTTCTCTTTTTTCCTTTTTTTCTTCTTTTTCTTTTTTCTTTTTCTCTTTTCTTTCCTTCTCTCTCTTTCTCTCCTTTTCCCAATACAACTTGTTTTTGGCCACTCTGCACTGAGCAAAATGACTAGAAGGAAAACCTCACCTCAAAAGAAAGAATCAGAAACAGCCCTCTCTCCCACAGAGTTACAAAATCTGGATTACAATTCAATGTCAGAAAGCCAATTCAGAAGCACTATTATACAGCTACTGGTGGCTCTAGAAAAAAGCATTAAGGACTCACGAGACTTCATGACTGCAGAATTTAGATCCAATCAGGCAGAAATTAAAAATCAATTGAATGAGATGCAATCCAAACTAGAAGTCCTAACGACGAGGGTTAACGAGGTGGAAGAACGAGTGAGTGACATAGAAGACAAGTTAATGGCAAAGAGGGAAACTGAGGAAAAAAGAGACAGACAATTAAAAGACCATGAAGACAGATTAAGGGAAATAAATGACAGCCTAAGGAAGAAAAACCTACGTTTAATTGGGGTTCCCGAGGGCGCCGAAAGGGACAGAGGGCCAGAATATGTATTTGAACAAATCCTAGCTGAAAACTTTCCCAATCTGGGAAGGGAAACAGGCATTCAGATCCAGGAAATAGAGAGATCCCCCCTAAAATCAATAAAAACCGTTCAACACCTCGACATCTAATAGTGAAGCTTGCAAATTCCAAAGATAAAGAGAAGATCCTTAAAGCAGCAAGAGACAAGAAGTCCCTGACTTTCATGGGGAGGAATATTAGGGTAACAGCAGACCTCTCCACAGAGACATGGCAGGCCAGAAAGGGCTGGCAGGATATATTCAGGGTCCTAAATGAGAAGAACATGCAACCAAGAATACTTTATCCAGCAAGGCTCTCATTCAAAATGGAAGGAGAGATAAAGAGCTTCCAAGACAGGCAGGAACTGAAAGAATATGTGACCTCCAAACCAGCTCTGCAAGAAATTTTAAGGGGGATCTTAAAATTCCCCTTTAAGAAGAAGTTCAGTGGAACAATCCACAAAAACAAGGACTAAATAGATATCATGATGACACTAAACTCATATCTGTCAATAGTAACTCTGAACGTGAACGGGCTTAATGACCCCATCAAAAGGCGCAGGGTTTCAGACTGGATAAAAAAGCAGGACCCATCTATTTGCTGTCTACAAGAGACTCATTTTAGACAGAAGGACACCTACAACCTGAAAATAAAAGGTTGGAGAACCATTTACCATTCAAATGGTTCTCAAAAGAAAGCAGGGGTAGCCATCCTTATATCAGATAAACTAAAATTTACCCCGAAGACTGTAGTGAGAGACGAAGAGGGACACTATCTCATACTTAAAGGATCTATCCAGCAAGAGGACTTAACAATCCTCAATATATATGCCCCGAATGTGGGAGCTGCCAAATACTTAAACGAATTATTAACCAAAGTGAAGAAATACTTAGATAATAATACACTTATACTTGGTGACTTCAATCTAGCTCTTTCTACCCTCGATAGGTCTTCTAAGCACAACATCTCCAAAGAAACGAGAGCTTTAAATGATACACTGGACCAGATAGATTTCACAGATATCTACAGAACTTTACATCCAAACTCAACTGAATACACATTCTTCTCAAGTGCACATGGAACTTTCTCCAGAATAGACCACATACTGGGTCACAAATCGGGTCTGAACCGATACCAAAAGATTGGGATCGTCCCCTGCATATTCTCAGACCATAACGCCTTGAAATTAGAACTCAATCACAAGAAGAAGTTTGGAAGGACCTCAAACACGTGGAGGTTAAGGACCATCCTGCTAAAAGATAAAAGGGTCAACCAGGAAATTAAGGAAGAATTAAAAAGATTCATGGAAACTAATGAGAATGAAGATACAACCGTTCAAAATCTTTGGGATGCAGCAAAAGCAGTCCTGAGGGGGAAATACATCGCAATACAAGCATCCATTCAAAAACTGGAAAGAACTCAAATACAAAAGCTAACCTTACACATAAAGGAGCTAGAGAAGAAGCAGCAAATCGACCCGACGCCCAGCAGAAGAAGAGAGTTAATTAAAATTCGAGCAGAACTCAATGAAATTGAGACCAGAAGAACTGTGGAACAGATCAATAGAACCAGGAGTTGGTTCTTTGAAAGAATTAATAAGATAGATAAACCATTAGCCAACCTTATTAAAAAGAAGAGAGAGAAGACTCAAATTAATAAAATCATGAATGAGAAAGGAGAGATCACTACCAACACCAAGGAAATACAAACGATTTTAAAAACATATTATGAACAGCTCTACGCCAATAAATTAGGCAATCTAGAAGAAATGGACGCATTCCTGGAAAGCCACAAACTACCAAAACTGGAGCAGGAAGAAATAGAAAACCTGAACAGGCCAATAACCAGGGAGGAAATTGAAGCAGTCATCAAAAACCTCCCAAGACACAAGAGTCCAGGGCCAGATGGCTTCCCAGGGGAATTCTATCAAACGTTTAAAGAAGAAATCATACCTATTCTACTAAAGCTGTTTGGAAAGATAGAAAGAGATGGAGTACTTCCAAATTCATTCTATGAGGCCAGCATCACCTTAATTCCAAAACCAGACAAAGACCCCACCAAAAAGGAGAATTACAGACCAATATCCCTGATGAACATGGATGCAAAAATTCTCAACAAGATACTAGCCAATAGGATCCAACAACACATTAAGAAAATTATTCACCATGACCAAGTAGGATTTATCCCGGGACACAAGGCTGGTTCAACACTCATAAAACAATCAATGTGATT